>NC_090265.1:21706610-22991610 GCF_040414725.1 Anabrus simplex
AAAAATCCTCAGACATTTTTTGCAACTACAAAAACAAGATATCTTTAGCAATTAGCAAATAGCAATCAGCAATTAGCTTGTGTCTAGCCATTAGACGTCGGTAGCAAATAGATGACAGAGCCATCTAACCGTCGAAGAAGAAAGTTTTGAAAGTTCTGTTCACTGACGTTGAATACCATAGAGAAGGCGCGCAGTTGAGGTAGCAGGGAAAGGTTTACCCCTGGTACAATAACTAATAATGAAAAGCTGCTACTCTGTAATGGTGAAAAAAATCAACTGCCGTGGTCCAGGAAGGTTCTGTATAGTTCTTTGTGAATGGCGGTTACGGTTTGATCCCCACAATGAGCAATTGAATACTGCAATCACTATACAAGACAGTTTGAGAAAATACTACTAGTTGTTCGGTGAAAACAAGATATTATCTTTGTCCCGCAGTACTTATATTCAGGACTCGGTTACCGACCACCCGTGGTTCAACCCCCATGATGTGCGACTAATTCTGGGGCCCGGTTTGTTTAGTATTATTTTATTTCTACTTTTCCCAACTAGAGATTGCCACTGAGGACAAAGTATACACGAAGACAAAATTAATACTAAAAGTAATCGTGAGTTGGTAAACACACTTGACATATTGCACGTTGTGGCATTAAAATGTTTGGGAGATCGGCTTCTTCAGGATTTGGGCGGAATATTTCAAGGCAGTCAATGCAATCACTTTTATTAATGCCTGATTGAGGTTAAATGACATGTACAGTAGTGTGCAAATCAATTGGGTCAAGACGATTTATTACTACATGTATAATACAGTTAGGAGCTTACTGAATATTAATAAGTAATGTGTCCTCCTTTTGCTTTAATGATCATCTGAACATGTTGTGGGATAGATTCGATCAGGTTAGAGCAGATGTTTTGTAGTTCCTCGTCATGAAACCGCAGTTTTACCACATTTACTAACATGCATTCCTTTGTTGCACAGTCCATTTTACCAAGACGCCTTTTCACAATGCTCCACAAATTCTCTATGGGGTTTAAGTCTGGTGAATTACCAGGCCACTGAGGCACATTAATGTTGTTTTTTCTACGAATGTCTTGACTGCTTTAGAAGTGTGACATAGGGCCAGATCATGTTGAAATGTTCCTCCACCATCTGCAAAGGGGGTGGTTTTTCCTTTCCGTCCACATCTGCCTTTTCTCTTTGGAGACAATGAGGCAGTGTCACGATATGCCCTAAGAAGTCTTGAAACACTAGATTTTCCCACACCAACAACAGAGGCAATGTCTCTTATAGTCATAGATGTGTGCTCATGAAGAGCAACTATTTTTGCCCGCTTCATTGGTGAAATGTCCACTTTAAAACAAACACAAAGTTTTCCTCTCGAGAACACATAAATAACACACACTGTTGCTATACAATACCAGCACTCAACTAAACTGGAGGGGACCAACAATTGTTGTTCATGGGCAAGGCAACAATAGTCCACCAACAGTACAACAGTTGGGCAGATCAAATCGCTTACAGCTAACCAACTTCAATTCTTTGTAAAATATGAGCTTGTCCCAATTAATTTGCACACTACTGTAGAACTGGACGAAAAAGAGAGGTGTGTTTCTTCTACCGCCAACCATTAATCCTATGACTTCGTTATCATATAAGTGATATTGTACTCTATGGTCGGACCTATTACAAAGCTGATTTCTTTCCTTTAAGTTCTCTTTCCAATTCCGTTCTTGCTGCCCTTTCCTTTCCCATTCCTTTTTACATGTTCGAACAATCTCAGTTTTGCTTTCTGTATCTTCTGTACTAACAGTTCTATACTTATTTCTTCTCTGATTTTAATACGTTGATTCTATTTCTTCTTGCCTTTTTAAGAGATGTTCTTAAAAATTTCATTTCTACTGCTTAGATCTTACTATCTTGTCTCTTATTAGTTACCAGTGTTTTTAGTCCGTATGTTACAATTGGTTTGAAATACCGTGTTTCGAAGGACGGAACAACATATCGGCCGCACATAACAAAGTCTAGTTCCATAGGCTCACAAATACAATTTTGAAACAAGTCAGATAAACGACCAGACTGACCCAAACGAGCAGACACAAACACATCACTCAGAAGGTGATTCAAACATTTATTGCACATGAATAAACACTGCATATTTACACATTATGTACACCAAGATTAAGAGACACGCCAAAATCCATGTACTGCTGCCGGTCACCATGTTCTTCTTCTTCTTCTTCTTCTTCTTCTTGTATGCTGTTGGGCTTAGTTTTAACTCCGTACCCAATAACTACACCGTTTGATAATGCATTTGTTTTCGTTGAGTTAATAACCGTAGGTTGGTAATCTTGGGAAGTGTAAGTCTTGCAATTCGGTTTTCTTGAATAAGGTTGGATCAGAGGATGAAGCTTGTGATGGTAATGAATGATTAAAATATTAATTTAACCCTATATGAGGTTGCACTTAAACAAGGTTAGTTTCACCTATATGTGATATCAATGATAGATATGAACGTTCTTCTAATATCGGTGATCTGAGGGCTTTAACTGTTGTTTATCATGTACAGGGTAAAGGGATAGCCAGGTTATGTATTGTAAGTGGGAGAATGTTAGTGACCTGTATGGTAGAATAAATGAGTGGCCTATACTGCGATTTTACATTCATCAAGGAAATTGGTGAGCATATTAACTAATGGCTCCGTAGGAGTATGAATGAGACAAGCGACACTTGTTGGGAGAGGAACTTTATGATTTATTAGTGCTTGGAGAAACGTTTTTCGTTGGTTAGAATAGTTGCAACATTGGAATACTATATGATGAATTGTGCCACATGCTTGCTGACAGGCGCAGGTATCTGTGTCACTGATATGAAATATATACTTATATGCCGGTGTGAGCGCATGATTGAATCTTAAGCGGATTATGGTAGTTATATGATTCCTAGAATAAGTGCCCATAGTGAACCAGGGGGTCATTTGCAGTTCTGGTTGTAGTTGATAATAATCTTTACCCTTTGTTTTTGCGGAATTTTTCCAGAAAGAAGACCATTTTTTAAGTACGTTCTGTTTGATAGTAGGGGCATAATCCGTGTGTGGAATGGCGAGATGATAGGGAAGACCTTGTCCTGCAGCTGCTGCTTTAGCTAAACGATCAACCTGAACATTACCGGGTATGCTGCAATGACTTGGTATCCAGATTGATATTATATCATGCTGATTTAAGGAAAGGTTGTGTAACAATTTACGGACGTTCCATATATACCAACCAGTAGATTCCTGAGGAGTTTTGATACTTTGGAGGACACTTAATGAATCGGTACAGATGATGGCATTGGGAATATTATATTGCCGTAAACATAACAGAGTTTGTCGAATAGCAAAGGTTTCAGCAGTGTATATGGAAGCGTTGAGTGGTAACGTAAATATATGCTGGATGTTAAGCTGGGGGATGTAATAGGCTGCTCCAGTTCCCTCTGAAGTATTAGATTCGTCTGAAAAGCAGTTTGTGTATTGTTTATGCGGACTGAGAAATGCTTGTAAAGTTTTATTAACTAAAGTGGGATTACCCTTCAGATTACCCGAAAGGTGTTCGAAAGTAGTAGTAATGATGGAAGGGTGGTATGTAGATAAGTTGTATTCGTGAGAATATGCCGGTAATGATCTTGTCTGCTAAACATTATTCCTTAATGGAAAAAGTACTTCATATGCCAGTAGAATTGCCGGTATGTTGCTGGCTTTCAATTTTTGACAGATTTGGTACCCATTTAAAAGTTGTAGTTTAGGTAAAATATGGGATGTCGATTCAGAGCTATCTTTTTAAGTAAATATTTAGACGCTAGATATTCTCGTCTCATAGCCAATGGTAGTTCTGCTGCTTCAACCAGTAAGGCACTAGTGGGTGTTGTCCGTAATGCACCTAATATGATTCGTAAAGAGTTGAATTGTAACGTGTCTAGTTTTTTTAGGGTGGTAGGTGACGCTGTATCGAAGAAATGGCAGCCATAATCTATCCTTGCCCGGATTGAATTTTTATATAAAAGTCGTAACGTGGCCGGATCCGATCCCCAGTTTCTACGAGTTAAGGACTTAAGGACTGGGATTGTATTTTCAATTTTGGACTTAACTCGGGCAAAATGTGTCTTCCAATTTAACTTATTGCCTATGAAAATCCCTAAATATTTGGTATAGGATCGAATAGCAATATGGTGGTTGGCATATGGTAGTGCAGATTTGTCATATGTTCGTTTTTGGGTAAATATAACCGCGGCAATTTTGGTGTGTGTGATTTCTAAACTGTGGTCTTCCATCCACTTATGTATATGGGAGAGGGCTTGGGAGATGGAGTGACGTCATTGGTCGACGTTATCTTGTGAGGTATAGATAAGTTTGTCGTCTGCAAATTGCAATATACGCGCATGAGGCGTTACTACTCGTTCCAAATCACTTGTATATACCACTTAAGAGATATTCAGGCTGAACAAAATCGGGTGTTAGATTGCAGTACAATTGATATAATTGGGGTGGAGATAAAGCGATAGGTTGGGGTGAGAGCCTAGCGTTACTAAGAGAGCGAATTTTGGGCCAGATAATCTTGTATATAAAGTAAAAAGTATACCACTTAATACCACTTCCCCTGAGGAATCCCGACATTGGCCTTTCGTGCACAAGCGTTAAGTCTATAATTTTTCAAATTTAATGTTCGATTTAGTAAAAGGTTTATAAATATATGAATAAGGGGTAGTAGGAAGGTTAACTTGTGTAATTTTTGAAACAAAATGTGAAGATCAACATTATCGTAAGCTCCTTTAACATCTAGAAAAACCGCTATAGTATCTTGTTTTCTGCAGCGTGCTAATAAGAGGTCCGTGAGGAAAATATTTAAGGCGTCTGTGGTACTTCGTCCTTTTGTGAAGGCAAATTGTCATTTCGGTAAATCATTATGATTCTCTAAATGCCATATTAATCTGCGCAGTAGGATGCGTTGAAAGGTTTTACGTAGACAGGACCCTAAGATTATACCTCTGTAATTTTGAGGTTGTAAGGGATCAGTACCTGGTTTATGTATTGGAATGATGTCAAAATTATTCCAGTCTGATGGTATTAAGGCATCTGTTAAAATTTTATTATACTGGTTAAGAATAATGGATTTAGCCTTAATTGGTAGGTAGCTGAGCATCTTGTAGGTTATAAAATCTGGTCCTGGGGATGTAGTTTTTTATGTAGGGCGACTTCTAATTCCTGATATGTAATAGGATTCATCAATGTTTGATATTTATTAGATATGTATGAACCACTTAAGAGATATTCAGGCTGAACAAAATCGGGTGTTAGATTGCAGTACAATTGATATAATTGGGGTGGAGATAAAGCGATAGGTTGGGGTGAGAGCCTAGCGTTACTAAGAGAGCGAATTTTGGGCCAGATAATCTTGCTGGATGTAATACTGTTAATACTCTCTACAAAGGTTTTCCATGCAATTCGACGTTTATTGTTAAATAAACATCTCATTTTTGCACAGATTCGTTTATATTGTATATAATTAGTAAAAGTAAAATGTTTTCGTAAATTATTCAGCAGGTTTCTCCGTCGTCTAATCCAGACCTCACATTCTTGATCCCACCAACGGATGTTGAGCGTCGGATTATGATTGGTTGAGGTTTTGTAAATGATTGGATGATGGATGTCGAGATACGATTTTATACAGTGTAAAAGTGAATCATATTCCGCGGATGTCGTTTTAAAGGTATGACTGAGATAATCCTGAATAAACTGCGAAAAGAGATCGTAATCCATATTATTCAGATTGCGTATAGGTATTCGAGGAAGCGTGTGATGTGAAAAGGGTTTGTGATTAGACCATGTAACGAGAATGGGAAAATGATCACTACCATGAAGATCCTTAATAGTTTGCCAAGACAATTTATGCGCTATATCCGTGGTACAGATAGTAAGATCGACCGCGCTCGGAGCATTTGAAGGGGCTGTTAGCCGGGTGGGTGATCCATCATTAATTATGGTGAGATTTACTTCAAGAGAAGAGGTTAAGATATGAGTTCCTTTGACGCTATTTCTCTTGCTTCCCCAAGTTATGTGATGAGCATTGAAGTCCCCGAATATAATATTTTGCTTCGCACCGGTAAATTGGTTAAAGAAATTGGACTAATTATGGTAGGAACCATGTATGTCGGGAGGACAGTAAAAGTTAGAAAGAATAAAGTCATTTATTTGTATGCGCTGAAAGTAAGTGCCTGCTATAGCCTGTACCGATTGGAGAAGATGATAGGGTATGCAATTCTTAATTAAAATTGCAATTCCACCATATCCTCGATCATCTAATCGTTCGATAGTATATCCTTTGATGCGAAAGTTAATACAATTTGAAAACCATGTTTCTTGTAAGAAGATAATATCTGGTTGGAATTCGTTAATGTGTAAGATTAACTCATGTCGCTTGTTTACCACACTCCTACAGTTCCATTGCAGTATCTGCATGCTTAGTATCTAAAAGGGGAAGACTTTATCAAGTATCAACTTTAATAAGTGTCTCCATTGGACATTTGGACCCATTAGCTCCATCAGATTAACAAAGTCGTCCTGGATCTCTTTACGTGTATCTTTAACAGGGGTTACTTGTGATGTGGAAGGGGTTATTCTCTGATCGTGTTTGCTAGCAAGATTAGTAGGGGCCGCCGGTGTAATACTATGGGTAGTCGGAGTTTGGGTAGCTGGTGATTGTTCCGTTGAGGGGGTTCGTATTATATTGAGATAGGTCTCCCTATCATAACCCGGACGTGGGGGTGGACGTGGTTCCATGTGTACATAGGTAGTAATTTTGCGTTTACGCGGGTTGAAATTATCAGGTCTGGTTCCCAGAGTTTCAGCTAAGGACGGAAAATGGTGGGGTAGTATGGTAGGATTATAGGTAACGGGCTGCAACCTATTTTTGGTTTCTTCAAAGGAAACATTTTCAGTACACATATGCTTCTTAATAGCCGTCTGTTGTTGGTGTACGGCACATCTAGAGGATCCTACCTGGTGATTCTGATCACAGTGGAGGAATTTGACAAGCGTTTGTTGACAGTCTTTCATGATATGGTTATTGCTGCATCGGCCACAACGAGGAGTTTTTGCCCTGCAATTGGGAGCTGTATGTCCGTAACGTTGACAATGCTTGCAAATAATAGGATTAAAGATGAAAACCTGAACATCCAAAATGACGCTAAAAATAGAAATCTGCTGAGGGAGAACTTGAGTTTCAAAAGTGATCTTCACTGTTCCTGTGGGAACATACTAGAATGAATCACCGTTAGATTTCCTTCGTTTAAGGCGCTGGACTCCTATAACCGGTACAGGTGAATCTGTAAATTGCTTAATTTCATTTTCAGTTAACGACAAATCCACTCCCCTTACTAAACCGACCCTGTAGACATTTGAGGAAGGTATATAAGCTTTCAGGTTTTTCTTACTGAGAATGGTGTGTTGCATAAAATGATTAGCAGCGTCAGCTGTAAAACAAGTACATTGGATCCGATTTTTTCCTTTTCTATGAATAGCTTTAATACCCGGAATTTTTCGCTCATAAAAGAGCCTACCCAATGCCATTGGGTGTAAGTTGCCCACATATTTGTTATCATTTGCTTCAACAAACACAAGATAGGGGCCCACATGATTGCCAGGGTACCTTGTCGCTGGTGGAATTTTACTTCTGGGAACCATATGTGAATTAGTATTCTGTTCATCCCCAATTGGAGGTGTGTCAGACTGTTGAATGGCGGCGTTAGGTGTTTGTGTTGCATTAGGCGGTCTATCCTCAAGTGAATCCATGGAATAATCTTCCCCATTATCTCAATTAAGAATAATTGAGTCAGTCATATCAACTAGACCATCGACCAATAAATCGTCACCCTCTAGAAGGTTCGGACTACGGTTAGTTCCTCCTCCCCCACTGTCAAATGCCATAGAGAATGAATTACATGAAAAACACAATGGCACTCATATTATAGCACACGATAGTTAATACTAAGTCACTATGCTACCAAGGCAGCAACTTGCACACGCTAAGATGAATAACACTTATCTTCGCTGTGAACAACCGCACTCAATGAGAGCTCGAACACGAATGGGTCACCATGTTCAGTGTCTGTCTGTATAAAACAAAACGCAGCAGCAAGGTGCCAACTGTAACAAATGAAATGCGGCTGGCGAGTACCAACACAAAAGCCACAACATACTCCCCCCTTGAGGGATCTTAACACTCAAAATCAAAGTCAAATGTTTATGCTCATCACAGACAAATTAATAAAAAAGAAAAATTAGGTACAACACATACAAATATACAACTATACAACATCCTTAGGCAATGGGTACAATTTCACTATGGCACGGCGCAATAAACCACTTTTAGTCTTTACACTGACCACACGAGCAACATTGTCACAACCAGGATGGAGCTCCTTGAATATACCAGTCTCCCAAACTACAGGAGAAAGGTTATCCTCCCGTAGAAGCACCAGAGCTCCCACAATTGGACTCCACTTCCTACGGAAGACCATTTACGTCTTTCTTGAAGTGATTGTACATATTCCTTTGACCACCTCTGCCAAAAATCGTGGTACAGCTGTTGCACCCAATTCCATTTAGTTAGACAAGAGCGGGAGCTGTTGGATATGTCTGGCGAGGGGATAGAGGTCAATCGTCTTCCTACTAGAAAATGTCCAGGTGTCAAATAGCATTGATCTTTGGGGTCGTCAGTCATTGAACAGAGATGTCTCGAGTTCAAAACAGACTCAATTTGATACAAAAGAGTACTCAGCTCTTCAAAATTAAGAATGCATTTTCCCAGGGTCCGCTTAAAAGTAATTTTGTGGACTTCATTCCAGCCTCCCAAAGCCCACCGAAATGAGGACTGGAGGGTGGAATAAACTTCCAGTTCACATTCAAATTAGATAAATATTCTTCTATTTCAGTGGAGCTATCTTTAATAAATCTTAATAACTCATTGTTGGCTCCAACAAAATTTGTGCCATTATCACTCAAGATGAGACATGGAAATCCTCTACGCGCCGTGAATCTTCTAAATACGGCGAGGAAGTCGTGAGTTGTTAGACTCTTCACCGTTTCAAGATGTATTGCCTTAGTGACAAGACAAACAAAGAGAGCAATGTACGCTTTAAACTTTATCTTACTCCTCGGATTATTACCTTTTATGATGACTGGGCAACCATAATCAAGACGAGCCTCAAAAAAGGGTAACGATGGTTCAACTCTATACGAGGGTAACTGACCCATTATGTGAGTGGTGGGTGGAGGTTTGCTTATGAATCACTTGTAACATGAATGGATCACACCACGAACAACTGTCTTTCCACGTGGAATCCAAAATCTGTTACGCAAGGAAAACCATACAGCCTGAGGGCCGGAAAGCAATAGCATCTCATGTTCATGTTTAACAATCAATTTAGTAACAAAGTGTTTCGGAGGAAGAATGATGGGTTTTTTTCATTGTATTCCAACTGAGAATTCATGAGTCGACCACCGGTTCTCAATAACCCGTAATCATCGAGGAGCTACATTATTAGACGTCAAGTCATGCAGTTCCTTCCCATATTCACTAGCTTGCATTAGACATTATTTTCATTTCACTAATCCTCAATTCTTCAGGGGTGAGTGGACCAATGACACGAGCATCGTTAGTGGAGCGAACATAAATCTCAGAACATAGCCATAAACTCGCTTAAGTTTTAGAAAGGACGAACACTTCTCTAACTCAGGTGGGTGCACATTAACTAGCAGGATTCTCAAAGAGGGTTTCGATTCTGCATTCACAGCAGATTTTGCACTACTGGCAACAAAATCAGGGTGCACTGGGGGCAATTCGTGCAACCAGGAGGGACCATGCCACCATACGTCAAGAGAAAACATTTGTGAGAGTAAAACACCTCGAGACAAGTGGTCAACTGGATTGCTGTTGGTAGGTACGTGTCTCCAATCTGAGACTGAAGTGACGGATTGAATTTCAGCAATTCTCTATGTAATTTTCAGGAGGTCGCAGTGATAGACTGGCTGCCAAATATATTGTTGCTCGCTTAGCACCGCCCAGGGGTCACGTGTAGGGTATTTTGAGGTTAAACCTACGGACGTAAGCAACATCAACCCATCACGCCATCCAACTTTACGTAACGCCTTAGACATGGTTGCTAGGAGCTACAACCCAACTACAGAGTGGAAAAGAAGGTGGGAAGCAGCAACGGAGACGCACCTGCACAGTATGTTCTCGAATGCCAAACTTCCAAATGGATTCCAACTACCACGTAAAACATGGTCTGCTCTGAACAGAATAAGAAGAGGCCATGGCAGATGCAGAGACATGCTGTTTAAATGGAATAAGTTGCCGACACCCGCGTATGACTGTGGAGCTGCACGACAAACCATACATCATATTGTCAGAGAGTGCGAAACGCTCGAAAATGTTGTGAGATGGACAGCAGGCAATGGTATGTTGATAAACGGGGTTAAAAGTCAGGTTGTGAGTTTCACAAGTAGGAAAAGTCCTCTCAGTTTTAATTACTGCGTTGATGGGGTTAAAGTTCCTGTCGGGGATCATTGTAAGTATCTAGGTGTTAATATAAGGAATGATCTTCATTGGGGTAATCACACAAATGGGATTGTAAATAAAGGGTACAGATCTCTGCACATGGTTTTGAGGGTGTTTAGGGGTTGTAGTAAGGATGTAAAGGAGAGTGCATATAAGTCTCTGGTAAGACCCCAACTAGAGTATGGTTCCAGTGTATGGGACCCTCACCAGGATTACGTGATTCAAGAACTGGAAAAAATCCAAAGAAAAGCAGCTCGATTTGTTCTGAGTGATTTCCGACAAAAGAGTAGCGTTACAAAAATGTTGCAATGTTTGGGTTGGGAAGAATTGAGAGAAAGAAGAAGAACTGTTCGACTAAGTGGTATGTTCCAAGCTGTCAGCGGAGAGATGGCGTGGAATGATATTAGTAGACGAATAAGTTTGAATGGCGTTTATAAAAGTAGGAAAGATCACAATATGAAGATAAAGTTGGAATTCAAGAGGACAAACTGGGGCAAATATTCATTTATAGGAAGGGGAGTTAGGAATTGGAATAACTTACCAAGGGAGATGTTCAATAAATTTCCAGTTTGTTTGAAATCATTTAGGAAAAAGCCAGGAAAGCAACAGATAGGGAATCTGGCACCTGGGCGACTGCCCTAAATGCAGATCTGTATTGATTGATTGAAAACCATGAAAATAACGTATAATAAACCACGTAAGTTCTAAAATATGCAAAATACACAACGCCACTCAACAAATTATTAGCACGAAATCTTATAATGCCCATGAGAAATCAAGACAAACCTGTTAATTCTATACACGGAAAGTGCTAGTAGTAGGGTTAGGATATTAGGCAAAATGTCCACCCTAGTCAAGATAGGAACAGCTTACAGTACAGAGCGGTGCTGTATCAATAATCATCACTAGGTACCACTGGAACCACTCCTTGACTGGAACCACATGCCCAAAGTGACTGGAAAGTCCAAAGGCTGACATGTGCGATGTAATGTTCGCTGGAGTCCAAATTCCAAGTAGCATTTAACATCTCGAACATCAGGGTATGAGATACAAGCTGGCGTAAACAGCTCACAAGAACAAATGCGTTAGCACGTGGTAACATTGCACAGATTGTTAACGTGCGATATCAAAACAGTTCCAAAAAATATAGACTTCCTTGAAATCTCAATATAACGAATTCAAACATTTCTAGTATTTAGTCTTAAGCACGACATTCTGGTGCTTTTATACAATAACCGTTCACGCTGATTTTCGCGCCAAGTCCGTTGATATGTTCGTATGGGGGGTTAAAGGCAGCAATTCATGGCGATAACAATTTTATGGGACTAGCACAATGTTCAAAGTTCACAATGATTCTCATTGCGGCCCGGAAGGACCAAACTTTTATGTTGCGAACGACGAAACAACATATCGGCCGCACATAACAAAGTCTAGTTCCATAGGCGCACAAATACAATTTTGAAACAAGTCAGATGGAGATCCAGACTGAGCCAAACGAGCAGACACAAACACATCACTCAGAAGGTGATTCAAACATTTATTGCACATGAATAAACACTGCATATTTACACATTATGTACACCAAGATTAAGAGACACACCAAAATCCATGTACTCCTGCCGGTCGCCATGTTCAGTGTCTGTCTGTATAAAACAAAACGCAGCGCAAGGTGCCAACTGTAACAAATGAAATGCGGCTGGCGATTACCAGCACAAAAAACGCAACATACTGTTTATAAAATGTTAATTTCGTTCTCTTGTGTACTTTGCATCGCATAAAAGCCCTTTGACTTGAGGATAAAATGTTGTACCTTTACATAGTCTGTTATTACGTTCAGGAATGATTTCATTACTTCCATTAATAATGCTACCCAGATATGTAAACTGTTCTACATTCTCTAACCGTTCTCCATCTATGTTCCCCTGGCTTCACTTTTTCTCTTTTTCACAGTGAATGACATCAGTTTTCTTTTTTACTGATTACCAATCCAAACTCCTTCAGATTTTAATTCCAAATGACCAGTCTCCTTTGTACTTCCTTTTCTCCCTTTCCCCAAATCACCACACAATCTGAAAATACCAAAGCATTCACTTCATCACTATTGATACTCTGTTTTACACGTTTTACGAATTCATCCATCAATAAATAAAGAGAAATAAGAGAAATAACGAGACTAAGAAGCAGGTGCAGACTGGAAAGAAATAGAGTTAGACATGGCTGTGGAAGTAAGGAGAAATTGAAGGAACGTACTAGAAAATTGAATCTAGCAAAGAAGGCAGCTAAGGATCAATCAATCAAATCAAATAATCAACACTGATCTGCATTTAGGGCAGTCGCCCAGGTGGCATTTTCCCTATCTGTTGCTTTCCTAGCCTTTTCCTAAATGATTTCAAAGAAATTGGAAATTTATGGAACATCTCCCTTGGTAAGTTATGCCAATCCCTAACTCCCCTTCTTATAAATGAATATTTGCCCCAGTTTGTCCTCTTGAATTCCAACTTTATCTTCATGTTGTGATCTTTCCTACTTTTATAAACGCCACTCAAACTTATTCGTCTACTAATGTCATTCACGCCACCTCTCCGCTGACAGCTCGGAACATACCACTTAGTCCAGCAGCCCATCTTCTTTCTCTCCATTCTTCCCAACCGAAACTTTGCAACATTTCTGTAACGCTACTTTTTTGTCGGAAATCACCCAGAACAAATCGAGCTGCTTTTCTTTGGATTTTTTCCAGTTCTTGAATCAGGTAATCCTGGTGAGGGTCCCATACACTGGAACCATATTCTAGTTGGGGTCTTACCATATACTTATATGCACTCTCCTTTACATCCTTACTACAACCCCTAAACACCCTCATAACCATGTCCAGAGATCTGTACACTTTATTTACAATCCCATTTATGTGATTACCCCAATGAAGATCTTTCCTTATATTAACACCTAGATACTTACAATGATCCCCAACAGGAACTTTCACCCCATCAACGCAGTAATTAAAACTGAGAGGACTTTTCGTATTTGTGAAACTCACAACCTGACTTTTAACCCCGTTTATCAACATACCATTGCCTGCTGTCCATCTCACAACATTTTCGAGGTCACGTTGCAGTTGCTCACAATCCTGTAACTTATTTATCACTCTATAGAGAATAACATCATCCGCGGAAAGCCTTACCTCCGATTCCACTCCTTTACTCATATCATTTATACATATAAGAAAACATAAAGGTCCGATAATACTGCCTTGAGGAATTCCCCTCTTAATTATTACAGGGTCAGATAAAGCTTCAGCTACTCTAATTCTCTGAGATCCTTTTTCTAGAAATATAGAAATCCATTCAGTCACTCTTTTGTCTAGTCCTATTGCACTCATTTTTGCCAGTAGTCTCCCATGATCCACCCTATCAAATGCTTTAGACAGGATAACATGATGGCAAGCATAATTGGCAGACATACAAATTTTAGTGAAAAATGGAAGGGTATGTATAGGTATTTTAAGGCAGAAACAGGTTCCAAGAAGTACATTCCAGGAATAATTAATGAACAAGGAGAGTGTGTATGTGAGGGTCTTCAAAAGGCAGAAATATTCAGTCAGCAGTATGTAAAGATTGTTGGTTACAAGACAAATGTCCAGATAGAAGAGGAGACTAATACTAAAGAAGTATTAAAATGTTGATATGATAACAATGACATTGACACTAAGATACACAAGTTGAAAACTAGAAAAGCGGGTGGAATTGATCAGATTTCTGGGGATATATCAAAGACAATGGGTTGGGATATAGTACCATATCTAAGGTACTTATTTGATTATTGTTTGGTCGGAGGAGCTATACCAGATGAATGGAGAGTTGCTATTGTAGCCGCTGTGTATAAAGGAAAGGGTGATAGACATAAAGCTGAAAATTACAGGCCAGTAAGTTTGACATGCGTTGTATGCAAGCTTTGGGAAGGCATTCTTTCTGATTATATTAGACATGTTTGTGAAATTAATAACTGGTTCGATAGAAGGCAATTCGGTTTTAGGAAATGTTATTCTACTGAAGCTCAACTTGTAGGATTCCAGCAAGATATAGCAGATACCTCTGATTTTGGAGGTCAAATGGTCTGTATCGCGATTGATCTGTCTAAAGCATTTGATAGGGTAGATCATGGGAGACTACTGGCAAAAACGAGTGCAACTGGACTAGACAAAAGAGTGATTGAATGGGTTGCTATATTTCTAGAAAATAGATCTCAGAGAATTGGAGTAGGTGAAGCTTTATCTGACCCTGTAATAATTAAGAGGGGAATTCCTAAAGGCAGTATTTTCGGACCTTTATGTTATGAGTAAAGGAGTGGAATCGGAGGTAAGGCTTTTTGCGGATGATGTTATTCTGTATAGAGTAATAAATAATTTACAAGATTCTGAGCAACTGCAACGTGACCTCGATAATGTTGTGAGATGGATAGCAGGCAATGGTATGTTGATAAACGGGGATAAAAGTCAGGTTGTGAGTTTCACAAATAGAAAAATTCCTCTCAGTTTTAATTACTGTGTTGATGGGGTGAAAGTTCCTGTTGGGGATCATTGTAAGTATCTAGGTGTTAATATAAGGAAAGACCTTCATTGGGGTAATCACATAAATGGGATTATAAATAAAGGGTACAGGTCTCTACACATGGTTATGAGGGTGTTTAGGGGTTGTAGTAAGGATGTAAAGGAGAGGGCATATAAGTATCTGGTAAGACCCCAACTAGAGTATGGTTCCAGTGTATGGGACCCTCACCAGGATTACGTGATTCAAGAACTGGAAAAAATCCAAAGAAAAGCAGCTCGATTTGTTCTGGGTGATTTCCGACAAAAGAGTAGCGTTACAAAAATGTTGCAAAGTTTGGGTTGGGAAGAATTGAGAGAAAGAAGAAAAGCTGCTCGACTAAGTGGTATATTCCGAGCTGTCAGCGGAGAGGTGGCGTGGAATGACATTAGTAGTCGAATAAGTTTGAGTGGCGTTTATAAAAGTAGGAAAGATCACAATATGAAGAAAAAGTTGGAATTCAAGGGGACAAACTGGGGCAAATATTCATTTATAGGAAGGGGAGTTAGGGATTGGAATAACTTACCAAGGGAGCCGTTCAATAAATTTCCAATTTCTTTGAAATCATTTAGGAAAAGGCTAGGATAGCAACAGATAGGGAATTTGCCACCTGGGCGACTGCCCTAAGTGCAGATCAGTATTGATTGATTGATTGACTGATTGATTGATTGGTTGATTGATTGATTGATTGATTGATTGATTGATTGATTGATTGATTGATTGATTGATTGATTTATTGATTGATTGATTGATTGATTGATTGATTGATTGATTGGTTGGTTGATTGATTGGTTGATATAATAAACAATATTGCCGACTGTGCACTTCCTTGCCTGAGACCTTTTTGTTTAGAATGTTTCAGAGTTACGACTTCCCACCTTACACTGCTTTTACTCTCATGATACAACATTTAATTAATGATTTTGGTACATTCCTTTTCAGTAGGCATTCCCATATATGTTTTCTCTTAACTCTATCATAAGCTTTTTCCAAATTGAGAAATATGAATATGATTTCCTTGTTCCTTTCCAGATGTTTTTCCATTATCGTTCGCACTGTATATATCAAGTCTATTGTTGATATATTAAGTCTAAAGCCACTATTGTTCTTCCTCTAACCGTATTTTTATTACATCCAGTCTTTTGTCATTGACTTTCTCAATTATTTTAGCCCATGTGGTAATAGGGGTTTACCTCTATAATTTTCAAATTTCTTCTCATTTCCTCTTTTTTAAGGGTGATACAATGCTTCCTTGTTGCCAATCTTCAGGTATCTTTTCATCCGTCCATATGGCATTGAGGGCTTATTAGCCACTGTAGTCCAATACTGCCTGCTTACTTAATCATATCAGCACTGAATTCGTCTTTTGCACTTGCTTTACCTTTAGTCATTCCTTTCATTGTTCTTCCAGGTTCCAACCGTGTTATCAGTTTCTCTTCTTTTTCTCCGTCTATTATTTCCATCTTATCTCCTTCTTCCTCTGAGTAATCATCCTCATTTTAAAGGTTTTCAAAGTAGCTTTCCATAAACGTCGATAGTTGCAGAGTGGGTCTGGTCCGTGGTCCAACAGCTCTGTTCTCTGACCGGCCAACCAAGCAGAGGTGAGGTGGCCGTGGCTCTACGCCTATGCATTCGGGAGACGGGACAGTGCTGGACCTCACGGCTGGCCCAAACCGTCGGCTGTCCTGAGAATGGTTTTCCGTGGTTTTCCATTCTCCTGCACTAAGGCGAATGCCGGGACAGTTCGCAGTATAGGCCACGGCCGCCCACCCCCTCACCATCACTACACATCTTCACCGTAACAAATCTCCTGGCCTGAGAGACGGCGTAACCGTCTAAGAGGCCTGCCTCCCCGATCAGGGGAAGAAAGAAAATGTTTAGTTGTAGTACTAGTAGTAGTAGTAGTAGTAGCAGTAGTAGTAGTAGTAGTAGTAGTAGTAGTAGTAGTAGTAGTAGCAGTAGTAGTAGTTTGCCATCAATTTCTGAATACCCTTTTCGTCATGTATTGTGGATCCATTTTCTCTCTCCAATGCCTTGATTTTTTATTATTCTTTTCGATTTCAATACTCTGTATAATAGTCTCTGATTTCTTCGACTATCTTGCTCAATTCTGTTGGTAAACTTTCCCTAACAGTTTTCCTTTTCTTCCTTGATACTTCTCTTTACATCTAGTTTCAATTTTTTGTATTCCACATGTAACCTTTCTATCTTATTCTCATCCCTCTGATGCGTTCTTTGCTTTTCCTTACCAATTTCTTTCTTCACCTTGTTCTTTTTTATTTCTTTTCTTATTTTGTCTGTCGCCACCGTATCTCCTTTCCCTTAACCTTTGCTATTGTTTTCCCGTATACCTCAATTGCTGCTTCCACAAATCTCTGTCTTAAATTTCCCCGGTCTTCTTCTCCACATCGTATTTCCGTGTTAGCCAACTTCCTTTTTATACAATCTTGGAATGCCATTCTTTTATCCTCCTCCTCCAATTCCAAAATCCTGATATTTGGCATATTCTTCAATACAATTTTAGAGATTTTTACTTGTTTTAATTCTATAATTAACAATATATGATCAGCTTCCATACTTTCAATGGGGATTATTTCGTATTCGTGACGTATCTTCCCCATTCTCGGCCTGTTATTAGAAAATCGGTGAGTGTTCCATACTGTCCATCCCAACTATATCGGCTGATCTTACGGCTATCCCTCTTCCTAAACCATGTGTTCTTTATTATCAGGTTATTTCTGATGCAAAATTCCAACCGTTTCTCCCAATCTTCATTTCTATCGCCATATACATGTGGGTACAGGATATTATCATGCCCCATTCTATCAATTCCCACATAAGCATTCAGATCTCCCATTTACATGATCCTATCTGCAACAATATATGTTTCCAGTTCATTGAGGAACTCTTATTTTTGTTCCACGCTACATCTTGTCTACACCTGTACTATACTCAGTAGTTCCTTGTTTACGTGTATGTACATTATTATAATTATTTCATTCACATACTCAACTTCAGCTATTGATACAACATTCTGATTCACTACAAATGCGACTGCATTTCTTTTTTCTTTACTGTTACCCGTATAGAACAACATGTACTCCTTTCTATTTTTCTTCATTACTTTCCATTTCCATTTTACATCACTTAATACCAGGGTGTCGAGTTTTCACCTCTCCATTAGGTCAGTCAATTCATTTTCCTTCCCATTCAATGTTAAAATATTTATTGTTCAAAATCGGGATTTGTTCTCTGATCTAACACTTGCAGGAACATCAGCATTACCATCATACTATGCAACTGTACTCAGAGATTTGCAAATTCTATTTCCATTCTTAAACCGTCCGAAGCTTGTATTATAGTTGAAAGCAAGTACAAGTTTACTCATCTGCTGTCCTGCTAAGCCTAACCCATCTGAGAATTTTCTTTCGGGGTTTACTCTCTTAGCCTTTGAAGATCCCTTTTCTCCACAAGGCTGTAGTTTTCTCTGCTAATTTTCTTCAGAGAGAATGGGTTGCCTCATCCACCATCATCGCCATTCCGAAGGTCTCCTTCTCAGCCTAAGATATTGTTAAGGTCTTCACCCGTAATCCTGGCATAAAGCTCCATGTTATACCCCGTGAGACTGGGTCCCTGCCTGAACTTAGCTCTCCTTCACATCGGCCTGCTGCTGTGGAGGATACCCACCCCCGCAAAGTGGATGCGCCAGAGAAGAATTACTCAAGTGAAGGATAGGGAAGGTGACCCTATCTCCCTTGAGCCGCGTTAATGGATGTGTATGATACCACAACGAAGGATTTCACTAATACATTGTTATTATTGTCTACTTCTTATTCTCCTACTACCGCTCTACCCACAGTTCTAGTTTGTGGGTGCGATCTGCGTCAAACATGCGAGTTTTGCCTTGTTTTACGGTCGGGTGCCCTTCCTGACGCCAATCCTATATTAGGGAGACGTAATCACTATTACATCTTTCTGTGGTGGTTTGTAGTGTAGTGAATATAAAGGGGGAGTGCTGGGACAAACATAAATACCCAGTTCCTGAACAAAAGTATAAATCAGGAGCTACTAACACCCCCGACACGGCTAGAAATCAAAACCCGGGACCATCCCAACCGAAGGGAAGTACGCTGATCATTCAGCCAAGCGGTCTGACTATTATTGTTATAATTACAATGTGTGGGACAACTCAACTTGATGCTAGGCGACACTTATAACTTGGCCCTTTAAGAGAAGAATAGCTATAAAAGCTTGAATTCGAGAATATAGCCATCATAAAAGCTCATGCGGTGAAAATGAATGAGACATAAATGCTCGGAAGCGACCTCTCGTGTCACTCTGGTCATGTACAGGTTTTAGTTAAAACAGGTATTCTCGGGGATACTTGGGCATTTATAAAAAATATTAAAATTGTGAACATCTCCGTTCTCGTTCCTCACACGGCAAATTCGCACGAAACTTAAATGATCGGAAATTGTATTCTCATAAACTTTCGTTATGTAAACGATTTCGATACGGTGAATATTAATGGGGAAATCTGACATTAATTGCCTCGGCCTCCATAAAATTACTAACCCATATTAATTGTTATTATTACCATTAAAATGCATGAGACAACTCTAATAGTTGCTAGGTGAGTCTTATAACGTGCTATTTTGAGAGCTGAAAAGAAGAAATTGTCCATTTTTTTTTCAAAACCCTTTCGGGATCTGTTTCTGCATCCAGAAGCGCAACAGCCTGCTGTATATTTTTCAAAATTTAGACCTCAGGAATACGTAAATTCACACGCATTTCCAACCCTTCAGCCTACTGGACTGCTATTGAAACAATCTGTTTCAGTTCTAGCGAAGTCTACAGTGTTGCCATATCAATTCTCTCCCACTCCTAAGACACATGGATGAATTTCGATCGATAATATCAACCTGTAATATGCATATTATGTGTATGACTGAAACCTTGTTGTATGATCAAATTAGCACTACCTTTATAAAACTAGAAGGATATACTCTCTATCGGCATGATCGCGTTGCCAGGCGTGGTGGCGGTATAGCTGTATATTGTATAGATGTTATTAAATGTGGAATAATTAAATCATCATCTGGCATCACACCACATACGGAATATATGTTTGTTGATACTATAATTAACCGTCAAAAAGTATTGATTGTATTTGTCTACAAAACCACTGAATGTTACTAACATCTCTGATATTGAATCAGACCTTCTCAAACTAGTATCAACCTACGAGCATATAGGCCTACTACTTCTTGGTGACTTTAACACAAATATCTAAACCTCGACTGGCAAATCAGAACGAATCAGCAACCTATTTATCTCCATCGACATGACGATCTTGCCACTAGATGCAACTAATCATGTTCATACACTTAAATATAGAAGCCATACTGGAATTGACCTCCAGATTACAAATAACCCGCATAATGTTGTTAAGTACGGTCAATTTCCTGTACCTGGCATCTCAACTCATGACTTAATTTAACTGTGCTACTCTCTAAGTGTACCAAAGCTGAATACATTATTTAGAGGGATCTGAAAAATATCCATCTACAGCAACTCCAAAATGATGTGTACAGTTTACCTTGGGAAGATATAAAGCAGTTGCACGACACAGACATGAAGTTGACAAGATTTAACTCTCAACTCATAGGACTATATGACAAGCATGCTCCAGTTAGGCAAGCTAGAGTCACTCGCTCGCCTGCACCTTGATTAACAAGCGATATAAAAGCAACAATGGCTTGCCGTGAAGCAATATTTCGTTGATACAAGGAAACAAATAACGAACTAGATTTTGAACAGTTTTGTCTTTCACGTAACAGAACAAAGCAATTAATTCACAATACCAAATTTAATCACATTAAAGTGTAACAAGGAACTTAAATGCACATGAAACCTGAAATGAACTTCAAGCTATGGGAGTTGGAAAATACAAGAGCGGAATATGCCAACTATATCTCCCGATACACTTAACTCTCACTTCATAATTAACCCAATAAAGGAATCTCAACCTCAGAATCATATCAATTTAAATAAAAGTATCAGTGACCCTACAGAAAACGAATTTAATTTCTCTTTTCACCCGGTCAATGTAAATGAAGGAAAACGTACTTTGAATTCAGTTAAATCACACGCTAAAGGAGCAGATAACATTCCAAGAGGCTTTACAAAAACGTTATTTGCGCGGTCCTACCAATCAGTACCCACATTTTAAACCACTATCTTACCACAGGGTCGTTTCCAACTGCATGGAAGAATGCTCTAGTAACCCCAATATTAAAGCATACCGGTACCACAGCAAATGCGCCATCTGATTACCGGCCTATTTCGATTCTTCCCCCTCTCTCGAAAGTTCTTAAACGAGATGTACACGAGCAGCTAGCAGAATTCATAACCAGACCTTCTTTTATCCATTGCAATCTGGCTTCAGAAAGGGACACAGTACTACCACTGCACTTCTTCGGGTGGCAGATGACATTAGACTAGCAATGGACAAACGGCAGGTGCCGATACTGACACTCCTTGACTTTAGTAGTGCGTTCGGCACGATAAATATACACATACTATTATCCAAGCTATGCTTTCTGCATATCGGCCCGAAATCCCTAATTTTTTTAGTCGTACCTTACAAATCGTCGTCAGTGCGTAGTGGTAAACAATAAAAGATCCCAATGGGCTGTAAAATCATCCGGTGTCCCTCGAGGGTCTGTCCTAGGGCCCCTACTGTTCGTCTTGTATAGTAATGGCATATCTTCCACACTTCAGTATTGCAATTACCACTTATATGCTGATGATCTGCAGATATACAAACACATTACTACAAATAATTTACATCAAACAGCTCAGCATATTAATTCGGATATTGAAAGCCTTACAGCCTATGCTAGAAATAACCACTTAGTACTACATCCTCGTAAAACACAAAGTATTTTCATAGGAAACTCTAAATTACGACATGTAATAAGCAATATCAATCATCCTCCAAATCATAATTAATGACAATGCTGTACCGTACCTTAAAAATGTAACTAAACTTGGAATATCCATCAATGAGAATCTGACCTGGAATGAATACGTAACATTGCATCCGGGAGATAGTAGGTTCGAATCCCACTATCGGCAGCCCTGAAGATGGTTTTCCGTGGTTTCCCATTTTCACACCAGGCAAATGCTGGGGCTGTACCTTAATTAAGGCCACGGCCGCTTCCTTCCAACTCCTAGGACTCTCCTGTCCCATCGTCGCCATAAGACCTATCTGTGTCGGTGCGACGTAAAGCCCATAGCAAAAAAAAATGAATACGTAACAAATGTATGTAGAAAGGTTAATGCAACTCTATATCCCCTGAAACGTCACAAGAATCCTTTTCCTCCAAAACTTAAAATTAATCCAAACACTACTATTCCCTACCTTAGACTATCAATCAATCAATCAATCAATCAATCAATCATGATCTGTATTTAGGCTAGTCGCCCAGGTGGCAGATCCCATATCTGTTGTCTTCCTAGCCTTTTCTTAATTGATTGCAAAGTAATTGGAAATTATTGAACATGTCCCTTGGTAAATTATTCCAATCCCTAACTCCCCTTCCCATAAACGTACTAGTCAATCTAAATGCTAAATAAGCTTTGAGACTTCAACGAGCACAAAACTCATGCATACGATACGTCTTCCAACTGCGACCTCGCTCATACCTCAGTAAGTTTCACATCGGCAAGGCCAAAATGAAACTCAGACAGAGAAATGAATGTAACCCAGACACAACACAGTCTGGGCACTGTATCTCACCAGAGGTAGATTTGGATTGCCCATACAATGTTATTTGAGTCATCAGTCCACAGACTGGTTTGATGTAGCTCTCCATTACACCCTATCCTGCGCTAACCTTTTCATTTCTACGTAACTGCTGCATCCTAAATCTGTTTGTCAAATTCATTTCTTGGTCTAGACCTACCCCTACCGTTCTTACCGCCTACACTTCCTTCAAAAATCAACTGCACGAGTCCTGGGTGTCTTGAGATGTGTCCTATCAATGTATCTCTTCTTCTAGTCAAATTTAGCCAAATCGATCTCCACTCACTAGTTCGGTTCTGTATCTCCTCATTCGTGAGTCAATCTATCCACCTCACCTTCAGCATTCTTCTGTAACACCACATTTCAAAAGATTATTCTCCTTTATGAGCTAGTTGTCGTCTATATTTCCCCTCCATACAATGCCACGCTTCATCTTTCTAATTCCCTTATCAATATCCTCGTTACTCCTACAAATGTTAGTTGTTTTATTACCGCAGTAACAATATGTATCTACTTCCTTTAATAGTTCATTTCCTAGTTTAATGCTTCCTGCATCACCCCTGCACTCCTTTACTTCCGCTTTGGACTTGTTTACTTTCCTCTTGTACTCCTTACTTGAGACTCTGTCCATACCATTCAGCAGTTTCTCCAGATCTTCGGCAGTCTCAGATAAAATAACAATAACGTCAGAAAATCTCACGGTTTTGATTTCCTTTCCTTGGATTGTGATTCCCTTCCCTTCTTTGATTTATTTTACTGCCTTCACGATATAAACATTGAAAAGCAGGATGAGGGAACAAATTGCAATCGGGCCTCACTCCTTTCTGGATTGCTGTTTCTTTATCAAAGCCATCGAATCTTATGATTGCAGATTGATTTTTATAAATATTGTAGTTAACTCTATGTTCTCGGAATCCGTTCCCAATCACCTTCTGAATATGAGACAGCTTGGTCCAGTTAACATTATCAAATGCCTTTTCAAGATCTACGAACTCCCTGTATGTGGGCTTGTCCTTAATTCGTTCATCTAAGATAAGACGTTAAGTCAGGATTGCTTCATGTGTTCCTTTATTTTTTCTGAAGCCAAATTGATCTCCTCCCAACTCAGTTTGAACTTGTCTTCCCATTCTTCTGTAAATAATGCATGCTAAATTTTGCAGGCATGAGATACCAAACTCCTGATGCGGCGGATTTTACAGTTGTCAGTACTGGCTTCCTTGAGAATGGTACTTTTCCTGTCTCATTCATCTTACAAACTGAATGGAATAACCACACCATGCTAGATTCTTCTAAGGCAGACAGTAATTCAGAGGGAATATCATCAATTACAGGAACATTTTACCTATTTAAGTCTCTCAAAGCTCTGTCAAACTCCCACCTCAAAACTGAGTCTCCCATTTCATCAGCATCAACAGCCTCTTCTTATTCTAGAACCATACCATCTAAGTCTTGACATTGATACAACTATTGGATATGTTCCTGCCATATTTTTGTCTTGACTTCTTTTCCTAGAACTGGTTTACTTTCTAAGCTCTTAATATTCATACACCTAGTTTTCCTTTCTCCAAAAGTTTCCTTTGTTTTACTATGCGCAGCACCTATGTTTCCTAGGACCATACAACCTTCAATATTCTTGCACTTCTCCTTCAGCCATTCTACCTTTGTTGCCCTAAACTTCTAAACACTTCATTCTTTAAACACATGTATTCGTTTCTGCCGTCTTCATATTTTTCATTCTTGTATTTTACTCGTTCGTCAGTCAGGTCTTGTATCTCCTGAGTTATTTCCTCAGAAGCCCTAGAGACCTCATTCTTCAAGACTGTCCATTCTTTCTCTACCGTGTTTCCTTCGGCCTTTGCATTTATTCCTTGTGCAACATGTTTAAAAAGTTATCCCTCACTCTCTTTTCTTTCAAATACTCTACATCACATCTCCTTGCATTCCTCCCTTTCTTCAACTTCAGATGGCATTTCACAACTAACAGGATGTGGTCAGAGTCCACGTCTGCTCCTCGAAAAGTTTTGCAATCCAACACCTGGTTTCTGAATCTCTGCTCAATCACATTGATGTCTATTTGATACCTTCCAGTGTCTCCAGGTCTCGTCCACGTATACAGCCGCCGTTTGTGGTGTTTGAACCAAGTATAGGCAAGGACTAAATTATGGTCGGTGCAGAATTCAACCAGCCGACTTCTCTTTCATTCCTTTATCCGAATCCAAATTATTATATTCTATTACCTTCTCTTCGTTGGCCTACCACTGCATACCAGTCTCCCAGGTTTGCAGGGGAGGGCCGATACTATATAAAATAATTAACCAGCAGTCTTCCTGATACGGGGTCTAGGATTAGGTGAGATGTATTTATATTTCATGTTTTATGGTCGGATGCCCTTCCTGACACCAACGTCAGTTGAGCTAAGGATAATGAAATGAGTGATGGCGAATGAATTTTGGCAATGAGGCTGAAGGAATCTGAATCGGTTGTGGCCTATTAATTTGCCTACAAACCTCAGCAACACATTTTCAGTACAGCTGACGGTGGGGTTCGAACCCACGCGACTCCCGCTTGCCTCCAGAGCCGTAGCACGTGTACACGTATGACCAGTCCCCTCGATATTAACAACTGACATTTATTTAAGAATAAAACTTCATTATCCATTGAATTTACATTACTGCATTCTCTGTTCTATCATTTATATTTATTACCCATTGTGACGAGTCAACTGTTGGAAATGTATTGTGACAAGCCACTACTCCACTCCAAACTCGTATTCTGCATGTGCCTTAACATTTATTGTTATACACTAGAACCGTAGCCTGGGCTGTAACAAATATTATAAATGTATGCCAAATCTTAATTAGTTGTTTAAATGGTGCAATCGATGAATTTAAATCACCGTGTGGTTTCCTTCTGGGAACTTAATTTCTGATATTGTTGTTTACATATTAATCGATATATGGTTTCTTTATTTTTCTCTGTCCGTATTTATAATACAATTAGATTATCAGAATGCAGGTAATGACTTGACAAACTGACAGAAATTGCTTCGCATCCCCACCCTACACATTACGTTGCTCCGCCCCCTTCATTTCGGCCAGCAGAAAACATAGCGGATCTGCTTACGAGTTTCTTCAAAGATGGCAGGTCATTCGCCAGTCTATGTAGTATTAAGTTGCTGGTCACATCTAATACGGCGATTGTCAAAGCTAGTATAAGGAGCGCTGAGAGAGATCTAGTCTGCCGTGGCTAAAGTGAAGTCCAAGCCATTACGAAAAAGAAGAATACTCCTTGAATCCCTGACTCATCATCACCATGACAATCGTAGTGACAGCTGTTGTTTTCTTCCTAGGAAGGTAACATTACTTATGGCTCGTTTACATCTTTACAATAAGATTTCAGCCGAAGCTATGATTCCGAGTTGGAGGTGAGTTTAAATATGATTTTTCGGTAAATCTTTACCAAACTGTTACCAGCGGAGGTACAGCTGGCGCGGTGAGGAAAGCAACGAGAAACTCCCTCACTCCTCATTTCGCTAGTATGCCTCTTCTGTGGCACCTAGGCTATCTATGACAGCTGTTGTGGCGCTGTGGAGGATGAATACACAACATACATATAACACATACATGTAAATAATTTGCTATGGTAATCAAAAATGTATAGTTAAGTATGAATGCTGTCTGAAGATCACTGATTTTAATGAAACAGCAAAGAAAACGTGAACAATTAGGAAATAGCATGAAATTGAGTATTAGGCGAGGGAATTCTCCTCCATTAAGTCATGTACAGTTTTGCTACATTATTTTTTTCTATATACGTTGCACTTTTTTACGTACGAAATAATTTTTCAGCATGCTTTTGCCCTGGACAAAATATAAGACTTTCTAACAAATCGTAGGGGAAATGTTTAATTTAGAAAAGTGACAGCAGAATAATTTATGTTGTACGGCGTTGACAATTCTAATTAAAGGTAGATTCACACACTTCCGGGACGTGATGGCATCTTCCGTGAAAATAAACTATCGTCACCTTGTAAACAAATCGATGGGTTCAACACTTTCCCTAACGGCATTCGCCGTGTCCTTCAGTGTTTCTCCGTGATCTGTGCCCAGTAAACGTATTCGCTCGCCGCCGATATTTTCTTGCTTTTACGGATGTGATTTCTCTGTTCGCACCTCCCCGTTTCTCAGTTATCTTGGAGTGCTGTGGTTATCTGCGTAAGTTTGAACTGATTCTTACCTCCCGAAAGGAAGGCCGAATTGAATTAGTGAAGGCACACTCCTTTGTGTATAATTTAGCTGATCCGAAATACGTGGACATTGGCTTGAAGAAGCGTTTATGGGATGAAATAGGAGAGAAAATGGAAGAATAAGGCAAGTAATTATACCTTTTATTACTTACCCAATTAAGAAAAGGTGTGAGTGTTACTTGTGAGCCCAACCAAAAACTCTCGATTTCCTTGTGTTCCTTTTTTCATTTCGTTCGCTCAATTTCATTGGAAGGAAGTGATAATCTCCAGCACATGTAAAGTTGTCGCATGTTTCTTGACAGTCGCTTTGCATTTTCCGTCTCAACCACTAGGAGGCTGTAGGACATCGCCCTCGAAATTTATTCTTCCTCTTTCTCCTTTACTGTTATATTCTGTGATTATCTGAAAGGAGTGTTTTGGTAAAATAGTAGAGAAAATTATGAATTTGTTTTATCGGGTAGCGTTTGTGAGTTACCACCTAACTTACTGTCGTTTTAAGTTTATTCTCAATCAATCAATCAGTCAATCAATCAATCAGTCATTAATGATCTGCATTTAGGGCAGTCGCCCAGGTGGCAGATTCCCTATCTGTTGTTTTCCTAGCCTTTTCTTAAATTATTTCAATGAGATTGGAAATTTATTGAACATCTCCCTTGGTACGTTATTCCAATTCCTAACTCCCCTTCCTATAAATGAATATTTTTCCCAATTTGTGCTCTTGAATTCCAACTTTATCTTCATATTGTGATCTTTCCTGCTTTTATAGACACCACTCAAGCGTATTTGTCTACAAATGTCTTTCCACGCCATGTCTCCTCTGACAGCTCGGAACATACCACTTAGTCGAGCAGGTCGTCTCCTTTCTCCCAGTTCTTCCCAGTGCAAACTTTGCAACATTTTTGTTACGCTACTCTTTTGTCGGAAATCACCCAGAACGATTGGAGCTGCTTTTGTTTGGATTTTTTCCAGTTCTTGGATCAACTAATCCTAGAAGGTGTTTCGACTCCATGATTATAAGGGTCGTTGTTTCCCATATGCACCGTTAATGGTCCTGTGCGAATGTGGTTCTGTATGAATATTTGTGATTCTGGGAGAAACGCGTTACTATTCCATTATTCTCCTTCCTTTTTATGTGTGTAATTTTACATTAACTCTAGGTTTAATTGTTTCTGTCGGGTTCACTGGTGAACGCCATGAATACATTTGATTTTCTTGATTGATCGATTGATTGATTGTTAATTTCCAGTGGATCTCTCATTTTATAATTTATCGACCGTGTGGTCATTTTACTCGCCTCTTTTCTCTTGGCGTGTTCACGTAATCTTTGGATTCCTTCTCGGGCTTGTGTTTCCTTTTCCTGGTCGAACACGATCGCGGTTTTGGTTACTCGATAGTTTGGTGCTCAGCTAATTTTTGGGTAAATAGGACAACCTTTCATATGTGACGAAATCTGAAGTCGCATGCCGTGATTTCGGTTATTGGCTTGCATACGAGATGGAGTGTTTCTGCCTCCATTGGTATTGAGACATCAAAAGTAAGGTTGTATTTCATTCTATTGCGCTGGTAAACAAATTTCCCCACAGAGACAAACCATGATTTTCCTGGTCCACATGTATTGGTTCCTTTTATTTGTCTAATTCTCTCAGTATGTTGTTTTTGAACTTTAACTCCTAAATCGTATTTTCTTGTGTGCGAATAAATCATGATATATCATGTTGTGGTAGCTCCAGTGTGTTCAAGTTCGGACGGTTTAACGTCTGCCCTGGTTACGATCAACAACGTGTTGTGCCTTTATTTTGTTTCTTCTGCGTCTGAGAGTTATTTATATGTGCGTTAAAACTTGTTTTGGGAAATTATTCTTTATTGGTCTCTGGGTACCTGGGTCCGTATCAAATAATGGTAGCATACAGAGTGCGGTTTAACCAGGTTATTCTATCAGGAAAAGGAATCTCGGTAGGATAAGCTTGAACCCGGTGAACTACATGTCTTCCCCTTGTGCGTCCGTCTCTTGCTGGGTTCTTTATTAGTTAATCTTTTGTGCCTGTTGCGATCCTCTTGTCATTTGAGGTAACTGTGTTCCTATTCCTAAACCTGGCTTAAGGGTGGCAAAAGAGTTGAACATATAAGCTTTCGAAATCGACGAGTCGAACGGGATGTGCAACGAACTTGGTTTGCTAGTGGGAGAAAAAATACCTTCTTTGAAGGATCTAGAGCTTATAGGAAATTGGCCTCTTTGCCGTCTTGTAGTGTGTTTTAGCGAAATCCCTGGGTCCCAGTGTGAAACTAGAGTTGGGTTTCTCTGATGCAACTATTGTGGATTGGTCGAACGTTTGTAGGGGGGTTTGCATAACCTGGGTCGAAGATAATAAAAAATAGGAGGACCGGGCATCATAGTAGAAATTGGTGAAAGCAAGTTGGGAAAGAGGAAGTACAATCGACGTAGGCCGGTAGAAAGACAGTGGCTCTTCGGAGGCGTGGAGAGGGACAACTTCAAAAACTTCTTTATGTTTTTGTGCAAAAAAGGATAAAGCCACATTACTAGGTGTCATTAAGGAGACAACGGACGATAATTATATGGGATTGCTGGAGGGCGTACAATTGTATGGAAGACGAGGGATTCGTTCACCTTTCGCGTAAATCACTCTGTTCAGTTTCTGGACGATAAGAAGAGTGGTCACGTGAATAGGAGGGACAGGAGGGTGACGCCCATCAATCGCCCTCCCGTGCCAACTCAAAACATAGAAAACCAGGAGCGTTATCTTAAGCACGGGAACTACTCGGTTTTGGAATTCGGCAGGAGGAAACGATTTTTCCATGCTTATCTTGCCGAATCCATTTTTAAGAGCAGGTTCCCCTTATACCTCCGGGTTCACGAAATTCTCAAGTCTACAGCCACCCTCTAACCTCCTCTGCATTGAGGTAAGTTTCACATAACTTTGTTGCTGTTGTGTATTGTACATTGTTTCTCTAAAATGGTACATTTTCTTGTGCTTTTATTGTGCTGGGGTTGGTAACGGATTATGATTAATATTATTGATGGCAACAACATCACCTGACACTTCACATTGGCCAATAGGAATGCAAGTAGCTACTTCAGAAATGAAAATGGCGTGTAACCGTGTTCATTAGGGATGGTGGGTTCCTGGGCATCACAATAAACACATCCCCCTCTGAGATGCTCTCCAAGTAAGTTTTCGTTAATTTCCACTTAATATAACATTACAAATAAGATGACAGCCGAGCTGAATTAATACCACTGATCCTTCTCGCCCTATACAAACCAAGCCCTTTCACATAAGCCCGGCCCTCGACATAGTACGTAAATGGGGACTAAGGATCTCGGGGGGAAGAAAGATTTCGTTCTGTGATCGAGTTTCTGGAAAGGGCTACTGAAATCTCTGTGTACAGTCAAATACCTCTAGAACAACTTGTACCAGTAATCCCTATAAAGCTTGAGGTGAGTGCGTTGAAAGGTACAGGCTGAAGAAAGGACGAATCCAGTCTTGGAAAGATTTCGATAGGGAAATCAGACTTCGGTCTTGTCCTTCAGATCTGGATTTCCATTTCAAAGAAAAATCTCTAGACGTACCCAAGGACATGAGGAAACAGTAGATGATTATGCCACGGGGATCTTAACACTATAAAGTCGGTTGACTACACGTACGTCCGATGCAGGGAATTTCGACACTTTCTATCGCAATTCGGATCCATATTATACATTGTACATTAAATGATCAGTGGTAAAGTGTCCTGATGACGTAATTGTTTTGGGGCGAGAACTAAAATCCACATTGTTTCAAAATAATCTGTATCAACCTCCCCCTCGTGCCGCAGACTGTTCTTTCCCGGATACCGCCTGTCAAACATCTGCTAAGTCCGTTACCTTTTCACATTATGTCCAAAGCGCAGTGTTTTGACAATTCTTGCCCCCGTTTCTCCTCACCGTCGTCTCCCGGTCCTGTTGCCAGTCTTGTTCAAGCTTGCGATGCGCCCCGTAGGGTAGGCAAGGATGCCATCACTTGTTGGGTTTGTGAGAAAGTTGACCACATTTCGCAGGAATGTAAGTCGAGGTTTTTTGTGGGCTGTGTTCAGTGTGGGTTAAGTGGGGTTAACCGAAACGTCTGTTCACGTTGCAAGGTACGTCAGAAAACTAGATGGGGCCAACGTAGTGACCCGGCTTTGGCAACTGCAGGAAACACGGCTAACACAATGTGGGCGCTGACCTTCTCCTCCTTCCCATGGATAAAAATCCTGTGTGTATCCCGTTCGATGTCTGCACATTTAGACACTGATGCTACGTCCTCATTTATAAATCAGGCCTCTTTGAAAGATCTAAAATTCAAATGCCTTGGTGATGATGATCATCTTTCTGATTACGTTTCTGCTTACTGTCACTGTGTTCCTCCCGTGGGAAGAGTCAAGTGCCATATTAAGCTACACGGTACGTCTTGGGATTGGATATTCAGTGTTATTCCAGACTAGTCCGACCCAGCTATATTCGGCACTGCTTCCATATATTACTCCGCCGTACTATCGATTGATTTCATTTCGCGCACCTTCGCATTTCGTTTTCGGTCCCAGGTTGATTTCCCCTACGAAACACCTTCCGGAAATAAGTCCCTGTGCGCTGTGACTAATGACGAATTACTCATTCCCCTAAGCGACCTTTCCCAAGACCAACATTCAATTCTGTACGACCTGTTGGAAAATTTTCCTGATGTTCTAAGGAATAATCTTAGGTGTGCCAAGAAATTTTCCTACAAGATTTAACTTAGGGATGACATCACTGTTAGGTCATTCCCCTTTGCCTGCTCTCCACCAAAATTATCCGCCACAAGAAACTGTGTTAATAATATTCTGGAAAAGGGTGTCATCAGTCCTTTTAAATCGCCTTATAATAGTCCAGCTTTTCTAGTACCTAAGAAAGACAATCAATATCGCCTTATACTAGTTTGACGAAAATTAAATTATAAGGTGGTTTTCAAAAGTTTCCCACTGCCCAATACAGAACGTGTTTTTCAGCATTTCAATGGGGCTAAATTATTTCACCGGGCGAGTTAGCCTTGCGGTTAGCTGTGCGCAGCTGATAGTTCGCATCCGGGAGATAGTGGTTTCCCATTTTCACACCAGGCAAATGCTGGGGCTATACCTTAATTAGGGCCATAAAATATATCTGTGTCAGTGCGACGTAAAGCAAGTAGCAATAAAAATCTCCCTGTTTTCGACCTGAATCCCGCCGTTTTGAGATCCCTTTGGAACCTCAGCGCCGATCTTGCACAGCTTTTACTACTCTTTTTGGAGTGTTTGAATTTAACTAAGTGCCCATGGAAATCTCTATAGGGAACCAGGCCCTCAGTCATATTCTTGGCTGTGCTTTCCGGGATTTGAAGTTTTCGTGCGTCTTCACATATTTAGATGACCTGGTTATTTTCTTCCGATCATTTGATGAGCACGTTATTCATCTGAAAGAAGTTCTAAGTCTCACGAGGAAGCATTGTTTAACTGTCAACCCGTATAAAATCTCTCTGTGTTCTAAATGGATGAATTTCCTTGGCACATCATCTTAGATTCTGGAATTAGTGTGAAACCCGATAGAGTGAAGTGTATCAGACATTTCCTCAGGCCCAATAACGTTCGAGGACTGAGGAGATTTCTAGGTACAGTTGGGTTCTACAGCAGGTACATTCCAAACTTTTCCGATATCTGGGCCCCTTCAAACCAGTTTGGGCGAAAGTCAATATAAGTCCTTCTTCCATTTAAAGGATGCCCTGTGTAAGACCCCTGTATTGCATATCTCGGATTTCTCCAAAGATTTCGTGCTAAAATGTGACGCCAGTGACATTGCCGTGTTAAACTTTTTAAACCAAAGGATGAGGGATGAGACTTAGGTTCCTACAGCCTATTTTAGCAAATTGCTCCAAGGCGCTGAACTTAGGCAGTCTAATTATGAAAAAGAACGTCTGGAAGTCGTTTCTGAAGTCGAGAAATTCCATTCATAATTGGGATACCGACATTTCTTTCTGCTCACCGACAATCAGGCCCCATCTTGAGAGAGCGCCAACATTAAGAAATTAGGTAGGACGGTTAGGTGGATCCTGCGTTTATCGGAGTAAAATTTCACCATTTGCACTTGCGAGGGATAATTCAATGTGATGGTAATGTGACCGTTCATAACGTTACCTATAGTATGTCATGATACCCAGGAGATGCAATATGCCGTTGTCCGCGTCATTCCACGATAAAAACTGCCCAAGTTAGAATTTTTCCGCCCGCTCCGGGATACGATTTGAAGTATGCCGAATCGTGCGGTCCAACTCTAGTTGGTGGTAATTAGCAGCGAGGCGGTGCAAGAGCGCTTGTAATCGAAGTTTTCTCACTCCAACCACGAGCAAGACAGAAAGAGACACGTTATCACGTGACAGAGAATCTAGGTTACTAGCAGGGCTCAGGTAGTACATCCAACGTGAGAACTAACATTATACCCTATTTCCCTCATTCATTCACCAATGCCAACTCATCGAGTTCAATTGTTTTCCCCGATAATTGTTATAAATCGCAAGATACTCGACTGAGAGTCACGTGCAAACATTCATTCGAATCAGGGAATATTATACATAATTATGAGACCGAGAAGTGCTCTACTTAATTGAAAGAACGGTAGCTACGCCGTAACAGGGGCGCGACTTAATGGTTAAAAGATGTTGAGTCCCAACCGTGGCAACGAACTGAAGGATTCCCCTAGTGCTCGTCATTATTCACCAACAGAGACAAAAGGGCGCTTTTAAGATTGCTTGAGAATCTACGAAGCTATTTTAATAATATTCACTCAGTGAAAATGGGAATACAGAAACTACAATGTGATATCGTGCTTGTCACTATACGTTGCGTATTACCGGAGCACATTTTGAGAAGGGGTTGCGTTTTCCGCCACTTTAGGTCTCAGGCCATCTCGCCTATATAGTAAGGAGCTGAAGAGCAGACACCACCAGTTCATTTCCAGTTCAACGCCAGTTCGTTACTAGTTCGTCGTGATTTGTGTGTGAGTCGTTTATGAAGAAATCATCCTGTAATATGAGCAGTGTAATGCAGTGATTTATTGAAGTTTGTGAATATACGTGAAAAAAACCGCAATCTGAGTAAGCTGTCTGCGCGTACAGTGTGCCGCTAACTAATATAGTAGGAACGGTACGAAACCGTAATGACCTCTGTCCGTGTGTCGAAATGGTCGTGCATCGAGCCTCATATATGCCTAAACTAGGACGGCTCAATTAACATAAATAGGCACGTATTTAACTAAGTGCGTGGAGCGGGTGTACTCGATATAAATGAGAAATATAAGGAAAGTGAATGAACGGCTCATTGTCGGCATGATTAAGGGCAGTGCCACGTTAGATCAATCCCTAACGCAGTAGAGAGCTCGACTTACGTATGACTAAGTGCAATAGAGTACGCCTGAATTATTGTCGTGAAATACGAGAGTGCTAACCCAGTAGTGACATAACCAGTGATATTTCTAAGTGAACTAGTGGAATTTCAGGGCCCAGAGTAGTTGTCTGCTGTCTATAAAAAGGTTAGGTAGATGAGAAGGGAATAATGTCGGGCTTCAGGGACAGTACCGACATTGGGTTGGGATGCTTGTGCCATTGAGCAGATCCAACCATGTATTTAATTTGTGATATGTGACATAAACTAACGCATTCGCATGAGATAACTTCCCCTCATTTATATAAGGAGTCTACAAGAACGTCGGAGTGAAGGAGACATCTAGCTGTCTGCCGGAATTTCGCCTCTGTAGCAGAGAGAACGAAACAACTAGCTGTCTGCCGGAATTTTGCCTTGTGAAGCAGAGAGCGTCTGGAACGTCACACGAGATCAAGCCATCATGTTCGTGACTCGCCACTTGGTCACCAAATAACTTTACATCGCTGAATACATCATGCAGTCCGAATAAATTCATGGGTGTGCCCTCCAGTAAAGCTGTGTTCGTGGTATCCTGAAGGCTGAGTATATTTCCAACCATTAGTAGCTTTGAAAGTCGTTACCTATTGTAAATATAGAGTAAATTTGCATGTAGATGTAACGTAGATCCCCAATATGCTATTTCAAAGGGATAATAATAATTTCATTTTATTTTGGGTCTTTTTTGAAATATCTTCATCACGGTTTGGAACGACCATATTTTACTTCCATTTTTTAAGGTTTTCGTAATGCATGCCTTAGAATAATTAAGTGAAGTGCTGTCAAGTAAAGAGGGCTTAAATATTCTGTAAAATGACTCCAGTTATCATCCTCTATATAGCAAATATGAGTCGTCAAAGATCTTTCAGTAATTTACTTTTTTGTGCACTTCACACCTGGTAAAGAGTCCTCCTAAGTAGTAATTAAGGCTGCTGTGAAACAGCGGATGGAGACATTGGGGTATATGTATACCGTTAATTATTCAGCTCGTGAAGGCGTGGGGTAATTTGGACCCGTGTGGCAGGGGTTCATCATTAAATAGCATTGTAGTCGAGGTACCGAGAGGTGGAACGTGATGGCTAAGCAGGCTGTAGCCCTAAAGTATATTGCGCAGTAAAAATGTAATGTTCCCCCTGGAATCTCTTCTTAATATGAGCGAAGTGGATACCGCGCTACGAAGATGATGATTACGGCCGGATATAGAGCCGATATTTAATGTGCTGCCATTGTGGCCAGGAAAGAAAGAATGAAATTATTTGCCGTAAGGAAGTGTATGAAAGGACCCCGTGGCCCGTTGTTGGAAATGGGTCGTGGGCGGCTTACAGCTGAGAGATTTACGGGCCCGCCAAAGGGACGAGGGAAAGTGTTTGCTCCATTGAGAGGGAACAGAATACAAGTAGCTGGTTCATTCCTCTCGGCACAGCGATTACATGCGTCAATTTAAATATTACCAACGTCGCATAGATTCCGATTTGTATTAAAAGAAAAATCCCTCCAATTTATTTCTTTAATTGTTTACAGCGTGTAGGGAGTTCCAGGTTAGATATACCCCGTCTCAGAAGGTCCTGGGTTCATTCCATGAGACAGTGAAAGCTTATATTTACCAGCAGCAGATGACTTGGGCATCTGTGACTCTTTGTGTATGTTTGAAGTGCATTTGTCCTTGCCCATCTCTTACAGGAAGTGCTATGATACTCTGTCTATGATGTCTGGTATTCGAGTCGCTCTATGCTTGTCCACAGGTAGCAACGTTGTGTAAATAATGTCCTGATAAGTGTATTGATAGAACTCCTAATGAAACGATCGTGTTTATTACATTGCCTATTCAGCAATGATTAACTTAAGGAAGTGTCGTGGTACGACTTTCAAAGGCTTGAGAGTGTACACTTAAGTAACATACGTATATTTTAGTTCATTGGATGTTGACATAATTTGAATATATTAACTCTCGGCAGGTAAACAGAATTATAGCAGGGTATGCCCATACTGATTAAATATGTGCGCAAGGTGATAAGTGTAAGTGTAGTGTGAAAACAATTAGAGAGGAAACGCCTCTCTAAGTCTGAGATAGTGTAAATAGTTCAAGAGGGAACGCCTCTTAAGTTTGAATAATTGAACGTATAATGAAGTGTAGAGAAAGATTACCGAACATTTAAACGTCAAGATCACATTCAATACCATATGTAAAGTGTTTGTATGGCATATCCATATAAATAATATGTGTTTCACTAGTATAGTAAAGTTGTTATACAACATATTGTTTCCCTTCTCATTAGTAATGAACTAGTGTTCCTGTAATAATTAACATCCCCTACTATAGAGATTATTAGAAAATTATAGCCCCATCGGACGTACCAGTTAGACCTAAAATGCAATACCGACTCAGCTAGCGAATCATTCTAGTAGCGCAGGGTGAGACTGCGACAACCGGGCCGACTTCGAAGCTCTTCGGAGGTGCTCCATTCTAATATCATACCTATGAACCACGGTAACTTGTTTATGTACTGAAGCCTTGGACAGGTACAGAAAGAAGCTCGCAAATCGACACAAGAGAAAACTGCATATGCTGATTTTTTTTTAGAATGGCCTTAATGTTGGATGCGCGGCGTATTCCGGCACTTACCATTCACTAATGACCTTCGCATCCAAACACACCCTCAACGATCCATTCGGTTTGGCCACAATGACCAAGATGATTTAGATTAGTTAGGCTTGACAATGCAGTAAATTGAAGACCGAGAAGAGAAGAGGATCTTGTGAAACAAGGACTTGAGACTTAAACTAAAATCTTTTACACACAAACAGTACACCATAACTGACTAGGAATGGACAGCCAGGTGGGAATGAATGAAGAAGAAGAAACGTAAGCCACATTTGTAGCTAATTCTCTCAATACTTTTCAGACTTAAATGTATATGGATTAATTATAGTTCTCCAATGTGGGCGTAAAATAACTTTTAAAAAATGTTTAAATGTGCTATTCTGAAAACTTTTACTAATCTCTAATCTATCAAATGCCCATTACAAGCCTGTGAACTACGTAGTCTTTTTTTACGCTTATCAATTTCATGTATAGATTTATGATGTTTTCTGTTTTCGGGGACTGCTTAAGAGATGCTAGTGGAGATTTGTCAGTAACAATGCAAAATGTGTTCAGTTTTTATCCGTGCACGGTAGTTGGCGTACGGTGTGTCTTTCATGACCAATTATTTGGGAATGGCTAAGTTTCTCTGAGCCCTTAGTGAGACATTGTCGGACATTTACCGAGAATCAGTGTGAAAGCACACATAGACTTTGACACTTCACGTCCCACTTTCACCACTTCAGACATCGGATTACTTCCCTGTATACAACTTCTGCCTGACATGTGATTTAAAATTAGCAATGCAGTGTTTTTGGTTTCGAACTGACGATCTTCTGTTAGCAATTACTGTTCCTTTTACAAATATTGTCTATGTATCTAATTAAAATTCGTTCTTACCATGTTATTTCGTGTCGTAGTAAAAATAATAATAACAGCGGTAGGACTTTTGTTGCGTGTGTTAATGTAACTTGCATATATTCCGTACTACGATCTCCTCGGCGAGCTGAAGAGTGCCCTCAACATTGGCGGTACGCGCATGGACATCTCTTCCAAAGTCCCACGCTACTGCGCTGCTGGCGGCGTGGGGCTTTGGTGAAGCCATGACAACGGGGTGCGAACCGTGATTGACTTAATACGCGAGTGTTAGAATTAAGTTAAAATCCACAATGAATGGAGACTTCTGGAGGACAAATATGCATGTGACCTGAGATACTAGTGTGAGGGACGAGAACACATCTCGCAAGTCAGTGTTTCGAAATGATTGGCCTTGTATGAAAATGGGAATCTCCTGACAATTATACCTGAGTGCGAGGAAATAGAAATGCCGCACAGTGAATATATTGATTAAAGTGATGTTGAGGCTGGTAGGAACAAGGCCGTCGCAAAAGGAGATATTCTTTATGCGATAATAATAATACTAATACTAATAATAATAATAATAATAATAATAATAATAATAATAATAATAATAATAATAATAATAATAATAATAATGTGGGTTACATGAGGAGACCTATCACATAAGAGCTGGAAATGAGGCAAGTTAAAAGGGAGAATAGCTCACAGCTGATAGCTACTTGGAAGATTTATGATCCTTTTGTATGTGAGAGGGGAGCACCTTAAGTGAATTCCTTTGACTGGCCAGAAATGGGAACCTCATGCGAGACATTTGTTCTGTCTCACCACGGTATAACATTCACAAACAAATTACCATCGTCGTTGTCGAGTCAATGTTTTACGAGATGAAGTAATTCCTCCCATTTTCTTCCTTTATTAAATCAAATCGACCGAGCTCGATAGCTGCAGTCGCTTAAGTGCGGCCAGTATTCAGTATTCGGAAGACAGTGGGGTCGAACCCTACTATCGGCAGCCTGAAGATGGTTTTCCATGGTTTCCCATTTTCACACCAGGCAAATGCTGGGACTGTACCTTAATTAAGGGCACGGCTGCTTCCTTCCCACTTCTAGCCCTTTCCTGTCCCATCGTCGCAATAGGACCTATCTGTCTCGGTGCGAATTAAAGCAACTTGCAAAAAATTCAAATCGATGGAAGGGATTTCAGTTAATGCACCCCGGATGTCTGAAGATCGTGTGTTCGATCCCATGTGACAGTGAGGACTATGGATCACTGTCAGAAACTTGGAAGGATCACACCTTCAACCTGCTTTCTTGTGTACAAAATATATTACTTTCTGTTTTGCCGTCTTTTCAGGTGATTGTTATTATTCCATGTTTTATGTTGTGAGTACGTATTCCTTGATAAACTTGTTGTTATGCAGGAAGCCAACGTTGTGTGTTGAATCCGCTTTGAAATATATTAGTTAAAAGTATCCTGGCGAAACAAACATTATGCGACAATATAACAATTCACTAACTTATTCAGATAGGGCTTATATGCTAATGTGGTGATGTGATTTTTACGTGTCTTCGAGGTGTGCTTAATATAGATTTATTTAGCTCCTAAATACCATGAAACCCTGCATCAAGATACATAAAGATAATCAGGAATAATGAATAATTACGTTTATTCACTGAGATGTGCTATTCAATATGTGTGTGTAAAGTCCTCATTGTGCAGTGATATAATAAGTGTTAGCAAATCTTGCTAGTTCGAAGTGGGGCGCCCGTTCAATAATGGTAAACATAAACATCATATGCGTATTAACGATATGATCAGAAAGTGCAAAATGCAAATCAAGTGTATTAGAGACTGAAAAGACATTACAGCGCTATCCAGAAAGCTAATGAACATATTTTCTGTAAACAAAGTGGCATATTTCTCGTATATGAACTCATGTGTGATTTTCTCAATCCAAACCTTATGTTTTTAAAGTAAGAAACACAATTCTTCTTATTTTGTAGTGAGAGTTGTATTCCTCTCATATTTTAGAGAACCCTACTTTCTAGATACGTAAGTTTATGCCCATTTTATAGTGAACAGACCATTGATCCATTTCGCTCTCGAGCTTAGCCGTGGGAACTGTGAAAGTAGGGGGGGGATGGGACTTCGATGCCGGGTTGTTTTCCGAAGGTCTCATCTGACATATTCCATTCAGACAATATTTGAGAAACTGAGATATATAATTATGCCCTGGAGCCCTGGACAGGTGCAGTACGTTATTAATCTTATTAATCTGTGAAGCAGTGACGTGCACCGAACCCCAGCGCTGTTGGGGAAAATCATTTTCTTATTATTCCTCATAACTCACTGTATCAATTTTAAAAACTGGAGACAGCTAAGTCAAGCCAAGTTCTGCTGTCTCGACTGTCTGCTCGCTTTACAGAAGTTCAGCACTCTTCAGCGAGGTGGATTTCTCTGCCGGCACGAAAGAGAGTTACCCCAGCGAATTTCAAGTCGTTGTGTTGAGGCATGCCCTTGAAGCCACCTTGTCCATGGGGCGAGGTGTGGCCTGTGGACCACACTCGAGAGTCACAGCGTCTTACAGCGATGGGCCAGCTAGCATGGGTAAGGCACGACCGACTGTTTCCCTCGCTGCACTCCTTACACCGGTCTTGACAATTGCTTGTGAAGCGCAGCATAAGGCTGTAATTGGAAAGTTTCACCATAATGTCGCTGGAGCGCTGGCCACCTAAGTCACTGACAGAAAGCTGTATATACCAAATTACAGCATTTCCAGTTTCATTTATATTTTTCTTCCGTAAGTGGTGGTAATATATTCTTAATGAGGTGTTTGTCGGCTTGTTATTGAGAGTTGATAATTATGGTGTAATGATTTTATTTGCTATTTTGCAGTGCGGTGATTTGATTTTTTAAATTGTGTTTACAAACCTTTCAATAAGTGATATGATTGTGCGCCTTATTGTTCTTCGAACGGAAATTATCTGCAACAAGGACAAATGTAATGATTGGCTCAAAGTGATTTCACGCCGTAACTTTGTCATAAACAAGAGTTCTAATTTATGCGATAAATCTTTTTTTAATTGTGTAGTGTTGTTATTTGTTTGCCGGCCCCGTAGTGTAGGGGTAGCGTGCCTTCCTCTTACCCGGGTGCTCCGGGTTCGAGTCGCGGCCAGGTCAGGAATTTTTACCTGGACCTGAGGGCTGGTTCGAGGTCCACTCAGCCTACGTGATTAGAATTGATGAGCTATCTGACGGTGAGATAGCGTCCCCGGTATAGAAAGCCAAGAATAACGGTCGAGAGGATTCTTCGTGATGACCACACGACACCTCTTAATATGCAGGCCTTCGGGATGAGCAGAAGTCGCTTGGTAGGCCAAGGCCCTTCAAGAGCTGTAGTGCCATGGGGTTTGAGTTTTGGTGATTTGTTTTTCTTTAACTCTGTTTGGAAATATCCGAGCATGTATTTCTGTGAGCCTTTTTGTGCTTCGAATAGGAAAGGTGCAAATGGACACACTCATTTCACAAATTCTCTGAATATCAGGACAAAACTAAGGAGTGGCGCAAATAAATTTCTCGCGATAACTTTGTCCCTAACAATTTTTCTTCTTCTCTTGTCTGTAACTTTTATCTCAGGAAATCACTTCAAAGTTTTTGAATTTAAGGAAATCATTTATTGCTTCCCAATACACCTAATAAGCTGACATAAAGCTGAGAACTATTCTTTATTTACCTCGAGATCTTACAGTACTAGACCTATTCGATCATATTATGGAGAAAATTTTTCATCAGCCTACACAATCAAGTCAGCACAACAAAACAAATATGTACATCCTAATGAACAAATAAAAACAATCAAAACAAAATAAATTAGAATGAAATAATCGGCAATACGGCCAACTACTATTCGGAGATCAGGTAGCCATAGCAATATGGCAACTGAATAAACAAATTAAAAATAATTAAAATAAAGTAAGATAAAACAATCGGCAACACGGCCAAATGGCCCATGGTCACCCATAGAAAGGGCAATGCCCCTTCCTTTCCTCTCCTGAAAGAAACAGCAAGTGTTTACACATTCCACATCTACATACTGCGCCGCGCATTTAATTTGCCGATATTTAACGTGTCACGTTGTACGATCAATTAAATGCACCGGTTGCTTCTTTTATTGTAGTCGAACCAATAGGCGTTTACAAATTTGCAACAACGCATTATATTTTAATATGTATCTGCAGCTGGATCTATCTTCTTCAACCGTAAAATAAAATAAATGTTCCTTCGTCGGCATATCTTTTGATTATGACGATATTCTCCATTTCACATTTCGTTATTGAAGTTAAATAAGTTTCTAATCCGCTGCACAATACCTCTCAGGGGATAGTATAATGTAAAAGATTTTTTTTTAATTTTACGTGGGATCAACTGACCTCCCATGTATCCTCCTCTCTAGTTCGTCAGTCTATTCATTTCCGCTTAAATATAATTAAGAATATTAATAACTCAGTCCTTAAGTTGATCCACTCACCATCTTGCAGTAATTCTACTTAAAATAATCTCCTATGATAATGAAATGAAATAGCAACTGAATTAATTTAAATTCTTAACTTCTAGTTTATTCATAATTATAGTAATCCTTGGAATGAATTATAAAACTGATAGCATACTCATTTACAACCATCGCATTCTCATTTAAAAAATCAACATAACGTAAATAATATTATCCATGATTAAAATCAAGTCTTTGCCTCGAGAAAAGAAAACGTTGTAATCATAAATTAGAAATATTGGTGTAATAAAAAATCATTGAACGTTCTCATTTATCGTATTATATAGTAATAATGTCGAACATCTTGAGTATTCACAATGAAAATCAATGTCAATATCACTATCAATGACAATGTCAATAATAAAATCAATAATATTAATATCATCAGTTCTGTACTTGACTTTACATCCCCATCTGAAAGAATCTCAGTACTTACTGAGAAATCTGGCAATAAAGCTTACTCCTTGGTCAATGCCCACGCTCCCACAAACACTGACAATAAGAAAAACCCAGAGAAAGTGGAAGCCTTCTGGGAACTCTTAGAATAAACCACTAGCAAGATTCCAAAGCATCACGTGAAAATCTTAGTAGGTGATTTTAACGCACAGGTTGGCAGGGAGAGGAAACACAAATGGATTGTTGGTCATCACTCAGCACATTGGAGAACGAATAAGAATGGAGAACGTCTTATAGACTTCTGTAAAACCTTTGTCTTAAAACTAATGTCTACGCATTTTGCGAGACCCCCCACATAAGAAGAAAACGTGGAAATCACCAAACCCGTTATTGGGCGAATTCCAGATCGATCACGTCGCAATCTCCAGAAATAATATGTGTGAGATCCAAAATGTTAGAGTACGGAAGGGAGTTGTCGACTCGAACCACTACCTAATACAAATCAAAGTGAGATTCCAACCCAACAGATGCAGACCTAAACACAAAAGATCTCTAAAAGTTGATCCAGAATGTCTTCGACAGAACGCCACGACCTTTCTACAAGACATACGAGAGCAGGACCCCGAGTACTGGCCAGGCCTTCGTAAAAAACTTCAGACATCAGCCATGAAATTAGGACAGCCTCCAAGGAAACGCAAACATAGGTGGTGGAACACGACCTGTGATAAAGCCATTGATGAACGGATGAAAGCGTGGAATCAGTGAAATGGACATCAAACAACTAAGAGATGGGAGACCTTCCTAAAAGTTCAGAAAATCTCCTCAAAAATAATCCGCAGGGAGAAACGAGCCTATGACAAAAATAGACTCATGGAAATCGAACAAGATTTCCTTAGAAACAACTCTAGGAATTTCTACAAGACCTTCCGTGAGAATTTATCTAGTTATCAACCACCATCTTTATGTTTCCGTCGAGCAAATGGAACATTAGAAACGAACGCCAAAGAGAACTGCACTATTCTAGCTGACTACTTCCGAGACCTCCTCAATTGTGATCCTCCAAACGAAAGACTGAACTTTGAAAAGCCCATGCCCAACCCCGATTCACAGCCATTGACAATACAGGAAACAGCAGGGATCATACAATCGCTTAAAAATAATAAAGCTCCTGGAGAGGACGGCATCACTGCGGATATGTGTAAACTTGGAGATGATCTTGTAAGCAAAATTCATGCAATCCTAGTAAAAATATGGGAAACGGAAATTATTCCACAGGATTGGAAGTGTGCATTAATACACCCATTGCACAAGAAAGGTGACAAGGCAGATCCAAACAACTATAGAGGCATATCTCTATTGCCAATCGCATACAAAATTATTTCCAAAGCTCTCTTGAACCGGTTAGGAAAACAGACAGATCATCTGATTGGCGAGTACCAAGCGGATTTCAGGAAAGTTCGATCATGTGCAGAACAAATATGGAACTTGAAGACGATATTAAGGATTCGCCGAAGTGCCAGCACGATCGTCACCTTTGTGGATTTTAAGAAGGCGTATGACTCTGTGGACAGGCAGACAGTATTTGATACTCTAGAAGAACTCAGAGTGGACAAGAAGACCAGAGCACTTATCCAGCAGACCCTCACAAGTACGACCTCTAAAGTGAAATTCCTTGGAGAAATCTCTGAGCCTTTTGAAATATGTACGGGCGTTCGTCAAGGTGACGGCATCTCCCCTATTCTGTTTAACTTAGTTCTAGACAAAGTTATTAGAGAGTGAGAAAAGGATATCAAGGGTGTGAACATCGGAAATTTGGGAAGCAAGGTCAATGTGAAATGTTTAGCATTTGCTGATGATCTCGCAATCATTACTAAGACCAAGGATGAAACAAGGTATGCCTTACAGAGACTACACGATATAGCATCAAAGGCAGGCCTCCAGATATCCTACGAGAAAACCAAGTACATGGAAAATCTACGTCAAAATAGCAAAAGAACTCCGCTTGAGATGGAAAACGGCACAATTTCACAGGTGCCCTCCTTCAAATACCTTGGAGAAATTATACTACCATCAGGATTAGACAGTAGTGCCAATGTAGAAAGAAACACCAAACTACATAAGGCATACAGACTGACGTGGAATTACTACAACAAAAGAGTCATATCGCGTAATGCAGAATTACGACATTACAAGACAGTTGTATTGCCCGAAGCTTTATATGCCTCAGAAACCATATGCTTAGGTGGTCACTCTAAAATTACAGAAATTGAAAAGCAGGAGCGGAAAATTCTCAGGAAAATTTATGGTCCTACGAGAGAAAATGGAATGTGGATTAAGAGGAGAACAGCGGACCTCTACTCCTTCACCGACAGGTTTACTGATGCCGTACGGAAAAGGCGCCTTAATTTCTATGGCCATATCTACAGAATGAACAGCGACAGACTAACTAAAATATTATTCAAAGTAATCAACTCAAAGAAGGTCAAAATAAAATGGCTAGAAGAAACTAAGGCGGACCTCCAAGAAATAAATATCACAGACGACATCATGGAAAATCGTGGATCTTTTAGAACAAAAGTAGCCAATCATAAATTTAGGAAGAAACCAAAAAAGACAACTGGTAGGAAGTGGTCGACAGAACGCAAGATGCAGCACAGCGCATTCATGAAGAGATTTTGGGAAGATAAGAAGGCACAAACCATCAAACCAACTAACAAGTTCAAACGCGCTTTGTGAATGGGCATAACGAAGAAAGAAGAAGAATATCAAGAATGCATATTCTCAACCTTCTCAAATTATTAATCTCGTCTTATTTTCTCAGATTATTATTTGTAACGAGTGCAGAATAGGTAAGCTCCTCTCATTATAGCTTTCAATGGCTATTCTACAACGTATAAAAAATAAAAATAACTTATCAGTTCTTCCTGTCATTTGATAAAATATATCCATGATATATTTTGGAAAAATATCTGTGAGTTGGCTAACATACCATAATTATATCCATAAGCAGGTCTAACATCTATCAGTGTCATATTCTCTTTCAAATATAGTTAACTAATCGAGAAATTTTCAAGGAATATCGTCGATGATAATTATTTACCCGATACTGGTATTAATTCAATTTATGACGATGCTCCTTCCAATAAATTATGACTTCGACGTAAATCAGCTAGGACTATACATAATATTCGAGTTTAAACTTTAATATCAGTATTTAGGAATAATCTCTGGATGACCGTACACCAATAATAACCTGCAAATCAAGTAACTATATGTCACCTTATGTTCAACGTGTTTAACCCAACATCAAACTCTACTATTTAATTCATGTCGCAATTACATGACTGTAACCTATCATTAGCATATTGTCGCGTAAATACTATCAATCATTCGCATATATACAGTATATTTTCCATCGTATTTTCATCATAAATAACATGACTCCACACCTAATTCATCATTAAACATAATATTCACGACCTTAATCTCATTATTTCGTCGTATATATATTCCCACATTCATATAAGAACATCAATCATTCCTAACCAAGTAGCGTAATAACAACAAATTCCACTGGCATTTTATAATGACGCTTTATGGGTTTAATTATCAATTAACACAATCAATTACTCTACACCTGTGAAAGAAAACGTATATTAACGCTTCAGGCTCATATTTACTCACATTTGGTGACGTTTCGACGTTGAAACACATTATACTGTCCTAAAAGATGATCTTTGTCATTTCGCATTATAGTTGGATTGAATCACATTATGAGGAACACATTCATTCAATAGTAAGTCGAAGTATCGTTGCAGAGCCCTCCATAAATGAAAATAAATATCCCTACATATGAATGTGAACTGAAGTAACCGATAACTACCTAAATCCTTGCCTTTAAGACAATTATATAAGTTCTTTTGCGAAGATCCTGCACATTGAACTTAGATCTCGAAGACTTAAACGTTAACATTATTATGATTACATTTTAAGACATCAATACACTAATTTTAATCGAAATATGGGTAATTTACATGGATAAACTGCACGGAATTTATCTCTGCCCTCGTCACTGGACGGGGTTGGCTTCCATCTGGATCTTCCTTGGTTACGAGCTCTCGTTCATGGCTGCTTCATCACTGGGCAATGGCTATCAGGCTCGGCCGTGTAGAATCAGCTGGATGGTCTCCGCCAGTTGACAATCCCATTCTCTCGGCTTAGTTGCTCCTGTTAATGTCGTAGTATACATGCGATAAAAAGAACATATTGGAGTATAATATTAGTTCCACAGTCTAGTTATGTAATGACTTAGCGTGTATCTACTTTCTACTTTCTAGCCATTTGTTCTTCAGAAAAGAAACGATATTATTTTCAATTATAATGTATATGCAATGCTTTAAATGATCTCTAGTTTGACGTAGATCTGATTTGAATTGGTGAATTATGATTTCTTTCTAAGTAGTGCATGATAACTACGGATTCGATCCAGGGTTTCAGTCAATATTATCTCTTTCCTTTTTCTTAGTTTATTTTACGCTTGTGAATCTTGTTGTTTATTCGAGTCTAGGCGTAATATCTTGATATTTTTAATTCTTCATACAAATAGTCATCAAATATTCCCTCGAAAACAATCTTTATCTTCTTCTTGTCTTGATCCTTGCGTGTAACTTCGTTCCGTTGCTCGTCGTATATATATATTTTTAGCGATTGTTCCCTTGCTGGTCTAACACTTTACCAAAAATCTACTTTTTCTTAGTCACGGCCGCGTTGATCCTATATGTCTGATCGTCTTGTTTTCGAATCGTGGCTTACTTGAATCGTTGTGTCTGAATTTCTCACGACATATTCACGGCTTGTTTGGTTCCGTATGTCTGTATTTTTAATACATTCTTCTACTACGTAATTTTTGTCATTTAATCTCGATGCATGGCAAATGTTGGTGTTATAACACCGCGTTTTGACGTAATCATAAAATGAAACGGTACTTTTTTACACATTCCACATCTACATACCATATTCACTCGCGATCTACTTAGCCTTGCTGATCCAATCATAACATTGCGTCATCAGCTCAGTCTGTGCCCCTCATTCTTCTCACGTTTGAACTTTATGCATTGTTCTACTTTCATGCTACCTCTCGTTACTCATTGGGACATCATTAACTAACTTACCAATATTATTTAAAATTATCTTACCATTCAAATATTTACCAGCCATAGTCCTAAAACCTTTCATTATTTACAATCACTCTATACAAACCTCTAATCAAATCTCATATTAACTTGCATTTTAAATATACTAAACTATAATCACACTATGTCTTCCAATCTAATTATAATTCCTTAACTTATTTTAACTTAGTCACATTCCACAAACCTACCAAATTTAACTTCATCACTCTTCACTATCCTCCAATCCAGCCTCATTTTACTCAACCACCGTACATTATTTACAATAGCTCTTTATATACCTCCAATCCGATCTCATATTAACTTGCCCTTCAAATATAATTAACTATACTAGGCTTTCATTATTTCACTAATCTCTGCCACTTAATCACACTTAACCAACCTAACCACCTTTAATTATTTACAATCACTGTATACAAACACTTACCCTTCTTTAGGCCTAATGAAAAACAGCCGAAGAACGCACGCAAATGCACATCATTCAGCGTTACAAGGAAGTAATGCAGACTCACGAAGATACCTAAAAAATTACCGTGGAGTGGTCGAAACTGACCAATGACTGGTCAGGAACTGGACCCGTGCATCTCATACAAATAAAACCCAGTATAGAAACCCAAGGCAGACTAGTTTAAAATACAATAGCGTTTATTAAATTAATAATAATGTTATTTGCTTTACGTCCCACTAACTACTTTTTAAGGTTTTCGGAGACGCCGAGGTGCCGGAATTTAGTCCCTCAGGAGTTCTTTTACGTGCCAGTAAATCTACCGACACGGGGCTGTCGTATTTGAGCACCTTCAAATACCACCGGACTGAGCCAGGATCGAACCTGCCAAGTTGGGGTTAGAAGGCCAGCGCCTTAACCGTCTGAGCCACTCAGCCCGGCGTTTATTAAATTAAACTTTAACTAAAGCAAGGATATAGCAGACTATAACAATAGTGGAAACGTAGGGGAAATGAATACAACTTACATGAATAATCATGAAAGTTTTAACGTTGCTTGACATGATTGGGAGATCTTTTCAATGTCACCAACGTCTCATTCAATTGTATCATATTTTCTTCACAATAATATAATAATTTAGAGGCTGGGAAACAATCATCGATTTACGATATAATGAGATAAGGTCAAACCATTTTTTTTTTCTTTTTACGGAGAAATCGTATAGTAACCAACTGGTAACCACAACCTTATCAAAAAAGGGAGTGAGGTCACACACGTCAACGTAACAACAATCCCCAAGGAGAAAGCATCGAGAAAAACATAATACATTGGCAAAGAAGTACTTTCCGTAAAGATGAACCGTGAAATACAAAGAGGTTATAGGGAAGTGAGGGAAGCTAATGGTTGCCATAGCTACACAAAAAATAAACATTCTCCCAGAGCATAAAATAAGAAAAGTAAAATGAATTCCCTAACTACAAATAGAAATGGTGGAAGCAGCCTAAGATGGGAAATGAAACAAGCAATAATCCCACCCAAACACAAAGAGAGGAAAATAACGCTCGTAAGGAAATACGAGAAGTAAAGATAGCACAAACCCATCATTCATACTATCCATTCATACATGAATACACGTAGAACAAATGTTCAAGGTATTATAATAGCAAAACAGAGAACCACTGCGATGGAATCGCAAGCGCAAGCATGTACATGGGTTCGATCTAAAAGATTAGATCCAACTTTCAGGGTGGCAGTAAATATAAGACAAGGCTCACCCCGTCATATAAAACCACAGAACAATCACGCTATTGGACACATTCATATATGCTCTAGAAGCGAAAATGAATTGACCCAAGATAGCTTTATATGTATGCATAACATAACGAGCCGAAGATGAGACGACGAGGAAGGAGACATAGATACAGATCTCGAATACACAACCAAGGCAGACAGACAATGACATGCACCCATACACACAAATCGAGTCTGTGTTACTTTCTTGTCCTTACATAACAATATAAATACATTCAGGAATAATGATCATAATGCGAAAGGAAAACAGAGAATATCACATCGCAGCGATAAAAAGAAAAATAACACAAACGGGTTCACAAAGACATTAAAACAAGTAGTCGTGGCAACCAAAGATAAAGATAAAATAACAAATACGTGGAGTCAGATTCCGTACACATTAAGTGATCCTGAACATAAAGTCAGGACAGAGAAGTAAGTAAGGCAAGGTTTACATCTCTTTCAGAAACCATTTGTACCACATTATACACATTTCGCAAGACTGTCTCGCCATAGTTTCTTAAAGCCCTTCTCCTTATCAAAGAGAATAATAAAAGCAGAAGTGTAGGGAAGAAAGAAATGTCTTGGAATATCAAAGTGGCATGGTGGTGCAATTTGTCATGTTAGGGAAGATGTCCAATTTACGATAAATTGGCAATCAAAGTAAATATATTTTCCATAGGGGATTAGGCATTTCTACCGCCAGCGCCAAGTGTCGAGCTATGAACAGTGCGTGGACGAGAGATGGGGAATCTGATTCATTTAGAAGAGCCGATTGATTTGAAACAATTCAGCAAAATGATTCGTTCTTTCGATTACCACGTGACTGAGATCCGAAAGTGAAACGATGAACTCAGAAGAAACATTTCGTTATGCTCTTTATTACTGCTACTGATTTAAAGTTTACAAGTTACAGGAAGTAAAATGTAGAAGGTAATATCCTGTCTTTTAGAGGTTTCAGTCGAAATATTTTACACCACTGTCCGACTAATCCTTTTGAAAATTAACTAGGTTAGGATCTGCCGATGCTTAACTGTGATTTAAAAAAAGTAACGTACACTCATCAAAGCTACAATTCGAAAATATACGACAGACGAATTTGAAATTTGTAGTGGATATGAACATTTTTGTGTCAATTCGAAAGAAAATATTGACAGCAACTCACCATCAGTTCTTTAAATTTAATTCTTTTGAGTGCAGGAATATTTTTAAATTAGGGTATCTGAAACCAAATGTAAACGTTATCACCTGACTGTGAAATAATTAACCGTGACAAAGTAATTGTTACTGTACCGGGAGGTACACCTCTACGCCGCAAGTTTAAATATTGCGCCAATTGGAACTCATCTACAGGAGAAACTCTGAACGTTAAAAACTATATCAACTCATACCTTTTCTCAGAAGATGTCACTACCGTATATTTTTGCTAGGGGCTTTACGTCGCACCGACACCGTAAATTTTGTGATTACGAAGTTGTCAGTACTGCGTGGAGTTCAACTTGTTTTGTTTTCTATTGATCAAGAAGTGTGGACATTCTCTGATAGATGTCTCTACTAAAAAACTATGACCATGCACCCTGGTGCGAAGTGGAAGAACTTTATTTGAAGAAATTTTGTATTCATAAGTTCGTTCTTTACTAAATTTCGTTCTTTCATTTGTGGGTTGGCGATATAAATCTTTTCTTTCCGCCAGTTTTGAACTTAGCCAATCCAGAATTTCTGTCATTAATTTTTGACCAATCGTGTTTTTCTTCTTCGATTTTGATGTATAACTGTAAGCTACCCAATAAACGCCTGTGGGTGTGCCTTAATTATTCATGAAAGGTCTCGAATCTTCCCCGAGAGTATACAAACTGCTAATTTTCCTGTCTCTCGGCCACTCGAACAATATCTTGCATAGTGTATGGAAGTGTAGCAGGAGGCTGGAAGCGCGTCCTTCATCCGGCAGCAGCTCTTCAACAAGGTAATGGCCACTTAACATCTTTATTTCTTGCTAGGTTAGCAGTTTAATCCGCGGGGAAGGTCCGCAAGCTTTGCTATGTAATAAACATGTAATCTTCCATCGTTTTGTAAAACTTCAAATATCTTTAACTGTAATTCGGGGATAGAGAGTGCTTTACCCTCTCGAGCTCCCCTTCATACTAGTTTGAGGTGACTACATTTTGTAACTGGTTTTCTTCCTTTCTGTATTGTCTTAAATTTTTCTTATACGAGTCACCTCCATAGTTTGGGAATAGCCCCTGTTTCATCGACCTAGTGCCTCTTAGGTTTTTAAAATCTTTCATGTAGGAGTGCAAGTACTCGCCTCCATTCTACTTGGTGTTGCGGGCCATTTACTTAACCTTTTCTTGTTGGCTAAGGCCCAGTAGATTGGGTACAAGATACCCCTGTTTCATTGTAAGTTGTGCCTTGATGGCAATCATGTGTAAAAATCTTGTATTACCTTTATAAGCTTGAAAAATTGAGAGCGGGTCAGCTCTTTCTAGTATTTGGATATGTGCCTCTAGGAGGCCTGACATTGCTAGGTGGGAGAAGTGCTCCATGTTCTGTCCTTTGGTAAATATGTGGTTGTGAGCTGGGAGCTCAGAAATTGTAAAACGTGGGGCTTGAAGCCCAGATCGTTAATTTGTATCTAAATCTCGGCTTTCATGGTCTTGGACCTGATTACTTGTTGACTTGTTGTTATTTGTTGAATGTTCAAATTCAATGTGATAATTGTTAAGTTTTGCTATTTTCGAAAATATAATCTTTAATGCAATTTTAATTCGTATCTCGGCCTTGTAGTTAGACCCATTCCAGCCCGCACCTTCTTTCACCTCTACATTCCACGCGTATCCCCGTAACAGTTACCTTACGGGATTTTGAACTTCGATTGTTCTTAACAACATCCCTTACGTATTCCATTAAGTTCACAAGCTGCTCACTAGTTAGAAAATGTAGGCAGGACACTCACTATCTGTAGTAGACAGTGCAAAAATAGGAAAGAATTTTGTGCCAGGGCTGAGAACGAGTACGTGGTAGCTTCTATATTCCACATGTTAGTTCATAGTACTTCATGAGAACGAGAACGGGAACTTTGAAGTAAACTTAACGTAATATTTCGCAACGAGCTTGAAGTTGAGTGTATACTATAGTTCCGTGAAGTGTGTGACTTGAAGCGACTTTATAATTTCTTATTTTAAAAAATTCTGTAAGGTTAGGTTAGGAGTAGCCAACTTGTGAATCCGACGTTTAGGTCAGGTTAAGTTGTCATCGCTTCAAAAATAGTGGATAGCCGATCTGGCGTAATGAATCAGAACGAATGAGGAACCGAGGAACGGAAAAGACCGACCACAACATATCAGAGCGTAATATCAAAACCAACGTGGTAGGCGTCATAGGTGAATCAGCTGCCGACTGTTCAGGTTAGGGAGTCATCTAAATTACTTCATTTCTATGCCAAAGCTCCGCACATTAGATTTCTTTCCTCCAAGAACTCCAAGATTATTGTAAAAACCATGTACGTTTTAGACAATAATTGGAATGATGTACAATAAACAAGAAGAGGATTACGAACGAATATATTAGTGAGGTAAATGCACTACCTTGGCATCGTTTAAAATGTGAATAACACAACACTGACATAACGAAATATGGGATAGATGTTGATTCCCATTGGGAACCTGAACTACCCCTCCCGAATAAGTAAATTTATAATATCAATATAAATTGTCCGTTATTGGACATTATAAATTTTCCAGCTAACTCATTCTTGGATGCCATTATATAAAATCTTATGATACATTATGATAAATGCGCATAGCTAGAGCAACTTTCTGCCTCTCGATAGCTGTGGATTCCAAGGAGTTCCTGATCAAATGTAGAGCAAGCTTCGATAGTATTCTTACGAACCTATTCTATTAAAGATATACACGATGAAATAGTCATGATGTTAGTTCTTTGTGTTAACTGATAGACTCCTGGGTACATGTAAGAAATGTAGCAGCCCATATCAGAAGCTCTGACGGAAACCGTACCCTAAGCTGGAACTAATAATGCAATATCATTCCAAAGCGAATGTTACTTTCCAACATTTTATTCTGTCCATATCAATATCAGGAATTAAGGCATCCTCTAAAATATTCATAGGATATAAATCCTATTGGAGGTGGAAAGATGTTCGTAACTGTAAATTGACTCACCTAATTGTGCAGCTTATCCCAGCTGTTATACAGGATGTCTCGGTTGGCACACACCTATTTCCTTAGAAAATATCTTCATATTTAAGACACTCGACACTTCGAAACAGGTATTGCTTCATAGATATCGTCAAATATACCATCATCGTGTACTTTAATGAAAATAAAAATAACATCCTTCATTACTACCTTAAGTGGAGTCAGGAGTTTTTTCTAACGTCATCAAAAGTAGATAAAATCTTGCTCGTAGCACTTAGCAAAATTCAACTCGTCTCCCTAGAATACTCACCACTTTCTGCTGGAAAGAGTTATCTCCTAACCACAAATCTTGATTCGATACATTAAACGGTTTGGTATTTGACGTCATTTTGCTGTGTATATTCCTTATTTATTTCTTCCTTAAAGCTTTATAATCAGGGGATTTAAAAATTGAAGTATCTGCAACAGTTTAATTTAATCTGAAACCTAGTACGCAGCACGAGCGATCCAGCACATCAATAGACTCTGTTAAGCACTATTATTCACACCTCTCACACAACACAGTATGAATTATTCCTTAAAGGCTGCGTATATACTTCAGTAACGCGGTTGAAATAGTACTTTTTATCCACTAGAAACAATGTAAACAAACATAACCATGTGGAGCAACACATCACTTACGACCACCACGAATTTCACCACTTTCTTTTTGCCAATCGATAACAGCATTAAGGTCCGAGATATTGTAATCGGTTTTGCAACGAGTTACGGCTGTCATCTCTCGATTCAGCTTTCGATTAAAAAACGAGTCGATTCATTTCGTTCACTGAATCATGATTCAATCGTTCAGTGCTATGATTCGTTGATTATAAATCACTCGTTCAGAATATCCCCATCTCTAGCGTGGACCCGATTGTCAAGACCGGCAAGGAGCTAGCTAGAGCGATGCATCAAGTCGGCCGCGTTCGTTTCTGTGCAACAGTGGGTTTGCCTGTAATGGTGGTAGGGACTGTGAATTTTTGTAGTGTTGTTGTGACATTATTAATAAATATAACAGCAAGTAGGTTATAAAGATAATAGCGGAAAGTAGGTGTGAAAGCTTGCGACAGCGACTGTAGCTCACTCTGGAGGCTCGAAATATTGACGTAAAACTGGGCGTCAACAGCTGTGAAGTAATTAAGTTACGAATGTTAATAATATTGGTAGATACGTACAGTCAACTCCGCAAGGATTATTTCATATGTTACTATCAATGCTGCTATTCTTACCTATAAATGATTCTGGAGGAGAGATGTGTTCAATACACCTGCCAGGGTCCAACCCACCCACCCCTAGAAGTATATTTACTTTTACAACCTAAAGTAGTGGTCTAGGCGCCATTATCCATTGCTTCTGCCAAGGATCACGGGCATTGGCCAACGTTACCAACCACTGCAAAAGAAAAAATACTGAATACGCTCGCGAAGTTTGTATTTGTTATGGCGTCGGACGGTAACTTTACACTTTCTCAATTCCTACTTTAATCTCTGGGTATACGGCGAGAAATACAGGTCATTTAATAGATTGAACGTATTTTTGCGCATCCAGGCCAATCTCTGTCGTGAGAACAGTGGCCCGTTCGGGCCCACACTCCCTTCGAGTGGCTCTTTTCTATCGCTGCGGCGCATACTGTCCGCACGGCAAGAAAAAAAGTATAGCAATATCAAACCAACAGTTGGCAGCAGTGCTATTCTACGCCCCTCTACTTACCTCAGCACACCGTTCCTGCTTGACAGCTGTCAAAGGGGGTCATATACACTAGTGCGTGCAGTTATACCAGTGTGTCGGTATCGTGTGAGGGGGGTAGTACATGATGAACTGTGTTACCCTCTTCTTTTTACTACAGTGCTTTGTGAATAGTATGAGGCTAATAGCGGAGGCGAGGAGGCGGCCGACCCTCCAAACCTTCACGTTATATGGAGAAGATTGTTCATATGTGGAGGACGCAAGTGCTAACTTAAAATTAACCACTAATCTTGGGACTCAACCTCCTAGTGACTCGAGTGGTATTAATAAGGCTCGTACTAATATCCCGGTTGAATAGGAGACATATCCCCGTACACATTATGGGCCTTATGTAAATTACATATAATCCAATAATCTACAAAATATTGGTAACCTTAGGGAGAATCTTTTACGAACAGCAAATTGCTGGTGTCAAATCTGTCGCACGTAGGGGGCGAAATAGAGTCCAGTTGGAGTTCAATTACACGGTGCAAACTAATGAATTTTCGCATCAACCTATTCTGCAAACATTGCACCATACAGTTCTCATGTGCTTCGAGTGGGTACTGTTCGAGGAGTAGAGAAGTCTCTAACGGATGATGAAATTTTGAACAACCTTAAATCACCCGTTCCGGTGTCCGGCTCCATGGCTAAATGGTCAGCGTGCTGGTCTTTGGTCCAGAGGGTCCCGGGTTCGATTCCCGGCCGGGTCTGGGATTTCAACCTTAATTGGTTAATTCCAATGTCTCGGGGGCTGGGTGTGTGTGGCGTATTCAGCATTAGAAATAATCCTAGGTAGGGCCCTCATCTTCACAGACATGGAGGTCGCTTAATAGGCCGTCTACGAGAAAAAGGTACGCACCATTCGTCTAACATTACCGTCTTATACCTTTTCGTTCCCCATACTATTCTACACTCCTCCTGCTAATTACTGCAGAGTTAGTAGGGCTACGGAACGTACAGCGATGGGTACAATACCGATTTACACAATACGTATTATATATACGGATGGCTCCAAGAACAAGCATTGTGTTGGAGCGGATTTCTTTGTGTCAAACATCCAAGTCACTAAACAATAGATGTTGCCTAATACGTTTTCCATCTTGAATGGTGAATTATTTGCATTGAGGCAAGCCCTCTTATTTGCTAAAAAAGAACACGCTTTCCCTGAGGTTACCATTTATACCGACGCACTGAGTGTCTTACAATCCCTATCTTACCTGACTATTACCAAATTAGTACATCTATAATGTTAAGTACCTTCTTTATAAGATGGAACTAATGGGAGTTTATCTAACCTTAGTTTGGGTGCCTGGGCATGATGAAATACCCTGCAATGAAAAGGCTGACTGTTTAGCAACTAATGCTGCTGGCATTCTGCATCTCCCATTCCCGTCGCAACTCCCCCAATGGATTATATTCCAATCATAAAAGATGTAGCATATCAGGATTAAAAGTAACATAAACTTTTCAGCTTGTCAAACACACAGAAATTACAATATAAATTATAAGACCATAAACATACCTGTAAAAATACACACTTCTATTATTGAAAGAATGACAGGTTTCGTTCTACAAGAACATCCTCAGATTCTATCAAATAACTTAAAACATGCTTATATATATACAGCATTGTTTACGTTGCGTAAACTTGACAATGATAGAGAGTTTAGTGATAATATGAACTAGTAATCACAAAAAATAAATTTAAATGTACAAGTATTGACATAATGGAAAACATACTGGTACGTACTTATCTAGGCTGCCGATGCAATAACCGTTGTCACCAAACACTATTTCAGGGATGAAGGAGAAGAAGAAACTATTTCACACTCCTGATTCCACTGGTGTTTTCTGAACAATTTTTTTCCGATACACAGTCTGTAGTGCTATATTTTAGTGACCAACACGATCAACAAGTGAAGAGAAAACTTTCGTATATGCATTTCGTGTGTGTTTTGTAAATAACCCAAGAGTTGTTACTGGGCGAAATATAGGAACCCATAAACATCAAGGTGAAGAAGAAACCTAAGTATTAAACAAGGGACAGTCACTTCGCGTGCGCTACATAGTGTTGCCTCGTGTTAGTAACATTGCGCAGTGGGCTCTACAGCTTAGCCGGTGACTAAATAGACCCCGGGGCTCACAACTTTGGAGCGTGGGTTGGCGACGACGCGGCCCTTAGTTGAGTCCTGGCATTGCATTCCTACCCCGACGGTATTCGAATACCCGAGGCCTAGGGAGTCTTTCATTATCACGCCCTTCCTTGCCCTTGTCTTCCTTTGGCCGATACCTTCATTTTTCGAAGTGTGGGATCCCTACCGTTTTTTTTATCTGATTAGTGTTACATAGAGGATGGTCGCCTAGTTGTACTTCCTCTTAAAACGACGATCACCACGATACTTTAATACTCTCCAGAAAGCTTTCCTTCCTGCATGAGCAAGCCTTTCCAGGTTGTTATGCTAATTTTCCTACGACTTCATCTTCTATTCAGCAGCTATTATTTCACTCAATTTCTTTCATGTAGCCTACATATATATCCCTATCCGGATTAGTCCTTCTTTGGAGCCATTTCTGATATGCACCCTTTTTTAGGTTTACAAGCTGCCCTCACTTCATCATTCAACCAAGATGTCTCCCAGTGGGTGGGGGCCAACGACATTAAAAATATAGACTGCTAATCTGATGGCCATCTCTGAATCTACTTGAACCACTGGCATCCATGACACTTGAAGGCAAAACATGCTTATTTCCTCTGAATCTGCCATAGAAAGGATCTGCAGAAATTGTTGTGTGATGGAGTACGGTCTTTGAGAATGTGTGCAAGGTTAAACTAAATAAATAAATAAATAAATAAATAAATAAATAAATAAATAAATAAATAAATAAATAAATAAATAAATAAATAAATAAATAAATAAATAAATAAATAAATAAATAAATAAATAAATAAATGTAGGCTATGAATTCAGTAGAATGAAGTCAGACGAGGCTTGACCAAGAGAGGTCCGGTAGAAATATTGGCTAGGGGCTTTACGTCGCACCGACACAGATAGGTCTTACAGGTAGAAATATTAAAGTGGTAAAGCTGGTAGGATACCGCATGTGGAAGGAATGCTACACTCAACCAGGGGCCCGGTGGTCTCAACTTTAGAATCTGGGGTACCTCATTTAGTGGCCCCTTACGACAAGCAGAGTATGCCGTAGAGATATTCTACACCGCAACCAACGGACGTATGTGCTGCATGTTGCACAACAGTTCTTAGAAATTAGCCATAAGTAGCAAAATTAAAAAATTATACCAGAATGACACTGAAGATATGTCATGAAAAGGCAGTGGTACCTTTCCTCAATGAACTGCTGTACGTATAACATGTCTTTCTGTAGTGAATGGCTTTATTTTTAGTGCATGACGCCGAATTATCCATCCTTCTACATATGCAATTCTTGTTTTAACCAAGCAAATGCTCACCATATTCACTGCGCTTATTTCACTATAACATCAATGTAACATTAAGCATGTTTGAAAATGTCGTGTTTATTTTTAAATAAATCTTTAAATTGCAATAACATATAATCTCATCAATTCATTGAACTGATAAGGGCTAATTGTCAAGACCAAGAAGTGGCAGCCACCATGACAGTTACAGGCAACAGTTAGTTCGCTGTGCTTCAACCAGGGGCGCTGTAACGAGTATGTTTAGCAGTCTATATCTTTCATGTCGTTGGTGGGGGCGGTAGAATAACACCCACGGAATCCCCTGCCTTTCGTAAGAGGAGACTAAAAGTGGCCCCAATGGTTCTAAACTTTTGGAGCATCGATTGGTGACCACGGGTGCCTTAGCTGAGTCCTGGAATTGCTTCCACTTACTTGTGCTGGGCTCCTCACTTTCATCTAACCCATCCGACCTCTCGTGGTCAACAATTGTTCTTTTCCTACCCCGACGCTATTAAGTTTGCGAGGGCTAGGGTAGTCTTTCATTTTCACGCCCTTCGTGACCCTTGCCTTCCTTTGATGATGATGCTTGTTGTTTTAAGGGGTGTAACATCGAAGGTCATCGGCCCATTGCCTTCCTTTGGCCGATATCCTCTTTTTTGGATCTCTTCCATATTTCCCCCCTGATTAGTGTTATATAGAGGATGGTTGCCTAGTTGTACTTCCTCTTAAAACACCATCACCACTCACCACTCACCACTCCACCAAGATGTTCATTTTTAAAATATTTACACACAGTTGTTCCTAGGCATTGCTCTGCAGTTTCTACTACAGCATCCTTATTTGCCACCCATTCTCTTTCTATATCCTGCAGCTGCTTTGTGTCTATTGTTTGGAACTTTTCACTAACCATATCCAGGTACTTCTGTCTTATTTCCTCGTCCAAGATATTTTCTACTCCTATTCATCCGCAGGCAGATTTCACTTTCACTATCCAAGTGTTCCCGTTTCTACCATCAAGGTAATGCGCCCCAGAGTAGACAGCCGGTCCCAGGCGTGCTCCTTGGGAACTATGAAGAATAATGCCCTAAAAATGTATACACTGTGAATTTCGTTGGGGAATATATAACTAATATGGACTCGGTGAGGTCAACTAAAAGCTATAAACAAAGGAGTTTCGAGGAAAAATGTGTTTGTTAAAAATAAACAAGGAAATAAGAAAATAGCACAAAGAATATATCGAAGTGATCAAAATTAACAAGACTCAGATTATTCTGTCGGTTTAATAGAGTCCATCTTGAGAATTAAAAAATCATACAAATTTACAACTGCATGCCGACACACATACTTTACATTTCGAGGAAAAATTGGTGACATTTTTATTTAACACTTTGGCTAGCGTGTTGTTAACTCTTTCAACTGTAGATGAGTATATTTACCCTTTTCTGCACTTGGCATTGCTGTGGGGGTCCAAAACCTTAAGAAAAGACGTGATTTAATGCGCATAGGAGAGACAAAATGGCCAATCTAACAGTAAAAATGAACACGCTGAGGGGTAAAACATCCTACAAAAATATACGCCGCAATCATGAGAGACCTCATGAGCACAACAAAACACTGTTGATCGAAACCACACACAATAAAATCACAATAATAGCAAATATACACAATCAAAGACACAAAAACAAAACATATTTTCCAGGACTCACCAATAAAAAGCATGCTGCATTTACGCAACTCTCACTCACTCAAAGTCTCGTTCGAAAATATAACGAAATAAATTTACACTTTAAGCAGCACTTTCTATTCAACGTAGGTTCCTGAAAAAATTACATGACAAATATAAAAATAACAGAGTAGGCTTTAACTTTCAACACATAATTCAACGTTGCTCTCTGAAAAAGATTACATGACAAAAATATTCCTCAGCGCGGTCATATAAAAAAAATGAAAACTAAACGTCGCGACATAAAAATCTCGTCTTCTTCTTCTTTTATGACCACATAGGATCACTTTAATCAGTCCGTCGTTCAGGTCTCTTTGAAGGGATTGTTCAGGCTTTGCAGTCCTCTCAGTACTTCTTCAGGCGCTCCGATCTTCGTGGCCTTTCCTCAGTTGAAAATGTGCTTGTTGTTGGTTTGTTTTGTGTAAGGGTAAAGCGGAGGTTTGTATTCTTGAGTTTTGTATTCAATTTTATCTTATTTGTGGTGTCTTCTGTTGTAAGGCCTAATTCCTTCAGATCCTCTCTTAATTCTCTGATCCATTTACATCCTGTTATGGTATTTTTTGAGACGAGATTGTGTTGTACTAGCTGTTTCAGAAGTCTCGAATCCTGCACCCTCATGATATGTCCAAAGAATCCCAGTCTCTTCTTGCGCATAGTATCTGTAATGAGTTCTAGCTCTTTGTACACGACTTTGTTAGGTATTAACCGCCACTGTCCATCTTTCTGGAATTTTTGTTGATGCAGGTTCTTCCAATCCTCCTTTCAATTTTCTGAATTCTGTCAGTCTTTGATTGTTTATTCAGGTAAAAGAGTGTTTCTGCTTCCGGTTTTATGTTTGTGTTGTAGTGTTTTATTTTTGTATTTATTGATAGACATTTCTTTTTGTAGATATCCCATGTTAATTTTGTGCTTTAGCTAATCTATTTGTTCTTATTTGGATTGAGATTTTTTGATTTAGGTTATGTGTTATAACTTCTCCAAGATATTTAAATTGAGTTACTATTTTGATTTTATTACCATTTATGGTGACTTCTTTCAGCTGTGTTGATTTTTGGGGCATAATTTCTGTTTTTTCAAATGTTATTTTGAGGCCAATTTTATTTGCAATATTTTGAAGTCCTGATATGTGGGTTTTTGCTTCTTTTATGTCCACTGCTGGTAATGCTAAATCGTCAGCAAAACCCAGGCAATTTGTTTTAATTTTTCGGACAATCTTTATTTTGGGGGGACATTTCCTAAACCACTTCCTCATTACCATTTCTAGAACACAGTTAAATAATAGTGGTGACAGCCCATCTCCCTGCCGTAGTCCAGTTTTAATTTCAAATGACTCTGATGTTTCACCCCTAAACTTCACTTTTGATTTGGTGTTGGTGAGAGTCAATTTTATCATGTTTATTAATTTGGGGTGTAGTCCAAGGGGTCTTAAAATTTTAAACAGAGATTCTCTATGGATGCAATCATAAGATTTCTTGAAATCTACAAATGTTATCACCATATCTCTGTTTCTTCTTCTGTTATAGTCAATTATCAACTTAAGACTCATGATCTGATCAGGACAGCTCCTCCAGGGTCTGAAACGTCCTTGACATTCTCCTAGTTCTTTCTCAAGTTGTAAACTTATCCTATTAAGGATGATTATTGATTATTGAAAATATTTTGTATGTCATGTCTAGGAGCGAGATTCCCCTGTAGTTATTAGGGTCGGTTTTGTCTCCATTTTTGTGCAGTGGATGAATGAGGGCTATTGTCCAGTGTTCTGGTAGTTATTCCTTAATCCAGATAGAGACAAGTTGTTGACGGAGGGCAACTTTTGCTGATGTTCCTGCATATTTTCAGATTTCCGCAAAGGTCTGATCATCTCCTGGCGCTTTGTAATTTTTAAATTTATTCAGAGCTTGGTAGACTTCCTTTATTGTCGGGGGACTGATGTTTTCTGGTGATGTTTTTATTGGGGTGAGGGTGTCCAAATGAAGGAGTTCTGTAGGTACCTCACAATGTAAAAGCTTGTTGAAATGTTTAGCCAGAATTCTGCATTGTCTTTATTGTTATGGTCCAGCTTGCCATCTTCATCCTTCATCCTTCATCAGTAGGGTCGAGGGTTCATATTTTTGGAGCTGCTTTCTGAAGGCTTTGTAGTAGTCCCTTGATTGAATTTTATTGAATTGTTCTTCAACTAACTGCAGGGTGTCCTTATGATGTTGTCTTGTTATTCTTCTTAAGACTTGGTTAGTTTCTTTTCTCTGTTTTACTAGCTTTTGATAGGATATTTCTGTTTTTTGAGACTGATGTAATAGCCATGCCTGATGTCTTTTCTCCACTGTTTCATCACATTCACTGTTCCACCATTGGTGTTTTTTACGTGGTTTAATTGGAGCCAGGTTTTCTGCAATTTGTTTAAGGTTGTGTACTAAGTCTTCAAGTTTATCTGTGATTTTTATTTTTTCAGTTGCTTTCTGGTAATTTTTGTTGTTGATTAGCTGGGTAGGATCTATTTTTCTTTTAGTTTTTAGGGCTTGCTTTTGTTGTTTCCTCTGGGGAGTGAGTTTAATTTTAATTTTAACTACGTAGTGATCTGAACCTGTGTCTATTCCTCGGAGGACTTTGACGTTATAGATCTCTTTGTGGTGGTATTTGTCCATGTAGATGTGATCCAGTTGCCATTCTCCTTTAGTGTAGTCAGGGTGTTTCCATATTTTGAGTTTTTGAGGTTTCCTCTTAAAACATGTAGATTTTGAGATTAAATTATGGTTTCTACACAGGTCAACTAGTCTCTCTCCATTTTTATTTGTTTTCATGTGTACTGGCCATTTTCCGATGATGTCACGGTATTTTCTTTCTCTGCCTAGTCGAGCGTTGAAGTCGCCTATTAATAGTTTTATATGGTGTTAGGGGATGTTATCTATGGTCTGGTCTAATAGGTCCCAAAATTTTCCTGTTTCCTCCTGGTCTTTTGAGCAATTGTTTTTATCATTAATGAGAGCATGGGCATTTATTATAGTATAGATTTTATTATATTTTATTTTATTTTATTTTATTTATAGATTTTTAAGGTGAGCGTTGAGAGTGGTGGAGACTGTGATCTGAATTCTTGAAATGAGGTTATTATTTTAAGGCTGGCCAAAAATCCTGTTCCAAATTGTGGGACATTCTTCATCACTCTCTTTCCGGGTATACCTTTATAAAGTCTGTACCCTTAAGATTCCAAGGCATCCTGGTCAGTGTTTCTAATTTCCTGTAATCCCATGATAATAATTTTGTCCATTATGTCGGTGATCACTTTTAGTTTATCGGTTTGCATGAGTGAGTTTATATTGTGTGTAGAGAAGTATGTTATCTGCTTTGTTTTGATTCTTGATTTTGTCTCGTTCGTGTATGTGGCACGGGGGTATTTCCGTGCCTCCGACTTCACGGTATCTTTCAGGTGCCAGCCCACCGTATCTGAATGCTGCCTCCTCTGAACTCTCGGTTCAGCCGGTGGAGTATTCCTTAAAAGACCTTCCATGGTTGACTGTCAAGGGGTCACCTGTGTGGGACCAGGTCCCGAATTACAACTCTGGATGTGATCCAGTGATGTGATAATGAGGCCGCTCCTCTGGAGTACAGACGCCTTGTGCAGCCGCCCCTAACCTGAAGAACAGACGCTGCATAATGGATTCCGAGTGGCATTTCCTCCACTGTAGGGACCATCACCCCACCCAAAGGGGCTCATTCGCCCGAAGCCGTTGGCAGGTTATTTCCCGCCGCCCAACACTTGGCGTTGGCAGTTTTGCAGCTGGGTGCCAGACCAGAAAACCCTCCTCCTTTCTCATTCCGGACTTGGGACCGGACAATGGCTGGAAAAAACCTCGTCTACTGCAACAACCCTAGTGACATGGACGAAAACCAATAAAATAATCACAAAGTATAGGCCGCTAAAATAAAACTGTCCACGGTAGACACACTTCTCACCCTCGCCAACCACATGGCGGAAAGACTCAAAAGCGGGGATTCAGTCTCCCAAAATAATGAAGCAAATATCAAAAACATCCGGGGTCCAACCCTTAACACACGCTGCTCACAAGTCTACCCGAGGCAAGTTACACAGTCATGAATATGCAGGCCTTACAAATGAGGAACGCGTCCTCTTACTCATAATCACATGAAATGTCACATGTCCTGAAGTTGCAAAAAACTGATACCGATACAAATGACGTCGTCTAACATTCGTTCTCATAAAAAGAAACAACAGCGCGCTGGTCGCTTTCGCGTTCGTAATGTTAACTTGAAAAATAAAGTGGCCAACTCTGTAATAACACCATAACTAGAAACTTAGAAATTACCACATAGACAATCGATCATGTCTGAAAATCAGTAAGTTACTGAAATATCTTATCCTTACAACTCGAGAAACTCGCATTGATAATAATAATATTTGAAGAAAAATGACTCTAATATTCGGAACTTGGAATACAAAACTGCGTTCGAGGAACTCGTGAATCAATCACTAATTTACACTCATCTTTATATTCAAATAATCATGAAGCTACCAAAATGTGTGGATCCAAACTCCATCATCTCACACATTCTTTTTCACACATCATTCAATAAATCCCAGAAAACATAACGGCATTTTCCCGTACAATTTGAACTCCCATTAACAATTTAATCTATTCCTTCCTGACTTTAATTCAAATACGTATTACCTTTACATTTAAGCCCTGAGACGTTCATTGCGTCTCAAACATCAAAGAAAAACAAAACAAACATATACGAGGCCAAAACAAGAAACTGACTTATAAAAGGACGCTAAACACTCAGCTATAGAATCTGAGTAGAAAGAAAAAGCAAGCTGTGACATCATGCAACCGGTCCACACGAACGTTACGATTATATACATTTACAAACTTCCTAACATTTACTGGAATAGGACGTAGTCAATTCAAACAGCAGCTAAACCTACCGAAATTAAATATCAAAACCAACCTATCCCCTTTTGCTACATTAAAACACGTGAACACATACATAATGACATTGAACATCTAGTACTCATCTATTTGTTGGCTTTGCCGCCTGCCTTGGGACAGCCGGTACCCTATCCAATCGGTGGTGGAGGTGGTGATTATTATTTTAAGAGGAAGTACAACTAGGCAACTATCCCCTATATAACACTAATCAGAGAGAAAAAATGGGAGGGGTCCGACACTTCGAGAAATGAAGTTATCGACCAAAGGAAGACAAGGGCCACGAAGGGCATGAAAATGAAATGCTCTCCAGGCCTCTATACGTAATACCGCGGGGGTCTAAAAACAACAAGAGTTGACCAAGGGAGGTCGGATAGGAAAGATGAAAGTGAGGAGCCTGGTACAAGTAAGTGGAAGCAATTCCAGAACTCACCTGAAGGCCCCGTGGTCACCAACCCACGATCCAAGATTCAGACCCCTGAGGCCCATTTCAGTCGCCTCTTACGGCAGGCAGGGGATACAGTGGGTCTTATCCTACCGCCCCCACCCACAGAGGGGCCCATCCTATCAGCCAGCCATATAGACTGTGATTCCTTCAGAATTGAACTGGGTCAGTCCTTGGGTCCCCATCTTGGCGTAGAAATGTGGTCTCGTCGTACTCGCTGCTACTTCTGCTTCTGGAGTTTGTCTGAAACATCCCGTCATTCACGGTGCAGAAAACTGGGTCAAGACAACCTGCTAGTTACTATAATACTACTGCCGGGGTAATTTCTACTGATGTGAAAAACGATTTCCCATTCAGCCGCAGGACAACTCTGCTTATCTAACCCCGTAACTAGGTCAAATATTCCCCACTCGCTCCATACTTCGTCTGAATTTTGTCACGGCTCTAGCATCTGCAACTATACATAAATGCTGGACTCGAAATTGTGAAGTGTGTGTCCTCGAAAAATCTACTTAAACAGGCAGGCTACTACTATGCATTGAAATGGTTATCGGAAACTGTCCTTTCCCTCTGCAAATCGAAATAAAACTGCAATTCTCTCAAAGTTAAATCCAGAATAGTTATATGCAGTCTGGGCGTCGTAAACAAAAGTTACAAGTCCCCAAACGATCAAGATACATAAGTCCTGAGCCGCACTCATTCTTACGATGTTACCTGCGCAGACTCCTGCCAAAAATAAGGGTCGCTAGCCCACGCACTAGTCGCTCTTATTAATTCGTCCTCACAGACGCCGTTATATGTTCGTTTGGGGCCATTACTCATTTTAACCAATGCCCAGCCCAATTGAATGTGACGCTACCATAACATTGGTTCAATACATCACGTACCTGACGCTTACTTCAAACGTGTCTCGTAAGATTACCTAGCCTCTTGCCAGGATTCCAAAAATTTTCGTTGGTCCAAGTCGTTGGATTTACATGATTTCCTTGTTCTAAGTCGGGCGCGTCATGTTGAAATTCCTCCTTCGAACATAGCTGGCGAACAAATAGATCTCGGCTCCAAGCTTTCTGTTGAATTTGCGAAATATACTGTGAATGTAATGGTCCCTGCAAGTAATCAAGTCTTAATAAAATGAAATATTCCCTGCATATTCAAATAAATGACTGATTAATGAAATGAGCACTTCAATAAGGGCTCACTTGTTCCAGAGATACTTGGCTCAGTACAGACCAGATGGTGCTCTTTATCATCGAAGAATACCTGATGATGATGATGATGCTTGTTGTTTAAAGGGGCCTAACATCTAAGATCGTTGGCCCCTTGAAGAATACCCACATTCCTAATAACTGAATTCAAACTTGTTATGTTATTCGATTATAGATCTAGTGCCCCTACACTTCCATGTGTAGCTGTAAATAGGGTTGTACTTGAATTACGTACTTCTAACTGCTAATCTCATGCTGGCACAGAAGTCCAGTAATTGCTTCCCGTTCCCATTAGCTTCCATATCTTTCATAATGTACCCATCACCTCACAGCCTTCAGACTATTTCCAGTTCTCGCATTCCAATCATCCATTAGCACTATCTTATCCTTACTGTTGATCCTAACTAAAATGACACTCAGTGTTTCATAAAACTTGCCATCTTTATACTCATCTGCATCCTAACATGGTTTTCAGTTCTCATCCTAATTCCTCCAACGTTTAAATATATCCAAATCATTTGCTTTGTTGCATACATAACAGAAACTATGTTGCATGCAGTAGTATTCCTGATGAACCGTCCTACCCCACACCCTGCCCTTCCTTTCCAACACCAGTTAAGGACACTCCTGTCTCTTCCTTGTTGTCTTCCCTTACGTGAATATATCATTTAGTCGTATCACGTTCAGATGTCTCCTCCTTGCTGACGCAGCTGCTCTTTCTTACATAAGACGTATTAATGTTGTACCGGGAGGTACACCTCAATGCCGCGCATTTAAAACTAGCGCCTAAATGAACTCCTCTATTGGTGAAACAGTGAAACTGAAACTATTCCAAGTTAGAAATTTACTCAGAAGATGTCTCCACAGAAATAAGATGTAATTTTGTTATTGTGAAGTTCCTGAACTAACTGTATTTCTACTAGTTTTGTTTTCTATCGATCATGAAATTTGGACATTCTTACACAGATATCACTACTAAAACTATGACCATGCACCCTGGTGCGAGGTATAAGAACTTATTATTCAAAGAAGTTTTGTATTCGTAAGTTTCTTTTAGTGATTGATTTTATTTTATTTTGGGGTTGGCAACATTTCCTTTTTATTTCCACCAGTTTTGAATCTAGCCAATCCCTAATTTCTGTAATAAATTTTCTACCGATCATAGTCTCCTTCTTCTTCTTCTTCTTCTTCTTCGATTTTGAGTGTAACTTTTAAATTGACCAATAAATTGAGAGGATGTGGCTGGTTTATTCGTGAAAGTTCTCGAACCTTCCCTGAGGGTTTATAAACTGCGGTTTTGCACGTCCCTTGGCCACTTGATCGTCATCTTATTCAGTGTGTGTGTCAAAGCAGGAGGCGGGCGGCCTCTTTCGTCGGTCAGCCGTACATCCACAAGGTAATGGCCACATAACATCTTTCTTTCTTTCTTGCTACCTCCGCAGTTTAACCCGAGGAAAAGGTCCGAATCTTTAACTATGTAACCAACGTTTCGGAAATGTAAATCTTCTTTCGGCTAATGTAAAAACGCCGTAAACTCTTTAACTGTAAATCGGGGATAGAGAGTGAATTACCCTCTCGAGCTCCCCTTTCATCTTGGTTTGAGGTGACTACGTTTATAGCTGTTTTTCATTCTGTAATGTGGTAAATTACTTTCTATACGAGTCACCTCAATAGTTTGGGAATAGCCCCTGTTTCAACGGCCTAGTGCCCTTTAGGTTTTTACGTTTTCACTATGTTGGAGCACGGTACGTCTCCATTCAGTTTGTGTTTCGAGCCATTTACTTAACCTGTTCTTTCCGCAAAGGCCCTATAGGTTGGGTACGAGATACCCCTATTTCAATTTGTAAGTTGGGCCATGGAAGGCCAAAGAGTGTAAAATTTTTTTGGTGTTGCCTTGAGAAACGGAGAGCATGTTAGCTCTTATTCAAGGGTTGTAAAAGTGCCTCTGGGAGGCTTGATATTTTATTTAGGGGGCAAGTGCTCCTTGAATTAGGGGATTTCTGCCCTTGTATAAATTTGTGCTCTTTTGTAAATTTGAGCTCATAGCTCAGGAAATGTAAAGATAGGGGCTTAAAGCCCAAAGTGTTAAGATTCTGAATCTTGGATTTTCCCCATTTTGTTTTCTGATTGCTACTTGTACCTGTAAAATTGTTAAGTTTGAAGATTTTGAAAATATAACCTTCAGTTTCAGTTCTAAATTCAATTCGTGACATTGTAGTTAGACCCATTCACCCCGGCACCTTCTTACACCTCTGCGTTCTACGGGAAACCCCGGAACAAATATTATAGTATGCATTTCATAAGGTGTGACCCTTTCTGGTGTCGCACTTGTCCTCCATGAGCGGTCATGTTCTTTACCTGTACACCATGGTACTATACAAAACAACTGTCTTGGCACCAGCAGTATAGTGTTTCTACTTGACGACCGGGCGAGTTGGCTATGCAGTTAGGAGCGTGCAGCTGTGAGCTTGCATCTGGAAGATAGAGGGTTTGAACCCCACTGTCGGCAGTTCTGAAGTGGTTTTCCGTGATTTCCCATTTTCACACCAGGCAAATGCTGGGGATGTACCTTACTCAAAGTCACACCCGCTACCTTCCCACTTCTAGGCCTCTCCTGTCCCATCATTGCCATAAGACCTATCGGTGTGACGTTAAGCAAATTGTAAAACACATTTGGCGATTGGTGCAATCATAATACACTGGAGCAGATTTAGCTCGGTACACAGAATGTTGAGATCCTGTCTTGGCAACATGTGTACAAGCTTTCTGCGTTTTAACAATGTATGAAAGCAATATAATTTTCAATTACATCTGCTATTTTATTGAATGTTATTTTGTTACTAGTGTGAAGATTGCCCCTGGTGCTGCTGAAATTCGTGGTAAAGTTACCATTGGCTGCAATAGTATGATTCACCCGCAGGCAACCATCATTGGAGAAACCGCGCCAGTGCATATTGGCTCGCACAACATCATTGCAAAGGGCGCAGTTATCATCAACAGGTAAGAAACTAGGGCCATACTCTGAAAGATTAAGCGACACGCTTGGAGGAGGTTATAGGGAAATGACAGTTGTTGAAGTCACGGAGTGCTAGGTCAGAAACCTCGATTGACAAAAGTAATGCTACGAAAATATACAGATGGTAGTCGTGATAACAACATTAACATTTCACTATCTTCTTTCTCGCCCCCTATTCACATTGTCGCTCTCCACTTACAGTGCTCATAGCAAAGAGTTTTACATCGCTGCCAATATAATTAACACATAGTGCACTAATCGCACTGTGGACGAACATTACTGTCAGTTAAGACTTCTTAAAGGTTCTTGGCGGTTAATGTTAGTGACAGGGTTAGGTTAGAGCAGAGCCTCTCAAACGCCCAAAATCTCACGCGTACAAAAGGAAGTGCAGAGTCTCCGTGCACTGTGCATCGGTCCGACTCGGCTCAACTCGGCTTGACTCGGATGGTGTAGTGTGCTGAGAGCGACGAAGCGTTCGGGAATATCCGACTTGTTTATCAGTGAAATAGATCTGCGCAAGACAACAACATAGTAATGGAGCAACCCGTTTCAGAGAAACCAAAGACGTCCAGAAGCCCTTTTCAATCGAACTGGGATCTTCCGTATTTTTCTTCAATTATGACGATAAAGCCAAATGCTTAAGCTGCGGGACAATAATTACGTGAACATCAAAAAGATCTATTGTTCAATACAAGGGCTTTTCTTTAATTCTACCAGAATTCGTTGAAGGAAGATTTTCCTAAACTGCATCGAGAAGCAGCTAAGTTTATTTCTATGCCTGGTTCCACATGCATATGTGTAAGCTAATTTTCCTATTTTGAATCGAACGAAAACTAAATTGTTGTGAATATTTCTGATTGCAATTTAAAGGACTTTCTCATATTTCTGTCAGGTGATCCTTTGTTCCACATATTACTCCGATAGTTACTAAGGAAAAAAAAAGAAGAGGTAGAGAAGACAAATAGTCTGTTGAAACAAAATTGAAAGAAGAGTTTTTACACCAGTAACATTGTCCCATACGATCGAGCGTCTCCGCTCACCGCACAGGAGGGGAGAATCAGCGGGGAAGGTGAAGACAGCGGAGACAGGCAGAAGAGGTGAGACAGGTTTAGGGAAAAGGGAGTGGGCGTCTACAATCTGGTCAACTTAGGGAAGTCGTCTCCTGCACCTTGCGCCGTGCAGTGCACTGGCGCATGCACCCTGAGAGGCCCTGGGTTAGTGTTTGGCAGGCCATACAGTGAGTGTTATACTTATTACAGGCTGTGTCAAAATTAATTATAATGATGGTTAGATTTTTGTGTTTGACAAAATTACTAATAGTGACTGGATATGTCTGTTCGAAAAATCACAAAACGCAGTAATTATGATTATCATAGTATCAGTGGGAGCTTTTAAAGGTAGGAACGGAAGAGGAACTAGCGAATGGAATCCTTTATCAAGGGTAATGTTCAATCAATTTCGAATTTCTTTCAAATTATTTAAAAGAAGGCTAGATTAGCAAGTGAAAGGGAATTTGCCACCTGCGTGACAGCTGTAAATGTAGATCAATGACGATTGATTGAATGTTTGATTCATTAATTCATTGACTCACCTTAATTTCATAACAGTGATATTTTCAGATTAGATTCAAGATTAAACAAACATTATTTGAAAAAGCCTTATCTTTCTCCTTAAGTGTAATTGATTTACTTGGGTTAGTACCCACCTACAATAATAATAATAATAATAATAATAATAATAATAATAATAATAATAATAATAATAATAATAATAATAATAATAATAATAATAATAATAATAATAATTGTATGGGGCAGTACACCCCTACGCCGCAGTTTTAATATCTTGCGCCAATAAATCCTCCTCTACTGGAGAAACTCTGAACTTTAAAAACTGGATCAAGGCCTAAGTTTCTCACATGCCACTACCGTAAATTTTGTGATTACGAAGTTATCAATACTGTGTGGATTTCAACTTGTTTTGTTTTCCATTGAATCAAGAAGTGTGGATATTCTCTTATAGATGTCTCTACTAAAAAACTATGATCATGCACCCTGGTGCGAAGTGAAGGAACGTTTCCGAAGAAATGTATTCATAAGTTTTCTCTTTACTAAATTTCGTTCATTCATTTGTGGGTTGGCAATATTAATCTTTTCTTTCCGCCAGTTTTGAATTGAGCCAATCCAGAATTACTGTAATTAAATTTTGACCAATCGTGTCTTTCTTCTTCGATTTTGAGTGTACCGTCTACACTGACCAATAAAATTGAGTGGGTGTGGCTGTTTTATTCATGAAAGGTCTCGAATTTTCCCCGAGGGTATAAACACTGATGATTTTCTGGTCTCTCGGCCACTTCATCAACATATAACCTAGTGTATGGACATGTAGCAGGAGGCGGAAAGCGCCTCTTTCATCAGGCAGCAGCTCTTCAGTGAGATAATGGCCGTTTAACATTTTATTTCTTGCTAGCTAAGCAGTTTAACCCGCGGGAAAGGTCCGAATCCTTTTACAATGTAAACTATCTCTCCGACATGTAATTTTTTTGCCGTCTGATGTAAAAACTTCATTAAATCTGTAACTGCAATTCGGGGATAGAGAGTGCTTTACCCTCTCGAGCTCCCCTTCATATTGGTTTGAGATGACTACGTTTTGTAACTGGTTTTCTTCCCCGCTGTATTATCTTAAACTTTGTCTTATACGAGTCACCTCCATAGTTTGGTAATAGCCCCTGTTTCATCGGCCAAATGCCTCTTAGGGTTTAAGAAGTTTCATGTAGAAGTGCAAGTACACGCCTCCATTCATCTTTGTATTTTGGGCCATTTACTTAACCTGTTCTTTTCTGCTAAGGGCAAGTATGTTGTGTACAAGATACCCCTGATTTCTTGTAAGTCGTTCCTTGAGGGCAATTAATGGTAAAGTCTGTTATGGCCTTTAATATGCTCAGAAAATTGAGAGCGGGTCAGCTCTTTTATTTGTGGTAAAAGTGCCTCAGAGAGGCTTGATATTAAAAGTTGGGAGTAAGTGCTCCATGTATGGAGGGGATTTCTGCCCTTTAGTAAATATGTGTTGTAAAGTGAGGGCTTGAAGCCCAAGTTCTGTTTATACCACCGATCTTGTCTTTCCTAGACTTAAATTTTTGTTACTGGTATCTTGTTACTTATTGTTCCTTTTAAAAGAGAGAGAAAAGTAACCTTTGTTACAGTTTTAAATTAACTTTGATTGTGTAGTTAGACCCATTCACCCCAACACCTTCTTTCACCTCTGCTGTTCCACAGATACCTCGGAATAATAATAATAATAATAATAATAATAATAATAATAATAATAATAATAATAATAATAATAATAATTGTTACGGAGTTATCCGTGGAAGGCAGAGGTGAAAGAAGGTGCGGGCTGGAATGGGTCTATCTACAAGTCCGAAAGATTAATTTAAATTTAAATAAAGGTTATATTTTCAATAGACAACAAGATTTAACAAACTTTCACTAGGTGAAATAACAATGAAAATCAGGTACAATTATAACTTTACAAACGAAAGCGCAAGTTAAGGGTTTTTTTACAATTTCTGGGCTTCGAGCCCCAAGTTTATAATTCCTGAGCTCTCAGCTCACAACCACAAATTACCAAAGGGCGGAAAACCTCTCATTCAAGGAGCACATGCTCCCAAGTTTTAACTTCAAGTCTCCCAGAGGCACTTTTCAAACACAAGAAAGAGCTGAGCCGCTCTCAGTTTTTCAAGCCTATTAAAGGCAATACCAGATTTTTACACATGATTGCCATCAAGGCCAACTTATAATGAAACAGGGGTATCTAGTACCCAGCCTACTGGGCCTAAATAAAAAATTAACAGGTTAACTTAAATGGCCCTAAACGCAAAAGGAATGGAGGCGTGTACTTGCGCTCCTACATGAATACTTGTTAAAACCTAAGAGGCATTAGGCCAAATAAACAGGGGCTATTCCCACACAAGGGAGGTGACTCGTGTAATAAAATTTTAGTACATTAAGAGTAGAAAATCGGTTATGAAAAAGTAGTCACCTCAACTCAAAATGAAGGGGAACTCGAGAGGGTAAAGCGCTCTCTATCCCCGATTTACAGTTAAAGTAATAAGAAATTTTTCATAAGCCGGCACTAAGTTACATTTTTAGAGAGGTAGGTTACAATTAAAATGGTTTCGGGCCTTCCCCGAGGGCTAAACTGCTGAGCTAGCAAGAAATAAAGATGTTAAAAGGCCATTACCTTGTAGAAGAGCCGCTGGCGGATGAAAGAGGCGCTTCCCGCCTCCTGCTATACTTCCGTACACTAAGCTAGATGTTGTACGAATGGCTGAGAGCCAGGAAAATCAGCAGTTTTTATACTCTCGGGGAAGATTCGAGACCTTACATGAATGATTAAGACACACCCATAGTCATTTATTGGGTAGCTTACAGTTACACATCCACATTGGAGTAGAAAGACGCCGATGGCTGAAAATTAATGACAGAAATTTACGATTGGCTAATTTCAAAACTGACAGAAAGAAAGATTAATATTGCCAACCCACAAATGAAAGAGCAACATTTAGTAAAAGAAACAAACTTATGAATACAAAATATCTTCAAGAAAAGTTCCCTCACTTCGCACCAGGGTTCATGATCATAGTTTTTGGTAGAGACATCTGTGAGAGAATGTCCACACTTATTAATAATTAGAAAACAAAAACAATTCGAAATTAACACAGTGACATCTTCTGATAAACGGTTGAATTAATTCAGTTTTAAAGTTCAGAGTTTCAGCTGTAGAGGAGTACTATAAGGCGGAAAATTAAAATGTGCGGCGTATAGGTGTACCAACCGGTACAGACCTCCCCCCCACCAAAAAGTCATTCCAAGGGGTGACACGGAAGAATGTTGAAGAAAATTATTTTCCAAAACAAAAGTCCAAGTTTTGTTTAACCCAACATAACCATCACTTGAAGAAATTTTTCGTTTCCTTGCAAATAGATTTGTTGAAGTGTATGGAAGAAATCATTAATAGATGAAAAAGTCTCTTATCGTTGAATAGAAGAAGAATTGTGAAGAAAGAATTTTGTTTTCAAAATCTTTTGTGGATGAGTAGATAAATTCCAGACTTAGAGTGTCTTTCTTGTTGTATACTGCCAAATACATGTTGCTAATTTTGACGGAAAGACCAGTCGCCGCTGCCAATGTCCAGTCGAGGTCGCCCGGACTCCTCAAGTACCCTGAGATACTTCTCTCCCTCTACTATGGGAGGGGTAGTCGTGCTAAAGGACGCCGCAGAGGCGAAGTGTGTTTACAGTCCCGAGATAAGCTGGCGGATGGTGCGCCGCACATCAGCCTTGGCCGGGAGATAGACTCCGGCGCGCCGTACAGGGGAGGACATCACGGGAGTGGAGTGGGCCCATATCCCACCACGGTGGCGGTAAGGTGACGAAGGACTGCGGGGCACTGAAACAATAAAATATCGGCAGCAGAATTGTTGTTGGTAAGTTGTGCTTTAGGGTACGATCTTGTTGGCGAGGCTGAGGGCCAGCGACGTGGACTTTTTTTAAGCCACTGGTATGTTTTAGCAGGAGACGGGAGCTTAGTAATGGCCGCAAGAAAGAGACAGCAGAGAAACAATAGGAGAACGTCTTACATATTTATACAGATCCGATGAGAAAACAAAGGACAGAAGAAAATATAACATTTACACCGTGATAAACACAGATGGCAAGTTAACAATTACATTACAAAGGTTTCACCTGAGACAGATGAACCCTAAATATCCTCTCGGTGGCTAGATTGCTCACTAATAATGTCACCGGAGTTAAGAAATCCAAAACGGTGCACGGCCCATGAAATCTGGGGACAAGCTTGCCCGCGGGAACAAAGTTTTTACCATTACTTGGTGTCCTACCTTTAAATTGGTTGGCCTCCGTCCACGATCATATCTTTCCCTAACCTTTTCATGAGAAACTTTAAGATTGTCCTTAGCCTTCTTGTAAAGGTCTCTAATATTACCAGGATCTATTGTCTTAGGTAGAATATCACTAAGAGACCAAAGGTTAGAGAGCGGCGTGTTGGAAACAAACTTAGACATCAAAGAAGCTGAATTTATGAGATTCATGCACCACCGAATTAAAAGCAAAGGCTAACCAATGCAGGGACGAATCCCACCTAGAATGATCATGATGATGATAGGCAATTAGAGCCGACCTCAGATTACGATTAACCCGTTCAGCTAGAGATGGCTGAGGATAGTATGCAGAAGTTGTTACATGTGAGATGGATAGATCAAAACAGAATTTACGGAAGAGATTGGAGGTAACGGCTTTAGCATTATCAGACACTAAATATTGACATGGACCAAAAGAAGCAAAGATGGAATTTAAAAACGAAATCGTAGACTGAGCGGAATGCCTAAGTGCCCCCCCTAATGGGGTCTCATGGTAGAATTTGAAGTTCATAGGTACAAGGACAGCTGGAACCACAACTTTCATCCTCTTATCATGCCCCGACGGGCAACATAAAACACCATTCCTCAATACATAAGGGACGACATGTTCCCCAGAAGAAAGGGTTAACATAATAGGGGCCAGCTTCGGATCTTCACGATGATGTTTTTCAATATCCCTAAACAACATGGGAGCGTGAGTTAGGATGGCATTTACACGAGGAGATATGGACTCGGGAAGTGAAGAACTGTCTTCCTGTTCAAGGGGCTCTACATCATTGGAAAACTTACGGCTTAGTCCGTCAGCCACAACATTTTCAGTTCCCCTTATATGCCTAACATCAAATTGGAAGGCAGAAATTCTGATGGCCCAGCGGGCTATGCGACCAGTGCGACGCGGCCTAGCTAAGACCCAACTTAAGGCTTGGTTATCTGTCTCCAAGTCGAACTTGACATCTTCCAGATAGAGGCTGAAATTTTCTAGTGCAAACAAGACTGCCAAACATTCAAGTTCATAAATGGAATACTTGCCTTCTTGAGCCGATAAAGTCCTAGATGCATAGGCGATGGGCCGCCTCCCTAGTTCAGTCTCTTGAAGAAGGACTGCAGCCACCGTCGACGACTGCGCGTCGGCTTGGACGATAAATTTATTCGAGAAATCAGGCATGGCAAGAACAGGGGTGTTACAAAGCGCTAATTTGAGGTCTTCCAAAGCGGCTTGTTGAGAAGATCCCCACTCAAATTTGACGCCTTTCGTACGGAGAAAGTTCAAGGGCGCCGCACTATTAGCGAAGTTAGGAATAAATTTCCTGAAGAAATTCACGATGCCAATGAATCTGGCAATTCCTTTGATGTCCTTGGGAGGTTTGAAATCACGGATCGCCTGTGTTCTAGAATGATCTACAGCGACACCATCGGGCGACACAATATGCCCTAGAAATGACATGGAAGGCTTAGCGAAAGCAACCTTGGACAACTTCACCGTTAACCCTGCCTTACGAAGGCGACTCAGGACCTCTTTCAGATGATCTAGATGTTCTTCAAAGGTCTCAGAAAATACGACGACATCATCAATATAATGGTATAAGTACTCAAATTTGATGTCGGAGAAGACCCTGTCTAGCAGTTTCGTAAGCACAGCTGCTCCCGTGGCGAGCCCGAAAGGTACGCTGTTGTACTCATACAAGTTCTAATCCGTGGCAAAAGCTGTCAGATGTTTAGATTCTTCAGCTAGAGGGATCTGATTATACGCCTGATTGAGGTCTAAGATGGTGAAGAACTTAGCTTTTCGAAACCATGAAAAACAAGAGTGAAGGTCGGGAAGGGGCTCAGATTGTAACACCACCTTCCGATTTAAAGCCCTGTAGTCAATCACAGGCCTGAAGCCACCTTGGGGTTTCTGAACTAGAAAAATAGGTGATGAATACGCCGACTTAGAGGGTCGAATAATTCCATCTTTTAACATCTGATCTATGATATCTTTCAGAGCATTTTAGGTGGAGATAACCTATAGGATGGAAATCGGACAGGAATCGTATCTATAACTTCAATATTGTATTCAATAAGGTCAGTAACGCCAAGAGTCTCTGAGAAAACCTCTGAAGACGGCTGACACAACTTACGAATGCTATCAGCCTGCTCCTCAGGTAGATGTCTAATGTCTAACAATATCTTATCCTGGGTAGGCGAAATAGATGAACATGACACAGAATTACATTTAACAATGGAATTTTACAATTACCAGCAAATTTGAAAATGCACGACTTGCTCTGAATGTCGAGCACTAGACCGGTGTGAGATATGAAATCCCCTCCCAATATAATGGGGCAGGACAAGTGCTTAGCCACAAACAGTTTAACTTTCCAAGTAAATTTTGCAATTCTAATTTTGGCATACAGAAAACCTAAAATTTATAATGGAGATGAGTTAGCCGAAACGCATTGAGCCGAAGACGAACAATAATCAGAAAATTTACAAACAGACCTTAATTTGGACTACCATTCATCCGAAACAATGGAACAAACACTGCCTGAATCTAATAGAGCTGTTACAGGTTCATTATTCAATTCAATTTTGAGAAATATTATAGTTGCGGGGGTATCCGCCGCAATACTAAGACATTCTTTGGGGCCATCAAATGATAAGTTAGAAGACTGACTTTTCCCTGAGATTTGGTCGGATTTAACAGGGGATGACCTTGAAGAAGGCGGACATGCCGACTCATCCGATGCCACTAGTCACTTTTGATTATTGGTGGAAGTTGCACCCGAAGTTGAGCAGGAGGGAGTGCTATTAGAATTCGAGCAATTCTTGGCAATATGGGGAAAAAGCACTGCATTTAAAACAGCCTCGAGATGACCCTGCTCCATTCTTTGCCCCGTTGGATTTGATCAAAGGGCACTTGTTCCGGAGATGATCTGCGGACGCACACGCATAACATTTGCGAGTTGGGAATGTTCGGCGCGGAGGAGGCCGAAAATTACTTGAAGATGGAGGTTGTTCCTTTGCGACACGTATTGTGTCCGCATATCTAACTCCCCCGGCTGAGAGAGCCATAGCCTCTAACTCGGCAACATTTTGCGGATGCGCCGCGAAACACAAATATGACCTGTAGGCTAGTGAAATTACTTCCACAATGGCCTGTACAATTTGAACTTCGGGAAAATGACGAGCAAATACCCTAGTGTAAAACTTAATATCTCGGATGAAGTCTGCCAAATTTTCATCCAATCGCTGTTCTCGGTAATAGTACTTTTGAATTAGATATGACCTAGCCCGAGCGGGAATGAAGTTTGCCAGAAGGTGTGCATGAAAATCTTCAACAGTTGATTGTTCAGCAATTGCTCTTACTATTTTGTCTGAGAGGATACCAATGGAATAGGGATAAATAATCTGCAGAATTTGACACGGAAACAGAGAAAATACAAGAGCGTTATCTTGAAACTCAACTAAAAACCTTAGGAATGAAATAACATCACCGGTGGAGTTGACAGAAAACTTAGAAATACCTCTGAGCAACATTGCTAATGGATGAGGCAAACTACGGAACCCGGGTGACATAGTAGGTAACGACCTATGGGGTGGAGAAGCTGTTTCACAGGGTGCATTATTCAACACAATTGGAGGGATTGATGTACAACGACCTGACTCGGTTTCTAATGGGGCAGATGTTTGTTGTACTCCTATGGATTTCCTACTTTCTTCCCCCTTGGAAGACTCTTCCTCGCTAGCGATGTTTACCACTGTGGGCTGGTCGGTTTTGGGGGTAGCCGATCCAGATAACAATTGGCTAACCTTACTGGACAATTTAGAAAGGTTTTCGAGAAGAGCACTAACCTTTTTCCCTTGAATGTCATTTAACGTAAGAGACAATAGGTCAGTAACCCTATTGTAAAAATGGAACAATCTAGCTTGTACACGTTTAAGTTGATTGGGGGATGGATCACCCACTTCAAAAAAGCTAACTACAGATGCTAGCTCAGTAGTGTGGTCAGTGATTGTGGAGAGAGCCTCATCAATATCCTTATCTCCCAAAGTAGGGATACTAATCGGCAAATCAAGTGAATCCTTCAGTTTGTTGGTGTCTACCGCAACCGTGCCTCCAGATTGAACATTTCTAATGGTTAATTCATAAATTAATTCCTCCTTGCGCAAGTTGCCGGGATGGAGGACTTCGCGAGAGCCGGACATGATGACAAAAAGGTTGACAAATTTAGAAAATACGAAAGAAAATTCCAGCGACGGAGAAAATTGTTAGAGTTCAAAACAAAATCAATGTTTAGCCGACAAAAGGGACTAAAATGAGACCCATTCAACCACGCTCTGCTACCACCTGTTACGGAGTTATCCGTGGAAGGCAGAAGTTAAAGAAGGTGCGGGCTGGAATGAGTCTCACTACAAGGCCGAAAGATTAATTAAAATTTAAATAAAAGTTATATTTTCAATAGACAACAAGATTTAACAAATTTTAACTAGGTGAAATAACAATGAAAAATCAGGTGCAATTATAACTTTACAAACGAAAGCACAAGTTAAGGGGTTTTTACAAATTCTGGACTTCGAGCCCCAAGTTTATAATTCCTGAGCTCTCAGCTCACAACCAATAATTACCAAAGGGCAGAAAACCCCTCATTCAAGGAGCACTTGCTCCCAACTTTTAACCTCAAGCCTCCCAGATGCTATTAAAGGCAATACCAGACTTTTACACATGATTGCCATCAAGGCCAACTTATAATGAAACAGGGGTATCTAGTACCCAGCCTACTGGGCCTAAATAAAAAATTAACAGGTTAACTTAAATGGCCCTAAACGCAAAAGGAATGGAGGCGTGTACTTGCGCTCCTACATGAATACTTGTTAAAACCTAAGAGGCATTAGGCCAAATAAACAGGGGCTATTCCCACACAAGGGAGGTGACTCGTGTAATAAAATTTTAGTACATTAAGAGTAGAAAATCGGTTATGAAAAAGTAGTCACCTCAACTCAAAATGAAGGGGAACTCGAGAGGGTAAAGCGCTCTCTATCCCCGATTTACAGTTAAAGTAATAAGAAATTTTTCATAAGCCGGCACTAAGTTACATTTTTAGAGAGGTAGGTTACAATTAAAATGGTTTCGGGCCTTCCCCGAGAGCTAAACTGCTGAGCTAGCAAGAAATAAAGATGTTAAAAGGCCATTACCTTGTAGAAGAGCCGCTGGCGGATGAAAGAGGCGCTTTCCGCCTCCTGCTATACTTCCGTACACTAAGCTAGATGTTGTACGAATGGCTGAGAGCCAGGAAAATCAGCAGTTTTTATACTCTCGGGGAAGATTCGAGACCTTACATGAATGATTAAGACACACCCACAGTCATTTATTGGGTAGCTTACAGTTACACATCCACATTGGAGTAGAAAGACGCCGATGGCTGAAAATTAATGACAGAAATTTACGATTGGCTAATTTCAAAACTGACAGAAAGAAAGATTAATATTGCCAACCCACAAATGAAAGAGCAACATTTAGTAAAAGAAACAAACTTATGAATACAAAATATCTTCAAGAAAAGTTCCCTCACTTCGCACCAGGGTTCATGATCATAGTTTTTGGTAGAGACATCTGTGAGAGAATGTCCACACTTATTAATAATTAGTAAACAAAAACAATTCGAAATTAACACAGTGACATCTTCTGATAAACGGTTGAATTAATTCAGTTTTAAAGTTCAGAGTTTCAGCTGTAGAGGAGTACTATAAGGCGGAAAATTCAAATGTGCGGCGTATAGGTGTACCAACCGGTACAGTAATAATAATAATAAGAAGAAGAAGAAGATACAATCATACATCTTTATTATAGACTGTTATGCCTTCTAGCATTCACTTTGGAAGCCTCTGTGAATTTACTACCTGCCGTAACAATCCTCTATTTGTAGAGATGGGCCACGGTAACTCTTTAATCGATTGAGGCCATAGGCCACAGCTATGACTGATTGCAAAAACTTCAGTTTAGATTTCAGCGAGCATTTACCCGTTAGCGCTCACAACCGGCTGCCATCTTGCCTCGTGAAAGTCTCTCTGTATGTCCCGTTCCCGCTGCCCTCCACACACGGCTGTCTATAGTTATAATATCCCGGAAGACGAGATAATTGTTGGACTAATTTAATGAAGCGGAAATTGTTTTCAGTGGAATACTATGTAGGAGGAATACTGACTGGAAGATGATTGGGGATTTAAGTGAGACTACAGAGTGGGTATGTGGGAAACTGGGAGTGAGATTTCTATATCCTAATGGGTGGGTAGGAGATAGGGATCTGCGCTCAGATGGCCTTCACTTAAAACACACTGGTACCTATAAGATAGGAAATTTGTTTGCAAGGGTAATAGGTAGGTACATTCAGGGAAACGGGGTTGTCTAGGGAGCGGCCATAAGGGTACAAAGATCCGGAAGTCAAGTAGGGATGACATAAAATTTTAGTGTTGAACTGTAGAAGTATTGTAAAGAAAGGAATCGAATTAAGTACTTTAATAGATATATATATATATATATATATTTACAAGATATTGTAATAGGAGTTGAATCATGGCTGAGAAATGATATAATGGATGCAGAAACTTTCTCACGAAACTAGAGAGTGTATCATAGAGATAGGATAGGAATGGTGGGAGGAGGAGTTTTCATTCTGGCGAAAGAAGAATTTGTAAGCTACGAAAAAGTTAAAGATGAAATTCTAGCTGTAATGCTCATTTCTAAAGATAATAGGGACTTGATGTCTTTGGATTGTACAGACCGGGAAAGGGTAGCGCTGACACGGATTCAGAATTATTTGATAGGATAATCAGCGATGTGGGAAACGACGTGGAAAGGAATGTGATTGTAGCGAGAGATCTGAATTTACCAAATGTCAGCTGGGAAGGAAGTGCAAACGACAGGAGGCATGACCAACAAATGGCAAATAATCTAATATGAGAAGGACAGCTGATTCAAAAAGTGATGGAACCAACCAGAGGGAAAAATATCCTGGATGTGGTGCTGGTAGATCCAGATGAGCTCTATAGTGAAACCGATGTAATAGATGGCATTAGTGATCATGAAGCTGTTTCTGTCGTAGTTAAAAATAAATGTGATAGAAATGAAGGTTTTAAAAGTAGGACTATGATAAAGCAGGCATGAGGCAGTTTAAGAAACGTAACTTTGATCAGTGGAAAACGGTGAATAAACATGTAAAGAGACTCTGGGATGGGTTTAAAGCAATTTTTGAGGAATGTGAAAACAGGTTTGTACCTTTAAGGGTGGCAAGAAATGGTAAAGACCCAGTCTTATAACAGAGAATAAAGGGTCAAGGAAGGAGGTGCAGACTGGAAAGAAATAGAGCTAGAATAATGGCTGTGGAAGTAAGGAGAAATTGAAGGAACTTACTAGGAAATTGAATCTAGCAAAGAAGGCAGCTAAATGGAAAATGATGGCAAGCAAAAGTGGCAGTCATACAAGTTTAAGTGATAAACGGAAGAGTACGTATACGAATTTTAAGACAGAAACAGGTTCCAAGAAGGATATTCCAGGAATAGTTATTGAACAAGGGGAGTGTATATGTGAGGATCTTCAAAAGGCAGCAGTATTCAGTCAGCAGTATGTAAAGATTGTTGATTACAAGGATAATGTCCAGAAAGAGCTGGAGACTAATGCTAAAGAACTATTAAAATGTATATATGATAACAATGACATTTACAATAAGATACAAAAATTGAAAAGTCGGAAAGCGGCCGGAATTGGTAAGATTTCTGGGGATATACTAAAGACAATGTGTTGGGATATAGTACCAAATCTGAAGTACTTATTGCTTGAAAGAGCTATACCAAATGAACGGCGAGTTGCTATAGTAGCCCCTGTGTATAAAGGAAACGGTGATAGACATAAAGCTAAAAATTACAGCCCAGTAAGTTTGACATGCGTTGTAAGCTTTGGGAAGGCATTCTTTCTGATAATATTAGATATGTATGCGAAATTATAACTGGTTCGATAGAAGGCAGTTCAGGTTTGGGAAAGGTTATTCCACTGAAGCTCAACTTGTAGGATTCCAGCAAGCTATAGCAGATATCCTGGATTAAGGAGGTAAAATGGAAGGTATTGCGATTGACCTATCTAAGGCAATTTGATATGGTAGATCATGGAAGACTACTGGCAAAAATGGGTGCTATTGGACTAAAAAAAGTAGTGACTGGATGGGTTGCTATATTTCTAGAAAATAGATCTCAGAGAATTAGAGTAGGCGAAGCTTTATCTAACCCTGTAATAATTAAGGGGGGAATTCCTCAGGGCAGTATTATTGGACTTTAAAGTTTTCTTATATATATATATATATATATATATATAAATGATATGAGTAAAGAAGTGGAATCCGATGTAAGGCTTTTTACAGATGATGTTATTCTGTATAGTGTAATAAATAAGTTACAAATTGTGAGCAACTGCAACTTGACCTTGATAATGTTGTGAGATGGACAGCAGGCAATGGTATGTTGATACACGGGGTTAGAAATCAGGTTGTGAGTTTCACAAATAAGTAAAGTCCTCTCAGTCTTAATTACTGCGTTTATGGGGTGAAAGTTCCTTTTGGGGATCATTGTAAGTATCTAGTTGTTAATATAAGGAAAGATCTTCATTGGGGTAATCGCATAGGTCTCTCCACATGGTTATGAGGGTGTTTAGGGGTTGTAGTAAGGATGTAAAGGTGAGGGCATATAAGTCTCTGGTAAGACCCCAACCAGAGTACGGTTCCAGTGTATGGGACGCTCATCAGGATTGCCTGATTCAAGAACTGGAAAAAATCCAAAGAAAAGCAGCTCGATTTGTTGTGGGTGATTTCCGACAAAAGAGTAGCGTTACAAAAATATTGCAAAGTTTGTGCTGGGAAGAACTGGGAGAAAGAGGACGAGCTGCTCGATTAAGTGGTGTATTCCGAGCTGTCAGCGGAGAGATGTCGTGGAACGACATTAGTAGAAGAATACGTTTGAATGGCGTGTTTAAAAGTAGGAAAGATCACAATATGAAGATAAAGTTGGAATTCAAGAGGACAAATTGGGGCAAATATTAATTTATTGGAAGGAGCGTTAGGGATTGGAGTAAGTTACCAAGAGTGATGTTCAATAAATTTCAAATTTCCTTGCAATAATTTAAGAAAAGGCTAGGAAAACAACAGACAGGGAATCTGCCACCTGGGCGACTGCCCTAAATGCACATCAGGATTGATTGATTGATTGATCGATTGATCGATTGATTGATTGATTGATTGATTGATTGATTGATTGATTGATTGATTGATTGATTGATTGATTGATTGATTGATTGATTGATTGATTGATTGATTGATTGATTGATTGATTGATTGATTGATTGATTGATTGATTGATTGATTGATTGATTGATTGATTGATTGATTGATTGATTGATTGATTGAATGACATTAATTATTTTGTTAATAAATGAATAAACAATAAATAGTCGTTGTACCAAAACAGTCCTTGATACTCACAAATGAATGCTGAATGAAATGTTATCGACATCACAGTTAAATTCAAATTGGTCAAGAACTGACCTTATTCTAACAGTCTGGCATTAGTTCATTGTTCATAGTGTCGTAGAGAAAATCTAGCACGAAATGTGAATAACCGCTCAAAAGAGAAGAATTGTGTGCAACGTATTCGAAACTGCGATCATAACGAGGGTTTTTGAAGTATATACTGTAGATAAACTGAGAAACAAGGAGTCTGTCAGTTTTAATGTTATGAAATTCTCGCTACAGCTGACAGCATTTGCTTCTTTTTCCATAAACTAAGTCACTGTATATCTTTTTTACCTCCATTTTGCATACAGCTTCTTGAGTTTGACTTTTGATTGCACAGGTGTAAACTCCCTTATTTATAACTAATATCACAGTCACTAAATCTATTTACCGGGCCTACACTGCACCATCCTGAGGGGGTTTCTTTCTTGCACCATATTGGTCCACCTATCAATTGCTCCGGCTATTTTCCCCTCAACCATCCATCACTTCTACAGATCATTAAATAGATCAATGCATTTAATAAGAATGATGCTATGTGTCGGTAGCTATGCTCGCTTCTAATATTCTTTGTATAAACAGTTACCGCATCATAGAATTTAAGCGATGTCATAACCTTCATTTTTCCTATCACATTTATTGATATGATAATCCTTAAATTGCCACGCGACACCTCTCAGGTATAATTAAATTGCTTATGCGAACCATACTATTTTTACGTGAGATCAACTGAGACACCACATTTCCTTTTTAATAAATTATCATCGATACCATTCATCATCCAGAGTCAATATCAAGTTTTCCAAGTCCAATCATTCGAAGAAAAGAAAAGAAAATAAATAAAATATTTTAAAATGAATTAATTCAAAATCATTTATATCATAATGATATTACCCTATCTCCTAAAATAATAACATCTAAATTGGATAATCTAAAATTTATTTCATGATTCTAGAATCATAAAAGAAAATCTGATATGTATTGACATCAATTATCTTCCTCCTCTCTATAAAAAAAATTGAAATTTTATCTATCTTCGATCTGATTGAACTTTTCCTCTTGCATTAATTATGCGCATCACAAAAATAAAGGATAAATTCTCTTAATTTCATAAATCGAAAGTGCATATTCTATCTGTTGAAAACGTAGTATAACATTTTTGGGTTAAAAAATAAATCTAAGTCCCTAAGCCTTATTAAACTTCATAATAAATATGCAATCTGAGTCCATCAGTTCTTGTTTCTTTCTTTTTTTTTAAAAAATGCTTATTTTCATCATTATCAAATTGATATTCTGTCATTAAACCACGCGTTTCCTCCGATGTTATAACGTTAGCAATCGCAAGTAAGTTCCAAATATATTGAAACGGGAACGCCCTACGAGCTTTCACGTTTCATTCATTTCTTAAGAGGAACTCGCTAACACCCGGCCGTAAGCATTTAAAACTTGCGCCGAACGCACAGGCATTGTGGGAACTGCAAGCAAGCTCGCGCTGTTCCAGAACACCGGCCAAGGTCAAGCGACGTCACGCAGAAGGTTCTTTCGTGTTCCATAGCATTGCTGCATGAACGAAATGTAATATCAATATTTCAATAACGTCACCTTGCAGGCAGGAATAATGAACGCTGCTAGCCGAAATTTCGTGTCAATCGGTGTAAAGATGGCCAAGATATAAAATTTTCTTGGGGCCCACATGTGTAGCCACGCCCACCAACCTTCGGCAATATAAGCGAATCGCCAGCCTGGGGTAAAGCAGAGAGTGTGCAGTGTGCAGCTGAAGTGTGCCGTAGGCAGAGAGAGTGAGGGGAGTCGGCAGTAAGCCGTGAGTTCAGTGCGTGTGTGCAAGTAAGCACGTCGCAATATAATTCGTCACTCGGTCCGGCTGTATACTTGAGTTCAGAAACGTTACTGTTAGAAGCTTTCTCCGTGTGCTTGAACTTTGTGCATGAACAAAAACGTAATTTCGTTTTTATCAGTCTGTACGACTGGGCGATTATATTTCGTTTGTGGACTATGAAGGTTTCTAGCATAAACTGTGCCAACCTTGCTTTCATTTAAAGACTGTGTGAAAACAGCGATAGTGTTTCTAGCATAAACTGTGCCAACCTTGATTTCATTTAAAGACTGTGCGAAAACAGCGATAGTGTTTCTAGCATAAACTGTGCCAACCTTGATTTCATTTAAAGACTGTGTTTCTAGCATACTATGCCAGCCTTGATTTCGTTTAAAGACTGTGTTTCTAGCATAAACTGTGCCAACCTTGATTTCATTTAAAGACTGTGTGAAAACAGCGATGGTGTTTCTAGCATAAACTGTGCCAACCTTGATTTCATTTAAAGACTGTTTCTAGCATAAACTGTGCCAGCCTTGATTTCGTTTAAAGACTGTGTTTCTAGCATAAACTGTGCCAACCTTGATTTCATTTAAAGACTGTGTGAAAACAGCGATAGTGTTTCTAGCATAAACTGTGCCGACCTTCATTTCATTTAAAGACTGTGTCTATCCATTGAACTGTGTTCATAATAAAACTGTGCCGACCTTCATTTCATTTAAAGACTGTGTCTATCCGTTGAACTGTGTTCGTAATAAACTGTGCCAACATTTCCTCTTAAAGACAGTATTAACTTGTGGAATACGGTATCGTGATTTCTTTCCCAGGGACCATGCCAATTCCCATCATAACCTGTTCAGAATCACGTATGATCTTAAGTGCCAGTGATAATCTTCCGAAAATTACGACGTAACAGAACTTGGACTGTCGTTTATTTCAACAAGTGTGTGAATATTGTGCTCATGGTGTACAGTGCAGAGACTGTACCCGGTGAATGTAATTTTCTTTGTGAAGTGCTTAATCACTGCACCTCGGAAGGTCCTAGATTGTTTTCGTTTGTTTATTATTCCAAATACGATAATTCCTTCCATCTTATTCTCATGGAACTGTGACTCTGACTTTATCCTTGCTGCTAAAGTGCGTTCAACATCATTGACTGTGGGAACTATTTCGTTGTGCTTCGCCTTAGAGAGGTGTCACACCAGAGTCCCATGACGTCCAATGTGGAAGCTCCACATTTCCCCGTTCCTGCCTCAGGTTCGAGTCGCCATCAACACTAATACAGAGAAAACACCAACGACGGAAGAAAACGCTGACGCCGACCGCAAGACGACGCAGCCGCCGCAGGACGACGTCCCCTCCACGCCTTCAAGGACAACTCCACGATTCAGCTGTAAAAGGTGACATAATTCCTTGCATATCTATTGAATAAACTGAAGGATCCACTTAATCATAAAAAATATATTTCACTACCCTTCTCTCCCTCACTCTCTTAGCATGGGCCGTACACACCTTGTCGTTTCTCATGCTCTCCGATAAACTGAAGCGATAGTGTTTCTAGCATAAACTGTGCCGACCTTCATTTCATTTAAAGACTGTGTCTATCCATTGAACTGTGTTCATAATAAAACTGGCACCCGTGACGTTGGGGCCAGATTAAAGAGAGTAAAGTGATAAAAATTAACTTTGAAATCAGTGATATCTTAACTTACCAATTCAAATAAAATTGCATAGTACGTACGTTAATTCCAGTTCAGTGAACGTGTTAAAATTTTACGAAGTTCAATTCAATGACTTTGGCGGAATTTTAAACTTTTGGCACAGAACTCTGATTAAGTTTATGGCACAAGTGATATTTTTTTCTTTTTCTCTTTCTCTTGCTATGTAAAATATTTCAGACACAATATTTATGCACAGTCTCATATAAATTTTTGATACTTATGTCAGTGAAACATTGAACTTTACCATTGGACAATAATGGTGATATTTAATTTTATGCACAGGTGTTTGATATTTTGTGTTGGTGAAATATTGAACTTTACCATTGGACAATAATTGTGATTTTACGTATGAAGTGAATGATTGTATTTTCTGCATTTTGTGAAAATAACGACATTAATATGGAAAATATACTAGCTGCTATTGATGCTTTAAAAATCAGTCTAAATGACAGGATTACGGAAAGTAACACTAATCTCGCGCGTAGGATTGCTGAATCTAATAATACTTTAGGAGCTCAACTTAAAGAATCTAACGTGGCCTTGGAAAGTCGTATGGAAGCCACTAAGGCTAGTATAGGTCAGCTTAGGGAGGCTAATGAAGTAACTAATCGTAATATCAACTAAGGGAGGCTAATGATGCCAACATTGTAAAATTGACAGAATCCGTTGATCAAAAGTTTGCAGAAGTTAATAATAATTTGGAACGTAGGCTCAATAGTGCAGGTGCCGAAATTGAAAAACTATTTAAAGAATCTAACAAAAGAATGGATTCTAAGCTTACGGAAGTAAATGAAAGATTAACACGTGACTTAGAAACCATTAAGCAAGATATAAAATCAAAAGTGGCGGAGGACTTAAAACTTGCTTTCCCGTCTTCTTCTCAGGAAGTCCTTAAAGAAGTAGAAAGCTTAAAGGAAGAATTTCAAGAGTCCCATGCTCAATTATCTCTTGCGCAAACTAAAATCGCTTCTATTCAAGGCAAACTTCATGACTCTGTTAAAAATAATTTCATGAAGTTGGGAAACGAAATTACTCTTCTGAAAAGTCAGCAAGAGGAGGCCGATAAACGTGTCAAGACTCAGTTAGATAATGCTCACACGTAGATTACTCGTATCTGTCGCGATGTAGCAGAAGTCAAGACCGACTTAGAAAAGGAGGTCAAGGAAATTGAGAATTCCGTACAGGAGAAAATTAAAACCCTAAAACTTGAACTCCAAGGAGGTATAGAAGCTCTCAACAGCAAAGTATCGCAAATTGAACAGGATGTTTCATCATCTAGCCTTCACAACACTAGTGGAGAATCCATGAATGTTTCCACAGTTTTTAAAATGACTGAGGAAAAACCAGCCAAATTTTCGGGGAAGGAGGAGTATACTGCTAAGGAGTTTCTCCTCAACCTCGAAGAGTTCTTTCAAGAAAATCACGTTAGGACCGACCGCCGATTACGAATAGCGTCTCGATTGTTAGAAGGCAAGGCGTTAATGTGGTTTACCGCTTTTAAATTCAGTATTAACACTTACGAAGAGTTTAAGGAAGCCTTACTTAGACGATTTTGGAGTGCTGAGGCTCAGCACCTGGTAAAACTTCAATTATACTCGAGAAAGTATAACACTTCCGTTAATTCCTCGCGATATTCAGATTATCTCATATCTCGGCTTAAAAAATGCAGTTTTTCGACCCTCCTTTGCCGGAACAAGAACTTATTCAGGTCATAACGCTGCAAATTCCACCAAATGTTCAGGAAATATTGGTGGCAGCAAACGTCCAGGACTTGGAGCAGCTCGATGATGTCCTGAGGAGACTCGATACTGCGCACACTCAGAGCGCAACAAAAGCAGGTCGAACCAAAGAAACTACGACCAACTTTACGGAAATGAAGACTCCGGTTCAAGTAAATCCAGAACCGCGAGAAGAAAGAGAAACTCGCCGAGATATTCCGTTTCGGTACAGAAGATCTAGGAATCGTCCCTACGAAGGGAGGGCTAAGTTTCAACCTGGACCTTCATGGAGACATGCAGTTAACCAACCCAATGATAATAGGAACTCCCAGCGGGAAGAATCAGCGAAACGTCGGAGAGAGACTACGGAATATGTAAGGAATAAAAACAGGGAAGAGGGCTTACCTGGAGCAGCTTCTTTGGAATACCAGGCAGACATGCAGAGAAGAAATGAGAGAACGGAAATGGATCCAAGAGCTACGGGTACAAAAAATACTTTGACGAAGCAATAAAGAGATTGCCTGAAAACCCGGAGGGAGGAGAAGTAGTATGTAGCGCACTCATTAACCATTGGAATTTAGAGGATGCAGATTTACTATATGAGGATTCAACACCACGACAGCCTCAGATACAACGCGGCTTACCGATCATTATCATTAAGTTAAGCAATATGATTGTCCACTCTTTAGTAGACTCGGGATCGCAAGCCTCACTAATTCCGCAGAAATTAATAGATGTGGCGCAGGAGACGACCTACATCTCCATCTTGCCGGTTGCTCAAGTTGAGGTTAAAGGCATAGTTCCTGACAAAGCTATTAAATGTAAATTCCAAGCGTTTCTTGAGTTAGAAATTGGTGGTGTTAAGTTCCAACATCTATTTTTTTATTTTGACGCAAATGAAATTTGACTTAATCCTTGGATCAGACTTTCTCATTCAACATGGGGGAATCATTGATTATCCCGCTAATGTGATTAATTTTTCCACGTCGAATCTGTAGGGCTACAGTTGGTTACTTATAATGTCGTGAAGAATCCGGAATGTGAGACCCCGGTGGACATAGTAGAAGGCAAGATGAGCGAGGCCCCGCCTGTCGAAGAAAGCGTCCACGAAGAGGGGAGACCCGAGGAAGTGGGACCCGTAGAGGACCAGATGGCGTCCATCATCGATGATGAGTTGAACGAGGACCACTACAACTTCACGCTTTACGCCAATGTAGCTGAAAGCCCAGATTACGATGATGATGAAGTAACAAAGGCAATCCAAGAGCTTTTCAAGAAGTTTCCAGATGTATTTTCCGAGAAACCTGGAGTCATTAAAGGTTTCAAGCACCACTTAGATGTTACTGACACTTCACCTTATAAGAAACGGCCTTATCCGATACCCATGAAGTACTTGGAAGAAGCTCGGGTCATCATTAAACAGATGGAGAATGATGGAATCATATCAAAATGCGTCACACCTTACATTAATCCTCTGGCTATAGTAAGAAGACTGTTCAAGTTTTTGAAATACTTTACTAGGAGATGAGCGAAAAGAAAATCGCCCAGCAATTTTCTTTTTCCCGAGCAGGGGGGGAGATGAAACAGGACCGTCCTACGAGCATTCACGTTTCATTCATTTCTTAAGAGGAACTCGCTAACACCCGGCCGTAAGCATTTAAAACTTGCGCCGAGCGCACAGGCATTGTGGGAACTGCAAGCAAGCTCGCGCTGTTCCAGAACTCCGGCCAAGGTCAAGCGACGTCACGCAGAAGGTTCTTTCGTGTTCCATAGCATTGCTGCATGAACGAAATGTAATATCAATATTTCAATAACGTCACATTGCAGGCAGGAATAATGAACGCTGCTAGCCGAAATTTCGTGTCAATCGGTGTAAAGATGGCCAAGATATAAAATTTTCTTGGGACCCACATGTGTAGCCACGCCCACCAACCTTCGGCAATATAAGCGAATCGCCAGCCTGGGGTAAAGCAGAGAGTGTGCAGTGTGCAGCTGAAGTGTGCCGTAGGCAGAGAGAGTGAGGGGAGTCGGCAGTAAGCCGTGAGTTCAGTGCGTGTGTGCAAGTAAGCACGTCGCAATATAATTCGTCACTCGGTCCGGCTGTATACTTGAGTTCAGAAACGTTACTGTTAGAAGCTTTCTCCGTGGGCTTGAACTTTGTGCATGAACAAAAACGTAATTTCGTTTTTATCAGTCTGTACGACTGGGCGATTATATTTCGTTTGTGGACTATGAAGGTTTCTAGCATAAACTGTGCCAACCTTGCTTTCATTTAAAGACTGTGTGAAAACAGCGATAGTGTTTCTAGCATAAACTGTGCCAACCTTGATTTCATTTAAAGACTGTGTGAAAACAGCGATAGTGTTTCTAGCATAAACTGTGCCAACCTTGATTTCATTTAAAGACTGTGTTTCTAGCATAAACTGTGCCAGCCTTGATTTCGTTTAAAGACTGTGTTTCTAGCATAAACTGTGCCAACCTTGATTTCATTTAAAGACTGTGTGAAAACAGCGATAGTGTTTCTAGCATAAACTGTGCCGACCTTCATTTCATTTAAAGACTGTGTCTATCCATTGAACTGTGTTCATAATAAAACTGTGCCGACCTTCATTTCATTTAAAGACTGTGTCTATCCGTTGAACTGTGTTCGTAATAAACTGTGCCAACATTCCCTCTTAAAGACAGTATTAACTTGTGGAATACGGTATCGTGATTTCTTTCCCAGGGACCATGCCAATTCCCATCATAACCTGTTCAGAATCACGTATGATCTTAAGTGCCAGTGATAATCTTCCGAAAATTACGACGTAACAGAACTTGGACTGTCGTTTATTTCAACAAGTGTGTGAATATTGTACTCATGGTGTACAGTGCAGAGACTGTACCCGGTGAATGTAATTTTCTTTGTGAAGTGCTTAATCACTGCACCTCGGAAGGTCCTAGATTGTTTTCGTTTGTTTATTATTCCAAATACGATAATTCCTTTCATCTTATTCTCATGGAACTGTGACTCTGACTTTATCCTTGCTGCTAAAGTGCGTTCAACATCATTGACTGTGGGAACTATTTCGGTGTGCTTCGCCTTAGAGAGGTGTCACACCAGAGTCCCATGACGTCCAATGTGGAAGCTCCACATTTCCCCGTTCCTGCCTCAGGTTCGAGTCGCCATCAACACTAATACAGAGAAAACACCAACGACGGAAGAAAACGCCGACGCCGACCGCAAGACGACGCAGCCGCCGCAGGACGACGTCCCCTCCACGCCTTCAAGGACAACTCCACGATTCAGCTGTAAAAGGTGACATAATTCTTTGCATATCTATTGAATAAACTGAAGGATCCACTTAATCATAAAAAAATATATTTCACTACCCTCCTCTCCCTCACTCTCTTAGCATGGGCCGTACACGCCTTGTCGTTTCTCATGCTCTCCGATAAACTGAAGTACGGGCGTTCCTGTTTCAATATATCAGCTCAAAATGGCTATTTCAAATATATATCGTTCATTAAATGAGAAATATTGGTCACCTTGACCATGTCATTTGGTTAAAATATTCAAATAACATCTTGAAATTAAATGTAGGTATCGTGTAAAGAATAATTATAATCGTAGTTCAAATAGAAATTATACCTAACATGATTTATGGTTTCACCAATATCCAATCAAATATCAAAAATTCCGTAGGACCGGGCGAGTTGGCCGTGCGCGTAGAGGCGCGCGGCTGTGAGCTTGCATCCGGGAGATAGTAGGTTCGAATCCCACTATCGGCAGCCCTGAAAATGATTTTCCGTGGTTTCCCATTTTCACACCAGGCAAATGCTGGGGCTGTACCTTAATTAAGGCCACGGCCGCTTCCTTCCAACTCCTAGGCCTTTCCTATCTCATCGTCGCCATAAGACCTCTCTGTGTCGGTGTGACGTAAAGCCCATAGCAAAAAAAAAATTCCGTAGGGATGCATTTGGTAACCTATTTTATTTAATTGTGGTAGAGATTTAAATTATGAAATTGTTCTATGAATTAAATACATTCTCGACACCAAACTTCAAATAATATTCAGTACAACGTTGATGTATTCTCTATGAAGACAACGAGTTTCCCTTCTTTTATTTCTTATTTGGATATTTAATCTTAAGGCAGTTTACGGTAACCCACATACGAAATCTACGATGTATTTCATTGTATTCGTGTACCACTAACCCAATATATCTCCCATTTCCATATTAATATCTTGCCGCATATGTCAAACATCACCATTGGCCAGTAATACGCCGTATTTACCGCCAAAATTATCCATAAGCATATCTATCTCTCCATTTACCAATATTAATTACCATAATATATCATTATTCATTCCCACAAATATATCTCAGCGAATAATTATTCGTAAATCTACATCAACATGCCACTAAAATCATAGCTTCCCTGCGTAAACATTTATCATTTCCTACAGGGCGGCAAATCATCTTCTCATCTCAGTAATGTACTGCAACGGTACACTTTTGGGTTAGATTTCATATATAATACACATAAACACGTTATCCTGAAAATGAGACACATATATAAACTAAACAAGTTAATATTTACTCACATGCCATCGCGTCGTATCAGCAACCAGATATTAGTTACTCAGAAATCAACTATCTTCTTTTAAAATATTAAATCTGGGATACGTCTCTTTGTATACGTTGCTTCAATTTCTTAATGGTTGAAAATCACACTCTAAATCTCTCCTTGTTCAATTATAAACGTTCCTATATTATGACATTGATTGTACACTCTGAAAGAAATACCTACTCGCATATTAATAAATCAACAAGGACAATCTCATTGCAAAGATGGCATCGACTGAGATTTTATCACGAAGAACTACGTAAAAGCAACATACCAATGTTCACTACAAATATATGAATGCTACATCTACTGCACATTAATTTCAAAATAATAAAGTAATTCTTTGGAACTTAGCTTGCGATCGCTGACGTTAGATGACTGGCTTTGGCTTCGATGTTGTCATCTTAGGACTGCGTAGATCGTCTCCAACATCCGTTACGTCACCATCAGGTTGTAGTTTTGGGACCTGGGATAGTAGAAACAGCTGGGCGGTCTACGTCGGAAAGTCGGCTCCATCTCCGATTTAGCCTCTCATGTTGTAGCCGTTAGTCATATGTGAAAGAAACATTTCCAAAATGGCAATTAATATCACGTCCATACTCTTGAGAATGAGAATCTAGTTTATATCTCTGATTCAGGTTATTAAGACAGTAATTCGATGTTATCTCCTTGTGACAGATTTTAACAGGTAAAAATCATCAAATTAGCTTTAAAAGTTTTTCTTATATCCAGCTAATCAACCTATAATGCGTTAAATTTGTCTTGATTTCTCGTAACGGCCTTCGGTCTATACTCCGACTACTGTTCGGATATTTTTCAACTTGCGCTGATTTTCCGTCACGATATTTGTTCAAATATAGGTATGATTCAAATATTTCTTCGCTGTGCAGATTCTTCAGCCTGTAATAACTGCAATATCTCCCTTCTTCTTTATGCGAGGATTATTTTTTTCTCGTGGATAAATTTACGTAGTTTTTGCGTAACAGATTTTTTATTGTTCAACTACTTCTTCTTTTTTAACAATTTTAAAAACCTTCTATTATTTTTATCACGGCCGCATGGATCCTTTATAACTTTCCGTCTCACTCCGTGATCTAGACATACTTAATTCGCCAAATGAACATCTTTGCCGTCACGTGCATGGCCTCCTTGATTTTATACGTTCGTATTATATATATATTCTGAAATCACGGCCTATTTCACTTAATATATTCGTTCTTTTCAGATGTATGGCCCAATTACGTAATCTTCGCGATCTCATTAACGTGCATGGCAAACTTTTAATGTCGTATGACAACCTTTACTCCGTTATCAGGACGATGAAAACGGTACAACACTAAATGACCACACTTCTCACGCTATTATATCGTGGCATAAGAGATGAACTGTATAGTTTGTCCAGGTTAGCTATACATAGGTGTATTTAACATTGTTATGTAAATACAAAATATAGCCTAACTATTTTTCCGGCTAAAAATTAACACTTTATTAACATTATCAATAAAACAGGATGAACAAATTTCACCTCCTCATCTCCTCGGGAAACAAATCGCTTCAACTTAGCAACAATTACAGGCTCGATGAAGTCGTTTGCTTGTCAAAAAGTGCTGGCTCAATCTGGGATAAGAGTTCTGCTTTGTAAGGAGAACGGTGACAGAAGTTGGCAGAGGGATCACTCAGACCCACTAAAGTAGGAACTATAATAGCGGAGGTGGTTAGCTGTTCCATGCATGAGCGGGATCTCTCTCTTTCTTCCCTGCTTAATAATAATAATAATTGTACCGGGATGTACACCTCAATACCACGCATTTAAAGAAGGCGCTTTAAGGAATTCTATCTATCAAACAAAACGTGAAACAGATACTGCATTAAGTTGGGACATAAATCAGAAGATGTCACTCATAAATAACGGGGTATTGTGTTATTTTAAAGTTTCCTAATCTGACTGGATTTATGTATTTTTTGTTTTGGTGTACAGCAAGAAGTTCGAAATTTCTAAAACTGTGGTAATGCACTCTGGTGCAAGGTAGATGATTTAGTGATTTAAAGAAGCTTTGTGTTCATAGGTTTTCACAACTAAACTAACTTTCATTTATTTCAATATTCCAAGGTCTGCAACACTTCTTTCTCATTCTGCCAGCTTTTGAATCTGGCCAATCAGAAATGATCTGTTCTTGAATCAGTCACTTAAGTAAGGGCACATGTCCAAAAACGCAACTTTTCAGGAGGAGCAAAAAACTTATTTAAAAGCCAGTCTTGCTAGTTACGTTAAATGTATGTATTTTGTCCGTTAGTGCTAACGGTTGTGGACAGGTTACGTTATAAAATATGGAATAAATATGAAGGACTTTACGGTAATTGGCGAATTAAAAAATGGATACATACCCTTTCTAAAATGATGGCTGAATGAAAATCAGTTTTGGAGCAAAAACACTTTGTTTATTCAGATAATTATACACACTCTGTCGTTCTTCTAGAATAATAAACATTTAAATTATGACAGTTAATCACAATAATTATCAGTCTCACGAACAGTTGGCCATGCAAGTATTTCGTGGAAAAAGTCTTTGTACTAACCCCGATGTACACTTCTCGAAGCTTTAAGTCTTTCATCTTATTCCTGTCAATAGGGATTGGTTCGTCGTAGGCTAGTTCGTTAGGAAGCTGAACGTAGCTGTCTAGATGCAAACCGAAGGTGTGTTCAATAAGGCCATTGATGAACTGTTTTGTCCGTACGGTTCCCGGATCATTGGCAGAGTAAAAAAAGTGCTTGAATGATGCTGGCTGGAAACGAATTTTCAAGTTGGTAGGCACTCCTCTTCCTCGAGATTCATCTGACAACCTTCCCCTCTTATAAAATTTCGGCCGCCATGCATTAAAGTTAAGAAAATCACTCGTCTCTACCAGAATGATGGTGAACTTGTCATGACGTTTAGTTGCCCGTAAGATGATTTCACAATATTGTTTCACATCATAAATTCGATCAATTTTTAACACCTCGTTCAATGATAGCAAAATTTCTATCACAGGCATTGCATGAGTGTCCTCGTATAGGGAAGTAATGGTGAATGGTTTTAAATCGCTTCATGTCAACAAGTGCTGCACATAATCGGATCACTGTGTGATTTTTGTTCTGCCCTACAGAGTCATCAGAGAACAGTCGACGTTATTTTACACTCTTCGTACACAAGTTTGGATATAGTCTAACAAAGAACTACGCAATTCATTGGCACCAATACGAGCTTTACCTTCGTGGTAAACATAAAATACTGACGAATTTGTTTGCATATTGTGAATGCCAAACGTGTTCACCCAAAGCTGTCGCATGTAGAATGTGCCCTGCACTGGTATTTTTGGCAGGGGAACGTTTTGACAATAATCAAAACACAGTCCTAGTATTTCGGGATTACTCTTGCATTCTAATGCAGTTTTCTTCAGGCATAACAGGCAGATGTTCCTTCCGGTAAGCAAAGAAGTCATTCAAGAAAGGGCACTTATCCAGGGACATGTGCCCTTTCTTAAATGACTTCCAAACAACACCCAAATGAACCTTAAATATCAGCATGTTACTGGCTGGATAAGTTGTTGTATGTCCGGCGCTCCCTTCTCGTTCCGCCAGCCAGCTCCACGCGCGCCTGTGTATCATTCTGCTAGCTTCGACGCGCAGCCCTCAGTGCGCGTGCCTGACCATCGAGTGTACTATAAATAGGAGCTCCCTGCCTGCTCACTTGCCCACTTGCCCCGGTGTCCAGCTCCAGAATACACCCTACGTCGAGCACGGAGGCTACTCCTCTTGAAAATGTGCTTCGACCAGGTGGACTGAATTTCTGGCAGTACGAGGTTTCACCTCTGGTCACCGCTCCCTTACCTGTTTCCGCTGCCTATGTCCCGTAATTCTTTTACAAGCCATTTTCATTCCCTAATATATGCAAGCTCCCTTAGTTTCGCTAGGTGGAATTTCTTCAATCAATTGAACTTGCTTTTTAGGAATTCAGGCATTTCAACAAACAAGGACTCTCATAGACATTTATGTTAGTGTGCCAGATAGTTCTCGACTATCAACGTGTCAATTCACAAAGACTATCTTTTCGAGATAGAAGTGTATATAAAGACTGCAAACCTGTACATATTGTATAAAGACAGACTTTTCTCAAGATTCAATATTCCTTTTTGCTTCAAAATAAATTTCAGTATTTGTGTAAATATTATAAAGTGAAGCAAATAAAGTTGTGTTCTGTGAACTTCAACCTTGGTTACAACACAACTCTATGGCGACGAGGTAAAAAAGCAACCAACTACAATTCTTCGGTCCCAGTTGCCAACTCTATAGCGACGAGGTACACACGAAACCAACACTACGATTCAACGGGCCCAGTTGTCAACTCTACGGCGACGTGCTAAACAACAACGACACTCCAACCAGTTCTGACACACAGCTTACCTTACTCTTTCTTGCACGCATCTCGCAATGGCTACTGCGGAACAACTCGCTACGGTCTTCCAAGCCTTACAGCAGCAACAACAACAGTTTATGCAACAACAACAGGCAGCATTAATTCAGGCTATTCAAGCTCTTTCTGTCTCTACACAGCCATCAGCTATTCCTCCGTTCTCTGCTTTTGATCCGGCTAAGGAAGAATGGTCAGTTTATTTAGCCCGCTTGCAACAGCATTTCATCTGCCATTCTGTCACAGATGATCAACGCCGCCGCGCACTATTTCTTAGTTCGGTTGGCAATGCTACGTGTGAATTACTACGTAAATTAAGTCCAGAAGAACACTTATCTGAGGTACCCTTCACGCAGCTCTTGGCCCGTCTCACGGAACACTATGCCAAAGCTCCTCACATAGTGGCTGCTCGCTATAAATTTTTTCAGAGCAGAAAGCAACCCCATCAGACACATACTGAATGGATAACTGAATTGCGTGGTCTAGCTAAACCCTGCCAGTTCATCTGCTCCAAGGACGGTTGTGGTTCATCCTACACTGATTCTCTCATTCGGGACATGATAATTTTACATACTCCTGAAGACAAAATACGTTTTGACGCTGTCAAGCACAGTAACCCTTCTTTAGAAGACGTCCAGCGTATTGCTACGGTTTATGAGCTTACTACCAAGACTGCCGCAGCCATAGCTTCTCCACACGAAGTTGCACAAGTCTCGCCTCAGGCCCGCAAGTCCTCTGCTACAGTGAACCGTACGGATAAGGCGCTCTCCACCAAGCATTCTCGCCAGGTTCCCTCTCGTAATGCTACAAGGAAGCCCAATTCTAAAAGCACCTCGAAACTCCTGCCTTCCTGCCGAGGTTGTTTCAAGCATCATGAACGTCGTGACTGTCGTTTTTTCAAAGCTACTTGTGAACGATGTAATAAACTTGGACACATTCAGACTGTCTGTCAAAGTTCGCTCCGCCCTGCTAAGATTACTGCAGCGCGCCGGAAGCATATACCGCCCCGCCAAGACATGGAAGTTGATCAAATCAATCTTATTCTTCCCACAAAGGATTCTCACAAAATCATCATTCCTCTCTCATTCTCTGCTCGATCTGTCGATTTTCAATTAGACACTGGATCACCTGTCTCTATTATTAACCTGACTACCTACCACGACTTAGGTTCACCTTCATGCTCTCCAGCTGACATCCAGCTAGTGACATTTAACAAGAAGAAAATTGACATCAAAGGTCAAATTAAGCTTCAGGCTAGTTATAAAGGAATTCAGAAGGCCATTCCTCTTCTCGTAGTTAACAACTACACTGCATCAAACATTATGGGCATGGATCTATTCAACTTATTTGGTTTCCAGATACATGACAACATTAACGTCGTATCTACATTGCATCCTACTTCTGACGTTACCGCTCTCCTAGCGCAGTTTCCTGAAGTCTTCGACTCTCAGCTCGGAACAGCAAAAGACTATACAGCTCACATACAGCTGAAATCCGGAGCTAAGCCTCGCTTCCTCAAAGCACGTCCAGTACCCCTAGCACTTCAAGACCAGGTCACGAAAGAATTAGAAAGATGGATACAAACTGGAATTGTAGTACCAGTTACTTCTAGTCAATGGGCTACTCCACTCGTGGTAATCAAGAAACCTGATGGTAATGTTCGACTTTGTGGCGATTTTCGATCTACAGTCAACGCACAACTCGAAACCGATATCTTTCCTATTCCACGTCCAGAAGACTTATTCCGTCGTCTCTCTGGTGGACAATTCTTCTCTCGAGTTGATCTTAAAGAAGCATATCTCCAGCTACTTTTAGACGAAGAATCTAAGAAATTTCTCACACTCAACACTCCTCTCGGACTGCTCCAGCTCCAGCGGCTCCCATTTGGTGTTTCATCCTCAGCGGCTATTTTTCAGCGCTATTTGGCTCAACTCACCGCCTCAATTCCCGGTTGTGCTAACTACCTGGATGATATTATTGTTACTGGAAAAGATCATCAGGAACATCTAACCAATCTCCGCCTTCTTCTCCAGAAATTGAAAGACAATGGCCTACGAGCGAATCTCGCTAAATGTACCTTCTTTCAGCCTCAAGTTCACTACCTCGGACATATACTTGATAAGAATGGAATTCGTCCTAGTATGCAGAATGTCTCCGCGATAGTAAACATGCCAGCACCTCAGAACCTCAAGCAGCTTCAGTCCTTCATAGGCAAAGCGAACTATTATAATAAGTTCATTCCACACTTCGCTACAGTGGCAGCTCCATTAAACGCTCTACGTAAAAAAGGTGTTAAGTTTCAGTGGACTCCGCAATGCCAACAGGCATGGAAAACAATCAACAACGCCTTAATTCAAGCTATACAACTCACTCATTTTCAGCCCGACAAGATCATCACGCTAGCTACTGACGCTTCAGACTACGGTGTCGGTGCCGTTCTCTCCCAGAAGGATCGTCATGGACAAGAACGCCCCATCGCCTTCGCTTCGAAAACACTTAATGACCATCAACATCGATACTCCCAGATAGAGAAAGAAGCTTTAGCCATCATCTTTGGTATTCGCCGTTTCAATGAATATCTTTATGGCAACCATTTCCTGATCATTACCGATCATAAGCCTCTCGTACACTTATTCCATCCTGGTAATAAGATCCCAGAGAATTCCCTCAGAAAGCTTCAAAGATGGTCCCTGTTCCTTTCTGATTATTCCTATCAGATTGTATATCGAGCCACATCCCAGCATTGTAATGCTGATGCCCTCTCCCGCTTACCCGTTGGTCCTGATACTGCCTTCGATTCTCAAGAATCTGAATGTCTTCAGTTGGACATAGAACTTGAAGATACTGTATCCAGTTTTCCTATTGATGCTACCTGCATAGCTAAAGCTACGGATAAGGACAGTACACTTGCTACTGTACGGACTTACATCCGCAACGGTTGGCCTCTTCAGAGCACACTTCCTGCCCACCTGGCACCTTATCATCGTATGCAGCATCGTCTCACGACTCGTGCCGGAGTTGTACTACTAGAAGCAGGCACCATCTTCCGAGTGGTTATCCCACTTAGCCTACAGAAACAAGTTCTCGAATTATTACACCAAAGCCATTGGGGTATCTCCAGAACAAAGCAACTCGCCCGTCAACACTGCTACTGGCCCGGTATTGATGCCGCCATCGAAAAGCTAATACGTCATTGTGAGCAATGTCAAACGAATCAGAACGCCCCGTCTTCTGATCTTGCTTCATGGCCTCCTGCTACTACTCCATGGGAACGAGTTCACATCGATTTCGCAGGTCCTTTCCTCAATTCCATGTGGTTAATAGTCATCGATTCACTGTCAAACTTTCCATATGTAGTGGATATGCATTCGACTACTACAACCGAAGCTACCATTCGTGCTCTCCAGAAAATCTTTACTACAGAAGGTTTACCGCAAGTACTCATTTCGGACAACGGACCTCAATTTACAGCTACTGCTTTTCAGAACTTTTGTACACATAATGGCATTCGTCATATCCTTGCACCACCTTTTCACCCTCAATCTAATGGTGAAGCTGAACGCTTCGTACAAACATTTAAAAGAAGTATGAAGAAAGCTGTCTCTTCAGGCTTAACCAAAGACCAAGCCTTGCTCCAACTCTTAAACAACTACAGAACTCTCCCCGGCGCTGATAATATCACTCCTGCACAGAAGCTCCATGGACGACCTCACAGAACTTTACTTTCTCTGTTACAGCCTCTTCCGGCCCAGCATAAGACCTCACCAACGAAGTTCTCCCTCAACGACAAGGTCTACACCAGGACATTCAAATCCAACCCACTCTGGATACCTGGAGTCATCTGCAGATCTTTGGGTCATCGTCTCTACGAGATACAGACTACGGAGAAACGTATCTGCCGCCATCAAGATCAGATACGTCTGCGCTACCGCCCCTGTCCAGCTATTGATACTATTGCTAAACCAGATAAATCTATTGCTGAACGCGCTTTAGATCATTTAATAACAATGGGTTCCTTTCAGGACGAGACAGCGCCACTCCGCCCAGTTCCAGCTCCGGACAATACAACAGAGACCTCAGCAGCTCCGCCCCAGCATCGCAGTCGCCGCCAGCGCCGCCGCCGTTTCACGCCGTACCGGCGCATTTAGGAGGGGAGGGTGTTGTATGTCCGGCGCTCCCTTCTCGTTCCGCCAGCCAGCTCCACGCGCGCCTGTGTATCATTCTGCTAGCTTCGACGCGCAGCCCTCAGTGCGCGTGCCTGACCATCGAGTGTACTATAAATAGGAGCTCCCTGCCTGCTCACTTGCCCACTTGCCCCGGTGTCCAGCTCCAGAATACACCCTACGTCGAGCACGGAGGCTACTCCTCTTGAAAATGTGCTTCGACCAGGTGGACTGAATTTCTGGCAGTACGAGGTTTCACCTCTGGTCACCGCTCCCTTACCTGTTTCCGCTGCCTATGTCCCGTAATTCTTTTACAAGCCATTTTCATTCCCTAATATATGCAAGCTCCCTTAGTTTCGCTAGGTGGAATTTCTTCAATCAATTGAACTTGCTTTTTAGGAATTCAGGCATTTCAACAAACAAGGACTCTCATAGACATTTATGTTAGTGTGCCAGATAGTTCTCGACTATCAACGTGTCAATTCACAAAGACTATCTTTTCGAGATAGAAGTGTATATAAAGACTGCAAACCTGTACATATTGTATAAAGACAGACTTTTCTCAAGATTCAATATTCCTTTTTGCTTCAAAATAAATTTCAGTATTTGTGTAAATATTATAAAGTGAAGCAAATAAAGTTGTGTTCTGTGAACTTCAACCTTGGTTACAACATAAGTGACCTTTCTTTTGTGACAAGGTGCGCTCGGATGAAAGGAATGTTAATCTGAAAAAAAAGAAAACGACAATTTGGACATGTGCCCTTTCTTAAATGACTGATTCACTTCAGCCAGTAATAGGCTTCTTGTACCTTTTGAATTATCCAATAAAAATGAGAGGGTGTGTCCGGATTTAGTCCAGAACCTCCTCGAACCATCCCCTCGGGTATATAAGCTGCAGCTTCTTCAAGCTACCTGGTCTTATTAATCGTCTACTTACTGAGTGTGTGTGTTAAGTCAGGATGCGAGGCGCCTTATTCCTCGGCAGGCAGTACACCCGTTCAGATAATGGCCACCAGTCATCCATCTCTGTAGCTATCTCCGCTAACTTATCCAAGGGGAAGGTTCTAAACTTTAACTATGTAAATGTTTGATTTCTAAAATGTAAATTACTTTTTGCTAATGTAAAATTTCATAAAGTCTTAGAATGTAAGTCGGGAATAGAGAGTGCGTTACCCTCCCGAGTTCCCCCTGATGTACCTTGAGGTGACTATAATTTTGTAACTGTTTCTTTTCTTGTAATGCATTAAATTAACCTTCGTTCTAGTCACCTAAGTAGCTTGGGATTAGCCTCTGTATCATCGGGCCGCGAGCTCAATTAGGGCTTTATACTTGGTTTTCTAGGAGCGCAACTGTACGCCACCATAGAATTTGTGTTTGGACCAGTGATTTAACCTGTTCTTCTTCCTATGAAAGCCCAGTAGTTTGGGTAATAGATACCCCTGTGAACAAAAACTGTAAATTGTAGGTTGGGCCTAGAGAGGCCGGAAATTGTAAGATTTTGTGTAATGTTGCCTTGAGTAGGCTGTAAGAAGCCGGGAGCCACTCTCCTTTGTTGAATTCGGTGAGCTCGTAAACTCTTTCTGGTTTTGTGTGATACTATTAGTGCCTTTGGAAGGCCGGAAATTTATAACGGTTGGAGCAAAGTGCTCTGGAATTGGGATATTTCTGTCATTGTCTAAATAACACAACATTTGCGAGGTTGTAAAGTTGTAAATTAGAGGCTTGAAGCCCAAAAGTGTTAAATTCCCTATTCTGGGGTTTTCTACTTTTACATCGAAATTGTCATTGTACCTGATACACTGTTGTTAAGTTTGATTTTCTGAAAAGATATATAACCTTTATTTAAAGTTTTAAATTAATTTTTGAAATCGTAGTTAGACCCAATCAAGTCCAAACCTTCTTTCGCCGCTCTCTGTTCGACAGAAACCCCGGTAACAATAATAATAATGATAATAATAATAATAGCAATAATACATAATAATACATGTAAACAACTTTATAAAATTGGAATACCCGCGTATATCACCACACCTCACAAGTCATAATAATAATAATAAGAACACCACTACTAATCGAGCTCGATATTTCACTATCCACCCATGGGTTTAGAGAACTGCTTCCAAGTTGTACTAGTCCCTTACACACTTTCATCAGCAGATCTCATCCTAATTCCTCCAACTATTAAATATACCCACATCATTTGCTCTTTACTTACATAAGAGAAACTATGTTGCATGCAGTAGTATTCCCGATGGACGGTCCTACCCAACACCCTGTCACTCCCTTTTAACGCCAGTTAAGAACACTGTATAATCTCCTGTCTCTTCCTTGTTGTCTCCCCTTACCTGAATATCATTAACTCGTACCACGTTCAGATGTATCCTCCTTGCTGTCGCAGCTGTTCATTCTTACAAAAGCCGTATTACCCTTGATAGTTTGTATTTCATGTGGTGTGATGCCATCTGGTGTCGCACTTGTCCTCCATGAACGGTCAAGTTTTTTTATCTGTACACCATGGTAGTATACAGAACAACTGTCTTGGCACCAGCAGTATAGCGTTGCTACTTAACGACCGGGAGAGTTGGCTGTGGGGTTAGGAGCGTGCAGCCGTGAGCTTGCATCTGGGAGATAGAGGGTTTGAACCCCAATGTCGGCAGCTCTGAAGATGGTTTTCCGTGATTTCACATTTCCACATCAGACAAATGCTGGGGATGTACCTTAATTAAGACCACGGCCGCTTCCTTCCCATTTATATGCCTTTCCTATCCCATAATTGCCGTAAGATTTATCGGTGTTGGTGCGACGCAAGAAACAAGCACCTTTATGACAGGTGCAATCATAATACACTGGGGCATATTTAGCTCGGTACACAGAATGTTAATTATATGAAACACCCCGTATACGAGAATCTGTCTTGGCAACATGTGCTCATTTTTTAAGTGACTGCTCATGGTTTTTGTATTTTAGTAATATATGAAACCAAAGTTATTTTTAATTACATCTGATACTTTATGGAATTTTATTTTGTTACTAGTGTGGCGGTTTCCTCTGGATCTGCTGAAATTCCTGGTAGTGTTAACATTGGCAACTTTAATGTAATCCACCCGCAGGCAACCATCATTGCTGAAACAGGGTCAGTGAATATTGGCTCGAACAACGTCATTAAAGAGCGCGCAGTTATCATTAGCAGGTAAGAAGGCCATACTCTGAAATATTCAGCTACACGCTTGAAGGAGGTTGTCTCTGAAGAATGCTGGGTCAGAAAACCCGATTGACTTAAGTATTGCTACTAAAATATGCAGATGGTAGTCGTTGTATTTACAACATTAACATTTCACTATCTTCTTTCTCGCCCCATCTTCACATTGTCGCTCTCCAGTTAGAGTGCTCATGGCAAAGAGTTTTACATCGCGGCCAACATAATTAATACCTAGTGCACTAATCGCACTGTAGACGAACATTACAGTCAGTTAAGACTTCTTAAAGGTTCTTAGCGGTTACTGTTAATGACAGGGTTAGGTTAGAGCAGGGCCTCTCAAAAGTCCAAAATCTCACGCGTGCAAACCGAGGTGCAGAGGCTCCGTGCACTCAACTCAACTTGACTCTGATAGTGTAGTGTGCTGAGAGCGATGAAGCGTTCGGTGATATCCGGCTTGTTTATCAGTGAAATAGATTGGTGAAAGACAACAATATAATAATGGAGCAACCCGTTTAAGAGAAAGCAAAGATGCCCGGAAGCAAATTTCAATCGAGCTGGGAACTTCCGTATTTTTTCTCCGTTATGACGATAAAGCCAAATGCTTAAGCTGCGGGACAATAATTACGCGATCATCAAAAGGATCTATTCTTCAATGCAAATGCTTTGTTCGAATTCTGCCAGATTTTGTTGAAGGAAGATTTTCCTATGCTGCAGCAAGAAGCAGCTAAGTTTATTTCTATGTATGGTTCCGCATGTGTATGTGAAAGCTTTCTTTCCTATTTTGAATTGTACGAAAACTAACTCGCTTGCGAGTATTTCTGATTGTAATTTAAAGAACGCTCTCAGAATTGCTGTCAGCCGATCCTTTATTCCAGATATTACTGGTATTGTTACTGAAAAAAGAAAAGAAGAGCTAGAGAAGATAAATAGTCTGCTCAAAAATTTGAAAGAAGTGTTTTATCACCGGTAACATTGTCCCATACAAGAGAGTGTCTCCGCTCACCGCAAATAAACATTTCGCAGTGCGGGGAGTTTCAGCGGGGAAGTTGAAGAAGGCGGAGACAGGCCGAACGGACGAGACAGTTCAGGGAAAGAGGAGTGGGGTTCTGCACACCGGTAAACTTAGAAAAGTCGTCTCCTGCACCTTGGGCCATGCAATGCACCGGCGCATGCACCCTGAGAGGCCCTGGGTTAGAGTTTGCAGGTCATACTGTGAGTGTTATAATTATAACAGGTTGTGTCAAAATTACTCATAATGATGGTTCGATTTTTGTGTCTGACAAAATTACTAATAGTGACTGGATGTGTCTGTTCGAAAATCACAAAACGTGACCATGTTCATCACAGTATCAGTGGGAGCTCTTAAAGTTAGGAACGGGAGAGAAATTAGGGAATGGAATCCTTTATCAAAGGTAATGTTCAATAAATTTCAAAGTTTTTCGAAATCATCTTTTATAAAACCTAGGTAAGCAAGTTAAATGGAATTTGCCACCTGTGCGACAGCTCTAAATGCAGATTGATTGAATGTTTTATTCTTTCATTGACTCAGCTCAATTTCATAACAGTGATATTTTCAGATTAGATTCGAGATTAAACAAACATTATTTACAAAGCCTTATCTTTCTCCTTAGGAGTAATTGTTTTACTTGGTTCCTACCCACCTACAATAATAATAATAATAATAATAATAATAATAATAATAATAATAATAATAATAATAATAATAATAATAAGATGGAATCATACATCTTCATCACAGAGTGTTATGCCTTCCAGTATTCACTTTGGAAGCCTCTGTGAATTTACTAACTGCCGTCACAATCCTCTATTTGTAGAGATGGGCCACGGTAACTTAATCGTGCGACGCCGTAGGCCACTGCTATGACTGATTGCCAAAACTTCAGTTTAGATTTCAGTGAGCAGGTACCCGTCAGCGCTTACAACCGGCTGCCATCTTGCCTCGTGATAGCCTCTCTGTATGTCCCAACGACATTAAAGATAGACTGCTAAACATACTCGTTACAGCGCCCCTGGTTGAAGCACAGCGAACTAACTTTTGCCTACAACTGTCATGGCGGCTGCCACTTCTTGGTCTTGACAGTTAGCCCTTATCAGTTCAATGAACTGATGAGATTATACGTTATTGCAAATTAAAGATATATTTAAGAATAAACACGACATTTTCAAACATGCTTAATGTTGCATTGATGTTATAATGAAATAAGCGCAGTGAATTTGGTGAGCATTTGCTTGGTTAACCCTCCGTTACACGCGCCGCGGAGTGAGAGTCCGCACTTTATTATTCTTTGGTATCATAGGCCGAAAATGCAAGGCAGAACGAGCTGCCTTCTTGTAGCTTCCTTCTGCATCAATACAAAGGTCGTGACGGCGTGAGAATGTTTGAGTAATCGCCGAGCTATTGATTACGGAAGTTTATATTGTCAACTGCAGACTTGCTGAGTCTGAGTCCGCAGGCGTGTATTGGTGAGTTGTTAGTCTTACTCACTCTTTTGTTAAGTCGTCTATTCTTCCGTTATTATTTATTATAAAATAATGTACTTTTATTACCTACAAGTGTAGTAGTGAGCTCATTTCGATATATTTTCTACTTGTGATTATTTACAGTGGGATAAACACGATATTACAAAATGAGTTATGAATAGTTATTTTGTGTCCTCTTTCCAAGGAGTTGGTGCGATTTATTCCGAGAGTTATGGATCAAATCGAGCAGTCATTGGACGACGATGAAGTTGGTGCAAGTGATGATAGTGATCGAGACGTCGTAAACGATAGTGACCATAATTCTGAGAGCAAACAGTCCACGTACGAAGAGGACGTGACTGAAAGTGAACAGCATGTAATATATGTTGGAAATGACGGGGCCGAGTGGAATCATCGCCCTGCAATAGAAAGGTCAGACAACTTGAAGATAATATTATAAAACATTTCCCTGGAGTAGTAGGAGTTGCCATGAATACTGAGACGCCAGTTGAAGCTCTGCAATTGTTCTTTACCGACGAAATGCTACACGAAATCGTAACATGCACAAATGGCTATATATACCCTTGTGTCATACAAGTCAAGGAAAGACAAAGTTGTATTGGTTCTATCTACTTTCCACGAAGACCATTCTATTGATGACGATTCAGATGGATCAAAACCCTCAATAATTACCTTCTATAATGACACGAAGTCGGGCGTTCATAAGGTGGATGAAATGAAATGCACTTACTCCATGGCAAGAACATCACGACGTCGTGACTTCTTCCGTGCGATATACATCAACTAATAGAATGTAACGATTACAATTTTATTCCAAGGAGTAAATTAATAACCGATTATTGTTAATTTACAATTAGGTTTGCCAAGTCCTGTGATTTGCAGTTGATAACTTCTAATTTATCCTAAAGGACTGAAATGTTCTTGTAAATGTAGATTTTATACACATTTGTCATTATAAATAAAATCAAATAAAGTAATTACGACGCAAGACAGATTGAAAAAAGAGAGAAATAAGGAATTCTTGAAAAAAGAATTGAAATGAAAGGAATGGTAGCTTACAAACAATCGCGGACTGTCAGTCCGCGCGCGTGTAGTGGTGTTACAACAGAGCGCGCGTTTAACGGAGGGTTAAAACGAGAATTACGTATGTAGAAGAATGGATAATGCGGCGTCATGCACTAACAATGAAGTCATTCACTACAGAAAGACATGTTATACGTACAGCAGTTCATTGAGGAATTCACACGCGTAAAGAAAGATACCCTGCCTTTTCATGACATACCTTCAGTGTCATTCTGGTATAATTTTTGTATTTTGCATCTTTGTCTGGTTTGTTACGTTTTATGCTTTTAGCTACTTATGACTACTTTCTAAGAACTGCTGTGCGACATGTAGCACAGACGTCCGTTGGTTGCGGTGTGCAATATCTGTACGCCATCCTCTGTCTGTCGTAAGGGGCCACTAAATGGGGTAACCCCAGATTCTAAAGTTGAGAACACCTGACCCCTGGTTGAGTGTAGCATTCCTTCCACATATGGTATCCTACCAGCTTTACCACTTTAATATTTCTACCGGACCTCTCTTGGTCAAACCTCGCCGGACTTCATTCGACTGAATTTATTTATTTATTTATTTATTTATTTATTTATTTATTTAATTTATTTATTTATTTATTTATTTATTTATTTATTTATTTATTTATTTATTTATTTATTTATTTATTTATTTATTTATTTTAACCTTGCACACCTTCTCAAAGACCGTACTCCACCACACAACAACTTCTGCAGAGCCTTTCTATGGCAGATTCAGAGGAAATAAGCATATGTTTTGCCTACAAGTGTCATGGCTGCCAGTGGTTCAAGTAGATTCAAAGATGGCCATCAGATTAGCAGTCTATATTTTTAATGTCGTTGGTATGTCCCGTTCCCGCTGACCTCCACACACGGCTGTTTGTAGTTATGTTATCCCAGAAGGCGAGTTAATTGTTGGACGTAATTTGGGATATTTTAATAACACTAAGTATTTCGTTAATGAATGAATAAACAATAAATAATCGTTGTACCAAAACAGTCCTTGAAACACACACAATGAATGCTGAATGAAATGTCATCGACATCACAGTTAAATTCAAATTGGTCAAGAACTGACCTTATTCTAACAGTCTGGCATTAGTTCATTGTTCATAGCACGAAATGTGAATAACCGCTCAAAAGAGAAAAATCATGTGCAAAGTATGCAAACCTGAGAACGTAACGAGGGTTTTTGAAGTATATACATAAACTGAGAAACAAGGAGTCTGTCAGTTTTAATGTTATGAAATTCTCGCTACAGCCTGACAACATTTGTTTCTTTTCCCATGAACTAAGTCACTGTATACATTATCCACCTCCATTGTGCACGCAGCTTCGTGAGTTCGACTTTTGATTTCACAGGTGGACACTGTCTTATTTATAACTAATATGACAGTCACTAAATGTATTTACCAGTCCCACACGAAATGACTATACTTCGCACACTATTATGTATTGTTACATAAGAGAAGAACTTAATAGTTTGTCCAGGTTAGCTATACATAGGTGTATTTAACATTGTTATGTAAATACAAAGTATAGCTTGCCTATTTTTACAGGCTTAAATGAACCCTTTTTAAATATTATCAATAAAACAGGATGAACAAATTTCACTTCCTCATCTCCTCGGGAAACAAATCGCTTCAACTAAGCAACATTTACCAGGCGCGATGAAGTCGTTCGCTTGTCAAAAAGTGCTGGCTCATTCTGGGATAAGAGTTCTGTTTTGTAAGGAGAACGATGACAGAAGATGGTAGAGGGATCACTCAGACCCACTAAAGTAGGAACTATAATAGCGGAGGTGGTTAGCTGTACCATGCATGCGCGGAATCTCTGTCTTTCTTCCTTACGTAATAATAATTATAACAACAACAATAATAATAATACATAAATTAACTTCATAAATCAGAATACCAGCGTATACAAAGTATGTTACAAGTGTCCACCTATTCAATGCAAAGAGATCTAGTAAATTAAGAATTAAATCTTATCATTAAATGTTACAAGGGATATGTTTCGCCCATATTAAAGGCATCATCAGCCTCAAACTCAAACCTGTAAGTTGAATAATCAGGATCCTGATTGTTCTTACAAATCGTAAAAAGAGAATATCAATGTAGGTGTTTGTCTAACATAAAATTATTTGAATGTCCTTGGTTAAAATCGTAGTATCAAGCTGTCACAAGTTCATAAGATTACACTCTCCGGAAAGCTGAATTAATGCGCCCAAAACCTATTGAGGGTAGAGCAATAAACAGCTCAATCTTTATAATGAAATAGAAATGTGTTTCCTTGAATACTGCTATTGGAGGATAAGAAAAAGTAAAGCTGATAAACGGTTAAATATGTTAATTTTCGTATGTTAAGATAAGACAACAGTCTTCTTAAGTAGCAGTTCAGCTGTCTATAACCTTAATTAACTGGCTTGATGGAGTGAAAGTCGAATGTGTTACGATAAGATCACAGTCTTCTTTAAGTAGTTGTGGGAGCAAGGAATGATATTTGGCTGTTTATAGTCGTATTGATCTTGCTTGAAGGAGCGGAAGTCGAAGGTATATTGACGTTGATTAGAGATTTTTGGTGTGAAGTCTATAAAAAGAGTAGAGTGAATGCTTAGGAAAGGTATTTTTGAAGAGACTGTGGGTTTTAAAAGAAAAAATGTATGAATACTTACCCTTTCGTCTGTAAAGATGTAAATCAGTTATGGAAAGGTTAGTTGAAGAAAACAACGTTATGTGTAAGTTCACTTAATTTCTTTGACTGTTATGGTGTTAATAAGTTGTTATGGTAGCAATGAATGACTGACACTTGTGCGTCTAGTATTGTATCGATGTAAGATTGGCTGACGAGTGTGTGGTGCAGAGGAGGGGGTAGGCGAGGCGTTAAGTTTATGTGTTTTTGGTTGCGAGAGATCATCATTCGGTGTTCGGCTGTTGTGCAGTGCACACGTCGCTACCCGGTCTCTGGTGCAGCGGCTTTTGGCTTCTCACGTCTGTATCTTAGTGACTCTTCCCTTGTAGTGGGTTCGGTGATAGCATAGTGAATCACCTTTCGGTGTTCTATGTCTGTAGATAGTGGAGGCGGCCTTTTTAGGGAGACCTTCCATCTTGGCAATGATTCTATGAATGAGGACTTACGAATGGACGATCTTAATACTGATTCTCAAGGAGATTTTTCTCAAGAGACAGTACGGGACACGGATCAAAGTCAGCAAATTACTGTATCTACATACTCTAAAACTCATCTTGGTCCCTACATAGTATATGTAGAATCGACCGAATCTCACAAGAAAATAGGACATATTCACCCTATGACTCCGAGTCGGATGTTCTATGAGCGGCAAACTGGTGAAGTAAATGCCATCAATAGATAGAGTAGAAACAAGATCCAGATTACACTGACTGAGCAAATGTCATGGGATAGCGGAGCACTGATGCGCAGGTGTGTTGTCTGCCCACCACACGCCCCCTGTGCCAGCGGCAGTTGTATGGAAGACCTTGTGAGCAGTGGCTGCGCATGTGACAGGTGTAACATGGAACGTCGTCGTGAGCTGACACCGTTCGAATGGGGTATGGTGGTCGGTACCCAACGGATGGGATGTGCGATTTCGTAAGTGGTGCGGGAGTTCGGCTTTACACGATCAATCGTATCCAGGGTGTATCGTGAATGGTTGAATGCGGGTGTCACCGTCCACAACAGACGAACGACTGGCCGTCCAGCCACCCTCGATGACCGTGACCGGCGACATCTGAGACGGATTGTCAATAGTGACAGACGAACAACCGTGCAACAAATCACGGCTTAATTCAACACAGGCCGTGCTAGACACGTCTTCCAGTGGACAATCCGTAGGAACATGGGTTCTATGGGGTATGGTAGCCGGCGCCGCACACGGGTGCCACTGTTAACCCATTGTCATCGGGCACAACGACGCGCATTTGTCGCCAGTCATCAGGGATGAAGACTGGAAAAATGGCGTAACGTGATATGGTCGGATGAATCACGATTTCAACTGCACCATGCCGATGGGAGGCACCGTGTATGGCGCAGACCACATGAAGCGATGGATCCCGCCTGCCTCGAAGGTGTAGTCCAGGGCGCTGGTGTCTCTGTTATGGTCTGGGGTGCATTTTCCTGGTTTGGAATGATCCCCCTAGTTGTTCTGGAGGAAACGTTGAATGGCATGCGGCATGCTGAGCTGCTCGGAGACCATTTCCACCCCTTTTTGGCCTTCCAGCGCCCAGACGGTTCTGCGGTGTTTCAACATGATAACGCGCCGCCACATCGCTCCCACGTCGCCCGGAAATGGTTCCAGGAACATGCACGGGAGGTCCAACGACTGCCATGGCCACCCAAGAGCACCGATATGAACCCTATCGAGCATATCTGGGAAGTCCTGGAACGCAGGCTCCGAGCGATGTATCCTGCGCCCACGAATAGACCAACATTGGCGGCCGCTCTGCAAACGATTTGGTATCAGCTGCATCCAGAGGACTACCAGAGACTTGTCGACTCACTTCAACGGAGTCTCACTGCAGTTCGCAGGGCCAGAGGAGGCCCTACACGCTATTAGGTGACTATCCCATGACATTTGTTAAGTCAGTGTACTTTACTGACTAGTAAGGCTACAAACGCCTTTCTTTTTCATCCTATTCTTACACAAAAACTGAAAGCGTTTATTCTGTCCTCAAATATTCATCGAGTAAGGGTAGTACGGAGGGTAGACACTACTCTTTCCGAGTCCGATGTTCTAACCTATTTAGAATCTCCTTATCCTGTTGTGAAAGTACAACGTCTCAATAGACGAGCCTCGAAAGATGGCAAAACTGAATATATCCCTACAGGTACCGTGAAGGTCATATTCGAAAGCCAACATCTTCCGAAAAGTGTTTCCATTTTTCGGGTCATTTTAGATGTTCAGGACTTTATGTTCTCTCCCTCATTATGCAAATGCTGTCAGCGTTATGGCCATACCGCTATAAATTGTCGCTCAAGGGAGCCTAGGTGTGGTAAATGTTCCCTTAATCACACTACCGGAGACTGCACTCAACTACTACTTAAATGCGCTAATTGTGCAGAAAATCATCCTGCGGGGCTGAACGATATGAAATTCACAAACAACAAAAAGAAATCAAAAAAATATGAGTGTTGAAAACAAATCATATTTAGAAGTAAAAAAAATATTCTACCCCATTAGAGTCCCTGTCCAACCCACTTATGATGCTATAACACTTCCCCTCTTTACCAAGTAGAAATTCACAACAATCTGAAGAAACCTTCCCTCGAAAGCGTAAATATACTATGGTGGTTAGTAATCCTTCCCGCTCACCCATTAAATCAGGTTATGATAGGACAGCGTATCTTAATTTGTTAAGTAATCCGAAGGTAGATACAGAAAATTCTGACACTATAGTAGTGAAATTGATTCCTGCTAATACTAACGAGGCTGTATCTCCCTCATGGAAGCCCAGTCAACAGCACTCACCTCCTCTGTGGCGGCATTAAGTTGTAATCCATCTGTTAATTCTAATGACAAAACTCGACTCGTTTGTAAGAATTTTGAAGTCTTAATAGACCACATGGGACAAAATCCGATGGAGACATCTTTTAAAGTCCTTACATGACGAGGTTCTTCTTTTATTGGGACATTCCACTACTTCCAAATAAAACATACGCTTATTGCAATGGAACTCTCGGAATATACTAAATATGAAACATGAATTAGTGAGTCTGTTAAATTCTTTTCATCCTGAGTTTATTGAGCGAAACATGGTTGAAATATCATTTTCATTTTCATATGAAAGGTTCTTCGGCGATACGGCATGATGCTCCCATCCCTGGAGGCACATGCATTTTAATTAAACGAGAAATCTATTTTCAAGAAATTCTATTAAACTATAATATACCGGGAACTCAAGCTATAACAGTTCAAATTGAAGATTGGCGTGCGGTTTCAATATACTGCCCGCCATGGATAAAAGGTAATTATGTTCAATGGGACATCTTTTTTTTTCGCAATTTTCACAAAAACACACTCATGACTGGAGACTTTAATGCCCACAACCCTCTTTGGGAGAGCATATCTAGCTGCCCAAAAGGGAGGAGTATCGAAAAAATCACCGTAAAACGTGAACTGGTTATCCTCAACGACGGTTCTCTACTAGATTAACAGCCCCTAACATTAATAAAAGTGCTGTAGACCTAACTATTTGCACAGTTGATTTAGCACATAAATCAAATTGGAGTGTCATTTATGATACACATCAAAGTGACCATTTCCCAATAATAATAGATAGAGGCCCACAAGTTTACAGGAATATTCATTGAATTACTTCTCTGTGAGATATGTCATTTGAGGATTCACGGAGTTTACGCTGGCATTTCTGATGTGGAAGTTTAAGTTCTTACTAGCGCTGCTGACTCGTGGTTGTGTTCATCGTGCGAATTAATAAAACTGTCCTATCTGCGATAAATTCGGTAAAGGTACGAAAGGTCTTCGTATTTTTGTTTCTCTCTTCTTGCCATCTTTAACTCTCTTTAAATATCCCACTATAAAACGTTCAATTCATGGTTTGCATTTACAAGACGAAATAATTTGCACATCCCTACTTTCTGATATATTCTATAGTTTCATAGTAATAATGTCTATGGGCCTAATAAATTATCATCATTGACAAATATAATCTGTAACTATATTATCGAGGTTATACATCCTGTACTATGGCTGCAAATGACACCAATAAGAGTACCACTGATAACAAAACACAATGTCAATTTTGCGGGCAAATGTATAAAGGCCTTAAGATACATATAAGTAAATCACACCCAGAGCAATACAGAGCCTGCTTGTTGAATCCATCTATGACTACACGTAGCCAGTCTAAAATTCCACCTTCAGATCCTATTCCTATTTCTAGTAAAAATGGTCAGTCAACGAAGTTGGAAATAACCTCTGATCAAAGAGAGCAAAAAAATAAACCTTACCACGACGAACTGAGTAAATGGCTAGATATTTTTCAGCATGAACTGAGTGATGCTGAATTCAATGAACAAGTCACTAATTTTGTAAACTTCAAGCTTGAAGCTCGTAAACGTGGCACTTACAAAAATAACAACCGACAGTATAAAACCTCCAGTAACCCACAGAGATCCTCTAAGAATGATCGTGAACGTCGGAAGGCTAAATTCGAGTATGAAGTGACTCAATATGAATATTTTTACCAAAGGAGGAAAGCAATTAGAAAAATTTTAAGTGGCAAAAGAACTAATAATTTTAAACTAGAGAAAGATGTTGTTGAAGGATATTTTAGGAACAGATATGAAACTCCTAATGATTGCATGAGAGACTCCTATATCGATTATACGAATGAAACCTTAGATGATAAAATTTCAATATCTGAAGAGTTAGTTTTCTCTATTATCAAGAGCATAGCAATTGACACTAGCCCAGGTCCGGATAAGGTTTTATTGAAATCTGTTTATGATCCACTTGCTGCTAATATTTTAGCCCATATCATCAGAAGAATATTTGAAAGTGGTTTCATTCCTGAGGTTCTTAAGGCAGCGAGAACTGTTCTTATACATAAAGGCGGTGAAGAGAATGATCTGTCCAAATGGAGACCGATTAGTATTTGCTCCATTATTCGGCGCATATTAAGTAAGATCCTTGATAAAATTGTAAGGGAATACATCCCTTTGAACCAGTTCCAAAGAGGTTTTGTCATGACCCCTGGCTCTTTCATTAACGTGAATATTGCTGATGGCATTTTACGAACAGCTGTAATGAAAAAGATTTCAGGCTGCGTAGTATTCCTCGACATCAGCAAAGCGTTCGATAGTATTGGACACAATCACTTAAAGGCGACAATAGAGAACTCTATACTACCCAGATCCATTAAGAAGTTACTAGTCAACCTTCTCACAGAAAACACAACACAAGTTCAAACTGCTCGTGGTCATACAGATAAGATAAACATCAAATGTGGAGTGATGCAAGGAGATCCCATTTCACCTTTCTTATTTAACTGGGGTATAAACCACATCCTTGATGAACTCACAGACATCAAAGTATCAGAAATGTATGGTTTTCAATTGAGTCCTAAAACTGTACCTTTAACATCCCTATGCTTTGCCGACGATCTGGTGATCATAGCTAAAGATCAAGCAGCAGCTTCAATCCTAGTCACTTCTGTCATAAATCTGCTTCAAGAAATAGGTTTGCATATAAATGCAGACAAATCAAATGCCATTATTATAGAAAATGGTAAACTTCATTCTGACAATATCGTGACGGTCTCTGGAAACATTAGAAGTATAAATGATAGTGAAGAAATAAAATATTTAGGGGCAACTTTCAGGCAGACTTTAGTCTTCAGTGAACATAAGGTACTTGAAAAATTGAAAGCTAACTTAGATCAGATTACCAGGACTCACTTACTCCAACCGCATCAAAAATTGACTGTAATAAATCAGTTTATTGGCCCTACACTGATATACCCCTTCCAGACTGTTTCGGTTGAGAAAATTCCCAAATCAAGTCGGTTAAAAGCCGACAACATGATCAGAAGCGCACTTAAAGAAATTCTACAACTTCCGATTGACACACCGACAAGTATGATATATTCGAGCCACAAATGTAAAGGGTTAGCACTAATGCGCGCTACTTGGGAAGCGTACCTTCAACAGCTGAACATCAATCTTAAGCTAGAAGCTGTGAATGATTCGCACGTAAATGCTGTTCGAAATTTCACAGCGATAAAAACTCGCTGCCTATCTGAACTTCAACTCAATGAAGAGACATCAACGAAATCTGTTAGACAACTGCGCGATATACTTAGAACACGCGAATTTGAAGCTTGGTGTGCATATCCACAAAAAGGAAGAGGTGTTGAGTTATTTGCTCAAGTTCCTGCTGCTAATTCTTGGGTTACCAGAAGAGATGGTTTAACTTGTTCGGAATGGAGGGAGATGTTGAAGATGACAGCGATGGTTGCACCAGTACGTACTCTGCCGGGACGTTCTACCAGCACAGGCCACTGCAGACACTGCAGTGAGTATGAAACCTTACCACATGTGCTGGGGAGTTGCCCTCAAGGAGAACTGCTTAGGATCAAACGCCATAACATCATCAGAAACCTGATTGCTAATGCTCTTCGTCTCAAAAATCTAGAAGTGTACGAAGAAGTCCACTGCCTCGCCGAAGGAGGCAGCACTCGCAGGATTGATATTATAGCGATTGACAGACGGAGGAACGAAGCAGAAATTATTGATCCTACGGTACGCTTTGAATCTTCAGCCTCTCAGCCGACTGACGTAGATAATGAGAAAACGGATATCTATAATCCAACCATCCCTTTCTTTCTTGAGTCGTATAACCTAAAAAAAATTACGGTGACTGGACTTTTCTTTGGCGCGAGGGGAACAATTCCCAAATCTTTCGTCACATGGCGACAAAAATATAAACTAGCGAGAAGCCTACAAGATGAGATAGTCGTCTCACTCATCAAGTACTCCGTTTCGATTCTTCGTCACCATTTATATGGAGTTCATGCCATTTAACATGGTTAATTGTAACCTATCTTTTTTTAAACATTAATCTTTTTATCTTCCCTCAAAATTGTATTGTGTATTATTCTGTGTCTTATGGCAAATCTAGGGTGTCATGGATCAGACTAAATAAATAAAATACTAGATCCCGTAGCTCCGTTCGTTTGATCCTGAATTATTCACAACCTTTATTGCTGATAAAATGCGCTCTACCCTTCCAGTTCCACATGTTCTTGACTACGATCTACTATTACAATATATTCATTCCTATATAGATACCTATCATTCCATCGAAAACAAGCATATTGTTAAAAAGCTGAACAATTCCATTCGTTGGTGGGATTCCGAATGAGCTTCCTTAGTCCGTCGAAGACAAGCTGCCTTAAAACATATAGAAAATATGGCACATAGGATCACTATATTCAGTATAAAAAACTAGTCACTTCCTTACAGTATATTTTTAATGAAAACAGCGTGGAAGGTTTTTGTCACATCTCTTAATAGACAACCTCCTATCAAAGATATATGGGCAGCCATCAAGCATCTAAGTAATGCTCATTCAAATCTTTTCTCTCAGTCGGACCCTATCGGAATTGCCCAATTTTATCACCACCTGACACCGGATTACGCGGAACCTTCCCACGAATATAGTTTCATACATTCCTCCGTTAAATTCTCCAGTCTACTATAAAAAGTCCCCCTAAATTAACTCGATATAGCACTTGAACATCGAGAAGATTCCATCCCGGGCAGAGATTCAATAACTTATAAAATGTTGAAGTATCTCCCGTCCCACGCTAAGCAAACACTAGTAAATAAATTTAACGACATACTCAATAGCCATACAATTCCTGTTGATTGGAATTATTTTCAAATCATACCAATATTATAAAAGGTAAACATCCTCAAGACTCACACTGGTATAGAGAGATCGTGCTGGGATCCTGCCTACGTAAAACTTTCCAATGAATTCTCTTGCATCGTCTTCTATGGTATTTAGAATATTATAATATACTTCCAGTCTATCAGTTTGTTTTTTTAAAGATAGAAGTACGACAGACGCCCTTAATATATTCTTTACAGACCTATTACTCGCTCCAAGTCGAGGTGGCGTTTTGACAGCTCAGTTTCTTGATATAAAAGGAGCATATGATAATGTGGACATCGGAGTACTTCTCGCTAAATTACATAAGTGGCAATTTCATATCCCGTTTATTAATATCATAAGACAATTATTAACTAATCGTCACACTTTTGTAAAGAACAACGGACAGATTCTAGATTCTAGATACACTTCCAAAGTGCTTCCTCAAGGTGATATATTGAGCCCGATCTTGTATCTGTTATATACCTTTGAATTAGAGCAGGTGATCGCTCAACAGGCTAGAATCATACAATACGCTGACGATATCGTTATTTATTCCATTAAAGAATCGGTAACAGACTCCTGTACTACCATTGAAAATACACTAACGAACCTCCTTAAATGGCTTCTACATTATAGCTTAGAAATACAATACCAAAAATCCTCTGCAATGATTTTTACGAGGAAACGAAATTATGACCATACGCCAATAAAGTCTGGCCCAATGAGGTAAATATAAAAATTTTGACTAAATATCTCGGGATTAAAATTGATATCAAATTTCTCTGGAAAGAACATATAGAATGTACTCTTTCCAAATTAGAAACTAAATATAATATTATTAAATCTCTCACTAAACGCACATGGGGATCGGATCTATACGTCGTTCTTACGGTATATACTGTAAAAATATAATCCGATCAGTATTTGAATATGGTTGTCACTTTTTATATAGCATCTACTAGTCACCTACGCAAACTTGACACCTTTCAGTTTAAAATAATCCGATTAATCATGGGGCTATGCCTTCCTCCCCTACGAATGCACTTTTAGCTGAAGCATCGGAACCGCCATTAAAGTTTCGAGGACGACTACTCGCCAGTAAATATATTCTAAACAAATTAAGTAAATTTAGACACCCAGTTCTTCCGAAATTACAGCTGTTACAAGAATATTACCAAAGCCGAAATGTTAATGAAGACCAGCAACTGGCTCTAGTATGGGCATTTAACCAATTCGGTTATTTTCGTACTAGTATGGTACAAACATTAAACCACCCGAAATACTCCATACCTTTTCGAGCTAGTACATTTACACCCGACATTCTTCATACTACCTTCGAAGATAGTCCTTCAATACTACGAACAATTAATCACGTCACGAACAGTCTATTTTACTTTGCTTTAAGCAATCACGAGCAGTATATTACTTTCGGCACGGATGGTTCAAAACATCTATCTCCAATTGGTGTAGGCGCTGCTTTTTACCCCCACAACTGGCTGTGGAAAAGAATACACTCTTCCACACCTAGCTTCTTCTTTCACGGCCAAAATATTCTCAATACGCCAGGCTCCATTGTATATTAAATATTCCGGAGTACTAAAAGCTCTAATCTCTACTGATTCATTATGCACTTCGTTGGCACCAGACAATACAAATAATTGGTATATTCAGAATTTATGCAAATTAATTTATGACTTGTCCCTCCGTAATGTTAAAGTACTCTTCGCGTGTATCCCAGGAAATTCTGGAATCCAGGGCAACATCAAAGTCGATACACTAGCAAACGCGGCAGCGCTCGGTACAGGGTTAGATTACTACATAGCAATTCCACATACAGACTTATGGGAACACTGTTGTCGTTTCATCAAAGACCAATGGAATGCAGAATAGCGCCAAATATCGCGGCCGAAAGGTAAGCACTTATTCACTCTTATGCCTGACATTCCTAATAAACCGTGGTTCGCTTTTGGAAAACACTCCCGCAGTCATATCACTGCAGTAATACGGATCCATTTAAATCATGTATGTACGCCGGAACATCTCTATCGCCTCAATATTATTGACAGTAATATATGTCCATGTGGACAAGCACTTGGCAGTATAAATCACACATTCTCCCATTGTCAGACATATTGTACCGGTTACGTCCTGTACATGCATATTTTTTGAGAGTTGATCGTATTTTATCACCACGCGTATTACTCCGTGCAAGCCTGGTTTGTTTACATTCAGCAAGACGAGCGAGCAAGCTGAGAACAGCTGTATGCGTGACGTAGCCGCAGGGGCTAGTTAGATCACCCGCCTGTCATGCCACGTACAGCTAGCCTGAACTCGTATGTTCCAGATTCAAGCGTCACACCTTCCGGAACATTCGATGGAAAAATAATTTAAAACTCCTATAATAATTGGGGTAGCGGCTTGATCAACATGTCATTTTAAAGGGAATTACATAAACGTCGCAATGCTTGAATTTCAAGAAAATCCGTCGAAGGATTCAGGAGATAACCAGCTTCACGGCATATGTGACGTAGATGTCCCCAAACCAAATATAAGGAGGGCTCAATATAGCCTGATATCTCAGTCAGTCAGTGACTGTCGAGTAGTCAACGTGGCCCTACTCGCTGCCAGTATCATCGGAAGCTATCTTCGTGTGGTTATAGTCTCACTGAGGAACTCTGAATTTTTCTAAGTCTTTATAAATGGGACTTTAAATTTTCTCCAGTGATTTTTCAAAGACTTGCAATATTTACGAGTGTTGAGGAACTCTGAATTTTTCTGTCTTTATAAATGGAACTTGCAATATTTACGAGTGTTTAGGAACTCTGAATTCTTCTAAGTCTTTATAAATGGGACTTGCAATATTTACGAGTGTTGAGGAACTGTGAATTTTTCTAAGTCTTTATAAATGGACTTTAACTTTTTGCCAGTGATTATTCAAAGACTTGTAATCTTTACCAGTGATGGACTCTAACTTTTCGCCAGTGATTATTCAAAGACTTGTCATATTTAACGGTGATTGACTCTAACTTTTCGGCAGTGATTATTCAAAGACTTGTCATATTTAACGGTGATGGACTCTAACTTTTCGCCAGTGATTATTCAAAGACTTGTAACATCCACGAGTGATGAACTTTAAATTTCTTCGAAGTTTCCATGAGCATAGACTTGTGATCTTTGCCAGTGATTACTTGTAATTTTTTCATTGATGAACTATAGCATTATTGAAAGTCTTCATGACCACGGACTTGTCATTTCCATGAATGTTAAAGAGTGGATTCTTGAAAGTCTTTATGAACTTTGTCTCGTAATTTTACTAGTGGTGAGAAAACTCATTACTCAAGGTTTTCATGAACTTTGATTTATTCTGCGAGTGACGAAGAGCACATTTTCGGATTTTACATTAATTCTATCAACCTCATTGTACTTGGGTAATGTGACTACCCTCAACATCGTCAGGAACCAGCGGAGGTCATCACGAGCATCGGGAACTTGAGGCGTATTCCATGCAACCAACCTGGATGTTCCGTCCGCATCTTGACGGAGTGCCTGGGCATCTTCTGGAACGTGTTCCAGCCGGTGCGGCCTGGTGAGCTGGAGACTCGGGCCATTTAAAGGACAATGTGGAAGACAACCCCTATCTACCATGAGGTGATGTGCAGTTTAACATGCATTATATGAATAAACTCTTATCAAATCAGATTCAAATTTTTCTTGTAGATAGGTCCCTGCCTCCTGTACCAAGCCCTAGCTATTATTCATCCAGTTTAGCCCTGAGAACTATTCCATGCTTGCGTTGAAAATAAATCTTAAAGTCGGGCTCTTTTACTGGTACAATATGAACATCAAAGACGCTAGTTTCAATCTAACCTTATTACTGCGGGCTACCAACTGCCATTAAATGTTTCCTGTTTGGTGTACCATCCGACAGTTCGCATTGCACAATTAATCACCAATATTTTAATTGCATGTAATATTTCCTTATGACACTCTCTTGTCAATTCAGGTATGTACATTAACAGCCCAATCCTTATTTGTGGTCCGGTCTAGTTCGTTTGTAGTAAGTCTTCGTGACGGATCACACCGACGTGAAAATTTAGAACCTTGTGTTCCAGTGATTTTGTGTTCTGTCCTGATAAGATACCATGAATACATTTGTACTCTAATATGTGTTATCAAAAATACCTTTCCTAAACATTCACTCTCCTCTTGTTACAGACTTCACACAAGAATACTCTAATCAACGTCAATATAGCTTCGACTTTCGCTACTTAAGCTACTTAAGAAGACTGTTGTCTTATCTTAACATACGAAAATTAACATATTTAACCGTTTATCAGCTTTACTTTCTCTTATCCTCCAATAGCAGTATTCAAGGAAACACATTTCTATTTCGTTATAAAGATTGAGCTGTTTATTGCTCTACCCTCGACAGGTTTTGGGCGCATTGACTCAGCACTCCGGAGAGTATAATCTTGTGAACTTGTGACATGCAGCTTGATACTACGATTTTAATCAAAGGCATTTTAATAATTTTATGTTAGACAAACACCTACATTGATATTCTCTTTTTACGATTTGTAAGAACAATCAGTATCCTGATTATTCACCTTACAGGTTTGAGTTTGAGGCTGATGATGCCCTTAAAATGGGCGAAACTAGTCCGTTGCACTGCCTTCGTGATATATACAAGCCGTACTGTAGCTCTGATGACGTTACGCTTTAGGTGGAACTTGGAGGCGATACGCATCCGCTCCGCTTGAATAACACACACGTTTAAATTACTTAAGAATATATTAACAGTTTATAAAATCAAAACCTATCCATACATTTTTATTAGTTCTGACATACATTGTATATCCTCCCGTAACGTTCTATTTCTCGCGTATCTCCCTTCCTTTCCATGAGTACAGTCTAACACTCCGAGATATATTCTTGCGATTTCTAATCCATTTTCTACTCAACTGGAACATTCACGTCATACGCAATGATAGAAAACAAGCAACCAGTTAATTACCAATACAATATACAACAAACGTAAATTATTTCTGTACCACCAATTCAGTACCTACAAGAAAGATTACGAGTAAAGTAAACTCCAACATAACAAAACATTTACTGTCACTCATGAAATTCAGTTATTGTTTCAAAAATGTAGATTTTTAAACAGCAAATAATGCCTATACTATTATTTTCATGTTCAGTTTTCATGGAATATCCCTGTTCCATTGCCTATGATATGAAAAGTATCACCACTGTTATTTCACAATACATTTCTACCTAAAATGGTAAAATGCATAAACTGGACTTGAATGTTCAGATACACTGATTTTGAAATAAGCCGTAAGTCTTATATAAACATTTATCTAATGTGACCCATGTATTTGACATAATAAGAAATTTTTACTCACCGTCTGGACGAGGCACTCTCATTTTTCTCAGTATTTGGTCTTCAGGAAATTGGTTGATACAACTGTGTGGTGATTAACCACTAATTTCTCCCTAGGAATAGCCTTCTTCCAAAACCTAACTCTTTCTTCGTCAGAAGCAAACAAAAATACTGGAGTGTACTCGTTTATAATTTGCTTTGCAACCAGGCACACAGCGGTGATTTCCCTCACTGATAACCTCAATTCAATTATATGCACATCGTGGTTGATAACACAACGCTGAATGCACCAACTCAATTCCTTTTACACTAGGGATATAACATTACACAAATAAACTACCAAATTAAAACACGGCAGAGCGATATGCTTAACCTATAGCCTCACATGAATACATGCTCACACTAAGTTTTCTTCACGAATTGAGGACTTTTAACTTAATAATGCAGTCGATAACAACTCATTCTGATATATATCTCAGTAAATATGCGGCCAACGTTAAAAATTTCAATGAAACAGAAAAGAATTCACATGTAACTCAACTAACTGAAGTGTTAAACTTCCCCCCTAACGATCAGCTGATTGCTTTCCCGCGTTTGCTACAGTGCGGCCTGTACTTCACGAAGGCAGTGTCCGTTGTAACCTTTTATGATAAGATTTAATTCTTAATTTATTAGATCATTTTGTATTGAATAGGTGGATATTAGAAATAACACTTGAAACATACTTTGTATTTACGTACATTTCAATGCGGACCTATCATGAGAATTATAACGTGTAATACCCGCGTATATCGCCACACCTCACAAGTCATAATAATAATAATAAGAAGAAGAAGACCTACTAATCGAGCTAGATTTTCACTATTCACCTATGGGTTTAGAGAACTGTTCCCAAGTTATACTAGTCCCTTACACACTTGCATCAGCAGTTCTCATCCTAATTCCTTGTTAATGAGGAGCATCGTTTCAAAACGTATTAAATGCAGTCGAGGTCAGAATATGTTTTGATGCGGTTTCCCGCCAACTACGATATGCTCTTTAACGCTGTTGAGTCAGATCGTGTTATTTCGTATTCTTTCCCATAGGAATTCAGTGCTGAAAAACATGATTCGGAACAAATCGTAATATGTGCACCACGGCGAACGGTTCACGGTAATATTTCCCAGTCTGTATTTATCCCGCGCTATTTTTATATCGTACTTGACAGTGGGGTATTGCTTGCATGTCCGTTCACTTTCCATCACCACGGAGGGCTACTTGCCTGTAGTAGAGTGTAGCCGTGGACCTGAAAGTGAAAAAGTGATTCTTCCAGAATATTTTCCGTACAGATTTCAACATTGGGTTTGGGACACCATCCACGGATGCCTGTAGTTACTGCGCTCGAATGTTCTTTCAGATTAAACCTGAAAAGGATTGTGATAAAAGGAACCGTTTACTAGCTGATTTGGGAGCAGATAAAATTCGCTCACAGGCTTTTCACAAACTTATTAGAGAATAACCTGCTGACACAATGTCCTTCTGCTTTGATTTGCAACAGGTACAACCACTTCCTAAATTATCAATTGGCGAAGAGTTGTATTCGCGCCAAATATCATTTTACGCACCGTGTGTTAGCGATGTCAGTATTCAGAATCCGAAATTTTATGTGTGGAATGAGACTGAGGCTGAAAGAGCGCCAACGAAGTGCCATCAGCTGTTACTTCGTTTCTAGATTAGGTACATTTCGATAAATCGATCACCTGTATCAGGATGTGGAGGCCATGCTCTAGTTTACTGGCTACAAACCAAAGCACCCACTAACATTTTCATGATTGTTGTCAAATTTCCTATAAGATGACATTCCTTTTCACCCGCAGACGTGTTGTGAAAAAGTTTCTTCGTAAGTGCTCTGACATGGTTACTCCCGAGGAACACCCAGAGATATATCAGTCTGTGGGGATTGTAAAACATCTAGGAAAAGAATGGGTTATAAGGGACTACAAGATCCTTCTGAAGCGAGGCAAAAGGCTGGGCCAGGTACATGAACCTCCCGTAATCGATAAAACGAGAGTATTACCTGACGCTAGAAAATGGACTTCGAGAACCTGCTGAAAACCAGATTTGGAGACAACTCGAAGGAGTTCGACAGTTTACAATTTTATGTGTCAGCACTGCACATCGGTTCAGCGTCAGGCCGACTCATAATGACGACTGTGTGCGTGAGGAAGAAGGTTTACTTTCAAGGCTGTAAACATCCATATAGCATTAGCAATGTGTTAATAGTAACTTAATTTACTGTACATGATGCGCTGTAGCTAACAATAAAGTCAATAAAAATCTTGGGAATCAAATGAACGTTTCAAAGGTTGTATCGAAACGTATTTTGTTCAGCGAATTGGCTCGAAACGTATTCAATGAAATGTTATAATTAGCATGACGCCTTCGTGTGTTGGGAAATGATTTGAATGATGACTGATTCGGGAACATAACCTCAATACCTAGATATTGCCGTTAAAAATTTTGACATGTCTTATTTGGTTAGGAAGTAAAACATTTTTTAACTTCCTGTAAAATTATAATCTGTGCACTTAATACGATTTGAAACGATGCTCGATACCCACATCATTTGCTCTTTACTTACATAAGAGAAACTATGTTGCATGCAGTAGTCTTCCTGATGGGTGGTCCTTCCTTTTTAACACCAGTTAAGAACACTGTATAATCTCCTGTCTCTTCCTTCTTGTCTCCCCTTACCTGAATATCATTAACTCGTATCACGTTCAGATGCATCCTCCTTGCAGACGCAGCTGTTCTTTCTTCCATAAGTCGTATTGATATTGATAGCATGTATTTCATGTGGTCCGGTCCTATCTGGTGTCGCACTTGTCCTCCATGAGCGGTCATGCTTTTTATCTATACATCATGCTACTACATGAAACAATCGTGTTGGCACCACCAGTATAGTGTTGCTACTTGACGACCGGGTGAGTTGGCTGTGCAGTTAAGAGCGTGCAGCTGCCTCTGTGGATCAGCCGTAGAGTGTCGGCCTCCGGATCCCAAGATAGAGGGTTCAAACCCGGCAGAGATGGTCGAATTTTTGAAGGGCGGGTAAAGGTCCACTCGACACTCCATGTCGTACGATGTCGGCATGTAAAAGATCTCTGGTGACACATTTGGTGTTTATCCGACAAAATTCATTAAATCTCAGCCACAGACGCCCAAGCGAGTTTCGGTTTACTCGGTCTGCCATCTAGTGGACCTAGAGTAAAACGAAACGTCGAGATTGACGAGCAGACAGCCAGATGGCGTCAAATTGAAATGTTTGCACACGGTAGCTGAGGCCATACTATTATTATTATTATTGTTATTATTATTATTATTATTATTATTATTATTATTATTATTATTATTATTATTATTATTATTAGCTGTGAGCTTGCATCTGGGAGATAGAGGGTTTGAACTCCACTGTGGATAGCTCTGAAGATGGATTTCCGTCATTTCCCATTTCCACATGAGGCAAATGCTGCGGTTGTACCTTAATTAAGACCACGGTCGCTTCCTTCCCATTCCTACGCTTTCCTATCTCATCATTGCCTCTGTGGATCCGTGGTAGAGTGTCGGCCTCCGGATCCCAAGATAGCGGGTTCAAATCCGGCAGAGGTAGTCGGATTTTTGAAAGGCGGAAAAAAGTCCATTCGACACTCCATGTCGTACGATGTCGGCATGTAAAAGATCTCTGGTGATACATTTGGTATTTACCCGACAAAATTAATTAAATCTCAGCCATAGACGCCCAAGAGAGTTTCGGTTTACTCGGTCTGCCATCTAGTGGTGGCGTAGAGTAAAACGGAACGTCGAAATTGACGAGCAGACAGCCAGATGGCGTCTAATCGAAATGTCTACACACGGTAGCTGAGGCCATACGATTATTATTATTATTATTTATTGCCGTAAAGCTTACCGGTGTTGGTGCGACGTAAAGAAACAAGCACCTTTATGAGAGGTGCAATCATAATACACTGAGGCATATTTAGCTCGGTACACAGAATGTTAAGATCCTTATATTAATATGAAACACCCCGTATAAGAGAATCTGTCTTGGCAACATGTGCTCATTTTTTTAAGTGACTGTACATGGTTTTTGTATTTTGGCAATATACGAAACCAAAGTTATTTTTAATTACATCTGCTACTTCCTGGAATTTTATTTTGTTACTAGTGTGGAGATTGCCCCTGGTGCTGCTGAATTTCCTGGTAGTGTTAACATTGGCAACAATAATGATATCAACCCGGAGGCAATCATCATTGGTGAAGCCGGACCAGTGAATATTGGCTCGAACAACGTCCTTAAAGAGCGCGTAGTTATCATTAACAGGTAAGAAACTAGGGCCATACTCTGAAATATTCAGCTACACGCTTGGAGAAGGTTGTAGTAGTACCTGAGTGCTGGGCCAGGAACCTCACTTGACTTGCTACGGAAATATACAGATGGTAGTCGTTGTGATAACAACATTAACATTTCACTATCTTCACATTGTCGCTCTCTACTTACAGTGCTGATGGCAAAGAGTTTTACATCGCTGCCAATATAATCAATACATAGTGCACTAATCGCATTGTGGACGAACATTACAGTCAGTTAAGACTTCTTAAAGGTTCTTGGTGGTTACTGTTAATGACAGGGTTAGGTTAGAGCAGGGCCTCTCAAACGCCCAAAATCTCACGCGTGCAAACCGAGGCACAGAGGCTCCGTGCATTGTGCATCGGTCCGACTTGGCTCAACTCGGCTTGACTCGGATGGTGTAGTGTGCTGAGAGCGACGAAGCATTCGGTGATATCCGGCTTGTTTATCAGTGAAATAGACTGGCGAAAGACAACAACCTAATAATAGAGCAACCTGTTTCAGAGAAAGCAAACACGTCCGGAAGCCCATTTCAATCGAAGTGGGAACTTCTGTATTTTTTCTCAGTTATGACGATAAAGCGAAATGCTTAAGCTGCGGGACAATAATTACGTGAACATAAAAAAGATCTATTTTTCAATTCAAAAGCTTTGCTCGAATTCTACCAGAATTTGTTGAAGGAAGATTTTCCTCAGTTGCATCAAGAAGCAACTAAGTTTATTTCTATGTATGGTTCCATATGTAGATGTGAAAGCTTTCTTTCCTATTTTGAATTGTAGGAAAACTAAATTGCTTGCTAGTATTTCTGATTGTAATTTAAAGAACGCTCTCAGAATTGCTGTCAGCCGATCCTTTGTTCCAGATATTACTGGTAAGTTCCTACGAAAACAGGAAAAGAAGAGCTAGAGAAGATAAATAGTCTGCTCAAACAAAATTGAAAGAAGAGTTTTAGCACCGGTAACATTGTTCCATACAAGAGTGTCTCCGCTCACCGCAAATAAACATTTCGCAGTGAGAGGAGAATCAGCAGGAAGGTGAAGAAGGCGGAGACTCCGAACGAGTGAGACAGATTTAGGGAAAGAGGAGTGGGGGTCTGCACTCTGGTCAACTTAGGGAATTCGTCTCCTGCACCCTGCGCCGTGCCGTGCTCCGGCGCATGCACCCAGAGAGGCCCTGGGTTAGAGTTTGGCAGGTCATACAGTGAGTGTTATAATTATTACAGGCTGTGTCAAAATTACTGAGAGCGATGGTTAGTTAGTGTGTTTGACAAAATTACTGATATTGACTTGTAATGTCTGTTCAAAAATCACAAAATGCACTAATGATGTTCATCACAGTATCAGTCGGAGCTCTTAAAGATAGGAATGGAAGTGGAATTAGGAAATGGAATCATGTATTAAGGGAAATGTTCAATAAATTTCAAAGTTCTTTCACGTTACTTTAACCGGGCGAGTTGGCCGTCCGGTTAGGAGCGCGCAGCTGTGAACTTGCATTACATGTAATGAGCTTCATGGCGGTCCGTATTGAAAATAGTATATTATCTTAAAACTATTAAGTTTATTAAAATGGTCAACCTATTCAATACAATATATTCATAAGAATGTTTATCACTTATACATGACACTCAAATTGGGACATATTTCGCCCTAGTTGTGGGCATCTTCAGCCTAATTTTCATTCTCAAAATCAATCGTTATCAAAATCCCGATATTATCAAATTGGACCATTTAATAGACAAACTAGTATGAGTTAAAAATACAATCTGTCGGTCTTATTACTGATAGGTGAAAAATTATTTAATGGGGTTCTTTAAGCAGTCTTTAAAATGAATTCATTAAAATTTCTGGTGTTGGCACCTATTAAATTATCACGTGGTTAGGTATCCTCCGTCTTATAAATCAATGTTTAACAAATAATGATACATTAACACTTGATACAAAATAAACGCCACATTAGGACACTATAGACTGAACAGTCACAGGATAAAGAGATTGAAGATAAAAGTCGTCCGGATGTTAATTAGCATCCAGATTAATTAATCCAGATGAATTAACATCCAGGTAACTTTTATCTTAAATCTCTTTATCCTGTGACTGTATACAGTAGGGTAACCTAATGTGGTGTTTATTTTGTATGAAGTGTTAATGTACCAATCTTTGTTAAACATTGATTTATAAGACGGAGGGTACCTAACCACGTGATAATTTTAATAAGTGCCAACACCAGAGATTTTAATGAATTAATTTTAAAGATTGCTTAAAGAACTCCATTAAATACTTGTTCACCTGGTCAGTAATAAGACTGACACATTGTGTGTTTAACTCATTCTATTTTAGCTATTGAGATGGTTCAGTTTGAAAATATCGGGATCCCAATAACATTTGGTTTTGAGAATAAAAATTCACGCTGAACATGCCCTCAACTAGGGTGAAACATGTCCCAATTTGAGTGTCATGTATAAGTTATAAACATTCTTATGAATGTATTGTATTGAATAAGTTGACCATTTTAATAAACTTAATTGTTTTAAAATAATATGAGCTTGCATCCGGGAGATAGTGGGTCTGAATCCCACTGTCGGCAGCCCTGAAGACTGTTTTCCCTGGTTTCCCCTTTTCACACTGGTTAAATGCTGGTGATTTATCTTAACTAAAGCCATGGCTGCTTCCTTCGAACGCCTAGGCTTTTCCTATCCCATCGTCGGCATAAGACCTATCTGTGTTGGTGCGACGTAAAGCCACTAGCAAAAACCAAAAAAGAAAACATATAACAAAGGGCTAGGTAAGCAAGTGAAAGGGAATTTGCCACCTGTGAGACAGCTATAAATGTAGATCAATGATGATTGATTGACACATTTTGTTAACATAACAGTGATATTTTCTGATAAGATTCGAGATTAAGCAAACATTATTTTGAAATGCCTTATATTTCTCCTTTGGTGTACTTGTTTTACTTGGGTTCCTGTCCCATAAAGAAATAATAACAATAGTAACAATAATAATAATAATAAGACATCTTCATTATAGACAGCTATGCCTTTCAGCATTCACTTTGGAAGCCTCTGTGAATTTACTAACTGCCGTCACAATCCTGTATTTGTAGAGATGAGCCACGGTAACTCTTAAATCGTGCAACACCATATGTCGGGGATTGAGACGCCATCTATGTATTATTCTGTGACAGAGACTGGCAGAAAGTCGTGTATCTGTAAAACCAAAGAGTTTCTGTTTCTACTAACAATAATAAAGGGATTTGTTTATAACTTGTAAACGGTCGTTACTCGCGTGGAAAAACCCCGGAAACGAAGAACCATCAACACTAATATTAAAGAAGACTACACTGAACCGATATCTGCAACAGGTTTTCCTTTCCTTCACGCCGCGGGTATTTACATCACAAGAGTATCAACATCACGACAAACGGCAGATGAGTAGATAATATTCTATTTATTCTGTAATAGTTAATTACGAAAGTTGTTTTAAAAGAAATAATGTTGAATCAAGAGGGTGGTAGTAAAGGGAAGCATGCCTATTGAGACATGGTCAAGCTTACACCGCAATTGAAGGTTATAAGTGCATTATATCTTAGAAGCAGAGAGCAGCTATCTTGAATTACATAGTACATACGTAATCTGCTGATATACGAAGGTCATCCACGAATCAGCAAGGTACAGGTGCTGCCATCTGTCGGCAAGCAACACAATTACATAAGATTCATAAACATCTATCAGCGCACATCACACTCTTCTCCATCACTGCCATACTAGCCCACCTCAGGTCAACTTCCCCTTGAGTTTCACGATGACGGAAAATGAAGAGCTTCTTAAAAACTTAAAAGGACACGAAAGACCCACCTGTCGAATGTTAGACGTTTCTCCACGAACCTGAACGAAGTTAACGACTCGACGGAACAGGATAAAATAGCTCACGCTCTTGGCCGCTTACAAGACACTCTAATCCTGGACGAACAAGTACACGGTTTGTTGAATGATGATCAGTACGAGACGGACGCACAGGATTGTGAGCAATATATTGACCGCTCGAAGCGTGCAATACGGAAGGCCACTGATCTCATTAAAGAGAAGCGTGAGGACATCATTCAAGCCACCGTTGATTCAATTATACAACCTCCAGTCACTCAAGACGTTAAACTACCTACTATCAGATTTGAACCTTTCACAGGCGATATCGAGACATGGCCCAGGTTCTGGGAACAATTTCAGTCTTCTGTGGACAACAACACACGTCTTTCAACCATAAATAAACACGTGTTTCTCCGAGGTTACCTAGAGGGCGAACCTAAACTTCTGGTTGACGGAATAGCGGTCACGGCAGATAATTACGACCGAACGAAGCGGATTCTTCATTCAAGATACGGCGACACGGACCGAATCATACAAAGCCAGTTAGATTTCTTGGAAAATTTAGAACTCGCCACTTCGGATAGCCCAGCGATTTTAAACACTACCTACATTGAGTGCCGTCGACGATTAGAAGCACTAAGAGCACGAGGGGAAAACATAGACGCGTTCGGACGGATATTAGAACCAAAACTGCTGAGAGCATTCCCAGAAGACCTTTGCCGCCGCTGGCTAATTCATGCAAAAAGAAATGGCTTACGGGAAGGCAACATTCCACTTTTAATGGAATTTCTAAATGAAGAAATTCAAGGAGCTCTAGCCGCTCGAAAGGTACGTGGTGATGCTACTCAACTACTGAACTACATGCCAACGGCAGCCGCTCTTCAAGTGAATAAGAAGACCAAGAGCAAGAAGGGGGTCAATTCAACACTACAGCCATTCTGCGTGTATTGTGAGAAGAATTCCGGACAGTGGGGTCAAGACTGTCATCAAATAAACGATATCCAGTCAAGAACCGAAAAACTGAGAGGTACGAATCGTTGTTTTCTATGCTTAAGGCAATGCGACAACAAAGGCCAATGTTTCAAACGAGGGAAGGCATTTTTCACTAAATGTAAAGAGCAACACCATGTCTCTACCTGCAATAGAAACGACAGCTTGCAGACATCAGTTGGCAAGATTTCAGTTGCGACTCCAAACTTCACGTACTTACAAACAGCCCGCATATGGATCAAAGGCCCAACAGGGAGAAACAAACTAACGCACTGCATACTGGATTCGGGAAGCCAGTCAAGCTTCATTCACAGTTCCTTAATACATTCACTGGAACTTAATGTCACCGGTAACACGAGTCTAGAAATCACTGCTTTTGAAGCGCCCCCTAGCACTGCAGAAAAAAGAAGAGAAGTCAGCTTTGACATCATGGGATACTCAACAAAGGTCTTGATTACCGTTATGGCTTTCGAAAGTAATAATGCATATTCAGCGCAACCAACATCGCCGCAAGACATCGGAGTTCTGTCTTTGGTCTGGAAGGTAAAACTAGCTGGCCGACGAGATGAATCTAACGAAGACCTACCTATAGAAGTTCTTATAGGTGCGGATTACTATTGGAAGATCGTGACTTCAAAAGAGCCAATTAGAGTGTCTCCTTCACTGGTCCTGCTTTCCACAATTTTCGGACACATACTTAGTGGGAACAGATCAAGTACTATAGTCAAACAAACCACAGTACATCACATTTCAGTTCACGAAGACATGGTATTGGACAACGTCGTTAGACGGTTCTGGGAGCTAGAGTCTATCCGGATACAAGCGAAGGCCACCAGAACGCTCCTTACGAAAGATAAGCTTATCCTTCAAGAGTTTCATGACAGTTACTGCATTAAGGATGGAAGGAGAGTAGTGTCACTTCCTAGGAAGAAGGATGTTCAGTTTTCAAGTAATCTCCCCACAGCAAGAAACCGGTTTCAAGCCCTAGAGATGAGACTGAAGAGAGATGGAGATTTTCGCGACATGTATCGCAAGCATATGCTAAACTATTTTGCTAAAGACCAAATAAAGAGCATGCCTGCAAACGATTCATCTGAAAATGTGTTCTACTTGCCGCATCATGCCATGAAGAATAAAACTGGTAATGTTACTAAGTTCAAGATTGTATTTGATGCGTCATTGCACGAAAAGGGGTCACCGCCCTTAAATGATGCCCTAGAAACTGGACCAAACTTACTGCCCGAAATTCTTGCTACCCTTTTACGTTTTCGGTAGTACCGTAATGTAATAGTTTCAGATGGAAGCCAAGCATTTCTCCAACTTTATCTAAATGAGAAAGACCGCAACTTAACTAGATTTCTGTGGTATCGCATAAATTCAGATGGCCCTGGAGACTATCGGGTGTCGGAAGAGATCATTGCATATCGCTCTACACGCCTTCCCTTTGGCCTCGCAAGCAGCCCTTTCTTATTAGCTGCCACTTTAAAGGAACTAGCTTCAATTCATAAGGAAACGTACCCATTAGCGGCAGCTCTTATTGACAAATTCACTTTCATGGATGATTTCACAATCAGCCTAGAAGATAACAACGAAGTGATCACAACTTACCAGGCGTTGAATAGTCTTCTGAAAATGGGCTACGAACTCAATACCACTTAAGGAGATATGGAAGGCAGAGAGCAGGGAAACAAAAAACGAAACTACTGTCCTTGGAGTTAGTTGCAATACAGACAAAGATTCCCTGACATTCTATTTCAAGCACATCCTAGAACATCTGGCAGAAGAGCCTGGAACCAAACGTAGCGTTTTAAAGGGAACAGCTAAATTCTATGATCCCTTAGGTTTACTCGCACCGGTACTCATCACGGCGAAGATCATCTTTCAAGACACTTGGCGTCGGGGACTCGCATGGGAAGAAATTCTCCCACCAGATCTGGCGCAAAGATGGCAATGTTGGTTGTCAGAACTAATTCACTTATCACTAATATACGTTTCCCGATGGACTGGCATTTACAAAACCAAAACGAACACTGAGATACATGTATTTTGTGACGCGAGTGAGAAGGCATATAATGCTGCACTATATTCGAGGTCAGAGTCTTATATGTTATGTTCCGTATGCCTTGTTTGCAGCAAGGCATGATTAGCTCTTGTGAGGAAAGTAACGATTCCCAGACTAGAATTGCTTGCTGCTCTAATTGGTACACGCCTCCTCTACTGCTTCTGTACGAGGACCGATTTCAGCACAAACAAGGCCACGCTATGGAGCGACAGTACGATAACGCTTGGTTGGATTTGCAGTGACCCAAATAGGTGGAAACCTTTCGTTGCTAACAGGGTTAATGAAAATCTAAGCTACACAGCCCCTTGTCAATGGTGACATTGCTCCGGCGACATTAATCCCGCAGACTACCTCTCGCGGGGACTCTCGACAAATGACTTACGCTCAAATGATACTTGGTGGCATGGTCCTTCTTGGCTCGTTGGTGAACACACATCATGGCCATTGGAAAACCCGTCAGACATAACATCTCTACCAGGGGCGAAGAAACCAACTAAGCAAATTCTACTAATAACTTCGCATGAATCACTGCTATACACATCACAATTCAGTTCGTACTGGAAACTGATATGTTACTTGTTGGGTTCTACGTTTTATCAGAGTGATGAAGGAAAGAGTATGATACCCCAAGTATCTCACAGAAATAGATATAAATAATTCTAGACTTTACTGGATACGTCAGACTCAAGAAGAATGTTTCGGTATGGAACTCACCGCTTTGAGGCGAAACATTCCGCTTCCAAATAAGTCCAAGTTTGCAAGATTCAATCCATACATCCAAGACGACATCATTCGTCTTGGTGGACGACTTCAATACGCCGACATGACCCATACAGAAAGGAATCTAACACTTTTGGATGGATCACACACTTTCACCAGACTTCTGATAAGGCAAACACACATCAGCTTTATCACTTAGGTGTACGGATAGTGCTGTCAGAGCTACGATCAGAATATTGGGTTCTTCGCGCCAGGCAAGCCATAAAGAAAGTTCTGCGCACTTGTCTGCCCTGTAAAATGGCGCACAACAAATTTGGTGAAGCTATTGAAGTACCCTTGCCACCTGACCGTTTTAATCCCTTACGACCATTCGAAGTGACAGGCATTGACTTTGCAGGCCCCTTATATATGAAAGTGGGGAATGAGTCGAAGAAATGTTATATTACTCTCTTCACGTGTGCATCAACGAGGGCCTTACACCTGGAAGTATGTTCAGGCATGACCACTGAAACGTTCATCCTCGCATTACAAAGATTTGCAGCAAGACGAGGGCTGCCGCATGTAATCTACACGGACAACGCTAAGACCGTCCACGCTACAAACACAGAATTGTCTTCAATCTGGCAATATTTTACCGCATCTCCTGTCCACCAGTACCTAGCACTCCATTCTATCAAATGGCGGTTCATTCCTCCACGGGCGGCTTGGTGGGGAGGATGGTGGGAGAGGATGGTTGGCACTACAAAACGATGCCTGAGGAAGGTGTTAGGCAAGGCGTTGATAACCGAGGAAAGGCTTAACACCATTCTAGTAAATATTGAAGCCGCCATCAACTCACGACCCATCTCTCAGAATGAAGATGAAACAGAAGCTCTGACTCCCGCCCATTTCTTGACCGGACAAAGATTAACGGCCATACCAACTGGACCAGAACCAGCATTAAGGACGAACCTCACAAAGGAGTTAGCAGCACGACAAAACATCTCAAACGACTTCTGGATGTGCTGGACTAAGGAATACGTCATGGATCTGAGGAGCCTTCACTAAGTTCGACGTCCTCGAGGTAACAGACCACAACTGAGAGTTGGAGAAGACAACCAACCACGACACATGTGGAAGAAGGACTGCGTAGTGGAAATCCGAGCTGGAAGAGACGGAGTGATCAGAATCGTGATTCTTGAGGATTCAAAGGGGACTGTGATAACTCGTCCAGTGCAGCTGGTCATCCCCCTGGAGATAGGTGTATTATTCTGTAACAGAGACTAGCAGAGAGTTGTGTATCTGTAAAACCAAAGAGTTTCTGCTAACAATAATAAAGGAATTTGTTTATAACTTGTAAACGGTAGTTACTCGCGTGGAACAAAATTTAATACCATAGGCCACCGCTATGAATAATTGCTAAAACATGTTTAGATTTCAGCGAGCAGGTACCCAACAGCGCTCACAGCCGACTCCGTTCAACCGTTCAACTGCCCACCATTCACGGTTGTCTATATTTATATTATCCCGGAAGGCGAGTTAATTCGTATACGGATAAGAAAGAAATTCCACCTGTCAGTACTGTTTATTGTAAATGTAGACTTACATCAGCACTGGTTTCTACTATTTATGGTCATCATCAGCTGACAAATCGTAATATTTCATCTCTTAGGCATTGGTTCGTTTTATTTATCCAAAAAGATGTCATCCATTAGCACATCCGGATGTCCAATGGGGATATGAGTTGGATGTTATCGTCATTTCATTTGCGATTCCGTGGAATTGAAATTATTTTGAGTTTAAAATATGGTAGGAAAATACTTAATCTAAGCTTAGAAGTAATTGTACGTGCACATTAAACACATTAAAACAGTGAAAACATGTATATAAAACACTTATTGAGTTTAAACATTCCTGTCTTGCGTATTCCTTCTTCAGACTTCCTCGTTAGGGTTTTGTGTGCCTATGTTTAAGTTGATTGATTTTGAGCTTATATCGCAAGAAACAATTTCTCAATAATGAACTATATCAAATACATCATAAGGCATCCCATGAGCTCCCGTATAGCAACTGGAATTATTTCCAACAAATTTCAAAAGAAAAAAATAGAAGTTTAAGCCATCAAGAAACAGAACACATTGAACAAGAAATTAGAAGCAATGAAACAACCTGCAAATCAAAACCACCTACCTAAATCCTACACAAATCCCTCCAACCCACTCCAACAAAGACACCAAACACAGATTCCATTCACCTGTGAAAAATCTCACACAAACCCCATTCGACGAAAGAGAAACTGCTATGTTAAGCAAGGGACCCAAACCAAATACTTTAATACACCAATACCGGACAGCTCTATCTCAACAGCATTTAGTGGAGTGCGAACAGCGACGGTGATGACATCTAGCGTGTTGGTGTGAACTACATACTTGTCTATGCTGCCGTTGAGAGGAATGCACTACACTCATTGGAAATATTTTTGTTAAAATAATTGAATAATCACAATAATTAAGAGTGCCATTTTAAAAGATGCAATGCCTCTTTCATTAACCTCCGAACGAGCATTATGTTAGCCGTGCCTGTCGCTATGTCTTAAAAATTATAAAGCAGAATCTGTTTGAGGATCCACCCAGTCTCGGGGGAAAATATTTAACAACTACACTCTCCTCTTCTTTCTAGCCTTTTCTCAATTACCAAGTGCAAGATTTTGTATGGACTTAGCCTAGTTTTCCGGCCGGATGCCCTTCATAACAGCAATCATATATGGAGGGATATATACCGTACTCACTATTGCGTGTTTCTGTCGTTGTTTTTCGTATGATGTGTTGTATGTACTCGAAGATGCGGATGAATACGAACACAAACCCGTCGCCCTCGATTTGCAGGAATTAACAGGCGCGATTAAAACCTCCGACTCAGCCGGGAATCGTACCAGGGCCCTCTGAACCGAAGGCCAGTACGCTGACCATTCCGTGGTAGTGATTATTTTAAGAGGAAGTAAAAGTGGCCAGCCATCCTCTATTAACACTAATCAGGAGGGAAAGGGAAGAGGTCCAACACTCCGAAGAATGATGATGATGCTTGTTGATTGAAGGGGCCTAACATCGAGGTCATCGGTCCTCTCTCCAAAGAATGAAGGTATCATAAAAGGGGGAATGGGGGCACGAAGCGCTAACCATTCAGCCAAAGCCCCAGAGAGGGCAGATAACAGCATCCATGATTTGTTAAGATTTTGGGAAAGGGAAGCTATAATTAAGGAAAAGGAGTTTTGGTCCATTACTTTGACTTCTTCTTCTTCGGTACGGCCGATCTTCCCGAACTCTCTAGGGGAACTCACCTCACGCTGCTATCTCGCTTTCGCTGTACTTTGAATTTTCTGTTTTACCTCTGAAGACAGAAATACATAATATATATAACACATATTGGGGTTACGTGAGTGAACTACAATGTTCCTGACAATGAAGAAGTGTTCAGAATTTCCTGAAGTCTCTTTCAGAAATTTATGCATGAAGAATTACCATACACACGTATAAAATTAGCTGGATTGGTGCTCAAGCCTATGCCAATAATACACTGAAATAATTTTCTTACGCCGGACCGAGTGGCTCAGACGGTTGATGGGATGGCCTTCTGATCCAAATTTGGCAGGTTCGATCCTGGTTCAGTCCGATAGTATTTGAAGGTGCTCAAATACGTCAGCCTCGTGTAGGTACATTTACTGGCATGTAGTTCGGCTCCATGGCTGAATGGTTAGCGTGCTGGCCTTTAGTCACAGGGGTCCCGGGTTCGATTCCCGGCAGGGTCGGGAATTTTAACCATCATTGGTTAATATTTCTGGCACGGGGGCTGGGTGTATGGGTCGTCTTCATCATCATTTCATCCACATCACGACGCGCAGGTCGCCTACGGGAGTCAAATCAAAAGACCTGCATCTGGCGAGCCGAATATGTCCTCGGACACTCCCGGCACTAACTTAAAAGTCATACGCCATTTCATTTTTACTGGCATGTAAAAGAATTCCTGCGGGACTATATTCCGGTACCTCGGCGTCTCCGAAAACCGTAAAAGTACTTAGTGGCACGTAAAGAAAATTATTATTATTATTATTATTATTATTATTATTATTATTATTATTATTATTATTATTATTATTATTATTATTATTATTATTATTATTATTATTATTATTATTATTGTACCGGGTGGTACACCCCCACGCCACTAATTCAAACTGTGCGCCAGTTGAAACTCCTCTACTGGAGGAAGTCTGAACTTTATCTACTGTGTTAATTTTCAAGTTTCTCAGAAGATGTCACTACTTGGAAATTTTGAAGTTTCTGAACTGGGTCGTTTTCGATGTATTTTTGTTTTGCCTGTAGTAAGAAGTGTGGACATTCTCTTCCAGATGGCACTACTGAAGAACTACAATTGTGCACCCTAGTGCGAAGTGAAAGAACTATGTTTTGGGAGAAATTTTGAATTCATAAGTTTGTTCTTTTTTAAATTTCTTTCAGTAATTGTTTAGGTTGGCAATATTAACCCTTTCTTTCTGCCAGTTTTGAAACTGGCCAATCATAATTTTCTGTAATTAATTTTCCACCAATAAGGTGTTTCTTCCTCAGCTAGTGTAGGGGTTTTCGTCGTTAACCAATAAAATTTTTGTGGGAGGGTGTTCTCATTCCTGAAACGCCTCGAACTTTCCACGAGGGTATATCAACTGCTGATTTTCGGGTCTCCGGGCCACTTCAGTAATATCTATCAGTGCGTAAAGTACGTAGCAGGGGGCGGGAAGCGCCTCTTTCTTCGGGCAGCAGTTCAGCCACCAGGTAATGGCCGTTTAATAACTTCTTTTCTTGTCAGCTCAGCAGTTTAACTCTCGGGGCAGGTCCGAAGCCTTTCCACCATGTAACTTTTCCCTAAAATGTAAAGTCACTTAGTATCAATTCTATCTTTTAAACTACATATTGGGATAGAGAGTGCTTAACCCTCTCGAGCTCCCACTCATGTTGCATTGAGGTGAACTTATTTTCACAACCGTTTCTTCCTTAACGTAATGTAAATTGTTTCCTTCTAAAAGTCACCTCTTTAGTATGGGATTAGCCCTTGCAGTAACGGCCTAGTGCCAAGTAGGTTTTATATAAAGTGTATTAGGAGTGCAAGAACGCCTCCTCTCAAGTTGGTATTTTAGAGGCCATGTAATTTACCTGTTTCTTTACTTAATAGGCCTCAGTAGGTTGGGTATTATTACCCCTGTTCTTGGTATGCCTTGAGGGCAGTTTGAAGTATAGGTTATTGTGGCCTTTGGTGGGCTTGAACTTGAGAGCGAGTTGCTCTTTCTTGAAAATTGAGTTGTTGTATGCCTCGAGGAGGCTTTACCGTGTAAAGAGGAGCAAGTGCTCCTAGGCATGATTGGGGTCTTCTGCCCCTTTGTTGAATTCTGTATATCGTAAGGTTGGCTTATAGCTCAAGAATTGTGTGTCTGGATCTCGGAGCCCAAATCCTGTAATCACTGTAATTGTACATTTTCGAATTGTGTTTCGGCTACTGAGTACCTGTTCAATTTGTTATTTCTTAATCTTGAAAAGAAAATATAACCTTGTTAAATTTTATCTTAACTTTAATTTCGTATTTTGAGACCTGTTCACCCCCGCACCTTCTTTCACCTCTGCTAATCCATCAAACCACGGTAACAAGTGGTAGCAGAGCGTGGTTGAATGGGTCTCAATTTAGCCCCTTTTGATGGCTAAACATTGCCTTGTTTTCGAACTCTAACAATTTTCTCAGTTGCTGGAATTTTTTCATTTTTCCGTTTGTTTTCAAAATTGCTTTGTCATCATGCCCGGCCCTCGCGATGTTCTCCATCTTAACTATTTGCGCAAGGAGGAGTTGATCTATGAATTAACTATTAGAAACGTGCAATCTGGAGGCACGGTTGCGGTAGACACAAATAAGCTTAGAGATTCCCTTGATTTGCCCATTTCCATACCCACTTTTGGGAGAGAAAGAAATTGACGACTCTCTTTCCACGATCACGGACAATACTACTGAGCTGGCATCTGTAATTACCTTTTATGAAGAAAATGATCCTTCTCGCAATCAAATTAAACGTGTGCAAGCCAGGTTATTTCATTTTTCTAATAGAGTTAACGATCTGTTATCTCTAAAGTTGAATGACGTTCAGAGGAAGGAAGCTAGTGTGGTTCTTGAAAATCTTTCTGAATTGTCCAGTAAGGTTACCCAATTGTTAACTGGGGAAGTTCCTCCCAAAACTGATCAACCCACTACGGTGAATGTAGGTAGCGAGGTAGAGCCTCCTAAGGGAGAAGTCAATAGGAAAACCGTTGGAGCTCAAACAATCTCTGCCCCATTGGACAACGAGTCTGAACGCCGTACCTCGTTGAATAATGTACGTTCTGAATTAACTTCTTTGCCATTAAACCTTTACCTACTATGTCACCTGGGTTCAGCAGCTTGCCTCATCCATTAGCAATGTTGCGCAGAGGTATCTCTAAGTTTTCTGTTAATACCACCAGTGAAGTAATTTCATTCTTAAGGTTTTTAGTTGAGTTTCAGGACCATGCTCTTGTTTTTTCTCTTTCTCCATGTCAAATTTTGCAGATAATTTATCCTTATGCAATTGGTGTTCTCTCAGACAAAATAGTAAGAGCCATTGCCGAACAATCATCTATTGAAGACTTCCACGCCCACTTGCTAGCTAACTTCATTCCGGCTAGGGCAAGGTCCTCACTTATTCAGAAGTACTATTATCGTGTACAGCGGTTGGATGAAAATTTGGCAGATTTCATCCAAGATATTAAATTGTATACTAGGGTGTTTGCTCTTCACTTCCCTGAAGATCAGATTGTACAGGCTATTGTGGAAGGTATTTCACCGTCTTATAGGTCATATTTGTGTTTCGCGGCGTGCCCGCAAACCTTCTCTGAACTTCAAGCATTGGCCGTCTCAGCGGAAGGAGTTAGATACGTTGATTCCTTGCGTGTCGCGAAAGAACCCCCTCCTTCTTTTAGTAATCCTCGGCCTCCACCTCGCCGAACAGTCACACCCCGTAAATGTTATGCTTGCGGGTCGCCTGACCATCTTCGCAATAAATGTCCACTGCTCAAATCTAGTAGGGCAAATAATGGTGCTGGTTCATCACAAGGCTGTTTCAAATGTGGGGCTTTCTCACATATCGCCAAGAATTGCCCAAATTCGAATAGCAGCCCCTCCTGCTCAACTTCTGGTGCAACTTCCACCAATGTCACTAATAATAAGTGACTAGCGGCTTCGGCTGAGTCGACTAATTCAGCTTCCCAAGGCTCAGCCCCTGGTAAAAAGGTCGAAAATTCAGGGAAAATTCAGTCTTCAAATTCATCTTTTGAATGCCCCAAAGAATGTCTTAGGATTGCGGCGGACTCCCCCGCACCCGTACCTTTTCTCAAAATTGAGTTAAATAATGAACCTGTAACAGCTCTTTTAGATTCAGGCAGTGTTTGTTCAATTATTTCGGCTCAATGGTATTCGAAATTGAAATCTATTTGTAAACTTCCTGACTATTGTTCATCGTCTGTTCAATATGTTTCGGCTAATTTTTCTCCATTAGAAATTTTAGGTTCCTTATCTGTCAAAATTCGCAGTTTTAAATTTACTTGGAAAATTAAATTGTTTGTGGTCAAGCACTTGTCTTGCCCCATTATATTGGGAGCTGACTTCATTTCTCACACCGGTCTAGTGCTCGACCTTCAGAGTAAGTCGTGCACATTCAAATTTGCTTCCAATTGTAAAATCCCCTTGTGAAAGTGTAATTCTGTATCATGTTCCTCTATTTCGCCTACCCAGGATGAGATGTTGTTAGACCTTAGACATCTACCTGAGGAGCAGGCTGATAGTATTCGTAAGTTGTGTCAATCGTTTCCTGAGGTGTTCTCTGATACTCTTGGTGTTACTGACCTTATTGAATACAAAATTGAGGTCATGGATTCGATTCCGGTCCGTTTTCCACCATATAGGCTATCTCCACCTAAAATGAAGGCTCTGAAAGAAATCATTGAACAAATGTTAAAGGATGGTATTATTCGGCCCTCTAAGTCAGCGTATTCATCACCTATTTTTCTAGTCCCGAAACCCCAAGGGGGCTTCAGGCCTGTCATTTATTATAGGGCTCTCAATCGGAAGGTGGTGTTACAATCTGTGCCCCTTCCTGACCTTCATTCTTGTTTTTCATGGTTTCGTAAAGCTAAATTCTTTACCATCTTGGACCTGAATCAGGCCTACAATCAAATTCCCCTAGCCGAAGAGTCTAAACACCTTACAGCGTTTGCCACGGATTGGAATTTGTATGAATACAACCGCGTGCCTTTCGGGCTCCCCACGGGAGCAGCTATACTCACTAGACTGCTAGATAGGGTCTTCTCCGATATCAAATTTGAGTACTTGTATCACTATCTTGATGATGTCGTCGTATTTTCGGAGACTTTCGAAGAACATCTAGATCATCTGCGAGAAGTTCTAAATCGCCTTCGTGAGGCTGGGTTAACTGTGAAGCTGTCCAAGGTTGCCTTCGCTAAGCCCTCCATGTCATTCCTAGGGCATATTGTGTCGCCCGATGGTGTTGCAGTCGATCATTCTAGAACACAGGCCATCCGTGATTTTGTACCTCCCAAGGACATAAAAGGTATTGCCAGGTTCATTGGTATGGTGAATTTCTTCAGAAAATTTATTCCAAATTTCGCTAATAGAGCGGCGCCCTTGAACTTTCTCCGTAGGAAAGGCATCAAATTTGAGTGGGAACCTTCTCAACAAGCCGCTTTTGAATATCTTAAATTAGCTCTGTGTAATGCCCCTGTTCTGGCTATGCCAGATTTCTCGAAGAAATTCATCGTCCAAACCGACGCGTCGTCGTCGGCGGTAGCTGCAGTCCTTCTTCAAGAGACTGAACTAGGGAGGCGACCCATCGCCTATGCATCTAGGACTCTATCGGCTCAAGAAGCCAAGTATTCCATCTATGAGCTCGAAGGTTTGGCAGTCTTATTTGCCTTAGAAAAGTTCCGTCTCTATCTGGAACATGTCAAATTCGACCTGGAGTCGGATAATCAAGCCTTAAGCTGGGTCTTAGGTAGGCCGCGTCGTACTGGTCGTATAGCCCGTTGGGCCATCCGAATTTCCGCCTTCCAATTTGACGTTAGGCATATCAGAGGTACTGAAAATGTTGTTGCAGACGGACTCAGCCGTATGTTTTCCAACGACGTCGAGACCCATGAACCGGTCGATAGTTCATCACCTCCCGAGTCCATACGATCTGAGGTTAATGCCATCTTAACAGATGCTCTCATGCTCTTTAGGGATATCGAGAAATACCAACGTGAAGATCCGACGCTGGCTCCGATAATGGAAACCCTTTCTTCTGGGGAACACGTCGTCCCGTATGTACTGAGGAATGGTGTTTTATGTTGCCCTTCGAGGCATGATAATATGATGAAAGTTGTCGTTCCAGCTGTTCTTGTACCTATGATCTTTAAGTACTATCATGAGACCCCATTAGGGGGGCATCTAGGCATCTTTAAAACTCGTGAAAAGATTCGTGGAAGGTTCATCTGGAAAGGTATGGACGGTGAAATCCGTCAACTAGTAAAGGCTTGTGAATCTTGTTTGCTTAGTAAACCAACCATGTCCACCAAGGTAGGCCTTTTGTCTTCTCATCGGGCTTCGCGCCCAATGGAACGTCTGTATATTGATTATGTAGGACCCTTCCCCCAGTCAAAGGGAAATGCCAACAAGTTCATCTTTGAATGTGTAGATGGTTTTACAAGATTTTCCTGGCTATTTCCGACTAAGCTGGCTACCGCTCAGTCCACCATTACTTGTCTAAATTCAATCTTTGCTTCTTTTGGTCCGTGTCAATATATTGTGTCTGATAATGCTAAGGCTTTTACATCTAATCTATTTCGTAAATTCTGCTTTGACCTGTTTATCTCTCATGTGACAACTTCTGCTTATTACCCTCAACCATCTCTGGCTGAACGGGTTAATCGTAATCTCAGGTCCGCGCTTATTGCCTATCATCATGAAGATCATTCTAGGTGGAACACGTCCCTGCATTGGTTAGCTTTTGCTTTGAACTCGGCTGTTCATGAATCACATAAGTTTACTCCAGCTTCTTTAATGTTCAAGTTTGTTCAAACACGCCGCTCTTTAACCTCTGGTCTCTGAGTGACATTCTACCTGAGACAATAGATCCAGATAACATTAAAGATCTTTGGAAGAAGGCTAAAGCCAATCTTAAAGTGTCTCATGAAAAGGTTAGGGAAAGATATGATCGTGGACGGAGACCCACCAATTTGAAGGTAGGCGACCAGGTGATGGTCAAGAATTTTGTTCCCGCGGGCAAGCTTGCCCCCAGATTTCATGGGCCGTGTACTATTCTCGATTTCCTTACTCCCGTTACCTTATTGGTAAGCAATCCAGCCACCGAGAGGATATTTGGGTTCACCTGTCACAGGTGAAACCGGTGTAATTTCTGTGTTAACTTGCTTCATATAATTTTGAAAGAAATATGAAGGTTATATTTTTGTTTGACGGGTTTCACTTTTAAGGCCTTCTGCCCTTGGAATCTGTTTCCTTTGTGGGTAACCATTTATTGTAAACCTTCCCCGACCTGTTAAACTGCCATCCTGTCCTTACCACGGCCATTACCACGCTCCCGTCTTCTGCCCAACTACACACGGTGGCTTTCAAATGAAATAAATATTTCTACGCCGCTGGCCCCTCAGTTCCACCACAATGAATGTACCCTAAAATCATTCTGGTCCAACAAAATTCTGCCACCGAGCTTTAATGTTTCAGTGCCTCCGCAGCAGCGCGGCGCCGTACCGCTACTGAGGCAGGGTATGGGCCCGCCCTTCTCCAGTGAGGCCAACCAGTGTACGGCGAGCCGGAGTCCTCCTCCCGGCCAAGGCTGATGTGCGGCGCACAACCTGTAACTGGCCCGCGACCTGGATGTTCGCAGCGGGCGCGGCGTGCTTCAACTCCACTACTCCTCTCATAGTGCGGGCGAGCGTTATCTCAGGGTACTTGAGGGGTCCGAGTGGCCTCCTCTGGACACAAGCAGCAGCGGCCGGTCTGGCCGTCTAAATCAACCTTGGATATATGTAATCAGCTACATAGACATTTAATATCAACAATTACTGCAGTTTTGAACCCAACTGCAATATCTGGTGGACTTAGAAAATTTTTCCTCAACCTTAAAAACTGAAAGTTTCCTTCTGAATTCAACCTCTACAAGCATAAAGACTTTACATCTAAAGTTACTATAAAGAATTCTGAAACTGAATCAAACCAAATTTAGAAAATTGTTATAAATGCTTCTGCAATTAATTTCTATATCAACATCATAACTTGGACCTTTTTTTAAAACAAAAGTTTAGGTTCTTCTGTGTTACCGCTTGGAGCAACTTTTTTTTGGGGGGGGGAGGTCTGTACCGGGTGGTACACCCCCACGCCGCTAATTCAAACTGTGCGCCAGTTGAAACTCCTCTACTGGAGGAAGTCTGAACTTTATCTACTGTGTTAATTTTCAAGTTTCTCAGAAGATGTCACTACTTGGAAATTTTGAAGTTTCTGAACTGGGTCGTTTTCGATGTATTTTTGTTTTGCCTGTAGTAAGAAGTGTGGACATTCTCTTCCAGATGGCACTACTGAAGAACTACAATTGTGCACCCTAGTGCGAAGTGAAAGAACTATGTTTTGGGAGAAATTTTGAATTCATAAGTTTGTTCTTTTTTAAATTTCTTTCAGTAATTGTTTAGGTTGGCAATATTAACCCTTTCTTTCTGCCAGTTTTGAAACTGGCCAATCATAATTTTCTGTAATTAATTTTCCACCAATAAGGTGTTTCTTCCTCAGCTAGTGTAGGGGTTTTCGTCGTTAACCAATAAAATTTTTGTGGGAGGGTTTTCTCATTCCTGAAACGCCTCGAACTTTCCACGAGGGTATATCAACTGCTGATTTTCGGGTCTCCGGGCCACTTCAGTAACATCTATCAGTGCGTTAATACGTAGGAGGGGGCGGGAAGCGCCTCTTTCTTCGGGCAGCAGTTCAGCCACCAGGTAATGGCCGTTTAATAACTTCTTTTCTTGTCAGCTCAGCAATTTAACTCTCGGGGCAGGTCCGAAGCCTTTCCACCATGTAACTTTTCCCTAAAATGTAAAGTCACTTAGTATCAATTCTATCTTTTAAACTACATATTGGGATAGAGAGTGCTTAACCCTCTCGAGCTCCCACTCATGTTGCATTGAGGTGAACTTATTTTCACAACCGTTTCTTCCTTAACGTAATGTAAATTGTTTCCTTCTAAAAGTCACCTCTTTAGTATGGGATTAGCCCTTGCAGTAACGGCCTAGTGCCAAGTAGGTTTTATATAAAGTGTATTAGGAGTGCAAGAACGCCTCCTCTCAAGATGGTATTTTAGAGGCCATGTAATTTACCTGTTTCTTTACTTAATAGGCCTCAGTAGGTTGGGTATTATTACCCCTGTTCTTGGTATGCCTTGAGGGCAGTTTGAAGTATAGTTTATTGTGGCCTTTGGTGGGCTTGAACCTTGAGAGCGAGTTGCTCTTTCTTGAAAATTGAGTTGTTGTATGCCTCGAGGAGGCTTTACCGTGTAAAGAGGAGCAAGTGCTCCTAGGCATGATTGGGGTCTTCTGCCCCTTTGTTGAATTCTGTATATCGTAAGGTTGGGCTTATAGCTCAAGAATTATGTGTCTGGCTCTCGGAGCCCAAATCCTGTAATCACTGTAATTGTACATTTTCGAATTGTGTTTCGGCTACTGAGTACCTGTTCAATTTGTTATTTCTTAATCTTGAAAAGAAAATATAACCTTGTTAAATTTTATCTTAACTTTAATTTCGTATTTTGAGACCTGTTCACCCCCGCACCTTCTTTCACCTCTGCTAATCCACCTAACCACGGTAACAATTATTATTATTATTATTATTATTATTATTATTATTATTATTATTATTATTATTATTATTATTATTATTATTATTATTATTATTGATTTAAGCCCACTAAGGAGCGCTGGTGACTAGTTCTTCCTCGATGCTCTTCTTTGTTCCCAATATCTCTTGAGCCCTGCTGATAATTTCTCCTTTCTCTCCTGTGAAAGGGGCTTCCGACTTCTAGGAACTCTAGGTGGTGGGGTCCAAGACTGTACCATAGCACAAAATTTGGAACGATCTTCTATATCAATATCTGAAATCCCAGCCGAATCCAAGTCCTTCTGTACTTCATTAAGCCACAAGCTTCCAGTCTTGTAGCTTTTAACCAAAGAAAAGTTCTTCTTGATAAGCCTGTTGCTGTCCATTCGTTGTGGGTGTCCGTAGAACTTAAGCCTCCTACGTCGCATGCTGGTATTGGCTGATTCTAACTGTCGATACAGCTCAGAGTTCGATTTAAGTCTGTAGGTTCCATCTGGGAGCAATCTCGGTCCATGAATTTTTCTGAGGATACGTCTTTCGGCTTTCTCTAGATCATCCATGGTGCCTTTTTTGTTCATCAGGAGGGTCTCTGAGGCGTACAAAAACTGTGGTCTGACAACAGTTTTGTAATGACAGATCTTAGCATTTTTCGAAATGCACCTCTTATTATAATGGTTGTGGGATAGTTGGTACGCTGCATTGAGTTTGTTACACCTTTCTAGGATGGATGTACCGTCTCTACCATTGGAGTGGACCCATTCACCAAGATAGCGGAAGCGATTGACTTTCCCAATCGTTCCATGTATGGTCGTCAAAGGGGGGTTACCGGGATGCCGAGTCTCAAAGTACTTAGTTTTGTCATACGATATGTGTAATCCAGCCTTCACCGCTTATCTCGTGCAGGGCTTCAATAGCAATGACAGCATCCTTAGAGTTGTTGGTTAGGATTGCAATGTCATCTGCGAATGCTAGGCACCTGATCTCAATCTTTCGAGTCCCGGCTCCAATGGCAACTGGTTTGATTTCTAGATTCCTCAGTGTACATTCCCAGTTCTTGATGACTTTATCAAGCACTAGATTAAACAGAATGGGTGAGAGGCCATCACACTGCCGTACTCCAGTTTTTATCTTGAAAGTCCGAGATAGTTCTCCCCTGAACTTCACCTTAAATGTTGTATCCGTAAGAGTCTGTTGGATGAGGGTGCGTGTGTTGTAATCAACACCTCGTTCTTGCAATACGGAGAAGAGTGTCTGGCGGTCGAAGGAATCATAAGCTTTTTTAAAGTCGACGAAAACCACAGCGATGTTCATACTCCTTACTTGTTTTAGATGGAGAATGGTTTTTAGGTTGAAGATGTGCTCGGTACAAGACCGTCCCCGCCGAAATCCTCCTTGATATTCACCAATCGTTCGATCACATTGGATTTCTACATTGTCCAGTAAAATCCTTGACAGCACTTTGTATGCTACTGACAGCAGAGATATCCCTCGGTAGTTGTTGACATCACTGTGGTCACCTTTTTTATGTAAAGGGTGTATGATAGCTGATTTCCAGTCATCAGGGATCCTGCCAGTCTCCCAGCAATCGATCAAGATCTGGTGTATGGCCTCTGTGATCTTATTTCCACCTGCTTTTAGAGCTTCCGCAATGATGCCATCTTCCTCGGGTGCTTTGCAGTTCTTAAGATGTCCGATGGCATTAGCAACTTGCTGCATTGTTGGTGGGTTAGATGGGAGGTGTATCTCTGGAGGATCTTCAACAGGTAATCTTTCCGTGGGCTCTTCGCAATTGAGCAGCTGCTCAAAGTAGTTTGCCAAAAGTTCCACGTTCTGGCTGTTGCAGGTGACCAACTCCCCGTCTGTATTCTTAAAGTGAAGACATTGTGGTTTATAACCTGAATGTTCCCCTTTGAAGGCCCGATAAAAGTTTCTGGTGTTGTACATTTTGAATTCTTCATCTAACTTCTCCAGTCTTGACCGATCGTAAGATCTTTTCACACGTCTGATGGTCTTACTCGACAGTTTCCGCATCATTCTGAAATTCTCCCAATCTTCCTTTCGTTTAGTCGAGTACCACTTCGTCCACGCTGCGGCACGCTCATCAACTGCAAGATCGCATTCAGTATTCCACCATCTATGTCGTCTCTTCCTTCGAGGTTGTCCGAGGTTATTGGTCGTTTCGCATATGGTGGACTTCAGTTGGTTCCAGTCTTTCATATCTTTTTGCAAGATGTCGGTTGCAAAACGTTCTTTATTCTCCGACAGGAATTGGGGATCAATCCTTGGTGGAACTGTGGTAGAAGGTATATTTCGTTTTGGCAGTAATCTGGTCTTTCTTTGTGTGAAGAAATGGTCAGAATCAACATTCCATCCTTTACGAACTCTGACATTCATGATCTCTTTCCTGCATTTTACACTGATTGCAACATGATCGATTTGAAATGATCCTATAGCTGCGTTCGGTGATTGCCAGGTGGCCTGATATTTTGGCTTTCTGGGGAAAACTGTGGACATGATCTTCAACTGATGTAATCTACACAGTTCAATTAAGCGCTTGCCGTTGGTGTTTGTTCGTCTATGTGCTGTGTAAGGCCCCAGTATATCTTGGTACTGTCGTTCTTTTCCCAGTTGAGCGTTGAAGTCACCTACGAGTATTTTGACATGGTGACCGGGAATCTTACCGATCTCGTCTTCTAGCATCTGCCAGAAACTTTCGAACTTTTCAGGGTTCTTCTTATTGTCATCATTAACTGGAGCATGTGCATTTACAATAGAGTATCCCTTGTTGCCACATCTTAGAGATAACACAGAGATGCGTTCGCTAGCTGATGTAAATCCGATGACAGAATCCATTATATCACGTCGTACTAAAAAAGCTGTACCAAAAACGCTGGAGCCATGTGTGTTCTTAGATGCTGGTTTCCCCTTCATTACTCTATAACCTTCTGACTCAAAAGCCACATCATCAGTAAATTGGGTTTCTTGGACTGCTGTTATTGCAATTTTGCGTTTATGCAGGATGTCCGTCAATTGCTTGAGTTTTCCGGTCTTACAGAGGGTTTGAATATTGATGGTTCCAAAGTGTGTGACAGTTTTGGGTCTCAATAGGTTGGTGATATTGGGGAACTCCGACTTTCCCCGCACGATGAGGTCAGGCTCCCCAGAATTCGAAGGCCTGAATGTGCCTCCATTGGTGACGGGAGATTGGATACTCCCTGGGGTAGTGACATCTGCGTCGTTGTTTATCATCGTATGCGAACTAGTAAAGAAATTTACTAGGGGTGAAGACTAAACGCCTTCAGGGTTGGCCACTCCGAATCTTATTCAGGAGCGTTGATTACAATGGGGTCGCTACTCCCAAAGGCATTTTAGAGCTACTGCCAGCAATTATTTAGGCCGCCCCTTACATGGGGAACAGACGCCCTTGCAGCCGCCCCTGACATGGGAAACAGACGCTGCTGATGCCAAGTGTACTTATATTATTCCCTAAGCACTGGGCTGCCTCTTCCGCAATCTCCACCATTCTCTGCTGTAGATTCCGTTGAGGGCTTCACTCGTAACCCTGAGCTGGGACCCTTACCAGATGCTACACACCGGGTCAGTGTGCTCTGGGACTCACATAGGCAGGGGCGCCAATCGCTGGGCAGTGCTACCTTCGAAGAGGGTCCCTACCTGCTAATTATTATTATTATTATTATTATTATTATTATTATTATTATTATTATTATTATTATTATCTTGCAGTAAAAGAAAAGGTGACTGGATTCGAAACTCATAGCCTTCAATTTTCAATTTCAAGACTACCGCGATAGCCATTACGCCACAGACCCACAAGTTTTCGATTGTGAAATTTATGGTACTATTTAACAATGTGTACATTCAAGTTTGAGTGTACTAGAGTTCCATATTTGTTAATATTATTGGTTTTACGTCCCACTAACATTTCAGTAGAGTATTTGATTGATTTTCGTAACATAAGGGGCATCGAATGTAACCTCAACACAGATGCGAGGTCATTCATTTTTTTAATACTTGCGGTCCTTATCAGTTCCCATGCCCATTATCTTGCTGGGTAATTTGTTCAGCGGATAACACTTTTCTTGGAATATAACTGTAATGTAATATTATTTAGTGACAAACACAGATACATTATAAACAATAAGGCAGTGCGCCAAGAATCATACAGATGGCAATATGTTATTGAAGAGTTGGTCACACCAAGCCATGTAGGTAGCAGCACTATCGGCTTTCTCGCTGAAAACAGTAAGCTGTCCGGTATTGTCATATTAAAGTATTTGCCCAAACACAACTCGGGTAATACATCATCCTTTCAAAACATTATAACTACCATTACCGAAACTGAACATACTATACAGAAGATCCCATAGGCCCTACGATTTACCAGAAGAGGTCAGACATGAAATCAACAAAAGGATCCCGCAATATATAAAAAACATTCACAACAACAACAACAACAACCTAAATAACAATACCACCAATAGATCGCAGTTAAACAAACTTAGGAACAAAGTAAAACAGAAAAATTTACTTATAACGAAAGCCGACAAAGGTAACACCACTGTCATTATTGACAAGAACGAATACATAGCAAAGGCCAAAGAATGTTTCCAAGACAACACCTTTTTTAGATCCAACCAACAACATGCAAAGAAACCTCAAAAGTCTACTTAAGAACACACACTCATAACAATGAACTCTCAACTACCGACTGCTAAAATACATAAAGAAAACATACCCATGAGACGAATCATAAATTACAGAGATAGCCCAACCTATAAACTTTCGCAATTTATTCAGGAATACCTTAAAAAGTATTACTGGGTTTTAGCAAACAAGATAATACGAAGATCAATAGAATTTTGCAATATAATTAAAGAATTAAAGATTGAACAACACTATACTCTTGCTTCATTTAATAAAACAAACATGTATCCAAACATTCCCACTAAACAAACAATAGAAATAATAAAAAATCCAATACTAATAATCCAACCCAAAAACTACAGCAATTAGAGCACCCTAGAAATAGAATTCATGAACCTACTTGAATTTGCCTTCAATAATAATTTTAAATTCCATGATACCATATACCAGCAACAAGGCCTACCTATGGAATCTCCTGCCTCCCGGATACAAGTTGAATTTTATATAGGTCACCTAGAACATACATCAATCAGTGAAATAGAAAACATATTCTTCTGGTGCAGATTTGTTGACGATACTTTTGTAATCATCGCCAACAGATCCACCGACGCAAACACCATATTATACGAACTCAACACATTGAACTCCCAGATAAAATTCACTGAAGAGATCTAAAACAACTTCACCTTAAATTACTTGGACCTAACAATAACCAGACATGAAAACCATTTATCTTGCAAAATCTACAGAAAACCCACGCATACCCTAAATACCATAAAATTCAATTCCATCCACCCCAACACACATAAAAGAGCAGCTTACTACAGTATGGTATACAGAGTCTTCAACATACCGATGACAGCAGAAGATCTAAATAAAGAACTACAACTAATCCACGATAGTGTAAAGTAATGGTCAATAAAATCATAAGATTAAATTCCAGCCCAAAACCAAATTAACAAAAATAGACAAACCCAAGATAGATTACGCCTTATTTACCTTTAACAATATACATTTATACCCCATAACTAATATTTTTAAAAAGTACGACCTGAAAATAGCATTTAAAACCACGCACAACGGCACCAATATTATACATAACGCCAAGACAGTTAACAACAACAATAAATACAACCAATCAGGAGTTTACCGTATTAAATGCAACAACTGCGAAACAAGTTATATTGGACGTACAGGCAGAAACTTCATAATCCGCTACAACGAACATTTAAACGCAATAAAACGTAACCAATTTTCATCAATAGGTCAGCAAATGAAGAATTCAAACACAGGTTTGCGGACATTGAGAATGATATGAAAATATTAAACATACATTCTAAGGGCCCCCTTCTTAACATAACTGAAGATTTCTACATTTCCCTAGACCAATACGCTAATCCTAATTACAATATAAATGGCATCACGGAGAAAACAATATCGTCTTCAACAAAGTTATTCCCGCCCTAAAATGATTACCTCAAAATAGTAAATAAACAGAACACAGCAAGCTCCAATAAACCGACGAACAACAAGCCCTGCTCCACCCTTACCCCCACAATAGCCACTCAACCTACCCCTCCATCTATACCCCTCACTACAGCGAACATAAGTCCAAGGCGAATACGTAGCAGTACGCAGCGAGATCCCAAACAGAACGTCACCCAACCATAACAACAACAGCAGTAAGTACAAATTCACTCTCGCACACATCATCAGGCATTCTTTCAAACTTATAACACTTTACTCATCTCACCGTCATCTCATCTCACTGCAGCACCGATACACAAATATAGACAAGGATGAAGTTACCACCAAATATCTTTATTCAACCATATCCAAAAAACCAAAACCAAGACTTCATCATCTGTTTCTACCTAATGAAAACAAGTTTACAGCCAAGCCACGTATTGTCTATATCTACAATATTGGACCATTTAATGACTTGGGTTTTTATTACAAGCATACATGGAGACATCTTTTAGAATAAATAGAACATTCTCAAGAAACTACAACCACTGTTCACGAGCTCAAAATCAATCAACATAAACATAGGCGCACAAAACCCTAACGAGGAAATCTGAAGAAGGAATATGCAAGACATGAACTTTCAAATTCAACAAGTGTTTTATTTACATGTTTTCAGTGTTCTTAGTGTGTTTAATGTGCACGTACAATTAGTTTTAAGCTTAGGTGAAGTCTTTTACTACCATATTTTAATCTCAAAATAATTTTAATCCCACGGAATCACAAATGGAATGACGATAACATCCAACTCACATCCCCATTAGACATCCGAATGTGCTAATGGATGACATCTTTTTAGTAACACAAACCAATGCCTAATAGATGTAATATTATGATTTGTCAGCTGATGATGACCAAATAGAATCGAAACCGATACTGATGTAAGTCTACATTTGCAATAAACAGTATTGACAGGTGGAATTTCTTTCTTATCCATTTACGTGTAATCAGTCAATACGGACATGGAACTCATAAATTAGTTCATTGTCATAGTCTGATAGAGAAAATCTAACACGAAATGTGAATAACCGCCCACAAGAAAAAAATTGTGCGCAACTTATTCGAAGCTGCGAATGTAACAAGTGTTTCGAAGTATATAGATAAACTGAGAAACAAGGAGTCTGCCAGTTTTAATGTTATGAAATTATCTCGCTAGAGCTGACTGAAGTTGCTTTTTTCCATGAACTAAGTCACTGTATAAATTATTTCACTCCCTTGTGAATGCAGCTTCTTGAGTTTGACTTTTGATTTCACAGGAGGACACTATCTTATTCATAACTAATATCACATTCACTAAATCCATTTACCGGACCTACATTAAATGAGCATACTTCTCACACTATTACATATCGTAATATAAGAGAAGAACTTAATAGTTTGCCCGGGTTAGCTATACTGTACATAGGTGTATTTAACATTGTTATGTAAATACTAAGTAAAGCCTACCTATTTTTCTCTGGCTGCAAATGAACCCGTTATCAGGACGAATAGAAACAAATACAGTAGAGACAATACTCGACATTTACGGATTTAGCCTTGTTAAAATAAGAGACAATTCGACGATGGCGCTCCTAGTGACTTGATCCGAAAAGTCGCGCTAAATTCAAATATCAATGGAAATGCATATACGAAAATGGTTAAATAAATTACGTCTAGAAAGTAAGTATTAGTGAGATATTAACTTCGAAGTTGCTAAAGCAATTCTGGATATATGAATGAAGAATTATTTAAAAGGTTATTATTTAAAAACTGAAATTAGACATATAAACAAGATGTGAAATGGACTGCTGTGAAATGGCTTGATCTTTCATTTAAGCATTACTTTTTTTTTGCTTTAGTGTTCCTGCCTAAAATTTTACGGTTAAATTTGTCTTTTTTCTCATTTAAAAACATTGTTCCATTGTACCATTGTTAATAAAAATATCGGCACATTCCTCCCACACATGATGCAATGAATTAACATTTAAAAGCTGGACAATTTTCCTCTTAACATGAAGCCTATTAACAGAAAGAAAATCTATAAAATCCCGGCTTTAATCTGAGAAGAGAGATGAAAGAAATAAAAGTATAATTATGTTGTCGATAGTGATGCTTTGAGCAATATTTACGACAATTAGAGTAAAAATGTAACATACCCTTGGCTGTATAGTCGAGGATTTCTAAAGTTGCTGGTCTGGAAATGATCTGGACAGATCTTATAATTCTTATATAAGCGTAACGTCCCTTCTTTCTTGTACACCTCATCCAAATCCCTTCTGTGACATTTCAAAACTCAGATCACATCTACAACAACACATCGGGATTGAAGGTTAACTGCTGCAGTATGCAATAAAATATGCGTATTATGTTTTAAGCCAGTTGAAATATGGGTCGAGAAGGTCAGAATTTTATGAAGTACTATAAAAATCTCTTTGTCCCTGGAAGAATATATATACAAACATAATATTACTTACATTTTTGTCACGATGGAAGCGAAAGAAAGACCGCGCATTCTTCTCTACTTCATAGTTACTGCAGCCAAACACAGCACATACCTTTCCCCTGATGTTGAGAGGAGATATCAAGGAATGACACACGCTACTGTTTAATTATGTCAACTCACTGAAAATGCATAAATAACACCAAAAACTTCACACACAAATACGCGTGTTCTTATGACAGAATCAGTAGTTCTCAGGTCTACCCGCTAGAGAGAGATCTAATAGCTGTCCCTCGATATCTCGCTGAGTGTCGCGTATTGTCTCTACTGTATTTGAAAGAAATGCATAGTGTTGCGACTTCTGCTGGTTGATATGTTCCTACACTACGCGGCGCTGGTGTAGATAGAAGGTGATCAGCTGTCCCCGAACATGTGATTCTAAATGAGATCTGATGTGACTTAATTCGGAATTTATCGTTTAAATAAATGATTTAAAACCATGTGTTAATTTTGTGATGTTACAGGACTGTACATTCTGTTTACTGCCCGATGACTGTGGTTATGTGCGATCTGTGTTTCGTTCAAGTTACGATATAGTGTTCGTAGTGAAAAATACGTAGGAAATATTTTGCATTTAGTAATAATTTCATGACATTACTTCTGAAATGTGCTCGTCAGTATCTTAACGAATATCTCAAATGTGTCTATTGAGCCAAGTGTTACTTCATTATTTCACTCCGAAATCAAACTCAGTTGCAATTATCAATTATAACCTTATACGTAATATAAACATATTAATACTCTGCAGGCACCCACACGAATGTTACGTACTGGTACGTCATGCATATTTGATTCCTATATAACTACTTAAATTATACCTTAACATGCTCGGCTTAATGAATCTTACCAGCACTTCACCCCATCAGACAGTTAACTGGACACATTTGACATTTTCCGGGTATATTTTGCGGTTGTACGAGCCTGAATTTTATTCCTTACTTCGTTTACTTGGAAATAAAATCGGTATCGTATGTAATGGAAAATTAATTTTGGTACCAAGTACTGAACATTTTCAGTACAGCACCCATGTCCATGAGAAACAGTAATTGGAGGTAAATTATCCCGCAATCTTGAAAGATTTCTTCCCATAATGCTTCTTATACACTAAAATTTCTCCCATCTTGCTCTACATGAGGAAACATACCTGATAATTAATTCGATGGGTAAATGGGGATAGTTGGATGAGTTCTATATTCTAGTAGACTTGTTAGGACTGAAATCGGACTGACTTTTGCTTCCTTTGTATGAAGTAAAATGGCGTATGGGTTTTAGTGGCAGCAGTCTCCGAGGACAAGTTGGCTCGCCAGATGAAGGTATTTTGTTGACGCCTGCAGATGACCTGTGCGTCGCGATGAGGATGAAATAATGATGAAGACGACACATACACTCAGCCCCTGTGCCAGAGAAATTAATCAATTATGGTTAAAATTCCGACCCTGTCGGGAATCGAACCCGGGACCCCTGTGACCAAAGGTCAGCACGCTATTTAGCATGAAGCCGGACTGCTCTGTATTGTTTTGCAAAGAACCAATACATGCTGTAAAGTCTGTCACTTTGCTTGCATGTTCAACAACATACCCACAGAAGTGATGAATAACATTCATTTGTGAACTGGTGAAAGGAAATATTTCTTCATCTTCCCAACTCGATAATAGTGGCTGATCAAAGCTAAGCTTGCTGTATTCTTTTTTTCGTGAGCTGTAATTAACATTATGGCATTGTCTTTGACAACAGCTTTTGCCATGGCTCTAAGCTGACTGAAAAATTATGTTAAGGGTACCATCACTTACAGGCAGATCTTGGCGTGGGATAGGCTTCGGCCACTTTGAAAATAGAGTGGAATCTTTTGGGGGTGAAAAAAATGCTGTTTTTCATTCGAATGTTTATCGTAACTCGACTTGCAACCCTGGACATAGCAAGTTGTAGGCATTTTTCGCATGCGTTATTAAATTGAAGCACATGCGAAAGTATACGTCCTACTTCTCAAATGCTTAATCTTTTCCACTTTACAGTTCATGAAAAGTTAACACCAGATATTTTTCACGTATAAAACTGGAGAACGTATAAAACTACCGAAAAAGACCACAAACTCTTGACACACTTCCACATTAAGCCGAGAAAAAGAGCGCGCACATGGACATTTTATCGACGGCAGCGCTGCAGGCGGCGGAGAACATGTGATTCAGAGGGAGTCTATTCGTCCTGCCTGTATTAACATTATCAGTAAGACAAGATGAACAAATTTCACTCTCTCATCTCGGGAAACAAATCGCTTCAACTGAGTAACAATTACCAGGTGCAATGAAGTTGTTTGCTTGGCAACAAGGGTTGGCTCATTTTGGGGTACGAGTTGTGCTTTATAATGAGAACGATGACAGAAGCTGGCAAAGTGATCACTCAGAGACGCACTAAAGTAGAAAATAGAACAGTGAAGGTGCTTAGCTGTTCCATGCATGCGCTGAATCTCCCTCACTTTTTTCCCTAGCACAGTAGCCTTGGCTTAACTCTAACTAGTTCTGCGGCCTCGTTTAGTTCTGTATCTCTCTTCTGAGTCCCGTTGCACCTGTTGAGCGAGCGCGTCTATACGTAATAATAATAATAATAATAATAATAATAATTGTACCGGGCGGTACACCTCTACACCGTTTATTTAAAAGTTGCGCCAGTTGAAACTCCTCTTCTGGAGGAAGGTTGAACTTTATCTATTCTATTAATTCTCTACTTTCTCAGAAGATGTCACCACGTGGAAAATTTTGAGTTTTTGAACTGTGTCACTTTTGATGTGTTTTTGTTTCGCTTGAAGTAAGAAGTGTGAACTTTCTCTTCTAGAGGACACTACTGAAGATCAACAATAGCGCACCCTAGTGCGGAGTCAAAGAACTATTTTGTTGGAGAAATTTTTATTTCAAAAGTTTGTTTCTTGTTAAATTTCTTTCTGTTATTGTTTAAGTTGGCTGTATACCCCTCTTTTTCCCCTTGTTTTAGATTTATCCAATCCCGAATTTCTTTTAGTAATTTCTGACCAATCTGGTGTATCTTCCCCCAACTTGTATCTGTTGCGGGGTCCTATCCAATAAAAACATTGTGGGCGGGTGTTTTCATTCCCCTAACGCCTAGAAACTTCCGCGAGAGTATATAAACTGCTGATTTTGGGGTCTCCGGGCCACTTCTGTTCCATCTTTCAGTGTATTAAGTACATAGCAGGAGGCGGGAAGCGCCTCTTTCTTCTTCAGCCGTTCAACACCAGGTAATGGCCTATTAATAACTTCTTTTCTTGCTAGGTAGGCAGTTTAACACTCGCGGCGGGTTCGAAGCATTTCCATCATGTAACCTTTTCCTAAAATGTAATTACTCTTTTCATCTTTTTCTTGTAAAGCTACATATTGGGATAGAGAGTGCTAACCCTCTCGAGCTCCCACTCACATTTGTTTTGAGGTGAACTTATTTTCTCAAACTATTCTTCGTTTATGTAATGTAAAGTGTTCTTCTCTAAGTCACCTCTGTAGTATGGGATTAGCCCTTGCGTTAGCGGCCCAGAGCCAGATTAGGTTTTAAAAACAAAGTGTATTAGGAGTGCAAGTTCGCCTCCTCTCAAATTGTTATTTTAGAGGTCATGTAATCAACCTTCTTTTCATGTAATAGACCTCCGTAGGTTGGGTATTTTACCCCTGTGAATACGTCCTTAGAGGACAGCTTGAAGGTAGAGTTTGGTGTGGCCTTGTGATAGGCTTACAATTTTGAGAGCGGATCGCTCTTTGAAATTTGTTTCTGTATGCCTCGTGCAGGCTTTATGTGTAATGTTAGGAGCCAGTGCTCCTGGGCATGAATGGGGTTTTCTGCCCCTTGGCTAAAATTTTTTTTGGAGTAAGGCGGGGCTGATTGCCCAAGAGTTATGAAGTAAGGGCACTGAGCCCGAATCCAGTAATATTGTACCTACATTTTTGCTACTCTGTACCTGTTATGATTGTTATCTCTTGTTTTTGAAAAGAAAATATAACCTAGTTAAATTTTAAATTAATTTTACATTGCACGTAAATTTCGTAGCTTGAAACCCATTCACACCCGCACCTTCTTTCACCTCTACCTACCACGGATATCTCCGTAACAAGTGGTAGCAGAGCGTGGTTGAATGGGTCTCAATTTAGCCCCTTTTGACGGCTAAACATTGCTTTAATTCGAACTCTAACAATTTTCTCAGTTGCTGGAATTTTTTGAGTTTTTTTTTAATTGTTCTGTCATCATGTCCGGCCCTCGCGATGTTCTCCTCCTTAACTATTTGCGCAAAGAGGAGTTGATATACGAGTTAACTATCAGAAACGTTCAATCTGGAGGCACGGTTGCAATAGACACTAACAAGCTTAGAGAGTCACTTGATTTGCCCATTTCCATCCCCAATTTGGGAGAGAAAGAAATTGACGACTCTCTTTCCACGATCACGGAGAATATTACTGGGCTAGCTTCCGTAGTTAGTTTTTTTGATGAAAATGATCCGTCTCCTAACCAAATTAAGCGTGTGCAAGGCAGATTATATCACTTTTCAAATAGAGTTAATGATCTGTTGTCTCTGAAGGTGAATGACGTTCAGAGGAAGCAAGCTAATACGCTCCTTGAAACTATCTCTGAATTGTCTAGTAAAGTCACTCAATTGTTAACTGGGGAAGTTCCTCCCAAATCTGATCAGCCCACCATAGTGAATGTAAGTAGGGAGGAAGAACCTGCTAAGGGAGAAGGCAATAGGATAACCGTTGCTGCTCAAACTATCTCTGCCCCATTGGACAACGAGTCTGAACGCCGCACATCGTTGAACAATGTACGTGCTGAATTAACTTCCTTGCCATTGAAACCTTTACCTACTATGTCGCCCGGGTTTAGCAGCTTGCCTCATCCATTGGCAATGTTGCTCAGAGGTATATCCAAGTTTTCCGTTAATACCACCAGTGACGTAATTTCATTTTTAAGATTTCTAGTGGAATTTCAGGATCATGCCCTTGTGTTTTCTCTTTCCCCATGTCAAATTTTGCAAATTATCTATCCTTATGCTATTGGGGTTCTCTCAGATAAAATAGTAAGAGCCATAGCTGAACAGTCATCTATCGAAGATTTCCATGCACATCTGCTTGCAAATTTTATTCCTGCCCGCGCGAGGTCATCTCTTATTCAGAAATACTATTATCGGGTACAGCGCTTGGATGAAAACCTGGCAGACTTCATCCAAGATATTAAGTTTTATACTAGGGTGTTTGCTCTCCACTTCCCTGAGGATCAGATCGTGCAAGCTATTGTCGAAGGGATTTCACCACCCTACAGGTCATATTTGTGTTTCGCGGCGTGCCCGCAAACCTTCTCTGAACTGGAAGCATTAGCCGTCTCTGCGGAAGGAGTTAGGTATGCCGATTCCTTGCGTGTGGCAAAAGAACCCCCGCCTTCTTTTAGTAATACTCGGCTTCCACCTCGCCGATCAGTCACCCCTCATAAATGTTATGCTTGCGGGTCGCCTGACCATCTGCGCAATAAGTGTCCTCTGATCAAGTCTAGTAGGGCAAATAATGGAGCTGGTTCATCACAAGGCTGTTTTAAGTGTGGGGCCTTCTCACATATCGCCAAAAATTGCCCAAACTCAAATAGCACCCCCTCCTGCTCAACTTCTGGTGCAAATTCCACCTATGCCAATAATAAAAAGTGACTAGTGGCATCGGCTGAGTCGACTAATCCATCTTCCCGAGACTCAGCCCCTAGTAAACAGGTTGTAAATGCAGAGAACAATCAGCCTTCAAATTCATCTTTTGAATGCCCTAAAGAATGTCTTAGGATTGCGGCGGATACCCCCGCACCTGTTCCTTTTCTTAAGATTGAGTTAAATAACGAGCCTATAACAGCTCTCTTAGATTCAGGCAGTGTTTGTTCGATTATTTCGGCTGAATGGTATTCTAAATTGAAATCTGTTTGTAAACTACCTGACCATGTCTCAGCTCTTATTCAATATGTTTCGGCTAATTCATCGCCATTAGAAATTCTAGGTTCCGTACCGGTCAAAATTCGTATTTTTAAATTTACATGGAAAATCAAACTGTTTGTGGCTAAGCACTTGTCTTGCCCCATCATATTGGGAGCGGACTTCATTTCTCACACTGGTCTTGTGCTCGATCTCCAGAGTAGGTCGTGCACTTTCAAATTTGCGTCCAATTGTAGAATTCCCTTGTTAAAGTGTAATTCTGTATCATGTTCATCTATTTCGCCTACCCAGGATGAGATGTTGTTAGACCTTAGACATCTACCTGAGGAGCAGGCTGATAGTATTCGGAAACTGTGTCAGTCGTTTCCCGAGGTGTTCTCTGATACTCTTGGTGTTACTGACCTTATTGAATACAAAATTGAGGTCACGGATTCGATTCCTGTCCGTTTTCCACCGTATAGGCTATCTCCACCTAAAATGAAGGCTCTGAAAGAAATCATCGATCAGATGTTGAAGGATGGTATTATTAGGCCCTCTAAGTCAGCGTATTCTTCGCCTATTTTTCTAGTCCCGAAACCCCAAGGAGGCTTCAGGCCTGTCATTGATTACAGGGCTCTCAATCGGAAGGTGGTGTTGCAATCTGTGCCCCTTCCCGACCTTCATTCTTGCTTTTCATGGTTTCGTAAGGCCAAGTTCTTCACAATCTTGGACTTGAATCAGGCCTATAATCAAATTCCCCTTGCCGAAGAGTCTAAACATCTTACAGCATTTGCCACGGACTGGAACTTATACGAATACAACCGCGTGCCTTTCGGGCTCCCCACGGGGGCAGCTGTGCTCACTAGGCTACTAGATAGGGTCTTTTCCGACATCAAATTTGAGTACTTATATCACTACTTGGATGATGTCGTCGTATTTTCCGAGACTTTTGAAGAACATCTAGATCATCTGCGAGAAGTTCTGAATCGCCTTCGTAAGGCTGGGTTAACTGTCAAGTTGTCCAAGGTTGCCTTTGCTAAGCCCTCTATGTCATTCCTAGGGCATATTGTGTCACCCGATGGGGTAGCTGTCGATCATTCTAGAACACAGACCATCCGTGATTTTAAACCTCCTAAGGACATCAAAGGTATCGCTAGATTCATTGGTATGGTGAATTTCTTCAGGAAGTTTATTCCTAACTTCGCTAATAGAGCGGCGCCCTTAAACCTTCTTCGTAGGAAAGGCATCAAATTCGAGTGGGGACCTTCTCAACAAGCCGCTTTCGAAGATCTTAAATTAGCTCTCTGTAATGCCCCTGTACTTGCTATGCCTGATTTCTCGAAGAAATTCATCGTCCAAACGGACGCGTCGTCGTCAGCTGTAGCTGCAGTCCTTCTTCAAGAGACTGAACTAGGGAGGCGTCCCATCGCCTATGCATCTAGGACTCTATCGGCTCAAGAAGCCAAGTATTCCATCTATGAGCTCGAAGGGTTGGCAGTCTTATTCGCCTTAGAAAAGTTCCGTCTCTATCTGGAACATGTCAAATTCGACCTGGAGACAGATAACCAAGCCTTAAGCTGGGTCTTAGGTAGACCGCGTCGTACTGGTCGTATAGCCCGTTGGGCCATCCGTATTTCCGCCTTCCAATTCGATGTCAGGCATATCAGAGGTACCGAAAATGTTGTGGCTGATGGACTCAGCCGTATGTTTTCAAACGAGGTCGAGACCCATGAACCGGTCGACAGTTCATCACCTTCCGAGTCCATACTATCCGAGGTTAATGCCATCCTAACCGATGCTCCCATGCTCTTTAGGGATATCGAGAAATACCAACGTGAAGATCCTACGCTGGCTCCGATAATGGAAACCCTTTCTTCTGGGGAACATGCTGTCCCTTATGTTCTGAGGAATGGTGTTCTATGTTGCCCTTCGAGGCATGATAAGTTGATGAAAGTTGTTGTTCCAGCGGTTCTTGTACCTATGATCTTCAAATACTATCATGAGACCCCATTGGGGGGGCATCTTGGAATCTTTAAAACTCGTGAAAAGATTCGTGAAATGTTCATATGGAAAGGTATGGACGGTGAAATTCGGGAACTCGTAAAAGCTTGTAAATCTTGTTTGATCAGTAAACCCACCATGTCCACTAAGGTAGGCCTTTTGTCTTCTCATCAAGCGTCGCGCCCCATGGAACGCCTGTATATTGATTATGTGGGACCCTTCCCCCAGTCAAAGGGCAATGCCAACAAGTTCATCTTTGTGTGTGTAGATGGTTTTACAAGATTTTCCTGGTTATTTCCGACTAAGCTGGCTACCGCTCAGTCAACCATTACTTGCTTAAATTCTATTTTTGCTTCTTTTGGTCCGTGTCAATATATTGTATCTGATAATGCTAAGGCGTTCACATCAAATTTATTTCGTAAATTCTGTTTTGACTTGTCCATCTCTCATGTTACTACTTCTGCTTATTACCCTCAACCATCTCTGGCTGAACGGGTTAACCGTAATCTCAGGTCCGCACTCATTGCCTATCATCATGAAGATCCTTCCAGGTGGGACACGTCCCTGCATTGGATAGCTTTTGCTTTGAATTCGGCGGTTCATGAATCTCACAAGTTTACTCCAGCTTCTTTGATGTTCAAGTTTGTTCCCAACTCGCCGCTCTCTAACCTCTGGTCTTTGAATGACATTTTACCCGAGACAATAGATCCGGATAACATTAAAGATCTTTGGAAGAAGGCTAAAGCCAATCTTAAAGTGTCTCATGAAAAGGTTAGGGAAAGGTATGATCGTGGACGGAGACCCACCACTTTGAAGGTAGGTGACCAGGTTATGGTCAAAAATTTTGTTCCCGCGGGCAAGCTTGCCCCCAGATTTCATGGGCCTTGTATCATTCTCGATTTTCTTACGCCGGTTACCTTATTGCTAAGTAATCCAGCCACCGAGAGGATATTTAGAGTTCACCTGTCCCAGGTGAAACCGGTGTAATTTCTGTGTTAACTTGCTTCATATTATTTTGAAAGGATATGAAGGTTATATTTTTTTTGAGTTTCACTTTTAAGGCATTCTGCCCCTTCTGTAATATTTTGGTTTTAGATGTAAGCCTTGTGTAAAACCTGCCCCGACCCGTTAAACTGCCATCCTGTTCTTGCCACGGCCATTACCACGCTCCCGTCTCCTGCTCCACCTTACACTGTGGCTTCATAATTGTAAATGCCATGGATATCTACACGCCGCTGGCACCTCAACCTCTCCACAAGCCTGTACCCTCAAAGAAGATGATAGTCCAACACAATTCTGCCGCCTAGCTTTAATGTTTCAGCGCCCCCGCAGCCGCGCAGCGCCGTGCAGCGACTGGGGAGGGGGATGGGCCCCCTCCTCTCCAGCGAGGACGACATGTGCACGGCGAGCCGGAGCTCTCCTCCCGGCCAAGGCTGATGTGCGGCGCACGACCTGCTACATGCCCGCAGCCTGTATCTGTTCACCGCGGGCGCGGCGTACTTCAACACCTCTGCTCCCCTCATAGTGCGGGCGAGCGGTATCTCAGGGTACTTGAGGGGTCCGAGCGGCCTCCGTTGGACGCAAGCTGCAACGGCCGGTCTGGCCATCCGACTCAATCTACATCAACTACATGGACAGTCACCATAAGCAATAACTACACTTGGGAATTCAACAACAATATTTGGTGGACATTGCAAAATTTTTCTTCACCTTTAAGTATTAAAAGTTTATCTTCAGAAATTCAAATTCTACAAACATAAAGACTTTCATTCACCTGCAACAACAACATTTTGAAACTGAATTAAGAAATCTTGTAAATGCTTCTGCTATCTATCTTCGTATCAACATCATTACTTGGACTTTGTTTCAAACTGATTTCATGTGTCACCCCTGGAGGAACTTTTGGGGGGGGGGGAGGTCTGTACCGGGCGGTACACCTCTACACCGTTTATTTAAAAGTTGCGCCAGTTGAAACTCCTCTTCTGGAGGAAGGTTGAACTTTATCTATTCTATTAATTCTCTACTTTCTCAGAAGATGTCACCACGTGGAAAATTTTGAGTTTTTGAACTGTGTCACTTTTGATGTGTTTTTGTTTCGCTTGAAGTAAGAAGTGTGAACTTTCTCTTCTAGAGGACACTACTGAAGATCAACAATAGCGCACCCTAGTGCGGAGTCAAAGAACTATTTTGTTGGAGAAATTTTTATTTCAAAAGTTTGTTTCTTGTTAAATTTCTTTCTGTTATTGTTTAAGTTGGCTGTATACCCCTCTTTTTCCCCTTGTTTTAGATTTATCCAATCCCGAATTTCTTTTAGTAATTTCTGACCAATCTGGTGTATCTTCCCCCAACTTGTATCTGTTGCGGGGTCCTATCCAATAAAAACATTGTGGGCGGGTGTTTTCATTCCCCTAACGCCTAGAAACTTCCGCGAGAGTATATAAACTGCTGATTTTGGGGTCTCCGGGCCACTTCTGTTCCATCTTTCAGTGTATTAAGTACATAGCAGGAGGCGGGAAGCGCCTCTTTCTTCTTCAGCCGTTCAACACCAGGTAATGGCCTATTAATAACTTCTTTTCTTGCTAGGTAGGCAGTTTAACACTCGCGGCGGGTTCGAAGCATTTCCATCATGTAACCTTTTCCTAAAATGTAATTACTCTTTTCATCTTTTTCTTGTAAAGCTACATATTGGGATAGAGAGTGCTAACCCTCTCGAGCTCCCACTCACATTTGTTTTGAGGTGAACTTATTTTCTCAAACTATTCTTCGTTTATGTAATGTAAAGTGTTCTTCTCTAAGTCACCTCTGTAGTATGGGATTAGCCCTTGCGTTAGCGGCCCAGAGCCAGATTAGGTTTTAAAAACAAAGTGTATTAGGAGTGCAAGTTCGCCTCCTCTCAAATTGTTATTTTAGAGGTCATGTAATCAACCTTCTTTTCATGTAATAGACCTCCGTAGGTTGGGTATTTTACCCCTGTGAATACGTCCTTAGAGGACAGCTTGAAGGTAGAGTTTGGTGTGGCCTTGTGATAGGCTTACAATTTTGAGAGCGGATCGCTCTTTGAAATTTGTTTCTGTATGCCTCGTGCAGGCTTTATGTGTAATGTTAGGAGCCAGTGCTCCTGGGCATGAATGGGGTTTTCTGCCCCTTGGCTAAAATTTTTTTTGGAGTAAGGCGGGGCTGATTGCCCAAGAGTTATGAAGTAAGGGCACTGAGCCCGAATCCAGTAATATTGTACCTACATTTTTGCTACTCTGTACCTGTTATGATTGTTATCTCTTGTTTTTGAAAAGAAAATATAACCTAGTTAAATTTTAAATTAATTTTACATTGCACGTAAATTTCGTAGCTTGAAACCCATTCACACCCGCACCTTCTTTCACCTCTACCTACCACGGATATCTCCGTAACAATAATAATGATAATAATAATAGGTATAAACTACTTCAGAAGTTCATCAACATTAATCATAAAAGCCAAGTTACAGATCCCCAAAAAGCACCAAGAGCAGATCAGGCGAGCGTAATAAAAATAAAACATAGAGGAGAAATTATAAATAAAAGCCACCAAATAAACTAATTATTTAGTTTAAAATGTGAATTATTATTATTATTATTATTATTATTATTATTATTATTATTATTATTATTATTATTATTATTATTATTATTATTATTATTATTATTATTAGGAAAATAAACAGTGTAGCAGCTGCTACACATCTAGGCAGCGAGATGAGACGGTTAACTATCAAAAAACACAAAATCGAGCCATACGCGAGGTAAACATAACTTACAGGCCTAACAAACGACAACTATGGAAAGGACGTAAATGGTGAAAAGAGCCCTAAGGTCCGTGGGAAGGTATGACGTTATGGGGAAGAAAAGGTTCACGAGAATCATCCTCAAACTATTAATTATTAACAAAATGACAAGATACCATTTCAAACAAAACAAATAAATAGCAGAGTATCGCGTACTTTCAAGGAGGTATATTACGATAGTATTTGCACGACCATGGGTAGTATAAACACGGAAATACCCAATAGAAGGTCGTAGCAATACGTGGAAGATACAAGGGCCCACCGAGGTCAGGTGGATAAAGAATAAATAATTACTACTAAGTAAAAGAAGTTAATACTGACTAAAATAAAACAACAGACTTAAGATGAACGGTAACTTTAATAATAGGAAAGAAAGGTTGACACAAATCAAATAATAAGTCCTGCATATAAGACACAGGGAAGATTAAATTAAATTAGGAAGCCTTCGACATCAAGTTAGATTCAAATTAAAATCAAAAGAAACTGCTTTCACTATTCAAATCGTAGGATAAATCTGGAATATTTTTCAGGGAAAATTAGGAAACGTAGTACTTAAAGAAAGTTCCAACCCTAAGATCTTGGTTTGATTACACTATGGTAGTAGAGTAGAAAAATGCTTTTCTATGACTACTTCAGAAGTTCATCAACATAAATCATACAAGCCAAGTTACAGATCCCCAAAAAGCACCAAGAGCAGATCAGGCGAGCGTAATAAAAATAAAACATAGAGGAGAAATTATAAATAAAAGCCACCAAATAAACTAATTATTTAGTTTAAAATGTTAATACTTTAGAACACCAAGAACCGCAGAAATACGATGCACGAACTCCGATTCACATACCCAACCAGAACAAAAAACACCCAACTCACGTCATATGTCCACCAGAAACAGTCGTATCAGACGTCAAATGTCAAAATATAATAATTACATTCACCAACCAAGGGTTGTGAATGTAACCAAGGTAACCGGTCACACATGACCAAGAAAATGGCTACCCTTACAAGATAATCAACCAAAGCTTGAACCAGTCATTTGAAAACAATTTTTCTACTCGTACATTCTCCCATTTTCACACAATGCTTCGTATAGTAAGATATTAAAGATTTTTCCAGACAGAATTAATGCATAATACCCCTTTATAAAATTAAGACGTACTCTTGAAGGTATAGTAGAAGTATGGAGACGAACTTGTCACAAAATCTTTGAATACATTAATTTTCGTATTAAAAGAACATCTCTAGAGTGGTTAACAACCCAAAATCATTCTATGAATAATTACATAAAAGCCCCACGAAAGTTGATAACCTATTCACAATACAGATAACCAGCAATTCAGTCTCTTTGGTTAATCGAATTTTTCACTAACAGTGATAATTGAATTTTACTTAGTACAATTTAGGTGTAGATATACCCGACGACACGGAACAGTTCGCTGATAATTACTGTTATCACATCCATATACTTCCAGGATCAAACGAAGATTGTAGTTACTTACAGTTTCCCAAGTTGACAAATAAAATACATCAAAACCGACTGGTGACTATCACCACACGGCGATAGAATTACCCCGGATCTAAAGGGTACAGTTTCCTCCTTTTTTCCTCTGCTAATATGTAATTTGAAGATCCAACAGCAAGAGCAAGATTTTTCTTCTTCTATCCTCCATTCAGGAAAGAAAACAGATCACGACCGAAAATATTGTCGTTGTGTACAGGAACAATGCAGTACAAGTTAAGTTGTGTACATGCTACAAGAGGGCAGCACACTACATGTCTTGAAGTTCACTGGAGGCTACTGCCTGCGGGAGGCACCAGTACTACTAACACTTTGCAGAATGATAATGTGGCTTATTTTAAATGCACTTAAACTGTCCAATTTCCGTCAGAGCCTCCCCCTCCAAAAGATCAACATAGGGCAGGGCTCAGCAACAGACAATAGTGGCGGAAAATCTTCAAATTTTTTGTGAGATTTAAGGTTCCTACTTAGCGTTTGTAGAAGGAACGAAGATGCAGGTTGGAATAAGAGCACAGAGAAACCCATGTAGGCCGGAACCTTCCACAGTTAGCAAATTGTTCGGTATTCATCGGAGTTCAATAGGTAAATGTTGTAACCACGAACACACATATCTTGACACTAGATACACAATTTTGAAATTTTTCTCCTCATAAAATGATACCAAATCCCATACTAAATCGTTCTATCCAAAGAAAGCAAGGTTACCTCTTTTTTTAATGATACAGATAAATGCATACGTTAATCAAACCTTTGGGGCTTATACTGTAGAGAAAGGCATGATTCTCTTGTAATTTCTAACTGGATTTATCGAAATAAATTTAATTAGTAAAAAATGAATCAACTCATAAAGATACACTACACGTAAATGTTAAATCCCCAAACACAGGAACATAACCCATGTTAAGGTAAACAGAGTATCAGGTTCTTTTCAAGATAAATTCAAAGCATAACCAGAATCACCCCAGAAAATTATACATAGACCAAAAACAGGTCTCAAACAAATAAAACTAAATAGAAAACAAAGAAAATAAAAACGTACTTTGAACATAATAGCATCGGCACTACCAATCAGTGAGTTAAATAGTTAATATTTCAAAAGCATTGTTGTATAACCAACACTACAGAAACATTACCAAAACTTAGTTCAACATCTCAGGGGTTCTAAGCATCACCAACAGGAAGATGAAAGAGAAAAGAATACAACTCAACCAACAGAAGAAAAACACAGAAAGCACAGAATTCAAATCAATGCCAATTTCATGAATATAAGATAAACAATTTTCAAAGCAAGGGAAACTTTGACCTGATCGGTTGGAGAGCTATTCTAATAAAGATGGTAGGGTTGCGCATAGTCCGTCGTCGACAACAGATCAGTCAAGCAACACCAAGCAAGAATAGTTTACAGATCAACACCAAACACTCTTCAGACCATAATAAACTCCGTGGAAATAACAGGACATAAATCGTGCCCCCCCAAAAAAACTTCAGGAGGGAATACAATCCGGAATTAAATAACCTACCTATTACATGGCATCACTAAGTAATTAATTCCCCAATGGCACATCCAATCACATTCAAAGGCAAAGGCAAGACCTCAGATTAGATAACCAAGAAGGAAGCTAAAGAGCGATGACCTACACCACGTACACTACCGGTTGTTCTTTACTGAATCACTGAGGAAAATAGAACGCCAGAGGGTGGTACATAACATAAATAGAGCCATACAATAGAACAAAGCAAACACAAGATTACGTCGGATTAGCTGGTAACGCAGAGAAACGTGAGATGAAGCAACCAGGTACACGAAACCAAGAAGAATTTAATGACAAGACAAGGTAACTCACTATGAGTTTGCAGATACACCCCTTAATTCATTCCAAAATCTATTGAGACACAGAGGTACAATTAAAGGTAACACACGCCCATACAAAAGTGCCATATCTACTAAATACTTGACACGATACCCAAGGAACGACCACTGACAAGGCACACGGGTTAACTCATTAGAGTTTAAAAGACAAACATCTTCCACACCATGATCTTCAGCCATAAATCCATCGCAATAAACATTAAATTAGAATTAATCCCCCAAAACTGATCATAAATCAATGTTCTCAACCACACCGATTAGGTCCAAGAAGATACATGCTTCGGGAAAGATCCATTAGCAAAACCAAAACAATACTGACAACTAATAGATTAGGTAAATTACTTTACACCAGCAGCGATCTGCAACTCAAGAATGAAAACAAACCCTAGACACCACTAAGGTTGAGAGTTAAAGAAATTCAGCAACAATGCTCAGGCAGTGCACACCTCAATTCCACTGCACTAAGAAAAGAAAATAGAATTCCAATATAGTTTCCACCTAAGTAAGTAATACCAGATAAATGAGATTAGGGATAGTTTCACGCTTAGAACAAACCCAGAAGCAGTTGACAAGGCTAACCAAGGAGAGAACATAAGGTCGTTGAGCTACAGATAAGTACAAGGTATCAGTATGTAGGCAATGAAGCTCGATTAAGACACAGAGTCCATGCACTAGGCAAACGAACTATTATATCCACCACTAACTAACTATACAACATCAAAGCCAATAACCACACCAAAATAATCTACATAGAACGTAACTGGAATGACTACCAATTCCACACACACACACAATGAAAAGATGACAGATGGAAATCATTCACGTAGTAAACACGGGTCATTTATATCAGCACAATTACTCTTTAGGATAGCAATGATCAAGTCACATCGTGATAAATTGATCTGGTGTTCAACATTCAATGCGGAAACAAACAGGACATGATCTGTTAGGTTAAAAACATTTTCTTAGTACATAGAAACTATCCGCGAAGCACAATTAGCAAGGTAAACACGCTAAATTACTAAAATGGTAATTCAGTAGTACACCACCATAAGCATTATTTTCAAGTAAACAAAGATGATAATTTGGGAAATAACTCAAGAACACTGAAATAGATAAGATTACCGGAAATTCACAGGTTACAAGTTATCAATCAGAAAATCATCCAAGAAATTACCAAATGAACTATCTACAAATACTAAACACAAGGCAAATAATCAATTCACTCACCAATCAGTAGTGTGCGAAACAAGTTCAATTAAGGGTGTTAATTCTCCACTAACGTTACACTTAAGAAAAGGTTTCAAGAAGAAAAATCACCATACGAGACATAGTTTGTGGGAAAGGAACACTGAAACAAGATTACACCTAATACATACTTCCTTCGCTAAATTTTTTCGAACTAGAGAACAGGCGGATCAACACCCCAAAGAAAGGTTATGAGGAACGCATAAGAACATTTAGACACCGAGAAAACGATTAGAGATGCAGTAATCCTTACTTCGCAGTTAATTTGGGTAGGCCAAACCCGTAGAATCATCAAACACAAGGCAAAAGACACAGATACACACCAAGACAAATAACAGTGTGAGATGTTTTCACTATTCTTCATGTAAATAAAATTCTCAGTTACAGGACTGAGAGGTTACTAAGAAAAAAATCAAATAAAAGAACTCACCGTTTGTCAGCCTTACTATTAGATCAAAGCAAATTTCCAGCAGCAAGCTAGCATACCAAGTTTCCAAGCCAAAGAATTAGGAATTCATAACCCTCAGATACCTCACACTCCAGCAATGGGCTCCCACCAGATGATAAAATGAACATGAAACAGAAATAAATTACCATTAACACAATTCAAATCTTGTCTTCCCCTTTACAATTGGGTACCTTTAAAACATACCATGTTATTATTTTAGTCAGTTTTAAACAATTTTGAAGATAGGTAAAATGGCCTCCAACAGATACTAAAAGGGAAATAGAATCACAGAGAAATTAAAATTCAAACCAAACAAAAGAACCACGCGAACTGATACCAAAAACACTATCGCGTACTTTCAAGGAGGTATATTACGATAGTATTTGCACGACCATGGGTAGTATAAACACGGAAATACCCAATAGAAGGTCGTAGCAACGCGTGGAAGATACAAGGGCCCACCGAGGTCAGGTGGATAAAGAATAAATAATTACTACTAAAAAAGAAGTTAATACTGACTAAAATAAAACAACAGACTTAAGTTAAACGGGAACTTTAATAATAGGAAAGAAAGGTTGACACAAATCAAATAATAAGTCCTGCATTTAAGACACAGGGAAGATTAAATTAAATTAGGAAGCCTTGGACATCTAGTTAGATTCAAATTAAAATCAAAAGAAACTGCTTTCACTATTCAAATCGTAGGATAAATCTGGAATATTTTTCAGGGAAAATTAGGAAACGTAGTACTTAAAGAAAGTTCCAACCCTAAGATCTTGGTTTGATTACACTATGGTAGTAGAGTAGAAAAATGCTTTTCTATGACTACTTCAGAAGTTCATCAACATAAATCATAAAAGCCAAGTTACAGATCCCCAAAAAGCACCAAGAGCAGATCAGGCGAGCGTAATAAAAATAAAACATACAGGAGAAATTATAAATAAAAGCCACCAAGTAAACTAATTATTTAGTTTAAAATGTTATTACTTTAGAACACCAAGAACCGCAGAAATACGATGCACGAACTCCGATTCACATACCCAACCAGAACAAAAAACACCCAACTCACGTCATATGTCCACCAGCAACAGTCGTATCAGACGTCAAATGTCAAAATATAATAATTACATTCACCAACCAAGGGTTGTGAATGTAACCAAGGTAACCGGTCACACATGACGAAGAAAATGGCTACCCTTACAAGATAATCAATCAAATCTTGAACCAGTCATTTGAAAACAATTTTTCTACTCGTACATTCTCCCATTTTCACACAATGCTTCGTATAGTAAGATATTAAAGATTTTCCAGACAGGATTAATGCATAATACCCCCTTATAAAATTAAGACGTACTCTCGAAGGTATAGTAGAAGTATGGAGACGAACTTTTCACAAAATCTTTGAATACATTAATTTTCGTATTAAAAGAACATCTCTAGAGTGGTTAACAACCCAAAATCATTCTATGAATAATTACATAAAAGCCCCATGAAAGTTTATAACCTATTCACAATACAGATAACCAGCAATTCAGTCTCTTTGGTTAATCGAATTTTTCACTAACAGTGATAATTGAATTTTACTTAGTACAATTTAGGTGTAGATATACCCGACGACACGGAACAGTTCGCTGATAATTACTGTTATCACATCCATATACTTCCAGGATCAAACGAAGATTGTAGTTACTTACAGTTTCCCAAGTTGACAAATAAAATACATCAAAACCGACTGGTGGCTATCACCACACGGCGATAGAATTACCCCGGATCAAAAGGGTACAGTTTCCTCCTTTTTTCCTCTGCTAATATGTAATTTGAAGATCCAACAGCAAGAGCAAGATTTTTCTTCTTCTATCCTCCATTCAGGAAAAAACAGATCACGACCGAAAATATTGTCGTTGTGTACAGGAACAATACTGTACAAGTTAAGTTGGGTACATGCTACAAGAGGGCAGCACACTACATGTCTTGAAGTTCACTGGAGGCTACTGCCTGCGGGAGGCACCAGTACTACTAGCACTTTGCAGAAAGATAATGTGGCTTATTTTAAATGTCCTTAAACTGTCTAATTTCCGTCAGAAGAGTAGCTGACAATTAATACACTAAAACAGAGGATATTTAAATAGACTTACCAAACAAAGATATCTTATGAAGCCCTTCGGTCAAGGAATGAACTGAGACTTAGCAGCTCACATTTAGCTTAAAAATCTACAGAGTGAACGGAGGCATCCTCGAAAGAATCAAAATTAATTAATGGGATGTACAATACGCTATTCAAGAAAGAGTGTTACATTTACTTCTAATTAAAAAATACTGAGTCATAAAAAAATGTTTGCCTCCGTAAACAACACGTTGCGGACTAGCTTAACAGCTAAGTCATACTGAAGCTCAATTTTGGTAAATGTGGAAATCCAGGGGAACTCCGGCACACAAAACAAAGTTTTACATTATGACGGAAGTTACGTTAAAAGAGAACATACCGAAACACAAGAATGAATTTAAATTAAGTAAAATGCAATAACATAGCCCTTACCGCGAGAGGCTAGAGTCCCCAGAGAAGGAACAGGCCCCAAGCGCGTCCGTTTGCTAGGTCGGTCAGGTGGAAAAGACGCGGACAGAATCCTTAGCTCTCACGAGGAGCCCGAAACCTGAAATCGTGCGATTACAAATAGCCAATAACAACACTCCGGATTGCCACATTCACCAATTAAAAATGCTAATATTTTGACCAATAAGAAAGCCTGTTATTTTGCCAATCACTGGGAGCTTCTAGTACCATCTTTTCTGCTGAACCCGCATATTTGTGGATATTTCGAAACGACAGGAAAGGACACCGGTGTTTGCATACAGCTTCATCCACCGAGTTTATTCCTAACTTCGCCTTTATCTCCTCATTCTGAGTACCCTCCTGCCATTGTTCTCAACTTTTGTACCAGCAATCATTCTCGCTACTTTCATGTCTGTTACCTCTCCTCTGACTTATGAATAATATACCCTGAGTCCACCCAGCTTTATTCCTGTACAACAAAGTTGATCTGAAAACAGACCAATGTAAAGATAGTTTCGTCCGGAAGCTGGCTTCCTTATAACAGAATACTGCAAGCTCACTGTGTTGGCTTTACTGACCTTGATTCAAACTCACTTACTATACTACCATCATGCGAGAACACACAACCCAAATACTTGAAATTATCTACCTGTTCCAACTTTGTATCCCCAATCCTACATTCAATTCTCTTGGACTTCCTACCTACTGACTACATTTTTTCTTGGAAAGACTAATTGCACCTATTTTCATGTTCCAAAATATTAGACTTCAGGCTTTCCGCACATTCCACACAATCTGCCATTAAGAGCAAGTCATCAGAATAGGCCAGATTGCTTACTACAATTTCGCATAACTGAATCCCTCTCTGTACGTTAATACCTTTCAGCACATGGTCCAGGTAAACTATGAATGTCAATGGTGAAATATTACAGCCTTGTCTAACCCCTGTTAGTACCTTGAACCAAGAACTCATTCTATCATCAATCCTCACTGCAGCCAATTGTCAATATAAATGTCTTTGATTGATTTGAATAATCTGACCTTAATTCAATAGCCCCCCAGTAGACTACGGCTAACATCCCTTCCCTTGGTACTCTGTCATATTTCTTCGCTAGATCTATGAAATATAAATATAATTGTCTCCTCCTCTCGTAATATTCTTCAGTTGCCTAGCGCATACTGAAAATCTGATCTTGACAACCCCGTTGTTGTCTGAAACCACACTGGTTTTCATCCAACTTTCTTACAACTACTTTCGCAACCTCACTTTCAACATGCGAGTGAACAACTTGCCTGATATGCTGATCAACGAGATATCTTGATAGATATTGTAATTATTCATGTTCCCTTGCTTATAGGTAGGTTAAATTACTGCTTTTTTAAAAATCAGAAGGTACCTCACTAACACTCCATGCTAATCTCATTCCCCTATGAAGCCTTTTCATACCTGCCTCCCTACTATACTTTACCATTTCAGGTCAAATTTCATCTATTCCTGCTGTTTTACGAAAGTGGAGTTTATTTACTATTTTTCCACTTCCTGAAGCGTAATTTCACCAACATCATTGACCTTTTCCGCATGAGCTCAGTTGTTTGCAACGTCACGAGGAAGAATTCCTGTTTCGTTAAGTGATTTTCAAAATATTCCTTCCACCTGTTCAGTGATTCCCGTGGATCTGTTATGAGTTCACCTAACTTACCCAAAACACTATTCATTTCTTTCTTCCCCTCCCTTCTTCAGATCTTTTTAACTGTCAAGGAAAGTTTCCCTGCTGCTAGACTTAGCCGTTCCAGATTATTACCAAAATCTTCCCAATAGTTCTTCTTGGATTCAACAAATATTTGTTTCGCTCTGTTTCTTTTATCTACGTACAATTACCTTCCTTGTTTGGAGACAATTCTGTTACGCCTTCTTTTTACATTTACATTATCATTCCACCAAGATGTTAGCTTTTTCCATCTTTACATACAGTTGCTCCTTGGTATTCCCTTTCTATTTTTATTACAGCATCCCTTTATGCCACCTATTTTCTTTCCATATCCTGAACCTGCTTACGGATCAGATAGTGGTTTATATCATAAAAGACTTATCGCTGGAAAACCCACACATTCCTAGCAGATTTCTTGAATTCAACGTTGGTTTAGATATAGTTTATTATGGCCTTCTGACCCCAGTTTGGTAGGTTCGGTCCTAGCTCAACCCTGTGGTATTTGAAGTTGCTGAAATACGTCATCCTCGCGTTGGTAGTGCACCCTACGGGTTAAGGTGAACTACAATTATTTCTCCACCTAGTCAGGTTTCGTCTCAGGGTATCCATATTTTAAGAAAAATGTTTAATTTTTCTATAACTTCAATTTTACGTAAGTTCAGAGAAAGATACTAGATCCAAATGCAGTTCTGAAATTCGTATGTCATCACCAAATCGCAAAGTCCGCAAATACAAACTTCGATCAACGACTTCCAACGCAAATCCGCTCAGAAAATATCTTACATGCTAAATATGACTATAATCTAATACTACGAATAATAACTCACTGAATTATAAAAATAATTAAGAAGCTCATTTATTAAATTAATAAAATCACGAAAGAAATGGTAAAGTACCTAAATATGTTCATGAACTTTCAATTAATATCTCAAAAAGAAAGATTCTCATACGTGAGTCATTTCTTTAAGTCAGCGCTGGCTTATGTTTACCTTATGTTTGCTTATTACAACATTTTGAACTGGATATTTCTTAAGTGAAATCATTTTTTTCTAAATCTTCCATGCAAAAATTAAGCCGTGCTACTTGCGTGCACAAATATAGCTCAATTATCTGATTATTGTCAAAGTTCATGGTTTTACCAAGTATTTATATCATTTACGACGTCAAAAATTCACTGTCATAATAATTACAACGATAACAGTAATCATATTATAATAATAATGACCTGAATTATAATAAAAATGACCGAAAAGACATACACCATAGAATCAGAACCAATAACCAAGGACGAAGTAAGGAAAGCCATCCTAGAATCTAAAAAAGGAAAAGCAGCAGGACCAGACGAGGTGTTCAACGAAAACCTCATAGAAACTCTTGAACAACTCGCCAAGCTGTGGACGATGTTGTTTAACAAATGCCTTACGTCAGGAAAAATACCAGAGGATTGGAGGAAGTCGAACATCATCTTGTTATACAAGGGCAAAGGACCTCAATGCATACAGAGGAATTGCACTTGAGAACAATATCTTCAAGATATTCTCCAAAATCCTGACAAACAGACTCTACTCACTAACAGACGCCTTATTGCCGGAAACACAGTTCGGATTCAGGAAGGGAAGAGGAACCTTTCACGCAGTTTCTAACCTCCTAGAAGATATACATGACGCACTAAGACACGCGTCGAGGAAATTCTACACAGTCTTCGTAGATTTCACAAAAGCCTTTGACCTGCTGAACAGACAAATACTCATGAAGAAACTTGAGAGTATGATAGGAAAGGATAATCCAACAACAGCTGCTATCAAAACCCTGCTCACCTACAACAAAATCATAATCAAAGATGGCGTGACGACCTCAGAAAACATAGTACAGACCAACGGCGTTTTACAAGGAGACCCGATTAGCCCAACCCTATTCAACATCGTCATGTCAGACGTCATAGACATCCTACAAAAGGACTCAGTGAAAATGTACCTCTACGCAGATGACATCGTATTAGGCTGGCACGACAGGGAGGCCCTGCAAGACACTGTAGACCCGCTACAGGAATGGGTCGAAAACAACCAACTCCAGCTGAATACCAACAAGACAGTGCAAATGATCTTCAGGAGGGGAGGAAGAACCTCTTCACAAGACAAAATATACTACGGAGCGGAAGAGTTAAAGATCGTAAACTCCTTCAAGTACCTAGGCATCACCCTTCAACCATCGGGAACATCCTACAAAATTCACATAAGGGAGAGGGCAGCCGCTGCAATAAAAGCCATTTACGACATTAAAAATCTGACAAGACTAACACTAGACACCGCATTAACTCTTTTCTATGCAAAGATAATGCCTATTCTGTCCTATGGCATTGAGCTCATATGGAACAACCTGACAACTAGAGACCTCTCGACCCTTGAGTGTGTGAAAGCAAGATACCTAAAGAGAACTTTGGGAATATCAAAATACGCCCCTTCGAGACTGGCATACGAACTTGCAAAAACGTGCTTCCTCATAGAAGACTTAAGGTTTAGGCAACAGCTGCCAGCGACGAAACAAGAGTCGGACCTACTTCGGGACAGACAAAATAAGAGAGCGGACATCTGGCCCGAATTCTACGCAACAGATGCGATGCTAGATCGGAACTGGACGGGACCAAACAAGAATTTGCGAAGCGCCATAACTAGGCTCGCGGTGCATGGTTTCCACCACAAGCTATGCACAAGAAACAGTTTCCACGAACCCTCACCAGAGTGTTTATGCAGCCTCTGCGGGAAGGCCTGTAAACGCTACCACTTCAGCGAGTGCCACAAGCGCACTAAATCAGTAATGGAATATAGCAAAGAACAATGAACCTTAACTCTCTGCACGTTTGTGCGCTTTTCTTATTAATAATAATATTATCTGAATTCTGATAATAGTGATCTGAATTCGTTGGTATCGGATAAAATAAAGAAAACAAGAAATCGACTGACGTGCTAAGTTACTTCGTCCTACTGCCATTCAAATTACGGATCCTAGCTTATTACTCACTTTTATAGTGTTTCAATTTAAGAAAAATATAAACGACATTTCATATATATATATATATATATATATATATATATATATCATATTATTTCCCTACTTTAGCTATATAATTCATTATTTAACGTAACACAGTTCAATGTGCACATAGCCGATAAGCTTCTATCATATAAATATGTGTGCAAGTACCTGCAGTATGATATTTCAATATTATATTATCACTCTGGTTATATAATAATCTTGTCTTTTACACGATCTATATTCATGGAGAATACGACACAACACATATAAATCTAACCATTACCAGTTATTACTACTGCCAAATCATTCTCAATACTCAGCTAAATACATATAACTTAACCATCCATACCTTGCTATTTTTCCCTGGGTATGTTTCCTTTCAGTAATTGCTTTGTTTCCATCCATATATCGCGTATTATTCATTTCACACATGTCTCATTACTTACCATTCTGGGCAATATTTCAATTAAATCATAACAAACACTTCCATATTATCCTCAATAACCTTCATTTCAACTCATATTCAACTCACTTAACATTCATATATAATGCATATAACCACCAATAATCATCTAATACATTGAGACATCACGTTCATTTCTCGCAGGATTCCTTTCTTAATACTCGACTTATCGTAAATACGACACATAACCCCACATACGGTATCTGTTCTTCATACATTACCACACAGCGAAGAATATGTTGACTTTAATTAAACACTTCCAAATACGCGTCCTACTATGACGTAATCTAGGTTTGGATAGCACTATGTCATTCATTGATCTTTTAAACTAGCTGGCCTCTTTGAAATCAACTGTTTTACTACGTCACATTTTAATCGTATGCTCACTCATTGATTGAAATTATACAATAATACTTAACCAGTATATCATGAGATATCGTCTTAATTCCACATTGAATTAATATATTAATAGCATCGTAAATATATCGCACTTCACTTCCTTATAACATTTGCACACTTAATTATTTCATGCTTGGGCTATTCAGTTCTACAGCACATACCATGAATACGTTAAATAAAGAACTGTTCTACTTATTACTACCACTTAGCTCGTCATTCGACATCTCAAATTCCCAAAATCAAATAAGCTAACTCCGTATATTTCAAAAAGACGAGGGGATTTACCCATACGCAGACCTCAAGAATTAAAAAAAAATTCTACAGAAGAAAGCTAGAATATATAGATATCAACAGGAATATATGAACGTGATGTCTCAATGTATTAGATGTCTGCTCCTCTCCGTCTGCTCCATGGCCGAATCTTAGGCCATGGTTCGACAACTGGTCGGATCCTTCATCTCAAGTGGCTCTGGTTGCGTGACCTCCATCTCTCGTGTCGGGTTGTCTTAACTGCCAGGATGACATCTCTCTCCAGGTTGGTCCATGCCGGTTTAGTAAGCCATCATTTCCTCAGAAGTACTGTAGACAATATCGAATATTTCTGAAAAATACATATTCATTTTGGATTTCTGATATTTTAAAATTCCTGTTGATATCTATATATTCTAGCTTTCTTCTGTAGAATTTTTTTTTAATTCTTGAGGTCTGCGTATGGGTAAATCCCCTCGTCTTTTTGAAATATACGGAGTTAGCTTATTTGATTTTGGGGATGATTGTTTGTCTATTTATAATATCTCTGCTATTATTTTCTCCAATTGCAGTTCCAGTTTCTGCCCTCGTGTATCCTCAGATCTTATGCTTTCAGATGGTCAGCATATATATCTGAACGAAGTTTTCAAAATTCGCCGGGTTCTTATCTTCCTCACTATATTTTATATATTAATACGCTCTTCTCTTCGATATTAATGCCGTTTCAGCTTAATATCCGCGTTAGAAATTGTTCAATCTTCTCAATTATTCAGAGCACTATCAATCACCTCTTGTCCTTGCGAGATTAAATTTTCAAGTCAGTTTTTTCTAATAATCCCTTCGATTCTTCTTATTTAAAAAAAATCAGTCGATTCTACTCTGTCACACATTGCCTTCGTAGCATCGTAGTTCCGAATCAGTCATGGCCTTCTAATATGCTTAAACGTCGATATCTTGCTATATATTCCTGTGTCTTGGGTGGTCTCTACCTTCCGTAGGCGCCATTTTGGAACACGTCCAAGAAATGCATTGGGTCAACACCTCCTAGATATATAAGGCCTCACAACTGTTCTGGGAATATACTGTGACGTCAAAATCGGGAGGCAAGCTTGAACCTTTTCAGTAATAACACAGCAATGAGTTTGGCCATGTAACGCTGAAATTAGAAGAGTTTTAATTCGTTTAATGGTGCCAATTGTTAATACCGTTGTACGTAATGGTACTGATGTGTTGCGTACTCAACTTTAAGGAGAATTCCGGCAGTGATAACGAAGTGCATGCATTAAGTTTACGAAAGACGAGGTTATGCGGCAGATATGTTTACGTGCAATTCCAAGACAAGACTACAGATTTACTAATAACTCAATGGTGAGTAACTATTATTATTACATTCTCACACAATCATAAGAGTATAGGCCTATGACGTATTTAACTACACGCAACTGCTGGTGATATGTAGGCATATTTACTCTTCAGTGATATAAGGTTATGTTAGATCACAATCATGGGATACATTATTTCAACGGTATTATTATTATTATTATTATTATTATTATTATTATTATTATTATTATTATTATTATTATTATTATTATTATTATTATTATTATTATTATTATTATTATTATTATTATTATACGCATTAAAACATACCACCTACAGGAGCTGCTGGTGTAGGCCGATTCACTCTGTAAATGCACGAATTTCGCTCACGGTGATACATTATTTTACAGGTATGCCACAGACATTTCAAAATCGGTGATATTTTATGGGAAGTAACTGGTACTGATCCTGCCAGAATGTGACTATAAATATGATGGGCAGTTGGAAAAGATATAAGCCACTGCTGTCTCTGACAATCATGGTCTTGAAAGAGGAGTAGTTAAAAGAACCAGGCAAAAATGTAGAATAGAAAGGAGCAATAAACAGAGCCATCGAAGATAGTATAATACATATCTATACACAGAATTTCAACACAGCTGAAAAGTACAATAAACACGTTACCTGATGGTTGATGTACTGTGATGAATGGAACGTAAGTAATTTTTCTGTACGTCGATACATCAAGGCAACCATACTGCATGGCATATGTTATCATCTTATAAGACATGGCCTTTGTTCTAAACGGGTTTTATTAAAGTAAAAATCTTTCTAATGTATATGTGGACAAAATTACTAATACAAATGCGGTATATTCTTTAGTTACAAAACATCATAGCTGCATTACAAGGAATGACTGTAACAATGTGTAGAAAGATTCAATAAATAAGTTAATTCTAGTCCTAATTGGTGAATTGAACACCGAGGATGATGTCCCCACAGTTAATTTAATAGTCGCAGTTAAAACATTTCTTAGTTCATAGAGGAGTATGTGCATGATTTTCTTGTTATTTGTTCAACCTTCTGTCTGATATCTCCTCATGTTTACAAATTTATGGCCGACCCCGTGGTGAAGGGATATAATGCCTGCCTCTTACCCGGAGGCCCCGGTTCTATTCCAGGCCAAGTCAGGGATTTTTACCTAGATCTGAGGGCTGGTTTGAGGTCCACTCAGCCTGCGTGTTTACATTTGCGAGCTATCTGACGGTGAGATAGCGGCCCAGGTCTAGAAAGCCAAGAATAACGGCTGAAAGGATTCGTCCTGTGGAACCCAAGACACCTCGTAATCTGCAGGCCTTCGGGCTGAGCAGGGCCAAGGCCAAGCCCTTCAGGGCTGTTGCGCCGTGCGATTTTTACAAATTTATGAGACAGTAGCAATTTAATGTTGCCACAATATGTCAATACTTTTAAAAGAGTAGGCTCCAGTCCGAATGATAGTCCAGTATTAGGTTAGAAACTTATATACTTTCTGGAATACGTAAAGGTTTCGAACAGAATTACAAATTAGTAACATCGATAGTAGGTGAAATTCTCATTAAACCATACATGAACTTCAAGAGAGGAAACATTGTAGGCTCATGTGCAAATACTGCCAGTGATGCTACATCAGCTTAGATGTTAGGCCTATGCTAATATTATACGTGCTAGTTTTCTTTTAAGATCACGTAATGCCTATTTAAATTGAAATATGTTTGCAACATTCTGTTGTGATGTTAGCAATTCGGCCTAAGTGAGTTAACATTGCAAAATGCTGTCGTGTTTTACAACTGCCTGCTGTTTATCTTTAATGGCAGAGTCAGTAAAATACGGTAATAACGTCAGTATAATTCAATATCCTTCAAATTTGAAACGCTATTTGTTAGTAAATAAATTATTCCATTGGCAACAAATATTAAATTCATGTCTGTGTTTAACTATGTTCCGCGTTTCTCTGCATTGCCATCGCCTCCGTAGCGTGACGTCACTACGCTGTTGTTAGGCCTTATTATCTAGGAGGTGTTGATTGGGTACAATTTCTTTCCCCGCCATGGATTAAATATATTGCTTGCAATATATTTACTCTTTGGAAATCTGAACGACAAATGTGACCATGCATTTCTGCAATTTCTCTAAGACTCTTCGATTGATTGATGGATTTTGCTTTCCTCTATGGAATAATATCGATTGCTCTTTTATTCTAACTGATGTTGTTTATTTTCTCCAGGCCTATCTCTTTGCATATCAGCTGATTCACCAATGTATTTATTCTGTACTTCATCTGCAACTCTATGGGACTTATTTCTCTGTTTCGTCAGCTTTGTTTTCGTGGAAATACAGCTTCATGTTACTTGAATTGTGAACGTTTCTGTATTTTCCGTCCATGCTTACTATGAGATACGCATTATTTCCAAAAGCTTGTTCAATTCTGTATGGTCCCACATATAAATGGTTAAACTTAGCACATATCTTAGCTGGTGCATTTGTTACCGGTGCCTTTTTAATTAACACGAGGTCGTTTTCCTTGAATGGTGCACGAAATCTTTTATTCCGTAGTCTTTTAAGTCTCTTCTCAGACTTGTTTTAATCTTCCCTGGACCATTTTAATAACCTCTCGGATGTCTGGTTTCTGTTCAAGTGGCATGTTTATTATACTGTCCCATGTTTTGCGTGATTGTTTATTATGATGTACTAGATTTGGGATCTGAGCAACTGATTCGTTGATGGTATTATTTAGGCATTCCTCTATGATTTCTATTACGTCAATCCATTTCCAGTGACAATGATTACAGTAGATCCTACATTATTTTGCGATTTCTTTCATATATCTTTCCACTGGATTTGCCGATGGATATCGTACCGTGTTTTATGCCCATACTTTTCATCTGTTCTCGGAATAACATAGAAGTAAATTGTGTTCCCCTGTCTGTTAATATTATTTCGGGCTTGCCCATTTGAGGAAACACCTTTTTTCACTAAGCTATGTAAGACTTGCTTCGTATTTACTCGTTGAATCGGCTGTAGTGAGAAATACTTTGAAAACACGTCGATTACCACCTATATATATTTCTTTCCCTTTTTGGCTGTCGGTAGCTTTCCGAAAATATCGATCGCATAGATTTCTCTGACTTTAGCTGGTATTATGGCGATAGGCTGGTTACTAGTAATGAAATTGTTATGTTTAACACGCTGGCATATGTCACATGTTCTCACAGTGTTTCTGACTGATCTCCTTAGACCTTTCCATGTGAATTTCTCTGACAATGTTCCTATGACTTTATCGATTCCTGCATGTCCTGTTAATTTATGCACATGCCAAATTATTTCACGTTGTAGCGCTCGTGGTATGATTATCCTCTTCTTATGTATGGATTCATCCACAACCTTTGTTAATATACCATTCAGTATCTTGTATTTATTTTTCAGCAATGGTTCTTCCTCATCAGCCATTAACTTGTCAATGATGACCTTTAATTTTTCATCCGTTTTCTGATATTCTCCAAGGTTTTCCAACTTTCTTAATAGTTCCTCATCTTGATTATCTAATGTTATTTGCAAAACATTTTCTTCATGGTTTGCTGGATTTCTACTTAATGCATCTGCTAATACATTTTCTTTCCCGCTGCAATGTTCAATCTTGATGTTGAATTGCTGTGTGAAAAGCATCCATCTAGTTACCCTTTCACTAACCATCATTGCTTTTAACCTAAAAGTTAGCGCTTTATGATCCGTTCTGATGATCACGGGGTATCCATAAATAATACGTCTCCATTGCTGTAGTGCATGTACGATGGCAAGGAGTTCGAGCTCAGTTGTTGTGTAATGTAGCTCGTGTTTTCGCAACTTTCTGCTTGTGAATGCTAAGTACGTTCGCTTCTTATCTTCCTCTGCCTCCTGGTATAAACATCTTCCAACCCCAATATTCGACGCGTCTGCCTGGATGATGAACTCTTTCTCGTAATCAGGGTACCCTAACTTGATGCTTTGCCTTAGCAATTCTTCCATTTTTATAAATGCATTTTCAGCCTCTTCGTTCCATTTCCAGTGATTATTTGCCTTCAATAGTTCCTGTAGCGGTGCGGCTATTTCCGTATAACACCTACAATGGTCGGAAAAGAATCCAGTCATACCTAGGAATTGTCTTGCATGCTTCACTTTAGAAGGACGTGGGAATTCACAAATTGCTTTTATTTTTACCGGGTTTGGCTTGACTCCTTTGCCATCTATTATATGTCCAAGGAACAGCACTTGATTTTGGAAGAATTTTGATTTTGCTAGGTTAATTTTAAATCCGGTTCTCTGCAGGTTACTCAATAATTTTTCCAATTTTTCACAGTGTTCCTCGAAAGTCGTACTGCCAAATACCAGGTCGTCGACATAACAGTTGACAAATCCCTTTGCTTCATCCGTTAAGTTCCTATCTAAGGCCCTTATCAAAACAACACAACTGTTCTTCAAACCAAAGGGTAATCTGCAGTAGGCGTACGTTTGATTATCAAACATAAACCCTGTCAGTAACCTCGATTTTTCTTCCAGTACGATGTGATGGAACGATGAGCTACAGTCCAAGCTCGAGAAGTATCGCAGGTCTCTAAATTTCTTTATTATGTCTTTCATTCTGGGTACTTGATTGTATTCTGAGATAAGCTTTTCATTGAGCCCCCTGGCATCCAAACTCGGCCTCAGTTTCCAATTACTTTTCTTTACGATTACGAAGGGATTAAAATATGGTGTTACTGTCTTCATTATTATCCCATCAGCTACCATTTCATGATTAATTTTCTTTACTTCTGCGGAATACTCCTCTGGTACATCGTATATCTTTCCCCTATATGGTGTCCAGTCGTTGACTAACAGTTTATATTTAAAGTTTGGTATTTGTCCTGGTTTATTATCGAAAACCTCAATATACACTGACTGACAGAGCAAATGCAACACCAAGAAGGTGTGGTCAGAACTTTATGCCAATTGCAGGGTAGACTGACGTCACTGAGGTATGCTCATGATGTGAAATGCGCCGCTGTGCTGCGCACGTAGCGAACGATAAATGGGACACGGCGTTGGCGAATGGCCCACTTCGTACCGTGATTTCTCAGCCGACAGTCATTGTAGAACGTGTTGTCGTGTGCCACAGGACACGTGTATAGCTAAGAATGCCAGGCCGCCGTCAACGGAGGCATTTCCAGCAGACAGACGACTTTACGAGGGGTATGGTGATCGGGCTGAGAAGGGCAGGTTGGTCGCTTCGTCAAATCGCAGCCGATACCCATAGGGATGTGTCCACGGTGCAGCGCCTGTGGCGAAGATGGTTGGCGCAGGGACATGTGGCACGTGCGAGGGGTCCAGGCGCAGCCCGAGTGACGTCAGCACGCGAGGATCGGCGCATCCGCTGCCAAGCGGTGGCAGCCCCGCACGCCACGTCAACCGCCATTCTTCAGCATGTGCAAGACACCCTGGCTGTTCCAATATCGACCAGAACAATTTCCCGTCGATTGGTTGAAGGAGGCCTGCACTCCCGGCGTCCGCTCGGAAGACTACCATTGACTGCACAGCATAGACGTGCACGCCTGGCATGGTGCCGGGCTAGAGCGACTTGGATGAGGGAATGGCGGAACGTCGTGTTCTCCGATGAGTCACGCTTCTGTTCTGTCAGTGATAGTCACCGCAGACGAGTGTGGCGTCGGCGTGGAGAAAGGTCAAATCTGGCAGTAACTGTGGAGCGCCCTACCGCTAGACAACGCGGCATCATGGTTTGGGGCGCTATTGCGTATGATTCCACGTCACCTCTAGTGCGTATTCAAGGCACGTTAAATGCCCACCGCTACGTGCAGCATGTGCTGCGGCGGATGGCACTCCCGTACCTTCAGGGGCTGCCCAATGCTCTGTTTCAGCAGGATAATGCCCGCCCACACACTGCTCGCATCTCCCAACAGGCTCTACGAGGTGTACAGATGCTTCCGTGGCCAGCGTACTCTCCGGATCTCTCACCAATCCAACACATGTGGGATCTCATTGGACGCCGTTTGCAAACTCTGCCCCAGCCTCGTACGGACGACCAACTGTGGCAAATGGTTGACAGAGAATGGAGAACCATCCCTCAGGACACCATCCGCACTCTTATTGACTCTGTACCTCGACGTGTTTCTGCGTGCATCACCGCTCGCGGTGGTCCTACATCCTACTGAGTCGATGCCGTGCGCATTGTGTAACCTGCATATCGGTTTGAAATAAACATCAATTATTCGTCCGTGCCGTCTCTGTTTTTCCCCAACTTTCATCCCTTTCGAACCACTCCTTCTTGGTGTTGCATTTGCTCTGTCAGTCAGTGTATTTCTTCAAAATTTCATATAACTTCCATTTTTTCGTAGATGATATTGTGGCTTCGGCCATAGTTTTCCAAATTTCTGTTTTCTCTTCTTCCTCCTCTTCGATAGTTAATATTCCCTCAATTCTTTTAATTAGGTCTAAATCTATATCTTGATCACACTCATCCCTATTTTGATCTTGGTTTTCCTCAATTCCGGCATCAATTTTCTCCACCATAATCTTCAAGTGTTCATTTTGATCTGTATCGTTACTCAGTTGTATTGTTCCTATTGACTGTATTCCACTACGTTCTGTTACTGGAAACCGAACTTCTCGTTTCTCCATATCAATGGTCATCCGCGATGTTAGCATGAAGTCTATTCCAAAAATGATATTGTATTTTATTTTCTTCATAATCATGAATGGATGCTCAAACTTAAGCCTTCCTATGATGATCGTAACATATGCTTGCATTTTGCAGTCAACAGATTTATCTGGTATTATTCCCCTTATTTTAACTCCTGACACGGGTATTGTTGGTATATGTACTCTCTTACTGAGCTCTTGGGAAAGCACTGACGCCATCACACTGATACTGGCTCCTGAATCCACCAAGCAATGCAACTTTATTTCGGCCACTGTTACTATAATTACGGGTAACTTGAATTTTGCTCTTTCTTTGCCATAAATACTGTCCTCAAGCAGATCATCGAGTTGAATATCCCAGTGGTCTACTTGCGCGACTATCCAACTACGAATTTTGTCAACTTATCATTCCTTTCGCTATTTAACATCTCTTCATTCCTCAGTTCGAGATCGGCGTTTTTTTCTTTGCTACAAATTCCGGAGTATCTGGGTTCATTCTTCCCTCTTCTGATTTTCTTCGCTTGTAAGACTGCAATTCAAGGCTCTCTGCTCCCTCGATATCTCCGTTAATGTCTTTATCTCTTATTGCCTCCTCCCATTGGCTTTTATTTCGCCACTCTTCTCGTAATTGTTGAATACATCGACGGTTCTCTTCATTCCTTCGATGATTATTCTGTCCTATTCTGTTAAACAATGTCCTGTTTCTGTAACGTTGCCGGTTCCTATTTCCTCCGAATTGTGGATTATTCCTATAATATGGATCGTGTCCACTGATATTCTGCTCATATCCTTCATTAGATTTCCCACTGCATTGACAACAACATCTCTTTTTACCCCTTTCTTTTTGTCCATCATTACTCTCTGGCCTATTCTTTGACTTTTTGCTCTCTCTATAGTTCGTTTCCTCGGGAACAATGGTATTTATCGCTTCCTCTTGGGTTGTATTCCGTAGATTCCTATTCAATGGACATGACGATGTCATACCAATTTGCCTCAGCTTTTTCTCCAAGCCGATTGCAGTTTCTACATCTGAGGCTGCTAATAACCTCTGCACCTCTGGCGGAAATTGCCTTTGAATAGTTTTTATGGCCTCTAGCTTGCTTAGTGCTGAGTCTAAGTCATGAAATCTGTGAAACTGATATGAGAAATAGTCGCATTTTCGTGTCCGGCCTGTTGACGCTAATTTTCTTGAGTAGAGCTCGATTCTTAACTGTTGCTGATCTTCCGGACTCCGAAATTTTCTTAAGAATGCTGCCTTAAACTCCTCGTAACTGTGGAAACTATATTGAAAAGCTTGGAACCAGATATTCGGGTTTCCGTCTAAATGTTTTTCTATTACGCGCAGCTTCTTATCCTCTTGCACCCTATTTTCCCGAAAATGCTCCTCAATATATCTAAGAAACTGCTTAGGTGATATTCTGGATATGTTGTCGAAATGCTTCGGACGATCGTCATAAGTTTTATGACGTTTATTATAGTTGGACTATCACTTTGACTACTTACGTTCATTAAATCAATGCTCTGCCTATTTTGATCCACTGTTCCTGATGGTGTAGTTTCCCTTTCATTAATTTGAATTTCTATTGCTTTTTGTCTTTCGCTATAGTTCGAAATGACAGATTTTGTCGTCTGATTTTCCATCTTTATTTCTTGCATCCCCTTCCTAATCTGCCTTAATTCTTCTTCCGTCTTCTCCATCTTCTGGTCCGCTTCATTATTATCGCTCTCTATCTTCTCCCTTAATTCATTAATTTTACCGGCCACCTGGCCTGTAGCCTGGTGAATTTTTCCTCCAACTCTTGATGTCTAATATTCAATCCTTCCATGCTGCTTGTTATATCACTCATCTCCTCATCCTTTAATTTCTTGATGATTTCATGGCTTTCCGTAAATTTTTCATTCATTTTATTTATTTCCTCCCATTTCGTCTCACTGCTGACCTTTAATTCTTGCAAATTGCTGGTCAGTTTACTAATTTCTTCATCCATTTGTTCCTGAATTAGACTTCGACTTTCTGTTACTTGCTCTTTTATCTTGTCAATTTCTTCATGTATCTCCTTGTTCTTACTTTCCATTTCTTCGGTCATTTCGGCCCGCATACTCTGTATTTCGCTCTTAATTCCCGATATTTCTGATCGAGTTTTCGCATTGTCTTCCTTTATCTCTTCCTGTTTATCTTCTTGCTTTCTATCCAACTCTTGCAACAATTCTTGGTGTTCCTTTTTCCTTTCCTCGCGTTGTTTCTGTTCCCATTCTTCTTGTTTTTTTCTTGTTCCTTACTGAATTCCTTTAAGAACTCTTGTTGTTTCTGTTCTTTTTCTGCTCGTCTCTTATCCTTCTCTTCTTTCTCTTTCTTTTCTCTTCTTCCTGTTTCTTCTCTTTTTCTTCACGTTCTTGTTTTTCTTTCCTCTTTTCGTCCTCTCGTTCTGTTTTTTCTTTCTGTCTCTCTTCTTCCTGCCTTTTCTTCTCATTCTTCAACCAGTCTAATATTTCTTCATAGCTTTCCCTCATTCTTTTCATCTCCTCATTATTCCTAATTCTCTCATCCATTCTCTTAAATTCCTCCTCCTGTTCCTTCCTGGTCTGTGCTCTACCTTGAGTTGCCATGATTTCGTTAAATTCAGTTATATTTGTAATAGTTTCTCTAATTTCCTGCCAAACTCTAATTTTCAAAGTCCTCTAATGTCACAAAACATCAATAAATATGTAAAATATTTTTCAATTCCTTAACCTAAGATACTATTAAAGATTGTGAGCAACTGCAAAATGACCTCGATAATGTGTAATGGACAATAGGCAATGGTATGATGATAAACGGGGTTAAAATCAGGTAGTGAGATTCACAAATAGGAAAAGTCCTCTCAGTTTTAATTACTGCGTTGATGGAGTAAATGTCCCCTTAGGGGATGATTGTAAGTATCCGGGTGTTAATATAAGGAAAGATCTTCATTGGGGTAATAACATAAATACGAGTATAAATAAGGGGTACAGATCTCTGCACATGGTTATGAGGGTGTTTAGGGGTTGTAGTAAGAATGTAAAGGAAAGGGCATATAAGTCTCTGGTAAGAACCCAACTAGAGTATGGTTCCAGTGTATGGGACCCTCACCAGGATTACTTGATTCAAAAACTGGGAAAAATCCAAAGAAAGCAGCTTGATTTTTTCTGGGCGATTTTTGACAAAAGAGTAGCGTTACAAAAATGTTGCAAAGTTTGGGCTGGGAAGACTTAGGAGAAAGGAGACGAGCTGCTCAACTAAGTGGTATGTTCCGAGATGTCACTAGAGGGATGGCGTCGAGGTGAGCAGTAGATGAATAAGTTTGAGTGGTGGCTTTAAAAAGTAGGAAAGATCACAATATGAACATAAAGTTGGAATTCAAGAGGACGAACTGGAGCAAATATTCGTTTATAGGAAGGGAAGTTAGGTATTGGAGTAACTTACCAAGGGAAATGTTAAAAAATTTCCATTGTCTTTGCAATCATTTAAGAAAAGGATAAGAAAACAACAGATAGGGAATCTGCCACCTGGTATCCTGACACTCAGGACCACATACTAGGCCACTCAGCTGTGCCCATGGTTCACGAACTAGGATAGTAACCCACATCATGAACCATGAATAAGAAAAATTGTGAATAAATTCCAATGTGGAGGTAATGTGTCCAACCTTAGCAGAGTGGAGTGTATCTAGCAGAATGCTAAAATATAACAGAATTTCATTTCATATCTAAGATGCAGTCGTCAAAAAATAGGTATTAGTTCATAGTCTCCTTTCTAATTTATATTGTCAATAGTTTTTTCCTTTCAGTTGGATTCAACTTAACAATTTGATTCTATTCCTAGATTCCTAGATTAATTGTAAAATTAAAACCGGAATCATGGTTTATATCAGCATCTTGGTTGACAAGTGTATTTGCGTCCTACTTTCAAATCAAATCAAAACAAATCAAAATACTTTATTTGTAAATGAAGTTTCTACCTCGGTGGTAAATGATACACAAAAATACATTATTCTCAAAACTACATTTCAGGTTAAGAAGAAAAGAAGTCATTTTTCCTAAAATACAGTATTGTACATTTTACATTAACATTTTTTCTATTAAACACACAGCTCATCCTTAATAAATTAATATTATTTACAAAATTCTACTCATAATATTATCTGTACTTAAACATATACCGTAATCAATTCATATACAGTATGTGCAATAACTTCAAAAATACTACAAAATATTGCTAAAGACTTAAAGTACACTGCTTTTAAAAAAACACGTTTTGATACCTGCTGCATCTTAACCAGAGCCCGTTTTGCCACTGCTTTCCAGAGTTCCTGAAAAGCTTTCACAGCTACCTTAGCGGTCCCCGGGACCTCGAAGTCCCCACTGTACTTCACCCCTACTGTAGTTGTGTAACAGTCGTAAGTGAATAATTTTAAACCTTTTCGGTCTGGTATTATTACCATTGGAATTCGTATCAACGGGCATCTTGCCAATGAACATTGCCGTATCACATTTAAAGTGCATATTTAACTATATTCTTCTACGAGCTCTGTACGGTGCAGCGCTCTTGTGACTAGCCTTTGAACTCTCGCGCTACCTCGGGGAGTCTGCGCGAGCACGCTAGGAGCAAGTGAGAGTGTAGCCAAGCTTGTCGATGTGGTAACGCTCTGAGTCCTCGCCGAGCTGCCATGAAGAGTAGATGTGTGATGGAACTCTGCTGCACGATGGCGTGGGTTGGTAACGTAGACCCAGGTTGAAGCTGTTCTTCGTTGGGCACTGTGGCCCATTGAGTTTATGGAGTTGTCCTTTCTTTAATTTGTTCATCAGTGCTAGTCTACCTGCAAATTTCTTCAGTTTTCGTCAAGTGAAAGTAGCGTCCTTCGGTTTCGTGTATGGCACAATTGACATCCTGAAGAAATGTAAGTTTATCTGCTCTTTCCTTATGATATCATTCAAGCAAGTGCTTTCAAGATGGAAAATGGATTGATCGTTCTGCGAAACTCTAAATTGAACCTTTGATACATCGCGTCTCGACTATGATAATAATAATAATAATTCTGGTGTTGACATGAGTGTTTGTTCGGCTAGTAACTTCAAACGTCATGACCAAAACTTCATCTACGCTTCTGGAAAATGCGGTTTACCGACTGATTTTCAAAATTTTAACTTAATTTTAATTAGTATGATTATAATCTTTGTGCAAACTGTTTGTTAAAATTGAATTGCGAATCAAGATTAGACCACGCAGAGGCCCGTTTTAGTTGGCTTAACCTTTTCTAAATTTTATTTTTGTTGGGCTTTAATAATTAATTTTTACCTTATTTATTTATGCTTATTTTTTGCATATTTTTAATTTTGGGCCAGATCTGTGTCGGTTCGCTTTGGGAGGACATGTTGTTGTTGTTGCTGCCACAGCAACGAGTTATTGAGTGTATTGTTGTGGAAGCTTGTTATGGCTTGGGTCCGGGTGTTGTAATATTACCTCCTTGCCTGTGAATTTTTGGTGGAATTCTGGTTTTTCAGTTTTATTTGTTCTAATATGTTCTTTTGCCCCTACTTATCTTCGGTGTGACTTTTTTGGGGCGTTTCTGTTCTAGCCTCATTAATCATTTTACGTCCTTGCGCTGACCAGCTTGGTGGAATTAAGAGTCAAGCCCTACAATGACTTAAAGAATCCGAATGGAAAGTTACTTTCCCGAATTTTATTGGTTGTAACTATTGCTAATTAGTAGTAAGTTTTTAAAATTTAATATTTGATGATAGGGGACCGGTTACGTGTTTGAGAGTAATGTAGGTTGAATCTTATTAAGTAATATCTTGGAGGACAACTCACCTTTTAATTAATTTGTTCCCCTTTTCATTAACCTAATTAATTGAATTAGTCATTTATTAATTTATTTGTTTTCCTTTTTAGTTAACGTAATTAATTTAACATTTGTTTGTTAATGGTTGCTAACTTCAGGTTACTGTAATTAATTGGACGAAATATTTAGCAACTTATGTTATAACTTTGAGCGTCCTAATTAACTTGACAACTTAGAGTTTTTAATATTTCCTCCTTTGAGTTGTGCCAACCAATTTATAATTATGAATTAAAGTTACCTCGTGTTAAAAGAATGATGTTGATTTTTTATTTCACTGAATCAATGGAGCACTGTCACTGTTTTTCTTGATTTTGGCCACGGCCTTAAGCTAATTCCACCCGCTTCCCAAGGTAAGTGTTTGTTTTAATCCTATTTGCTGGTTACTGTGTTGTGTGATGCTATTGTTCGGTTTTAACTGTCTGTTTCTGTTCTTCTCTTGTATATGCTTTAACTCCCTTCTGGGGCGAATACGCTACCAACTTCCTCACGTAGTGGCCTTACCTCTAGGTGTGAAAGGTCAATGCCCATCTTCCGAAGGGTTTTGGGGGTTGCCCAGAGGACGGTGTCGGTTTGAGTGGTAGCAGAGCAGTGGTTTTATTTTGTTTCACTGTTGTTCTGCACCTCATATTAGTTGTTTCCGCTGAGCGCAGCGAAATTCTCCACCTTTCCGCTTGTTATATGTACAGTGCAGTGCTGGGTTGATTGGTAGGTAAATGAAAATCAACAAGAACACCACACTAGTGGTAATCTATAGTTGTGAAAGGAAATGCAAGTATCTTGTGTAATTCTTTTCTTAATTTTGTTTCATGTATACTACAATGTCGCGTCCTGCCCCTTTTTCAAGTCATCTCCGACGTGCTGAATTGGAGTACGAATTAACTATTCGTCGTCTTGAACCTGAACGCACTATTGCCGAATGTGCTGCCTTCAATCAATCAATCAATCAATCAATCAATCAATCAATCAATCAATCAATCAATCAATCAATCAATCAATCAATCAATTTATACTGATCTGCATTTTGGCAGTCAACCCAGGTGGCAGATTCCCTATCTGTTGTTTTCCTATCCTTTTCTTAAATGGTTTTAATGACATTGGAAATTTATTGAACATATCCCTTGGTAAGTTATTCCAATCCCTATCTCCTCTTCCTATAAATGAATATTTGCCCCAATTTTTCACATTGTATTCCAACTTTATCGTCATATAGTGATCTTTCTTACTTTTAACGACCCCACTCAAATTTATTCGTCTACTAATGTCAAACCATGCCATTTCTCCGCTGACAGTTCTGAACATACCACTCAGTCGAGCAGCTCGTCTCGTTTCTCCCAGTACTTCCCAGCCAAAACTTGACAGCATTTTTGTAAAGCTACTCTTTTATAGGTAATCATCCAGAACAAATCGAGCTGCTTTTCTTTGGATTTTCCAGTTCTGGAAACAAGTAATCCTGGTGAGGGTCCCATACACAGGAACCATACTCTAGTTTGGGGTCTTACCAGAGACTTCTAAACCCTCACCTTTACATACTTACTGCAACCCCTAAACACCCTCATAACCATGTGCAGAGTTCGTTATCATTCATTTACAATCCCATTCATGTGATTACCCCAATGAAGATCTTTCCTTATATTAACACCCGGATACTTACAATCATCACCAAAAGGAACTTTCACCCCATCAACACAGTAATTAAAACTGAGAGGACTTTTCCTATTTGCGAAACCCACAACCTGACTTTTAACCCAATTTATCATCATACCATTACCTACTGTCCATTTCACAAAATTATCGAGGCCACTTTGCAGTTACAATCTTGTAACTTATTTATTACTCTATACAGAATAACATAATCCGCAAAAATCCTTACCTCTGATTCCACTCCTTTACTCATATCATTTACATATATAAGAAAATATAAATATTCAATAATACTGCCTAGAGGATTTCGCCCTCTTAATTATGGTTCATGCTTGTGGACGGTTCATGTTTGTAATGGTTCATGTTTGTGGGTTACTGTAGTCACGTCCTAGTTCATGAACCATGGATAACGGCTGAGTGGCCTAGTAAGTGGTCCTGAGAGTCGGGATACCAGTTGCTAAAGAATGGGAGTGGGCATCTCGGACATATTCTGAGTCATGGCCCTCATTGTGTTCAGGCGGCTAGGACTATACAATTCACCGGTGGTCCATAACCCGTTAGAGGAGAGATCCTCACTTGGACTATGTGCAAGTAGGGTAGCATCCTGCTTCATGAATTTACCGAGCTCAGAACATTTTAAGCAAGCCTCGGACCTATGGGAGTAATGGAGTCCCATTCCCATTTGACAGGCGAGGGACTCTTTGGAAACAACTTGGCGAACGAAATGGAATTCGATGGGGAGCTATCAATATTAATGGGGCTTATCGGAGAAAGAAAGTAGAACTGGCTGAGTCAGCAAAGAGGATGCATCTGGATGTGCTAGGAGTAACTGATATTCGGGTAAGGGGAGATAATGAGGAAGAGATAGGAGATTATAAAGTGTACTTGACGGGAGTTAGAAAGGGAAGGGCAGAGTCTGGGGAAGGGCTCTTTATCAGGAATACCATTCCACGCAACATAGTTTCGGTTAGGCACGTAAATGAGCGAATGATGTGGGAAGATTTGTCAGGTCGAGGAATTAGGACAAGAATTGTGTCCGTGTATTCACCACGTGAGGTTGCAGATGAGGATGAAGTTGACAAGTTTTATGAAGTGTTGAGTGACATCGTGGTCAGGGTCAACAGCAAGGATAGCATAGTGCTAATTGGCGATTTCAATGCGAGAGTTGGGAATAGAACTGAAGGATATGAAAGGGTAATTGGTAAATGTGGAGAAGATATGGAAGCTAATGAGAATGGGAAGCGTTTGCTGGACTTCTGTGCTAGTACGGGTTTAGCTGTTAAGAATACATTCTTCAAGCATAAGGCTATTCACAGCTACACATGGGAGGCTAGGGGTACCAGATCCATAATAGACTATATCTTAACAGACTTTGAATTCAGGAAATCTGTTAGGAATGTACGAGTTTCTCGCGGATTTTTCGATGATACAGACCACTATCTGATCTGTAGTATCTCTAGGCCTAGGGTAGAGAAAGTGAAATCTGTCTGCAAACGAATAAGAGCAGAAAATCTCCAGGACGAGGAAATTAGACAGAAGTACATGGATATGATTAGTGAGAAGTTTCGAATAGTAGACAGTAAGCAGGTTCAGGATATAGAAAGTGAATGGGTGGCATACAGGGGTAGTAGAAACAGCAAAGTAATGCCTAGGAACGACTGTGTGTAAAGATTGGAGAATGCGAACATCTTGCTGGAATGATGAAGTGAGAGCAGCCTGTAAACGTAAAAAGAAGGCTTATCAGAAATGGCTCCAAACAAGGCCCGAGGCAGACAGGGAATGGTACGTAGATGAAAGAAACAGAGCGAAAAAGTTGTTGTTGAATCCAAAAAGAAGTCGTGGGAAGATTTTGGTAATAACCTGGAAAGGCTAGGTCAAGCAGCAGGGAAACCTTTCTGGACATTAATAAAGAATCTTAGGAAGGGAGGGAAAAAGGAAATGAACAGTGTTTTGAGTAATTCAGGCGAACTCGTAATAGATCCCAGGGAATCACTAAAGAGGTGGAGGGAATATTTTGAACATCTTCTCAATGTAAAAGGACAGCCAAGCAAATGGGGAGGAGGAAAATGATGTTGGTGAAATTATGCTTTAGGAAGTGGCAAGGATGGTAAAAAAAATCCATTGTCATAAGGCAGCAGGAATAGATGAAATTAGACCTGAAATGGTGAAGTATAGTGGGAAGGCAGGGATGGAATGGCTTCATAGAGTAGTAAAATTAGCTTGGAGTGTTGGTAAGGTACCTTCAGATTGGACAAAAGCAGAAATTGCACCTATCTATAAGCAAGGGAACAGGAAGGATTGCAACAATTATCGAGGTATCTCATTGATTAGTACACCAGGCAAAGTATTCACTGGCATCCTGGAAGGGAGGGAACGATTAATCGTTGAGAGGATGAATACTAGTGTCGTTTCAGACCACAGAGAGGCAGTCAGGATCAGATCTTCAGTATGCGGCAGGTAATTGAAAAATGCTACGAGAGGAATAGGCAGTTGTATTTATGTTTAGTAGATCTAGAGAAAGCATACGACAGTGTACCGAGGGAGAAGATGTTCACTCTACTTGGGGACTATGGAATTAAACGTAGATTATTAAAATCAATCAAATTCATTTATGTTGACAATCGGGCTTCAGTGAGAATTGATGGTAGAATGAGTTCCTGGTTCAGGGTACTTACAGGGGTTATACAAGGCTGTAATGTTTCACCTTTGCTGTTCGTAGTTTTCATGGATCATCTGCTGAAAGGTATAAAATGACAGGGAGGGATTCAGTTAGGTGGAAATGTAGTAAGCAGTTTGGCCTATGCTGACGACTTGGCCTTAATGGCAGTCTGGGCCAATAGCCTGCAGTCTAATATCTTGGAACTTGAAAACAGGTGCAATGAGTATGATATGAAAATTAGCCTCTCGAAGACTAAATTGATGTCAGTAGGTAAGAAATTCAACAGAATAGAATGTTAGATTGGCGATACAAAGCTAGAACAGGTAGATAATTTCAAGTATTTAGGTTGTGTGTTCTCCCAGGATGGTAATATTGTAAGTGAGATTGAATCAAGGTGTAGTAAAGCTAATGCAATGAGCTCGCAGTTGCGATCAGCAGTATTCTGTAAGAAGGAAGTCAGCTCCCAGACGAAACTATTATTACATCGGTCTGTTTTCAGACCAACGTTGCTTTACAGGAGTGAAAGCTGGGTGGACTCAGGATATCTTATTCATAAGTTAGAAGTAACAGACATGAAAGTAGCAAGAATGATTGCTGGTACAAACAGGTGGGAACAATGGCAGGAGGGTACTCGGAAAGTGGAGATAAAGGCTAATTTAGGAATTAACTCGATGGATGAAGCTGTACGCATAAACCGGCTTCGATGGTGGGGTCATGTGAGGCGAATGGAAGAGGATAGGTTACCTAGGATAATAATGGACTCTGCTATGGAGGGTAAGAGAAGTAGAGGTAGACCAAGACGACGATGGTTAGATTCGGTTTCTAACGATTTAAAGATAAGAGGTATAGAACTAAATGAGCCCACAACACTAGTTGCAAATCGAGGACTGTGGCGACGTTTAGTAAATTCTCAGAGGCTTGCAGATTGAACGCTGAAAGGCATAACAGTCTATAATGATAATGAAAGTATGTATGTATGAATTATTACACGGTCAGATAAAGCTTCGCCTACTCTAACTCTGTGAGTTCTATTTTCTAGAAATATTGCAACCCATTCAGTCACTCTTTTGTCTAGTCCAGTTTAGGTCATTTTTGCCAGTAGTCTCACATGATCCACCCTATCAGAAGCTTTAGACAGTTCAATCGCGATACAGTCCATTTGACATCCAGAATACAAAATATCTGCTATACCTTGCTGGAATCCTACAGGTTGAGCTTCAGTGGATAACCTTTCCTAAAACAGAATTTCCCTCTATCGAATCAGTTATTAAGTTCGCAAACAAGTCCCATGTAATAAGAAAGAATGCTTTCCCAAAGCTTACATACAATGCACGTCAAACTTAAGGGCCCGTAATTTTTAGCTTTATGTCTATCACCTTTTCGTTCATACACAGGGGCTACTATAGCAACTCTCCATTCATTTGGTATAGCTCCTTCAACCAAACGATAATGAAATAAGTGCTTCAGATATGGTACTATATCCAAACCCATTGTCTTTACTATATCCCCAGAAATCTTATCAATTCCAGCCGCTTTTCTAGTTTTTAACTTTTGTATCTTATTGTAAATATCATTGTTATCATATGTAAATTTTAGTACTTTTCTGGCCTTAGTCTACTCCTCTATCTCGATATTATCGTTGTAACCAACAATCTTTACATACTGCTGACTGAATACTTCTGCCTTTTGAAGACCCTCACATACACACTCTCCTTGTTCATTAATTATTCCTGGAATGTCCTTCTTGGAACTTGTTTCTGCCTTAAAGTACCTATACATACCCTTCCATTTTTCACTAAAATTTGTATGACCGCCAATTATGCTTGCCATCATGTTATCCTTAGCTGCCTTCTTTGCTAGATTCAATTTCCTAATAAGTTCTTTCAATTTCTCCTTACTTCCACAGCCATTTCTAACTCTATTCTTGCCAGTTTTCACCTCCTTCTTGGTCTCTATATTTCTCTATTATAATAAGCTGGATCTTCACCATTCCTTGCCACCTTTAAAGTTACAAACCTTTTTTCACATTCCTCAACAATTGCTTTTAAGCCATCCCAGAGTCTTTACATTCTTATATAGGCCTACCGTTTTCCACCGATAATAATTATTTTTTTAAACTACCTCATGCCTGCTTTATCAGTCATATGGTACTGCCTAATAGTCCCACCTTTATATCCTTCCTTTCTATCACATTTATTTTTAACTACGACAAAAACCGCTTCGTGATCCCTAATACCATATATTACTTCGGTTTCTCTATAGAGCTCATCTGGTTTTATCAGCACCACGCCCAGGATATTTCCCCTTTAATTGGTTGCGTCACTCTCTGTATTAGCTGTCCTTCCCATATTAGATTATTTGCCATTTGTTTGTCATGCTTTCTGTCGTTCGCATGTCCTTTACAATATTGACATTTGGTAAATTCAGATCTCCCGCTACAATCACATTCCTTTCCATGTCGTTTCCCACATAGCTGATTATCTTGTCAAATAATTCTTAATTCGTGTCAGCGCTACCCTTTCCCGGTCTGTACCCTGCAAAGATATGAAATTGCCTGTTATATTTAGAAATGAGTCTTACACCTAGAATTTCATGTTTCTCATCTTTAACTTTTTCGTACCTTACAAATTCTTCGTTCACCAGAATGAATACTCTCCCACCCACGATTCCTATCCTATCTCTACGATACACACTCCAGTTTTGTGAGAATATTTCTGCATCCATTATATTATTTCTCAGCCATGATTCAACTCCTATTATAATATCTGGTAAATATATATATCTATTAAATTACTTAATTCTCTTCCTTTCTTTTCATTACTTCCACAGTTCAACACTAACATTTTTATGTCATCCCTACTTGACTTCCAGATTTCTTTACCCTCATCACCGCTACCTAGACAACCCCGTTTCCCTGAATTTACCTTCCTATTACCCTTCAAAAGGAATTTCCTAAAAGATACGTACCACTGCGGTTTAGTGTAGGCCATCTGAACTCACATCCCTGTCTCCTACCCACCCATTAGGGTCTAGAAATTTCACTCCCAGTTTTCCACATACCCATTCCATAGTCTCATTTAAATCCCCAATCACCCTCCAGTCAGTGTCCCTCCTACACAGTATTCCACTGATAACAATCTCCGCTTTCTTAAACTTCACCCGTGCTGCATTTACCAGATCCCACACATCTCCAACTATGTTGGTACTTATATCAGCTTGCCTTACGTTGTTGGTACCAGCGTGAAACACTACCACCTTCCCTTCCCCTTCTCCTTCTCTTCTACTTTTCCCATCATCTGTCTCAACCCCCCGGTTCCTTTTAATATATCAGTAATTGACAGGAACCGAGCTGGTGAGTACCTTAATTTGATTTGTGACTCTTTAACAGAAATTAATGTGAGACGTAAAGAATTTACCGAGCTGCCTTCATCGAAAGCACAGGTAAACCGGCTGAGGGCCAGAGCGAGCCACTACTCGGGGCGAATTCAAGATTTACTATCGATCTAGCCCGATGTTGAACTAATTTTGGAATGTGCTCGTTTGTTGACGGTTGGTCAGATATTTGTGTGAATTTGGACCTGTTGTTAGTCGGCAGGAATGTGGAGAATTGGCCTGTTTCGGAAAGACATGATTCTGTTGTGCCTACCTCCAATATTTCCTCAAACCATATTGTGTCCTCTCGCCAGAATCAAGGTTCATGCTGCGTACAGCCCTTTTCTTAGAAATTTTGGTGTCCAGGCTAAATTCAGTTTCTTCTCCAAACTACTTAAAGGGAGTTTTCCGTGGAGTTAGAAGCTTTTCGGTTAATTTGATTGACGAAAGCATTAGGCTTCTTCGATTTCTTGTAGAGCTAACCGACACTGGAAACGTCTGTTCTGTTGATGACTTGGGGATTTTCTGCGCCCTCTTCCCTCGTTGTGAGGGGATTTTGAAAACGGGAAATTCGGAACCCATATCTAAAAACTTGACTATGAACGGCTTTCATGAACTTGTCTAAGCCAAATTCATCCCCTCTCTTGCTCTTCAAAGTTTAATTCCGCAGCACTGCTTTAGAACGCAGTTTCTCCACAAAAACTTGCTTGCTTACGTTCTTGATTTATGGTTCTTCAGTGAGGTTTTTAAAAATCTCTGTCCCTGAGAATGAAATGGTAGCTAGGATTCTAGCTTCATACCGCTCCTACCTTTCATTATCTCGCTGTCCAGCCAACTTCTAAGAATTAGAAGAAGGGTGCTCGCTTGCGGGGGACGTGAAACATGGTGATGCTTCGAGACTTGTCAATGTTCCCCCTCCCACTATGCCAGCCTATCCTGTTGTTTCTCCAACCTCTAACGAGGCGAATGGTCGTAAGTGCTCAAATGTGGGTCCAAGAATCATTTGAAACACAATTGCCCGTCTTTCAGACGTAAATCTAGTGGTTGTTATACCTGTGGCTCGAAACAGCATCTTAGAAAGAACTGCCCCTTGTCAATTGAAGGTAGTGGTCAATTACTACAAGCCAACAAGTGGGTGTTTGACCATCCTAAACCTGTAAATTCTGAATCTTCTGTAAAGTCTATCTATCCGCCCCTGTGCAATAAGATTTCAGCTCATGTCACCTCCAATGGTACCTGCGCTTTTGTTGAGGCTGCTTGATACTGGTAGTGTGGTACAGTACGTTTAATAAATTCTGCTTGGTACCATCAGATGAAAACCTCATGTACGTTACCTGAATTGGAACCCTTTAACGTGAAATGTGTTTCCGCCAATTGTCAGTCCTTGGAAATCTTGGGTTCGATGAAGGTCAAGTTAAGAATAGGTAATTTTACATGGAAAATCAAGTGTTTGGTAACACGTAACCTTTCCTGTAATTTGATTCTAGGTGTTAGTTTTCTGTCTAGTGTTGGACTTGTCTTGCATTTACAAAGTCGACATTTCTTTTTCAAATTGTCTCCTAGTCTAAAATTTGACATAATTTACGTTCCATTGAAGGTCCGTATTGCTTCTTGTGTGGGTTACACTAAGTCAGATAATCCTAGAGACGTTGATCACCTTAACCTAAATCATTTAGGGGATGTTGAAGCTAATCAAGTCCGCGCTCTGTGTAAGGAGTTTCCGGAAGTTTTCACTAATAAATTAGCTTGACCGATGTCTGGAGTACGATATTGAGTTGTCGGACTACCAGTATGTTCCATCCCTCTTACCGTCTTTCTCAATCTCGAATTATCGGATTGAAAACGATTATCGAACAAATGGAGGGGGATGGTGTAATTAGACCCTATACTTCACCATATGCTTCCCCAGTTTTCTTGGTACCCAAACCTTCTGGCTCATCAATTTAGCACTGACCGACTTACACATGGGGACGATACGCTGGCAGCCGGGAATGAGTTAGCTGGAAAATTAATTATGTCCAATAACGGACCATTTATATTGGTATTATAAATTTACACGTTCGGGACAAATATTTCAGGTTCCCTATGATCAACATCTATATCATCTGATGGCCGAGCAGGCATCAATTTTTGGTAATGAGACAAAGTCTCTCATAGTGCATTGGCACTGCCGGTGGCTCCAAGTAGCGTATGCAGTGGCCTTCACATCTCAGTTCTGCAGATCAACGTGGAGTGGAATTTATCGGCGTATGCTTCGAGATTTCATACATATTTTCTTCAACTTCCAGAAACTTCTAGAACATTCCAGATTGTTCTCTCTACGGGCCGAACGAGTTACGTCACCCAGGGAACACTTATAGATACTTCCATTTTCTTGTATTTTTCACCATGAGTGAACCCTCTTCCATCAACCAGGCGACTCCACCCCCGCCTGAGGAAATGGATGACCAGACTGTAAAACTGGCCCGCCAACATGAAGACGCTGACTCTCTTAGTACCCCAGGGCGACGTAAGAAGGTGTGACCAATTTGGACATCAACCTCGCCAAAAATACCAGAGCACTATATCATCTCATTTCCCGCTTCACAGCGACTCTTGCCCAATATCACCTTGAGATACAACCTACTCGAGGTGGCTTCAATCTCAAGACTTCAAAACCCTTCTATAACCATCAGACAGAGGCCATCGGGCACTCACGCACGGCAGCAGGTCCCCCCTCGCCCCACTCTGTGGTTGCATATGGCGTTGAGCGGGACTACACGGAGGACGAGGTGGCAGCATAACTTCAACTAGACGGACATACCATCTACCATGTGGTCCGCATCAAGAACGACCGGGGATCTACGTCATTGGTGCGGATCCCCTCCCGTGACGTCACCACTCTGGACAATCTTCTGCGGGACGGCGCGCTGATTTACGCCCGCCGCCACCGGGTGGAGGCGTACAGATCTCCTCCACCCCGCGGTACGTGCTGTGTTCGCTACCAGCGCTTTGACCATCTCCCGAGTCAACAATGAATCCAGGATCAGGTATGTGCCATCTGTGCTCAGGACCATCCTACTTATGCGTGTCCAAATAAGCAGACACCTAAATGTGTCAATTGTAATGAAGCTCACCCCGCCTTCAGCTACAAGTGCAAGGTTAAACCTCCACCTGAACCTACTCACCCAGAAACCGCTGTTCGCGTCATATCCCGGGACCTCCCTACCCCCGCCCCTTCCTCTACTCTCCCCACCCCTAGTACGGAGAACATTGTCAGGTTGATGACAACGGTTCCCGAGAATACCCTGCCCTTCATCCGCCACCATATCCTTACCCAAATCCAACTCGCAGCGCTGTTGATATTTAACACTCACGTAGACGTGGCTTAAACGCTGTTCCACTCTTTCGTTAAATACTAGAATGAAACTTTACCATCTTAATATACGTTCTATCAATGCTAACCGTGCTCTCCTCCGCACTTCCCTTTCCCTACATGCCCCGGATTTCTTTGTTCTAAATGATACCTTCCTGACACAACGTCAACAACCTCATGTCCCTGGTTATCGTGCTGATCGTCCGCATAAATCTCGTGGTGGCCTTGCGATCGGTGTCAGGAAGGACCTCACTGTTCGCAGACATTCTTTTCAATTTCGTTCTAATTTTCAGGAATGCCTTATCTTAGAAATTATCGCTGCTAATCAGTCGTTTGTAATAGCAACTCTTTATCTTCCGGCCTGTAATCCTCCTTCTGGCGATTTTATTCAGCATATTGATGCTTTTTTTCACAATTATATTATCTTATAATCTTCGTGATCACTCCATGTTTGATGCTGTCTCTAACAATATCCGGGGCATTCACATCCCCTTTCCTTTCCCGTCCATTCCCTCTCATAATAGTACCCCTGATGTTATTATTGTTTCTCCATCCTTTTCCCCTTCTAGTCGGATCGAACCTTGTGTCATGATAGGTAGCGACTATGCCCCAGCTCTTATCACCATTCCTCGTGTCCTTTTCCATACTCATTATCCTCCCCCTCCACCCTCCTGTCCCTTGTGACAACGATAGAGCGAGCTTTAATTGCAGCTGACATGTTCCCCTACACCACCCATACCACCTAAAGGACTTCAACTTTTACGACTAGCGCACGCTCTCTATCGGACACGTGACCCAGACACTCTACTTCAACATCGTCGTACACTTAGACATGCCCGATCTTACATCAAAGCCATACTGCGAAAACAATATTCTCATGCTTGTAATGGTCTTGCCGACTGCTCTGACCATCATAAATTTTGGACGACCTTTCGACACCTTACTCAGACTAATAAGCCCCTCCCTACTAACCCCATCCGTTATCGTAATGTTACCCCTACATCTGACAAGGACAAAGCCGACATTTTTGCTCAATATTATGCTATGTTTACTCACTCTCTCTGTCTCCCCATTTTATTCATCCCGATGAACCCATCATTATTCAATTAACACACCCTACTTGCCCAGACATACAGCCTTCCTTTTCTCATTACGTTGATATCGATTGCCGCCATCCTCTTAACGTCCCTATTACCCCTACCGAAATCCTTTCCTTTCTTACATACCGGCAAATTCGTGAACCCTCCTCATTAGCCTACTTAGTATTCTTTATACAACTATGCTTTACTCTGGATTTTTCGAGAACACTGGGGTAGTGCAAATATCTTGTTATTTCTTAAACCTGGCAAACATACATCTGACGTCACTTCCTACCGTCCCATTAGCTGCTGAGTATTCTTTCAAAAGTTTTGAGGGAATCCTTGCTAGAAGAATCTCCCGTTATCTAACCTCTTTTAACCTCTTCCCCTCTTCTCAAGCAGGTTTCCGATCTCATTTCTCTACACATGATCATTTATTTCAAATTACCTTTTCTCTCCACACTCTTCTTCGCCCCCGAAAAACCGCTGCTTTGCTATGCCTGGATGTCAAACGTGCGTTTGATACCGTGTGGCATTCAGGCCAGCTATATAAGCTCAGACATCTGCCACTTCCCCTCACCCTAATTCGCTTTATTTCCAACTATCTTCGCTCTCGTACTGCGCGCATCATCATCCACCATACCCCCTCATATTCCTTCCCTATCACTTCTGGAGTTCCTCAAGGCAGTCCGTTGTTCCCGATTTTATATCTCCTTTTTACCTATGATATACCCCACCCCAAACCCCCTCCGTCTCTACCAATATGCGGACGATCTTGCTAACCTAGCTCTCTGTAACACCACTCCCACACTTACTCACAAACTCCAAACCTACCTTGACATTTTAGAATCCTGGTTTAATAGCTGGTATATCTCCGTTAATCCTGTCAAAACGCAAATTATCGTTTTCCGGAAAAGATCCCGTCCCTGCCGTTCTCGTAACCGCGTCCATCTAACCTTATATAACACTCTGTTAGTAGAAACTAATACACAAACATACTTAGGCATCCAATTTCAAAATAACCTCCGTTGGAACCACCACTTTGCTTCCGTCTATAAGCGCGCCTACTCCCGATTTCGGCCCCTTCGTATGCTTACAGCGCGTACATGGGGTCTCACTTCTTCGCAAGTCCTTAATGTATATAAATCCTTTATACGTCCTATCGTTACTTATGCCTCACTTGCCTGGATTACTGCTGACATTCGACAATACATTCGTCTGCTTATCCTTGACAGACATGCACTTTGCATCACCTATCACCTTCCATTCGACACTCCTTCTGCTGACTTCATTCCTCTCTATTCCTTCCCTACCATCCTCGCACACATTCATTCCCTTCGTTTTAAATATCTTACCAAAGGTACCGTTAATGATAACTCACTCATCATTGAATCTCTCACTCTTTCCACCTTAGCCACAGCCATCCTCCAGCACGCCCGTACCCCTGCCACATCTCTTCTCTTCCCTCCCCTTATCACTTAGCTTCCCCTCTTGTATTGTCCCATTTTTTCTTCTTTCTTATTTATTTACTTGTATGCTCCTGGGCACAGTGGTGCATTCCACATCTGCAGCTACTGCGATTTCCTTTCTTTGTATATTTGTATATATGGACGATGATTTGTTTATTTATTTTTATGGCCCTTGTGTTCTTTTAATTGTGTGTCACATATTTTGTTCCGTATTTCTCTTCCTCACTACGGCCGCGTACTCTCTTCACTTTATAAGTCTTGCTGTGTATTACGTCAGTGTTCCTGTCAATGAACTCTTGTACTACCAATCTGTTGACCTTGGCCCACATCTCTGTTTATTTGGCCGTCACTAGCTTAGGATCTCCTTCGTCCTTCACAACAAACATCGCTTTCGGTGTTGCGCGCCCGAGATACTAAAATAAATTTCACGTAATTACTAATGCGATGTTAGTGGGTTTCTGCCTGGGTGTGGTGCTTTGTGTGCCTTCTCTGGAGTCCGGCTTATTGTCGCGGTGCCTTGCGCCCCTCCCTTCTCTCCTTCCCTCTAACAGTAGGTACAAGACATACATCCCCTTTTTCATGTTTTCTCTCGCACTTTGGAACGCACGCTGCAGCACAGAACCTGGCTCAACAACCCCGGCGGGACCAACCACCTTCGCGTCCAGCCCCACCTTGTCAGTGGTGGCATATGTGGTCGATCGCAGTTACACTGACGACGAGGTAGCTGCCCAACACCAGCAGCCCCGTCCCATTTACTACCTGGGAACCAGTCTCCAGGATTTATGCCATTAAATATTAGAACCTATGCAGAGACAGCAACAAACACCGGTCTACTCGCGCCATTCTACATAGTGACATTAAATATTCCGGGCCATTCGGATCCGGAATGCCAACGGACCGACCTCGCTGATGCGTATCCTGTCCCGGGATACTGCAACATTGGACCAGCTACTGAGGGATGGTGTGCTGATCTACGCGACGCGACATCGTGTGGAAGCCTCCCGCTCATCTCCACCACAGTGCAGGCGCTGCAATCGCTGTCAATCCTACGATCATCCTACTACTGCACCGTCCTTTCTCGATCAGGTATGTGCGATTGGTAGTGCTCAACACGCCTCACATGCTTGCATGAATAAGGGGTCACCAGAATGCAGCACTTGCGGCGAAGCTCATCCAAAATTTTCAGTTAAATGCAAGGGTAAACCTCAACCCTCTCCCACTCAACCAGAAACCGTGCTACCTATCACTCCCATTGATTTTCCTACCTCGCCTTCCTCTTCCACTCTTACCCCTCCCTCCACTGAGAACATTCTGCGATTCATCGCTATGTTGTCCCAGAATGTTCTCCCCTTCCAACGTCCTAATATTCTGTATCACTTCCAGTTAGTGGCGCGATTGATCTTCCAGACTCACTTGGACGCAACGTTCTCTGGGACAAGAATGCACTGTGCATTCTTTCCCCCTGGACCCTACTCCACTATTGTAGTAAATGAAAATTTATTACGATAATGTATGTTCTTTGAGGGCCAAGTGACCGCTGCTGGATCTGCAGATAGATCAACACAAACCGGATGTCATAATTTTAATGAAACATTTTTAACAAGAAAACAAAGTCCAAAATTTAAAAACCATATTTTCTACCACTCCGATCGCCCCACTAGAGGCCACGGAGCGGTAGCTATTAGTATTCACAAATCCATTCCCTCACAACAACATTATCATTATCTAAATGAATATCCATCTGAAAACTTAATTATAGAAATCACGATTGGAAATCAAATAATAGCTCTTGCAACAATTTACACTTTCATATTTTAATTTATTTATTCTTTCTCCACATGTACATTATATGTATATGATCCATTAATGGAGAGAAAAAATAACAAGTCTGACCTAGACCAGCTCACAAAAGGATTGGGAAACGACTACCACAAGAGAGGCAGACATATGAACAAAACCATAAATAATAATAATAATAATAATAATATAAATAAAACAAAATGGCAATGCGGCAGAATAAACACTGTCGCCTGGCCCAAGATCAACCCTTATTGGTGGTCTTTTGGCCATGGCAGAAGGCAGTATGGCAGTTTAATAATAAACTTAAAAAATAATATATTACTGTGTAGAGTACAAGAGTGTCGGCAGACGGCATCTGTAATTCAAACAAACTGCATATCTTTTCCGGCCGGGTTCGCAACTCAACACAATCCTTCCTGGGCACTGACCTCTCTGCTGATTTACTTAAGTTGCAAACACAGCTTTCGTGTTACATCCACTCTCGTGCCGGTGTGCAATTATTCTCCTTACGCTTCATTACTATTGTCGCTGATTCACAATCAACCTCCACCTCAGCTTATACCACCTAGTCTTACTCTTTCAATATACATCAATTCCTCCTTCAGACTACACCAAGCTATGTTTCATTCAAAATTTCAGGCCCATCTCCTCATTAAGTTAGTCCATCACACTTACCATTCCATATACATAATCTCTTGGCAGCCTTCACACAATACTATCATCTAGTCAACCTCCATCTCAGCTTATACCATCTGGTCATATTTTTTCACCACATATTCATTTCGTCCTCAACCTCTACCACACTTACTTTCTTTTAAAATTTCAGACCGCTCTCCACATTAAATGAAACCATCTCACTTGCCATTCCATACATTACCAACCATACATCACTATCTCCCATTTCAACCGCCAGTCTTAACTCATCACAACTTTTACATCCACTCTACTACCTTATTCACTAACAATTAACTTAGACAATAAGCTTATACACCACCCATCGCCACACATTAAATTAATCACGAAACCTCGTGATTATCTACAAACTCACCACACATGCCATCGCAACTTTGAATCGCTATCATTCTGAAACCACTTGTATTCACCAATCGACATATCTCAACTATAGCCACATACGTCTCTCACCATATTGAATTATATCCCTACATTTTACCATCTCACTATATTAAATTATACCATCACATTTTACCATTAGCTTTTACCCTTCACCTACCCATGTTTTACAATCACTCTCTTCCTTACGTACTAACCAATTACCCGCCTCATCTTAATTACAGCCTTCCAATACTATCTAAATTCACTACCTCTCCTCTCATTCCAATATAGAACTCTGAACACTCTATTGCATTTTCGATACCTTTGTCGCTAATCAAGTTCACTATACAATCCAAATACAGTGACAGTAATCAATATACACATTCCACACACACACTCCACTATTCTCATGTGCTTAAACAATTTACTTACTGCTGCTGTTTGTTTTTTACTTCTTTTCACTACGCATTCGTTCAATTTACTCTTCTTACCCCACATCTCTTTTAGACTCAAGCTTCTCCCTTTAGCCAAGACACCTCTTGCTTCTGCTTCCTCCCTCAAAGCCGTATTTTCACTTCGTTTATGCGCACTTGCCACATCTTGTGCTCCCCACCCACATTCACTCACTGCATCTTCCTTTCTTCCCTCAGACTGGCCACCGTCCTCAGCTCGTTAACTATTGCCCTCGTCTCCCTCCTCATCTCAATTGCTGCTTCCCTGGCTCCTTCTGCGATCGATTCGAAGATAGTATGCGTGACCTCTGCCCTGCTAATTTCTTCTTGCTGCAAGCTGTGTTCCATTGCTTTCAGATTCGTCACTCTCCGATTTCGGGACCAATTTCCGTGGCTCACTACCAGTGTCTGACCCCTAGTATCACCATGTCCGTCTTCTCTAACACTGCTGTCCATAACTTGCCTTTCTTCCAATCTCTTCCCCATTTCTTCTTCTCTCTTCATATTCTCTTCCAAATTCCGTAGTTTCGTCACTGTCCAAAACCTGGTCCAATGGCTATTGGTTATCACTAGTTGTTGACCCTTAATGTAAACTCTTAACCCTTGAAGTCCGGCCGGGATTAAATGTTTTTAGGGTATTTATATTCCTCATCCCTTCTTTTCCCTTGTTTCTTTTAATCCAGATTTTTGTACTCCGCAGATTTTCCGCGCCTCTTATCACTATTTCCGCCATCAGGGTGGAAAACAATTTCACTTTTATCGGCCTGTTTCCCCGTCATTTACCTATTCTTTCCACGTCGTCTACATCAACTTCACGTGAGGAGCATCCTAGTCATGCTTGTCCCAATAAGTCGAATCGAAAGTGTGTCAATTGTAATCAAAATCATCCTGCTTTCAGTTATAAGTGTCGTTCCAAACCTGCTCCTGAACCTCATCACCCTGAAACCGTTGTCCCTGTTCAATCTCAAGACCTCCCTACCCCTGTCTCTTCCTCCTCTCTCCCCTCGCCGAGTTCTGAGAACATCATTCGTTTTATTGAGATGGTATTACAGAACGTCCTCCCCTTCCGTCGCCCACACATCCTGAATCACATCCAGCTACCGACTCGATTGGTCTTGAAGAACCATGTAGACGTGAGTAGTATAATGGGAGTGTTCGGGCGCCACCTCCACCTACGGCACCCAGGGGCCTCCTCCACCTCTACCTCCCGAGGGGCCTTCCCAGGGGTCCGCTCCACCTCCTCCTCCCGGGAGGCCTTCCCAGGGGCCCGCTCCACCTCCCGCGGGAAATTTGAATTGGTAAACAAAGCCACGTGCTTTTTGACAACTGTCATCGACAACAACGCATCGCTAATCTCACTGCTGCCAACTTGCCGGGCCTAAACCTCAGTGGTACCAACGTAACCTTACTAGCGCGAGATTTGAATCGGTAAACAAATCCACGTGCTTTTTGACAGCCACGTGCTTTTTGGCAGACAACAACGTATTGCAAACATCAGTACTGCCATCCTGACGGGCCTAAACCTTAGTGCTGCCAACTTAACCACACTAGCGCGAGATTTGAATCGGTAAACAAATCCACGTGCTTTTTGACAGACAACAACGTATCGCAAACCTCAGTGCTGCCATCTTGAAAGGCCTAAACCTTAGTGCTGCCAACTTAACCTTACTAGCGCAAGATTTGAATCGGTGAACAAAGCCACGTGCTTTTTTGACAGCTGCAAGTTCCGTTAGCTGTAATCAACCATCTTTAATCAAGAGAGCACAGTGCTGCACTCTTCAGCTACTTACCTTTGAAATGTGGTGGCGGCAAATTATACGTGCTCTTGTTTGGAAACAAATCCACGTGCTTTTTGACAGCTGTCATCCGCCATCTTTAATCAAGAGAGCACCGTGCTGCTATCATGCGGACAATTTCGTCAGCTGTCATCCGCCATCTTTAATCTACAGAGCACCGTGCTGCCCTCATGTGGGCAATTTTTACATCGCAACTGTCATCTGCCATCTTTAATCTACAGAGCACCGTGCTGCCTTTTTGCGGGTAATTTCGTTAGCTGTCATCCACCATCTTTAATCAACAGAGCACCGTGCCGCACTCTTGTGGGCAATTTCGTCAGCTGTCATCCGCTATCTTTAATCAAGAGAGCGCAGTGCCGCACTCTTTAGTTGAAATGTGGTGGTGGCAAATTCCACATCCGCCATCTTTAATCTACAGAGCACCGTGCCGCACTCTTTGTAGTGGCGGACAACTTAAAAGAACATGTCAAGGAATACCTTTATTCTAAGAGAAAAAATAGTAAGACTACAGTTCTGAACAGCTTGAGTAAGATAGCGATTGTTATAACCTCCTTTTTTCCCCTGCTCTGTCCAGGTCCTAGCTTTATCGAACATACAACGCGATGTTATACATAATACAGCACACATATCGCGGACCTGCGGTGATGCATGTTTAGACTTGAACACAAATACTGCTGTTAGAAAACCTATAGTTCGATGTTGTTGAACACTGCATTGCAAGACTAGAATCAAACACTGTTTAGAAAGAAAAAAAATATCATCTCAACATACTTACTAAGCTGCTCTTCTTCCCCTGCCAAGGTACATCTCTATCGAACATGCATCGCAAAAGCAAGAGTGTGCAAGTTTAGACTTGAACACATACTACCATTCAAAAACATATATACATACTAGAGTTCGATGTTGTTGAATACTGCATTGCAAGACTAGAATCAAACGCTGTTCAGAAAAAGTAAAATTCTCTTCTCAACATACTTACTGAGCTAGACGATAACATACATACGAATCTGCTCAACACCTTCGTTTTTAACATACTTACTCTTCTTCCTTGAGTGCTATAGTGTTGAATAAAACTCTATCTTGCAAATAAGGAGCGGGAGGAAGGTAATATCTAATCTAAAATAAAAGAATATGCCAATTCTACATTATTTATTTACATCTTGTATGTACAAGTTCCATATCGAATCATTTTACCGTAGTGATGTTTGCGTACTTCTCCTATTCTCGATGCAATTCTTGTATGTACAAGTTTAAACTTGAATCATTTGCTGTACTTCGCTCTCAGCGTACCTCTTACTATTTTTATACAATATGTACAGTGAATTGTGATGTAAGACAGCTTAACGTATATATTACAAAGTACACACCTCTAGCATAATGTTTACACACACACATCTGCCTTATCTAAAGTAGTGCCTATCAATACTACTATGCCCCCAGGCTAGAGTGTTGGTAGAATTTGGAATGACAAACCGTTTGCAATCATTATTAAGGGCTACCTTACTAATTAAATGAGTGTACAACTGGTGCTTCTTGGATCTAATGGCAGACATTTGCTTATGTAAAATAGGTGGATTACTTTTAATACAATTGTTATAGTTTTCAAAACTTAGCTGATTCTGAACTACATTCTTTTTAAGCCCTTCAATCTCTCTATTTGTAGTTCATTTAAGAGCTTTATGCAATGTGGCTTGGATTTAGTACCTACAAATGAATCGATAATATTTCCAGCACATTCATCTTTCATTTTACCTAGAACCTTTTCGTTTACTAGTGGTAAATGATATTGATTATATGCAGGATAGTTACTAGTATCAAACCTACCCAAGTCTGGCTTTGTATCAATGTAATAGTCATCAGTTTTGATTTGATAAATAAACGAATCGGTATCTGTGTAGAGCAATTGCGCATTATGAGCGTACTTCTTCATCATATAATCGTAATGGAATTCATACATGAGTGTTTTAGCCAATTCAAGTACTGCAAAGCCGACGTAGGTAGGTTTGTCGTACTTAACCTTAACACGATTCATCTGTATAATAACTAAAAATTCATGTATGATAGTACAACTGTGGAAATTTGGTTTACTTATTAGTTAGCACCATACCTTTCCTTAATATTTTCCCAGTTTGTAATCAATTTTACATCAACGCGTTTGTCAACATTTTCCATAGTCTTACCAAACACACTGTTGTTCATGAGCTTGTAGAAATCTTTCTCAAACTCGTTAACCGCATTTGTTCTTAAATTATTATTGAGATCGATATATAGCTTTAGCCATGATGACTGATTAAATTCTAGTACGCGATGAATTTTGGATAACTTCAAACCATGCTGCAAACACTGTTTTAAATTTCGGTAATGAATGATATACTTAGATTTATCGCACAAATTAGCAATTAGCATTTTTGTCGTTGATGTGATATACGGGGACTTCATATTTTCAGAGCAGTACGGTAAGTCATTATGATAAGTGTGTAACTCTTTAGGATACTGTAAGTCAACTTCGAGGAAATAGCCTTTATTAGATTCATCGTCTAGGGCGTGCAGCTGTAAATCATCAATTTCACACTGCGTTAGCCAGCGGAAACCACTCACCGGTAGATGCTGACTCACCGCCCACCCATACTGATTGTTAGCATCGAGATAAACAATATACTGAGATTCCTGACTAGAATCGAAACTCGGCATGTTCTTATTATTTGCCTTAGAATACCGCCCGCTACACTGACTTTGACCGCCTCGAACAGACGATTTTATAAAGTGCACCATATCAATATCAGTTAGCAGTTCCAAATTCACCAGCGTGTATTTTAACATGGCATCCCAACTTAACCCAGGTGCTGTAAAATACTGACATGGGTCAAGGCTGTAGGTTTTCTTGCAAACACAGCGAAAAGTTTCGAAAACATCAGCTAACAAAAGTACATCCGTCTTTAAACATAAGTCAGAGTATTCACCTAGCGTTTGAATGTGGAACTGCTCCCAGATATGTTGCGCATTTAAATAGTCATCATCACTAATATCCGCTGAATTTAGCGAGCTGTAAAATGATTGTTTTGATGGTAAAGCACGTTCTTCGAGGCGTTCTAAGCAGTCAAGATATTCATAACAAAAGACACCCTTACGCCGAAGTAAATTAAAATGCGCTTCAGGAAAAACGCGTCGAATTTCTGTAAATTGTTCTAGCTGAAAATTACTAGAAAGTTTATCGAGGCTACTCGCCATAAAGCGAAACGAGTCAAGGAATCTCAGTTTTATAGAATGCTCCTCTTCTACTTTTACACACTTTGTAAATGCAATGTACCGCTCTTTGTTCTGAGGGATTATATCTACTTTTTCATCTGAAGCTCCAAATTGTGATACGATGAAATGTGAGTCGTAACCAGATAAGTTATGAAAAATTACAGGGATAAATTTTGGAACTCTATACTTAAGATCTGTACAAACCAGTTAAATGATCATGATCGAAAACTTTAGGGTCATTTTCGGAAAATTCCCCATCACAATTACTACATTTTGCAGCACGTTTATGTTCATGTAACTGAATTTCGGTGAGCGGTTTCATTACCAAGACGTACTGCATCACTTTCAAGTCTTTCTAAAAATACTTTAGCAGCATCAGGTCCTCGATACAGCTCTCACTTGTTAAGCGTACTATAATAACTACACTTGAGGTAATACGTGAAGCTATCCGGGACATGCATATGTGTAGTATTAGTGAAAGAGTTGTCAGGATTAGGCGAGCATGTGCTGCATGTCTTGAGGATGGCTTCAAAGTCTGCGTAAATCACGAAACGTACCCACATCTGCTGTTATAATTTGCAAATTTTAAAACACTATTGCCTGTAGTAGGTATTTCTGTACGTACATGATTGCAGTCATTCTTGGAATGGTTCGTTAACTGATCTTCAGTTTTAAAATACTGCAAACATCCATCGCATAGCCACTTTTTACCATTACGTTTTGACAACTGACTACCAACAAGTCTACTCAAAGTTTTAATCCAACAAAAGTGGCTATTCTCACTGTTTTCGATATAGAGTAAGTTAACATGAGTACTCTTCTTATGACATGTATAATACAGAGGACCTGCTACAGACTTTTTGTCTACACCATACACTTTAATGCTAATATTATTTAGTTCTTCAAAGCGCTGAATGTCCTTTAACTGCATAGGAAATTCTATACTATCTAAATTTAGCTGCGTTGAATAGTGTGGATACGATGGTGTTCTATTCGCTACATTCCGTTTCACGGGATTTAAAGCCGTCATCACGGCCCATACAAAACACGCCTCGTCATCGATTTGGATGTTTACAACAGCTTCTTTTCGCTGAATCCATGTCGGCAGCTCGATGTGCGAAGATCCTCGCATGGGATTGTACTTATTGATGTTAACTTCTAGATACAAAATTTCAACTAAAGCCCACCCAGATTCCTTTTCCTGAAATTCCTCGCTCTTAGTTGAAATAATTCTCGAGACATCCCTAAGTACATCACCAAAATTAGTCGACTCACTTACTACAAAACTTTTAGTATGAAATGTGCCCTTAATATACAACGCAAAAAGTTTGAAATTAACTTTAAATAAATTATGATTGGTCAAAGTTTTGTCAAGAAGCTGTTATACATCCGGTTGAACACAATTTAAAAAGTTTTCAGTACTTTGAAACTTCTGACTAGCACGAATTCTGCAACTAGAAATCCTACTTTTAAATGCAGTATTAATTTCCTCGATGTTTGTATTACTACCACTTCTATAGGCATTATTTTTATGCGCATTACTCCGTAAGTGTCCCTGAAAATGTGAAGATGGTACATCAGTGTTACAGTGCTCGTAGTTAATAGTTTGAAGTTCTTGATTTTTCTTGGTTTTTTTACTTCTACTACTTTCCGCGGCTACATCCGTATTTACACGTTTTTTTCCTAATACCTGAGGGTTATAGTTGTAAGTAGATACCTGATGTACCTCTATTAAGTGAGCCTGGTATTGCTCCGCATTAGCGAAACACACCCCACAAACTTCACATAAAGTAGATGTTATGCTAGGGTGTTTTGTTTTTAAATGTCGTTTGAGGTTATCTTGTCGACTGAACGTCGCCTTACAATACTCGCAGTGTAACAGAGTAGATGCCTGATGTTTTGATTTTAGATTGCGTACAAGGCTATCCCGTCTTGCAAACGTTTCGTTACACTGCGAGCAGGGGGACATCGTATCTTTAAGTTCTGAAAAGAGAACAACTATTTATCAATAGAGATTAGCCTAAAGTTGTAATGTTCGGAAGAAACCAATTTTAACCTATAGAGGTCGGACATTGTTGCGAGTTTGGAATTACAAGATGTACCTCTTCTTTGTCTGTGCCTTCTAATTCTCCTATCTTATAATGCTAAAAACAATGTAAACATATAAGATCGATAGAAAAATTACGAAACATACCTTAAAATGTACGCGCTGAAAACTGTTACTCAGATGAATAAAATGTGCACGTTCAAGCCTGTAACTCGAATGATAATATTCTTGTTGTACCTAAAAAGAACAAAAATATATGAATGTAGTGCAGAAGCACTTGTAATAATTAGATATAAAAGGGTAAGTCAGCTTGCCTAGCCTTCTTTAAGAACTTGTTTATGATAGGATATAAAAGGGTAAGTCAGCTAGCCTAGAGTTGTGATGTTTGGAAGAAACCAAGTTCCAACCTTTAGAGGTCAGACATATTCATGAGTTTGAAATTAGATGATAAACCTCTTATATGTCTATGCCTTCTAATTCTCCTATCCTAAAATGCTAAAACAATGTAAACATATAAGATTGATAAATAATTTTGAAACATACGTTGAAATGTACACGCTGCAGACTGCAAACTGTTACTCGGATGAATAAAATGTGCAAGTTCAAGCCTGTAACTCGAACGATAATATTCTTGTTGTACCTAAAAGGAACAAAAATATATGAATATAGTGTAGGGATATGAAAGGGTAAGTCTGCTAGCCTAGCTATCTTTACAAACATACAACTCAATGTTCGAAACATACCTTAAAATATACACGCTGCAAACTGTTACTCAGATGAATAAAATGTGCACGTTCAAGCCTGTAACTCGAATGATAATATTCTTGTTGTACCTAAAAAGAACAAAAAATATATGAATGTAGTGCAGAAGCACTTGTAATAATTAGATATAAAAGGGTAAGTCAGCTTGCCTAGCCTTCTTTAAGAACTTGTGATGATAGGATATAAAAGGGTAAGTCAGCTAGCCTAGAGTTGTGATGTTTGGAAGAAACCAAGTTTCAACCTTTAGAGGTCAGACATTGTCACGAGTTTGAAATTAGATGATTAACCTCTTATATGTCTATGCCTTCTAATTCTCCTATCCTAAAATGCTAAAACAATGTAAACATATAAGATTCATAAATAATTTTGAAACACGTTGAAATGTACACGCTGCAGACTGCAAACTGTTACTCGGATGAATAAAATGTGCAAGTTCAAGCCTCTAACTCGAACGATAATATTCTTGTTGTACCTAAAAGTAACAAAAATATATGAACGTAGTGTAGGGACATGAAACGGGTAAGTCAGCTAGCCTAGCTATCTTTAACTCAAAGCTGTTTATTACCTAGCGTAGAATTTGCTTTGCAAACACTAACCAACAGTTTAGGCTTACTTAAGTTGAAAGCTGCAAACTGAAGAATAATATTCACAGCAGACAGTAATTAGACGGTAAGTAAGAACGTAGAGGATGTGCACACAATAAACGCACACGGAGAACCGTGAGCGCTTGGCACAGGCTGCACGGAGTAAATATGCAGCTTGTTACTAACCGGATATAGGACTTGCAGACGTGTGCGGTGAACTACGTACTCCGCTGATGTATCACATTCCAACGGCAGGTCGCCAGCCGGATGTAGCTATAGTGTGTGTGTGTGTGTGTGTAGGCTTGCTTCAAACTTCCATATCCCAGATATTTTTTCTTGTTCAGGTACACTAGAGTCTGCTTATTCGAAACCCGGTGCTAGTACATACCTACTCGCAACGTATAACGCTTGAACTACACTAGGAAGCAGCTAGCTGCTGCTCTCCTACTCCTAGTCCTGTCTTACAGCCTGATACAATTCCTGACATGAGATTTTAAGTCGCAAGAACCTATTTCACAGCTGGATGCCCCTTCCTAACGCAAGAATCTGTTTTTACAGCCGGATAACCTTTTAGGATTTTAAATCACAGTATTTAGTGTTTTACGTCATGAATTATTGTTTTACGGCTAGATGCCCTTCCTGACGCTGAAAGACCAGAATTTAGCCAGTTACCCTTCCTGATGTAACAAGACTAGAATTTTTTTTTTTTGCTAATTTACAAAAGCATGTTAGGTGCAAGTTATGCTAAGCAAACAATCGCTATCTTACGCAAGCTGTTCAGAACGGTAGTCTTGTTTTCTCTTAGAACGAAGGTGCACCCCCAGACATATTCTTAACACATCAATCGATGTTCTAATCATATGTTGTATCGAGTACAGTGTTCGATTCTATTCTTAATCACTTCTTTTGTAATATAATCATCAAGTATTCGATAAAGCTATGCCTTGACAGAGCAGGGAAAAAAGGAGGCTATAACAATCGCTATCTTACGCAAGCTGTTCAGAACTGTAGTCTTATTATTTTTTCTCTTAGAACAAAGGTATTCCTTGATATGTTCTTTTAAACTGTCCGGTGCTCTGGTCACGGTGCTCTGCAGATTAAAGCTGGCGGATGTGGAATTTGCCACCACCACATTTCGACTAAAGAGTGCGGCACTGCGCTCTCTTGAATAAAGATGGCGGATGACAGCTGACGGAATTGCCCGCAAGAGTGCGACACGGTGCTCTGTTGATTAAAGATGGGGGATGACAGCTAACGAAATTACCCGCAAGAAGGCAGCACGGTGCTCTGTAGATTAAAGATGGCGGACGACAGCTAAAGAAATTGCCCGCATGAGGACAGCACGGTGTTCTGTAGTTTAAAGATGGCGGATGAGGGCTGACGAAATTGCCAGCATGAGAGCAGCACGGTGCTCAGTTGATTAAAGATGGCGGATGACAGCTGTGACGTAGAAATTGCCCGCATGAGGGCAACACGGTGCTCTGTAGATTAAGGATGGCCGATGACAGCTGACGAAATTGTCCGCATGATAGCAGTACGGTGCTCTCTTGTTTAAAGATGGCGGATGACAGCTGTCAAAAAAGCACGTGGATTTGTTTCCAAATAAGAGCACGTAGAATTTGCCGCCACCACATTTCAAAGGTAAGTAGCTGGAGAGTGCAGCACTGTGCTCTCTTGATTAAAGATGGTTGATGACAGCTAACGGAACTTGCAGCTGTCAAAAAAGCACGTAGCTTTGTTTACCGATTCAAATCTCGCGCTAGTAAGGTTAAGTCGGCAGCACTAAGGTTTAGGCCGGTCAAGATGGCAGCACTGAGGTTTGCGATACGTTGTTGTCTGTCAAAAAGCACGTGGCTATCAAAAAGCACGTGGATTTGTTTACCGATTCAAATCTCGCGCTAGTGTGGTGAAGTTGGCAGCACTAAGGTTTAGGCCCGTCAAGATGACAGTACTGAGTTTTGCGATACGTTGTTGTCTGCCAAAAAGCACGTGGCTGTCAAAAAGCACGTGGATTTGTTTACCGATTCAAATCTCGCGCTAGTAAGGTTAAGTTCTTACCACTGAGGTTTAGGCCCGTCAAGACGGCAGCAGTGAGGTTAGCGATGCGTTGTTGTCGAAGACAGCTGTCAGAAAGCACGTGGCTTTGTTTACCAATTGAAATTTCCCGGGGGAGGTGGAGCGGGCCCCTGGGAAGGCCTCCCGGGAGGAGGAGGTTGAGCGGGCCCCTGGAAAGGCCCCTCGGGAGGTGGAGGTGGAGGAGCCCCTGGGAGCCGGAGATGGAGGTGGCACACGAACTCTCCCATTATACTACTGACGTGGCGTACTCGGGGAATGAGATGCATTTCTCACTTTTTCTCCTAAGTACTGTTTACTTTATGCGGTAGCATATTGAAGATTTTCTATGCTAACCTATGATCTCTTAAGTCCAATCGGCCACTGCTGGACACCTCCCTTTCCTTGTATGCCCCGGATATTTTTTTCTGAATGAGACATTTCTGACGCCGGCCCAAAAGCCTCAATTTTCCCTGTTTACTTTCTACCACGCTGTTCATCCGACTCAAGGGCGTGGTGGCGTGGCTATCGGCGTCAGACTGAATTTTACTGTTATTCAGCATTACTTTCACTTTCCTACTAATTACTCATCAGAAAACTATTACGGCAGCTACTATCTACATACCGTCTAAACCTTTCATTCCCTCTGATATTATTAAATACATAGACACTAAATTGTCTGAATATATTACAGTTGCAGATCTTAATGTTACTTCCTATACCCTCATTCAAATCTCCTAGTTCACTAATTTATGTACATCTCTCCGGGGCATGCGCTTCCATCTTCCTTCCACACCCTCCCAGGCAAGAATTCCACCCCTGATGCCCTCCTTTTGCCACATCTATCACCATCCAGAAGCTCGTTTCTGTAGGTAGCGATCACGCCCGAGCCCTTCTCACCTTTCCTGGTATCCTTCCCCGTCAGACCCTACCCCCTCCTCGCCCTCCCCCTACCCGTCGTTTCACTCACACTAATTGGAAAGCTTATCGCACTACTCTCACTAATTTACTCAATGATGCTGTGCCGCCTACTAATATTCCCACTCTATTCGCCCTAATTTATAAAATAGAGCGAGCTATCCTTACCGCAGATTCTCTTCATATTTCTCGTCACTCGTACCACCCCTCCAAACCTCCTATACCACACCAAAGCTTTTCATTTACAGCAGCTAGCTGATGACTATTTTGCTGCATATACTCGAACTCCCTACTACGCCTCAAAAACACCGCTGAACATTACGCCACGCGTGCTCATATGTTAAAGCTATTAAACGTAAATTGTAGATGAACAAGTGTACTGAGCTAGCTGATTATCACGACCCTAGACGTTTTGGACGACTTTTCGACAACCAACCAAAACTACCAACCCTCTTCTTCGCTACCCTATTACACATCCCGCCAATCATCCACTAACTGACCAAGAGAAGGCTAATCTTTTCGCTGACTATTATCAAACTGTTTTTCCCCTTCCACGCCCCTAATTTCCATCATCCTCACGAACCCACCACCAGCGCTTACTCTGGTCCTAACCGCCCTGAACTTCAAACTTCATTCCTTCATTTTTCTCATGCTGATTATTCTCATCCATTAAATGCACCCATTTATACACAATTGTGACCGTATCGGCACAATTAATATTTATTTCAAATGATATGCTTGGTAAGGAAGCAGGCAGCAGACTTTCTTTGTGTGGATGTTAGGAGAAGCATTAGATTGTGAAATAGGACGCCCGCCTGAGCGGCGCCTTACACACCCATTGGGTGGCTTGAAGAACCCCCGGACTAGGCACACGTCATAGAAGAAGCAGCAGAAGAACACTATTTTAGCGACTCCATATTGAAAACAAATGCTAGCGTACAGAGATGCCAAAGCGATCGGGCCAATTTTAATGTATTTTCGGCTTAAATAAAGCTTGGTTAACAAAAATGAATCCGTCAGAGCAGTAGAAAGAATATTGGCAAAAATTAAAAATCAGGAGTTATAGTAGAAGAGATTCTCCAAGGTAAAGGCGCTTAAAAACAGCTTACGTAACCAACTTGGCGTACTGACGCGGCGGGTGAAGCCAGATGCTTTTGGGGATTCACCATTTCCCCTCCGATCTTATTAATTAATTACTGCAGATCCGCCGAACATAATCAACTCCGCATGGCATAGCGCACTTGTGCATAACCTAGTCATACAATCTAGCGTATTGCTGATGTCAACAGCCTGGTTTATCCAGGAGAGGTCAAAATAAGGGTGGGGGCAAGCCCGTTAGCCACCCCTATCCCCGTCTTTCCTATCAGTTGTTGCACTTCCTTGGGGGAGTCAGTCGTCGATGACGAGCTTCAGAGGTGGAACCACGGTCGGTTCACGAGCGGTAACTACCTCTTCTTTGTCTGAATAACTGACACAAAAAGCGGGAGTGAAGTTCTAAAGATGTTTTCTAGTGTGCAGTAAGTGTAAAGCTGAGTACGACGTGGGGATCAAACTCCGGACGGAAAACGCTCATCGCGAGGTTGATGTCTGTAGCAGTGAGGGAGCTCATTTTTCGAGGAGTACAATTCTGGGATTTGGGAAACTCTGTTTCAAAAGAAAAGCAGGAGTCGTGTGAAGAAATACTATAAAAATAAATCCATGTAACATTGAGAACAGGATTTCAGGATCAAATTATCACACTAAGTAACGGGGAGTGAAAGTGCAGGATCTGAACGATCTAGACAGAAAATTAGGAGAAGGACGGTTGATTTATATCACGGAAGTAGGAGGCGATAGACTTGAGAATGAGGAGATCGTGAATGTTCAACTCGCCTCATTTAAATGAAATAGACTAGCTGAGGTATTCATAATAATTAGCATCACGTAACTTGCATCGGTCATAGAACGATAGAGGGGAAGTTTGATGGTGTCGAGTGATCAACAGGTGTGCAAGATTGTGAAAATATAATTTCAGTGATCTGTTCACCAGGAAGATGGATTACTCCAGCAATGTCATCGAACTCCTAGAACTCAGGACTGTATGAGCTAGCGACATGGAGTGAGCACCGATGGCAGGCCCCCAGAGCTCCGGACGGAAGGATGTACAGAGTTTGGGAGCCCTCTTAGAGCTTGCATGTGCATGCCATACTATTTTTTATGAGTGTTGAGAAGGAGTTGAAGGAGAAAATGAGTAGAAAATTGTGCAGGTTAATATCGTAGATCTCATCTGCATGACTGCATAAGGCGAGCGGGGATTAGCAGGTGACAAGATCATTAACATGTGCCTATACAGAAATTAATGTGGAATAGTGACAGCACTAAATTCATAAAGGTAGAAACAGTAGTTTGTTTTGCATGCTAGTGTATAAGTTCGGCTGTAATTGAAGATATTCAAGAATATACGTGCGGAGCTTCGAACCCGGCCCCCCTACACATTAGTTAGGGTAATAAAGTAGATAATTATTAGTTGAGTTTGATCATGTCTGATTATTATTATTATTATTATTATTATTATTATTATTATCATCCTTATTCTCTTAATGTAATTTGATCGGTGATTTTATACCAATATATATATCGAGCAACAGGTTAGAGTATTATTATTATTATTATTATTATCATCATTACTTTCTTAATGTAATTTGATCGATGATTTTATACCGATATATATTTCGAGCAACAGGTTCGAGTATTATTATTATTATTATTATTATTATTATTATTATTATTATTATTATTATTATTATTATTATTATTATTATTATTATTATTATTATTATCTTAATGTAATTTGATCGGTGATTTTATACCGATATACTTCGAGCAACAGGCTAGAGTATGACAGGTACACAATCTCGCCTCAGTAGGCAGAGAACAGGGAACATTGCAGTGGTCGGTGGTTGGCGGTATTGTGGTAAATGCACTACGAAGAGAATGTGCGATTGAACCCCAGACCTCCGGAGATATGAGCGAATTTGATGTGACTTAACGGATGAATTTGAGAAATAATTCTCGGGTATTGAAAGTGTAATGGCTGGCTTGAGCAATGAATAGATTGCGCCAGTTTCAAATGAATTAAATTTTATAGACACAATGTGCTAGCTTAAGCAGATTGGTTGGTTTCTTTAGCTTCCAGACGGTGGAAAGAATGACCGCTGTGAAATACGAGCGAGGAGGGGAGAGACTTGTGAGGGTAGGTCCCTGCACAAGCGAAGAAGTTGGTCGTGCTAACAGTTTGCCTTTCCTTTGAGAAATAATGACAGTAGAGTTCTGTAATTATCACATATGCCGGCAGCCATGAACCACGAAGCAATATAGATGTTTCCGTTGTATGACAGTGTTCACATGATTAGGGTAAATTAGGGTTTGATTGCAGGATCTTTGATGGAGACGAACATAGTCTCCAGTTCGAACCTCGATTGCACACAGACAGGACGGCTGCTCGCACAAGTAGCGGAGTCTACGAGATGAAATACAGCCATTTATATTTTGTGTTGGTGTATAATATATGTTTCTTTTCAGGGTGTAATCTTGTTTTGTGTTAAGTACTGTTCTGCACGCACTTAGACTTCGTGAAATTTCACTGATAGTTGTTGTAAGTGACGAGTTCGTTGTCAAGCCTGTGTTCGTTTAATTTTTATTTCATTTTTCTTCTAATTCGTGGAGACGCGTAACCTTATTTTTCTTTTCCATGGTTTAAGTAAAGCATATGATTATTTCTCCAGGATACTTTTATTCATGTATAGATATTTGGTGGCGGTAGATGTAAGACAGACGACCACTCTGAGGTGTAACTGGGTTAGTGTAAGTAAAATTTAACTTAGTGATGTGGGATTCGGTCCCAGGGGATACTGGCATTTGGAGGAAAGTGGTTCGTATTTGTAACTGTAAATAGGTAATATTTGTTATTTTTGTTTTTGTGTAGCACTCAACAGTTTTAATGTTCAACGGGTGATAGACAACAAAAACCAGAGGTAGAAATGTAGTATGTCTACGAGTACGGTCATCCCTCGGGGATGTGTATTTTTGTACTATGTCAAATTAGGTATCCATCAGATTGTTGGTTCGGATGGAAGTTTTATTTCTTTCATCTGAAATATTATTAGGAACTGTGGTCATCCACATAGATAGTCTTGTGGAATGTGGGTGAAGTTAGCTGATGGATGGTAGCACGGATTTTACCGTTGCTAAGTAATTGTATTTAGTTTGTCAAATTTATATTAGTTTACCAAGGTTGTCATATTGTTTGTATAGATTTCAACGAGCACCTTAGTAAATTGGAAAAACTTATTTGTGCCTATCTCTACCGAAAAACAAGCATCCAAAACCCTCGTCCGTTCATTGTAGGCCTTAAAGATAGTTTAAGTTTGATAGCCTCTACATGCCGCGAACGGTCTTCGACCCTGAGGAGTCCGTGTTCAGACCTCAGGAACGGGAGAGTAGCATTGACCTTGCTGGGCTCTATGGCCGATAACTTCTCATGTGAGCGGATTAATGATACAATCCCAATGAGGGAAATTCGGCAGAGGCCGAAAAGGTCCCTTGACTATCGACTTCCGTGGAGCATGGTCCCATGTGTTCGTGACCCGAAAGGGTTGGTTTGTTGTCACATGGTCCCATGAGTCATGGGGAACTATGGGAAAGGTCCCACAATGACATCCGGCTTTTCCTGAAACATTGAAAAAACGCCTCCCCTGGCTCAGATACCATCTCATTTCGCCATATTCAAGAAGCCCCTCCTATTCTCTTTGATCTTCATGGCATTATTTACACCTACATTATCCTGGCGCGTACCCCGATCAATGGGGTAACGCCTACCTTCTCCTATTCCTAAAACCTCATAAACTCCCATCTGACATTCGGTCTTATCGCCCAATCTCCTTGCTCCCTGTCCTCAGCAAGATCCTAGAAGGGATTCTGAGTAGGAGACATTCCTCCTACCTAGATTTTCTAGGTCTTATTCCATCCTCTCGAGCCGGTTTTCGTTCCCATCATTCCAGTCAAGATCACCTCTTTTACATCTCCTCTTCTCTCAATGCCTATTTTCGCCCCCTTAAAACTTCCGCCTTAGTTTGTCTCGATGTGAATAAGGCTTTTGATTCAGTCTGCCATGCTGGGTTGCTTTTTAAGTTAAGCCATCTTCCCATTCCTATCACTATCATTCGCTTTATTTCAACTATGTTCAATATCGATCAGCAGAGATCCTCATCCGTGGTGCCCGTTTCTATTCCTTTCGTATGACTGCGTCTGTAGCTCAAGGTTCCCCCCTTTCCCCACTTTTATATATTTTATACACTTATGATATCCCACATCCCGACCCCCCTTTAAGACTCAATCAATATGCCGATGATCTGGCTATCCTTGCACTTCACCTACTACTGTTACTCTTACTGGTTATTTACAGTCCTAACTCTCCCTCCTTGAATCCTGGTTCGACGTCTGGCATATTGCTGTCAGTCCCACCAAGACCCAATTTATTGTGTTCCGGAAAAAATCCCGCCTCTCTAGACCCCGTCACCGAGTTCTTTTAACGTTGTATAACACTGCACTAACTGAAACTAATGCCCTAATCTACCTTGGTATTCAATTCCAGAACATCCTTCACTGGAAACATTATTTAACACAAGTCTACAAACGTGCCCTTCGTCGTTTTCGAGCCCTACGTATTCTTACTGGTAAAACGTGGGGCCTCCGTCCTTCCCAAATCCTCACAGTTTATAAATCTTTAATCCGACTTGTCGTAACATACAGTTCATTGACCTGGCTCTCAGCTGACAGACAACAATACGTGACCTTGCTTAAACTTGACAGACATGCTATGCGTACTGCATAACATCGCCCCTTTAACACCCCTTCTGCTGACTTCCAACCTCTTTATTCTTTCCCCACCATCCTTACTCATGTCGATGATCTTCGTCTCAAATAATTACAATCTGTCCTAGCCGTCAATCATTCTGCGATTAAAGAAGCCCTCAACCTTTCTCCTCTTGCCACCGCTATCCTTAATAATGACCGCTCTCCTGCTATTTCTTACCTTTTTCCCACCCCTATCACGTAACTACCCCCTCTGTCCCACTGCCATCTTATTCTACATTTTTCTTTTACTGGATATTACAATGCTCCTTGCGGCAGTGGTACCGGCCTCCAATGTCTGTGTCTGAGTGCTTTACGATACTACTAGTGTCATCTCTATCCGTGTTCATTTTCCATCATTCTGTGTTTTTTGCGTCCTCATTGTTTCACTAGTGTTCGTTCATTTCCTTCTGCTTCCACCATAGTGTTTTTCGTATCGTACGTCAAGATAAACTGAAGATATTTCTCTCTCAGAACGTTGTGTTGTGTGTTTATATTATTATTATCATCATTCTTCTTCTTCTTGTTATTATTATTACTATTTTCTACTATTCCTCTTATTATTATACTTATTATTCTTATTGTTATTATTGTTCCGGGGTTACCCGTGGACCAGCTAGTTGCTTTACGTCGCACCGACACAGATAGGTCTCACGGCGACGATGCGACAGGAAAGGGCTAGTAGTGGGAAGGAAGTGGCCGTGGCCTTAATTAAGGTACAGCCCCAGCATTTGCCTGGTGTGAAAATGGGAAACCACGGAAAACCATCTTCAGGGCTGCCGACAGTGGTGTTCAAACGTACTATCTCTCGAATACTGGATACTGGCCGCACTTAAGCGACTGCAGCTATCGAGCTCGGTCCGTGGACCAGCAGAGGTGAAAGAAGGTGCCGGGAGGAATGGGTCTAACTAGAATATCAAGAAAGAATTTAAAAACTTAACTGAAGGTTATATTTTTAAAAAAATAACAACTTTTCACTTGGTGAGATAACAATGACAGTTCAGGTATAAGACTTAGGAAAAATTCAACATTTCGGAACTTTAACACACTTGGGCCACAAGCCCCTAGTTTTACAATTTTTGAGTTCTTGACTCAAATTTACAAATTTACACGAGGCAGAAATCCCTCTATCCATGGAGCGTTGCTCCCAACTCACAATATCAAGCCTTCAAAATGCATTCAGTAATCTTACTTTGAAAAAGAGCTAACTGGCTCTCAGTTTTCAGACCTATGCAAGGCAACACAAAAAATAACTTACACCTTTTGGCCTTCCATAGCCCAGCTTACAAATTGAAACAAGGGTATCTCGTACCCAACCTATAGGGCCTTCGTGTAAAAGAAATAACAGTTAAATAAATGGCCCGAACACGAAATGAAAGGAGGCGAATGCTTGCTCTCCTAGATATGAACACTTAAAACCTAAAGGGCACTAGGCCGATGAAACAGGGGCTATTCCCAAACTATGGAGGTGACTCGTATAAGAATAAATAAGACTTTACGGAAAGGAAAAAAACCAGTTACAAAACGTAGTCACCTCAAACCAAGATGAAGGGGAGCTCGACAGGGTACATCACTCTCTATCCCCGATTTGCCGTTAAAGACATTATGCAGTTATTACATAAGCCGGGAGAAATTATATTTTCAGAAGGTAGGTTACATAGTTAAAGTTTCGGACCTCTCCCTCGGGTTAAACTGCAGAGCTAGCAAGAAATAAAGATGTTAATTGGCCATGCCTTGCTGAAGAACTGCTGCCTGATGAAACAGGCACCTCGCGCCTCCTGCTTGACACACGCACTAAGTTAGATGACGATCAAATGGCTAAGAGACGCAAAAATCCGCAGTTTATGAACCCTCGGGGAAAGTTTGAGACATTTCATGAATAATCAAACACACCCACGGGGTTTTTATTGGTCAAATTTAAAAGTGACACTCAGAAACGAGGAAGAAGCCTGTGATAGGTGGAAAATTAATTACAGAAATTCGTGATTGGCGAAATTCAAAACTGGCGGAAAGAAAAGATAAATATTGCCAACCCAAGAATGAATAAATATAATTTAGTAAAAAAGGACTTATGATTTCAAAACTTCTTCAAATCAAGTTCTTCCACTTCGCACCAGGGTGCATGATCATACTTTTTTAGCAGTGACCTTCGCTGAAGAATGTCCCAACTTCTTGATAAATGGTAAACAAAACACGTAGAATTTCATACAGTACATGAAACTTCAAAATAACAAAATTTTCTTAAATTTCTATAGTGAGATCTTCTGAGTAACGGTTTAAGTAGGTTTAGTTTCAAGTTCACGATTTCTCCAGAAGAGGAGTTCTTTTGGGCACGAGATTTAAGTGTGCGGTTTAGAGGTGTACCTCCCGGTACAATTATTATTATTATTATTATTATTATTATTATTATTATTATTATTATTATTATTATTATTATTATTATTCCTATACTAGTTATTATTAATTTTCTCTTTAGTCCCTTCACAATTCTATTGTGACTGTAGTGCTTACATCAAGTGTCGTAACGTCGGCACGAAACTGTCCTTTTGTGTGCCAACAGAAATCAATGAAAGAGACTGACATGGAAGAAATCACATAATATACTTGTGTATGTTTTACATTTTCTCTGTCTCACTCTGTATTTGACTTTGTTTTGTTTTCATTATGTACGAGACATACTTCTATGTATACGTTCCAGAATTTAACTTTTATACTCACTCACCGGATAAAGAGCTACATGTTTAGCTGGTGGCCCGCCTGCCCCTTACCTGGCAGGAATGATGATGATGATGGCCTCCACGGTACGCACTAGCCATGCGTCTTAGTTGGTGTGCTAGGTACCAACTGATGAGCCCGACTTAGCTCAAGGGGCAAAACGCTGGCAACCAAGAATGAGTTAGCTGCAAAATTTATAATGTCTAATAACGGACCATTTATTTTGGTATTAGTGGAAAACATTTGCCGAGTAAGGAATTTGCACAGCCAGTCAAAATTAAAACCCCAAAACAGACTTTCCATTATACAGTAACTAGTCAAATACTAGCGCATATCCAATTACAAGCTGATTGTTTTTTACAAATGCTGATATATGGTGGTAATGCGGGTGGTTATTCCATTACTGACAATATAACACAATTCCACACTGTCTTGTAAACGAATTTTCATAATTTGACCGGTGAAAATTGTGGTGGAAATGATTGCACCGATTTTTCATTTATAAGGTGCGTACAATGTTGTCTTGTGTTTTGTTACTCACATTTTGTGTTAGATTTTCAGTATCATGCCATGAGCAATGAACCAATGCCAGACTGTGTTAGAATAAAGTCATTTCTTGAACACTTTGAATGTCATGATGACGCAGATGATATTTGATTGTGTATTTTATGTATGTTAAGTAGTGATTTGTAAACAATTTGTATTGTTTATTTATTCAATAATGAATTCATCTTTGCACATAAAATGTCCCAACTAACTTCAGCCTTCACCCGCAGTCCCGTGTACGCAACTGTAGGCAGCCGTATGTGGTGGGTGACAGGTGAGAACCGAAGGAGTGGAGGGAGGAGGCGAGGCAAGGCAGGAGCTGGCTGTGCCGGCATGTACTGCACAATTCATTGCGCGCACTGCCAACTTTGAGATTCCAAATGCCCCCTTCAAAGGGACCAGCGACTAGGGACTACCTGTTACAGCTTAAAAAGACCTTCAGGAATATGTAACAATCAAACTTTAAGGAGTAGACACCTGGACTGTCAAAGCTTTCTCCAGGAAGAGATTCGAGGCCTTTGAAATGGGGTTATAGAGGAGAATGCTCAGAATACCCTGAACACATTTTGTAACACATAAGGAAGTGTTAAGGTTAGCTAGAGTAGGGTGAGATCTAGCTATGCCATGTTCTACGGGGTAAAACACCTAACATTACAAGGAAGAAGAGCTGGTAGACCACCGATGTCATGACAACAACACTTCTAAAGAATGGGGTGCTTTCTGCAGGTTGACTTCTGTGCCTCTCTATTTGTAACCTGTATCTCTATTATTACTAATGGTTTAACATCACATTAACACATGAAAAGTTTTGGCACCGAAAATATGGGAAAGATTTAGGGTTGGGAAGGAAGCCGGCATGCACCCAGCATTTCCCTGGTGTAAAAATGGGTGTTCCGGGGTATTTGTGGACCGCAGAGATGAAAGAAGGTGCCGGGATGAATGGGTCTAACTACAATGTCAAGAAAAGAATTTAAAACTTAAACTGAAGGTTATATTTTCGAAAAACAACAAACTTAACAACTTTTCACTTAGTGAGATAACAATGACATTTCAGGTACAAAATAGCAGTTTAGAAACAACACTTAGAAAAATCCAAGATTTTACAACTTTAACACTCTTGGGCTACAAGCCCCTAGTTATACAATTTTTGAGCTTCCAACTCAAATTTTACAGGCGAGCATAAATTTGTTCAAAGGGCAGAAATCCCCTAAATTCATGGAGCACTTGCTCCCAAAATACAACATCTAGCCTTCAAAAGGCAATCATAAATCTTACCAAAAAGAGCGAACGGGCTCTCAGTTTTCCGAGCCTACTCAAGGCAACATCAACTTACAATTTCTGGCCTCTCAAGGCACAACTTACAAATGGAAAATGTTTATACAGGGGTATTTAATGCCCAAACTACTGGGCCTTCATGTAGAAAGAATAACGGTTAAATAAATGGCCCGACCACAAAATGAATGGAGGCGTATGCTTGCACTCCTAGATGTGAACTCTTGAAACCTAAAGGGCACTATGCCGATGAAACAGGGGCTATTCCCAAACTACTGAGGTGACTCGTATAAGGGTAAATTAATGCATTACGGAAAGGAAGAAAAACAGTTACAAAACGCAGTCACCTCAAACCAAGAGAAAGGGGAGCTCGAGAGGGTACATCACAATCTATCCCAGATTTACAGTCGAAGGTTTTATGAACCTTTTTACATTAGCCGGGAGAAGATACATTTTAGAAAATAAGGTTACATAGTTAACGATTCGGACTTTTCCCTCGGGTTAGACTGCGGAGCAAGCAAGAGATAAAGATGTAATATAGTCATTACCTCGTCGGTATACTATTGCCTGATGAATGAGCCGCCACCCGCCTCCTGCTTGACACACACACTAGGTTAGATGACGATTAATTGGCCAAGAGACGAGAAAATCCGCAGTTTATAAACCCTCGGGGAAAGTTCGGGACCATTGAAGATTAAACTAGCCGCACCCCCTCATGTTTATTGGTCAGTTTTGAAAGTTACACTCAAAGTCGAAGAAGGAGAAGAAGAAGAAGACTGTGATTGGTAGAAAATTAATTACAGAAATTAGGGATTGGCTAGATTCAAAACTGGCGGAAAGAAAAGATATATATTACCAACCCAAAAATAAATAAACATCAATTAGTAAAAAAATCTTATGAATACAAAACTTATTTAAATTAAAAGTTCTTTCACTTCCCACCAGGGTGCATGATCATAGTTTTTTTAGTGACATCCATGGAAGAAAATCCAAACTTCTTGATGAATGGCAAACAATACAAGTAGAAATACAGTCAGTTCAGGAAACTTCACAATAACAAAATTACATCAGATTTCTGTGGTGACATCTTCTGTGGACCAGTTTCAATTCACGGTTTCTCCAGTAGAGGAGTTCTCTCAGGCGCCAGATTTAAATGCGCAGCGTTAGGGTGTACCTCCCGGCACAATGGGAAACCACGGAAAACCATCTTCAGGGCTATGCGACCCTAACTGCATGGCTAACTTACTCAGCACATATTGCAAGTGTTGTAGGTTGTCTTTTCTTGTCTTGTGGTGATTGTGATTTCAGGAAAGAAAAGGAAATTCCCTGCAAGTGATATTGACTGCAATATAATGAAGGATATCAGTATATTGTGTGATTGTTAATAGTATGAATGATTCTGTAATGTTCTCTTAATGAGGATGAGAATAATTTTGTTTTAAATTCAAACCTTTTGAAATACACTTTAACTTACTTTATTGGTCCATGTTGCAGGTCCTCCCCTGGAGAGAAGAATTCCTCCACTCAAGTTATCACAATTGGCAATAACAATGTTTTTGAAGAGGAAAGTCATTCAGAGGCTCTGATGATTGGGAACAACAACGTCTTGATGCCCAGATGTAAGTCATTCACCTTCTTGTATTCCCAGCGCTCTTGCTGCTCTACACAGTTTAGTAGGTTATTATTTTTCACCTAAAAATAATGTCTTACAACATACCCTTTAAGTTCATTTTAACCGGACGAGTTGGCCGTGCGGTCAGGGGCAGGCGGCTGTGAGCTTGAATCCGGGAGGTAGTGGGTTCAAATCCCACTTTTGGCAGCCCTAAAGGTGGTGTTTCGTGGTTTCCCATTTTCACACCAGGCATATACTGGGGCTGTACCTTAATTAAGGCCACTGACGCTTCGTTTCAACTCCTAGGCCTTTCCTATCGCATCGTCGCCATAAGACCTATCTGTGTCGGAGTGACGTAAAGCAACTAGCATAATTTCATTTTATTTCTTCAGAATCATTAGCTCCCATTTACTCCATGACCAACATGAAATTCTAGGTTTGAGGCTCATCTCTAAAGGTAATAGGCAACTTGATGCCCTCGGAGTGTACAGACCGGGAAAGGGTAGCGCTGACGCTGATTAAGAATTATTTGATGAGATAATCAGCTATGTGGCAAACGATATGGAAAGGAACGTGATTGTAGCGAGTGATCTCAATTTACCAAATGTCAATTAGGAAGGTAATGCGAATGACAGAAAGCATGACCAACAAATGGCAAATAACATAATCTGGGAAGGAAAACTGAATCAGAAAGTGATGGAACCAACTTGAGGGAAGAATATGTTGGATGTGGTGGTGGTAAAACAACATGTGCGCCATAGAGAAACCGGTTTTATATGGTATTAGTGAACATGAAGCTGCTTTTTTTTCATAATTAAAAGCAAATGTGATCGAAAGGAAGGTCTTAAAAGTAGGGCTACTAGGCAGTACCCTATGGCTGATAAAACAGGCATCAGGGAGTTTTTATAAAGTAATTATGATCAGTGGAAAACGGTAAGTGAAAATGCAAACAGACTCTGGGATGGGTTTAAAGCAATTGTTTAGGAATGTGAAAACAGGTTTGTACCTTTAAAGGTGGTATTAATGACAAAGATCACCTATATTATAACAGAGAAGTAAAGAGACTAAGAAGGAGGTGCAGGTTGGAAAGAAATAGAGTTAGAAATGGCTGTGGAAGTAAGGAGAAATTGAAGGAACATAGTAGGAAATTGAATCTAGCAAAGAAGGCAGCTAAGGATAACATGATGGCAAGCATAATTGGTAGGCATACAAATTTAAGTGATAAATGGAAGGGTATGGATGCGTATTTTAAGCCAGAAGCAGGTTCCAAGAAGGACATTCTGGGAATAATTAATGAACAAGGGGAGTGTGTATGTGAGGATCTTCAAAAGACAGAAGTATTCAGTCAGCAGTATGTAAAGATTGTTGGTTACAAGGATGATGTCCAGATAGAGGAGCTGACTAATACTAAAGAAGTATTAAAATTTATGTATAATAGCAATGACCTTTACAATATGATACAAAGTGTAAAACTAGAAAAGCAGCTGGAATTGATAAGGTTTCAGGGGTTATACTAAAATATATACAATATATACAGCACCATATCTGAAGTATTTATTCGATTACTTTTTGCGTGAAGAAGCTATATCAAATGAATGGAGAGTTGCCATAGTAGCCCCTGTGTATAAAGGAAAGGGTGATAGACATAAAGCTGAAAATTACAGGCCAGTCAGTTTGACATGCATTGCATGTAAGATTTGGGAGAGCATTCTTTCTTGCTATATTAAACACGTTTGCGAAATTAATAACTGGTTGGATAGAAGGCAGTTCGGTCTTAGGAAAGGTTATTCCACTGAGGCTCAAATTGTAGTATTCCAGCAAGATATAGCAGATATTTTGAATTCTGGAGGTCAAATGGGCTGTATCGCGATTGACCTACCTAAGGCATTTGATAAGGTAGATGTGAGACTACTGGCAATAATGAGTGCAATTAAATTAGACAAAAGAGTGACTAAATGGGTTGCTATATTTCTAGAAAACAGAACTCAGAAAATTACAGTAGGTGAAGTTTTATCTGACCCTGTAATAATTAAGAGGGGAATTCCTCATGGCAGTGTTATTGGACCTTTATATTTTCTTATATATTAATGATTTGTGTAACAAAGTGGAATCAGAGATAAGTCTTTTTTCAGATGATATTATTCTGCATAGAGTAATAAATAAGTTGCAAGATTGTGAGCAACCGCAAAATGACCTCGATAATGTTGTGAGATGGACAGTAGGCAATGATATTATGATAAATGGGGTTAAAAGTCAGGTTGTGAGTTTCACAAATAGGAAAAGTCCTCTCAGTTTTAATTACTGCGTTGATGGGGTGAAAGTTCCTTTTGGGGATCATTGTAAGTATCTAGGTGTTAATATAAGGAAAGATCTTCATTGGGGTAATCACATAAATATGATTGTAACTTAGCGGTACAGATCTCTGCACATGGTTATGAGGGTATTTAGGGATTGTAGTAAGGATGTAAAGGAGAGGGCTCTCAAGTCTGATAAGATCCCAGCTAAATTATGGTTCGAGAGTATGGGACCCTTACCAGGATTACTTGATTCAAGAACTCGAAAAAATCCAAAGAAATGCAGCTCAGTTTTTTCTGCATGATTTCCGACATAAGAGTAGCGATAAAAAATTGTAGCAAAATTTGTGCTGGGAAGACTTGGGAGAAACAAGGCCCCACATCGCTGCCTGCGCAGAAGCTTGTGACTGGGGAAAACATATCCATGCGCGTACCGGGTACTCCACAGCTCGCCGAGGAGACCGTAGTATGGAATTCATGCATTAACTTACATTTCGCACATATGAAAACACCTGATCTGGTAAATTAATGACAGCCTACACAGACTACCATGTACACACGCAATAAATATATATAATATCAAGACTGTGGTGAAATTAAAAAATACTTGTGTATAAAAACTGAACACATTTTGCATTATACTAAACAATCTACACAATTCCGTTGGATAGCGTATAGGTGGTGCACATAAAATAAAATTAAAATATAAGAAAACCTTTAGCAGACTGAAAAATACACTACTAAAACAGAAATATATATACCCTCCTATTTGAAATTCAGTCCCCGAAGACAGAAGAAAAAAACAGTATATAAGCCTAGCACATTTTAAGATAACGGTCTTGTTTGTAACTGATATGTTTGAACGTTGGGGACAGATACATGTGATTGAAACCTAGGCTCTACACTTTAGCTTTATTGAAAATACGAAGACATGTTCAAATGACAGCGCTCTACAACTTAAGTACGATTACATATCGCGAGAGAAAAATTGCCCGATTCTCAGCAGACTGGAGAACACATCAGTTAAATATTTACAAACTCCTGTACCGATAACAATAATCTTCAGTATCAACAAAAAGGAAACCTGTGAAATAAAATATTTCTATGAACGGTACCTAGCTCATTATTCCTCTCTGATAAGTCATTACGGCAAATTTTACACTAGTCTCTGAATATTTTGTTTAAAAAGCACATAACTGCGAAAATCTTTCTAAAATACCAGATACATTTATCATTTTCTGAATATGAAATACCGGCTCCGCGGTGTAGGGGTAGCGTGTTTACCATTTACCCGGAGGCCCCGGGTTCAGTCCCCGACCAGGTTATGGAATTTTACCTGGATCTTATGGCTAGTTCGAGGTCCACTTAGCCTACGTGATTACAATTGTGGAGCTAACTGCGGGTGAGGTAGTGGCCCCAGTCTAGAAAGCCAAGAATAACGGCCGAGAGGATTCGTCATGCTGACCATATGACACCTCGTAATCTGCAGGACTTCAGGCTGAGCAGCTCTCGCTTGGTAGGCCATGGTCTTTCGGTTTGGTTTGGTTTATATATGACATAACGTAATGGTATGAGTAGAACTTAAATGATCATTTCTGTGTGATTTGGATTTAGGAGAACTTAAGACATAAGTTACGATACCAGTAAATCATTTTTCAGATAATTGATAATAATTTGAAGCTATACCTTACCCTAATATTAAAAGGATTTCATCAAGCTTTATCAGTCATATCTTACCGCTTCTAGGCCCAAGTTTATCAAATTTGTAATACCGGTACACAGTCTGTACGAAAAAAAATGTATGCTTTTTCAGAACAGCTGTTTAGTTCTAAAAAATTATCCCCGATGAATTGAAAAGAGGCAAAGAGGAAAAAGAAGAAGCCTAAACATTCTAAATTTAATGACCATACGTTGTCTGAATCTACCACCTTGTTACCTGTTTAGTTTTCCGTTATGGGTGAAAAGAAATACCAGATCCCATCTGATAGCGATCTGTACAAATAAAGGTTGCACACGAATTCACCCTAGTGCATACGGTACCTTATTACCATTCCACACGTAAGGCCTAACTTACTTCCCTTTAATATTGCCGAAAAATTTAACCAGCGTATCGTACAAGCTCTCACATTCCTTGAAGATATTCGACAATATAGAATCACTCCGTCACATACAATACTACAATAAATCCAGACATGATTCAAATCGAAAACATGCAAAGGACTGTAATCATTACCACGTGCTAACCATACATTCGAAGCTGAAGCGCCCGCAACATGACGGTGCGCGAAAGTGTTCAATATTCCGCATAGCATCAGCGCGCTCTGTGAGTCTAGATAAGTAATATTAAAGTCTTTGGGGAGAAAGAATACGAGCTGCTCGACTAAGTGGTATGTTACATGTTACAAATCTCATGACTGGTCTGTATCGAAATGTACATTAATTTAACAATGATACAAAAGTTTACTATTCAATACACATTGGGTTCTTAAAAATCAAGATATACATCTTGCCATACTAATTTAACGGAACATGTTTCGCCCATACGGCTTCACTAGCCTTAATCTCATGCGTTAAAGATAAGGATCAGGATCCTGATTACTCTAATCAAAGTGTTACATAGAGAAATACAGGATATGAATTATAAAAATGAGGAAACTTGTTTTGAGTTCCTAAATGACAATTTACACAATTACCGGTAACACATGTTTAAAAATATGCACGAGAAAAATGATTAATGTTGGTGCAATCGTACATTGAAATATTTAACATTTTTAAAATAGCCAAACTGTCCTTATTTACATGAAGGATAAGAAAGTCTATGGTTAAATATTATGGCCTTGATTTACAACATCAAAGTATGAATGGAATGTGGTTAAAGGCAACCCAAATTGGAGCCGTAGAATGGTTACAATGAACCTTAAGTGGCTTAATCATTTAAAGATGACATTGAAAATTCTCGTAGGAAGCTTGTAGTGTTATCATAGAGCATACGGCTGTCTTTTAGTGCCGGGAGGCGTCCGAGGACTTCGGCTCGCCAGGTGCAGGTTTTCATTTGACATCCGTAGGCAACCTGCGCATCGTAATGAGGATGAAGGAGACACATACACAGTCCCCGTGCCAGGGTAAGTAACCAATTGTGGTTAAAATTCCCGACCCTGCCAGGAATCGAACCCGGGCTCCTGTGACCAAAGGCCAGCACGCTAACAATTTAGCCATGGATCCGGACAGTATACAGCTGTGCGACTGATGGAGTTGTTGTTGTTATCAACTCATTAGTGGGGAGGTCATAAACGAGAAATCCCTGCATAGTGGGGAATCATTTACAGTAACAATTTTCTTAGAGAAAGAAATAATTTTTGCGAACCTACACCCGCTCAAATATTATATTACGATAAACTAAGCATAAAATTATACGTTGCAGTGTAAATTGCGTTATTATTTACAATTAAAATTATTTTTCAATTCACTCAGTGTCAGTGCGAAAATTGCATATGTGTAATTTAATATTTACTCCGAGTCGGAGTATTAGCTACAAACTGCCATGGAGAATATTAGGGCATGGACGAAAGACAATTCTATGGAAATAAATAGTTCCAAAATGAAATTTAGAAGGGGAGGAAGGATATCAGAAGTATAACTGGAGAGTTCGGGCGCCACCGCCGCCTTCACCTCCACCGGCCCTCCGCAGAGGCCTCCTTCGCCACCACCTCCACACGCTCTCGGGAGAGGGCTCCGAAAGCATTGACTGCGCTGGCTAAGAGCGAGAGCCTAACCTCACAGAGGGGCCTAACCCCAGTTTTACGGCTGGATGCCCTTCCTGACGCCTACGAGAGTGAGCCTAACCTCACATCCGCTATCTTGGAGGGCTTAACCTAATTTTTGACGCACAAGACAGCAAGTCTAACCTCATGGGAGGGCCTAGCCTGATTTTTTCGGCCGGATGCCCTTCCCGGCGCCAATTGCTCAAGAGAAGGCTATACACGGTTACTTATGAGACCATGGGCGCCCGCAAGGGGGGGCAAGGGGGGGCACTTGCCCCCCCTGGAATTCTAAAGATGTTGATGTTCAATTGTTTAATATCATACCAGATTATTTCATAAACTGAAATTACTGACAGTCATCTAGCATATGTTATAACTGGAAGTTTCTGTAAACAATTTAATGTTGCTGACGATATATTGGTTTTTATATTCAAGAAAATTGTTAATGTGCCCCCCCTTGGAAAAGATCCTGCGGGCGCCCATGTATGAGACTCCTTAAGGGTGCTTGCGCAAGATGGTGGCTGCAAGATGGCTGCTATACATAGGCCCTTATGAGACTGCCTAGGGACGCTTGCGCAAGATAGCGGCTACCTAATTCTACAAAATGCGGGCTATACACAGCTCCTTATGAGACGGCTTAAGGGTGCTTGCGTAAGATGGCGGCTGCTCTCAGGAGACGGTCAAGGGGGCTTGCGCAAGATGGCTGCTATATATAGGAAGTTATGAGATGCCCTAGGGATGCTTGAGCAAGATAGCGGCTATCTAATTCTACAAGATGGCGACTATACATAGCTTCTTATGAGACGGCCTAGGGGCGCTTGCACAAGATGGCTGCTATACATAGGCACATATGAGACTCCCTAGGGATGCTTGCGTAAGTTGGCGACTATCTAATTCTACAAGGTGGCGACTACACATAGCTTATTATGAGACGGCTAAAGGGCGCTTGCACAAGATGGGTGCTATATATAGGCTCTTATGAGACTCCCTAGGGATGCTTGAGCAAGATGGCGGCTATCTAATTCTACAAGATGGCGACTACACATAGCTCCTTATGAGACGGCCTAGGGGTGCTCGCACAAGATGTCGGCTATACATAGGCTCTTATGAGACGTCCTGGGGATGCTTGAAGAAGATGGCGGCTATATAATTCTACAGCATGGCGACTATACATAGCTTCTTATGAGACGACTTAAGGACGCTTGCATAAGATGGCTGCTATACATAGGCATATATGAGACGCCCTAGGGATGCTTACGTAAGATGGCGGCTATCTAATTCTACAAGATGGTGATTACACATAGCTGCTTATGAGACGGCCTAAGGGCGCTCGCACAAGAAGTCTGCTATACATAAGCCCTTATGTGACTCCCTAGGGATGCTTGCTCAAGATGGCGGCCATACACAGGCTCTTATGAAGAAAGCTAGCTTAGAGGCTACTCCGCAAGATGGCAGCTGCTGATATGAAGATCCTTATGCATGTGGTGGAGAGCAATTTGAAATTCCGCGTGCTCTTCATTGTAAACAAAGCTACGTGCTTTTTGACAGCGGCCATCTTTAATCAACAAAGCATCCTGTTGCCATATTTCGCTACTACTTTTGAAAAGTGGTGGCGGGTAATTCGAAAAATGCCACGAGTTGTTTTGACAGCTGCCATCTTTAATCGACAGAGCACCGTGCTGCCATCTTTATCTACTACCTTAGGTACGTGGTAGCGGGCAACTTGAAAAACTCCACGTGCTTTTTTGATAGCGGCCATCTTTAATCAACAGAGCATCATGCTGCTATCTTTAGCTACTACTTTTGAAATGTGGTGGCGGGCAATTTGAAAAATTCTACGTGGTTTTGACAGCTGTCATCGCCATCTTTAAACAAACAATGCAACTTGCTGCTATCTTTACGGCACTAAACCTCATCGTGCTGGAGGGTAATTCGAAAAATTCCACGTGCTGTTTTGACAGCTCCCATCTGTAATCAACAGAGCATCGTGCTGCTATCTTTACATCACTAAACCTCATACCTTTGAAATATGGTGGCGGGTAATTTGAAAAATTCTACGTGCTTTTTGACAGCTGTCAGCGGCCATCTTTAAAGAATGGTGGCTATACATAGACTGTTAAAGCTTCCTCCTCCACCTCCTCCACCTCCGCAGCCACCTTCTCCTCTGTCAAGTCATAGCTTTATATCTCTATCGAACAAGTTTAAAGCTGCATCGCGAAGGCAAGAGTGTGCACGTGTTGCAGCTATAACATCATTATGCATGTTTAGATTTGCAGATCATAAAAGAAGTGATTGAAACATAATAAGACTAGAATCAAACACTTTACTCGATGCCGTTAACTTCTACATGCGTTCAGAATATGTCAGGGGATACCTGTGTTCTAACAAGCTCAGATCACAAAAGAAGTGATTAAAACAATAACAAGACTAGGATCGAACACTGTACTTGATGTCGTTAACTTCAACATGTGATCAGAACATTAATTGATGTGTTCAGAACATTAAATAAGAGATTAAAATATAACAAGACTAGAATAGAACACGATACAAATTTACGTTACTTACAACATGTGTTCAGAACATGTCAGGAGATACCTTTGCTCTAAGAAGATGGATTCGAATAGAGAAAAACTAATAAGACTAAATTTCTGAACAGCTTGAGCAAGATCGTGGCTGTTATAACGTCCTGCTCCGATTCCCGCTCGCTTAAGGCATATGGAACATACAACGCGAACTTATGCATAAGGCAGTGCACATACTGCGTAGCTAACTTGCTCGGTAAACTATAATATGAATACAACAAAGGTAAAACTTCAAATGATTTGCCTTCTATCATTTGTCTTGTGCGAAAATAAAAACTAGAGAAAAACCATACTCGTAGCCAACCCGCTCGGTAAACGATTATATGAATATATCAAACGTACAACTTCAAATTATTTTCCTTCTATTATTTGTCTTGTGAAAAATTCAAAAAGTACAGAACAAAACCATACTGCGTAGCCAACTCGCTCGGTAAACGATAATATGAATATATCAAACGTACAACTTCAAATGACTAGCCTTCAATCATTGTCTTGTGCGAAATCAATCAATCAAAACCGATCTGCATTTAGGGCAGTCGCCCAGGTGGCAGATTCCCTATCTGTTGCTTTCCTAGCCTTTTCCTAAATGATTTCAAAGAAATTGGAAATTTATTGAACATCTCCCTTGGTAAGTTATTCCAATCACTAACTCCCCTTCCTATAAATGAATATTTGTCCCAGTTTGTCCTCTTGAATTCCAACTTTATCTTCACATTGTGATCTTTCCTACCTTTATAAACGCCATTCAAACTTATTCGTCTACTAATGTCATTCCACGCCATCTCTCCGCTGACAGCTCGGAACATACAACTTAGTCGAGCTGCTCTTCTTCTTTCTCTCAATTCTTCCCAACCCAAACATTGCAACATTTTTGTAACGCTACTCTTTTGTCGGAAATCACCCAGAACAAATCGAGCTGCTTTTCTTTGGATTTTTTCCAGTTCTTGAATCAGGTAATCCTGGTGAATGTCCCATACACTGGAACCAAACTCTAGTTGGGGTCTTACCAGAGACTTATATGCACTCTCCTTTACATCCTTACTACAACCCCTAAACACCCTCATAACCATGTGCAGAGATCGGTACCCTTTATTTACAATCCCATTTATGTGATTACCCCAATGAAGATCTTTCCTTATATTAACACCTAGATACTTACAATGATCCCCAAAAGGAACTTTCACCCCATCAACGCAGTAATTAAAACTGAGAGGACTTTTCCTATTTGTGAAACTCACAACCTGACTTTTAACCCCGTTTATCAACATTTCATTGCCTGCTGTCCATCTCACAACATTTTAGAGGTCATGTTGCAGTTGCTCACAATCTTGTAACTTATTTATCACTCTATAGAGAATAACAACATCCGCAAAAAGCCTTACCTCCGATTCTACTCCTTTACTCATATCATTTATATATATATATATATAAGAAAATACAAAGGTCCGATAACACTGCCCTGAGGAACTCCCCTCTCAACTATTACAGGGTCAGACAAAGCTTCACCTACTCTCTGAGATCTATTTTCTAGAAATATAGCAACCCATTCAGTCACTCGTTTGTCTAGTCCAATTTCACTCATTTTTGCCAGTAGTCTCCCATGATCCACCCTATCAAATGCTTTAGACAGGTCAATCGCGATACAGTCCATCTGACCTCCAGAATCCAAGATATCTGCTATATCCTGCTGGAAACCTACAAGTTGAGCTTCAGTGGAATAACCTTTTCTAAAACCGAATTGCCTTCTCTCGAACCAGTTATTAATTTCACAAACATGTCTAATATAATCAGAAAGAATGCCTTCCCAAAGCTTACGTACAACGCATGTCAAACTTACTGGCCTGTAATTTTCAGCTTTATGTCTATCACCCTTTCCTTTATACACAGGGGCTACTATAGCAACTCTCCATTCATCTGGTATAGCTCCTCCGACCAAACAGTAATCAGATAAGTACCTCAGCTTTGGTACTATATCCCAACTCATTGTCTTTAGTATATCCCCAGAAATCTGATCAATTCCAGCCGCTTTTCTAGTTTTCAACTTTTGTATCTTATTGTAAATGTCATTGTTATCATATGTAAATTTTATTACTTCTTTGGCCTTAGTCCCCTCCTCTATCTTGACATTATCCTTGTAACCAACAATCTTCACATACTGCTGACTGAATACTTCTGCCTTTTGAAGATCCTCACATACACACTCCCTTTGTTCATTAATTATTCCTGGAATGTACTTTTTGGAACCTGTTTCTGCCTTAAAATACCTATACATACCCTTCCATTTTTCACTAAAATTCGTATGACTGCCAATTATGCTTGCCATCACGTTATTCTTAGCTGCCTTCTTTGCTAGATTAAATTTTCGAGTAACTTCCTTCAATTTCTCCTTACTTCCACAGCCATTTCTAACTCTATTTCTTTCCAGTCTGCACCTCCTTCTTAGTCTCTTTATTTCTCTATTATAATAAGGTGGATCTTTACCATTCCTTACCACCCTTAATGGTACAAACCTGTTTTCGCATTCCTCAGCAATTTCTTTAAACCAATCCCAGAGTCTGTTTACATTTTTATTTACCGTTTTCCACCGATCATAGTTACTTTTTAGAAACTGCCTCATGCCTGCTTTATCAGCCATATGGTACTGCCTAACAGTCCTACTTTTAAGACCTTCCTTTCTATCACATTTATTTTTAACTACCACAAAAACAGCTTCATGATCACTAATACCATCTATTACTTCAGTTTCCCTATAGAGCTCATCTGGTTTTATCAGCACGACATCCAGGATATTTTCCCTCTGGTTGGTTCCATCACTTTCTGAATCAGCTGTCCTTCCCATATTAACTTATTTGCCATTTGTTGGGCATGCTTCCTGTCGTTCGCATTTCCTTCCCAATTGACCTCTGGCAAATTCAGATCTCCCGCTACAATCACATTTCTTTCCATGTCGTTTCCCAGATAGCTGACTATCCTATCAAATAATTCCGAATCCGTGTCAGTGCTACCCTTTCCCCATCTGTACACTCCAAATATATCAAGTTGCCTATTATCTTTAGAAATGAGCCTTACACCTAGAATTTCATGTGTCTCATTCAAAAAGTACAGAACAAAACCATACTGCGTAGGCAACTCGCTCGGAAAACCATAATATGAATATATCAAGCGTACAACTTCAACTGATTTGCCTTCTATCATTTGTGTTGTGCGAAAATTGAAATGTACAGAACAAAAACCATACTGCGTAGCCAACTCTCTCAGTAAATGATAATCTGATTTAGTTGCAATAGAAAAAACATAGATTCAAACCCTGTTCTCTTATCGCAAACACGGAAAGTAAAATTAAACAGAACGCCTAGTGCTATAAGAAATGCATTGGTTACATTGAAGCCCCCTAGCAGTCGAACAAGTTATCGCATAAACATTAAACATGAAATATCAGTTCGGAAACATATTGTTTCAATCTGTTAGCATGCGTTACAAGCATGTACCTCATGCGGAAAATAAAATTAAACAGAACGCTAGTGCTCTAAGAAATACACTGCTTAAATTCAAGTCCCTTGTAGCTGAACAATTTATCGCATAAACATGTAACATGAAATCAGTTCGGAAACTTATTGTTTCAATCTGTTTGCATGGGTACAAGCATGTAACTTATGCGGAAAGAAAAATTAAATAGAACGCGTAGTGCTATAAGAAATACACTGCTTACATTTAAGTCCCTAGCAGTTGAACAAGTTATCGCATAAACATGTAAGTAGTATAAGTCAGGGATTCGGCGGGCTCCTCCTCCTCCGGCTCCCAGGGGTCCGCTCCTCCTCCTCCTCCCGCGGAAAATTTGAATTTGTAAACAAAGCTACGTGTTTTTGACAGCTGTCATCGACAACAACGCATCGCTAACCTCACTGCTGCATTCCTTTCGGGCCTAAACCTCAGTGCTGCCAAGTAAACCTTACTAGCGCGAGATTTGAACAGGTAAACAAGGCCACGTGCTTTCTTGACAGCCACGTGCTTTTTGACAGCTTTCATCGACAACAACGCATCGCTAACCTCACTGCTGCCATCTTGACGGGCCTAAACCTCAGTGGTACCAACTTAACCGATATTTCATGTTGCATGTTCATGCGATAACTTGTTCAACTGTAGGCAGTGTATTTCTAATAGCACTAGCGTTCTATTTAATTTTCCGCATGAACTATATGCTTGTAACCCATGCAAACAGATTGAAACAATATATTTCCGAACTGATATTTCATGCTACATGTTTCTGCGATAACTTGTTCGACTGCTAGGGGGCTTCAATGTAACCAATGCATTTCTTTTAGCACTAGGCGTTCTGTTTAATTTCACCTTCCGTGTTTGCGATAAGAGAACAGGGTTTGAATCTATGTTTGTTCTATTGCAACTAAATCAGATTATTATTTACCGAGCGAGTTGGCTACGTAGTATGGTTTTGTTCTACTTTCTTCATTTTCGCACAAGACAAATGATAGAAGGCAAATCATTTGAAGTTGTACGTTTGATATATTCATATTATCGTTTACCGAGCGAGTTGGCTACGCAGTATGGATTTTGATCTGTACTTTTTTTTCGCACAAGACAAATTATTGAAGATCAATCATTTGAATTGTACATTTGATATATTCATATTATCGTTTACCGAGCGAGTTGGTTATGCAGTATGGTTTCTCTCTAGTTTTTGATTTTCGCACAAGACAAATTATAGAAAAATCATTTTTAAGTTTTATTTTGTTGTATTCATATTATCGTTCACCGAGCAAGTTGGCTACGCAGTATGTGCACTGCTTTATGCCTAAGGTCGCCTTGTATGTTCGATACAGATATGCCTTAACCGAGCGGGAATCGGTGAGGACGTTATAACAGCCGCTATCTTGCTCAAGCTGTTTAGAATTCTAGTATTATTATTTTTCTCTATTCGAATCCATCTTCTTACAACAAAGGTATCCCCTGACATGTTCTGAACACAAGTTGTATGTAACGTCATCGTATATCGTGTTCTATTCTAGTCTTGTTATGTTTTTTATGTTTAAATCTCTTATTTAGAGTTCTGAACACATCAACGTTCTGATCACATGTTGAAGTTAACGACATCGAGTACAAAGTTCGATTCTAGTCTTGTTATGCTTCAATCACTTCTTTCGGGATCTGATCTTCTTAGAACAAAGGTATACCCTGACATGTTCTGAACACATGTTGTAAGAAACGACATCGAGTACAGTGTTCGATTCTAGCCTTGTTATGTTCTAATCACTTATTTAGTGATCTGAACACATCAAACAATATTCTATACGCATGTAGAAGTTAACGACATCGAGTACAGTGTTTGATTCTAGTCTTGTTATGTTTCAATCACTTCTTTTATGATCTGCAAATCTAAACATGCATAATGATGTTATCGCTGCAACACGTGCACACTCTTGCCTTCGCGATGCAGCTTTAAACTTGTTCGATAGAGATATAAAGCTATGCCTTGACAGAGGAGGAGTTGGCGGTGGAGGTGGAGGAGGTAGAGGAGGAAGCTTTAACAGTCTATGTATAGCCACCATTCTTTAAAGATGGCCGCTGACAGCTGTCAAAAAGCACGTAGAATTTTTCAAATTACCCGCCACCACATTTCAAAGGTATGAGGTTTAGTGATGTAAAGATAGCAGCACGATGCTCTGTTGATTAAAGATGGCCGCTATCAAAAAAGCACGTGGAATTTTTCAAATTGCCCGCTACCACGTAGCTAAGGTAGTAGATAAAGATGGCAACACGGTGGTCTGTTTATTAAAGATGGCAGCTGTCAAAAACACCTGGAATTTTTCAAATTACCCGCCACAACACTTCAAAGGTAGTAGCTAAATATGGCAGCACAACGCTTTGTTGATTAAAGATGGCTGCTGTCAAAAAGCACGTAGCTTTCTTTACAAACAAGAGCACGTGTAATTTCAAATTGCTCCCCTCCACATGCATAATGATCTTCATAACAGCAGCTACCATCTTGCGCAGTAGCCTCTAAGCTAACTTTCTTCATAAGAGCCTGTGTATAGCCGCCATCTTGCGGAAGCATCCCTAGGGCGTCTCATAAGAGCCTATGTATAGCAGGCATCTTGTGCGAGCACCCCTAGGCCGCCTCATAATGTGCTGTGCATAGCCACCATCTTGTAGAAGTAGATAGCCTCTCTCTTGCGCAAGCAACCCTAGGGAGTCTCATAAGAGCTTATGTAGAGCCGCCATCTTTTAGAATTAGATAGCCGCCATCTTGCGCAAGTATCCCTAGGGAGTCTCATAAGAGCCTATGTATAGCTGCCGTCTTGTGCAAGCACTCTTATGCCGTCTCATAAGAAGCCATGTATAGTCGCCATCTTGTAGAATTATATAGCCGCCATCTTGTTCAAGCATCCCTGGGGAGTCTCATAAGAGCCTATGTGTAGCAGTGAACCAAACCTTAACTCCCGCAACGATAATGTGTATAACATCAAACGTAACGCGCACACAGGGAAAAATGAGGCGTGGACCGCGACTAGGAAAGGCCAAGAGAACACAGCCTTGAGGTGGAAATGACTCTCATTGTTGGTGAACAAGGATATGAATCAAATACTACTCTCAATGAAATGCAGAATAAATTAACTGAGGGTTTATTGAAAAGATAAAACTAAAAAATATACATTAAACAAGAAAAAATATAAGCCAATAATTAAGAAAAGATAGCAAGTGGATATTTACATAACGTACCTTCCCGAATGAATGTCATCACATCGACCCGACAGGGGCATGATCCAAGGACCTTAGGTTGATATCGATATCCGTAATTACGCACGCAAATCTATTAAAGGGAAAGAACGCCGAAAATGATTAATATTCATATCATTAATAGAGGTTATACCGGAACTAATTAATATTCATACCATTGAGATAGATAAATTGTGTATTTTAAAATTATTCGACGAGATTTCTTTGTCTACGACTTATTGCGCAGTATTATCCTTTGTGTAGCGGGGGCCCCGCAGATGAAGCCAAGCCAACTTAGACCCGGGAGGGGTTACGAATGGGGATTCCCTGTGACATCACTCGAGAGAAGACATCCCTCCTCAAGGCTCACAGAATGAGGGGAAACTAACTTTTTCGAAACGGAATATAGGAGCCATCTTGGAATCGGACTGGCCAACTTAATTACCTACGAGGTAGAAAATTAATAAAACTCGAATTAGGGGATCATCTCCCGATTTAAAAGGGATAAATGTTACTGGGACATTTATTTAGAGTGTTTAATGTCCTCTTCCGTGATAACTTTCAGCAGAAGAAAGAATACTGTGTTGTTTCTGCGTGGAAAAGTACTGGGGCCATCTGGTTAGTCTCATGACACGTCCTCGACGGAGGGACTTCACCCCGTGTGGTAGGGGAAGCAGAACATATTTTAATTAATTTAAAGAGATTCACCGAAGGATAATTGAGTGGTTATGTCTCAATCGCACCAACTAGATACTGGTCACCGACCATCCGCACTATTTTACCTCGAGTACGCCGGGAATAGGCGCTACACAAATTAGTGGAAGGGGTATCGCTCCCTAGTAAAAACTACTGCAGAAAGGGAGAAGAGTCAGTCGGGATTTGTGGCTTACGGACGGCGAAGCTTCGTGCCGTCGAGCTTCCAGCGATCTTTTGTTTGAGTGAATTTCAATTTAATTTACAAGTGAAATCGCGTACTGTGCGTAAATAATGCAGAGATTGGATAGACGTGATGCTAGTGTCTAAACTTTAAAGATCAGGGACGTGTCGCGAACATTAAATATAATTTGTAATAATATTATTATTATTATTACTACGGCGCTACTGTGTCGAGTAGTAACAAAGGTACGCGGAATCCGATACTGAATCGTGGATTGCGGAGTGAGGTCCGATATCGTGGCTGGACGTTCACACTGAATGTAACTACACAAATCTTGGAATAAATAGTGACGTGTTGTGTGCCTCAGGAATACTGCCAGCGGTTTCGTCAACTTAGAACAATGGACTCCCGGTTGGAAAGAAGAATGGTGCCTCCAGTAACTGCTTTGGTGCCTATGGATCAGCACTAAACCAGCCATGGACTCCCTGAGCTGACAACGGGTCACCGAGATGGAGATGAGTATAAATCATAATTAATATGACGAAATCAGATTGGGCGGGGAACAGTTATCATTACCTGACGCTATAATGTTAAAGATTGTAACTTCAGTAATGTAGATGTGCTACCATGATACACGTAGCTTCTATTTACTTTATTTAGTTAGTAACACGTCTGAGCAATCAATTGTAAATAAAGGGGTAATACGATGAGTTTGCATGCAGTAGTAGATTGACTTAATCATTTTATTTGGGGAAACTTGTAATTATTGATGCGTCAGGAGACTAATTGTTAGTAATTCAGAGTAATTCAAGTTAGGTTGTAGTTAGTCCAGTGATGATAATGCATGGCTGGTAAATAGTGTAATTTTATTCCGTGAGCACCCAGAACTACGAGATGTGACTTCGGAACTGACACCCAGGCCTCCACTGACATATATTTAGATAGGAAGTGTACGATTTTAATTGGCAGGCTTATCACAATTTAAGTGCAAATTGAGGAATATTTAATTCATAATTGTATTACCGCGTGATGATTTATCAGAAACCACGATTTAGATATGGATTAATTACACCGTTATTACGAGGAAGTTAATTATGATCATGCAGTATGGTCTAATTTCCAGGTAAGTCGTGTAGGGAGATGGTGTAATGATGAAGCCAATAATAATAATAATAATAATAATAATAATAATAATAATAATAATAAATTGTAGTTATGGTAATCATGCAAGTATTGGTATCATAGAAACCGGTGTCGCGTCGCGGGATCATGATATTGTAAACGAATGTGTATGTTGAATTGAAGTGAAGTATTGAGAGCCGATGTAATTTTGTTTAATGAACAATGAAGTTCAGTTTATTAGTGAACGATCCCCGAGATGGGGTGTTTTGTTAAGAAAGGGCGTTATGCCTGTGAAGGCCGAGGCCACTGACCACCCGCCGTGCAAAGGGGCTGGGGCAGTTGACCTAGTGAGGAGAAGTGTTGTTTTTTTTGTATGCTCTTTCGCTCGTGTAAGGGGGAGCCTTGAGTTGAGGAGAATGAGGGCGGAAGAATCGCCCAATAATGAAATATTCAACACGCCAGAATGATGTAGTCGCTAATAAATGACACGGCGATTGTTACCAGTACTTGTTAGCTTACTGTCATTACACACTTGAGTATAATCTAGCTTAGGGTTTTCAGAGTCCCACTTCCATCCAAAGGGGTGTTAGTTCAGTTCCCGACAGCGGCATTGGTACCCCAATGCTCAACCGAAGGCTGGATGTCTCACGTGTTTACTGTATATAATTTGTGTTCTTTAAGGGTTTATGTATCTTGTTGTGATTATAATTGAGTTGCCGATGGTGTTGACCATCGGGGTGGTGAATTGTATACAAGTGAGGGTCGGTTCAAACCCGGGCGTTTGTTCCACATTTTTATGAGTTCGTTCTTGGCATTTCGTTGGGGAATAGTTGTGTGTTTAGTATAGGGATTGCTCAGATTCGTTGCATGCATGTTAATCCTATTGATCAATGATGTCACATAGCCTCAGTGTCTATGATAAGTGTTTTCCCGTTCGAATCTCGTCATAATGGATCGCTCTGCGATAGATAATACTCGGATCCATCACATACGACTAAAAGTCGATAACAAACAACAACAATTGATAATAATCCATGTAATTCATTTGTATATAAATGCGTCATTACCATCATCATCATTAAGGCCTAATAAACCACTTGTATTAACCTAAACTTTAACCCGAATGTGTTCTCATTGTAATTAGGTATGATCCGTCTCCTACCCTGTATGCCTTTAAGCTTAGTCTTGTTAAGCGCCTATTTGTTTTATTCCAACCCGTTAACGCCCTGTAGATATCATGCCGGAGCCATTAGGCGTAGGGACGGGTGCATACTAAATGGCGCCCAACGTGGGGCTAGATAAATAGGCGCGTATATTTATTCTACATGACTTTTACACGTTGTGCACCATACAAAATGGCGGCCCAATGTGGGACGTGTTATAATGTTAAATAGGCGCGTATATTTATATTACCCGACATTTACACGTTGCGCACCATACTAAAATATCAGTCCAATGTGGTGCGAAAAGGGGGCGTAAGTGAACTGTGGGGGCTCGATATGTCCGTAAATAAGGGCTGTCCAGATTTAGGAAATTTAGCGCCATATAGAATGACATCCAATGTCTGGCTATATAAATACGGCCCAAGGTGGGACATATTCTACGGTTTAATAGGCGTATTTTGATGTTTAATAGGCGCATAATTATCCCACATATTGCATACCATTAATGCAAAGATAGGGGCGTGTTGTGTTGTGTATTAGGCAAGGCATACTTGTGCGGCTTCCAGGAGTGGGCACGATTATTTTGGTAACCCATGTCTGCTTCTGACATTTCCACGCGAGGCCCAGTTCATTATGATTGAATAAGTGACACCTTGATGTCAATATTAAATCGTTTTATGAATGAGAACACAGTCATGGTCCAATGATATGGGCAGAGCCATGACATTCGCGTAAGCAGGGGCGTATCCAAAATTCAAGGGGATTAGTTCGAATCCCGGGAAACTATAAAATGAATTTCCCATAAGTGAGGTTTGAAGTGAATAGTGGCTTTTTCTTAGTGCCTATTTATTCACGGATATCAGCCAGTGGTGCGTGTTTCTTCACCAAACAACCTGCTATTAGGAAATATATTTTACGTCAGTATAACCGTGGATGAGAAGAGGTAACCTCACGCCTACTTTTCTTTTTCAAGTGGCAGTAGGTTGATTTCATGGGTTCAGTTTGAGATTCTGATGACTTTGTGTGTTTGAAGGACCTCAATGCTGAAGGCATGGGTTGATTTACTGGCACTATACCACATGTGTTGGTATTTAAAATCGAGCCCGATTTTAGAATTACAGGTCAACCGGCAACTGTATTAATTGAATTTGAGGGCTAATATTATAATCATTTTCGGAAATTTCCCGTTGCCTTCTTATATAAATTTCATGAACCTTAATGATGTTAGGCGGTTAGGCAGCTTCAATGATAGCCGTTTTTGAGGCTTAATTTGCAATGATGATTAAAGTAAAGATTATTTGAAGCTGGAAAAACGTAAAGTTTGGATAGAGGAATCCTTTCTTTCAAAATAAATAATAATTATATATTGTTGTGGTTTGTTGACGCCGACGTTAGCGAGGGGGGTCCTGTCATCTCAAAGGATAGCGACATGGATAGTGAAGCCATGCGGGCTTTGATGGACGCCTTTAAGGCACTCGAAAATAGGATGGAAGAGAATAGTGCGCAGATCAGGGACAGTGTGAAGGACGATATTAAGACACTTGAAAATAAGATGGAGAATAGGATGGAAGATAACAGTGCGCAGATTAGGGAAATGAAGGACGGTATGAAGGACGATTTAAAGGCGAATCGGGAGGAAATGAAGGACGATATTAAGACGCTTGAAAATGAATGCAAACAGGGGCGTGCGGAGGTCAGAGAACAACTAGAGAACTTTGACGGTAAATTAACACATTTTGAGGTTAAATTGGAAGAAAACCGAACCGAGACTAGTAAGATGATTGAGGAGAAATGCAGTAGTCTAATGAACAAAATTCAGGAGGTTCAACAACAATGCGAAAAGGGGGCTAAGGAACTAAGCGATAAAATAGACGCGGTTTCTCAGCTCAATGCCGTTGTTGAAATAAAGGTCGAGGGAATAGTTGAGCGGCTTGGTCAGGTTGAGACCGGTATCGAGAGAGACATAACTCGCGTGAATGGCGAAATCGTGGATGTTAAAGAGGAAATCGATCGGCTGAATGGTGAGATGGAACAGGTCAGGTCCAAAGCGAATGACCGCGACACGAAGATCGAAGAGATAGTGGAGCAGGTCAAGGACAACCAGATAAATATCAGGATCGTTGAAGAAAGGACGGAGAAAGCCTTGGCGGTAATTGAGGCCCTAGACGAAAAGATTACGTCAGTATCGCAAGCAGCGCAGTCCGATACGAAACTAACTTTTGCCAGGTTACGGAAGGAAGTGTCAGGACAAATAGTAGGAGAGACTGCTAAACAGATCCACGAATGGAGCGAAGAGAAAGGCTCGAAAATGATGGTGAAATTGGAGATCCACGAAGAACAAATTAACGCGCTTCGCGAAGATATAGAGGGAATGAAGAAATTAGACATTCGGGATGAACCACATTTCAAAATGGAAACGGCCGGAATGAAGAAAATCGAATTAGGTAGCGGATCACATCAGTTGGGCTACAGTCTGTTCAAGGAGCAACTACCCGGCAATGAAGAGTATAAATTACCGACGATGGACGAGAGAACGTCGACCTTGCTTGGCCAAAATTCAATACCGATGTATAGCCTCTTACGTTCGGCGGATGATAAGCCAAAAAAATTCAAACCAGGCACCAGGACCACACCAAAAAGTTTCCTCCGCGAGGTAGATGATTACATGACGGATCATCGGGTACCAGCGGATAGGAAGTTACGAGTAGTTGAAAAATTTTTGGAAGACCAGGCTCTCGAATGGTTTAAAGCGTTCCGCTACTGTTTTGATAGCTATGAAGGCTTTAAGAAGCTATTTTTGGAAAAATACTGGGGTTTGGACACGCAGCAAGGGCTTAGGTTAGAGCTTTACTCGAGGAGGTACGCTTCGGGAGGACCCACAAGGTTCTGCGATTATTTCACGTCCCAGCTGGTGAAGATGCGCGAACTGGACAGCCCGCCGACTGAAAGTGAATTAATAACCGCCATCACAAAGCAGTTCCCAGCTGACGTCCAGCGCAAGTTGATTGCGGCAAATATCCGTACGGCAGTGGAAGCCGAGCACGTGTTAAGACAGTTGGATCAAACATCTCATGTCGGGCACGGTCGAGCTAGAAACGTAGAAGCCATCAACACGTTAAATGTTCGAGAGGGAGATCAGTCGGTAAACCGGAGTACTCAGGTGATAAGTACTCAGACTGACGCTCAGATAGGCAACCAGAACAGGAATAATAGGGATTGGAGATCTCCGAAGTGGGAAAACCACCAATGGAAGTATCGAAATGACCAGGGTAGGAGTCAATGGTATCAGTCAGGGAGGTACAACCACGGACAGAGCGGCGCACGAGGGCGACGACCTTACGAGAGAACACCCAATTCCTACTGGGGTACCCGTGGTCGACAGAACAACAGACCGCGAGAATACTATCGGGGTGACCTCAACGACAGGAGGAATGAGTCACGCCGTTACGTCAGAGATCTGCAAGATACCCAGGCCGGAAACGATCGGTGGAAAGATTCGATGCAGCAGTTTGCTAAGTCGGATGAATGTCGAGGGGCAGAGAGCCTCGAACTACAGGCACATAATGCTGCAAACCGTGCCAGTAATCTTGATCCCCGCGCACCACCATATTCAAGTGGAGGCGGAGGTCAGCTAAAAAAAATTAGGAAAACCGAGTGAGGAGATAGTCGGATTTTCGAGGACTACCGACGCGAAGGGGGAACCGTGGACGTCCGTGACCATCGCATCTTGGATAGTTCAGCCCGATGACCTCGTTGAAGATCCCGCTCAGGCATGTCCAAAACCAATCAGAGCGTTACCCGTCATTTTTGTCCGTGTCAACCAGTTGCTGGTTCGTTGCCTCGTAGACACAGGCGCGAGCGTCAGCGTGGTATCTAAAGTATTAGTCAAAGAACTGGAATCGAAGCAATGTATTCCAATCATTCCGATTTCCAATATTAAGGTTAGAGGAATAATTCCGGACCGCACAACTACATGCAATAGCCAGGCCTATCTAGATTTGGAAATTGGGAACAACCTCATATCAAATCCATTTATAATTTTGACTAGAATGGAATATAATATCATCATTGGAGCTGATTTTCTTCGGGAATTCAAAGCGGTCATTGACATGGACAAGAATGAAATTAGATTCAGGAACGATTCAATACAGGGAGATGTAAGGTTAAACGACTTCGAGGGACAACACGGGGAGGAGAAAATTTGGACCATGGAGATAGAACAATTGAAACATGAAGGAGGAGATTGCTTCCCAAACTGGGATGCCTATCGGGACGAGATGATCAAGGAGTTTGAAGGGATGATTTTCAAGTTAGAAGCGGAGAATGAAGGACCATCATTGGCGGAGGTAGTCCAAGAAAAGATCGACGAAGCGAAGATAGGGGAGGAAGACAAAGGCACATTACAGAAAGTCATAGAGAGACACGAAAATGTATTCGGTTCACGTCCAGGGAAAATTCCAAATTTCAAATATTCCTTAGTCGTCAACAATTGGGAGCCATTTCGGCAAAGACCATATCCGATACCTGAAAAGTTTCACGCTGGGGTGAAGACAATTATACAGGAGATGGAAGATAACGGAATTATATCAAAATCACCCACACCATTTTTGAATCCGTTGGTCGTGGTGGAGAAGGGCAACGGTTCGCTGCGGGTTTGCCTCGACGCGCGAGCAATAAACCAGCGATTAATCCCAGAGTATGACCAGGCCCCGTGTATAAAAGAGGTCCTTAAGAAATTCCGGGGAATGAAATTATTTAGTGGAGTTGATCTGACATCATCATTTCATCACGTTGAACTTGACCCAGCCACCAAAATTTTGACCGGGTTTCTGTTTGATGGGCAAACCTACGTTTTTAACCGGTTACCCTTTGGATTGAAAACAGCAGGGTCAGCGCTCATTAGGGCACTAGATCGTAACCTCAGTGACGAAGTTAAACAGTTTACGGTGAGGTACGTGGATGACATCCTTATTGCATCTGAAACTTTGCCAGAGCACCTGGAGAAACTTGATAAACTATTAGCTGATTTAGAAAGGAACAACTTCAAGGTTAACCTACCCAAGTCTAATTTCTGCCAAAGGAGTATCCTATTTTTAGGTCATGTGATCGACTCAGAAGGAATCATGCCCAATCCTGTTAAATTAAAGGCAATTCAAAATTTTCCAAAGCCGACGAAGGTGAAACATGTCAGGCAATTTTTAGGAGTTTGTAACTTTTTCGCGGATCATTGTCCGAACTACACCAGTATAGTTGCACCATTACAAGATCTCCTCAAGAAAAACAATAGGTGGAAATGGGACCTTGCATGCGATGAAGCATTTGCTAAAGCAAAGGATTTGTTGGCCCATAGTGTGAAATTAGGATATCCGAACTATACACAAAAGTTTATTGTGCAAACTGATGCGTCGATTATAGGAGTCGGGGCAGTACTGTATCAAGAGACGCCCGAACCCGAACAGAGGATCACCTATTTGGCTTTCATGAGTCGCAAATTAAGATCGCATGAGTTGAAATACACCGTGACCGAACTAGAGATGCTCGCGATCGTGACCGCTCTTAACCATTGGAAGAAATACATTTATGGGTACCCAATTGTGTTGAGAACGGATCACAAAGCTCTGACGTTCATGATGAAATCTGCATTAACAAGCGAGAGAGTCAGCCGGTGGTGCTTGTTTGTGCAGCAATTCGACATTACAGTCGAGCACTGCGCCGGAAAGGCAAATGTAATTGCAGACGCCCTCAGTAGAAATCCAGACCCGGAACCTATCGTGGTTAACCAAATACAGTTGATAGAACAAGGGGACCGTGAAATCATAGAAAGGCTGCGGACTATTGGTGAAGAACAGCAGAAATGTCCGGAAATGAAGGAGTTGATCGATTTCCTTCAACGTAGAATACAGCCGGGGACGGATGAATACCGTGAACTTCAGAAAAGATCCGAGAACTACCAATTTTTTAATGGCATGCTACATAAATTCGTGGACGAGGACCACACGCAATTCAGGATCGTGGTTCCAACGACGTTGCAGGTTGATTTAGTTTGGCTCGCTCATCACGTTACAGGTCACGCAGGGAGAGATAAAGTGATTGCTACACTTCGGGAAACTTTTATCTGGAAAAATTTGAGGAAAACTGTTCAGCAGGTACTCCCCACTTGCGACATTTGCCAACGGGTAAAACCCAATCCATACCTACTTAAGCAAAAACCGAAGCCGTTGTTGCCAAGTAAACCTCGGGAACTGTTCGCTTTAGACTTTTACGGACCACTTCCCAAGGGAAAGAGAGGGCTTCAATACATTTTGGTATGCGTGGATGTGTTTTCAAAATTCGTCACTCTCTGTCCAATCCAGAAGGCAAACACTAGAGCCGTCATAAATCAGTTGAAGACTAAAATCATACCGCGTATGGGCAAGCCCGAATGCGTCCTTACTGATCATGGGTCGCAGTTCACATCGGGAAACTTCAAGCGAGACATCGACAACTTAAACATCAAACATCATCTAAGTTCAATTAGGCATCCGGAGTCGAATCCAGCAGAACGGATAATGCGAGAAATCGCAAAATTTTGCCGTATCTACTGTCCTAGACAACATTGGCGTTGGGTGGACGTGATTCCTGTTATCACAGAAAGTATCAACGGCACTATCCACGAATCCACCGGCCAAATTCCGTCAGTGATTCATTTCGACAGTTTTCCAAGGAGACCATGGCACGAGGTCTTAAAATGTCCGCAGGATCCTAGGCTATCGGTGGAGCTATGCATACAGGAGACAGCAAAACATTTGAAGGCCCAAGCAGAACGAAGATTACGTCGTCTCCGTAACAAGAGGTACCATCGACCACTGCGCGTAGGGGAACTTGTTCTCGTTAAACGACCAACAGTATCCGATCCACCTAACAAGTTCTACCACAAGTTCGCTGAACTGTACATCGGTCCTTACCGAGTCATCCAAAACCTCGACAACAACGCATACAAGGTGCAAAGCATGGACGGCGTGACCGAGACCATCTACAACGCGGCAAATCTGAAGTTGTACCATACGTCCGGAGGCAACTTAGAAGACGTGGACAACGCTGAAGAACTTGGGGCAACGGAAGAAGAAGACGATGAGGTAGACGGAGAAGAAGATCGACGTGACGTGTCAGATGAAGAGTCGGGACCAAATGAGGAAGCCGAAGAAGTCAATTATTTGGAGAATTTGTTTTCACAGAGAGATCTTGGGGATGAAGAATGTCCAGAATGTCAGTACCTGGAGAACTACAGAGAAGCATTGCGTCAGATAGCATATTATTTGGAAAGAGAGAACCAGGAACTTCGCCAGAAAGCAAAGGTTTGGAAACAGTTGTGAATCGATATTGCCAATTGTATATTTAGCGACGAAATGTGTCCAGTGCCTGTACCCATTTCTTCTCGGGGAGAGGGGAATATGAACCCGACAGGGGCATGATCCAAGGACCTTAGGTTGATATCGATATCCGTAATTACGCACGCAATGCTATTAAAGGGAAAGAACGCCGAAAATGATTAATATTCATATCATTAATAGAGGTTATACCGGAACTAATTAATATTCATACCATTGAGATAGATAAATTGTGTATTTTAAAATTATTCGACGAGATTTCTTTGTCTACGACTTATTGCGCAGTATTATCCTTTGTGTAGCAGGGGCCCCGCAGATGAAGCCAAGCCAACTTAGACCCGGGAGGGGTTACGAATGGGGATTCCCTGTGACATCACTCGAGAGAAGACATCCCTCCTTAAGGCTCACAGAATGAGGGGAAACTAACTTTTCGAAACGGAATATAGAAGCCATCTTGGAATCGGACTGGCCAACTTAATTACCTACGAGGTAGAAAATTAATAAAACTCGAATTAGGGGATCATCTCCCGATTTAAAAGGGATAAATGTTACTGGGACATTGATTTAGAGTGTTTAATGTCCTCTTCCGTGATAACTTTCAGCAGAAGAAAGAATACTGTGTTGTTTCTGCGTGGAAAAGTACTGGGGCCATCTGGTTAGTCTCATGACACGTCCTCGACGGAGGGACTTCACCCCGTGTGGTAGGGGAAGCAGAACATATTTTAATTAATTTAAAGAGATTCACCGAAGGATAATTGAGTGGTTATGTCTCAATCGCACCAACTAGATACTGGTCACCGACCATCCGCACTATTTTACCTCGAGTACGCCGGGAATAGGCGCTACACAAATTAGTGGAAGGGGTATCGCTCCCTAGTAAAAACTACTGCAGAAAGGGAGAAGAGTCAGTCGGGATTTGTGGCTTACGGACGGCGAAGCTTCGTGCCGTCGAGCTTCCAGCGATCTTTTGTTTGAGTGAATTTCAATTTAATTTACAAGTGAAATCGCGTACTGTGCGTAAATAATGCAGAGATTGGATAGACGTGATGCTAGTGTCTAAACTTTAAAGATCAGGGACGTGTCGCGAACATTAAATATAATTTGTAATAATATTATTATTATTATTACTACGGCGCTACTGTGTCGAGTAGTAACAAAGGTACGCGGAATCCGATACTGAATCGTGGATTGCGGAGTGAGGTCCGATATCGTGGCTGGACGTTCACACTGAATGTAACTACACAAATCTTGGAATAAATAGTGACGTGTTGTGTGCCTCAGGAATACTGCCAGCGGTTTCGTCAACTTAGAACAATGGACTCCCGGTTGGAAAGAAGAATGGTGCCTCCAGTAACTGCTTTGGTGCCTATGGATCAGCACTAAACCAGCCATGGACTCCCTGAGCTGACAACGGGTCACCGAGATGGAGATGAGTATAAATCATAATTAATATGACGAAATCAGATTGGGCGGGGAACAGTTATCATTACCTGACGCTATAATGTTAAAGATTGTAACTTCAGTAATGTAGATGTGCTACCATGATACACGTAGCTTCTATTTACTTTATTTAGTTAGTAACACGTCTGAGCAATCAATTGTAAATAAAGGGGTAATACGATGAGTTTGCATGCAGTAGTAGATTGACTTAATCATTTTATTTGGGGAAACTTGTAATTATTGATGCGTCAGGAGACTAATTGTTAGTAATTCAGAGTAATTCAAGTTAGGTTGTAGTTAGTCCAGTGATGATAATGCATGGCTGGTAAATAGTGTAATTTTATTCCGTGAGCACCCAGAACTACGAGATGTGACTTCGGAACTGACACCCAGGCCTCCACTGACATATATTTAGATAGGAAGTGTACGATTTTAATTGGCAGGCTTATCACAATTTAAGTGCAAATTGAGGAATATTTAATTCATAATTGTATTACCGCGTGATGATTTATCAGAAACCACGATTTAGATATGGATTAATTACACCGTTATTACGAGGAAGTTAATTATGATCATGCAGTATGGTCTAATTTCCAGGTAAGTCGTGTAGGGAGATGGTGTAATGATGAAGCCAATAATAATAATAATAATAATAATAATAATAATAATAATAATAATAATAATAATAATAATAATAATAATAATAAATTGTAGTTATGGTAATCATGCAAGTATTGGTATCATAGAAACCGGTGTCGCGTCGCGGGATCATGATATTGTAAACGAATGTGTATGTTGAATTGAAGTGAAGTATTGAGAGCCGATGTAATTTTGTTTAATGAACAATGAAGTTCAGTTTATTAGTGAACGATCCCCGAGATGGGGTGTTTTGTTAAGAAAGGGCGTTATGCCTGTGAAGGCCGAGGCCACTGACCACCCGCCGTGCAAAGGGGCTGGGGCAGTTGACCTAGTGAGGAGAAGTGTTGTTTTTTTTGTATGCTCTTTCGCTCGTGTAAGGGGGAGCCTTGAGTTGAGGAGAATGAGGGCGGAAGAATCGCCCAATAATGAAATATTCAACACGCCAGAATGATGTAGTCGCTAATAAATGACACGGCGATTGTTACCAGTACTTGTTAGCTTACTGTCATTACACACTTGAGTATAATCTAGCTTAGGGTTTTCAGAGTCCCACTTCCATCCAAAGGGGTGTTAGTTCAGTTCCCGACAGCGGCATTGGTACCCCAATGCTCAACCGAAGGCTGGATGTCTCACGTGTTTACTGTATATAATTTGTGTTCTTTAAGGGTTTATGTATCTTGTTGTGATTATAATTGAGTTGCCGATGGTGTTGACCATCGGGGTGGTGAATTGTATACAAGTGAGGGTCGGTTCAAACCCGGGCGTTTGTTCCACATTTTTATGAGTTCGTTCTTGGCATTTCGTTGGGGAATAGTTGTGTGTTTAGTATAGGGATTGCTCAGATTCGTTGCATGCATGTTAATCCTATTGATCAATGATGTCACATAGCCTCAGTGTCTATGATAAGTGTTTTCCCGTTCGAATCTCGTCATAATGGATCGCTCTGCGATAGATAATACTCGGATCCATCACATACGACTAAAAGTCGATAACAAACAACAACAATTGATAATAATCCATGTAATTCATTTGTATATAAATGCGTCATTACCATCATCATCATTAAGGCCTAATAAACCACTTGTATTAACCTAAACTTTAACCCGAATGTGTTCTCATTGTAATTAGGTATGATCCGTCTCCTACCCTGTATGCCTTTAAGCTTAGTCTTGTTAAGCGCCTATTTGTTTTATTCCAACCCGTTAACGCACTGTAGATATCATGCCGGAGCCATTAGGCGTAGGGACGGGTGCAGTATAGTCGCCATCTTGTAGAATTATATAGCCGCCATCTTGTTCAAGCATCCCTGGGGAGTCTCATAAGAGCCTATGTGTAGCAGTGAACCAAACCTTAACTCCCGCAACGATAATGTGTATAACATCAAACGTAACGCGCACACAGGGAAAAATGAGGCGTGGACCGCGACTAGGAAAGGCCAAGAGAACACAGCCTTGAGGTGGAAATGACTCTCATTGTTGGTGAACAAGGATATGAATCAAATACTACTCTCAATGAAATGCAGAATAAATTAACTGAGGGTTTATTGAAAAGATAAAACGAAAAAATATACATTAAACAAGAAAAAATATAAGCCAATAATTAAGAAAAGATAGCAAGTGGATATTTACATAACGTACCTTCCCGAATGAATGTCATCACATCGACCCATGAGGGCAACATTCCTATTATTTCAAGACCCAAACAGATAGATATAATTACAAGCTCACCGTCTCAGAAATGCCTTCATTACATCATATGCCAATTTTATTATCATTATCATGGCCCAATTTAGGTCGTCCTTTTCACGAGATACGTCTCATTCATAACACAAATCTTCTCCCTTCATTATCCACTCAACAATATCCATAGCAGTCAAAGACCCACGCGTCAAAGAGAATAAAAACAAGCAGGTAAAATCAAAAGCAGAAATCGGGATGGGACAGAGAGAAACGTCTCTGCACTAAGCGAACAATAATAAAATCAAAGAGTATCATAGGCAGGCCCATAGCCTAAATATATAAAAGAAAACATGGAGGCCTCCCGGGCTAGCAAACGCCCAAGACAGAGATATGGCAAGAATAAACAAAAACTGTACCGAGAACAAACATGAGGTACAGACACCAGATTAAAAATGCAAATGAAGCCGATTGACATACCAACTTTCCTCTTCCCTCGCTCAGCAACACACATCCAAGCATTCACACATATATAGGCATCGGAAGCAATATGAACGGCCGTTCCAGTTACTAATGTCAAAATAAATTTATATAGCGTGACTCACATGGCCAACACACAACAGTTCTCGCATATACAGAGCAGCAGCGTGCACCACGCAAACAATTTTGAAAGTCACCCGTGCTCAAATCCATCAGGTCATGCGCTTCGTACGACAAGAATGTAAGTTTAAGTCGAGATGGATGGCATAAACACATCTGATGGTGAAGTACTATAGAACGCAGTGCACACAAATAGAATCAATCTGAGGCCCTGTTACTAACATTTCAGGATCACAATAACAACCACACACACGGCAGTTCCATGCAGCGGAGCAGAAAAGATGCATGTCAATCTGCTATGAATGGAAAATTATGAATCATCACAATACCAACAACGAAAACAAGATCATTATACCTGCAACATCAATGGTCAAAATAAAATGTAACATGCATGTATGGGCTAAGTTTGAATATATTAAAAACCCATTTAAAACATAGATAGGCTACTTCGATCAGCGCGGCCTCCATTGTTTTTACCTCTCTCATAAACAAGGCAAAGAGTCGCTTCAAAGAGATAATACTACCCCTCTCGTAAAATGAACGATCTTCTGGGTTTACAACTGAGAGTGCTGCCCTCTCTAGTACATTACCAGGAATACATAAGCCATTGGAATAGAGGCTCTAAGAAGCCATTTGCATATGAGAAACGTCACATTCGTGAACATGCCATTAAGCATGGGTCAGCAGCCATCTTGTGCAAGCGCTCTTAAGCCGTCTCATAAGAAGCTATGTATAGTCGCCATGTTGTAAAATGAGATAGCCACCACCTTTCGCGAGCATCCCTAGGGAGTCTCATATGTGCCTATGTATCGCAGCCATCTTGTGCAAGCACCCTTAAGCCGTCTCATAAGAAGCTATGTATAGTCGCCATCTTGTAGGATTAGATAGCCGCCATCTTGCGCAAGCATCCCTAGGGAGTCTCATATGCGCCTATATATAAAACAGCCATCTTGTGCAAGCGCCGTTGACCGTCTCTTAAGAGCAGCCGCCATCTTGCGCAATCCCCCTTAAGCCGTCTCATAAGGAGCTGGTGTAGCCCCCCATCTTGTAGAATTAGATAGCCGCCATCTTTCGCAAATGTCCCTAGGGCGTCTCATAAGAGCCTATGTATAGCAGCCATCTTGCAGCCACCATCTTGCGCAAGCACCCTTAAGGAGTCTCATAAGGAACCGCGTATAGCCGCCATCATGTACAATTGGCTTCGGAAAGGGCATCCGCCCAAAAAACTTACGTTAGGCCCTTCTATGAGGTTAGGCTTGCTGTCTTGAGCGTCAAAAGTTAGGTTAAGCCCCTCCAGGATGGCGGATGTGAGGTTAGGCTCACTCTCTTATGCATCAGCAAGGGCACGCAGCCGTAAAACTGAGGTTAGGGCCCTCCATTAGGTTTGGCTAGCTCTCTTACGCGTTAAAAGTTAGGTTAAGCCCCTCCAGGATGGCGGATGTGAGGTTAGGCTCGCGCTCTTAGCCAGCGCAGTCAATGCGGCGGAGCCCTATCCCGAGGGCGTGTGGAGGTGGAGGTGGAGGTGCAGGTGGAGGTGCAGGTGGAGGTGCAGGTGGAGGAGGCCTCTGTGGAGGGCCGGTGGAGGTGGAGGCGGCGGGGGCCTCTGCGGAGGGGCCTGCAGCGGCGGCGGCGCCCGACACAATGTGACATTGCGTACTACACAACAATACTGAGTGTCCTGCCACTGGCCTTTCGCCACGCAAACAACGCATCTCTTATTTGCGTGCAGTCTTGATTTTGTGGCTGGATTGAAATCTGGAAAATGTCTTCCCGAGAATCGAGTTGACAAGTCAATGGGTGCGTGTCTCACTGATCGAACTGGCAAGGCTTCGTTGAAGGTTACGTTCGCATACTTCTGAAATACATTCTGTACAATTTGAATACGAAACTCCAACTGAGTGAATTTACCGCCCTGTTTTTTGTATATCACGAAAGCATTGAACACTGTTATGCCCAGCAAGTGTCAAAATCTTGTTGTATTATTTCTTCATTCTTTTTCTCACCGTACTGTATGGCACAATACATTGGTCCGATAAGTCCACCCCTCCCATTGAGTCATTGTACTCAATACATACGACTGGCTTCTCTTTGGTTTCTCCTTTCTTGTTTAGAACAGTGTGCATTTCAGCATCACGAATACTACTCACCATGCACACATCTCTCTTGTCTTTCCACTTCAAGGCCATGAGTTTGTTTTTACAGGCAAAAGCCACCTCCCTTTTTTTCAACTTTTCCCCCATGACGTCCTTCGGGAGATTTCTTTTGTTAGATTTTACAGTACCGACAGCATCTGTCTGAAACTCATTGAGCTGATCGAAGAGTTCTGGGCTACTGTAATAATTATCTGGAGCTTTGAGGTATCCCTTATTTAGAAGAGGTTCGGCTAGAGTAAACACAACTTTCGAGGGCTTGGTGTACTGGGAAATATTTACCCCACAAACCTAGTCTGTTTACCTTAGGATATTCCACACATATCCTGTTTTAGCCACATATAATTTTAAAGATTCCATCCCGAAGCGAGCTTTCTTCTTCGGAATGTACATTTTCCACCCCAAACGACCTTTTCAAAGGAGTAAACTTTGGTCAATTGATAGACGATCATCTGGCAAATAGGAAATTTTAACTTTTGGCACAAGTACGTCTAAAACTGGCTTCACTTTGTAGACTTAGAGTTTTGGGGATACTTGCCGATCGTAAGCCTCATTATCTGAGAAATTTCAGGCGAAGGAAAAAGAAGGTTCCCGTACATGGTCTCGTAAAACACGGGCGTAGCAAACAATCTATTGCGTGAAAAATAATGAGATAGCTTCGGCTTTTGAATTATACCCTGAAGAAAAAGATCCCCAATAAAAGTTTTATTTCTTCCTTGTTAGTAGGAACCCAATCCCTCTCCCTGCTGCTTGTTTTCATTTTAGCTGTTCCTATACTAGCTTGTATTGACTGCTGAGCGTACAGATTAGTTTCTCTGCAATAAGTTCGCACAGTTCATCGTCAATGAAATGCTCAAATATTTCGCCCGGTTATTTTTTATTTAAAATTTCGCCCTGAATTCCACTTTGGTATGCAGCTGGAAATCCTCTTACATCCCAGTCACTAGGCGGAGTAGGAGGCAAATCGCTCTCACTTTCTGACTCGCTACTTTCATCGCAGCTCGAACTCGGCACCTGTCCACAACATCTAGGCAGCAGGTGTACTCGGACGGAAGCAGTTGTGCTTGGAGCATCTAATAGCGGGACAGTTTCACCATTACTATCTAAACTGGAATCACTAACACTATCTTCCTCACTGAGTTCGAGAATGTCCCGTATATCATCACTCGGAAGATGTACAATTCGTTTTGACATGCTCAGAAGAAATAGGAAACTCTAACTCTAGAATTAAAACAATAAATCACAAGAGATATATTTATATACCAACAAAACAACTTACGAGAGCTGAAAACATTCACACCGAGACACGCAACACTACACATTACTCAAATATGGCTAAGCATGAGCATTACTTGCCCACAGATAAGAGTATCACTTTCGGTGGAAATTAAATCTCATAATATTATCAACACTAAAGCGAGACACCACCGTACGAGGAAGTGAAGCGTTGTTCCGGTGAGTGTAATCTACTCGTAAATAGCTTCGACGAAGATAAGATGAAACAATAGTAATGTGTAACTGAATGTGTTGTCCGACTCGTTGGCTGAACGGTCAGCGTACTGGCCTTCGGTTCAGAGGGTCCCGGGTTCGATTCCCGGCCGGGTCGGGGATTTTAACCTTAATTGGTTAATTCCTACGTCGCGGGGGCTGGGTGTATGTGTTGTCTTCATCATCATTTCATCCTCATCATGACGCGCAGGTCACGTACGGGCGTCAAATAGAAAGACCTGCACCTGGCGAGCCGAACCCGTTCTGGGATATCCCGGCACTAAAAGCCATACGACATTTCATTTTCACTGAATGTGTTGTACGGGCCATATAGATGTAGCTTGCATTCTGGGTATCGTAGGTTCGAAACTCATCATCGGCAGCCTTGAAGATTGTTTTCTGTAGTTCTCCCACTTTTACAACAGGCAAATACTAGAGCTGTTATTACGGCCACGGCTCTTCTTCCTCCTCTTTAAACAATAATCACCACCACTTGATTTCTCCTATCTCATAGTTGCCGAAACCTTATCTGAATTAGAGCGACGATTATAACCTACTTTTGAGTTTTCACTATTATGTGTGCATGTGTGCTTACTTGGCAGTAAATATAAGTGAATCCCTCCCGGTTGATATATGTGACAGCCCTTGATGATTGGGACAAGTAATTGAGACACGTGTGTATGTAGTCGAATTGACCTATAATCCCATGGATATTACCCCATGTTTATCAAAATATATCAGTTGCCCAGAATCGTATTCAAGTTGACAGTTACCGGACTGTCCCTTTGTCAGTCTCAAGAAAGAAGTCTCTTGAAAAGCAAAATATTATTTTAAGCTCTACCTCCCAGTACACTTCAAATAAATTGCTGCGATTTCGCTGTGGGTGACCCACAGAGAGGCCGTCGGACTAACATTGCTTCCCGGAATCGTCTCAACATAATACAAATTACATGTTTCATGGCACATAACCTCTGATTTTGGTTCGCTCCTCTCATTTGAGGTTAAAGAGTGTTCTCGGCAGTGTTTAAACACGGTCGGTTGAACATCGGTTTTAGATAGTGTCTAAGTGATAAATAACTTCTCTGCAATGCGGCAGCCATAATTAGGCATTGTTTAACCGTAAACATAGTCTAAACACCGTTTCTGCAATCGGCCCATTATGTTTAGGCAGAGATACAGAAACAAGGTGTTGGAATGCAAAACTTTTTCAGGAGCAGGCATGGACTCTGACCCAAACTTGTTGGTCAAGATATGTCATATGAAATTGAAGAAAGGAAGAAATGCAAGGAATTGAGATCTAGACAAGTAGTGGAAAGAAAAGCGTCTAAGGGATCGTTTCAAGGTACATGTTGCACAAGGACTAAATCAAAGGGCTGAAGGAAACACAGTAGAAAAAGAATAGATAATCATGAAGAATGAGGTCATTAGGGCTACTGAAGAGATGTTAGGAAGATAATAATCAATGGATAACTCAGGAGATAATAGACGTGATTGATGAACGACAAAAATACAAGAATGATAAAAGAAGAGGGCAGAAAAGAATACGAGAGATTAAAGGATGAAGTGGATAGAAAGCGCAGGAGAGCTGAGGAAGAATAGCTGAAGGAGAAGTGCAAGGATGTTGAAGGTCATATGGTCGTAGGAAAGGTGGATGCTGCATACAGGAAAATCAAAGAAACTTTTGGAGAAAGGAAAACTAGGTGCATGAGTATTAAGAACTCAGATGGAAAACCACTTCTAAGGAAAGAAGACCAGGCAGAAAGATGACAGAAACAAATCTAACCGTTGTACCAAGGTTAAGACATAAATGAAATGGTTCTGGAAGAAGAAGAGGCTGTTGATAGTGATAAAATGGGAGACCCAATTTTGAGGTCACAATTCAAAAGAGCTTTCAGAGACCTAAATAGGAACAAGGCACTTAGAATTGATGATATACCCTCTGAATTATCGACTGTCTTGGGAGAAACCAGCGTGGTGAGTTTGTAAGACGTATGAGACAGAAGTGTCATCTGATTTTTAGCAGAATGTCATTATATACATTCCCAAGAAAGCCGGTGCTAACAAGTGTGAAAACTTCCGCACCATTAGTTTACTGTATCATGCCTGCCAGTACTCAGCTCAGTGCACAGTGGTCGCCAACACATGCTACCACGTTCAGAGCCCGTGGGGCCCCACTTAGTCGCCATGGGAGATAATCTACTGCTTACAACTACTTGTGCCAGGCCAGGCTCCTCACTTTCATCTATCCTCCCTCGGTCAACTGTTGTTCTTTTCTGACCCCGACGGTATTGGTTGGCGAGTCCTAGGTAGTTTTTCATTTTCTTGCCCTTTGTGGCCTTCGCAAATTTTCATTTTTCTAAGTGTCAGATCCCTTCCATTCTCTTTCTCTGATTAGTATTATATAGAGGATAGTTGCCTAATTGTACTTCTTCCCTAAGCAATAATCACCACCACCACCATCAAACACCTGCAAAATTTCAACAAGTATTATTTTTAGAAGAATGAAATGACTAGTTGAAACTGAGTTGGGAGAAGATCAATTTGGCTTCAGAAGATGTGTAGGAACACGCGAAGCAATCTTGAGTTTACATTTGACTTTACATTTGATCTTAGAGGAACAAATTAAGAAGGAAAGGCCCACATACATGGCTTTTGTAAATCTATAAAAGGTATTCAGTAACGTTGACTGGATCAAGGTGTTTGAGATTCTGAAGGTGATGGGGATGAGATACCAAAGGATTATGTACAGGTTGGGCCAGAAGTCACGATCGTAATGTATTTTAAATAACTTTCAAAGTTTCAAAGTTACATGGTTCTGGAAGTGTGTTCTAGGTTGAGAATAATGTTCATTCCTGCCATGGTATGTCTGTCTCAAATTACAACAATACAGGTGATATTTGCTATGCATCACTCGTTGAAAGTACGGCGCGTGATCGTGTACTATTTTGTTTGTGGTTTGAGCGACTGCTACCAAGGTGATACTGTTGTAATGGCGGATACAAGCAGATTCACAATTGAAGAATATCTTCTTATCGCATGGGTGCATGAAAAGAATCAAATGGGTGAGACATACTGTATGTTGAAATTAGGGAAACTTTTTTATTGCTTCAATAAAGAAGCTCCAAGAGAGGATATTCGGTAAAAGTTCAGCCTTACGCAAGTTTATAACATAGTAATCATGGCTGACGGTGGGCGAATGGACACTGCCATTGGTTGAAGGCTAGTCCAATGAAATGTCGTTCCCATAATTCAATACAGGCAGAAATTATGACCAACTTACGCGATGAAAAGACCTAAGAGTGAGGCAATGTATAAGAATAACCACATGAAACAAATAGGATTAACAATATCTGGCTATCTTGAAGTATGGCAGTGACATTTCATAGGGCAAATCTTCAGGCGATGGCACAGTTCATTCATGCCACCGCTAGCCATGATTATATAAGAACATGTTGAAATAGTTGAGACGTTTCGATGCAGTAATTACGACTCTAAACACTACAAACCATACAAAGAAAGAATTTTTCTAGCACTGGCATACCAACCACATTCCCGACCCCTTTTTACTCGGCGACGACATGAAAAAACAACACGACTGAACTTCTAATTCACTAATAATTCAACTTGTAACATTAATAACGCATCCATCGCACGATGCCATGTCAATAGAATTAGATATGTTTCTGTATCAACAATGGGCAGATGCACTGCTGCCTAGATGTGGAGGCGCTATGTACGAAGAAAGACGTAGTAGGCTTTGCTGCTATCAATCGTATCATTTCCTGACCAGTCAAAGAAAGGTAATTGTGGTCCAGGGCTAAGTACCCTAACATGTGAAAAGAAAGGTAATTGTGGTCAAGTGCCCAGTACCGTAACCAATCCAGACCAATGGTCTTATCCATGCCCTACCCTAACTGGGGGCTAACTCCCGTCCCCCCAGACCCCGTTTGCTAACAGATAGACTAGTTCCTAAGTACAGTGGTTGGCAGTTTTGTGCTTCGTCATCATTTCATAAATAAATTTCTGCGACAAAAACATAGGAAAGTCATACCGCGCGTAGATATTGCCGATGCAAGCGGTAACCATGGTACTAATGCTGAGTGAGATGGACTGAACTTTTAATGGATATTCTTTGAAAACTGGAAAGAAAGACCTTTGCAACTGGTTCTGTGCTGGATGCACCACACAGTGGAAGACCCAAAAAATATGACAATGATAATTAAGTCACTGAAAACTAAAATGCATCATTGCTTTGTTCACCAGCCAAATCAACAAGGAAGTGGTCGGCAGAGATGGACAATCCCAGTACCTCCATTCATCGCTGGATGAAGAATGAATGTTACCATTCCTTTTGACCCAGCAGCATCAGTGAAATAAATGAGGGATATGCAATGTCACTTGTAAGAATAGTTACTTGCAGCTCTTCCAACATTAGTGGCTCGCTGTAAGGTTATGAAGGCAGATCAGTGTGCTGTGGATATTAACTGTGTCTAGAAATGTTTGTATCTGGATAAAAGACAACCCGTATCAGTATGAAGAAATTAAGCAACACCCTCATATTGTTATGCGATGGGACGGTGTTACCTGTGACCTTATCATCGGGTATTTCTTCGGTGGGTCTGTGACGGAAATTGTACACCAGATGTTATCTCACTGTCTGTTACGTGGACTCGATAAAGCTGGCCTTCTGAATGACGTAGTTATGGAACAGGATGGTGCCCCTGGACACTAAGTTACTAGACTCCTTTTTGAGACTGGTTGAACAAACAGTTTCGATTATGGATTGGACACGAAGGGGCTCTAATTTGGCCGCCCAAGGGCTCAAGTTAACAATATGCAATAATTAGCTTGGTCCTTCTAAAATGAGAAGATTTCAACAAATCGTATGATTTCCGTTTGAAAAGTTGAAAAAAGAGATTACACTGCAACGCCCTCAAACAATACAAGAAAATGACAAGCGTCATTGGGACGTGCGCATACAAGATAACAGTAAACAACATCACCAAAGGCAAAAATGGAAGTATGCAGGACCAAACCCAAAGAAATAAGATTAGAGGATGGGATCATTAGGAATTGCGACAGACATCGCCCAAATAACACCAACATAAAATTTTAAATTAATATATACTTAAAAGAAAATTCATTCTTACATATTATTTAAAAATAAAATAAAAATCATTAGATCCCAATTAACGTAATGAATTTAAAAACAATAAAATTATGTTCCTTTTGGCATCCACGAACATAAAACAGGTAACAAATCTAGATATAAATAAAATTAATATTCTTTAAAATAAGTCTTCTTTGTAAAATAAAATTCTGGTGCACCAGTCAGCTAACTAAATAAATTACTATAAGTGTTCGTGAGCAAACATAAAATATTAATAAAATTTACAATGAATTATTTAATAGAGGGCTTCGACACGTCCCAGCGGAAGGATCATTCCTCACAAACTCACATAACGTAAACAAACAATGCAAGAAAATAACGGGACTTTACACTACAACCGACCAATATGAAAACACATATCGTACAGTAGTTAAAATAAAATCAACACTAATATATATAAATCAAATCACTCCACATAGTAGATGTGGTAATCGGTAACAACACGACGTGAAAAGCACAATTTAATGAGGCGGAACCCACATTACAAGATAGAAAAACACACGATTTTGCCTCAATACCGCAAAACAAAACATCATACTAATGACAGCGGCATGCGACAGCCGATGCTAATGCCCACAAGACAAAAAAATTATGACAGTTGCGTAACTGCCACACGGCGATAAGATAAGATAATCAACAATACAGAGAAGAGTAGATAAGCCCAAGCAACAATCACTCCACACTAGGGGTGCCCAAAACCCTCAATTAAATCTTCAAACTTTTACATTGTTAAAGAATTTCATCGTAGTAATAAATGTAGGTATCCTAATATTATTAGGGCAATTTTCAAAATAAAACCACCCGAAGAAATGCAAGAAATATACAATACTATTCCCTAGTCATACGTATGAATTAAATAAAAATCTATGAAAAATCCAACTAATAATAATAATAAAAATAATGATAATAATAATGATGCCCTTTAAGAGAAATGGGTGGTGTTCAGTGCAATCGTAGTAGTTAGGTCGTAACACGAGTAACGGAAGGCCGAATCACACGAACCGAATCACAAAACAATAGTAGGGGAACAAAATATCAGAGAGAACAGATGATAGTGTACACCACAATAAACCCGGTAAAATGAAGATGCAATTTATCAAAAGAAACAGCACACGAATCAAATAATACACCAAAACACACGTAGATACATCAGAAACAAGAATTAACAACGAGAATCACCAAATTTAGAAAAGGCAGAAACGAATTTTGACTGTTACCTAGAGCAGACACTGCACTTCGCCGTTACGCAGCACACACTTCAAATATGAACTCCATCACCAAGCCTTAGCTTAACTACACTTACAATAAATACACTTATAGAATACAGAAAACTACACCAAAACGAGATATACCCATTAATAAGACCAAAAGGCGAACTTTTGTGGTGATCAGTAATGCTCAGGTAACACCCACTACTACGGCACTTCACAAATAAGAAATTAAAGAATAACTTACATACTAAAAACGAATATACTTAACTACGGTACAGCATTATACTTCCTCGTTAGGCGAGGAGTACTCCCCTTATCACCCGATACCCACAGTTTTCCTTATAATCATTTTGGTTACAGAGTAGCCGTTAAACATGGCTTAGCTTCCAGCCACGAGCGAGTCCAACAGCTAAAAGACGACTTTCACACACCGTCACTAGGCGCGACACAGTCTCGACCCCGCTACACGCTCTGGCGGAGACCGCTGAACCACCAAGATAAGTTGCTAGCCACTCTCACAGATGGCGTATGAGTCCATGTATCGTTCCACTATGTAATAATACCATGCAGAAGTATTACCAAGCACTAAACAGTGTTCCGAAAGGTCACAATTGCCACGTTTAGACAGGAAATATGACCAATATTCCAACAGTTCACAGTGCTCATGCTTTAAAATAATCAAGTCTACCAGACTCAAGGTTTTAGTCTTTCCATAGAGTAGAATAACAGTTCCATATGAACGGGAAAATCACGGCTCAATACAGTACTTAGCCCATGAACATAATGTCCGTAGAGGAATTAGCTAATTTACCAGTTCCGATGAGAGACACCATATAAATGTATGTCGCGTAGATAGTAGATAGTTCACACATATATATATGTATCACAGGTAGCGTTTTTGTTAATAACGCTACAACACACCCTGAGAATGACAACTCCCGAAATGCTCCGTCGGGCAAGCAGACGCACATGGCAGTGAAGAATGAAGGTCAGCATACAGAGAGAGTTTGAAACATGTAAGAACATTCATTTCTGTCTTATTCCATTCTTTGAGTATTTTTTTTGTTTGATATAATTTGTTTTCATTTAATGTTACTTCACGTTTCAATACAATAACACAAAACATTTACGATTGTGACTTCTGGCCCATCCTGTAAATCCTCATAAAAATCAGTCTGTAGTGATACGAATTTAGGGCTTTGAAAAAAAAGCAGCAGTCTAGAAATGAGCGAGTCAAGTTTGCAGCTTGTTCCCCCATCCCCTTCACTGTTTACATCGGACAGGCAGTAAAGGAAATCAAAGAGGAATTTGGAAAGGGAATCACAGTACAAGGAGAGGAAATCTAACCCTGAGGTTTGCTGATGATATTGTTATTTTATCTGAGACTGCAGAAGATCTGGAGAAATTGCTAATGGTACGGACGAAGTCTTGGGTAAGGAGTACAAGATGAAAATTTTAAAAAGTCTAAAAAGTAATGGAGTGCTGTTGAACAAAATCAGGTGATGAAGGAAATATTAGATTAGGAAATGAAGTCATAGAGAAAGTAGATGAGTATTTTTCCTTGAGTAGTAAAATAATGTAACGATGGCAGAAGTAAGGAGGACATAAATTGCAGACTAGCACAAGCAAAGAAGGCCTTTCTTAAGAAAAGAAATTTTTTCACTTCGAACATTGATATAGGAATTAGAATGATGTTTCTGAATACATTCATCACGACCATGGCATTGTACGGAAGTGAAACATGGACGATAACTAGGGAATAGAAGCTTCTGAAATGTGGTGTTAGAGAAGAATGCTGAAGGTGAGATGGATAGATCGAATCATGGATGGAGAGATACAGAATCGAATTGATGAGAGGAGATCGATTTGGCTGAATTTGACCAGAAGGTGATATAGAATGATAACACACATTTTGAGACACCCAGCACTTGTTCAGTTGGTTTTTGAGGGAAAAGAAGTTGGTAAGAAAAGTAGGAATAGATCACAGTATGAATATGTCGAACAGATTAGAGCAGATGTAGGATACAGCAGTTATGTAGAAATGAAAAGGTTAGCACAGGATAGGGTGGTATAGAAAACTGCATCAAACCAGTCTAGGGACTGACAATTTAAACAACAAACACAACAATAATACAGCTCTTCTATGTAAACAGATCTTAACACACTGTAAAGGAGTGTAGCAGACGTGCCTACCCTGGAGATTGGTTTGATTTTCTAGAGGCCAATAGAGAGGCTCTAGAATGGATGAAGACTTTCGACCTTAAAATATAATGTACTTGCTTTCCTGTTTCAGTATATATATGCCATACGATAAGTAAGTAAATAAATAAATAACATAGTTTCCTGTTGCAGGCTTTGTTGGGCGCGAAGTGGAGTTGACCATCAATTGTGTTGTGATCGAAGACTGCAAGTTGACGTGCCCAGAAGTGGTTAGCCCGAACACAGCAACATGTGGTCGTCCGTGTAAGCAAAGCCGGCAGACAGACCGTCCTCCTGTGAGCAAGCAGACACACCGTCCTCCTGTAAGCGAGCAGACGGAGAGTACTCCTGTAAGCAAGCAGACGGAGAGTACTACTGTAAGCAAGCAGACGGAGAGTACTCCTGTAAGCAAGCAGACGGAGAGTACTACTGTAAGCAAGCAGACGGAGAGTACTCCTGTAAGCAAGAAGCCGGAGAGTACTACTGCAAGCAAGCAGACGGAGAGTACTCCTGTAAGCAAGCAGACGGAGAGTACTCCTGTAAGCGAGCAGACGGAGAGTACTACTGTAAGCAAGCAGACGGAGAGTACTACTGTAAGCAAGCAGACGGAGAGTACTACTGTAAGCAAGCAGACGGAGAGTACTCCTGTAAGCAAGCAGACGGAGAGTACTCCTGTAAGCGAGCAGACGGAGAGTCCTCCTGTAAGCAAGCAGACGGAGAGTACTACTGTAAGCAAGCAGACGGAGAGTACTACTGTAAGCAAGCAGACGGAGAGTTCTCCTGTAAGCGAGCAGACGGAGAGTCCTCCTGTAAGCGAGCAGACGGAGAGTACTCTTGTAAGCAAGCAGACGGAGAGTACTCCTGTAAGCAAGCAGACGGAGAGTACTCCTGTAAGCAAGCAGACGAAGAGTCCTCTTGTAAGCGAGCAGACGGAGAGTCCTCCTGTAAGCAAGCAGACGGAGAGTACTCCTGTAAGCGAGCAGACGGAGAGTACTACTGTAAGCAAGCAGCCGGAGAGTCCTCCTGTAAGCGAGGAGCCGGAGAGTCCTCCTGTAAGCGAGCAGCCGAAGAATCCTGTAAGCGAGCAGACGGAGCGTCCTCCTGTAAGCAAGCAGACGGAGAGTCCTCCTGTAAGCGAGCAGACTGAGCGTCCTCCTGTAAGCAAGCAGCCGGAGCGTCCTCATGTAAGTACTATGTTCACAGTCTACTCCATGAGGAAATACTCAGTGCATATAGTGTTTTTCTCCAAAATGTTGAGATAGTATTAATCGTCTGATGCGTGATTACTGGTTGGTTTTTAGCAGAATTCATGAGTCAATTCCGGTCGGGTACCTGATCTGTTCCCGGGAGTGGAGGGTATGGCTGGTGATGGCTACTATTGATGAGGGAAGCATGTGCCATCCAATGTGTTAGGTTTATCTTAAAAGTTTATATGGGGACGGGGACCTAATCTTTGGGAATGTATTGTGTTGAATGGGTGGGTGAACGGTAGAAGCATGCTTGTGTTATTCAATACAAATACTTTCAATACGGACCCAAAAATGAATTTTATCAGTGTAATAAGAGGTATGTTCCGAGCTGTCAGTGGAGAGATGGCGTGGGAGGAAATTAGTAGACGAAAAATTTTGAGTGGTGTCTTTAAATGTAGGAAAGATCACAATATGAAAATCAAGTTGGAATTCAAGAGGACAAATTGGGGTAAAAATCCGTTTATAGAAAGGGGAGTTAGGGATTGGTAATACTTACCAAGGGAGATGTTCAATAAATTCCCAATTTCTTTGCAATCATTTAAGAAAAGGCTAGGAAAACAACAGATTGGGAATCTGCCACCTGGGCGACTGCCCTAAATGTAGATCAGCAGTGATTGATTTGGTATAAATAACAGATACTCCTTGCTCTAAACAATGTGATCTCAGCTACAGTGGTACAGTCACATCTTCACAGAACATTCTTAGGAATAGTCAAGTGTAGTGAACCGCTGTCAGAGATCAGTCGTTCTTCTTTGTATTTGTTTCTCTGTTGTTTAGTGGAAATGTAGCTCTTGGTAGAATGGAAATGCCTCCAGTGAAATCATATGAAATGAAGACTCCAAAGCCTACTCCGTCACTAAATTTCCAAGATGAAGATACCGTATTCCGCCGTCCCTGCGTCCAGGAGAGGACACACAAGATCAAGGCTACCTTAACTAGTGATCATAAAGACTGCTATACACATATATATATATGGGCTACGAGTTCCGAATGAAAAGAAAGAAATGTCAAATTATGTTTAGGGAGTCTCTAATCTACGTCGAAGGACGTCTCCTACATGCTACTGACTAGAATTCCCTATGGTTTACCAAGTTATTATGAAACAAGTACTTAAGACTAAGTCGCTATTCTAAAAAATATATTAAAAGAAGGATTGATGTTTTAACGTAAAACATTTTATTATGTATTCAACTTATTCCATAAAATAGATATCATATCTTTCTCTTTTGGAATGATAATAGAAAACGTGTAGGCTCTGCCAAGGTACAAGTTTCATTCTTGACGAAATTCGGCTTAAATTCTCAAAAAACGACATGTCCTGTCAGAATACCTGATGAATTACCTATTTGCCATCTTAAAAACTCCCTATCACAAGTAACTGGTCTATAATGTCTTTTCTTCTCGTGGGGAAGAAATTTAATAAAGTCGGTATCGGGCAAAACTGTTAGGTAATGATCATCACAAGTGCTTAAATGATTAGTATGTCCGACATTGGAAATGTCCAACGATAAAATTGTTGCTCAAATGAAAATACTCGTTAACGAGAATATTGAACAGGTAGGGCATTAAATAATCAAGCATTCAATGATTGAAAAATTGACTGAGTAAAAATTAAATTGAGTAAAGGATTCTTAGAGTAATTAAAAATAAAATTGTTAAATGGAGATTATTAAATTAGGATCATTAAATTAGAATTGTTAGATGCATCTAACGAAGAAAAACAATATTTACACTATATTACAATATATACAAAGTTGTAGATTGAGGGTAGTTTCGAAAATATGCAGGACGTATTTCTGGTATCGGGAATTAAATCTTGTGAACTGGAATCAAAGTTTTCCTATATGACATTGCGAAACCTTTAAATCGACTGTTCTGTTTCTCTGCTCATACTTATGTTGACCTGCAGAAATGAGATAATTCTCTTTCCTTCTAGTTCACTGTGTTAAAAATACACAATTAAATTAACTTGGAAAAAAGTCTTCGTGGTGTTATAACAGGTGATAGACATTATATGGCACGTAATGTTTATGCTTCTTGACATTCCCCTGCATGAATATCGATAAGTCTCTTTTAAATTAATGCATGCTTTCAAACAAATGGTTCAACATTGCATTCATAATCTTAAGTATATTACTCTTAACTTGAGCTTATTCATGACTCTAAGTGCGTACTCGTGCGATTTTATTATATTCTTATATTCTGTCATAACTCCAAATTAACATGATCACATGTATTTATCTGGCAAGCACATCCTACGGATGGTCTCTATCTTACCATTCTTTGATCATAACCATCACAAACATACCTAAGTTCAATTCTGACGTTGTGTACAATTCACCAACACCTTAAAGAAACCAACATTTTCTCACACTACTTTGACAGTATTTCGAACGTAGGCTTTCTATCACTGACTGACTTCCTACATATGGATCTCACGTTTAGGATATGTAGATTACCTGACCACCTTTAACCTAACTCGTAATCCACTAGTTGCATCTTTTCATTGCTTTCATACAGAATAACTCCGTACTTTAATAACAAGAAAAAATAAATATTACTTATTTAAACATTAATTTAAAAACGGACTTATCTCATTCGGCAGCTCCTGTAGTTGGCTTATGTCCGGGTGACTGGACATGCAGACACGCCTCCTCTCATTTCCCTATATATTTGGGAAGGCTCGGGCACGTCTCATCTGGGCTTTAGTCATCTTATGGCTGGCGACGTCATCCTACGGCGCTCATCTGGGTAGTTTCGCCTCCCATCTTCTTAGAACAGCTTGAGCATAGCTTGAGTAGTAGGAACAAAATAATATGCGGTTTTAATTAGTTTCGTCATCTTAGGACTATCTTCTGTTATTGTGCTTATGTAGAAAGGTCGTCCTTCTTGGAACAGTTGATGTTATAGACAACTGGCAATCTGGGATAAACAAAATTGATTGTAATGCTCGAAGTGAACAACTTGTGTTTATATATCCCTTCTGAATATTATGGTCGAAGTTCTACTCCTTCGGTTATTTAAGACTGTCAGTATCGGGTAATACGTCGGCAAAGGACTTGGGTGTTGGTGTATTTAAAATTTCGCGGAGCGAAATAATATCACCTACCAATAATCTAAAATGTAGCCGTCAACAAAGTCTTCTTCTTGTTTCCAGTAGAGAAACCTAATACTCTGATATCTTCTTTTATGCGGTCGACTATGTTGCTTCTCGTATGCGATTGAAATGAAATGTAGTTCTCTTCCAATGTTTTTCAATAATTGCTCGTAACAATCTTCTCACTTCGTTACTTTTCACTGACTTCTACGCCTCGGTCCTTTCACAAGCGCCTGATGAAGATATTGCCATCTTAGTTTATGGTATTGTCTGACGTTTAAATATTCGTTGTTCTCGGCGGTTCAGGCTCCATTTTTGTTCCGTCCGTAACATTATGTAACAGTGAAATGGCAGAGTATATAGATACAGAATGTGCTAAAAAATATAACAATCAAATAACAATATTTTTACCGAAATAAATAACTCGCACCGAATGAACTACGAAACAAAACGAAATAGAATAGCAAGGCAGAGCCAGTGGAGGTTTGTTTATAAACACTGCATCATTGGAGCTCATGCAGGTGGTCGGGAAACTGCACTCATTAGGGGAAGGAACAGTGGAGAGGAGGCTTTATGCGTTGTGAAAGTAGTAATTTGTCTATTTTTGTGGTGGGAGTTTTCAGGTTAAATGTCTTAAACAGTTTACTATTATCTGATTTGAAAGTTTGTAGTAATATTGGCAATTGCTCAATTAACGGACACTCTATTTCGATCGCGTCAGTCGGAGTTTTTTCTTTATTAAAATATTGGTCGAAATGAATATAAATATTCTCAAACTCAGTCATTAACTTCCCTTTTTCAATCCTTTTGATTAATTTAAGGTCTCTGTCTATTGTGGTATATTGATGGCCGGTTTTTTTTCATGTTGTTGCTCATTGCGGAATATTTATTATGCTTTCAAGCATTAAAGTGTTCCATGTATCTGGTAAGAAAGCTGCGGCAAGTTCGGCCAACATACGAAAAATTCACTGTGTGCATGATAGTCTGCATATCCCAGAACCTTGATATTTGTTATTATTTGAGCTTACTATGTTGTATTAAAGAATAAGTTTTTATTGGTGTTGTGTCTCTTGAAAGCTATTTGTATGTTCCGTTTTTTCAGTGGGTTTTCCATTTGATGGATCGCTGGACTGGTGTAAGTAAAAGTTGCGTATTTTGGATTTTTAGTTTTTTCCGGTGTTTGATTTGTGGCTAACTTGAGTTTTACTTTGTTGATGATTCGATTTACCATCTCTATATTGTATCCATTAACTAGTGCTAGTTCTTTTATGAAATTTAGTTCCTTCGTTAAATTCGCGGTTGATAAGTGTATTTTGAAAGCTCTGTAGACCATGCTAAAAGAGGTTGCCTGTTTGTGAGATTTAGGGTGAAGTGAATCATTTCTTATTGTTACTGAAGTATGTGTCGGCTTTCTGAATATTTGAAAATCTAATTTAGAATTTGTGAGTGTTACGTTAAAATCCTGGAAGTTTAATGAACTGTCTTTTTCATCTTCTTTAGTGAATTTTATGTAACGTTCAATAATAGCAACAAATCTAAGATTTTTTGCTGTTATTTTTCCGGTTATCTATTATTACGAACGTGTCGTCTACAAATCTTAACCTTAGGCAGATCCCTTCTATATTAGGTTTTATTTTTCTATGTTCCATGTTGTCCATGTAAATATCAGTCAATATCGGGAGGTTGTGGGTTCGGATCCCACTGGTGTCCGGCTGGCCATTTTTGTTCTGTACTTTACATCTCTTCAACACGCACTACATGAACGTAACACGACCTAATACGTTGAAAGTCTGTTTCGATCAGTCAATATCCCCGAGCTGGGGTCACCCATAGCCAATCTCAACTGGTGGTAAATGTTGTTATTAAATGTGAAATTGTTGTAATTTAACACAAATTTTAGGAATTTAATAAATTCATCTATCTTGAGTTTACTTAAGTTGCTATGTGTGGAGAGGTTTGTTTTAATAATTTCCACAATTTCCTTAACGGGGATGTTTGAATACATATTAGTAATGTCAAACGAGCTCATGCTATGACGGGTTGTCAGTTAAAATTCTTTAGTTTTCGTAGAATTTTATTAAATTTTTAATTGAAGAATTATTGTAAAACTTGTAATGTTTTTTAAGATATTGATGTATAAATTGTGACGTTTCATATGTTGGGCTGTTCCTACTGTTTGTACATAATTGGTCGAATGGGTGTGTTGTTTTTGTGTATCCTGGGTAGTACCTTTGCCTTAGATATTATCGGAACTAAATTTCATAAAAGAAGTACAAAATAGAGATTATAAATCGAATCATCAACAAAGTAAAACTCAAATTATCCACAAATCTTACCCTGGAAAAAACTAAAAACCAAAATACGCAACTTTCACTTACACCAGTCCAGCGATCAATCAAATAGCAAACCCATTGAAAAAACGGAACATACAAATAGTTTTCAAGACACACAACACCAATAAAGACTTATTCTTTAATCACAACATAAAAAACTCCAATAATAACAAATATCAAAATTCTGGGATATACAGACTATCATGCACACAGTGTAATTTTTCGTATGTTGGCCAAACTGGCCGCAGCTTTCTTACCAGATACATGGAACACTTTAATGATTTAAAGCATAATAAATATTCCGCGATGAGCAACAACATGAAAGAAACCGGCCATTAACATACCACAACAGACAGAGACCTTAAAATAATCAAAAGGATTGAAAAAGGGAAGTTAATGACTGAGTATGGGAATATTTATATTCATTTGGACCAATATTTTAATAAAGAAAGAATCCGATTAACGCGATCGAAATAAAGAGTCCTTTAATTGAGCAATTGCCAATATTACTACAAACTTTCAAATCAGATAATAGTAAACTGTGTAAGACATTTAATCTGAAAACTCCCACCACAAAAATAGACACAATTACTACTTTGACAACACATAAACATTCCCCTTCACACAATACATCAACGTCTAACGCCCCGCTTACTGTTTCTTCCCCCAATTCCCCTACTCGCCATTCACAACAGCTTCTTCATAAGCATAACACAAGAACTAGAAACACGAAAGCAAGCAGTCACCGTGATGTAACAAGCACAGCAAGACCTTATAGTAGCAGTCGTAAGTGACGCACACCTATACGATCGCTGTGAAAGCACAACACAACATTATCACGTATTTTCCTTTGTTACAGACGCACTGTCAATTAAAGATTGTGAAATGGGATAATATATCAACATCTCAAGATTCTCAGATTGATGTCCTTTTGACCAAGCTCTCATAAAAACGAACTGCTTCCAATGTAAAGACCGCTCGTCAAATCAAGACCAGTTCGAAGAAACTACCAACAAGTTGCATAATAAATACAGAAGCATGCCTCAAACCAATACTTGATGCAGAATATTTCCAACATCTTCGACACGCATATTAAGACTTTAAGCTTTAGATACAATTAAGTTTTAACAGGATTTACGACTCAAATTTTAATAAAACAAGTCAACTAAAAATTGTTTTTAAAAACAAAGCACTTAGGAATTTCAGCCAAATCTTATTACTGTGAAGATATTACTCTGTTTTGGACGTCAGTGTTACTAGAATCAATGTCTATCCTAATTTTAGCACTGTCATTTTAAATTGTTAAACTGTCCATTGTGTTTACAGATGCCGATGTTCACGTATTTTACCACTTAGGCTTTAGAATCATAATAAAGTGCAAATTAGTTATCTGCAAATTAACAATGACAGGTCGTAAACTTGAGATAGGTTACAAAGGCTGAGGATGCTCGTAAACCGAGCGAAACATGTCCCTTTTAATGCAGTGTTGTAGTAAAATGAATTTCTAACAACACAAAATCAATTGTATTGAATAGGTGAAATATTCAAAAAAATGTGTGCAAATTATAGCTAATTTCAATACGGGTCTATACATGAAAATATTTACATGTAACATATCACTTGGTCGTGCAGATCGTCTCCTTTCTCCCAAGTCTTCCCAGCCCAAACTTTGAAACATTTTTGTAATGCTACTCTTTCGTCGGCAATCACCCAGAAAAAATCGAGCTGCTTTTCTTTGGATTTTTTAGTTCTAGAACCCAGTAATCCTGGTGAGGGTCCCATTCACTGGAACCATACTCTAGTGGAGGTCTTACCGGGGACTCATACACCCTCTATTTTACATCCTTACTGCAAGCCCTAAATACCCTCATAACCATGTGCAGAGATCTGTACCCTTTATTTATAATAATATTTTTGTGATTATCCCAATGAAGATCTTTCCTTATATTAACACCTAGATACTTACAATGATCCCCAAAGGGAACTTTCACCCCGTCAACGCAGTAATTAAAACTGAGAGGACTTTTCCTATTTGTAAAACTTGCAACCTGACTTTTAACCACGTTTATCAACATACCATTGCCTACTGCCTATCTCACAACATTATCAAGGTCACTTTGCAGTTGCTCAGAATCTTGTACTTATTTATTGCCTTCTACAGAATAACATAATCTGCAAAAAGCCTTACATCTGATTCCATTCCTTTACTCATATAATGTATATATATAAGAAAATATAAATGCCCAATAACACTGTCTTGAGGAATTTCCTTCTTAATTATTACACGATCAGATAAAGCTTCGACTTTTGTGAGTTCTATTTTCTAGAAATATAACAACCCATTCAATCACTCTTTTTTCTAGTCCAGTTTCACTCATTTTTCCAGTAGTCTCCCATGACAAGTGCTTTAGACAGGTCAATCGCGATACAGTCCATTTGACCTCCAGAATCCAGAATATCTGCTATACCTTGCTGGAATCCTACAGGTTGAGCTTCAGTGGATAACCTTTCCTAAAACCGAATTACCTTCTATCGAACCAGTTATTAATTTCGCAAACATGTCTAATATAATCAGAAAGAATGCTTTCCCAAAGGTTACATACAACGTATGTCAAACTGGCCTGTAATTTTCAGCTGTATGTATATCACCTTTTCCTTTATACAGAGGGGCTACTATAGCAACTCTCCATTCATTTGGTATAGTTCCTTCATGCAAATAGTAACCAAATAAGCACATCAGATATGGTACCGTAAAGTGGGGTGACTTTGAACATTTTAAAATTATTTTTTTAAATAAAACTAAAACTTCTCAAGATATTGACAATAGACTTTTGGGGAAGTTGCAAGAGGTGTTACTGAATGTGACAAAGCAAACTATATGTTTTTATCCCCCCCACTTTTTTTATTTTAAAATATTTTTGACTGTTCAATTTCACCCCATGGTTCGGGGTCACTTTGAACATAGAGACATTTGTCTACTCTGTGGAAGTCATACCATGTACTGGTCAATGACACCCCTATCATATGAAAGAGCATAGTATTTTGTATATAAATGTATTGAAAGTAACTTATTTTAAAAATTTGAGTATTATTTATGAGTTTTCTTTAACGACCTCAAATCTTTTCATACAATTATGGATAAATTTTGCTAATAATGGAAATGAGTGCTAACCTACTTATGAAATAAGAAAATTATATAAAAACAGGCCTTTTGAAAACAAATTGAAAGACTTTAATCATAACAAACCATCAGCCATCACTGAACAGCTGATCTGTCAGTGTCAAAGGACTTCGGAACTGCTGTTCAAAGTCGCCCCTTAAAAGACAAGTCTTCATATTTTATTTTTTTACGTCACCAAAGAATAAATATAAAATGTTTTGCTTTCTGTAAATGTCCATTTAAGATGTTTACCTTGCCCACAAAGACTCGTTTTGAATTCTGAAACATAAAATACTTCTAATATTAGGCATATGTATTTGAGGTTAGAAAAAAGAACGACATTTCCAGAATGTATTTTATTTTTTGGAGTTGGTATACTACGTTATTTCATATCGACTGTTAAATCATCTGAAAGTATCGATTATTGGCGATTTTTAACGCTTGTAACTACAGTTACTTATCTACACAGTAGAGTGCAGCATTAAATTTAGAAAAACGCTAAATTACTGTTCAAAGTCACCTCGCCGTTCAAAGTCACCCCACTTTACGGTACTATATTCCAACCCATTATCTTTAGTATATCCCCTCAAACCTTATCAATTACAGCTGCTTTTCTAGTTTTCATCTTTTGTATCTTACTGTGATCTCATTGCTGTCATAGGTAAATTTTAATACTTCTTTAGTATTAGTCACCTCCTCTATCTGGACATCATCCTTGTAACCAACAATCTTTACATACTGCTGACTGAATACTTCAGCCTTTTTGGAGATCCTCGCATACACACTCCCCCTGTTCATTAATGATTCCTGTAGTGTCCTTCTTGGAACCCGTTTCTGCTTTAAAATACCTATATGTACACTTCCATTTTTCACTAAAATGTGTATGGCCGCCAATTATGCTTGCCATCATGTTATCCTTAGCTGATTTCTTTGCTAGATTCAATTTCCGAGTAAGTTCCTTTAAATTCTTCTTACATCCACAGCCTTTCTAAATCTCTTTCTCTCCAACCTGTACCTCCTTTTTAGTCTCCTTACATCTCTATCATAATATAGTGGATCTTTACCATTCCTCACCACCTTTAAAGGTACATTCCTATTTTCACATTCCTCAACAATTGCTTTAAACCCATCCCAGAGCCTTTTTACATTTTTACTTACCGTTTTCTACCGATCATATTTACTTCTTAGAAACTGCCTCATGCCTGCTTTATCATTCATATGGTACTGCCTAATAGTCCTACTTTTAAGACCTTCCTTTCTATCACATTTATTTTTAACTACGACAAAAACAGCTCTGTGATCAGTAATAACATCTATTACCTCGGTTTCTCTATAGAGCTCATCTGGGTTCATCAGCACCACGTCCAGGATATTTTCCCCTATATTTGGTTCCGTTACTTTCTGAATCAGCTGTCCTTCCCATATTAGCTTATTTGCCATTTGTTGGTTATGCTTCCTGTCGTTCGCATTCCCTTCCCAGTTGACATTTGGCAAATTAAGATCTCCCGCTACAATCATATTCCTTTCCCTGTCGTTTCCCACATAGCTGATTATCTTATCAAATAATTCTGAATTCGTGTCAGCGCTACCCTTTCCCGGTCTGTACCCTGCAAAGATATGAAATTGTCTATTATCTTTAGAAATTAGCCTTACACCTAGAATTTCATATTTGTCATCTTTAACATTTTCGTAGCTTACAAATTCCTTTTTCACCAGAATGAATACTCTCCCTCCTACTATTCCTATCGTATCTCTACGATACACCCTCCAGTTCCGTGAGAAAATTTCTGCATCCATTATGTCATTTCTCAGCCATGATTCAACTCCTATTACAATATCTAAAAAAACCAAACCCCATGGCACTACAGCCCTTGAAGGGCCTTGGCCTACCAAGCGACCGCTGCTCAGCCCGAAGGCCTGCAGATTGCGAGGTGTCGTGTGGTCAACACGACGAATCCTCTCGGCCGTTATTCTTGGCTTTCTAGACCGGGGCCGCTATCTCACCGTCAGATAGCTCCTCAATTCTAATCACGCAGGCTGAGTGGACCTCGAACCAGCCCTCAGGTCCAGGTAAAAGTCCCTGACCTGGCCGGGAATCGAACCCGGGGCCTCCGAGTAAGAGGCAGGCACGCTGCCCCTACACCACGGGGGCCGGCTATTACAATATCTGGTAACTATATATCTATTAAATTAATTATATTCCTTTCTTTAAATTACTTCTACAGTTGTGCAGTAACAATAATGTTATGTCATCCTTGCTTGATGTTCCCTTAACACCGCTCCCTAAGCCACTCTCTTTCCCTTAATGTGCTTCCCTATAACCCTACTAAACAAATTTCCTAACTGCCGTTTAACTGAAGGCCATCTGACCGTTGATCCCTATATCCTGCTCCCCCATTAGGATCTAGAAATCTCACTCCCATTTCCCCCACATACCCACTCTATAGCCTCATTTAAATCCACAATCAACTTCCAGTCAGTGTCCCTCCTACACTGCATTCCACTGATAACACTCTCCGCTTCCTTAAACTACACCCATGATACATTTACCAGGACCCACATGTCTCCAACTATGTTGGTACTTATACCTGCTTGTCTTACGTTGTTAGTACCATTGTGAAACACTACCACCCTCTCTTCTACTTTCCTCAACATATGCCTTAACCTAATTCCTGGGTAACACTCTACCCTGGTTCCGTTTCCTCCACACACTTCCCTCATGTGTCTAACGATGGAATACCCCATGATCAGAGCCTCAACCCTACCCACCTCCTTTGATCCCCTCCGCTCCTGGTCAGTCCTATCTTTCCTGATAGCTGCAGAAGCTACTTCCTCCTCCTTCTCCATCCCATGACCCTGTTCCACTCTCTTTTCCTATCCACTACTCCACATTTCCCTTTCCTACCTTTTCCCTTTCTCCTCCTTCCTCACTTCTCAGCAACATTTTCCTGTTCCTCATCTTCCCTCGCTTGTTCTACTTACAGTGACTCGTACCGATTTCTCACAGGCTTCTGTCCTGAAATCTGATCCTGAATGGAGCCCTCAGCCTGTAATCTCCTTCCCCTTAAAACATTAGACCACCTGTCTTCTACAATTACCCCTTTCCTTCCCATCCCTCTTTTACACCTACTGTATCCTGTACATTGTTTGAGGGAGGCTTACTTTCCTTTCTGTCATCTGAAAGAAGCCTAATTACCTCCATCAAGCTCTCCAACTCCTCCCTCTTTCTCCTTAATGCCTGGCCACACCCACAGTTCCTACACTTGCACTCCTTAGCCATTCTGTACTAAATATTGAAAAGAATAGTAAGATAACTTATTCTGTGCAAGAAAAATGTAAGGAAGGAAATATTGTCTACGATAGTTCACAAAGATCGCACGACAATAAGTTAATTAATATACTCTACTTCTACACTACAATACTACTTAATAGTACGATTTTTATTCCAACACCCTAACAGGATGAAAATTGCTGTTAATTACTGGAAACAGATAATAATACACAAGAATTACATAATTCTTAACTGCAGTTACGTTTGCCCTAACTATTACAACAGAATTCTACTAAGAGAGTTACTATAGCTACCACAGATACTATACTACACAAATATTTCACAGTAATAGAATAAACACACTATTTTCTATTAAGATACTCTAATACACTACAATAATTTTAAAGTGTGTTCAGACTATGTTCAGATACTACAATATACTACAGTAATTTTAGACGTATTCTAATTACAACTGGTTATTACCTAGCACAAATAGAAAAGAAAATTACCATTAAAGTTCGAAATTCGCAAAACTACTCGAAATATAAGAATAGGCACTTTAGTTTCTAATAAGTTACTATATTACACTATAATAATGTTTAAACTGTGTTCAGACGTATCTTAATTACAATAGGTTATTACTAAGCACAAATATAAATTAAAATTCCAATTAGGCCTAAAGTTAGTTATTCGCAAGTACTACCGGTACTATTAATATTGCCATGTATATTTATTGGACGAAAGTGCTCTAATAACACTACCCAACATGATTTTTGCTGCAAAGCATCTGATACGCGATTTTACCTAAATAAGGTCTCCTGATTTCAGAAATGTCATTGGCTCTATGTATCACGTCTAGTTTTCGTGTTATTTGCTATTTACTATCTGAAAATGTGTCATTGCGGCACAGAGCTGGTTTGTGATAAAAGCGAATCGGCTGTTGTTAGAGTGGCCGTAGTTTGCTTAAAGGCTGTACCACTTCCTAACAGAAACATTCTAGCTTCGATTCCTGTGGCACATTCTGTTTCTCTAAAAGAAAATTATATCACAATGCAAACTGTTTTAGATAAAATCAAATATCATGAGCACTGCGGGATGTGTGTAGTGACTTGAAGGTGTGTGTTATTCTATTAGGACAACAAACAGGCTACACTAAATTGCCTTGTCATTTATGTGAATGGGACAGCAGAGCTAGGGACAAATACTGGACTTCACCTTCCTGGCCCAAGAGACACCTGGTGTTAAAAATGTTACAAATGCTGCCTTAGTTGACGCACAAAAAATTCTTTTGCCACCGCTATACATCAGATTGGGAATCATGAAGCGGTTCATTAAGGCCTTGAACATAAGTAGCCCCCGTTTTAAGTACATTGCAAGCAAATTTCCACATTTATGTGACGCAAAAGTCAAGGAAGGCATTTTTAATGAACTCTAAATTAAGAAGCTTCTGAAAGACAGAAACTTTGAACAGATGATGAATGACGTGGAACTTGCTGCAATGAATTCAATAAGAGACGTCATAACGAAGTTCCTAGGAAATGTAAAGGATGAAAAATATGAAACAATAGTGAAAACGATGTTGGATGATATGAAAGTGTTGGGGTGTACAATGAGTCTAAAACTGCACTTCCTTCATTCTCATCTCAATTACTTTCCGGAAAATCTTGGGGCTGTTAGTGAAGAGATGGGAGAGAGGTTCCACCAGGATATCAAGGAGACAGAAAGAAGATACCGGGGGAGGTGAGAAGAACCAATGATGGTCAACTACTGTAGGTGTTTGAAAAGAAAGACAAACTTGATGCAGTCAGACGCTGGGCAGCCAAGCGTTCATTCCAAGGGGACATCTAGGACTGTTAACTTTTACTTTGTTCACATTTATGGATTCATAAAGGTACTGAATAAAAGTTACATTGTTTGTTGCAAATCACGTTTAAATGTCAAAATATTGCTTTCATTGCTTCAGAGTTATTTGTTTATGTGTTTTTATATAAATCAGCATTATATTACAATAAATGCTAAATATTTCATTGTAATTTTGCATTCAATAGTTATTCATTGTATACAATAATTCAAAACAATATTCAACTGTTTCAAAATAGATATAATCACACAAGAAATTATAAATATTTCCAAAATTATGAACATTTTCAGTTCTTTTATATGCAATATTCAAGTCTGTCTCTTAGTTCGATATACCTATTGCGAGAAAACGGGACGTGATATGTAAACACGGACATTGGATTCGTGTTCAGCGACCCAAAATTAGTTAAGATCACCTATCACACTTCATGCCGCCAAAAAACGTTTTTAAATGCTGTGTTTTGTAATTTTACAAAAACGTCTTCCTAGTTGATAGTACTACTCAGCACATACAGGATGTTAGGGGCTTCTACAGTATTTATTGATGTATGATTCTACTTTTTCAAAATCTGGACTACATTGTCCCAGGTAAATGTTTCCATAATTAATGGGAATCTCCATTATCTTGGGACAAATAAATATCTCATAATAAGTATTCTGTAGGTACCGGTACTTCAGAAAGGGCTGTTACAAATCAACAAAATGAATGAAAGTACCTATCTAAACAAAACAGAACAGAAAATGCTCTAGAACCTAAATCACACAAAATTGTCTAACTCTGGCACTTGAAAATATCCCCTCTTCGAAAGTAGTTCGGTGCAGATATTTTTATTATAACTAACGACCAGGAGGTATACCATTACAACTTTCTTCTGAGGCCACTTCCAGAATTTTCTAATTTTTCCATACCTTCAAATGTAGGGGTTTCGAACGAGTCAATCTTCAAGGTCAATGCAGGATATTCCTCTTCGTCATAAATGGCAATTACAAAATCGCCCAATTTCAGAACAGCAGATAAGTCTACATTTTCGAATAGTCTTACATCAGTAGGCTCATCTTGCTCATCTTGAGAGATCTGCAACTCTGATGACGAATCCTGAACACTGAAGTTATCGGCAGCACATATAAAGTCTGACGATTCAGAATTCTCTATTAATCTGCTGGGCATTCCCTTCTTTTTGGACAGAGAACGGTCTTCACTTGAGACAGAGGCACTAGTAACAGAAGATGCAAGGGAATCTTGCAAGAATATCGGACAGATACTCTTCCCTGGTGGGACATTTAGTTTTCTGCGTTTCCTCTTCTCTGGTGGTGTCTTACACTCATTTCTCTTCTGGATCAGGTGTTGTAAGAAAGCGTGGCTGCCTTCCTCTACTGAAACTTCTTCAGTTGGTAGAGAATTCAGAACAGAATTCCTATCAATGGGATATATTCAACATTTACGGAATCCAGATATCAAATTACAGTATCTCCCTTATCATTCTGCTCCATCTCTGACATTAGCTTCTCCAAAAGTAGTGGGAACACATCTTTAGGCAGCACCTCATACTGTATTTCTTTCCATTTGGTGAATCCTTCCACTGCCTCAAAATGTTTCTCCAAGCTTTCTTCATAACAACGAGGTAAGCCACATCGAGTGGCTGGTCTCTTGGAGGCAGACATACAAATCTAATGTTTATTTCTTAACACAGTTGCAATACATCAGGATTAATGAGCGAAGACAAATTGTCACTAATCACTAATTATATTCCTGGTTGTTTCTTCAGTCGTGGTAACAGAAGTGTCCTAAACGAATCCTCAAATGTTGCAGCATCAAACCATCCATGCTTTGATCGATTGTAACGACATCCTGCAGACTCGCATTCTGTCCATGTCGTCCACAGATGTTCAGCTCGATAAACAACATATGGTGGTAACAGTTCCCCGACAGCGTTGCCACAAAGCATAACAGAGGTCGAAGTTTTTGAGCTGTTCATAATTTTTTGATATATGTCACTCCCTTCTTGCAAATCACGTTCACTGTGCCTGGATTGTCACTTAGATTGGTCTCGTCATAGTTCCATGTGTTTTCTGGGCGCACATCCTTCACTGAAACCTGTAAGTGATCAAAATATTCATTAATCGCGGTCTTCTCCACTGCTGCTCTCACATGTTTAATGTTACTGCAAAGTCTTGTGGTAGCTTCTGCTTTCCGTCTAAGGAATGATTTAATAAATTCATAGCCAGGCATATTGTTTTTGAAGCATTTGACGACCAATACCTTTCTTGTCTAAATAGCCTTTAATATTAAATCTAAGATCTTTTTCCACAAGTGGGAAGCCAAACTCAGCCATGCTAGTGATGTGATTTACAAACATTTTCTCTTCCTCGAGACTAAATACTGTTTGATGACCATGCTGCTTCACAAATATCCTTTTCAGCTTGTTTCTTAAGGTTCTTCTAGGAATTCCGTAGAGATTTGAAGCAGTTCTTTGACTCTTTTGGATGGATCTAATTTCTTCGAAACACTTTTCTAGATCTTCTGTCGTATAATTGGCATAATTCCTTGCCCCAATTTTCCTTTGATATACACGAACCATATTGCTTTCACCTGCAAAGCTCAAATTGCTTCTGAGTTACCTATCGCACCAGGGCCTCAGCGAGACCAAAGCAGAGTTACAGGACAAAGCAGCGGCCCAAGGTAGCCCCAGGTAAGGTGGAGACCAGCCTACTATATGGTCAGGTCTTAATGAGTAATAAACGGAAAGAGATTCATTAATATCAAGGGTTTAGAGGATTGAATTGTAAACTTATAAGTTTTCTCCTACTTATATGAGTCAGTCTATAGAACAAAGTAGGAAGCCAACATAAAACATACTACTTCTTGGTTGTTTTTGAACAGTAGCACTGCACTTTGCTGGATGATGATGGAATCATTTCAAATATCACAAAACCTCAGTGGTGCTCCCACCTATGGCTCAGGATAGGTGCTACGTGTAAAGGTTGTGGTATATGTGTGCAATAAAAATAAATAACATTTATGTTCCTATGGGCCAAAGTAGCCTCGTAATGGCCAAGTAGTCCCAGTCGACGGTACTCACAGATTACCAACAAGTTAAACACGTAGACAGACTAATATTAGTACTACTTAATCCTACTATGCTGTAATAGAAATAAAACCTGGCGTTTGCACACGAATATACAGCCACGAGTGTAATGCTCTTATCTTTCGCTCGAAACGCTTGTCCAAAACCAGTACCTACACCCAACTTGCCACGACGGTTCATCGCTGTTTGAAAACGTGGGCCAACAGGCGGACTGAGAAACTGAGAACGGGGTTTCACATCCAGACACAGCACTACTGTCAGGGTCTCATCCCCAGTCTCTTCATTGGACTGCTGGGTGACTCTCTGTTTATCGGGTTCGCCCACCGCACCACCCTTACGGGGCTTTGTCCACAGGAGAAACCCTGCCAATTGACATTCATCCTGGATTTGAGTGGGTTTATACTCCACACGCTGAACCCTCCTACTTCGCCATGCCTCCCGGCAAGTACTATCACCACTACAACCATGACAACTTCAACCTCCACCATCACATCATCTACTGCATCAACTCTAACCTGTCCTTCGCACCACACATGGATAATGTGCCCTGTGCCTGACCCTGCACCGTCAAATTCCACACAGACACGCCACTTACCTATCGCACCAGGGCCTCAGCGAGACTAAAGCAGAGTAGTAGCACCTAAACGCCCATCAACTCAGCCTCAAGGAGAAGTCACCCTGAAGAAGAAATTTGAGATCGACTCCATTCCTCCTCAGCAGCACACACCGGACGCCATGGACGATTTATTGCCCCCATCCCCACCAAACCCCGCCTCCAACAATTAATTCCCACCTCTCTCACAAGCCATCAGACCAGTCACCTCTATCCACTCTCCACAAGGTACGCACAGTTTCCTACTTGTCAATCCCTCTGAGTTTCGTTCCTCTCAACATATCTTCAGAACACTTCATCGATTCTACATGCAACGAGAATCTAATGGATTCATCATAAAGGTTAATGGTGAGGAAGCCACCCACAAATTGACTTATACAATCAGAGCGATCCAGTTGGGATCTTCAACTCCTTTTAAGCGTCTATCCCAACCTGCCATCCAAACACCCCCACCACCCCTTCGGTACAGCCTGTTCAGCTGTGTGATCAGGGGAGTCGACCTGGACATGCCTGATGATGGCATTCACCAAGAACTTATTACTGAAAACATACCTGTGAAGAAAGTATTTCGCATTCGCAATTCGTCCGGCCCGACCTTCATGGTCAGAATACTCCTGCCTACCATCGCCGATATTGATCGTCTGTTATTGACTGGAGTTTCGCTGTTTAAACAACATTAGAGAGTAGAACCTTCGAAGGCCCCTCCACCACAACCCATACGCTGCGAGCGATGTCTGTGTTATAACGAACAGAGTACCGCTCAACGCAGGGCTCAACGGCCGGTCTGTGGGCACTGTTCACAATCCCACCCTACTAACAAGTGCCCAAACACTCAGTTCCCACTCCTCTGCAAAAACCTGTGGTCAGGCCCAACCCACATATTCCCGACTCTGCAGAGCCCGCCCTCCTCCTCCCGAAAACCACCCTGATCGTGTAGCCCCATTCAAAACCATCGACCCTCCCATCACTCTCACAAATACCATCTTCGCCCCACCCTCCAAAGAGGACATCGTCAGGTTCTTCGCCCTATCACCCTTCAATATCTTCCCTTATCACCGTCAACTTGTCCTCATACGCCTCCAAGTAGCAGCAAACCAAGCCTTAAATCTCCACATTCAGACAACTCACTCCGGCCTCAACACCCATTTTCAATTCCACCGCCTAGAAACCGTTGCTTAATTATGGCTGGTAGACCCAATAGAACCGGATCCTCCCCTTCCATCTCTATCATATTCCTCAACATACAGTTCTTTTCCAAAAAGCGCCTTCACCTCCTAACCCTCCTACAGCAAAATCATGTCCATTCCCTTCTTTAAACGAGACCATGATCCGTCCTCACCAATTCGCCCACATACCCGGCCTCACCCTCCATCGAGCTGATCATCCACTGGACTCAGGACGCGGGGTGCAGCTATTGCCGTTCGCCCTTCTCTCCCCACCCGGATCCATATTCCACCTCATCCCCACTCCTTCCGTGAATCCGTGATCGCTACCGTGTACTTACCAGCCAGGATTCTTCATCTTGCCACAATTGCACCAGTCAGCGCAGCCCCTTACCCTGGACTTCATTAGATACCTTCACAACACATTCCAGCACTATCTCATCATAGCTGACCTCAACCTCCATAGCCGTTCACCCAAGGAGATCCAACAATTTCACACCGTTCATAACAGTATTGACTCATCTGTAATCCCACTCCCAGGTCTCTCCTGCCCCTCCAGCCAAACCACCCCTGACGCCGTCATTTCCCACAATTCCCTTATCCACCTGCTAAACGTTTCCTGTCTCCCAACATCGGCAGTGACCATCTCCCCGTCCTCCTCCAAATACCTCACACTCCTCCAGATCAAATCCACCCCATCCCTCGTCTAATAGCAAGCTTTCCGAAAGCCAATATGTCAGGTTACCGTGAACGCTTCATCAAGTCCCTCTCACAATCACCCCTCACTCACAGTGATGCCCAATCCGTAGTCATCCTAGTCGACTTCGTCCAAGCCGCCATACCCATGCCTCAGAAACACACATCAACCCACGCCATTTATACCCCGCCTCCCTCCCAGGTTCCTCCGTCTCCAGAAACTCTCCCAGTCTTACCTATCTCAATATTCCCGCACACGTGACTCCTACCTCCTTCGCCTCCATCGTCAGACTCTGCGAACCGTCTCCCATTACCTAAAAGCTCACCGTCGCAAAACTTGGTCCCAGACCTGTACGACCCTCAACTCCCAACATGCCACACTCTCTCATTTCTGGCGCAAGCTATTCTCCGTACTTGGACAACACACCAACCCTTCATACCCCATCATCCACAACGGAGAAACTCCAACCAACACCCAGGAAATGTTCGAGATATTCTCTTCTCATTTCCGCATGCGCTTCAGCCATTCACCCTACCACTATTCACGACCGTCCGATACCAACCTCTACCAGAACATCCTCTCGTCTCACTCACTCCACCTTTTCCTGCACACACACTCACACCCCACCGCTTAAACAACCCCATAACCGCAACCGACATAACCAATGCCATAGCCCCCACCCGTGACACCACCCCAGGCCCCGGAAAAATCCTATACCGTCATATTCGCCAAGCACAATTGAACTCCTCATGTTCCTAGCATCTCTATATACTTTCCTCTTAACCTCAGGTTTTATCCCTTCTTCTGGAAAAGATCCAAAATTCTCCTGTTCCCCAAACCCGAAAAGGAACCCTATGACCTACATTTCAATAGTCCTATCTGATTCATCACAAATTGGCCGAACTCTTGGACAAAATACTTATCCGTCACATACACCCCTACCTGCAATCACTCCACGTTCTACTCTCATCCCAATGTGGTTTCCGTTCTGGCCTCTCTACCTCACACAAGCTTCTTGGCCTAATCCAATCAATAGCCAATAAATTTAACCTAGCCCTTCCTTCCCTTCTGATTACCTTCGATTTTAACCTGGCTTTTGATTCTGTATGGCATCCCGCCCTAATTTTCAAGCCCCACTTCTTCATGTTCCCTGCCTCCTACATCCGGTTCTTCGCCGCCTATCTCACCAACCGTCTCACCTGCATATCACTCAACGGCCAGTTCTCTCTGCCACTCCCCACGGCATTCGGAGTATCCCAAGGCTCGCCTCTTTCCCCACTGCTATTTATCCTTTACGTCACAGACATCCCTCATCCACCACCACCCATCCAAATCCTCCAAATTGCCGATGACACCGCCATCCTAGCGCCGCTCCCGTCTGTCCAGAGGATCAATTTATCCCTGCAGCCCTTCCTGGATATCTTCTCCTCCTGGTGCGATCGATGGTTCCTCCGCCTCAATCCTTCCAAGACGCAGTCTATCCTAATCCGACCTCCCTAAAGGCGCTTCTCCATTACCCGCAATCCGGCCAAATTCCGACTCACACTTGATGAGACCCCATCCGTACCCAACCATCCCTCAAATACCTAGGCATCCCCATAGATCAGCATTTCGCATTCCGCCCTCCCTTCCTCAATCTTAAATCCAAATCCTCCAAAAGATCTCATCAGGTACGTCGGTTTGCTGGCACCCCCTGTGGTCTCAACACCAAACACCTCTTCGCCTACAAATCATTTATCCGCTCTGCCATTACCTATGGTCACTCCGCCTGGGCAGCCGTAGCGCAAACCAAACCCAACCTATACCGTCCCTTCCTGATACCAGAACGGCAACTTGTTCATATTGCCTTCCGACACCCTCCCTCATTTCATACCAAGGACCTTTATGACATCTTCCCTTTCCCCAAGCTTGATACTCCCTACTCTTCCAGAGATTTCTCGCCAAGGCCCTTGATCCCAACAACCCGGTCACATTCCAATTCCCACAGACCAACTTAACCCCCTACCACACCTTATCAGCACTCCACTATCACCGCATCGTCACTCAGACCACACATCGACAACCTCACGGGAACGGACTGTACTGAAGTAAATCCTTACTTTCAATCCACCCCACACTCTACAATACACCTGCCACATAATCATTCTCAGGCGATAAAGTTCTATGTGCACAATCGATCAATTAATCAATCAATCAATCATGATCTGCATTTAGGGCAGTCGTCCAGGTGGCAGATACTCTCTCTGTTGTTTTCTCAGCCTTTTCTTAAATGATTGCAATGACATTGGAAATTCATTGAACATCCCCCGTGGTAAGTTATTCCAATCCATAACTCCGCTTACTATAAATGAATATTTGCCCCAATTTGTCCTCTTGAAGTTTAACTTCACCTTCATATTGTGATCTTTCCTACTTTCGAAGACGCCACTCAAACGTATTCGTCTACTAATGTCATTCCATGCCATTTCTCCGCTAACAGCTCGGAACATATCACTTAGTCGAGCAGCTCGTCTTCTATCTCCCAAGTCTTCCGAGCCCAAACTTTGCAACATTTTTGTAAAGCTACTCTTTCGTCCGAAATCACCCAGAACACATCGAGCTGCTTTTCTTTGGTTTTTTCCAGTTCTTGAATCAAGTAATCATGGTGAGGGTCCCATACACTGGAACCATAATCTAGTTGGGGTTTTACCAGAGATTTATATGCCCTCTCCTTTACACTCTTACTAAACCCCTAAACACCCTCATAACCATGTGCAGGGATCTGTATCCCTTATTTACAATCCCATTTATGTGATTAACCCAATGAAGATCTTTCCTTATATAAACACCCGGATACTTACAATGATCCCCGAAAGGAACTTTTCCCCAACAACGCAGTAATTAAAACTCAGAGGACTTTTCCTACTTGTGAAACTCACAATATGACTTTTAACCCCGTTGATCACCATGCCATTGCCTACTGTCCATCTCACAACAATATCGAGGTCATTTTGCGTTGCTCACAATCTTATAACTTATTTATCACTCTATAAAAAATAACATCATCTGCAAAAAGCTTTACCTCTGATTCCACTCCTTTACGCGTATCATTTATATATATATATATATATATATATATATATATATAAGGAAGCATAAATATCCAATAATATTGCCTTAAGGAATTCCCCTCTTTATTATTACAGAATCAGATAAAGCTTCAACTACTCTAATTATCTGAGATCTATTTTCTAGAAATATAGCAACCCATTCAGTCACTCTTTTGTCTAGTTCAATTGCACCCATTTTTGCCAGTAGTCTCTCATGATCCACCCTATCAAATGCTTTAGATAGGTCAATCGCGATACAGTCCATTGGACCTCCTGATTTCAAGATATCTGCTATATCTTGCTGGAATCCTACAAGTTGAGCCTCAGTGGAATAACCTTTCCTAAAACCGAATTGCCTTCTATCGAACCAGTTATTAATTTCACAAGCATGGCTAATGTAATGCATATGAAATTTACATGCCTGTCATTTTCAGCTTAATGTCTATCACCCTTTCCTTTATACACTGGGGCTACTGTAACAACTCTCCATTCATTTGGTGTAGCTCCTTCATGTAAACAATAATCAAATAAGTACTTCAGATATAGTACTATATCCCAACCCATTACCTTTAGTATATCTCCAGAATTCTTATCAATTCCAGCCGCTTTTCTAGTTTTTATCTTTTGTATCTTATTGTAAATATCATTGTTATTATATGTAAATTTTAATACTTCTTTAGTATTAGTCACCTCCTCTACCTGGACATTATCCTTGTAACCAACAATCTTTTCATACATCTGACCGAATACCTATGCCTTTTGAAGATCCTCACATACACACTCTCCTTGTTCATTAATTATTCCTGGAATGTCCTTTAAGGAACCCGTTTCTGTCTTAAAGTAACTATACATATCCTTCCATTTCTCACTAAAATTTGTATGACTGCCAATTATTCTTGCCATCACCTTGTCCTCAGCTGCCTTCTTTGCTAGATTCAATTTCCTAATAACTTCGTTCAATTTCTCCTTACTTCCACAGCCATTTCTAACTCTATTTATTTCCAATTTGAACCTCCTTAGCAATCAGGAGAAAATATTTACATGGGCTTAACAGCCTAATTACATGGGATAGACCCATTCTATTGTTCAGTGGATCAGAGAGCTTGGAGACGTGAGGGAATTATGAAGGGAAAATAATAAAAATAGAAACAGCCTCTAGCAAGCAAGAGATTTCAAGGGAAACACACTTGAAATTAACACTAGAATAAATTTCAAGGAAAGAACCAGCTAATGAAGCTGATGAAATGATATAAAGGTATTACATGTTACCTACGGCAAGTTAACGTTACAATCGAACCCTAATACAGTGATACAATTCGAAATTGGAATAGCCTCTTACCAGAGTTACACAAAGGAAGCTTTAAAATATGAAATTATATGTTAGATTAAACTTATGCCAAAAGAAATTAATCATAGGCACAAGTCGCCATTAACCTCACCATTTACAATTCATCTTTAACTATTGTCACATTGACCTCTGTACCATCACACTCATTCATAACTTAGCATGTACATATAGATCAGTCATCTCTGAGAATGCATTGAACCTTTTCTGGCCTGGAATACGAAGCCACGGTGAAAGCCGAGTTCTAGTATCCATGACAACAGATGTGTCAATGCCCAGAGCCTGTGCAGGATTCGAACGCACACTTCTCTGCAACCTTGATTTTCACAGCTGGACCTCCTGGGATGGTTTGTCCGAAGACAGAAATTTATATCTAGCTTCCAGGCTTACGGGTGTGGAGGAAATTCAGGACGCACTATTCTACGGCAAAATTAAATTCTTCCAATAGGAGCAAACTAAAATGTAATGTCCTTGTCAAAATAAAAACAATACTTTAAGATAATATACATGTTTACATAAGTCTTTGGGACCATACCACAGAGTACGTGTAACTCCGAAATACATAAATTAACAAAAAATAATAATTTACCAGACGAGATGATTCTTAGACATATTTATTCAGATAAATGCAGCCCCAATATAGTATCTAATCAATTACTGTAATTACGAATGCGTCAGTAAAACGTGCATGACATTTCCCTCGACACTGGGAACCAAGTTACAACTAAACAAGAAAAACACTTGAAACTCTTTGAGTGGTCAATGCCCCCCTTGACCACTAATAAAGAAAAACAAAGAATGAAATTACAGATATAATAGAGTGGTTCACTACTCGGGACAGAGAAATACGAACCCATCTTTATTATGTGAGCAAAGTCTGAATTTACTCAGAACACATAATCAAATCACTTGCATAGGCAGTCAAGAAACACAAAGAGAAGCAATTAAAATAAAAATTGAATCATTGGCTGTATGTATATATCTGTCCAGGTCAAGGAAACCTGGGCGATTTCAGTTTGGTTGTGCCGGGATTCGAATCATGAATCTTCTAGGATTGTAGCAGGTTGCTGAAAGGAAACCCCTATCTATTTTATTTGCGAAAAGGCCTCCTATCACCTAAATTCATTAATTAATTGCCTGGCCCTACGGCCCAACAATTTCTTTGTATACGACACAAACATAACGCATTTACAACTTCCTTGGTCAAGGATCTGTCTTTTACCGTAATACAGTTCTCCCCTCAGCCATACATTTCAGAGTGACAGCCGAAACAGATGGGAAACCACGCCCACCGGTGTTCTTTTCGCTCACAAGTTCCCTTTTAAAATCAGAACTCTGCGTGACTTCACACAATATTCTAAACTTCTCATTCTATAGAAAACAAATCACATGCTTTTAAACTTTTCATATAAATGACCGTAGCAATACCCCTTGGTAAGACAGCAAATACCAACTTTAAATAACAAGATCGTTTAAAGGGATCTTCCCACTATTTAATTCATATTGACACAGACTCAAGAAATACAGGCCGGGGTTTATGAGCTGAGCACACCGAAGAATAACAAAGAAACAACGCTCTTAAATTCGAAGATCAGTCATATAAGAAATAGTATATAGATGAATTAATATAAATGCTTGCTTACAGAAATCCCTACATAAATTGAGGTCGTAGATGCGAATCCCAGCGTCGTTCATAATACATCATCCAGCATATCTGTATCCAAGGACCGTATGCTACAAATCTATTTCTAATTTGATATTTAAAGGAAAATGTATCGAGTGCATTCCTACTTCAAAATAAAAATATATGCATAAATTATACTCTATTTACATGCAGAGGCTATAGGCCTACTATATATTCCATCACCTTAATCTTTAACCTAATACACTCACAAAGTAAATTTTAAAGTGTCTATTCTAAAGATAATAAAAACTGTACATCTAACCCGCTTCCAAAATGAATTACACGATCACTCTAACCCAGTGATTAAAGTGGATTAATTACACCAATTCCCCCATGATTTCTACCATATCAACTACATTAACTCACTCAACAAGCTTCCTACGCCAAGCCCTTATAAGTTTTTTAATATATCCTATTTACAAGCTACGCATTCATAATTACTAATAATTGAATGATGCACTTATCTGAATACTTCGATGGTGCCTTCCGTTCGAGACTCGGGTAGGCCCATGCTGGGAGACTTTAGACCTCCATATCAGCAACGATCACCATTTGTATACCAAGGGTCCAGAGCTGGGTAGCTGCTTCTTGGAACATGGTTGATATCTCGTTCTCCACTGAAGACAATGTGTGAATTGTTTTCCGAATACGAGCTTACCTCTCATATCATCCCCGCACATAGGAACTGATTCTGGTGACGAGTGACGTGGAGCAAGCTCCGAGACTATTTCCCGACTGAAGTCGGGTGCTCCTCCGGATGTCTATTTATTAAGACTGGCACAAGATGGCTGACCCTAGACTCCTCCCAGAGATAATATAAATCTATTCAATTGACATTGCAAATATTAGTGAAGCAGTGCGCTCGAGAGGTAGCTAAACCTAATCCATGATTCTTGATTGTATGCGGAAACTAATCCGCTCGTAAACTTTCTTGCAATACCCATAGCATCATCCCTGCCTTTTAAGCAATTTCGCGACTACCCGCGACAGGCCATTAGTTCCGTGTATCACGTGAGGTCGCTTTCTTTATGTGACAGAGTCACTAGTACGTAATTTAAATTCCACGGAATATTTAGCATACCCCTTCCGGACAATCTTTCTACATAATTCTGAAGATGCATGTGGTGTCATTTGCTCTCCAAATCATAGTAAAATTTTGATCTGCAAATATAATCTCATCCCAACTTTTCGTCCCGTTAGGCTGGCTCCCCACATAAAATTTCTGTGCGGAATGTTGGCAATCCGAGACTTTCGCCCCCACGGTATTATCACGTGGTGCGCTATCTAGAATGCCCTCCTCTGTCCCGTCACACAGTTATCTCCATCGGACTCGCTCCTTGGATGGGATTTTCCTTGGTTTTCAGTGCTCACGCGTTTTCCCAGGCGCGCCAAATACAGAACATGTTTAATAAAGTTTTGAAAGTATGTGCCTGGATCACTCATGGCTCTGATACGGCACAGTATGTAACTATCACCCTCATATAATTGTATGTTGCTTATCTGCTGAACGTATTTATTTATTTATTTATTTATTTATTTATTTATTTATTTATTTATTTATTTATTTATTTATTTATTTATTTATTTATTTATTTATTTATTTATTTATTTATTTATTTATTTATTTATTTATTTATTTATTTATTTTATGTGCTGATTCAGAAAACGTTGTAGATAGATAGATAGATAGATAGATATGATTTATTTTAACTGGCAAAGTTAGGGACACGTGTCCCTGTCTTACACTTAACCAGTGAAATACATAATTAACATAAAAATATATAACATACTGAATAAATGAAAAAAAAGAGACTGAAACAAATTACTACAGTACTGTGCTATCCTGCTGTACATAAAAATAACTATTATAATACACAATATAAATTAACATTTTGCTTCTTACGAAGAAATTAACATACAACAAAGAACGAATTACAATTTCAATAATAATAATAATAATAAATATAGATAAACCTACTAATATTTACAATTAATTTGTCCAATTCCAGAAGTATATCACATTGACGAATGTTCAGTTTTCATGTGTTTACTGTGGGTGAAAAACATTGAAAAATGGGGATAGGGATAAGGATAACTATGCAGGAAACCACAGCTGAGTACTTTCTAACACTATTGATGAATAATAATAATAATAATAATAATAATAATAATAATAATAATAATAATAATAATAATAATAGTCTAATAATGATAATAAGAAGAGGAAGAACAAGGGCCATGGAGAGAAGAATGACCATTAGAAGAAGAAGAATTACCAGAAGAAGAAGAAGAAGAAGAAGGAAAAGAAGAAGACTGTCGCACTACGAGCTCGTTTCATAGAGATATTTTGAACACATACTTTTAAATCTTCCGTGGTTTGATATCCCTCTGACCTCCTGCGGAAGGAAGTTCCATTCACGGCTGGCCACAACAGTGAAGGAATTGTTGTAGGTTGAGGATTTATGCTTAGGAATAGCGAGCAATGTCGAGTTCAGCGCTCTGGTGTTTTTATCATGGTGTTCAGAAAGGCTATGAAATCGTTCATACAGGTAAGATGGGGATTGTAAGGTAAGGATTCGGTGCAATGAAGTCAGGGTATGCAGCTTCCGTCTGTCTTCAAGGCGTAGCCATCCGAGGTCGACGTAAGACTGGGTAACATGATCTGAAAATTTCAGATTACATATAAATCTTACACAGGCATTCTGTGCACGTTGTAGTTTATCTCGAAGCTCGGTTTTCACATCTTTGTAAACTACATCACAATAATCGAATATTGGAAGAACGAGGGTTTCAACTAGTTTCTTCTTTAAACTGAACGGAAAAGTAAATTTGAAATTGTTTAATGTGTGCAACGTAGCAAAAACTCGTCTACTCACAGATATTATCTGATCCGTCCACGAGAGGTGCTGGTCAATGGTTACTCCGAGATTTTTTACGCTCTTGCAAAAGGGCAACACTTGATTTTGAAGTTGTACGTCGGGGATGGACATGCGGAAATTGTCGGAAATAAGTCTTGGGTGGGCAATTGCTATAGTTTGGGACTTTTTCGGGTTCAAAATAAGTCCATGCAGGTAAGACCATTTACTTATGGCCTCTAGATCCATGTTAATTTTCTCGATTGCTGTCAAAACGTCTGTTGGTTTTGCATGGATGTAAAATTGTACGTCGTCAGCATAGATGTGATGTTTACAATGTGTGAGCTGTTTAGCTAGGTCGTTGATATAGACAGAAAATAGCAAAGGAGCAAGGGTTGACCCTTGTGGGACACCTCTTTTTACATATTGCCACGAAGAAAACGCACCTTGATTGGTGACACGTTGTTGACGTTCGTGTAAATAAGCTCCCAACCATCTCAGAGTACTGTAGGAGAACCCTAGGTGATAAAGTTTGGATAGGAGCAACTCATGGTCTACAGAGTCAAATGCTTTGCTGAAGTCCAATAATACTAGGATAGTCAGTTTTTGCTCATCAATAGCCTGCCTTATATCGTCAGTCACGCTTAGTAAGGCAGTACATGTACTGTGATTGCATCGGAAACCTGACTGGTGTGGGTCTAATATGTCGTGGTCGTTGAGATAGTTGGTGATTTGATTATGCACAATGTGTTCGAGTCCCTTGGCTACTATTGACAGTATATTTATAGGTCTGTAGTCACTGTTTAGTCTAGGAGATTTTATCTTTGGTAAAGGATGCACCAGGGCCATTTTCCAGACAGTTGGAAATACACTATTTTGAAGGGAGAAATTGTATATGAATGTCAATACTGGAATAATAGCGTCGATAATTTTCTTTAGCATTATAATACATATATTGTCCACCCCTGTGGATTTGGTTTTGATTCGCATGATAGCCGCTTTCACTTGAAGGGGTGAGACATAACTAAAATAAAATTTGTCTCTGCCTACGGGTGGTGTGTTGTAATTTGCACACAAAAGGTTTTCTTTTGCTTCTTCGTTTAATTATACATGGGATGATACGAAGTGATTATTCAATTCATCAAGAGAAACTTCCAAATCGTCTACCTTGTCCGGTTTGTTTAGTCCAAAATGGCGGATTGACTTCCATAAAGTAGCGGGTCTTACGTCAGGTTTTATGAGGTCGTGGGCGTACCGTAGTCGAGCGTTTCTTACTGTCTGAGTCGTTTTATTACGTAGTCGTTTGTAATAGATAAAGTTTTCCTCTGTCGGGTAATGTTTATATTTCCTATGAGCTGCATCACGCTTAGCCATCATTGCTCTAATATCATCATTTAGCCACGGGGAGAGTCTTTTACAGACGCGTGCTGTTCGTATAGGGGCATGTTTGTCAAAAATATGTATTATCATGTTATTGAAAGTGGTGACCATGTCGTCAATATTAGTTTTATGAGTTATCTCCTGCCACGGCATCGAAAAAGCGTCTTCCAATAATTTTTCGTTGTTAATACGGCTATAGTCTCGGTAAGTCACGTACTTAGGTTTATGTTTAGGGCATTGCAGTGCGTAAGACATAAAGATGATGTCATGGGCTGACAGTCCGGGAGCAGATGTCTGGCCGTGATGTAATACTCTGTCAGGGTTGTTCGTTACTATTAGGTCCAGTAGTGTGTGTGAAGTTTTAGTGTGGTGAGTGGGAGAAAGTGGGAGGACCGCCAAGCTGCATGCCTGAAACGTATTCAATAGATGGGTGGCTTCGGAAGAATCTGGATTTAGAAGGTTTGTATTAAAATCTCCCATCATTATAAAATGTTCGTACATAGGTAACAGTCTGTTAATATCAGTCTCTAAGTCATTCATACGGCGAGCTTTAGGCGGTTTGTATACTACACCTACCAAGCATTTAACAGTAGCGACCTGTATCTCTATGAACATGTACTCAGGTTTACGCTCGTACTGTTGAAGCGACTGACAGATAATTTGAGGTTTCAAGCGCGAAGAGACAAAAGCACAGACCCCACCTCCCCCTTTGCCAAGTCTGTCATTCCTCAGAAGGCAGTAGCCAGGTAATTCAAGATTCTTAGCTTGATGTTTGACTTTCAACCAACTTTCACTGCATAAGATGATATCAAAGGACAGGGGAATGAAAATCGCTTTGAGTTCATCTATACGAGTTTGAGAAACTAAACTCTGGGCATTAAGGTGACATATGTGAAGTGCGCTTTTATGTCTATTTAAGGCTGACTGGAGAATGTGTGTTGTAGCTTCAAGGGGTGGGGTTCGGGTCAATGGACTAGCAGGTAGACAGGTTGAAGGGATGGGTGGGGAAGGGGAAGTGTGACAAGGAAAAGTATTGCTATGGTCAGAGGGATTACTGCTGTTAGTGGTATGCATTGCCAATTGCTAAAATGAAAACTAACTAGAAGTAGAACACAGCATGCGAATACATCCAATGAATAATCAGCAATTTACGTATTTTAGCTAAATTGTCTATAATAATAATAATAATAATAATAATAATAATAATAATAATAATAATAATAATAATAATAATAATAATAATAACGTGCAACAGCAGATTACGAGTACAGAATAACTCGAGTAGGAGCTTATTCTCTGTAGTGTAGATGTTAGATCTATGTAGACGTAAATACGGGGACCTGATTTAAATTAGAACCAGTTAGGAAAGTGATTAAAGAGTAAGTCAATCGACAGATGGTAGGATAAGAAGACAGATAAGCTAATCGATATTTAGATCAATTAATACGGTAAATGGATAGATAGAAAGATAGATAGATAGATAGATAGATAGATAGACAGATAAATAGATAGATATTCTTAAACTAAATTGAAAGATAGCTTCTCGGCTGTGACTTACGGTAAAGGATGGGAAGTAGACTCACATTATCAAGTGATAAAGCAGCACTGCAACAGAACCTTATGCCATAGGAAGTTCCTTTAACTGGCAAACTCTTAATTTCATCCCGTCCGCCTTCTTGATTATGATGTCTCCTGAATCAGTCCAAGTGTTTGTAAGCCCAAAACGCTGGATTGCTGTCTTCAAGATGGACATTCTGACAGCCGTAAGGTCTTCACGGATTGTTGTAGATGATCCTTTCAGTTTCCTTTTCTTCGTGAAGACGTCCTGCCGTGAGCGATATGACACAAATTTCACTAGGATAGGTCGTGTTTTTCCTGGAGATCGAGGTCCTACTCTGTGACACCTATCGATGTCATTAAGTCTCACATCTGCACCTACTGCTTTACACACGTTGAGCACTAGTTCATCGCAGTTTTCGTTCGAACTTTCAGGAATGCCGAAAATTCTTACATTATTTCTCCGGCTATATTGCTCCAATGAATCACACTTAGCGTCCATATCCTCCTTCAGTTTGCGAATTTCCGCCTCCTTCTTATCAAGTTTTTCAGTTAACTCTGACAACGCTTCGATATTAAATTTTAAACTTTTTTCGAGTTCTTTTATGACCACTTCTGTTATGCGGGTCGAAATGGCCTGCACAATTTTTTCAAGGAAGCTGTCCGAGTTAATGAAGTCGTCCAGCGCGCACTTCACGAGGCGGTCTACGTTGGCAGCACTGGTAATGGCTGGGCTTCCAACTCCGTTGTTTCGGCGACCCATTTTCTTTACAATGCTAATTTGGAATTAAAAGAAGATCAATACCAACAAAACGTGTGTGTATATTGATTGGTAAATACAAAAATAACACTTCCGCAAATGTTTGTCACTTTCACTGCTGTATAACACCTTCAAATCACTTGATTACTGTGGAGCCTCACTCACTCACGTCCGTCACCAAGCATAAAAAATAAATACCGTAATAAAATTTTAAAAAATTAAAGATAAAAAATAAGAGATAAAAACAAAGGGGAACAAGAAATGCCCCCCACCACATACTTGTAATGAAGTTATCTCTCGAGTACATCCCATTCAACCATGCATCCCTTCAAATTACCCCAGAAATCGTAGCACCATTCCATCCATCTCACCTATCCATCACTTCTCGCATACCACACCATCTCTCCTGGCCAGAGAGAGGGTGTTGCGCTCTAGGTGGCCCGCCCCACCCCTTCAAGGTGGGGAATGAAAGCATTTGAAAAATCTAATATACCGTATCTACACTACAATTCTCAACTGAAATGTGGTTAAGTGATTATTACAGATGGTGGATTACCATTATTTCTCCTAGTCCGCGGGATGGAGAATAAAAGTGTCCTTAAATGCTGAAAAATATGAGGTGGTTTACAATAATTTCTCAAAAGTATTTCTGTCTAAACTACTCCAGGGACTTGAATTGCAGTTATTGGAATGTAGGAACTTGATTATTAGCTAACCGCTCATAAATACTGAAAGATCGAGGGTGTGAAATATAAACTACGGATACTTTAACTGCCAACTCAGAACTACAAATGATTGGAATACAAGAATCAGGCCAGTTATATTTCGAACCTTTATTTACAAGTTCAATTTCTCTTTCTGTAGACTGTACCTTTGTTGGTTCATTGTTGTAGGAGCATAAGTGTCCGTTAAATTCTTCCTATGTCCGTCTATGTTTTGTTTAAAAGGCTGTGTTTGGGAAATTTTTAGTTGCTTCAATTTCTTATCAAATGTCGCTTGTTTCTTATTAAGGTTGTACCGCTACGTCAATTTGTATTCTAAATGTTGCTGGAATGAGTACCATTGCAATGGGGTCAGATGTTGTGCTACTGCTAAATGAAACTTATATACTTGCAAGTTTAACTGGGCTTTCTTTTTATACAGTGTTCTCATTTAATTCTTCAACCATATCTCGTTCACCTTGTTCTGGGTTCTGTTCTGACTGAGGTTATTTAAGTTCCTTCTTTGTGATGGTTTGAGAAACTTAGGGATCAGTTTCAGTCTCAGACATTGCTTCATAAAAGTTATGTCTTTAAATCGTTTACAAATCTTCACTTTCAGATTGACACGCCCCCTAACACTTGTGAGAACAAAATGGCGTCCGGCTAGTAACACCATGGGGTGACATATCTCAACAATGAAACAAACGAAATAAAATGCCACAGTAACACAGAAATGACTTCCTCAAAACAAATTTGGAAGAATGAATAATGAGCAGAAATGACGCAATTTTCCCAGAAACCAAAAAAGGTGGGATCAACAAGGATTCCAGAAAAAACATCTACAAGAAGAAAACGTAACACGCGGTCCTTTTTAAAAAGTACTACTATAATTAAATCAATGAACTATACATTTAACACCTTTATTAATCATAAAATAGTAAAATAAAATTACTTTATCTTACTCTAGAAGAAGAAAATCTTGTAATATAAGTAATTAAATAAATCATAATTCACATACAAATTCATTTAAAATTAGTGAATTTAGGTAAATATAGTGGCTGTCAATTAAAAATTGCAATATTACAAATCATAAGGTGAGGTTTTAAAATGTGATATCTTTCAAATGAAATAAATAAATTAATAATCTTGAGGTAACTAAGTAAAAGTTTAAGTAGATATAATCTTTTAAATGAAAGTAATTAAACTAGCGGCCTAACCAAGTAAGGAGCTCCTTAAATTAACTTAAAATATACTATGCTTTTATTCCATTTACGTTTTAAAGTAAATATAATTTCTCAGAAATTCGTCAATTTATAATTTGCTGAGACCGCTATGTTTACAGATATTATCGTAAATAATATTGACGGTTTCATCAGTCGGGATATTCTGAGACATGCCATATTGACCCAGGTACATTTATTTGGATATTGCGCAACACTGTGGTATCGTTACATTTGAAAGACTTTGTTTGCGAGTAGGTTAGCCAACGGCTTTATTCCGTACCGCGCGCTGATGGAGGACAGCCGGTAGCTAGGTTCGAATCGGCCTGTTATTTAAAAGTTTGAACGAGCCTTCGGATAGTGTCACGGCATCGCCTAACGTGCGGCGAGTTTAAAGTAAGCCAATCGCGAGCTGTGGCTTACGGTCATGGTGAGACCGAAGATGATTACTCCGGATTGCCAACTTCATCCATCGCAGTGCTAACTTACTAGTTAATATGGGAGAAGTTTGATATATGACCTGCGCCCTACGGTTTTGATATGTATAATAAGTAACAGCTGAATTTAGAAATCTACATCTGTTCATATTTCGGCTAACTTCAACCTAAATATTAAGTGGTTATGTTCCAACGGTCGTGTGCTTTGTTTTGAGAATGCGGTTGCGATCTCGAGCCATAGCCGACTGGGAAACCTCCTCTTTTGAATGACACCAGTGAATCTATAAAACCAGCAGTGGTTAAGGGAAGGTGGTCAGTCGTCAGTCATTCGTTGTTCAGAAGGCAGTCTGCATGTCAGTCGTGATTGTCATATTCTTTGTCTGTTATCTAAGTACTACAATGCTACTATTTCTATATAACTGGGATAGAATATTATGAACAGTGAAGCGTTATTCAAACCACATTAAAATTCACCGTCCTGGTGTGAATCACATCTGAGAAATTCGGCAGTTATAAGTCCGTATGTGTGGTAGTTTCCTGTATACGTGTGACGCTTCGATATTATGCCGAGTGCGGTAGGCAACGCGTATGTGAGAACTTGATAGACAAAAGGACTGTATCCATGGATACCGGTATAAATCGCGTGAACTGAATTAACTGTGCTATACACCAACATTTATCGGGTCGGTATCGCGATCGCAGAGGTTGTCTGTCGAAACAACGCCGAGCGCTTGAACTTTAATATTATTGGTACATTGGAATTTGATTATTAACTTTTGTCTTTTACTCTTGAACTTTAATATTATTGGTACATTGGAATTTGATTATTAACTTTTGTCTTTTACTCGAAGAATAAACGAAGGTGCAGTGTACAAAGTATGCCAGGAACTTAGACTAGAAATTATCGGAATAAAGTAATCAGCTGATTTTGTTCATTTGTTTATACAACAATCATGTGCATGTACTCTTTGATCTCGTCGGAATGCAGCAACAGTCGTCGACAATCCAATGACTGTTGAGAACCGTAATTATCCAGTGAAATACCCTGTATTCTCTTTAACTTTTTAAATCGAAGTCTACAGGCGTACCGGTATCGTGTTATTTAATTTAATAAATTGGTTATGGCGCACATTCACGCTATCTCCTGTTCACTTGTAGGCGCCATCATACGTTATTAGATATGTTCATAAGTGTACAATCAAGGAAGAAGTAGAGGTGAGAAAATACTAGGTTTTTGTACTGTTATCTGCCATATAGAACACTGAAGAGGACACTATATAGGATGGCAAAACACATAGTGACCATGTTTACTTGGTGACGGTGGGGTGATGGCGTCATACCTGACGTCACAGGGTGAAAGTGAGAGACAAGGAATTGATATCCGAAAGCTAAGTCCGAATTATCGCTACTTCGCATGCGCAACAAATTTAGTTATTCAACATTTCACCGTTGACATAAACATGATCGTCACACCACACCCTGTTCCGCTATAGACAAGTCATGGGGTACACCTGGTAATGGCGACTCGAGCCGTGATGTCGGACTGGTCCGCCAATCCTTCCGCTCGGAACGAAGGGGGCGTAACACCTGCTGTCCCGATGGGCGTGCGTTCATCGATATATGTACATATCCAATTTTCTCACCTAATTTCCTTTTTTGGACATGATAGAATTCGCCCTTCAGGGTAAACAATTTCTGAGGCTCGAACTGGAGACAGCGGGAATGTGTACGGGTCCCTAATAAAGTATTACCTCCGTGATAGTTTGAACGGATATCTATACGATATACCGGAAAACTTGCAGAAGTTACAACTCCTGTCTTTGTAAGTATTAAATCAACGAACCTACAGATATTTAAAAATATTTTTTTAAGTTAATCTTATTACGTAAAGTATTTCCTATACCTAAATTCGAAACTTATCCTAGAAAACGTAATCTACTGAACACCACCAACTGAAATTGTCATAAAATTCAAATAAATATCATTACTGCCAATTTCTACCAACAAGCACTAACCACCAATATATAAATAGCACTGAATGGATCACACACGCACAAAATTAAACAGTTTCAATAGGTTTTAACGACTTTATCACTACAGTACTGCAAGATGACTCTCAACAGCAGACCATTCACAAGCGCATCCAACAAAGTCAATATGGCTGCGTAATACATTTTGTACATTATCTGTTTACACTTCCTTATTCCAGACAGTGTTTTGCACACTGGTAGAATGCATTACTCTGTTGCTATACTCCTTGTAATCTGCATTACCATAATTCACCCCCGAGTATTTGAAACTGTCTGCAATTTCAGGGATTTGACCACCAAATTTCCATAATACCTTTCCCTTACGTTTCTCCTCTTCATATCACCACGGTCTTGCTTTTCTCTGCACTGCTTTCATACCATATGTTTCAATTTTCTCATTCAGTGCATCAGCTTGTTCTTGTACTTGCCTATCATAATATTACTTTCAACTTCTTATATCTTCTGGATGTGTCGTCAACTCTCCATCTTCCACTTTCATCAGCTCTGTATAAACTCTTTCTTTTCTATTACTACATAATTATAATTAGATACAGAATAGAATAGATTTTAGTAATAATTAAAAATGATGGTCTGAAAAGCAAATATAATTGAAGAGGTGGATAAATTAAAAAATTGCGATGGTGTTAGCGTTGGCGCGTCGTGGTGTGAGGTTTCGTCGTGGCAAGGGAAATTGTCGCTAACTAGGCCTAATTCATCTGGAAATCATCCTGCAGTAACGAACAGATTCAGTGTTTTACGCAAAGTTCGGGAAGAGCAGGGAAGCACTTCTTTCTCCCAAGACACGAGTTCTCCGACGACCGTGATCAAGAAAGTAAGGAAGGAGAAGAAAGTGAAACTGTTTGGTGATAGTCATGGTCAAGGCCTTTCAGCATCCAGTAGAACTGCGAGGCGACAGTGAAATGACAGGTTTTATTCAACCAGATGCCCCTTTCAGAAGTAGTGAAACTTCTCTTGATGAATGCTGATAAACGCTCGTCAAATTACGTCGTAGTTATTGTCGGCAGAACCAGCGACGTTGCGAGAAATGAAGACCATCAGGCTCCAAGTATTGTGGAAAGGACTCTAGGTAAGCTGGCCCATACAAATGTTGTTGTTGTTGGTGATGAGTTGTGGGCTTTTACCGTGGTCATTTCACCCATTCTAAAATCCTTTACTTGCTGAATAACACTAATACAAGCAAACACTTTAGTCCATAATAAGTCGTCATTTCGAAGGGACTCACACCACTATATTCCACTAAATCACTATCACTGAATACTTCAAAAATATGATGAACCACCCCAATGGAATCAGTAGTATCTGAATACGATCCACCATACACCACATAGAGACTTATAATGCAATATTTGCATCATCCAAAAACGTATTTAGAACTTTAATGGTCTGAGCAGAAGGATTACATAGCAAACAAGAAACACTGGTTGGAAAAACCTGCTTGAGTCGCATGAGACTACTAATAAGCTTCCTACGCGGATTGACATATAGAGGACATTGAAAAAGTAGATGATTCGCATCTCCATGACGAGCACCACACGAACAGTTTGGATCCTGTGTCAAATGGAACCGAAATTTATATTGGGGCGTAAGGGCATGATTAAAACGCAACCTAATGATGTTAGTAATATGCCTTCTGGAATATGATCCGCTCATAAACCATGGGTTTACCGGTATAGATGTTTGTAGTTGATAATAAAAGGTACCTTTGACCTGTGCAGTCTGTCGCAGAGTGTTTAATTACAGCTACATAATCGGATGAAGGAACAATATTATTAGAAATCGTAACAGGGAGGCGAGAAGCTTGTTTTGCAAGGAAATCCGCTTGTTCATTACCCAAAATACCCACGTGTCCGGGCAACCGGACTAATGTTATATAAATACCGGAATTATCAAGCATATAGAGAAGACTTTTAACGTTATATACTATACCAGGAAGGCCTAGGTCCTGACACATATAAATTAAAAACTTTATTTCCAGCATACAATTCCACTCCGATACGTGAGCAGCTGTGTGAAAGAATGTTCTAGTACCTACTACACTTCACGAGCAAGTCAAGCAAGGTCAAGTGACGTCACCGCCGTTTACAGCTCACTTCCCCTACAGATACTTCTAGACGTTTTTTTCATTTTTAACGCCTGGACGGATTAAAATGAGACCAACGCTAAACTATAGCTAACATTATAGAAGTAATGCCCTGCAAATTTCAAGTCAATCCATCCAGTAGTTTTCGAAATATAACGATTTAAAGTTTGGGAAGAATGAACACCCCTTCTTCAGCTGATTCATAGCGCCGCCCACCTGGCGTGTATATATATGCCACTGGGCCAAGGCCAGGGAGAGAGCAGTCTGACCTGTGTGGCGAGTACAGTCCGTCAGTGCAGTCTCGTCAGTGAAGAAAGTATGCTCCGTCGCGATTCGCGAGGACGTGCTTATGGCCATGATCGAACGCCGTTGAACTAGTACCATACGTGAAGTTCCAATACGCCACGATGACGGTAAAATTCTAGACGTTTCCGTAATATAACATTTGTGAAATTATTGACTGAATAAGACCATAATTCGGAGTGATAATTCAAGTTACTGATATTTTACGGACTGGCACACTTTACTAATTTTGTGTAATTGTGGACTCTGACGATATCTTAAATTATCGAGTGCGGCAAAACGGAAATCATAATGTACGACAATTTTAATCATTCTAGGGCACATTCTTTTAAGACAGTATAACAGTGAACTGTGTGTAACATTATTTTCTTAACATTTGTTCCATAACAGGACAAGACTTTGCTATTTTTCCCAGTGAACTTTCTCGATATTTTGATCAACACTATAATAAACTCAGAGAACATAAAGAACTTTTTATTGTTATATTAAATAATTCAGACTAGTTTTATATAAACACGACCAGAAAATCACCTTAATCTGCCAATAACAATTGTTCAGAGACTGTGATAAAAACTATTGCAAATTACATTTTCAAGTGTTTGAACTGTGCTTATTACTTCGCAATCATAATTTCAGACGTAATCAGTGACGATTATGAACTGTGTTTTGTGCCACAAGGATTGTAAATATTAATTTAATATCGTAAAATTAGAGTTAGAACAGAACTGTGTATCACGACAGTGAGTGGTAATAATTTCCGTGATTACTGAATTGAATAGTGCCAATTGAACTTTCCGTGTGCTAATATCACCTCCAAGAGTAACGGGAAACTTGGCAAAATACTACATCCTGCTACATCGACATCATTCCTTCATCTATGGTACCCATTGAGGGACGTCGACGTGATCTCTTCACGGAACATTGCCGAGTTCGAGTCTTCTTCCGCACTCCGTGGAATGTTCCAGATGTCGAGTCTCCAAATTCAACTTTTCGTAAACAGATATATCTATTCTGAGTGAGTTAATACAAACTGACTTTTACCAAACAGTTAATCCAATACAGTGATATTATAAGTGCTTCGTGTGAAAAGTATTCCATAATTTTCTCATCATATCAAAGAAGTTCACATTCTGTGACAAATTTATCTCAAAGTTAATAAGTTATTGAAATTCACGTTACCTAGATAGACTTTAGGGTTTTCAAGTGCTTTATTATCCTTTCTTACAATCCAAACTGAGAGACAGTCCACAAGAGTTTAAATATTTTACTCAACTTTTTCATTATAAATGTGTGTGTTCATTTTGTGTGATTTAAAACTTAGAAAGACTCTAGATGCAAAATTGATATCTTATGTTCTCACGAGATTTAGAAAACTGTAGGATATTAATGTCCTATGAAGCGGTGATATTTATTTTCAAACTGACTTCAAGAAGGTCACGATATAAATCTTTGATTTTGACAAATATTGATGATAGATTTGAGTTCTACAGTAAGATTGTAGGATGATCTATCTACTGATATTAATAATAAATTTTATAGAAAAAGATATAACCATCTATTTTTCGCCCTACGATTCTATCCTTCTCTGTATCGGCTCCAAAAACACCGTACACTACCTGAGATCCTTCTCATGCCCAAAACCCACTATCATTTCCTGGTACAATACATGCCAGTTATAAGATAGAGCGTAGGAAATCAGGGACTGCAACGCACTCAGCGCATCCGTATATATCGTAACTCGCTTTATAGTCATTCCGCTGAAGAAAGAGTAAAGCTTGTTGGATAGCGAATCATTCCGCGGTAAAGATCGAACAATCACTAGGTAAACCCTATTGTTTCTTGACATTTATTGAAGGTATACAGAAAGCGGCTCCAACTCGTGGTATTCTTAGCACGATCTGTGTATATATCTATGCTTGGAGAGACACAGGAAAGTTTCAACCTTATACAAATGTGATAGTGGCAAATGTGCCCCATAGTCATAGGCAAATATGGAGTAATTTCAAAAATGTTACACTATTGGACATCAGTAAATTAAACCAAACTTCTTGTACGAGGAATGGCATGCACTTGAATAGACTGGAGAAGCAATATGGAAGCAATTTAATAAGTAACATCATTACAATTAAACATCAGGAAAAGACTGTCCTAGAGCTATCTAGTCCGGAAAACATGTGTTCGATTCTGGACCCAATAACATTTCAGTCGAGAATGTAGGTCCAAAATTGCATAATGAGTTGGAGGGTGGGAATATGCAGTTGAAAATATTTCATCAGAACATTCAGTGTCTTAAAAATAAAATTTTAGAATTACAAGTAATTTTAAATTCAATTCAGGATGTTTTGTTTATCTGTTTGGATGAACATTGGTGTAATAATGATGAACTTGAACTCATTAATATCGAAGGATATTATCTGGCAAGTAGTTATAGTCGGGTTAATAAAGAATATGGGGGATTTTGTATTTTTGTTAAGTCAGGAATTGAATGTAAAGAAAGGAAGGATCTTGAAGTGCATAATTCTGAATTAGATCTTGAACTAACTTCACTGGAATTTAAGCTTCCCTATGGTAAAGGAGTAATTGTGTTAACCGTGTACCATTCACCAGGTGCTGATGTTGAGATTTTTTTAAGAAAATTAGATCAAGTCCTTCATAATTCATAACATTTTTGGTAGGAATAGCAGCACAGAAGTAATACTTTGTTGTGATTTTAACATAGATTTCGCTGAAGAAAACCTTCCGTCAACATCACAACTACTGCATGTTCTTCAAAGCTGTAATCTAAAACACGTATTTTTTACACCCACCTGGGTAACCGCCACCTCAGCTACAACAATAGACAACATTTGAATTAATTTCCATTGTTATAAATGCAAACATCCAATATAAAGTTTGGGTTATCAGATCATTATGCTCAACTAGAAATTGAGAATGCTAACAAGCACTCAACCAGAATTAATTAACTCGTTTTTTCTGTGCAGCTGCATGTGACAGTTTCATTGAAAGTCTTAAACTTCAGACCTGGGATCTAATAGCATTTGGTCATAGCAGTGACCTATTTAAGCATTTTTAATGCAATTTGAATTACATTTTACAAAAAATTTCAGTAATTAATGAATATTAAAAAAGCCATGGATCACGAAGTGTATATGGATTTCAAGTCAAAAATGTAAATTACTAAGTAGATTAGCACAGCAGAGTTGTGACCGGGTTTTTTTAAGAATGTTGAAAACTACAAATCAGTCTATTGAAGAGTTCTTAGGGCGGCTAAGATAATGCACAATAATAAGAAAGTTAAAGAGTCGTGTAATAAACCATATGGAGTGTAATCAAGGGAGAAACCAACAAACTCGCAGTTGGAAGAAGTTGCTGCCATAAAAAGTGACAAGGGAATAACAAATGAATGACCCTCGTCATTTGGCTAATTATGTAAATGATTTCTTTCTACCCCTACCATACAATTTTGAAAATGCAAATAAATCTGAACTTCCACAGGTGTAGATGAAATTCCTACAAAATTCATTAAAATGAGCTCCTTATCTGGTACCGTACAAATGATCTCATCAGTGAATCATTTTCTAGTGGTTACTTTCCAAATCTAAAAAACAGCTAAAGTTATCCCAGTCTTTAAAAGTGGAAACTTAAACGATTTACATAATTACAGACCAATATCAATATTTACTGGCATTTCAAAAATATATTTTGAGTTTCCTACGAAAGATCAGCTTACTAAATTTTAAATCAAATGTAACTTGTTAAATAATGCACAACATGGGTTCAGAGCTGGCAGATGTACTTTGTCTGCTTTATCACATTTGACACAGTTGGTTGCAAATGCTCTTGATAATGATGAAACTGTGATAGGACTTTTCCTTGACCTTTCAAAGGCATTTGATACTGTTGATCTTGAAATATTGTTGCACAAATTACATCAGACTGGGGTGAAAGGAATTGTTAACGACTGGTTTAGATCATACCTGGATAAACAATCCCAGTTAGTTAAAATTACACATTGTAACAGTAAAGAGCATAATGAGACATATCACTCTCAGCTGAAAAACATAGACTTAGGTATTCTGCAGGGTAGTATTTTGGGGCCTCTTCTTTTCTTGATCTATTTGATTGATCTTCCTCACAATGTTCAAGTAGAAACTGCAGTTCTATATGCTGATGATACAAACATAATCATTAATAATCCTTACCCGGTGTCTTTAGAAACTATAGCAAATACATTTCTGTGTAGGTTAGAATCGTAATTCAGGAAAAACAAATTAATTTTGAACCCGAAAAAGACCCAATACATGGAATTCCAGTCATCTAACTGCCATGAAAAACTGCAATAAACACAACCTTATATTAAATGCAAATGCAATTGAAAATACACTAACCACAAAATATTTAGGTGTCCATATATATGAAAAATTAGAATGGGATTGTCATATTAAAACATAGGGAAGTCTCTGAGTACTCTTTGTTATGCCTCAAGGATTTGTCTAATAGTTGTAGTAAAGAATATGTTAGTATAGCATATTTTGGATATTTCCATTCAGTCATCACTTATGCTATTGATCTCTGGAGCTGCTACAAATCAAATCTTGTTGTTATTTTTTGAATACAGAAACGAGCTATCAGAATTATATCAAGGCGTAACAGGTATGCAGCAGCTTCGAATCCAAAGTGATGATTAATTGAAAAATGGTTAGGTCATTACAGACCATTATTTAAGAGACTAAGGATACTCCCAATACCAAGCATATACATCATGCAAAGCATTCTACATGTGAAAAGAAATATTGTTCACTTCAGAAAGAATTTTTACAATTACAATTACCAGACGCGAACAAGCAAAAATATTTTTAATGAGCACAAGAGTAAAACCATTGCCTTGAGACATGTAGACTCTGTTGGAATCAGATTATATAATAAGCTTCAAATAAGATTAAAGATATTAGTCCTGTCAATTCATTTACCACAGCTTTAAAAAATCTCCTATTGAGTAGCTGCTTCTATAGTACAGAAGAATACATGATGAAAAGCTGGTAATGATGCTATTATTTATTAACTTGTAAATGTTCTTAATGTCTAGTTTATAGCCTTAAAAGTATGATAATGTCACATTGAATATATGTGCTGTCCTAACATTGAGGTATTTGGTGTTTCTATTTTTTTCTTTTTCTCCTTTTTCAAAATGTTCATTATTGTGCATATATTATTGTTAGTATTAAGAAATCACTATACTGTAGGCATATTTCAAACCATTTAATTGTACAGTGAATGGAAACTAAATAAATTAATGAATGAAAATGAATAATAGGAACCACGTGATAATAATATTATACATGATGCAAACAAGAGGGGAAAGTAGAAATATGAAAACTTTACGCAGGGGCTACCTGAACTTACTCCCAACCAAAAACACTTCTGGTGTGGGGTAGAGGAACAAGTAGCATACGGTACATAAGGTGACGCAAAGTTACGGGAGGGAACCCCGAGGGAATGAAATTTACTGATCAATTACACAGTTATCAAAGCAAGGAAAATGGGAAATGTCTCCGAAACCAAACAGTGGGGCCCAGCTTGAATAGTTAAGGCATCTTAATAATTGGGTGGCGAATCAGGACGGGCACAGGTAAACTCTTATGCAAAAAGAATAGTAAACATTAAATTTAAATTAAGATGGAAATGAAACCAACAGTGCTTACCCCAAGGCAAGCCATCCTCGTGAGAGGATCCCCGAAATGCATCTGCTCGCTGAACGGACGAGAAATGAAAAGACCACGAAATCTTGCCTCGCTCTCTTGAGGAGGCCGAGGCTGGCCCCGGTCCGATCACCAGGTAACCAAACAGGCCACAGAAGCTTACCTCTCACCACCCAGATCCACCAACCAAAACCTCTGTTATTTTTTCCAACCAAAATATTTATCGAGAACTTTCCTTCTTACGAAACTATGCTTGTAGAATCAACAAGGGTAGACATCCCCTGCTCCGAAAGTCTAAGTCATGACGTTTTCACAATGTTCAAGAATATCACCAATCATGATAACCCTTTATATTTTATATCACCTAGCAATAATGATAACCCTTTACAATTTAGCCGTAGTTACGTATCATAATGGCATACATTTTTCTCTCTTTCTTCTCTATAAAATTATCCCAATACAACACACTTTTCTTTTTCTTTTGTTACCTGCGTAACAATTTTTCCCTCTCGGTAAATATTTTTGAAATAGCCACATGGCTGTAGAAAAACTGTGTTCTTAATAGTGGTTCGCCGCTTCGTTATTTCTTTTTTCAAAACTTATAAGCTGGAAACTTCTCCGCTGAAAAGGTTATTTGTTGTCCAGCTAACTGTGCGCTCGTCCTGTCTGTGCCTTACTGTATTCTCCTGCACTCTAGTGGCGTAGGTATGAACTACCTCGCGAACTACCTCACCACTCGGCGGCTCTCCCTCTGTGTACATGTGATCGCTGTGGCAGTAGACTGTGGAATCTCGGGAAGAAAACGCCATTGTGTTTTGTGAGAAGGAGATGGATGTGTGGGGCTCCTCTCTCCCTAGCGAGATGATTTCTCCAAAAGTGTTCGAGCCTGGTTAAAGTTACATTGGTAGGGCTTTGCCCTGGTGAAAACTGCAAGTTAATTTTGTTTTATATTCCTCGCCTGGAAATTGTATTTTATGCATTTCTTCAACATACGTAAGTAGAATGTACTACCGAAGCGTCTTCACAACTTCATCTGGATGAAACTGTAAGTGTTGATCCAACTAAACTTTTACCGATTTATTGTGAAAGACCTGAAAATTTCCCTATGTGAAGAAAGTGTGTGCGACACGATGTAATTTGGCGTCATCTAAAAACTAAGTCTTGCCTTGTGGAATTTCAAATTTTTTTTGGCTTTTTAAATGGAACTTATAGCATGTGTAATTTACGTTAGTTGACTAGGGACTTGCGTGCTATGTGAACGAGTTTTTTGAATTCTTCGAAATCGTAATTTGAAATCTTGATCTTTATTAATGGCTTTCTAGGCCTAAAAGTTTGGTGGTAAAAGCTATTATTTAACTGGAATAATTAACCAAGCGAGTCGCTCCATGGATGTGGGGGTTACGTGTATATTCTGTTCCGGTTCTTTCTTCTTTCCTTGCTTCTCTGTTTAATTTAATTTTTAAATTAATTTTTCTTTTCTTGGTATTTGGGTGGTTTTCTGGGCCCGGTTTTCTCTTGTCCTTTGTAAGTATTCGCCTATTGTTGTTTTGAGGCCTGGCATTGGCCCCTTCTTTCCCTTGACCTATTGTTAGTCGTTGCCATGGAAACGCTAAGGTTGTTGATGTTGTTGTGATGGGATTGATGATTTTAATTGATGTGCCTGTTATGAAATCTGCCTTGTGGGCGGTTCAGCTTGGTCCCTTTTATTTTTCTTTGGCAATTTAAAAACCTCCTTCCGCTCATTTTATCTCCCGGTGTCGCGCACCTTATTATTATTATTGTTATTATTATTTTTCGGGAATTTGTACGTAAAACCTACCCATCCTTGTAGGGGCTCGTTTGGATACATCCTAAACAAGGTTTTCTGTATCAATAAAAACAAAAACTTTTTCTGTCAAGGTTGTTTTTCAAGGTTGAAAAGATGTTTGAAAAACTTAGGTACTGGTCAAGGAAATCTTTTGGTTTGCAAGAAACTTCATGAGTTGATGAGGTGTTTCATTAATCTACGTAGTCTTACTAAGTCCTTAAAAAAATTAAATAATTATTTTCTTTATTAACGGTCGACCGTAGGGTTTTAGTTTGAGTTTTAAGTTGTTATATTTAATTTTTTTTTCCAGCGAGGATATTCCTTTCAATTTTGTTAATTACTTAATTTTGCTGATTAAATATCTCTTTGTTCCCCAAAGGTGTTGGCATTTTCCTTTAAAGGGGTGATAATTTGATATGACCAGGTGCACTTTTATCCGCTCCTCTGGGGGCTCTGTGTTTTTTCTTATGGTAAGTGCCTTTCTTCCTTTTTAAAGTGTTAGTCTAGTACGTTTCCATGTATCTGAACCGTGCCTTGGCTGCATGGTCAGACCTTTGGTGCTGTCACTTGGGGTAATTGCGGCTTTAATTGCTCTAAGTGCTACAGTTCGTGGCAGCAGATCTCTGGTTAATTGATTTGTGTGCCTCTTGCTTGGATCTCCCCGTAGGTCTGTTGTACCCTCATTAAATTTATTTTGCACTGTGTACTATATGCTTTAATCTCCCTTTCATTAAGGTTATCTATTTTGTTTATGCCAACTACCTGGGTTTTTTGCATTGTCCCTTTAAAAGAACCTGGTCATGGGGAAACTTCAAATTATTTGAGGATTCAAAGAGAGTAAAAACTGAAACTTGTAATGTATCTTCCTATGAAAGGAACGCTTTTATTTGGATTAATTTGTTAATTTATTGTTTCATGTACATCAACTATGGCGAGGGCTGTGCTGTTCCCATACCAGCTTAGGAAATCAGAGCTAGTTTATGAACTCACTATCAGGGGCATCAATCCTGTTAACACTGTTGCTAAGTGCGCTGATTTGCTGACATCACATGTCCAGGTTCCTATTAATCTAGATTCTGTAAATATGTGCTGCAACTTTGGTGAGTCTCTAAATTTAATTACTGATTCCCTTACCGAAATTGAAATTGTCAGACAAGAATTCATTGAAACTTCCCCCACTAAGGGGCAGATTAACAGACTTAAGGCTAGGGTGTGGCATTATTTAGGTCGCATCCAAGATTTGATTACTATGTGTCCTCAACCCAGTCTTGTTTCTGAAAGTACTATGCTGTTGTCCATTGCTTCTAGTATTTCTGCTGAACTAGACATAATGCTAGCAAGTAAGGATATGGAGAATTTATGGGTTGTTGAGAGGGAAACCTTTTCTTTTCCTAATTCTAATAATGTTTCTAGTCATGCTGATCCCTCACTTAATAATCAAGCTTCATGTTTACAGTCTCCTCTGTTCTTGAGAATCTGTAAGCCCGTTTAAATTGTGCTCCCTCTCACTCTTCACTAAAGAATCTTTTCAACGGAGTTAAAAATTTCTCCGTCAATTCAATTGAAGAAAGTACCAGGTTTATGAGGTTCCTGGTAGAAATGACAGAGTCGGGTAATGTGTATTCTGTTGATGACTTAGGAATTTTCCGAGCCCTATTCTCTCATTGTGAGGGAATCTTGAAACGTGAAATCTCTGAAGCAATTTCAAATAATTTAACGATTATGGAATTTCATGAACTTGTATTATCTAAATTTATTCCTTCCTTAGCATTGCAAAGTTTGATTCCTCAGTATTGCTTTCGGACTCAATTGCTCAATGAAAATCTTTTAAACTATGTACTAGATTTACAGTTTTATTGCAAGGTATTTCGAATTTCGGTGCCAGAAGAGGAAATGGTGGCCCGTATTCTGAAAGGTATTTCCCCTGCCTATCGATCCTACCTCTCCCTCACGAAGAGTCCGACTAATTTTCTTGAATTAGGAGCTGCGTGTACCTTTGCTGAAGATGTAAAGCACGAGGATGCAGCAAGACCTATTTGCCACCCTCCTCCTACTCTGAACCCTGTTTCGTCTCAAACTAGGGATAGTGGAATTCCAAAAAATGTTATCATTGCGGGTCACGTGATCACCTTAGGAATGCTTGCCCCTCAGTCAAGCGTGGATCTGGTCCTTGTTGTTATTTGTGCGGCTCGAGGCAGCACCTTAAAAATAATTGCCCTACTTCGTTCCGAAAACGCAGTCAATGACTAAGACCTAATGGTAATTCTGGTGAATCGCTTGCGCCCGAATTTTACGTGGATTCTGAAAAGGTTATTTGCCCGCAGGAATGTAATAAGATCTCCCCTTTGGTTGAGTCTAAAAGTACCTTCGCGAAGGTGGAACTGAATAATGAACCCATTGTTGCTCTTATGGACTCGGGTAGCGTCGTCACCTTAATTGATGCTAATTGTATGATGTAATGAGGTCCCCTTGTAAACTGCCTGAGTTGAAGAAGGTCAATGTTGCATGTGTCACGGCTAATAAGGATAATATGAAAATTTTAGGGTCCGTTGATGTGAAATTGCGTATTGGTAATTTTACTTGGAAGGTTCATTGCTTGGTAACTCCAAAGCTAGCGTGTAGCATTATTTTAGGTACGGACTTCTTGTCAAGAACTGGTTTAATTTTGGACCTCCAGGCTAGAAAATTTCACTTTAAATTTTCCCCAAATTGTAAGTTTGATATTATTGATGCTCCGTTGGGTACCTTCAGTGTTTCTTGTGTAGGTACGCCGCTACCTAGGGAGAACAACGAAATAGATCAGTTGGATCTTAGTCATTTGGATTATCAGCAAGCTAATCGTGTGCGTGACTTGTGCCACCAATTTCCCGATGTGTTCACTAGCAAGTTAGGAGTTACTGATTTTCTCGAGTATCAGCTTGAGCTATCTGATAACACTCCTGTTAGATCTCCTCCTTACCGTCTTTCACCTCCTAAGATGTTAGAACTCAAAAAGATTATCGATCAGATGCTTGCCGATGGGATCATCAGACCGTCCACTTCTCTCCATGCATCTCCTGTTTTTGTAGTACCTAAACCGTCTGGGGGCTATCGAGCTGTTATCGACTACAGGGCTTTGAACCGCAAGATCATCTTGCAATCAATCGCTTTACCCGATTTGCACACTTGTTTTGGGTGGTTCTCAGGAGCCAAGTTTTTCACAGTGTTAGATCTCAATCAAGCATATTACCAAGTCCCGTTGTCTAAGTCATCCATTCCACTGACTGCTTTCATTACTGATTGGAACCTTTACGAATTTCTGAGGCGCCCGTTTGGGCTCTTGTGGTGCAGCCGTCCTTACGAGGCTGTTAGATTCGATACTCTCGTTTATTAAATTCAAGTTCGTCTTTCGTTATCTTGATGACTTTGTAATATTCCCAAATTCCTTTGAAGAACATATGGAACACGTTAGAGAAGTCCTGGATCGCTTGAGAAAAGCTGGACTAACTGTTAAGTTGTCTAAGGTAGCGTTTACTAAGCCGAGTATGTCTTTCCTTGGACATGTGGTTTCCTCTGATGGTTTCTCCATCGACCACACTAGGACTCAGGCTATTAGGGACTTTCAACCCCCTAAAGATGTCAAAGGCATCGCACGGTTCGTAGGCATGGTGAACTTCTTCAGGAAATTCATTCCAAATTTTGCAGAGATAGCAGCTCCTCTAAATGATCTCAGACGTAAGGATGTCAAGTTCATCTGGGGCCCCTCCCAGAAGAAGCCTTTGAGACCCTGAAGCTTGCCTTGCCAAATGCTCCTGTGTCGGCTTTACCCGACTTTAGTAAACGCTTTATTGTACAAACTGATGCCTCAGGAAAAGCTGTCGCTGGTGTACTCTCACAGGAATATGAGGATGGTTGTAGACCGGTTGCCTATGTGTCTAGGATCCTCAATAATCTGGAGAGTAAGTACTCCATCTATGAATTAGGATGTTTGGCCGTGCTGTTTGCACTCGAAAAATTCAGACCTTTCATTGAACATGTAAATTTCGATCTAGAAACAGATAATCAGGCTCTGTCTTGGGTCTTGAACCGTCCCAAAAGAACGGGCAGAATCACTAGATGGGCGCTTAGGATCTCAGCCTTCAGTTTTCAAGTAAAGCATATTAGGGATTCGGAAAATGTCATCGCTGACAGCCTTAGTAGAATGTTTGACGGGAGTTTTGGTCTTGATGAAAAATCTAAGGTTGAAGAAAATGATGAAACTAATGTTGCTAGTGTGGGTGCCATTCTTTCGGATCTACCTTAGTTGTACCATGAGTATGCAGATCATCAAAAGGCTGATCCTGATTTGAGAGAAATCATCGACAAAATTAGTGATGGAATTGTGGTCAAACCTTATTCTCTGGTGAAGAGTGTCTTATACTGTAAAGGTCGAAGCGGCGCTAATTTCAAAATAGTTGTTCCTAAGGTTTTAGTGCCAATCATCTTCAAGTACTATCACTCTTGTCCCATTGGTGGCCATTTAGGCACCTTAAAAACTAGGCAGAAAATTAGACAATTCTTCGTTCGGAAAAGAATGGATGGTGATATCCGAAACATGATTAGGTCCTGTAAAATTTGTTCTATAAGTAAACCTAGTCTTAACAATCGTTTGGGTCTGTTATCTTCCTCACAAGCCTCTCGCCCTATGGAACGGTTATTCATCGATTTCGTAGGTCCGCTCCCTCGCTCTACCTTGGGAAACACTCATATCTTTGTTGCTATTGATGCGTTTCCTAGATTCTCTTGGATTTTCCCCACTAGATCTACGACTGCTCGTACGACTATAAGCTGCCTAAATTCTATCTTCGCATCCTTCGGCCCCCCAAGTTTCTGGTTTCTGACAGTGCCAGTGCTTTAACTGGTCACTTGTTTAAGAAGTACCTTTTTGAGTTGAGCATTTCCCATGTCACCACTACCCCATACTATCCTAACCCTTCTTACGCCGAAAGAATGAACAGGAACCTCAAATCTCCTCTAAGTGCATATCATCACAATAACCAATCCAAGTGGGACTCTTGCCTGCACTGGTTGGCTCATGCCATCAATTCTGCCACACACGAAACTCATGGTAAGACCCCCATGTCACTTATGTTCATCTACACCCCGTACTCTCCTATATCCAATGTTTTGGGCATTGATGATCTTCTTTTTTTTGCTAGGGGCTTTACGTCGCACCGACACAAATAGGTCTTATGGTGACGATGGGATAGGAAAGGCCTAGGAGTTGGAAGGAAGCGGCCGTGGCCTTAATTATGGTACAGCCCCAGCATTTGCCTGGTGCGAAAATGGGAAACCACGGAAAACCATTTTCAGGGCTGCCGATAGTGGGATACGAACCTACTATCTCCCGGATGCAAGCTCACAGCCGCGCGCCTCTACGCGCACGGCCAACTCGCCCGGTTGATGATCTTCTTCCAGACTTGTCTAAACCAAATGATGTTCAGAAAATCTGGGATGAAGCCAAGAAGAGTTGTCAGTATCCTATGAGAAAGGCAGGGTTAAGTATAACAAGGGTAGAAAGTCACCTAGGCTGAAGGTTGGCGATCAAGTTTTGTCAAGACCTATCCCATTAGCAAGGCTTTTAACAAATTTTCAGCCAAACTTGCTCCTCTATATCATGGTCCCTGTACTATTTTGCAGTTTTTATCTCCGGTGTCGGTACTGGTGAGTGACCCCATCCCCAAGAGGATTAGACGGGTTCATTTATCCCAGTTAAAACAGGTTAATGCATGTTTGTATTTGCGGATGAGAGCTACTTTTCAGTGAGCAAATTTGATAGGTCACCGTGGGTTATTATGTAATTATTCTGGTCTGGTGTGAACTTAATCATGTAAATTTTTTTCTTCCTTTTCTCGTGTACTGTATTTATTTTGAGGAGTTTTCGGTATTGCTTATTGTACTTACCTTATTTTCCTGTCAAACATGGTTGCTTAGTAGGGTGCGAATTTTTACCACGTGTTTAAACTTTTGGTACCTTATCTGTTGCGTTCACGCCTCCGGTGATTCTTGGCATGATCATGTAGTACTTTCTAGCGTGTACTTGTTCTAATCATTGTATTTTAAAAAGGTAATTGTGGTTTGCGAGAAGCATGTGTACTTTCTCTTGCTCTATTGGTACCCAATTTCTTAATTGTTAATATCTAACTACTCTTTTGGTCTGGGTGCAGGTCAGCTCCATCTATCGTAATTCGATTATATCCTGATCATTTACGATTGCAAAATTTTGAACATAAATTTATTTATTGGCTCTTGAACTGCAGTTGCCTTGGTTTGGTACTCATTTTGGAAAATTGTACGCAATTTCTACTCTGTGCATTGTTGTTAAACCGGTAGTAAAACTGTTAGTCTCCTAACCCCTATTTATTTTGCCCTGTTCTAGTTTTTGATCCTAGTTCTTGTTAACAGATTCCTTTGGGGTGGTATATCGGTTATCTATTCCAATTGTGGTATTGTTTGGTGTGCATTTGTTGAAACGAATTATCTTTTGGTTACCTTGTTGGTGTAAGTTGACTAGGATCTGGATATACCCGGTGTTAGGTCCTGTTGGGTATGTTTTGTTTTGCCTGAGGGTATTGGCAATGGCGGAACTCTGTCGATCGGAATTGGTGGTGGTTAGCTGTTTGTCTTTACGGCATGGGCTTCACAGTCTTCACTGCTTTCTGTCTCCTACTTCTGGCGACACGATTCCCTAGTTTGCGAGTGCTCTGATGTCCTCCTCTGGGGCATTTCTGTTATCTGTTGTGAATTCCCGGTTTACTGAGTTATCTATTCCTAATCATTCTTGTACCGATGGTTTTCTGGTGAGAAAAATCCTGCCCCGGCTAACATTATTTGGTAAATTTTTCTTTTGGGTTTTTCTTCCCGGTAGTTGCGGTTAACTAGGTGGTTTCTTGTCGTATTTCTGCTTGCAGGTGGTATTAATTCTACCCTCTTCTGAAGACCTTACCTGCCTGATTTTAGTTCCTGAAGTGGTGTATTATTCTTGTAGTATGTTATTTAATCGAGTTGTAGCTCCATGTCGTCCTGCCCGGTCTATTTGTTATTGTGGTGTTTCGCACATATTTCACTAATGGATCCTGAACCTGAGGAGTGCGGTCTCCTTTCGTGCCTAGTAGGTATTGGTTTCGGTCCTGACTTAGTAAAGTTGTAAACGGTACCGTGGTTTGGTTTTAGGTTTACCTTGTGAGGTGGAATGATGGCTTCACAACATGTTGTTGAGGGTAGTTGCTGTTTTCTTCCCTTTTTAGCTAACGCATGTCCGTTGTGGTCGATTATGGTTGTATTGTTGTCGTGTAGTATTAGTTATTTGTTATGGCGCTTCGGTATGGGCGGTGTTGCCTTTAATTTACCCTGTGTCCCCGTAGATTGGGAAATAAACCCTGGCATGGATTTACTACTCTCTGTAGATGTGTCTTATCTGCTTGCATATAATGTGAGATTTCTGTATGACCTGGTCTGTTCTTTTGATTTTAATTCTCTGCATACCCTAGTAATCTGACGTCATCATGCAATTATCCTGTACCATAAAGTTCTTCTCGAAATAACCTGCCAGCCTATTGGCCCTTTTCCTTCTGGAGTGTTTGAAAGCCTTGGCTATCGGTTTGTTATCTTGTCGTCCTACGGTGCGCCAGTTGCGTATGGGATCAGCTGGTGCTTCATAGGCGGCATTGAAACCTCCCTTCTATCTGGTCATGTGATTCTTTAGTGGTGTTTTCTATTTCTCTGTTATTTGGAGTGTTTTCCAGCGACCTAGTTCGTGACCTACCTTTCATATCTTATTTACCTTGTTCTATATTTGGTGAGGTACCTGTGACTGAGTGGCCACAGTGTGAGTCTACGGATATCACTTATTTCTAGTCCGGATTTGTCCGAGATCTCTTGTGGATAGCCAGTAGAGAATCTTATCAGGTCTCTGCTCCCATATTCAAGTGGTTGGCTTAATTGAGGTGCTTTACTGAACCTTTTAATTGATTGAGTCGCCCATTGTTAAGGTATATGTTTGTATGTGTGGTAACATTGTGAGAAATATGATTTTAGATTGGGTAACACTCCTGTTTCAATTCGGCCAATTTCTGTCCGGTTTCATCATGGTGTTAAAAATTGTGTTTCATAACCTCTGCTACCCTCCTATTACTCTTTGCTTGGTGTTGTTTTTGGCTCGTTGCTGATGACCAACTATACGCGTACCCTCCATCTGAAAGATCTTGAAGTCTCCAACTGCAGCCTCTACATTCATCTTGTCTTGAGTAATTATTTACTGTAACCCATGAATTTTGATCCTTACCTAGTATCCTGTTTCTGGGAGTTTCTCTTAATGGTAATATAAAAAAAGGTAAACTATATTCTATCCTGTTTCTTGTTTATTTGGGTTTTGCATGGAGTGTATACGTGGAGTTAAAATTAATTTATTGCAAAATTCATTTCTAGAACTTGGTCATGTACTTAAAGGGTTTAAGGGTTGTTAATTGGCTCACTGATTAGTGGTTCTATTCCGTTTAAAATTACAAAAAGAGGTTGTAAGCTTAATTAACTTGTAGTTCTCTGTAACGTTTTTCAACATCTTTTTCCTGGGTCAGGGTCTTGGTTTGGTAATATTATGTATGGACGGGAGTTTCTCTTAGCATTTCTGTTATGGGAATCATTCTGCATTCATGAGTTGGTGCTTGTCTGTAGTTTTTTTCTATGTAACGTTAGCCTCCTGGTTTCGGTTTGTCGATGGTGACGTTATTGTGTAGCCATCCTCATAGGGTTGGTTGTATGTATTGAAAGGTGTTTAGTGGAGATAACTATCTTGGTTTCCTAGGTTATTGTTTTCCTTGTATGTTGTATATTGTATCCCTGGCTATATATTTTGTGTTGGCATGATACTTTAAATGGAATGTAATTTGGTATCTGGATATGGATTGTTTAAATAATTTTGTATTCTGTTCCTGTGCCATACCGTAATCTTAAGTCATGTTAATCTAGTTTAAGGTTAGGTTAAGAATTTTCCGGTTGGACCTTGTGTTGGTGTTTTACGCTCACCAATGTTGTTCAACTCCTTTTCTTCCCTTCCCTTTCTGGCATTTTTCTTTTTTGGGGGTTGTCGTTACCATCCCAATAAGGGGGTGGAAACCAAATGAAGGCGTTTCTTATCTAACGCAAGTCCTATAAATGATTACAAATTTGACAAACATGTAGTGATTTAAGTCTAGGTATGTGATCGAGTGCAGTTAAGACCTAGAAGGTCTAATGTTCTAAAAGCAAACATTTATGAACTTTTCCGAAAGGTGTGTATGTACCACAAGGTAGAGTAACCTTCGATCAGATAATGCATACGAACTTGCGGAAGTTAATTGTTCACATTAAAGCTTAGCAAGAAATTTGGAGGATAAGTATCCCCTGTGATCTAAACCATTAATAAATTTGCCTGCGACTTGTGTGTTGCACAGTTTGGTGCATGGAACTTCATTATAATTGAAAGTGGCTAGACATTTGGTGTCATCTAAGTGACCTGTACTGTTTCTTTAATTCAAATCACATATGTTTGGGTTCTTAATGACTATTGGACTCGTTCTGCTGGTGGTGCATGAACTGAGGCTGGCGATTGGTGGTCATTTTCACATACGGACTATTCTACCAAAAACTTAGTTTGCTTCAAGACCACCGCCTTATGGACGTAAACATGTGCTGCACATGTCAAGATTCGGCGAGGGAGACTGTTACCTGCGTAAAAATTTTTCCCTCTAGGTAAATACTTTTGAACTAGCCACATGGCTGTAGAAAAACTGTGTTCGTAATAGTGGTTCGCCGCTTCGTTATTTCTTTTTTCAAAACTTATAAGCTGGAAACTTCTCCGCTGAAAAGGTTATTTGTTGTCCAGCTAACTGTGCGCTCGTCCTGTCTGTGCCTTACTGTATTCTCCTGCACTCTAGTGGCGTAGGTATGAACTACCTCGCGAACTACCTCACCACTCGGCGGCTCTCCCTCTGTGTACATGTGATCGCTGTGGCAGTAGACTGTGGAATCTCGGGAAGAAAACGCCATTGCTGTTTTGTGAGAAGAAGGAGATGGATGTGGGGGGCTTCTCTCTCCCTAGCGAGATGATTTCTCCAAAAGTGTTCGAGCCTGGTTAAAGTTACATTGGTAGGGCTTTGCCCTGGTGAAAACTGCAAGTTAATTTTGTTTTATATTCCTCGCCTGGCAATTGTATTTTATGCATTTCTTCAACATACGTAAGTAGAATGTACTACCGAAGCGTCTTCACAACTTCATCTGGATGAAACTGTAAGTGTTGATCCAACTAAACTTTTACCGATTTATTGTGAAAGACTGAAAATTTCCCTATCTGAAGAAAGTGTGTGCGACACGATGTAATTTGGCGTCATCTAAAAACTAAGTCTTGCCTTGTGGAATTTCAAATTTTTTTTGGCTTTTTAAATCGAACTTATAGCATGTGTAATTTACGTTAGTTGACTAGGGACTTGCGTGCTATGTGAACGAGTTTTTTGAATTCTTCGAAATCGTAATTTGAAATCTTGATCTTTATTAATGGCTTTCTAGGCCTAAAAGTTTGGTGGTAAAAGCTATTATTTAACTGGAATAATTAACCAAGCGAGTCGCTCCATGGATGTGGGGGTTACGTGTATATTCTGTTCCGGTTCTTTCTTCTTTCCTTGCTTCTCTGTTTAATTTAATTTTTAAATTAATTTTTCTTTTCTTGGTATTTGGGTGGTTTTCTGGGCCCGGTTTTCTCTTGTCCTTTGTAAGTATTCGCCTATTGTTGTTTTGAGGACTGGGATTGGCCCCTTCCTTCCCTGACCTATTGTTAGTCGTTGCCATGGAAACGCTAAGGTTGTTGATGTTGTTGTGATGGGATTGATGATTTTAATTGATGTGCCTGTTATGAAATCTGCCTTGTGGGCGGTTCAGCTTGGTCCCTTTTTTTTCTTTGGCATTTTAAAACCTCCTTCCGCTCATTTTATCTCCCGGTGTCGCACACCTTATTATTATTATTGTTATTATTATTTTTCGGGAATTTGTACGTAAAACCTACCCATCCTTGTAGGGGCTCGTTTGGATACATCCTAAACAAGGTTTTCAGTATCAATAAAAACAAAAACTGTTTCTGTCAAGGTTGTTTTTCAAGGTTGAAAAGATGTTTGAAAAACTTAGGTACTGGTCAAGGAAATCTTTTGGTTTGCAAGAAACTTCATGAGTTGATGAGGTGTTTCATTAATCTACGTAGTCTTACTAAGTCCTTAAAAAAATTAAATAATTATTTTCTTTATTAACGGTCGACCGTAGGGTTTTAGTTTGAGTTTTAAGTTGTTATATTTAATTTTATTTTTTCCAGCGAGGATATTCCTTTCAATTTTGTTAATTACTTAATTTTGCTGATTAAATATCTCTTTGTTCCCCAAAGGTGTTGGCATTTTCCTTTAAAGGGGTGATAATTTGATATGACCAGGTGCACTTTTATCCGCTCCTCTGGGGGCTCTGTGTTTTATTCTTATGGTAAGTGCCTTTCTTCCTTTTTAAAGTGTTAGTCTAGCACGTTTCCATGTATCTGAACCGTGCCTTGGCTGCATGGTCAGACCTTTGGTGCTGTCACTTGGGGTAATTGCGGCCTTAATAGGCGAATACTTACAAAGGACTAGAGAAAACCGGGCCCAGAAAACCACTCAAATACCAAGAAAAGAAAAAATTAATTAAAAATTAAATTAAACAGAGAAGCAAGAAAAGAAGAAAGAACCGGAACAGAATATACACGTAACCCCCACATCCATGGAGCGACTCGCTTGGTTAATTATTCCAGTTAAATAATAGCTTTTACCACCAAACTTTTAGGCCTAGAAAGCCATTAATAAATATCAAGATTTCAAATTACGATTTCGAAGAATTCAAAAAACTCGTTCACATAGCACGCAAGTCCCTAGTCAACTAACGTAAATTACACATGCTATAAGTTCCATTTAAAAAGCCAAAAAGATTTGAAATTCCACAAGGCAAGACTTAGTTTTTAGATGACGCCAAATTACATCGTGTCGCACACACTTTCTTCACATAGGGAAATTTTCAGGTCTTTCACAATAAATCGGTAAAAGTTTAGTTGGATCAACACTTACAGTTTCATCCAGATGAAGTTGTGAAGACGCTTCGGTAGTACATTCTACTTACGTATGTTGAAGAAGTGCATAAAATACAATTTCCAGGCGAGGAATATAAAACAAAATTAACTTGCAGTTTTCACCAGGGCAAAGCCCTACCAATGTAACTTTAACCAGGCTCGAACATTTTTGGAGAAATCATCTCGCTAGGGAGAGAGAAGCCCCACACATCCATCTCCTCCTTCTCACAAAACAGCAATGGCGTTTTCTTCCCGAGATTCCACAGTCTACTGCCACAGCGATCACATGTACACAGAGGGAGAGCCGCTGAGTGGTGAGGTAGTTCGCGTGGTAGTTCATACCTACGCCACTAGAGTGCAGGAGAATACAGTAAGGCACAGACAGGACGAGCGCACAGTTAGCTGGACGACAAATAACCTTTTCAGCGGAGAAGTTTCCAGCTTATAAGTTTTGAAAAAAAAAATAACGAAGTGGCAAACCGCTATTAAGAACACAGTTTTTCTACAGCCACGTGGCTAGTTCAAAAATATTTACCGAGAGGGAAAAATTGTTACGCAGGTAACACTTTCTCTACAAAACCTGACACAGATTCGATAGAAGGCAGATTGTGTTCAGGAGAGGTTATTCCACTGAAGCTCAACTTGTAGGATTCCAGCAATGTATAGTAGATATCGTGGATTCTGAAGGTCAGTGGTCTGTATCGCGACTGACCAGCTTAAGACATTTGATATGGTGGATCTTGAGAGACTACTGCCAAACATTTGTGCAACTGGGCTAGACGAAATGGTGGGTGAAGGGGCGGCTTTATTTCCAGAAATTAGAACTCAGAAAATTAGAGTAGGCAAAGCTTTAACTGTCCCTCTAATATCAATCAATGAATATTGATCTGCATTTAGGGCAGATTCCCTATCTGTTGTTTTCCTAGCCTTTTCTTAAATGATTTCAGTGAGATTGGAAATTTATTGAACATCTCCCTTGGTAAGTTATTCCAAACCCTAACTCCCCTTCCTATATATGAATATTTGCCCCAATTTGTCCTCTTGAATTCCAAATTTATCTTCATATTGTGATCTTTCCTACTTTTAAAGACACCACTTAACTTATTCATCTACTAATGTCATTCCACGCCATCTCTCCGCTGACAGCTCGGAACATACCACTTATAATGGTCCGTTATTGGACATAATAAATTTTCCAGCTAACTCATTCATGGTTGCCAGCGTTTCGCCCCTGTGTGCTAGGCTGGGCTCATCAACAACATAATTTGTTTGTCAACTATGTCTCCACGTTTCATGGGGGGACTTCTGAGCAGCAATTTTCTTCTAGCACTTAATCCCAATTGTATCTAGCAGTGTATACATAGTAGCGTGCCTGCCTCTCGCCTTGACGCCCCGGGTTAGATTCCCGGCCAGGTCAGGGATATTTCCCTCGACCTGAGGGCTAGTTCGAGGTCCACTCAGCCTACGTGATTGGAATTGAAGAGCTATCTGACGGTGAGATGGCGGTCCGGGCCTCAAAAGCCCAGAATAACGACGGAGAGGATGTGTCGTGCTGACCACACGACACCTCATAATCTGCAGGCCTTCAGGCTGAGCAGCGGTCGCTGAGCAGGCCAAAGCCCTTTCAAGGGTGTAAGTGCCGTGGGGGTGTATACATAGAAGACATCTATATAAAACGCCTTTCCCTACATACAAAACCGAATCATTACAACACAGTTATAAAACCAGATGCAACATATTCCACAGATATTTCACCTGAACGAACAATCAAAGATCGATAGACTCCGGAAGGTTGAAGGAAGAACTGGAGGAACCTGCATAAACAAAAATTACCAAAATGATGAACAGCGGTGGATAGTATAAAGCGTTGGAACCCATTACTGAAACTATGCATAAGAAGAGACTGGGTCTCTTTGGACACAGAATAAGAATGCGTGATTCGAGACGTCTGAAAAAACTGGTACAGTATAATCTCGAATCAAAAAATAACTCACCACGACAGTCTGCAGATGGATCAGAGAAATAAGAGAGGATCTGAAAGAAATTGGCCTTACACCAGAAGACACCACAGATAAAATTAAACAAAAAACTCCTGAACAAAAACTCCACTTTACACCCACAAGAAAGGCACTCATAACACAAATATTTTTAACTCAAGAAAGGACAACCTCAAACCCCAAACAGACCCTTCGAAGAGACTTAGATAATGGACTGAGTAAATTGATCTTATGCAATCATGAAATTGAAAGAAAAAGAAGTAGAAGATGAAGATAAAAACACTGAGCCTGTATAGTTATTTTATTTTTTCCTTTTCCAAAGTAAGCTGCCTTGCTTTAGGAAATTCCCCTTTGACATATTACAAAACATTTATCCTAACCAAACCATCCTTTCACAAAACAATCAAGATGACACAATTCTGCATTTTGTGTTTCAGTGAGCGGACCTGAATATGGGAGCAATCCCCTGTTGAAGCAAATCTTTGTGCGAACTCCCCCTTCCACAATCTTCAATGGTCAATTTTTGTGCCTTCAAACAATGTATTTTTACTCCCTCTTATTTAGACAACAATTTCTTAAAGAATATGTAGACATTGAAAATAATGTAATGGTCATAGCGTCCGCCATGTCAACTGGCAGTGGGCCGGCCCAGCACCGTAAATGCCCACTTATGCTTCAGCTGCGCCAATCACTAGCAGCGCTTAAGTGCTAGTCCAGCCCCACTCGCTTCCGCTTGCGGTCCCGTCGCCGAGGAGTATAGAAATGACGCCACGATTAATCTGGAGTGTTCAATCTCGCGATGTTCCTGGATCCATCCAGCATCCGGACGATTCTAGAAGAGCCAGCGAAGGTATATAAGAGAGGAACGACCTGCCTGGAGTCAGTGAGAGTTAGACTGAGTTAGAAGTTGGTGTGGTTTAGTCGTGAGCGACTGCCAGTGTAGTGAAGTATGTGAACTGCCGTGATTATCGGTCTAGTGTGCTACCGTGCGGACTGTCGGCGAAGGAAGAGAGGGCACGCGAACTCTGTAAGTTTATGTTATGAGCAAACGTTGTGTGTAGTCTTGTGTAGTTTAGTGCGTAGCTAATAAATCTTAGTATTGATGCAAATACAGTAGAGACAATACGCGACACATCCAGATTTAGCCTTGTTAAAATGGGAGACAAGTCGCAAGTGGCGCTCCTAGTCGCTTGAACTGAAAATTCGCCCTAAATTCAAATATCAAGGGAAATGTATATACGGAAATTGACAAATAAATTAGGTCTAGAAAGAAAGTGTTACTAAGGTATTAACTTCAAAATGCTAACGCAATTCTGGAGAAATGAATGAAGAATTATTTAACAGATTATTATTTAAAGACTGAAATTAGACAAATAATCAAGATGTGAAATGGACTGCTGTGAAAGGGCTTGATCTTTCATTAATGCATTAATTTTTAGCTTTAGAATTCCTGCCTGGACGTTCATGGCTAGATTTTTCTTTTTTCTCATTTAAAAGCATTGTATCATCATATTAAAACACTTGTCAACAAAAATATCGGCACGTTCCTTACACACATGATTCAATGAATTTACAGTTAAGAGCTGGACAATATTCCTTTTAATTTGAAGCCCACTAGCAGAAAAAAATTCTATAAATTCAGCCTCAAAAACATTCAGACTTCCCTATAAGCAATACTTGCCATAATGCCATTACATTAGGGTAAAACATATTTGCATCATCATATTGTTTCAACAAAATATGTACATTTCTTAAATCATTCATAGCTGCTTCTGTGGATCAGCGGTAGAGTGTCGGCCTCCGGATCCCAAGATAGCGGGTTCAAACCCGGCAGAGGTAGTCGGATTTTTGAAGGGCGGAAAAAAGTCAATTCGACACTCCATGTCATACGATGTCGGCATGTAAAAGATCTCTGGTGACACATTTGGTGTTTACCCGACAAAATTCTTTAAATCTCAGCCATAGACTCGCAAGAGAGTTTCGGTTTACTCGATCTGCCATCTAGTGGGGGCCTAGAGTAAAAGGGAACGTCGAAATTGACGAGCAGACAGCCAGATGGCGTCAAATTGAAATGTCTGCACACGGTAGGTGAGGCCATACGATTATTATTATTTAAATCATCCATATTTTCTTCAGTGCTTGCCAACGCATTACGGCATTCCAAATAGGGTAACTTCGAACACAAGCAGCTACACACATACGCACATGCATTTTCCTGAATTAAAAAAACTTAAAGATCACACCTACAACAACACATCGGTATTGAAGGTTAACTGCTGCACTATACAATAAAATATGCGCATTGTATTTTAAGCCAGTTAAAATACTGGTCGAATAGGTCAGACGATTATGAAGTACTATAAAAATCTCTTTATCACTGGAAGAATATATATACAAACACAATATTACTTACATTTTCTTGTCACGACGGAAACGGAAGAAAGGCCGCGCATTCTTCTCTACTTCATAGTTACTGCAGCCAAACACAGCGCATACCTATTCCCTCATGTTGCGAGGAGATATCAAGGAATGGCACACGCTACTATTTAATTATGTCAACTCACTGAAAACGCATAAATAACACCAAAAACTTCCCACACAAATACACGTGCTCTTATGACAGAATCAGCAGTTCTCAGGTCAATCCGCTAGAGAGAGCTCTAATAGCTGTCCCTCGATATCTCGCTGAATGTCGCGTATTGTCTCTACTGTATTTGATTGAAGCTACCAGTCTAGTGTTAATTGATCCTACTACCCCGCCAACTCGTTACAACTGGTGTCAGAATCGGGATCGACTGGTAGCAGTAATTTCGTGACTAGGAATCGTAAAATGGGTATCGAACAGTTTCAGGCTCTCCTCAGTAAGCTCACCGAACTCTCATCCAAACGGGACGAAATCAAGAGCGAACTGAGACTGGAATTAAATGAACTTAAGGATGGACAAGGTAAATTAGAACACGAAATGCGCTCTCTCGAAAGAAAATTAAAGAGTGACACTATGCAGGACGTACAGGAACTGGTTGAAAAACAGATCAAAGAAATACCGCAGGTTGTGGAGTCAGGGGTTCAAGACCTGAAAGAAGAAGTGAGTGCCCTGCGTACGAGAGTGACAGCCATGGAGACTCGTGCTAAGGCCACCCACAGCGACAGCGGCTCCAGTGCCGGGAAAGTAAAACCCCCGCGCTTCGACGGCACAACATCTTTGCGGACCTTCCGGGCCCAATTCGAGACCGTGTGCGGGCACAACGGTTGGACATCGGAGCAAAGAGCCGTGTACCTAATCGCCGGACTGCAAGGACCAGCAGCGGAAGTACTACATAGCCTTCAGCCGGGTGCCACTTACGACTAGATCGTTAGAGCGCTCGACAGCCGGTACGGTGACCACCAGTTGGCAGCCACCTACCGAGTCCAGCTGAGGAAGAGGACCCAGCGCGCTAATGCGACGCTGCAAGAATTCGCTCAAGATGTGGAGCACCTAGCCCACAAGGCTCTGGATGGGCTGCCTCTGGACCACATTAAGCGGGAGGCAGCCTATACATTCATTGATGGGCTCCGCGTCGCTGAGATCCGTCAAAAGCTGATGCTCAGCGAGGAGCATGACCTCAGAGAGGCCCTGGCGTTAGCCCTGGGGGTGGAGGCAGTGAAGGGAACAGTGGCACCGTCACCAAGGATACGAGCCGTGAGAAGCGAGGATGCGCCGGAGACCCGCGCCATTACGGGAGAACGACGCACACCGCCGTCGAGACACCGACGCACCAACGAGATCACCTGTTGGAATTGCGGCGAGCGTGGCCATCTGCGGAAGAACTGCCGTATGGAGGCTGCCCCTGATCAGGGAAACGAGTAAGGGCCGACAAGGAGAGGGGCTCGTCGGCAGCGTCACTACCGTCCCCTCGTTTCACGCTAAATGTGGTCACCGAGCGGAGCGACGACAGCTAGATCGTCGACGGGTGGCTCGGAGATAGGCCGTGCCGAGTCACGATAGACACGGGGGCGACATTGACTATCGCCAGGCCGAATATCGCTGAGGGACAGCCAGAGAGGGAAACCCACCGCTCCTATCTGCTGCCAACGGCCTCAGGAGACACCATCCCTGTCTTGAAGGAGGCGCTACTACAACTGACGCTGGGACAACGACGCCTACCTGTCTGGGCCTTCGTCGCCGCCATCACGGATGACGTCATCCTGGGCCTAGACGTGCTACGGAAATACGAGGCGACTGTCGACGGGGGACGCAACCTCTAGTAGCGCGGTTAACGTTGGCCAGCGACGAAGTGATACCAGCCAACAGCGAGGTGATGGTTACGGCACGGTTAGAGGAACCCATACAAGGGGACAGCGTGCTCGTGGAACCCGATTCGCCGACCACAGATCAAGGACTCTACCTGGCCAGGACGCTCGTTCCGGCACGAAGCTGCGTGCCGGTACGAATGTTGAATTCGACGTCACGGGAGCAGAGGGTACCCAGCGGGACCGAGCTTGGGACTTGTGAACCAGTCACGTGCGTCGTGCCAGTGGACGACGAAGATGCACAGACCCTGGAAGCAGGTGAAGGATTGGATAAGCTCCGGAAGATTATATCCGACGCCCGGAAACATTCAGAGGCGAGACAGCTCAGGGAGGTTAAGGAACTAATCCATGAGTTTCAGGACATCTTCACTGCTGGAGGTGACTACGGAAAGACGGACAGAGTGTACCATCGCATTAACACCGGCGACGCCGCCCCAATCCGACAGCCACCTCGTAGGGTAACCCTGGCGAAGAAGGTGGAAATTGACCAGATGCTAGATGACATGAAGCAGCGAGGAGTCATCGAGGAGTCGAACAGCCCGTGGTCATCGCCAGTCGTCCTGGTGAAGAAAAAGAACGGTGAACTCCGTTTCTGCGTCGATTACCGGAAGTTGAACGACGTCACGAAGAAGGACTGTTTCCCGTTACCTCGGATAGATGACACCCTGGACACGTTATCTGGAGCCCAGTGGTTTTCGACTTTGGACCTGAAGTCTGGATACTGGCAAGTAGCGCCCCATCCGGAAGACAAGGATAAGACGGCGTTCTCAACCGGCGAAGCGCTCTACCAGTTCACCGTGATGCCCTTCGGCCTCTGCAACGCGCCGGCGACTTTCGAGCGACTGATGGAGGCCGTGCTGAGAGGGCTGACACACGACGCTTGCCTCGTGTACCTGGACGACATAATTATTGTGGGACGCGCGTTCAAAGATCACGTGGAGAACCTGCGGAACGTGTTCGAGAGGCTACGTAGGGCTCACCTTAAGCTAAATCCCGCAAAATGCCAGCTGTTCCAGAAGGCGGTCCGCTACCTGGGCCACATCGTGTCATCGGAGGGAGTAGCCACGGACCCGGAGAAGTTAGAAGCTGTCAGGGACTGGCCAGTGCCGAAGGACAAGCGAGAACTAAGGATTTTTCTCCGCCTTTGAACGTATTACCGCAGATTTATCGCTGGCTACACAGACATCTCAAAGCCTCTAATACGGCTCACCGAAGAGAGGAGGGCTTTCCGATGGTCAAGCGAGGCGGAGGCTGCCTTCCGGAAGCTAAAGGAGTCGCTGTGTACTGCGTCCATCCTCGGATATCCCAAGCCTGGGGAGGATTTCATCGTCGATACCGACGCCAGCGACGTGGGAATTGGTGGGGTACTGTCACAAGCGCAAGACGGCCAGGAGAAGGTGATCGCTTATTTCAGCAAGACGTTGTCAAAAGCTGAGATAAATTACTGTGTGACGCGTCGGGAATTGCTGGCCATCGTGAAGACCTTGGAGCACTTCCACAAGTATCTGTATGGACAGCCTTTCCGCCTGCGCACCGACCACTCCGCATTGACCTGGCTCCTAAGCTTTAGAAACCTAGAAGGTCAGACAGCTCGCTGGGTGCAATGCCTTCAGGAGTACGACTTCACCACGGAGCACCGACAAGGAAAGAAGCACTGCAACGCCGACGCTCTATCGAGAAGACCGTGCCCTGCGAACTGTACACACTGCCAGAAAGTGGAGAGACAGGCAGGCATCGTGGACGTCCCGGCCGAGAGGGCCACCGCCGCTGAAGGATGGGATCGAGACGCCCTCAGGAGGGAGCAGCTAAAGGATGACGACATCGGACTCATCTTACGAGAAGTAGAGTCGGGGTAGAGGCCGGAATAGAAAGACATCGCCGAACGCAGTCCAACCTATAAGGCGTACTGGGCCCAGTGGTCGTCTCTCATGGTTAGTGACGGGGTACTTAACCGCACGTGGGAATCAACCGATGGAAAAAAGCATAAGGGGTGGGTCTTTACGGTGCCGGGCCGGGCCCATTGCCAGTTGACATGACGGACGCTATGACCATTACACTGCCCCTCCTCCCCTCCAAGCTATCCAGGTGAACAACCACCATCTTCCCCCGGGGGGCCGCCGGATGCGGTAGACGACGTCGTTGATCCTGGTGACGTTTGTATATGGGCCTTCCCATTGTGGCTGCCCTTTCGTCCACACCGGACGGTACAGCCACACTCTGTAATTTCCATGGAAACTTACGGAGTTCGCGCGCTCTCGCTCCCTTCGTTTCTCACTTGTTCTCACACTCACACACAAGGTCCCGCGTCTCACGGCTACACGCTTTCTCCTTCGCTGAGAGTCCGCACTGTAGCACACTAGTCCGATAATCACGGCAGTTCACATACTTCACTACACTGGCAGTCGCTCACGACTGAACCACACCAACTTCTAACTCTCACTGACTCCAGGCAGGTCGTTCCTCTCTTATATACCTGCGCTGGCTCTTCTAGAATCGTCCTGATGCTGGATGGATCCAGGAACATCGCGAGATGGAACACTCCAGATTAATCGTGGAGTCATTCCATACTGCTCGGCGACGGGACGGGGCTGGCCTAGCACTTAAGCGCTGCTAGTGATTGGCGCAGTTGAAGCGTAACGGGTGGGTCTATACGGTGCCGGGCCGGGTCCACTGCCAGTTGACATGGCGGACGCTATGACAATTACAATAACGTTTCTCGTCTGTCCACGGACACATTCATGTTTTTTCACCACTCCTTCACTTGTGACATTCGTACCATTATCGGCTTGTTACTAAAAGTATTCCATGATACATACTTGCCATAAGTAGTTAGTGATGGGCGAATGATACGGAAGTTCGAGCAGGCTCGATTCGGCCCGATGCGCTACGTAGGCCCGATGCCGTATCGAAACTGTTCGAACTGTCAGGCGACCCCACACATCGACTGTACGGAGCGTGGACGGATCAGTCCTCGTATTAGACTACTACTAGGGACACTTAGTATATTTGTGTGTGTGGGGTGGTGAACACAACGTTCTCTGTGAACGGAAAGAGCATTTGTTTAAGTCTTTCTGGCAGTATGACAACAGGTTGGTAAAAGCAATTTTGTGGTAAGCTATTTATTTCGTTAATATGTACCTTTGCATTTTATATTTTGTCCGCTCTACAGAAATGCGTCTCTGTATAACTTTGTCGTGCTTCGCAGGCTTAATGGTGTTAATCATTACTTTCAAGTATCGATAGTTAACATGTTTTTCGTATACTATGGGTTATTGTATGTATGTATGTATGTTGGGTATTCAGCCTGAAGGCTGGTTTGATCCTCTACAGCTCCACCAATACCTGTTGTAGATAGCCTAGGGTCACTGAAGAGGCATACTAGGGAAATGCGAAGTGTCGTAGTTTCCCGTTGCTTTCCTCGCCAAGCCAGACGTTGCTATTATATATCAGTCTGCCAAGCCCATTGAAATGCATGTGCATGCATTGGTGCACATCAACCGGCCCTATGAGCGATATTTTCACACCATTCATAACAGGGACTGGCTGCATAAGGAACGGTACGGTATTACTAGAATCGCTCATACCTCGGTCACTTTCATATTGTCAAAGCCAAGGATTAGACTGAGACAGGTCAATGAAAGTAACAAATTTATTCTAGCCCATACCAGAAGACAGTGCATTGTGAACACTACATCCCGCCAGCAAAGGCATTACGAGTTATTATTTTCTCATTAATAATTAGTAATACGTTATTATAATAGACGAATTTGTTATTACTTCAGATAGAGCAGACAATGGCCGGTAGAAAGATGTCATGGACTTGGGACTACTTTGAAGTGCTTCCACACAAACGAGTGAAATGCACACGATGTGATAAAATATTAAAAAATGATAGTAAAAATACATCGACAATGATAAGACACTTAAAAATTCATAATCTTCGTCCTTCGTCGAATGAAACCATTCCAAATGAGGGGGAGACACCTCCACATAAAACTACGTCGACATATACAGGTAAAATATCCTTAATAGGCTCCGTTTTGTTTTCATGAATAGCGCAGTGGACGACCGCTCGCATTAGACTGGTCCGCCTGGACAGGGTCTACAAAGTTACTCTACTGTTGAGGTGTACAGTTTACGTGCATAAGCATTACGTTATAAAACCATCAATTTATTCATTGATTGACAATTAGTCTGCCTCTGTGGTGTAGTGGTTAGTGTGATTAGCTGCCACCCCTGGAGACCCTGGTTCGATTCTCGGCTCTGCCACGAAATTTGAAAAGTGGTACGAGGGCTGGAACGGGATCCACTCAGCGTCTGGAGGTCAACTGAATAGAGGTGGGTTCGATTCCCACCTCAGCCATCCTCGAAGTGGTTTTCCGTGGTTTCCCACTTCTCCTCCAGGCTATTGCCGGGATGGTACCTAACTTAAGGCCACGGCTGCTTCCATACCTTCCAATCTTCCGATCCTCCCGCAGGGCCCCTCTTCAGCATAGCAGATGAGGCCGCCTGGGCGAGGTACTAGTCATCCTCCGCAGTTGTATCACCCGACCCAGTGTCTGAAGCTCCAGGACACTGCCCTTGAGGCGATGGAGTTGGGATCCCTCGCTGAGTCCGAGGGAAAACTGACCCTGGAGGATAAACACATTAAGACGAAGATGAAGAAGGAGAAGAAGAAGAAATTGGCAATTAAAGAAAATTATGTCGAAAACCGAAAAAGTAGTTAGTGGGTCCTAAAGCCAATAGCATTATTATTAAAGAAACAAACAATGGAGTTCTTTACTTCTATGGTCATGGCCCCAAACAGGAAATAAATACCCCTTACATCCTCGCTTTAAAGTGCTGGGGATATCGGGCTGGAAAAACAGTAGGGCCAAGAAAGAATAATAATTTTATTGGCTTTACGTCCCAGTAACAACTTTTACGGTTTTCTGAAGTCCACCAGCACAATGACAAACATACTAGTACTGCAACTTCCGATGCAGTTATAGAGGTTCAGAGGTATATTCGCGAGGTACTTCTGCCGCGTTCCGTGAACCCTCGGGTCTATTGGAAGAAGAATGAAGGAAGGTACCCAAGTCTGGCACTACTGGCAAAAAGGTATCTCGGCGTGGCTACATCTGTACCAGCAGAGAGAATATTTTCTAAAACAGGACTGATACTAAACCAACAAAGGAATAGACTGTCTGGGAGTAGGCCTATGGTAGACAAAATTGTTTTTTTGAACACAAATGATGTGTACGATTGTTGCCTTATTTTCACTAATTTTCTTATGTTATATTTCACCTTACTGTTACCCTGGCTGCTTCTATGTCTTTTCTTTCATCCTGGAAGCTCAGCTTCACACTCGAACTGTGCGTATGATTGAAATCTTTAACGCCTTTTCGGGAGTTCTTGGAGCTATGGTGTTCTACATCCAATCTACCACCCACCTGGCTGTGCGGTCATATACATAAGCAGATAACATACGAAATAGAAATTCAAAGTGTTTAGACACTAATAATAATAATATAGATTAATGCCCCCGCCCACCATCCCTGATCTGCCTCTGACTTCTGGCCAGGATGTAATAGTGTCAAGGACAGTAACAAAAGTATATAAGGATGGGCAAACGATACCCGATACGCGCCGAGGTTCGAGCGTGACTTGGGCTACAACGCGAACATGCAGAAAAGCAAACAGCTTTTGAAGTGAAGCACTGTTCACGCAGGTGTGTGTATGATATTGATAATGAAGGTGCGCGATTTCACATATTACTACATTCAGTCATTGACGTATATCTTATGGGGAATAAAGATTGCCCATAAAATTAGAAGGCTTAGACTATTATAATATCCAATAAAAAGGACAAAGCATGTATCCGTAATATTCCCCGCGTATTAACAGAAGTATTTCCTTCTAAGGCAGTACTTGTGTGCCTTGTACGTTTGACGCAACATTATGAATAAAAAGCCAAACCAAACGCCATGGCCTACAAAGCGACCGCTGCTCAGCCCGAAGGTCTGCAGATTACAAGGTGTCGTCTGTTATTCTTGGCTTTCTAGATCATGCAAAATAATGAATACAGTAATATTATTCTTACAATGTCATGCTTTGGGCGGCTAAGACAGCTGTGCAGTGTGTCAGGCAAGGTTCTCCTTCTTTCCTCAATGTTGGGGGGGTTTGAATCCACTCTTTGGGAGAGAATTACCCTTTTTGCTAACATAGAAGAATTTGAGTAAGAAAGGATTGACATCTCATCAATCGCGTGCACAAATACATGTGTAAATATTATTATGCAGCAATGTTACTGTCTGATTGTGTGAAATATATATCAAAATCAAAAGTGACTCGAGATTTCAAGCTGTATCCTTTACCAAACTTCAGGTCAATCGGTCCAGTAGTTTTCAAGCCCATCTGGAACAAATAAAACAATAAAAACATCCTGTCCCTGCCGGATATCGAACATGGAACCCCTGTGACCAAAGGCCAACACACTAACCATTGAGCTATGCAGCCGAGCGAGAAATGTGTCAACAACTGAAGATAAAATATCATACATTCAAATATGTAAATATTTCGACACCTGTAGTGGTTTCCTTTTCCTGTATGTATACGGCCCAAGCAACATATTTTGGTAGACAATTGGTTTATTCGGATGAAGGCGTTTGTAACGAATCATCGACACAAATATAAATTTTGACTCTCTCCAATATATAGGTATGGGTCGAAATTATATTATGTTCAAAAGACACGGAAGTAACAGTAAAGAGGACGAACCGGTACTGTCCAGCATAATACTCTTACATATTCTTCTCAAGTTTGCTGGGTGTTAGTAACAGCAAGACGCTAGGTTGTGGCACACACAAAAGCTCGAGTAAAGCTCGAACTTGCTCGAAATCTGACGTCATCTGTTCGAGCAGCTCGACCCGGGCTCAAGCACATCACTATAAGCAGTTATAATCATAATGCTGTTTCCTGTAAATCACACTAGTTAACAGTTAACATTTGCTAAGCTGAGATCACATTCCTTTCTGTGTCGTTCCCCAGTTAGCTGATTATCTTATGAAACAATTCCACATCAGTGTCAGGCCCACCTTTGCCAGGTAAAAATCGAATCGAATCAAGAAGTTATTTCATTCCTACTATCGTAGTAGGCCGTACTGGCGGCTCTTTGGCCAAATGAATCAGAGAAGTACACGAGATGAAATGAATGAGAGAGTGTATATGTTGTACATACGTAAAAGGAAGGGGAGAGGATATGACCCTGGCGCAGGGCGAAACCGCAACCCCGAGGGACCCCCAGGGCAAACCCGCACTGCACCCGCCATAGTTTCCCCCCAACAAACCCCCGTTTATTTTCAAAAAAGAACAATATACAGAAAACGTACAAACAATTAGAGAATGGGTATAACACATCAGATAGAATTACAGTGAGTAAATCTTGATTTACACATCAAACATAAAGTCTTTCTGTGGCGAGAGAAAATAGAAAAAATCACCAAGAAAGAAAAGAATAATTATATGAAAAAGAAACAGAGTCTTTGCACCACGAAACATAATAAATTCACAGACATGAATCAAAAACACCGTGCATGCGATGTCACACAATGAAAAGAACATAATTCACACAGAGTCCTGTGCCGCCTGGGGACGAAACAAGTCCAGATAGAAAATAAAATGAATGATACTGCGAATGCTCCAGAGAGGGCAGCACATAACATGAGCGCTTGAAGCGAACGCCGCAGCTAATAATTTCCACTAAAGACAGATAAAAACAGACAGGCATAGTAAACTAGAGTATATAGACTAGAAAAAATACAAGTAACAACTATATAATAATGATAGATATAAGAATCATGGCTACAAACGTGTAATATGGTAATACTAAAGACATATGAAAATTGAGAATAAAAAGACCAGAAGAAGAAAAATAATGTAAATGCAGACCGAGCTCGATAGCTGCAGTCGTTTAAGTGCGGCCAGTATCCGGTAATAGGGAGATAGTGGGCTCGAGCCCCACTGTCGGCAGCCCTGAATGTGGTTTTCCGTGGTTTCCCATCTTCACACCAGGCAAATGCCGGGGCTGTACCTTAATTAAAGCCACAGCCGCTTCCTTCCACTTCCTAGACCTTTCCTCTCCCATCGTCACCATAAGACATACTTGTGTCGGTGCGACGTTAAGAAAAATAGCAACAAAAAAAAAAAGGAAATGCAGTGTTGACTGTCCAAAGTAAGCTCAAAGACAGAGTGCTGCACAACAATGGAATACGTTTATGCGCATGCTATCGTAAGGATAAGAACAAAGGACACGCAAGAACAGCCGCACATCAAACACGGCACTATCGGAGAACACTGTACACAGAATGCGCTTGTGGTGCAGCCGTTGGTCAGTGGAGTGGAAATTACTGCAGCCAGGAGCATTGTGAAGTATACAACGAAAATACGAAAAGATTATTATTATGAGTGTATCGGGCAGTACACCTCTACGACGCAAGTTCAAATCTTGCGCCAATTGAAACTCCTCTACAGGAGAAACTCTGAACTTTAAAAACGGAATCAACTCAACGGTTTATCGGAAGATGTCACTGGGTGTTTTTGAATTGCTTTTGTTGATCAAGAAGTGTGGACATTCTCTAACAGACGTCTCTACTAAAAACTAATACTTTAGGTAACAATATTAACTTTAAAAATATTTGTAAATATCTGTAGATTCGTTGGTTGTACTTACAAAGGCAGATTATCATAAGGAATAGTACCGTAACTTCTGCAGCAACTTCTCCGGCATTTCGTATAGATATACGTTCAAACTACCGCGAAGGTAATAATTTACTACATTCAAAAACACGATACGCCTGTAAACTTCCATTTAAACAGAAGTTAAAGAGATTTTACGGTAATAGTTAACAGTCGTATTGTTATTGATTATTGTCGCTCCTCATATTCAAATATTGCATTGTTGGCTACAGTCGTGAACAAAGGGTGTAGTGTAGTCAAGTAAATATAAATAAAAATCAGCTGACCTTGTATTCCATTCATTTGTACATCTGAGTAGGTAGTTAGTATCCGTAATTCATATTTCGCTCCCTCGATCTTTCAGAATTTATGAGCGGTTAGCTAATAATAATAAAGTTCATATATCCCAGTAATTGCAGTTCAAGTCCTTGGAGTAGTAGTAGTAGTAGTTTTGATAGAAATATTTGAGAAATTATTGTAGACAACCTCGTATTTTTCAGTAGGCCTAATTAAGGACACTTTTTTTATTCTCCGTCCCGTGGAGTAGGGAAAATAACAGTAATCCACCAGCTGTAATAATCACATAACCACATTTCAGTAGAATTGTAGTGAAGATAAGGTATAATATATTAGATAGTATCTTGCCAGTTATATTCGTGTTTTTCTTCGTGTACGGCAATCCTTTTGATACTTAAGCATTTAACCAAACGCAGTGTAGTGTAGTGTAGATACATTGTAGTATAGATACAGTACGGTACATTTAGATAGTGCCGTATCTTGCGTGCTATATTCGTGTGTTATCTTTCGTGTATATCTATTAGACCGTAATACTAATAATAATTTGTCTAAGCATTTAGCTTCGTTGGTAATCTTTGAGTACAGTAGTTCTTGCAAATTTCATTTCTGTTGTGCTTAGTAGTGACATACGGTGCGGTACCGGTATCGTAATTAGGATACGTCTGAAAGTAGTTTAAAAATTACTGTAGTGTACTGTACAGTAGTATACGAGTAATATCCTATTAGAATTTAGTGTGCTTATTTTATTATTGTAAAATACTTGTGTAGTACTGGTGTGGTAGAGGTATCCGTAGAAAATCTTACTAAAATATTGTTGAGATTAGGATAGGCTTAATTGCAGTTTGGAATTGTGTAGTTCTTGTGTATTACTTTCGATATTCAGTAATTAACAGCAGCTTTTATCCTGTTAGGGGTTGTAGGATATAAAAAAGTAATAATAGAGCACGACTAAGTAGTATTGTAGTGTAGTCGTATATTAATTACCTTATTGTTGTGTACTATCCCAGACAATATATCCCTCCGTTCATTTATTTTTTTGCAAATAAGTTATTTTATTTTTTAATTTAAAATGTTTCCCCCGTAAAAAAATTGGCTAAGGAGCGCGAGTGTACTTATTGTGGGTGTGGTGAGGCATTGAGGGGTATGAGGGAGGAGTTGAAAAAGTTTGAGGGAGATAATTAGGATACTCACAGAAGACGGGAGGGAAGATAGGACTCCCTCAAACAATGTACAGGTTACAGTAGGTGTACAAGAGGGAGGGGAAGGAAAGGGAGGAGTTGTAGAAGACAGGTGGTCTAATGTTCTAAGGGGAAGGAGATTGCAGGCCAAGGGCTCTATTCAGGATCAGAATTCAGGACAGGTGTCTGTGCGAAATCGGTACGAGTCACTCCAGGTAGAACAACAGAGGGAAGATGACGGACAGGGAACTGTTGCTGAGATGCGTGGAAGTAGGCGGAAGGGAAAAGGTAGGAAAGGGAAATGTAGAGTAGAGGATAGGAAAAGACAGGTGGAACAGGGTCATGGGAAGGAAAAAGGGAGGAGGAAGTAGCTTCTGCAGCTATCAGGAAAGATAGGGCTGACCAGGAGGGGAGGGGATCAAATGAGGTGGGTAGGGTTGAGGCTCTGGTCATGGGGGATTCCATCGTTAGACACGTGGGGAAAGTGTGTGGAGGAAAGGGAACCAGGGTAGAATGTTATCCAGGAATTAGGTTGAGGCAGATGTTGAGGAAAGTAGAAGAGAGGGAGGAGGGGAAGGAGAAGGTGGTAGTGTTTCATGTTTGTACCAACAACGTAAGGCAAGCTGATATAAGTACCAACATAGTTGGAGATGTGTGGGATCTGGTAAATGCAGCACGGGTGAAGTTTAAGAAAGCGGAGATTGTTATTAGTGGAATACTGTGTAGGAGGGATACTGACTGGAGAGTGATTGGGGATTTAAATGAGACTATGGAGTGGGTATGTGGGAAACTGGGAGTCAAATTTCTAGATCCTAATGGGTGGGTAGGAGATAGGGATCTGCGCTCGGATGGCCTTCATTTAAACCGCAGTGGTACGTATAAGTTAGGAAATTTGTTTGGAAGGGTAATAGGGAGGTACATTCAGGGAAACGGGATGGCCTAGGGAGCGGTGATAAGGGAACAGAGAACTGGAAATCAAGTAGGGATGACATAAAATTGTTAGTGTTGAACTGTAGAAGTATTGTAAAGAAAGGAATAGAATTAAGTAATTTAATAGATATATATTTACCAGATATTGTAATAGGAGTTGAATCATGGCTGAGAAATGTCCGACTCGTTGGCTGAACGGTCAGCGTACTGGCCTTCGGTCCAGAGGGTCCAGGGTTCGATTCCCGGCCGGGTCGGGGATTTTAACCTTAAATGGTTAATTCCAATGGCACGGGGGCTGGGTGTATGTGTTGTCTTCATCATCATTTCATCCTCATCACGACGCGCAGGTCGCCTACGGGAGTCAAATAGAAAGACCTGCACTTGGCAAGCCGAACCCGTCCTGGGATATCCCGGCACTAAAAGCCATACGACATTTCATTTCATTTTTCATGGCTGAGAAATGATATAATGGATGCAGAAATTTTCTCACGGCACTGGAGTGTGTATCGTAGAGATAGGATAGGAAAGGTGGGAGGGGGAGTTTTCATTCTGGTGAAAGAAGAATTTGTAAGCTACGAAAAAGTTAAAGATGAGACACATGAAATTCTAGGTGTAAGGCTCATTTCTAAAGATAATAGGCAACTTGATATATTTGGAGTGTACAGATCGGGAAAGGGTAGCACTGATGCGGATTCGGAATTAATTGATAGGATAGTCAGCTATGTGGGAAACGACATGGAAAGAAATATGATTGTAGCGCGGATTCGGAATTAATTGATAGGATAGTCAGCTATGTGGGAAACGACATGGAAAGAAATATGATTGTAGCGGGAGATCTGAATTTGCCAGATGTCAATTGGGAAGGAAATGCGAACGACAGGAAGCATGACCAACAAATGGCAAATAAGTTAATATGGGAAGGACAGCTGATTCAGAAAGTGATGGAACCAACCAGAGGGAAAAATATGTTGGATGTGGTGCTGATAAAACCAGATGAGCTCTATAGGGAAACTGAAGTAATAGATGGTATTAGTGATCATGAAGCTGTTTTTGTGGTAGTTAAAAATAAATGTGATAGAAAGGAAGGTCTTAAAAGTAGGACTGTTAGGCAGTACCATATGGCTGATAAAGCAGGTATGAGGCAGTTTGTAAAAGGTAACTATGATCGGTAAATAAAAATGTAAACAGACTCTGGGATGGGTTTAAAGAAATTGTTGAGGAATGCAAAAACAGGTTTGTACCTTTAAGGGTGGTAAGGAATGGCAAAGACCCACTTTATTATAATAGAGAAATAAAGAGACTAAGAAGGAGGTGCAGACTGGAAAGAAATAGAGTTAGAAATGGCTGTGGAAGTAAGGAGAAATTGAAGGAACTTACTAGAAAATTGAATCTAGCAAAGAAGGCAGCTAAGGATAACATGATGGCAAGCATAATTGGCAGTCATACAAATTTTAGTGAAAAATGTAAGGGTATGTATAGGTATTTTAAGGCAGAAACAGGTTCCAAGAAGGACATTCCAGGAATAATTAATGAACAAGGGGAGTGTGTATGTGAGGATCTTCAAAAGGCAGAAGTATTCAGTCAGCAGTATGTAAAGATTGTTGGTTACAAGGATAATGTCGAGATAGAGGAAGAGACTAAGGCCAAAGAAGTAATAAAATTTACGTATGATAACAATGACATTGACAATAAGATACAAAATTTGAAAACTAGAAAAGCGGCTGGAATTGATCAGATTTCTGGGGATATACTAAAGACAATGGGTTGGGATATAGTACCATATCTGAAGTACTTATTTGATTATTGTTTGGCCGAAGGAGCTATACCAGATGAATGGAGAGTTGCTATAGTAGCCCCTGTGTATAAAGGAAAGGGTGATAGACATAAAGCTGAAAATTACAGGCCAGTAAGTTTGACATGCATTGTATGTAAGCTTTGGGAAGGCATTCTTTCTGATTATATTAGACATGTTTGTGAAATTAATAACTGGTTCGATAGAAGGCAATTCGGTTTTAGGAAAGATTATTCCACTGAAGCTCAACTTGTAGGATTCCAGCAAGATATAGCAGATATCTTGGATTCTGGAGGTCAAATGGACTGTATCGCGATTGACCTGTCTAAAGCATTTGATAGGGTGGATCATGGGAGACTACTGGCAAAAATGAGTGCAATTGGACTAGACAAAAGAGTGACTGAATGGGTTGCTATATTTCTAGAAAATATATCTCAGAGAGTTAGAGTATGTGAAGCTTTGTCTGACCCTGTAATAGTTGAGAGGGGAGTTCGTCAGTGCAGTGTTATCGGACCTTTATGTTTTCTTATATATATATATATATATATATATATATATATATATATATAAATGATATGAGTAAACGAGTGGAATCGGAGGTAAGGCTTTTTGTGGATGATGTTATTCTCTATAGAGTGATAAATAAGTTACAAGATTGTGAGCAACTGCAACGTGACCTCGAAAATATTATGAGATGGACAGCAGGCAATGGTATGTTGCTAAACGGGGCTAAAAGTCAGGTTGTGAGTTTCACAAATAGGAAACGTCCTCTCAGTTTTAATTACTGCGTTGATGGGGTGAAAGTTCCTTTTGGGGATCATTGTAAGTATCTAGGTGTTAATATAAGGAAAGATCTTCACTGGGGTAATCACATAAATGGGATTGTAAATAAAGGGTACCGATCTCTGCACATGGTTATGAGGGTGTTTAGGGGTTGTGGTAAGGATGTAAAGGAGAGTGCATATAAGTCTCTGGTAAGACCCCAACTAGAGTATGGTTCCAGTGTATGGGACCCTCACCAGGATTACCTGATTCAAGAACTGGAAAAATCCAAAGAAAAGCAGCTCGATTTGTTCTGGGTGACCCGACAAAAGAGTAGCGTTACAAAAATGTTTCAATGTTTGGGTTGGGAAGAATTGAGAGAAAGAAGAAGAGCTGCTCGACTAAGTGGTATGTTCCGAGCTGTCAGCGGAGAGATGGCGTGGAATGACATTAGTAGACGAATAGGTTTGAATGGCGTCTATAAAGGTAGAAAAGATCACAATATGAAGATAAAGTTGGAATTCAAGAGGACAAACTGGGGTAAATATTCATTTATAGGAAGGGGAGTTAGGGATTGGAATAACTTACCAAGGGAGATGTTCAATAAATTTCCAATTTCTTTGAAATCATTTCGGAAAAGGCTAGGAAAGCAACAGATAGGGAATCTGCCACCTGGGCGACTGCCCTAAATGCAGATCAGTATTGATTGATTGATTGATTGATTGAACTATGATAATGCACTCTGGTGCGAAGGAATGAACTTTCTTGGAAAAATGTTGTATTCATAAATTTTGTCTTTACTAAATTTTGTTCTTTCATTTGAGGGTTGACAATATTAAGCTTTCTTTCCGCCTGTTTTGAATTTAACCAATCCTAAATTTCTGTAATTAATTTCCCACCAATAAGGTGTTACTTCATCGATTTGTGTGTAAATTTTGCTGTTAGCCAATAAACGTTTGTGGGCGGGTCTTAATCATTCATGATAGGTCTCGAATTTTCCGCGAGGGTATAAAAACTGCTGATTTTCTTGTCTCCGGGCCACTTCAATAACATCTAGCTTTGCGTGTGGATACGTAGCAGGGGGCGGGAAGCGCCTCTTTCTTCGGGCAACAGATCTTCAACAAGGTAATGGCCATTTAACATCTTTTCTTGCTAGCTCAGCAGTTTAACTTGCGGGGAAGGTTCCAAACCTTTAATATGTAACCAACCTTTTTAAAATGTAAATCCCGTTTCAGTCTATGCAAAAACTACAAATCTCTTTAACTGTAAAGCGGGGATAGAGAGTGCTTTACCCTCTCGAGTTCCCCTTCATTTTGAAGTTGAAGTGACTACGGTTTCATAACCGTTTCTTCTCTTCCTTAATGTATTCAAGTTTTCTCATACGAGTCACCTCCCTAGCTTGGGATTAGTCCCTGTGTAATCGGCCTAGCGCTACTTAGGTTTTAAAATGTGTATTTAGGAGTGCTAATTCACGCCTCCATCCCTTTTGCGTTTTGGGCCATTTAAATTAACCTAGTGTTTGCCCACTAAGGCCCAGTAGATTGGGTACGAGATACCCCTGTTTCTTTATAAGTTATGCCTTGATGGCAATTTGTGTAATAGTCTGTTATTGCCTTTATAGGCTCGAAAGATCGAGAGCGGGTCAGCTCTTTATGGTGTTGTGGTAAAAGTGCCTTAGAGAGTCTTGAGATGTGAAGTTGGGAGCAAGTGCTCCATGTAATGAGGGGTTTTCTGCCCTTTGGTAATTTGTGGTTGTGAGCTGAGAACTCAGACTTTGGGGCTCGTAGCCCAGAATTTGTAATATCTTCTTAACTTGTGCTTTCGTTTGTAAAGTTGCATTGTACCTGATTTTTCTTTGTTATTTCACCTAGTGAAAATTGTTAAATCTTGTTATCAGTTGAAAATATAACCTTTATTTAAATTTTAAAATTCATCTTTCGGACTTGTAGTTAGACCCATTCCAGCCCGCACCTTCTTTCACCTCTGCTGATCCACCAAAACCTCGGAACGATGAGTATAGTGAAAAAGGGTGCGATAAAGGAAAGAGAAGGGAAGCTAAGTAATGGGAAGGGGGAAAAGGTGAGCAAGTGCAGGAGTACTAGCATGATTGAAAATTGTCGTGGCGGAAGAAGAGAGAGGGAGGGCTTCCTGAACAATAGGGTTACGATTGGAAACAGCACGGGTGAGATAGTTGAGACGTAAAGAATGTAGATTTGTAAGAATAGGGTGAAAGGAAAAATAAGGTTGGAAATTAAGTGAGGGAGCATCAAAAGGGAGGTGTTAGGCAATACGAAGTGCATGGCGATCAAGTCTATTCAGTTTGTCGTAGTCAGTAGGATGAGCGTCAATCCATGTCAAGGAAGCGTAAGTGGCGAGGGGATGAATAAATGATTTTATTTATATCGTGTCAGAAGCATACATAAGTTTAAAATTAAAGATAAGGAAAAACATAAAATATAATATAAATACTCCAATGGCGAAGAGCCACATTAAACTATGTGAGCCCAAAACCTTGCAACATCAAGTGCATTTGGCTTCGCTTTAACCAGGTCTTCTGTTGTGGAGCTGAATGGGCATGAACTGCATTGCAGCAAATGGGCTGTGGTCTGCTCTTCTCCACATACACACAAGGTACTGTCCACTTCGAAACCCCATTTCTTCTCGTTTACCCTGCACCGCGTAACACCAGAGCGCAGTCTGTTCAGTGCTCTCCAATTCACCCAATCTGTGACACGGCCAGGAGGGAGTTCCTCTTTTGGGGTCATCCATTGACTGATCCTCGTATGTTGACTCCTGACGCGCCATTCTTGAATTCTTGCTTGCTGCGCTGTTCCTGCAAGTGTTTCGGTTACTCTCAAGAAGCTTTTCCTAGACTTAAGCCGCTGGCGTGGTGGCTCATATCCAAACAAAGGGTGGGCTTCCGATGTCAACACCTTTCTCTTTTCTTTCTTGGCTGCCACTTCACGGCGAATATCGGGAGGTGCTATCCCTGCAAGGCAATACACTTTTTCCAAAGGTGTAGGTCTCAAACATCCAGTAATAATGCGGCAGGTTTCGTCGAGTGCTACATCAACTGCTTTGGTATGGCAACATTTGTACCACACCGGGCATGCGTATTCAGCTGCGGAATAGCAGAGCGAAAGGGCAGATGTCCTCACTGTGTCTGGTTGTGCTCCCCAAGATGTTCCAGTTAGCTTCCGCACAATATTGTTTCTAGCATCTACTTTCTGCTTGATGTTCAAACAATGTTTTCTGTAGGTTAAGGCACGATCCAGGGTGACTCCGAGGTACTTCGGGGTAGGATTGTGTTGTAATGCTATGCCTTGCCAAGTGACCTTCAGAGTTCGGGAAGCTTCTCTGTTGTTTAGATGGAAAACACAGGTTTGCGTCTTAGTTGGGTTTGGTGTTAGTTGATTCTTCATGTAATAGCCAGCAAGAGTGTCTAGAGCTGTGGACAATATTTGTTCAATCGCCTCGAAGTTATCCCCTTGAGATGTGATGACACAATCATCAGCATAGATGAAACTATTCGTCCCGGCAGGAAGAGGCTCATCATTTGTGTAAATATTGAAAAGCATTGGTGCCAACACGCTTCCCTGAGGTAGTCCGTTCTTCTGTATCCTCCACCTGCTTCTTTTTCCCTGGAACTCAACGAAGAAACTTCGATTTTGAAGTAGGTTTCTAATGGCACAAGTCAGATGGAAGTCCTTTGTCATGCTGTATACCTTTCCAAGGAGAATTCGGTGATTAACAGTATCATATGCTGCCGAGAGATCTATAAATGCAGCTCCTGTGATTTTCCGGCTTTCAAAGCCATCTTCTATGTGTTGACTTAATTTCAACACCTGCGATGTGCAGCTTTTCCCTCTCCTGAATCCAGCTTGCTGTGGAATCAGAAGTGGCTCGATTTTATCAGTCAACCTATTGAGGATTAGTCTCTCCAGAATCTTAAAAAGATGGCATAATAAGGAGATTGGCCTGTAGCTCCTAGGGTCATTTTTATCTTTGCCTGGTTTTAAAATGGCTATGACCCTAGCCTTCCTCCATATTTTATGTATCATGGAAGACTGAATGCAGTTATTCATGAGTTCTAGCAACCAGCACTTCGCAGTAGGACCAAAGTTCTTAATTTGTTCCATTCGAAGGTCATCAAGTCCTGCTGACTTCCCAATCTTACACTTACTGAGAGCTAATTCCAGTTCAGTTAGTGTGAAATGCTTAGATAACTCATTGCTCTCGTCTGGTTGTCTGACTATAGGATTCTTCCCTACTCTCATGGAAAGCTTTGGTTTTCCATTAAGCAAACGTTGGTGTGCTATTTGATCTGCACTCACACTGACATGTGTGTTACCTTGCGTAGGATCATTGCTCAAGTGTTTTAAAAGTCTCCAAGCTTCTTGACTGCTCCTACCCATATCGACTTCAGACATCAACTTCATCCATGTCTCCTTCTTTGCCTGGGAGATAGAGGAAAGAACACTTTGTGCTGCTTGAATCGTTTGCTCACTAAATGGGTCTTCTTCGTGAAGCCTGTAATAATCATGAAGCAGAGCAGTTGTTTCACGAGTTATACCTTGAAGGTAGCGTGCCCTGCAGCATCTGGGAATTGATGCCCGTGAACAGAACTTCACGATATCAATGAATTTGTCATAATCTTGGGGTATAGGAGAGACAGTTTTTATCCTCTCATCCAACATACTGGAAAACCTTTTCCAGTCAGCCTTTCGAAAGTTATATCTCCGTCTGAACCGAACTTCGTGTGGTCTTATGGGTGAAGAGAGGTGACATATTAGTGGCCGGTGTTGTGTTCTTGTGATTGGTGAACCCATTTCTTTAGAACATTGCTGCACAAAGCAGTTGCTCACAAAGAGAAGATCTGGGTTATACCCTCGGTGCCATCTTCCACTGTTGAAGGAGGAGGGAAGCTTACCGTCATGAATAAGGGAAAGCTCCTGAGTTTCAGCCCATGCAATGACGATCTCTCCATTCTCATCTTCTTGAGCATATCCCCAGACGTGACTACGGCTGTTAAAGTCACCGATTACTATTGAGTTTGTTTGATTACCAAAATTTGCAGGTGGTAAGAAAGAGAAATTTTCATTTGGAGGCTTGTACACAGATGCAATGGTCATGTTGCTTAACTCCACGGTGATTATTTCGATGTCGTTATCTTCAGTATGATGAGTACTGATGATCTGGATGTATGGCTTTACAAATACAGCACTACCATATTTCGCATGAGACCTTTCTGCAACTAAAATCATTCCTGAAATCTTTGGACGTTTCTGATGTTCATCCCTATGCGTTTCCTGAATGCACAAGACGTCACATTTCTGATCTTGGCATAGTTGTTTCAAGAGTTCCTCTTTGGCAGCTGACAGGCCTTCAATATTTATGTATATTATTGTCATGGATGGCTCTGAAAAGAGCCGTTTCTTAAAATACATTTTAAGATTGATTAGTTCTGCTTCTGGTGTGAGAGAATCAGCCGTCGAGGAAGAGTCCTAGTTCGTTGCCCAGGAGACACCCGGATGTATAACAATATCACATGCAAATACACCCTACTGGGAGGTTTCTCTCGTGTCCCCCAATGATTTATAAATGTTAAGAATATGGGGAGGGGGTAAACCCCACGTGGGACTGGTGAGGGAACGAAAGACTCGGAAGCGTTGGTAGATTCTCTTATGGATAGTTGTTAGGTGGTGACTCCAACTTAGGTTATTCTGAAATAGAATCCCGAGGTAAGTTAGTGTTTTAGTTTCAACAAAAGGTGTATTATACTTGGTTAGTTGGATTTTATTACGTGGGGGGCAAATACGAGATTTTTCCTAAATACTATAAACTGAGTTTTGTTAGGGTTAACGGAGATGTGCCAGGAGTTAAGCTAGGATTCAAGGGAAATAAGGTAACGCTGGTCTTTATTTTGGATGGAAGTATGAGAACGACCAAGAGCAAGAAGGGCAAGGTCATCAGCATACTGGTAAAGATGGAGCAGAGGTTCCGGATGGGGGATATCATACGTATAGATAATAGAAAAGAGGAGAAAGTGGGGAACCTTGGGCTAAACCAGAATTAATAGGAAATGTGTACGAAATGGTACCATGAATGATGATTATGGCTTTCCAGACGCGGAGGTAGTTGAAAAAGAGGCGGAGAATGGTGGTGGGGAGAAGTAAATGACTTAGTTTGTAAAAATGACCAGGGTGCCAGATGGAATCGAACGTTTTATCTGCATCCAAGCAGGACGGTGGGATTTAAGGTAAGTGGAAAGAGAAGCAGTGATATGAAAGAGATGGTCTTGTGTGGAAAAATGAGGTCGAAAATCAGCTTGGGAAGAGGGGATAAGGTTCAGGGACTGGAGATAACGAGAGAGCCGTTTACATAGGATGCCTTCAAAGATCTTAGAAAGGACAGGTAAAAGAGAGTTGGGCTGGTAGGAGTGGATATCTGAAGGAACTTTATTAGGTTTTAAGAATAGTAGAATAATCGGGGTACATGCCGGTGTAAAGCAAAGTATTATAAATAGTACATAAGATATGGATCAAGGTCAAACGGGCTTCACGGATGTGGCGGTAAGTAATACGGTCTTGGCCAAGAGCAATATTGCGTTTATGACAGAGAAAGGAGAAGATTTCAGACGGGAGCGTTAAGTGGGTGAGGTTCGTCAGGATGTGAATAGCGAGAGAGAAGTCGAGAATAATAGTCAGCTTTCTCTTTGTAGGTGAGGAGAGGGGTAGGGCCAGTGTGGATGGGATGTGTGGGTAGAGATTTTCGTGTTTTTGTGAATTGTTGAAAAGTAAACCAAAATTGTCGTGAGTCATGAATGTCTTTAAGGTCAGAACAGACTGTCATCCAATGACGTTTCTTCATAGCTTTAAAGTAGGAGTGGGCGTGTCTCATAAGACGTCTGTGTTCACGTAGCGTCACTGGGTCCTGAGTTCGAAGGTAGGATTTGAAGTAGTCTTGAGCCAGATGGAGAAGAGAGAGGGAATTAGGGGCGATAGGGGGGCTTGGAGAGGTGGTAAGAATGACGAGGAATGTGGAGACGGTCAGCTGTAGTAAGGGCAAGTGCTACAAGACAAATTAGAGAGGCAAGGTTAGGTAAGGATGTGGGGGGGAGGGGGTCACGCAAGATGTTAGTTATTGTGGCACTATAATTAGACCAATTGGCATGGGAAAAACGTTGGGCAGGAGGAGCGCAAGGGGAGGAAGGGTGGTAGGAGAACTAAAAGTGAGGTAGGGAAAGGAGAGCAGGTGTATGATCTGAATCAATAGGAAGAAGTAGATCGAGTTTGATGGAGGTGAAAGAAGGTGAAATGATAAAGGCGTCAGGAGTGGAATTAGAGGTACGGCGAGTAGAGAAGGGGAAGGGGATTTGCATGCCCTGGATATGAGAAAGTAGGGTGTTAAAAGTGGTAGAATGTGAGACAGGATATGAATGAATATTAATATCGGCAGGAAAAATATAATTATTAAATGTAGCACTTATATAGTGAAGCAGGTCAGTGGGGGGGGGGGGGAGAACGAGGAGGTAAATAGAGAGTAACAAAAGTAAGTGAGGAGTTATTCAGCAAAAACGTTTCAATAATTAAATATTCCTCAAAAACATTAAGAAAAGTGAAGAAATGTTGCCGAGTTGGGATGGATTTCTTAACACCTATAGCCACACCCCCGCGAGCTGTATCCAGACGATCAGCTCGATAGAGGGTGTAGGAAGGAAAATTCGGCTGTTGATCAGCAGTGAGAAAAGTTTCATTCAGGATGAAAATATCCGGGACGTACAGGGTGAGGGATTGCTACATTATCTATATACGGGGACTGCACTCAGGGGAAAGAATGCAAAATGCACTTGGTTCCCGGAATATGCGACGTCCACGTGCGTGTTGAACAAGCTGCGCCACCAACTGGACTTGGGAAAGGATGTGGGGGCGGTTAAATGGGAGGACGTTATGAAGCACCGTAGTCAAAAAAGTATGATGTTTTCAGAACAGCGAACGGGAAGACAGGAAGAGGGAGCAGGAGTGGGAAGATAGTGAGAAATAACGGGTACCACAAGTTCAGGTTTCGAAGGTTCTGGAGCAGGACCGGCACGACACTTATACGAGAAAGAAGGATGGGGTTGATCACAATTGACACATTTAGGTTGAGCCTTATTATGGCAAGTAGATGTTAGATGCTGCTGACTGCATATTCCACATACCTGCGGGTGAACACATGGAGCACCGGGAGCATGATCAAATCGCTGGCACCGCTCACACCTGGTCTTTTGGGGCGACGCCGAACGTGAAGCTTTGACGCGATGTTGCTGTCCATAGATAACCGCTCCATCATGCAGAAGGCCGTCCAACGTGGTGATGTCCCTCAAAAGATACGGACTAGGGAGGTGGGACCCTCGGCGTTCTGGATGCGGACCACTTTGAAGATTTGGAGACTGTGTTGCTGGAGCTGGGCAGCAATTTCATCCTCGGTCCAGTCCCTTGCAACTCTGTAAGCCACTACAGAGTGTATAGGTACCGCGTGGGACTGGGGAGCAGGGCGACGAGCTGGGGCCTGCTGGGTGATGTTCATGGTATGGGAGCCGAAGTGAGCAAGACCAATATTGGCGGTGAGGAGGATGTAGAAAGGTTTACTTGTTTTTATATTAAAGTAACCCTCTCATGTACGTTGAACCTCAATCTGATATTCAGAATGATTGGGCAGAAAGCGAGTGATTATTTGGAAAATGGAGCAAGAATTTGCCTTGTCCGAGTCGATAAGAAGAAGTTTGGTAATATAGAACGGGGCAGGTGGTAGTGACGTCGGATGAAAGACACTCCTCTAATGAATAGCAGGCGGCAAGGCAGGATTTTTCACAGCTGTGGCATAACTGCGAATGTTGGCCGGCATGTAAGGCACAGCGGCAGGAGGAGATCGAGGAGGTAAATGGAAAGGGGCCTGAATATTGGCCTCATCCAAGTAATTGAGAGAAGTAATACCAAGTTCATTCTGGGCAGAATCAATAGAAGGTTGACGTAGGATGGATCTAGGTGATGTGTAAGTAGATCCAGTAGAAGTAGATCCCGCAGCACAGAGTTTCTTGCTTTCCTTATCGACCTCCGGTGAAATTTTCCGAGCCCACTTAATAGCTGTTGCGTCCATATCACCTGGAGATGTTGGCGAAGGCGGAAGACTCATGTTGTTCGAGCAGAGACTGGAAGCTTCCGCTGGAATATCCTCCAGTGTTCTAGAAGATCCGTTCACACGATGAAAAACCATTCACATACACAAACTATATTAGATGTTTTGCCAGTTCTATACATCCCATACAAATCAAATTGCCTATTATCTTTAGATAAAGGTATTACACATAGAATTTCATAATTTCAAATCTTTCACATTTTGGTAGCTTACGAATTCTTCTTTTCAAGTATGAATACTATTATTAATGAATTGATTATTACTACTTTGACATGAAGAGGGTCGCTCCCTTGAGTTAGGCAGCATTTTAAACAACTGCCTATAGTAGATATACACTAAACTCTGCCTTAATATGAAATTCTGAAGCCTACCTATAGATAGCAGTTTCCTGTTAGGGGTTGCCACTTCAAAACCCATTTCAGAACATTCATTTAGTGAGAAATGATATCCCCGATGCAATGCACCACGTAGTCTTAAAGGACTTTGAATTTTCAAAGCTCAATGGGAGGCTTTCATTCAGCATACAAATATTTGCAGAAGACTGATGTGTTTGAGAAGCACATTCATCAGTGACACCAGTGAGCTCCAATCGCCTATTGCCTTGAACGCCTGCCGCTTAGCAAGAAACAAGTTGAACATCTTGAAAACCCTCTTTCCAAGCTCGTTTGAAAAGTACTCCGTGAAGATTCCTTTAGAAGTTAGTGCACAGTACCATCCAAGTTAAGTGACGGATAATCTTTTCCCACAGAAAGGAAACGCTTTGATCAGTAATGAGAGAGGCATGTCATGTGGACAATGGACAGAAGCAATTCAAATGAATTGTAATGTAATATCAGTTCAGTCTCTTCCTGGAAGGAGACTTAAATCATCCTGTTGCAGAAGATGTGACACATTGAAAACCTTAGGGTTCTGTCGTAATCCATGGATGCGCTTGTGACGGTTGGCTGCTGAGAGAGGTCTTGCATTATAGTAGTGATAAGTAGTTAAAACCTATTGAAATAGCTTAATTTTGTGTGTTTGTGATTCATTTAGTGCTATTTATACGGTGGTGTTTAGTGCTTGTTGGGAGAAATTGGGCGTAGTGATATTTATTTAAATTTTATAACAAGTAATTCAGTTGGTCTTCAGTAAATTACGTTTTCTAGGTTAAGTAGGCTAGTTAGGTGTACCTTGTTTTGAATTTAGGTTTAGGGAATACTTTAGGTGATAATATTAACTTTAAAACTATTTGTAAAAATCTGTAGGTTTGTTGGTATAATACTTACAAAGGAATGGTACCGTAACTTGTGCTGCAACATTTCCAGTATTTCGTATAGATATCCGTTCAAACTATCGCGAAGGTAATAATTTACTAAATTAAAAAACACGATACGCCTGTAAACTTCGATTTAAAAAGAAGTTAAAGAGATTACACATTAATTTCACTGGATAATTATGGTACTTAACAGTTTTTGGATTGTTAACCATTGTTGATAATGTAGGCTACATCCCGACGAGATCAAAGAGTACGGGCTACATGCACATGGTGGTTCTGTAAACAAATACAAAATCAGCTGATTACCTTATTCCCATAATTTGTAGTCTAAGCACCCGGCATACTTCATACTGTAGTTTGCACCTTCGTTCATACATCGATTAAAAGTTAATAATTAAATTCCTATAGGGCCTATCGTAATAATATTGCAGTTCAAGCTCCCGGCATAGTTTTGACAGAAATTGCTGTAGACAACCTCTTATTTCTCGGCATTTAAGGACACTTATATTCTCTGTCCCGCATAGTAGGGAAAATAATAGTAATCCATCAGCGGTAAAATTCATATAAACACGTTTCAGTTAGAATTGTAGTAGAGATACAGTATATTTAGATAGTACAGTATCTTACCTGCTACATCCATGTGTATCTTTGTGTGTGTATCTATGTGAGCATAGTACTAATAATAATCTTTGAGTACAATAGTTCGTGCAAATTTCAAACTTGCCATTTCAATTTCTGTTTGTGCCTAGTAGTGACATACGGTACCAGTATTGCAATTAGGATACGTCTGAACATAGATTAAATTATTGTAGTGTACTGTACAGTAGTAAATGAGTAATATCTAATTAGAAACAGGCGTGCTTATTTTATTATTGTAAACTTTTTGTGTAGTATAGTAGAGGTATCTGTAGAAACTCTCTTACTAAAATTCTCTTGTTGTAATTAGGAGGGCTTAACTGCAGTATAGAATTGTGTAATTTTTGTGTATTCCTTTCGGTATTCAGTAATTAACAGTAGTTTTTATCTGTTAGGGTGTTGTAGGATAAACATGGAATACAACTAAGTAGTATTATAGTGTAGTAGTATATTAATTACGGTACCTAATTGTCATGTGATCTTTGAGTACTAACCTAGACAATATTTCTTTTTGTTCATTTCTTTTGCATAAAACAAGTTACGGTACCATAAAGAATGGCTAAAGAGTGCAAGTGTAGGAAGTGTGGGTGTGGCAAGGAATTGAGGGGTATGAGGGAGGAGTTGGAGAGTTTGAGGGAGATAATTAGGATTCTCACAGAAGACAGGAAGGAAGATAGGACTCCCTCAAACAATGTACAGGTTACAGTACAGTACAGTAGGCTCTGTTATCCAGGGATTCCATCATTAGACATGTGTGGAAAGTGTGTGGAGGAAAGGGAACCAGGGTAGAGTGTTATCCAGGAATTAGGTTGAGGCAGATGCTGAAGAAAGTAGAAGAGAAGGAGGAGGGGAAGGAGAAGGTGGTAGTTTTTCATGTTGGTACCCACAACACAAAGCAAGCTAAATGCAGCACAGGTAAACGCAGCACAGGTAAAGTTTAAGAAAGCAGGGATTGTTATCTGTGGAATACTGTGTAGGAGGGATACTGACTGGAGGGTGATTGGGGATTTAAATGTGACTATGGAGTGAGTATGTGGGACACTGGGAGTGAAATTTCTAGATCCTAATGGGTGGGTAGGAGATAAGGATCTGCGCTCAGATGGCCTTCACTTAAATCGTAGTGGTACGTATAAGTTAGGAAATTTGTTCGGAAGGGTAATAGGGAGGTACATTCAGGGAATTAGGGTTGTCTAGGGAGCGGTGGTAAGGATACAGAGATCTGGAAGTCAAGTAGGGATGACACAAAAATGTTAGTGTTGAACTTTAGAAGTATTGTAAAGAAACAAATAGAATTAAGTAATTTAACAGATACCGTATATATTTACCAGATATTGTAATAGGAGTTTAATCATGGCTGAGAAATGATACAATGGATGCTGACATTTTCCCACGGAACTGGAGTGTGAATTGCAGAGATAGGAAAGGAATGGTGGGAGGGGGGAGTATTCATTCTGGTGAAAGAAGAATTTGTAAGCTACAAAAAAGTTAAAGATGAGAAACATGAAATACTAGGTGTAAGGCTCATTTCTAAAGATAATAGGTAACTTGATGTCTTTGGAGTGTACAGCCTGGGAAAGGGTAGTGCTGATACGGATTCAGAATTATTTGATAAGACAATCAGCTATGTGGGAAACGACATGGAAAGGAATATGATTGTAGCGGAAAATCTGAATTTACCAAATGTCAATTGGGAAGGAAATCCGAATGACAGGAAGCATGACCAACAAATGGCAAATAAGTTAATATGGGAAGGACAGCTGATTCAGAAAGTGATGGAACCAACTAGAGGGAAAAATATCCTGGACGTTGTGCTGATAAGACCATACAAGCTCTATAGAGAAACCGAAGTAATAGATGGTATTAGTGATCATGAAGCTGTTTCTGTAGTAGTTAAAAATAATTGTGATAGAAAGGAAGGTTTTAAAAGTAGGACTATTAGGCAGTACCATATGGCTGATAAAGCAGGCATGAGGCAGTTTCTAAAAAGTAACTATGATTGGAAAATGGTAAATAAGAATGTAAACAGACTCTGGTACAGGTTTAAAGAAATTGTTGAGGAATGTGAAAACAAGTTTGTACCTTTAAAAGTTGTAAGGAATGGTAAAGACCCACCTTATTATAATAGAGAAAGAAAGAGACTAAGAAGGAGGTGCAGATTAGAAAGAAATAGAGTCAGAAGTGGCTGTAAAAGTAGGGAGAAATTGAAGGAACTTACAAAAAAATTGAATCTAGCAAAGAAGGCAGCTAAGGATAACATGATGGCAAGCATAATTGGCAGTTGTACAAATGTAAGTGAAAAATGGAAGGGTATGTATTACTTAAGACAGAAACAGGTTCAAAGTAGAACATTCCAGGAATAATTAATGAACAAGGAGAGTGTGCATGTGAGGATCTTCAAAAGGCAGAAGTATTCAGTCAGCAGTATGTAATCAATCAATCAATACTGATCTGCATTTAGGGCAGTCGCCCAGGTGGCAGATTCCCTATCTGTTGCTTTCCTAGCCATTTCCGAAATGATTTCAAAGAAATTGGAAATTTATTGAACATATCCCTTGGTAAGTTATTCCAATCCCTAACTCCCCTTCCTATAAATGAATATTTGCCCCAGTTTGTCCTCTTGAATTCCAACTTTATCTTCATATTGTGATCTTTCCTACTTTTATAGACGCCATTCAAACCTCTTCGTCTACTAATGTCATTCCACGCCATCTCTCCGCTGACAGCTCGGAACGTACCACTTAATGGAAATTCTAAGTTCCACTTAGTCGAGCAGCTCTTCTTCTTTCTCTCAATTCTTCCCAACCCAAACATTGCAACATTTTTGTAACGCTACTCTTTTGTCGGAAATCACCCAGAACAAATCGAGGTGCTTTTCTTTGGATTTTTTCCAGTTCTTGAATCAGGTAATCCTGGTGAGGGTCCCATACACTGGAACCATACTCTAGTTGGGGTCTTACCAGAGACTTATATGCACTCTCCTTTACATCCTTACTACAACCCCTAAACACCCTCATAACCATGTGCAGAGATCAGTACCCTTTATTTACAATCCCATTTATGTGATTACCCCAGTGAAGATCTTTCCTTATATTAACACCTAGATACTTACAATGATCCCCAAAAGGAACTTTCACCCCATCAACGCAGTAATTAAAACTGAGAGGACTTTTCCTATTTGTAAAACTCACAACCTGACTTTTAGCCCCGTTTATCAACATACCATTGCCTGCTGTCCATCTCACAATATTTTCGAGGTCACGTTGCAGTTGCTCACAATCTTGTAACTTATTTATCACTCTATAGAGAATAACATCATCCGCAAAAAGCCTTACCTCCGATTCCACTCCTTTACTCATATCATTTATATATATAAGAAAACATAAAGGTCCAATAACACTGCCCTGAGGAACTCCCCTCTCAACTATTACAGGGTCAGACAAAGCTTGTTAGTAACAAGGAAAATTTCCAGATAGAGTAGGTGACTAATGCTAAAGAAGTATTAAAATTCACATGATAACATGATATTTACAATAAGATACAAAAGTTAAAAACTAGAAAAGCAGCTGGAATTGATAAGATTTCTGGGTATATACTAAAGACAATGGGTTGGGATATAGTACCATATCTGAAATACTTATTTGATTATTGTTTGGTCAGAGGAGCTATACCAGATGAATAGAGAGTTGCTATCGTAGCCCCTGTGTATAAAGGAAAGGGTGATAAGACATAAAGCTGAAAATTACAGGCCAGTAATTTTGATATGCATTACATGTAAAGTTTGGGAAGGCAATCTTTCTGATTACATTAGACATGTTTGCAAAATTAATAACTGGTTCGATAGAAGGCAAATTGGTTTTAGGAAAGGTTATTCCACTGAAGCTCACCTTGTAGGATTCAAGCAAGTTATAGCAGATATTTTGGATTCTGGAGGTTAAATGGACTGTATCGCGATTGACCTGTCTAAAGTATTTGATAGGGTGGATCATGGGAGACTACTGGCAAAAATGAGTGCAATTGGACTAGACAAAAGAGTGACTGAATGGGTTGCTATATTTCTAGATAATAGATCTCAGAGAATTAGAGTAGGTAAAGCTTTATCTGACCCTGTAACAATTAAGAGGGGAATTCCTGAAGGCAGTATTATTGGACCTTTATGTTTTACTTATAAATATAAATGATATGAGTGTGTGTGTTTGAGTCATCAGTCCATAGACTGGTTTGATGCAGCTTTCCATGCCACCCTATCCTGTGCTAACCTTTTCATTTCTACGTAACTATTGCATCCTACATCTGCTCTAATCTGCTTGTCATATTCATACCTTGGTCTACCCCTACCATTCTCACCAACTACACTTCCTTCAAAAACCAACTGAACAAGTCCTGGGTGTCTTAAGATGTGTCCTATCATTCTATCTCTTCTTCTCATCAAATTTAGCCAAATCGATTTTTCGCCAATTTGATTCAGTATCTCTTCATTTGTGATTCGATCTATCCATCTCACCTTCAGCATTCTTCTGTAACACCACATTTCAAAAGCTTCTATTCTCTTTCTTTCTGAGCTAGTTATCGTCCATATTTCACTTCCATACATGCCACGCTCCAAACGAAAGTCTTCAAAAACATCTTTCTATTTCCTATATCAATATTTAAAGTGAGCAAATTTCTTTTCTTAAGAAAGTTCTTCCTTGCATATGCTTTTTATGTCCTCCTTACTTCTGCCATCATTAGTTATTTTACTATCCAAGTAAAAATATTCATCTACTTCCTTTAAGACTTCATTACCAATTTTAATATTTCCTGCATCACCTGCCTTCGTTCGACTGCACTTCATTACTTTGTTTTTGGACTTATTTATTTTCATCTTGTACTCCTTACCCAAGACTTTGTCCATACCTTTCAGTAGCTTTTCAAGATCTTCTGCAGTCTCAGATAAAATAACAATATCATCGGTAAATCTCAAGGTTTTGATTTCTTCTCCTTGAATGGTGATTCCCTTTCAGATTCCTCTTTGATTTGCTTTACTGCCTGTTCTGTATAAACATTAAAAAGGAAGGGGGACAAACTGCAGCCTTGCCTCACTCCTTTCTGGATTGCCACTTCTTTTTCAGAGCCCTCGATTCTTTTCAAAGCAGACTGATTTTTAGACAGATTGTAGATAATTCTTTGTTCTCGGTATCTGATCCCAATCACCCGCAGAATCTTAAATAGCTTGGTCCAATCAACATTATCGAATCGAATGCCTTTTCTAGATCTACGAATGCCATGTATGTGGGCTTGTCCTTCTTGATTCGGTCCTCTAAGATTAGACGTAAAGTCAGGATTGCTTCACGTGTTCCTACATTTCTTCAGAAGCCAAACTGATCTTCTCCCAACTCAGCTTCAACTTGTTTTCCTTTTCTTCTGTAAACAATACATGTTAAAAATTTTGCAGGTATGAGATACTAAACTAATGGTGCGATAGTTTTCACACCTGTCAGCACCGGCTTTATTGGGAATAAGTATAACAACATTCTGCCGAATATCAGATGGGACTTCTCCTGTCTCATACATCTTACACAATAAATGGAATAACCTTGCCATGCTGGTTTCTCCTAAGGTAGTCAGTAATTCAGAGGGAATGTCATCAATTCCAGGTGTCTTGTTCCTATTTAGGTCGCTCACAGCTCTGTCAAATTCTGACCTCAAAATTGGGTCTCCCATTTCATCAGCATCGACAGCTTGTTCCGGAACCAAATTATCTACATCGTCACCTTAATACAACTGTTGGATATGTTCCTGCCATCTTTCTGCTTTGTCTTCTTTCCCTAGAAGTGGCTTTCCATCTGAGCTCTTAATATTCATACACCTGAATTTCCTTTCTCCAAAGGTTTGCTTGATTTTCCTGTATGCAGCATCTACCTTTCCTAGGACCATACAACGACATCCTTACACTTCTCCTTCAGCCAGTTCTCCTTAGGTACCTTGCACTTTCTACCCACTTGATTCTTTAATCGTCTGTATTCTTTTCTGCCCTCTTCATTTCTAGCATTCTTGTACTTTCATCGTTCATCAATCAGGTCTAGTATCTCCTGAGTTATCTACTGATTCTTAGTTGATCTTTTCTTCCTCCCTAACATTTCTTCAGCAGCCCTGCTGACTTCATTTTTCATGACTGTCCACTCTTCCTCTATTGTGTTTTCTTCAGCCTTTTCATTTAGTCCTTTTGCAACATGTTCCTTGAAACAATCCCTCACACTCTTTTCTTTCAACTTGTCTAGATCCCCTCTTTTTGCATTTTTTCCTTTCTTCAATTTCTTCAGCTTCAGATGGCATTTCATGACCAACAAGTTGTGGTCAGAGTCCACATCTGCTCCTGGGAAAGTTTTGCAATCCAACATCTGGTTTCTGAATCTCTGCCTAATCATAATGAAGTCTATTTGATACCTTCCAGTGTCTCCAGGTCTCGTTCACGTATAAAGCCGTCATTTGTGGTGTTTGAAGCAAGTATTGGCAAGGAATAATTGATGATCTGTGCAGAATTCAACCAGCCGACTTTCTCTTTCGTTCCTTTGTCCCAATCCGAATTCTCCTACTGTATTACCTTCTCTTCCTTGGCCTACCACTGCATTCCAGTCTCCCATCACAATTAGATTCTCATCACCTTTTACATATTGTATTAAATCTTCTATCTCTTCATAAGTTCTTTTGATGTCCTCATCATCCACTGAGCTAGTGGGCATATAGACTTGCACTATTGTGGTGGACATTGGTTTGACATCTATCTGGACAACAATAATTCTTTCACTATGCTGGTTGTAGTAGCTTACCCGCTGCCCTATTTCCTTATTCATTATTAAACCAACTCCTGCATTTCCTCTGTTTGATTTTGTGTTGATAATTCGGTAGTTGCCTGACCAGAAATCCTGTTCTTCCTGCCAATGTACTTCACTTATATCAACTACATCTAACTTTAGTCCTTCCATCTCCCTTTTCAGATTCTCTAATCTACCACAACGATTCAAACTTTTAACATTCCACGCTCCGACTCACAGAACGTCAGCATCCATCTTCCTGATGATCGCCCCATCTCGTGTAGTCCCCACCGGGAGATCCGAATGGGGGACTAGTTTACCTCCGGAATATTTTACCCGGGAGGAAGCCGTCATCAGTACATCGTTCATACAGAGAGAGCTGCATTTCTTCGGGAGTTAGTTACGGCTGTAGTTTCCCGTTGCTTTCAGCCGTGTAGCAGTATCAACACAGCTAAGCCATGTTGAGTATTATTACAAGGCCATATCAGTCAATCATCCAGACTGCTGCCCTTGCAACTTCTAAAATGCTGCTACCCCCCTTTCGATGAACCATTCCTTAGTCTGGTTTCTCAACAGATACCCATCCGATATAGTCGCACCTGCGGCTCAGCTATCTGCTTCATTGTGACACGCAAGCCTCCCCACCAAAGCAAGGTCACATGGTTTGAGGATGATATGAGTAAAGGAGTGGAATCAGAGGTAAGGCTTTTTGCGGATGATGTTAACCTCTACAGAGTAATAAATAAGTTACAAAATTGTGAGCAACTGCAAAATGACCTCGATAATGTTGGGAGATGGACAGTAGGCAATGGTATGATGATAAACGTGGTTGAAAGTCAGGTTGTGAGTTTCACAAATAGGGAAAGTCCTCTGAGATTTAATTACTGCATTGATGGGGTGAAGGTTCCTTTTGGGGATCATTGTAAGTATCCGGGTGTTAATATAAGGAAAGATCTTCGTTGGGGTAATCACATAAATGGGATTGTAAATAAAGGAATCAGATCTCTGCACATGGTTATGAGGGTGTTTAGGGGTTGTAGTAAGGATGTAAAGGAGAGGGCTTATAAGTCTCTGGTAAGACCCCAAGTAAAGTATGGTTCCAGTGTATGGGATCCTCACCAGGATTACTTGCTTCAAGAACTGGAAAAAAATCCAAAGAAAAGCAGCTCGATTTGTTCTGGGTGATTTCTGACAAAAGAGTAGTGTTACAAAAATGTTGCAAAGTTTGGGTTGGGAAGACTTGGGAGAAAGATTACGAGCTGCTCGACTGAGTGGTATGCTCTGAGCTGTCAGCGGAGAAATGGCGTGGAATGACATTAGTAGACGAGTAAGTTTGAGTGGTGTCTTTAAAAGTAGGAAAGATCACAATATGAAGATAAAATTGGAATACACGAGGACAAATTGGGGAAAATATTAATTTATAGGAAGGCGAGTTAGGCATTGGAATAACTTCCCAAGGGAGATGTTCAATAAATTTCCAATGTGATAGAAATCATTTAAGAAAAGGCTAAGAAAACAACAGATAGGGAATCTGCCACCTGGGCGACTGCCCTAAATGCAGATCAGTATTGATTGACTTCATCATGCTCATCTGGTTTTATAAGACACCATGTAGAATATTCCTCCCTCTAGATGGTTACATCAGTTTCTGATTCCGTTATCCTTCTCATATTAACTTTTTGAACATACCCTTATCGTGCTTTCCCTCATTCATATTCCCTTCCCAATTAACATTTGGTAATCTGAGATCACACTCTACAATAACATTCCTTTCTGTGTCATTCCCCAGTTACCTGATTACCTTATGAAATAATTCCACATCAGTGTCAGCCCCACCGTTGCCAGGTCTATACACCCCAAACACATCAAGTTGCTATTATCTTTAGAGAAAGATATTACACCTAGAATTTCATAAATTCAAATCTTTCACATCTTGGTAGCTTATGAATTCTTTGTTCACCAGAATGAATATTATTAACAAATCGATTGTTACAACTTTGACATGAATTGCAGCGCTCCCTTGAGTTAAAGCAGCATTTTAAACAACTGCCTATAGTAGATATATACTGAACTCTACCTTAATCTGAAGTTCTGAAGCCTACCTACAGATAGCAGTTTCCTGTTAGAGGTTGCCACTTCAGAACCCATTTTAGAGCTTTCATTTAGTGAGAAATGACGCCCCAGATGAAACGCACCATGCAGTCTTAGAGGACTAGAATTTTCAAAGCTCAATGGGAGGCTTCCATTCAGCATATAAATATTTGCAGAAGACTGATGCACATGAGAAGCCCACACATCAAAGCCACTAGAGAGTTCCGTACTGAAATCGCCCATTGCCTTGAATGCCTGCCGCTTAGCAAGGAACAAGTCAAACATCTTGAAAACCCTCTTCCCAAGCTCATTCGAAAAGTACTTCGTGAAGATTCCTTTAGAAGTTGGTGCACATTACCATCCAAGGTGAGTAGTATTCTTTTCCCACAGAAAGGAAACGCTTGGATCAGTAATAAGGGAGGCATGTCACGTGGACAATGGACAGAAGCAATTAAAATGAATTGTAATGTCATCCCAGTTCGATCTCTCCCGGGAAGGAGACTGACATCATCCTGTTGCAGAAGATGTGACACATTTGAAACCTTAGGGTTCTGTCGTAAGGGAGAGCTGATGGGAATCAATTGGCACAATACAGTTCGCACATTGAATGCTGGAAGTCTATGAAGAAGTAGGATGTCTTTTCACAAATATATCCACAAGACAAGCTGATATTGTTGTCATTGACCGGTATGGGTATGGTGATTGACCCCTCTGTAAGATTCGAGGAAAATGAATAGCAGCCTCGATTAGTGTGTGAGGGGAAAAGGCCATCTATGAACCAGACACTGAGAATCTTGGATAGAAGTATGAACGAAATTACCAAATGGGAGGTCATTGGCCTTATGATTGGCACTAGAGGAACAATTCCTAAGGAGATGCTGAACTTCTTAAGAACATACAAAATCCCAGACTCCATTATCCAAACCCTAATGGACTCTGTGTTGAAAAATTCATTGGCTATTGTTAGACGCTACTTTTATTCCATAACTTGAAGTACCATGTATTGGATTTTCTTTTTACAAATAAAATCTGAAAGAGACAAACTACCTGATGGTGGCAGTTTTAATCTTGAGTTTTGACTCGATCCCTGCTTAATCCAAACATCATATAAAATAATTATTGTTCACATGAATTGATTAGGAAGCCGATCTTCTGATTCCCTAATAGGGGCGGCTATCAGGTGGATTATCTCTCTTAAGGGTTGGCATTTCTTCCTCTCTGGTCATATATAACGGTTGCTCCTACTGAACTTTATTCAACCAATCATAGCCCAGTCTGCCATTAAAAAAAGGACTGGTCAGTTGTCCGGTAATGATTTTTTGACTATGGGATCATCGGCTGAGGTTCACAACTCACTTAAGGCAGCTGGCATGCTGGAGCAATGAGACTAAGATAGGCTTCCTCATCGTAAACATGCGACTCTAGAAGATTCTGGTGACATCCGGAAGATAACAGTGTTCCCTTAGAATGTATAGTTTAGGGTTTTGCCATTCTTGCTTCAGTTTTAACGTAGGGATTTTATTAACTTAGTTTATTTTTGTACCATGTAGGTTTCTGTAAGTTTTTCAAGCAGCGAATGTTACCGTCCTAAGGGGTGACATGTCTTAAAAGGAAGTATGAGTGCGGGCCTTTGTTTCCCTTTCCTTAAATGTTGTTTCTTGTGACTGGGATTTTCAAAATTTAACTGTAACCTTCACTTTTCAGCCATTAATTTTCCTTCCTCCTATTTACAAGGTAGTATGGGGTATCCTTTTTATGCCTGGGCTTCTGCCCAATTTGGGCAGCAAGTTTCAATAGTGTTATTCTGATATGTGCAGGTGTGCTGGCCTCTAGGATTGAGAAGCTCAATTCCCTCTTATAAATGAAGCTCTGAGAGCTGTCACATTGTTGTAAAGAAAGTTTGGTTATTTAAATATTTACCAAACTATTGTTAAGTGTGATCAATCGTCATTAACTATATTCTTGTGGTTTCTTGTGAAAGAGAAAAGAATGAGATAGAAAATATATTAGTGTTTTTCCTTTATGTGGTCATTTATTTGTCCAGCCCCACACCCTGTGGACCACTGTTACAACTACCATTACTATCTTGATGTAATATACAATTGTCATGTGCTCTGACAGTGTTTAAAATATATAAACAAAACATGTAATACTTGACAATGTTTTATGGTAACTATGGCCACGACGGAGCTGTCTGTGTGTGTCCTCTGTGTAAACGCATTCTATGATAAGAAGTAATTGATGAATGATGTGTTTTTATCCGTAGAAGTGTACTTAAAGTTGTGTGTCCTTATTTCAGTTACATCACCCTGATTTATCCGATACTCGATATACCGTTCTGAGGATACCTTAGTTCGTTGGATGAACTCCACTCAGTACGTGAAGGATTAGAAATCTTTCAGTATGGTCCTCATGATGTAAATTGTATACTTTTATAAATGTATTTCTTATTGTCTTTAATGCTAAATAAATAAGACTGAACTCCATGTCCAGTCCTGCATCAATTCACTTCTCAAGTACTTGAACCTTTCCACAGTTTCAAGGACATATGATTTTTCCTTCTCTTTCTCCACTAGTCAACACCATTGTCCTACTTATTTTCATTCCTTAATTACCAATATACTCACTCAACATGTCCTCTTGTCCTTGTACTTAATCTGACTTGACACACATTACCGCCTTCAGCTCCCTGTCCCCTTATGTTTCCTTCATCTCCTCCACAGTTTCATCCATTACCATTATGAACAACAGTGGCGACAGCAGACTTCCCTCACTTAGTTCAATTACATTTAACACATTAGCTCCCATGGGGGCCGATCGGACCGGCAATATAGGTATTTATTCATACCTATGTCGTCCGACTGGGTCAACAACAGTTGGTTGCTAGGTAATATGAAATTGAATTCTTATACTAACTGGATGCATTCTAGCACAGATAACCATTGTATCTCAGCAGACTCTTTGGAAATACAATGAAGTAATAGTGTCACCCAATTTGGTCAGCTACGCAGCATAGAAAACTTATAAAATGACAGAGTATGCAACGTTACTTATCGGCCTGATCGGGTCGGCATATGATTTTATGTAGTAAATACTAGGGTGAAATTGAGAATTAGAACAAATTATTTAACATTTTAATGTATTTTAGTAGCGAGATGTGATGATGTTTGGTGAAGGCTTGCATGTATTCGATCATTCATTTTTCAAATCGCTTCTGTTTCATGACTTTGAATAACTTTGCTGTGGGGACACTATCATTTGCCTTTTCCTAATCATGGAGCTTTTCCATCAAGGTTGATCTTCTTTCATTTATAAGTCATAATGCACTACTTCTAATTGTCCTTCCATCTTTCTTATCATTCTCCTTTCTAGAATCCTCTCAAAGTTAAAGTACGTAGAAGATGCCATATAGGAGTATGTTTTCTTATTGCTTATGAATATTTATTCGCTGTGTTTTCAATATTGATCAAGATATAGGCTGTGCACTCACATAAGCTAGTCGGTCTTACACCCAGCAGATTTAGCTGCAGATTTATCAAAACCAAGCTCGATAGCTACAGTCACTTAAGTGCAGCCAGTATCCAATAATCGGGAGATAGTGGGTTCGAGCCCCACTGTCAGCAGCCCTGAAGATGGTTTTCCGTGGTTTCCCATTTTCACACCAGGCAAATGCCGGGGCTATACCTTCATTAAGGCAATGGCCGCTTCCTTCTATTTCCTAGGCCTTTCCTCTTGCATCGTCACCATAAGACATATCTGTGTTGGTACGACGTAAAGCAAATAGAAAAAAAAAAAAAAAAGATTTATCTAAGTTATTGCTCTGAAATTGTTATCTGTTGCAAGGGAACCTTTGTGTTAATCTGAGTGGCACAAAGAGGAACTTAACCAAGCTCATTAAGTATTGGAAAGTAGCAAACAAGACTCACGCCAATCAACCCGAGGAGAAGAAGAACACGTATCAATCTACTGTTGAATATTTCAAAGAAAAGTATCAACTCACAGGTTTATCAGTCTCTGGTTTGTTGATGGAGTGGGAGGCACCATCCCTAAACCTTTTGTAGACTTGTATAAGCAGTTCAGACTTCTCAAGACCTTCATCATTGCCATAGCAATTAGTGCACTGAAAGGTTGTATCTCCATGTTTAGGAATCACACATATGGACATTTCTTTCTTTGATCATTAGATTTCTGTAAAGAACATCTTCACGGTGAGCCAAAATTTGTAAGGTGTTCCTTGTCTCTGTGGCAGCTTGCAGATGCTGTAGGAAGAATAGAAGAGGGACAGGAACATGAGGAGGAACATACAATATGATAAACAGGAAGGCAAGTCAGTATGAGAGGAGAGAGAAACAGAAGACAAGGATAAGAAAGGACGAGGTCTATTTGCTGTCTTCAGACAGACAGGCTCAGCTACCACTGACCTGTATTTGGGGCACATTCCTTATCAGCTGTTTACCTAGTCTTTTCTTAACTTCCTGAGGCCCAGAACATTTCCCCTTTGGTCAAATGTCATAAAAGTGTAAACTTCTTTAACGGTATCTTGGTGGGAGACAGTGAAGTGAGAGGCATATCACACCAAGCTAAATGAATTTCCAAAAGAAACAAAAGGTCAGTTTTTATTTTATTTTTAAAATAATTCTTTTACGGGATATTGCATTTTTAAACAGCATCAGGAGGTTAAATAGCTTCAGTATATTTGGAAATTTATTGAGCACCTGCATTGATAAATTAATCCAATCCCCAATTTATTTTCTTACTTTGATCTTTTCTACATTACCCCCTGTGGGTGGGGGACGCAGATGAAGAATACACCCACGGTATCCCCTACCTCTCTTAAGGGGCGACTAAAATGAGCGACCAAGGGATGATAAAATTAGAACCATGGTACTACTTGTAATTAGTACCACCACGCAGGGAACACCATGGGTCACTTTTACTTGCACCTAGTACCACTATGTTAGGTACACAATAGGTTTGTGATTAGTAGCAACAGTGTGTACTCAAGATGCATTTTACAGTACCTGTGATTCGTACAACTATATGAGGGACACCATGGATCTGCCTTGCCTATGATTAGTACCCGCTATGTGAGGAACACCACGGGATAGTGCGAGTCCCTGTGGTTAGTCCACTTATGTGAAGAACACCATAGGTTTGCGTTGCCTGTAAATAGCGACACAATGTACGAAACAACAGAGGTCTGTGTTACATGTGTGCATTTTATTCCCTGTGATTAGTACCATAATGTGCGGAATTCTGCGAGTCTACGCTACTTTTGATTAGTACCGCAACATGACAAATACCATGGTTCTACTTTCCTAGCGATAAGCACCGTTATGAGGGGCCGATGACCTGGATTTTGGAACCATTTAGACTACAAGCTTCATCGATTCAGTGCTTTAGAAGCAGTATCTTGGTCACAACAGTAATACTATTGTTTCACGCTAGTTTCTGGGAATGTGGGGCATTGTGGATCAGATCCACTGATTTTTTTAACTTTATATCTGTGCATTCATTCTTTGTCCTCACGTTTTGAATTCTGGTCAGTGGAGGATTAGGGATTTTTAATTGTATTTATGTTTCGTCTCATTTCCTGACAGTTGGAGCTAATGACCTTGATGTTAGGCCTCTTCAAACAACAAGCATCATCATCATAATCATCATCTTTTCTAAATTTTAAAAACATCACTCAGAGTCATTCATCTACTAATGTCATTTTACGCCATTTCTCCACTGACAGCTCACAACATACCACTTAGTTGATCAGCTTGTCTCCTCATCTGGCGTGCTTCCTTCTCTACACTGCTTGAAAATGTTTAAATAGAACCTGCAAATCATGTGTTGGACACTTCAGCTGTGGAGGCAATTGGAAACATGACAGTTACTTACCTTCATGTTAATGATGTTATTCCTTTTTTCTTTCCTTCTTTGCGTTTAGGCCATCAGCGGATCATGGTGCTTGTGTTCTAGCTGTGCTTTTGTCCTCATCTGCCCCTTTAGGCATACTGGATTGTGGTCCTAGCAGCCTCTTGAGCCTTCCTGTTGGCTCAATATTCCTTCATTTTCTCCGTGAATTCTTTCCTGCACTCCTCTGACCAATTCCCAGTTCCTTTGTGGCTAACTGATGTAAGCGATGTTAGGAAAGGTTTAGTTTTGATCATTAAATGGTATGCATTCCTGTCAGTTATGGTGGTTTGATTAAGATTAAGCTCTGCAAGATCTTTGTCTACTTGCTTGGTCCAGGGGAATCCAGAAGCTTTGACTTTGTTATCAACCTTGAAGATCCTATGGGATACTCTATTAGGATCCATTCTGTGTAGGTGTCCATAGAAAGTCAGATGTTTCCTTCTGATGGCATCTATGAGGTTTTCTTGATGCTTGATGCTGATTGTTGGGTTTGCACCATCGCCTTCCATCGGATAGGATCCTTCGCCTTATTATATTAATAGAGCAAATGCCTGAAAAGCCTTACATCTGATCTGTTTTTTTAACATGCTCTATTGGTGGAAAAATATCTAATTTACTCCTTGAGGACTTAGAATTTCCATTCGGAATTGCTAAGCAGGCAATAATTCCATTGTGGAGTTTTATCTCCCGTATGCAGTTATCAGACTGTGCCTCTTATATAGGCTTCTGATAAGTTCACCTGCATACACCCCAGCGTCAGTGGGTAGGGTCTGACACATCCCACTCTGATGAGTCTAGTGTCAGACCTAAGATGAAACGCTGGTTAATAGAGCAAAGACCTGAGCCTTACATCTGATCTGTTTTTTGAGATGATCTATTGGTGGAAAAATATCTAATTCCCTCCTTGGGAACTTAGAATTTCCATTTGGAATTGATAGGCGGGCAATAATTCCATTGTTGAGTTTTTATCTCCCGTATGCAGTTATCAGACTGTGCCTCTTATATAGGCTTCTGATAAGTTCACCTGCACACATCGGACATTATAGTTTTGCAGCGTGGCGGCAATTAGTGAGGTAAGCGACATCAACTTCGATCCAGCTAACTACGCATTGAAGCTCACTTCTATCTTCAGGCGTTTGCGGCAATCATCTACCATCTCCGCCATTTGGTGACAGTTTCTTCAAGCGTTCTACTCATCGAGGCGACTCTTCACTATCAGCGCCATCTCCCGAAGTTTCCGGAAACTTCGCCCGGTGTCATGTCGGAGCTCCAGCAGACAGATCAAGAACATTCTGGATTTCACGTTATGGATGACGAATCTATTAAATCAGCCCAACCATTGGAAAGCAGCGATGACCACCGCTCTAGCCCTGAGTGTGAAATTAAGAAACGCCGTGATGAGGCCAGTCTAGCTTCTGGTTCCACTGGTTCTACATATACTGGAGACAGTTCCCAGCCCGAGCGAGCAGGCACGTCGTCCTTGGTTCTGGGTATCCAACAATTACCACCTTCGCCACCTCAGTATCAAGCTCCCTCACCTGTTCTATATATGCCTCCTAATATTCGTAGCTATGCTACGGTTGCAAAAAATCCGGCCCTTCCTTTTAATATCCGACAGCGCAGTATCATTTCTCCCACACCACAGCTTCCACCTACTTTTTATGTCATCAAACTGATTAATATTGAACCACATCTGGCCAATACCTGCTCTCTCTACCAGCTCATCTCCAGGTTTACCCCCAACATCTCTCAATACGATCTGGAGATTCAACGTACAAGAGAAAGCTTCAATCTGAAAACGTCCAAGCCCTTCTACTCGCGTTTCACTTCGGCAATTGGAGCCCACCAACTGGGGAAACACGCCCAGGCGAGTAATCTTACTCAGCAGCAACAAGCCCGTTGACCTGAGGCTCCCTCTCATCCCGCCCCCATCTGTCATTGCTTATGGGGTTGAACGGGACTACACAGGGGCGAAGTGGCGGCCCAGCTCCAACAAGACCGCCACCAAATATATCGCATCCTCCGCATCAGGAACGCCGAGGGACCAACTACTCTGGTACGCATTCTCTCCCGGGACGTTAAGACCCTTGACTGCCTGCTCCGCGACGGCGCCATGATTTATGCCCGCCGACACCGCGTTGAGCCATCCCGGTCATCACCCCCCAGGAGGATCCACTGTGACCGCTGTCAGTGATACGACCACCTGCCGAGTGAACCCTGCAAACAAGATCAGGTATGTGCCACATATGCGCAGGATCATCCTACATTTTCTTGCCCTAATCGTCAGAATTCATAGTGCATTAATTGTAATGAACCTCACCCTGCCTTTAGTTATAAATGTAAAGTTAAACCCGCTCCTGAACCTTCTCACCCCGAGTCTGTTGTACCCGTCATTTCCCAGGATCTTCCAACCCCCACCTCTTCCTCTTCCCTCCCCTCCCCTAGTGTGGAGAACATCGTCCACTTCATGACGATGGTCCTCCAAAACACCCTTCCTTTCCTGCGTCCCCACATCCTTACCCAGATCCAATTAGCGGCACGGTTAGTTCTGAATACACATGTCGATGTTGGTTATAAGGGGAATAAAATGCATTTTGCATTTTTTCCCCTAAATACCGTCCCCATTCGATAGTTCTTTGAAGGTTTATTATCATAACATAAGATCACTTCAGTCTAACCGTGCCCTGTTCACCACTTCCCTTTCCATTTATACCCCAGATATTTTTGTGCTTAATGAGACCTTCCTGACACAGCGCAAACGACCTAAGTTTTGTACTTACACACTGTATCGCGCTGACAGGCCCCATAAGGCTCGCGGAGGTGTAGCTATTGGTATACTGAGCTCAATAGCTGCAGTCGCTTAAGTGCGGCCAGTATCCAGTATTCCGGAGATAGTGGGTTCAAACCCCACTGTTGGCAGCCCTGAAAATGGTTTTCCGTGGTTTCCCATTTTCACACCAGGCAAATGCTGGGATTGTACCTTAATTAAGGCCACGGCCGCTTCCTTCCCAGTCCTAGCCCTTTCCTGTCCCATCGTCGCCATAAGACCTATCTGTGTCGGTGCGACGTAAAGCCAATAGCGAAAAAAAAAAAGCTATTTTTGTCAGGCGGGATCTCACTACTAAACGTCACTTTCTTCCTCCCTCTATTACTCTCCATAAATATCTGATTATTGAAATTTTTTCGTCTACTCGCAATTTTGGTGTCACTACTAATTTAACTGCCGGTAACCCTCCTTCTGATTTAATTCGGTATATTGATAATCATTTTCACGATTATATTATAGTCTGTGATATTAATATCACCTCATATACCGTTACAGCCCTTACTAACTTTAATACTCTTTGCGCAAATATCCGGGGTAATAGCATTCCAGCATTCCTTTCCCCTTCCCTACCCTACCACGATCCAACACCACACCAGACGTTCTTATCTTATCTCCTTCATTTTCCCTAACTCAGATTTTTTTTTTTTTGCTAAATGGGTAGAAATTGGTAGTGATCATTCACCTGCTCTCATTACCATTCCTGGTGTCCTCCCACACCCTCATTGTCCCCCACCCCGCCCCCCTCCTACTAGACGCTACAATGAGACTAACTGGACAGAATATCGAGAGTATTACAGACCTGCTTCAGAACTCCCCCTCCCCTACTTCCTCCCAGAATCTTCACTTTCTCATAATGCTCCTAGAACATGCACTAACCACAGCTGATCACTTGCACATTCCCCACCGTTCCTATCATCCTAACAAGCCCCCTATTCCTCAAAAAGGACTACAGTTACTGCTTTTAGCACATGACCTGTATCATCACTATCTTCGAACTCGTGACCCTACCACTTTGACTCAACATCGCTGAACCTTACGCCATGCTCGTTCCTATATCAAAACTAATAAGCGAAAGCAATGGACTACAGCTTGTACTGAACTCTCCGACGAACAGAACTCTCGACGTTTTTGGCAGACATACAAACGTTTGACACAGCATACAAAATCCCACCCCACCTACCCCATTCGTCATCTTCCGCAACCCCCTACAACTGATAAGGAAAAAGCTGATTTGTTTGCTGACCATTTTCCCAAAGTCTTCTCTCCCTCCTTCTCCCCTACACTCTACCATCCTGATGAGTCCATAATTAACCATTATAGTCATCCAGATCGTCCTGAACTTCAACCCTCCTTTCATCATTATCCTAATATTGATTATACTCACCCACTCAATTCCCCTATCACGCCTCATGAAATCCATACTTTCCTTAAACATCAGAAAAATATTGCCCCCGGATCTGATTTCATGACCTACCGTCACATCCGTGAAGCTCCACACATTCTCTTCGATCTCCTCAGTTCAGTCTATACTACTGTGCTATATACTGGTATTTATCCCTCTCACTGGGGTCGAGCTAACGTACTTCTCTTCCTCAAGCCTGGCAAACCTCCTTCCGATATTTTTTCCTATAGGCCTATTTGTCTTTTACCCGTCTTATCTAAGATTTTAGAAGCTCTCTTATCACGTCGTACATCTCGCTATCTTACTTCCCTCAACGTCCTCTCTATATCCCAAGCCGGCTTCCGATAAAATTTCTCAACCCAGGATCATTTATTTCATATTACGTCATCCCTCAATTCATTTCCATGCCCACGGAAAAATGCTGCTTGGTGTGTCTTGACGTCCATAGAACTTTTGATGCTGTGTGGCACTCTGGCTTACTGTTTAAATTGCGCCATCTACCGCTTCCTCTTACTCTCATTCGTTTTATTTATCACTATCTTCGCTCCCGCACAGCTCATATCTTAATTCATGGCACCTCCTCTTACATTTTCCCTATGACTTCCGGAGTTCAACAAGGTTTCCCGCTTTCACCTTTGCTGTATATCCTTTTCACTCATGATGTTCCCCATCCTGATCCTCCCCTCTGCCTGTATCAATATGCAGATGATCTAGCTATTCTTGCCCTTTTCACCACAACTAACACATTAACTACTCAACTCCAAGACTACCTCACTACCCTCGAAACCTTGCTTCAATCCTGGCATTTGTCAGTTACACTCAATTTATTGTTTTTCTGTAAAAATGCCTTCTTTGCCGTCCCCGTCATCGAGTTCTACTAACTATGTACAATACACCCCTTACGGAGACTAATCTATTAAAATATTCAGGCATTACCTTTCAAAATAACCTCCAATGGAACCATCACCTTGATAATATCCATAAAAAGGCCTTTTCTCGCTTCCGCGCCCTCCGTACACTCACTGGGCATACCTGGGTTCTTCGCCCCTCCCATATTATCAATATATACACATCCTTTATCCATCCTGTCGTCACCTATGCCTCCCTGACTTGGTTGACTGCTCATGCTCGACAGTATATTCAGCTTTTGAAACTTGACAGACATGCTCTACGAATCGCACATCGCCTCCCTCTGCTAACTTTCAAACACTTTATTCCTTCCCCACTATCCTTGGTCACCTTCACTCCCTATGCCTCAACCATCTCACCAAAGGTACCCGTACTCACAATCCTATCATCATCAAAGCCCTGCCCTTATCCCTTTTAGCTGATGCTATTCTTAACGACCGTTGCACACTCCAGATTTCTCATCTCTTTCCTACCCCTATCACTTAGCTTCCACACCCCCTCCCTCTTCACCACTGTCCTGTTATATGCTAAAAACTGTATTTCTTTTCCAACTCTTTGATGTTCCTGCGCACAGTGGTGCAGCCTATATTTCTGCTGCACGATCAGTGTCCGTCTATTGTTTTATTATTTATTTTTCTATTTGTTATTTTTGTTATTATTATAATCTCTTTCCTGTTTCTACTCCGGCACAAGCAAACGGACTTACCGTCCCATTAGATCTTATCTTGTGTTAATTATTATTCTTGTTATTTTTATTGTTCTTGTTATTATTATTATTATTATTATTATTATTATTATTATTATTATTATTATTATTATTTATGTTTTCATCTGAAGTGAGGACATTTTGTATTACATGACTGTTTCTGTTTCGTTCTTCTGCAGTGCCACAAGGTAGCGCGTGTGATTCTAATTTCTGTTTGTTTTTCTCAGTGCACTTATTTGTGCCGATTAACTTACTTAAGCTAACAATTGGTGTTCTTGAATGTTATTCTACCAAATTTTACTCCATATTCTTTATATCCAGTGTTGTCTTTCCTTATTTTTGCAATTTCGTCTGTTATTGTAGCAACTGTCAGTGCACGTTCTGTTCATTTCCTACTCGCCATGTTGTCAACTTGACTAGTGCAGTGCTTATGTTGTCAGTGCATTGACGTCGCCCAATGAACTATATGAATTCTTGCTCCAATACACTACGATACAAACATGTTCTCTTTGTTGTATATTCATCATTTTGTTATCCCATTCTGTAAATATCTGTATAACTGCGTATCCTAACTTGTTATCCTCCTAGTTTTTCCCTTACGTATGTCTATACATACCACTAAATATTCTATTTTCTTATACTCATATACATTGTATACCGCCTAAGAGCTACTTTGTATAGCTGACGGCCTGCCTACCCATAGGATAGGAATGAAATAACCTTCTAATAAATAAAATAAATAAATAAATTCACCTGCATACACCCCAGCGTCAGTGGGTAGGGTCTGACACATCCCACTCTGATGAGTCTAGTGTCAGACCTAAGACAAAACGCTGGTTAATAGAGCAAACGCCTGAAAAGCCTTACACCTGATCTGTTTTTTGACATGCTCTATTGGTGGAAAAATATCTAATTCCCTCCTTGGGAACTTAGAATTTCCATTATTATTTTTCTCAGGAATTTCTGTTGCTGCACTTCCAGGGCTCTCAGTGGGGTCTTTTTAGTTAGGGATAGGCATTCTGCTGCGTAGAGGACTGAGGTCTGACTACTGCATTATAGTGTCTCAGTTTTACATTCTTTGATAAATGCTTTGAGGCATACAGTTTTCTGCAGGTGTGATAGGCCTTGTCTATTTTGATTTTCCTTTGTTCAAAAGCCATCTTTTCACTTAGGTCCTCTGATATCCACCCTTCGAGGTACTTCACATTTTAGCTCCCTTGATATGCTTTGTATCACCGACTCCCATTGTTGTAGGGGCATCTTTGATGTTGGTGATAAACTCGGTCTTTCCAATGTTGATCAAGTGACCTGCTTTAGCTGCTATAGAATGCAGTGTTTGAAGCTGTGTAGTGGCCTCATGCATGTCGTTTGCTAATAAAGTAAGGTCATCAGCAAAGGCCAGGCATAGAATCCTCAAGTTCTCTGCTTTAAACCCCATCCTTAATCCGGTGTTCTCAGGTAATGACCTGGTCCATTCTCTTGTGATCTTTTCCAGGACACAGTTAAATAATATGCATGATATACCATCTCCTTGTCTCAGCCCTGTTTAGATTGTGAAGATCTCTGATAATAGACCTCTAAACTAACTGTGGAAGTGGTGTTGTGAAGGGTAGCTTGCACCAACCTATTAATTTTTTTGTTTAGTCCCAGTTCTCTTAAGGTGTTTGAAGGCTTGGTTTCTCAGAACCGACGCATGCGAGGTGCGAGGCCCGCCTCGCACAAATCCAGACTACACAAGCTTATGCAAATGGTTTCTCAAGCTGCGCGGTGCGCAGTGTGCGCAACCTCGCAGTGAGACCTCGCAGCGTCACCGCGCACTGATTCGTCCGGCCAGATTTGTGCGAGGCGACAGCAGTGCGAGGCAACATTATTTCTGTTCTTGTTTTTACTGTTTTAAGCAACACGATGAGCTTTATGGACGAAGTGGACGAAGAACTGATTGAAGAAGTTCGAATGCACCCAGTGTTGTATAACTTACAACACAAGAGCTACAAAAACAACGTTGTGAAAGACAACTTATGGAAAATGATATCACTGAAGTTGGATAGAACAGCTAATAAATGTTGCTAGTTTTATGTATTATACGATGATCTTGAGAAGGAAAGAGTTCGTAAAATTAGAAACTAAAAAAAACGGAGGTACCAGATGATTAAAGTTAATTTACTGTCATTTGGAACCTCCTTTCTTGGGATTCTTTGCTTTTTTATTGATGTGGTAGCTGCCTCTGTGGATTGGTGGTAGGGTGTCTATTATTATTATTATTATTATTATTATTATTATTATTATTATTATTATTATTATTATTATTGATGTTACTTATAACAAATATAATGAGTTCAGTTTCAAAGGATTAAATAATTAACAGATTTAGAAATGATATATCAACCAATAAATCCATTACTTTAATATCAAATATGCCAATATATATAATTTTACAAAATGTGACTTCAGTATTGTTCATTTAATAAAATCACGTGTTTTATTTTAATAACGGTGTTCATTCTGTTATTATGATAATTGGGTCACAGAAAAAGTAAACTATAGGTAAACAAATACATGTTTGTCCGTTAGAAAAAAAACTTTCACTCCACCCTGTTAGCATATTCTCTTTGTCATGCCGATTCTCTCTCCCTGCTACAAAAATATTTCTTGAAGCTGTCTCTTATCATGAAAGCATCATGTGTAGAATTACCTCCGTTGTCAGCTGCCAGAGGAATCGTGTTTTCTTCTGTTAATTCCAAATTGACAATAAAGTGTTCATTTGGGCAAGGAATTGCGGAGAAGGTTGTGGACGATACAGGCTGACATCACAAGATCATCAACAGTTTCCATTGATACTGCTATAGGGGTGAAGACAACCCTCCAGTACTGACACATAATCCGCTTCCTCTTCCAACATTAGCGCACAGGTTGCGAGACATATGCTCGGCAGCTGATCTGCTTTGCAGCCTGGGAAACCACGAGCCTCGCAGCATCATTGGGATGAAAGTACGCAACGTCGGCCTCGCACCTCAAACCTCGCATGCGTCAGTTCTGAGAAACTAAGCCTTTAGAGTGTGATTCTATCCATGGAGTCATATGCCTTCTGAATGTCGACAAAGCTAGCTACACATTGTCGGCATCTTGTCTTGGTATATTGAATGATGGTCTTCAGATTTTGTATCTGTTCAGCACAGACTTTGGAGTTCTGAACCTTGCTTGATATTCTTCTAATTCTTTATACAGTTACCTTGTTATGTGCTGTTCCAGAATCTTGGAAAAGACTTTATACGATACTGCAAGGAGTGATATTCCTCTATAGTTGCTGGGTTCTGTTTTGCTTCCCTTCTCGTGGATTGGGTGGATAACGGCTGATGTCCAATCATGTGGGAACCTTTCCTTAGCCCATATGTCTAGGATTAGTGTTTGTATGTGCCTGAATGTTTTCTCACCAGCTTGTTTCAACATTTCTGCTACTATTCCGTCTTCTCCAGGGGCTTTGTTGTTCTTGTGAAGTTGAATGATTTCTTTTACTTCTTCATAGGTGGGAGGAGAAATGTCTGTGGTGTCCAGGTTAGTTGGTTGTCTAACTGGGAGGCACTGCACAGGTTCTTCAGCATTCAAAAATCCTTGAAAATAATAAGCTAGAATCTTGATGCAGTCATCATCATTGAGGCACAGTGATCCATCTGTTCTCTGGAGGTGTAAAGTTTGGGGTGTAAACTGGGTTGTCTGTTGTTTTAGACCTTTGTATAAGTCTCTGAGTTGCTTCTTCCAAAATCCTTCTCGGCTTGCTTAATCAGTTCTTTGTTGTATTTTCTTTTCACCCCTCTTATGATGCTGGAGGTGTTCTTTCTTTGTGTAATAAAGGCTTGTAGGTTGGCTTTGTTTTTATGATGGTTCCCTTGGAGTCATGTTAGTCACCTGGGTTGTACTGTATAGCCTCATCACGTTCATTAGACCACCATGGGTGCTTGTTTCCTTTAGGTCTGTTGGGGATCGTCTTCTGAGCCGCGTCTGTTGTAGCATCCCGAAGTGGGTCCCATTTTGTAGTGGTGTTAATCCTATTGATGTGTTTGTTCAGACTCTCTTGGTAACTTGCATTGTCTTCTTTAAGTTTGGTGATATCAAACTAAGAATCTTCTTTTTCTTCATAAGCATAGCCTTGGTATTATACAGTGGTTTCAGATTCGTCTTAACCATGGACCATGGACTCGTAAAACCTTTATGTTCATAATGTCGCAGTGGTGCTTCCTGTCTATTGCTATGTGGTCAATTTGGAACTCGCCCATCATGCTGTTTGGGTTGCATCATGTCATAGCCTTCCTAGGTAGGGGTGTAAAAGCCATAGACTTCGAGAGTAATCCATACTTGGTGCACAGACTGATTAGCCATTCCCAATTCTTGTTGGTTCTCTTATGGGCATCTTCCTATAATCTTCCGGTATTTCTGTTCTCTCTTATCTGAATATTGAAATCTCGTAGCAATATCATCGTATGATGATGTGGGATGTGGTCTAGGGTTTCCTCAAGGGTGTCCCAATACTGATCTGTACTCTCTGGGTTTTTCTTATTAGAGTTATTGGTAGGAGCATGGAAGTTAACCAGAGAGTATCCCCTATTGCTAGACCTGAAGGATAGTACTGAAGTTCTATCATTGGGTTAAGAGAAGCCAAGTATGCTAGCAATTAGTTTGTGGTGTACTGCGAACCCTGTCCCCAGGAAGGGTACATTCATCATGACTCTCTTAGCAGGCTTTGTTCTTGAGTCTCCATGGCATCTTCTTCTCTTGTAAGGCTGCAATGCTGATGTTTTGTCTTTCAGGATTTCAAGAGTGTGTTTAAGTTTCCCAGTCTCGGTCAGGGAGTTAATATTGATCGTAGCTAGGTACGTGATGTTCCTTTTTTCTTTTAGTTCTGACTAGGTCACATGAAGGCATAGGTCCCCCAGAATCTGATGACCTATGTGCCCCGTCATGAACGGCGGTGGATTGGTTACCACCTGAGAATCTAGCATTATAGATTTGTTCTTCATGTTTAATACAGTCTATCACACAAGTATGTATAGTTGGTCACCCGAAAGTAACAAGTTGTTGACTATCAAGGTTGTAAGCCTTGAAGCCCCCAGCAATGATTGGCTCGCTGACCCAGCTTCCCGCTGAGATTGGTTACCCAACCTTCCACTGGGTTGCTCAGTTTAACAGGGTCACCTCTTGTAGGTTACATGCTGGAGTTGGAGTGAAAGAGGCTAGTTGGATTCTGTTGCTGAATCCAATATTTTATGCTGCAGATACCTGGCAATGACGCATTTCACTCCCATTTGCCCGGAGCCACAAAGACTCCTCCCAGGTTAATTCCTTGGACCTTTATTCCTTTTATTAATTATTTCTTCTTTTTTACAATAAAGTGCTTTTGGATTATGTTTGTACCAATTTCCTGTGCATCAGACACACCCATAAATACCAGTTGTGCTGTGAGTTATTTCTAACATTATATTGTTTAAGATATTTAGGACCATGGTTAATGCTCATCAGCCTATCTGGATTATCAGTTTTCATTTGTCTTGGTGAAGAATGCATTTCTTCACTATTTGGACCACCTGAATGGTGTTTCGAACACAAGCAGACTGGCTCTCAGGACAGATTGTTCCAGTTCCTTCACACAGAAGTTGACGCACACAAGCATTCAAAGTTGCGGTAAAATTATTTTTCCTAGCTTGTGACTTGAGCCCAGATCCTTTCTGTGTGGTTTAAATTACGGTGAGATGGAGGGAATTACAACTCTCTGTATGTGCATGAGGCTGCTATCGCTTCTACAGCATACCTTTTAATGATATTGGTGGATTTGATATCCTGCAATGTGACTGCCTTGATGGATATAGGTTTTGGCACGGAAATTTCATTGTATCCATAAACTTAACTGTCTATAATATTTCTGTTCAAGGAAGGAAACCAAATCATTCGCCGCAAATGACAGCTTGCATTCTCCATCATGATTAAACATTTTCAGTCACGTGATAGGTTCTCTACAAGATGTACTGTAGTATGCTTGCCTTATGACGTTAGTGCCTTCAGCATGCAAATCGGTATGAGCCACTCCAGGTAGAGCAACAGAGGGAAGATGAGGAACAGGGAACTGTTGCTGAGATGTGTGAAGTAGGAGGAAGGGAAAAGGTAGGAAAGGGAAATAAAGAGTAGAGGATAGGAAAAGACAGGTGGAACAGGGTCATGGGAGGGAGAAAAGAGAGGAGGAAGTAGCTTCTGCTGCAATCAGGAAAGATAGGGCTGACCAGGAGCAGAGGGGATCAAAGGAGATGGGTAGGGTTGAGGCTCTGATCATAGGGGGATTCCATCATTAGACACATGGGGGAAGTGTGTGGAGGAAACGGAACCAGGGTAGAGTGTCACCCAGGAATTAGGTTGAGGCAGATGCTGAGAAAAGTACAAGAGAAGGAGGAGGGGAAGGAGAAAGTGGTAGTGTTTCATGTTGGTACCAACAATGAAAGGCAAGCTGATATAAGTACCAACATAGCTGGGGATGTGTGGGATCTGCTAAATGCAGCACAGGTAAAGTTTAAGAAAGCGGAGATTGTTATCTGTGGAATACTATGTAGGAGGGATACTGACTGGAGGATGATTGGAAATTTAAATGAGACTATGGAGTGGGTATGTGAGAAACTGGGAGTGAAATTTCTAGATCCTAATGGGTGGGTAGGAGATAGGGATCTGCGCTCAGACGGACTTTACTTAAACCACAGTGGCATGTATAAGTTAGGAAATTTGTTTGGAAGGGTAATACGGAGGTACGTTCAGGTAAACGGGGTTGTCTAGGGAGCAGTGGTAAGGGTACACAGATCTGGAAGTCAAGTAGGGATGACATAAAAATGTTAGTGTTGAACTGTAGAAGTATTGTAAAGAAAGGAATAGAATTAAGTAATTTAATAGATATATATTTACCAGATATTGTAATAGGAGTTGAATCACGATTGATAAATGATATAATGGATGCAGAAATTTTCTCACGGAACTGGAGTGTGTATTGCAGAGATAGAATAGGAATGGTGGGAGGGGGAGTATTCATTCTGGTGAAAGAAGAATTTGTAAGCTACAAAAAAGTTAAAGATGAGAAACATGAAATACTAGGTGTAAGGCTCATTTCTAAAGATAATAGGTAACTAACTTGATGTCTTTGGAGTGTACAGACCGGGAAAGGGTAGTGCTGACACGGTTTCAGAATTATTTGATGAGATAATCAGCTATGTGGAAAACAATAAGGAAAGGAACGTGATTGTAGCAGGAGATCCAAATTTACCAAATGTCAATTAGGAAGGAAATGTGAATGACAAGAACAGGACCAACAAATGGCAAATAAGCTAATATGGGAAGGACAGCTGATTCAGAAAGTGATGAAACCAACTAGAGGGAATAATATCCTGGACGTTTTGCTGATAAAACCATATGAGCTCTATAGAGAAACCAAAGTAATAGATGGTATTAGAGATCACGAAGCTGTTTTTGTGGTTGATATGGTTCATAAAGCAGGCATGAGGCAGTTTTTAAAAAGTAATTATAAGCAGTGGAAAATGGTAAATAAGGATATAAATAGATTCTGGGATGGGTTTAAAGAAATTGTTCAGGAATGGAGGGGCTGCCTGGCCGAGGCGGTAAAGGTGTGCTAGGTTCGCCCGGAAGGACGTGGGTTCAAATCCCCATCAGGAAGTTGTAAAATTTAAGAAATGAGATTTCCACTTCCAGAGGTGCATATGGCCCTGAGGTTCACTCAGCCTGCACCAAAAATGAGTACTAGGTTAATTCCTGGGGACAAAGAGGACCAGGCGTAGAGCTAACCACTCTACCCCATCACGTGCCGAGGTTAACAATGGTGGAAGCCTTTACCTTCCACTCCTCCAAGGGCCTTCATGGACTGTACGGAGGTGACTTTGCTTTGCTTTGCTTTTTTGTTGAGGAATGTGAAAACAGGTTTGTACCTTTAAAGGTGGTAAGGAACGGTAAAGACCCATCTTATTATAATAGAGAAATAAAGGGACTAAGAAGGAGGTGCAGATTGGAAAGAAATAGAGTTAGAAATGGCTGTGGAAGAAAGGGGAAATTGAAGGAACTTACTAGAAAATTGAGTCTAGCAAAGAAGGCAGCTAAGGATAACATGATGGCAAGCATACTTCCCAGTCATACAAATTTTAGTGAAAAATGGAAGGGTATGTATAAGTATTTTAAAGCAGAAACAGGTTCCAAGAAGGACATTCCAGGAATAATTAATGAACAAGGGGAGTGTGTATGTGAGGATCTTCAAAAGGTAGAAGTATTCAGTCAGCAGTATGTAAAGATTGTTGGTTACAAGGAAAATGTCCAGATAGAGAAGGAGACTAAGGCTAAAGAAGTATTAAAATTTACATATGATAACAATGATATTTACAATAAGATACAAAAGTTGAAAACCAAAAAAGCAGCTGGAATTGATAAGATTTCTGGGGATATACTAAAGACAATGGGTTGGGATATAGTGCCATACCTAAAGTACTTATTTGATTATTGAATGGAGAGTTGCCATAGTAGCTCCTGTGTATAAAGGAAAGTGTGATAGTCATAAAGCTGAAAATTACAGGCCAGTACATTTGACATGCATTACATGTAAGCTTTGGGAAGGTATTCGTTCTGATTATATCAGACATGTATGCAAAATTAATAACTGGTCCAATAGAAGGCAATTCAATTTTAGGAAAGTTACTCCACTGAAGCTGAACTTGTAGGATTCCAGCAAGATATACAAGATATCTTGGATTCAGGTCAAATGGACTGTATCGCGATTGACCTGTCTAAAGCATTTGATAGGGTGAATGATGGGAGACTACTGGCAAAAATGAGTGCAATTGGACTATAGACAAAAGAGTTACTGAATGGATTGCTATATTTCTAGAAAATAGATCTCAAAGAATTAGAGTAGGCAAAGCTTTATCTGACCCTGTAATAATTAAGAGGGGAATTCCTCATGGCAGTATGATTGGACCTTTATGTTTTCTTATATATAAAAATGATATGAGTAAAGAAGTGGAATCAGAGGTAAGGCTTTTTGCAGATAATGTTATTCTGTATAGAGTAATAGATAAGTTACAAGATTGTGAGCAACTGCAAAATGACCTCGATAATGTTGGGAGACGATCAGTAGGCAATGGTATGATGATAAACAGAGTTAAAAGTCAGGTTGTGAGTTTCACAAATAGGAAAATTCCTCTCAGTTTTAATTACTGCATTGATGGGGTGAAAGTTCCTTTTGGGGATCATTGTAAGTATCTAGGTGTTAATACAAGCAAGATCTTCATTGTGGTAATCACATAAATGGGATTGTAAATAAAGTATACAGATCTATGCACATGGTTATGAGGGTGTTTAGGGGTTGTAGTAAGGATGTAAAGGAGAGGGCATGTAAGTCTCTGGTAAGACCCCAATTAGAGTATGGTTCCAGTGTATGGGAGACTCACCAGGATTATTTGATTCAAGAACAGGAAAAAATCCAATGAAAAGCAGCTCAATTTGTTCTGGAAGTTTTCCGAGAAGAGACTAGCGTTACAAAATTGTTGCAATGTTTGGGTCGGGAAGAACTGGGAGAAAGAAGACGAGCTGCTCGACTAAGTGGTATGTTACAAGTAATAAATCTCATTGTAGACCATATTGGACATCAATTATGAACATTAAAACAAGAATAATAGTTAACACCACCTTTCCAATACTTATCTTCCCTTATATGTAGGAAATAACGGCTGATGTCTCCAGTCAATGCTCATCCAACATAAGATGTAAGCAATCTTAGACTCCCATTTTGAACACCCTATTTTCAAGGCCCGAGTATATCTTTTTCCATTTTTCAGACTTCAGGACATGCACTTTGCATCCTTCTTTTCCAGTTTGATCTTGAACTCCTAGTAAAAATAAAGACACCTCTTATTCAGCTTTAACCATTGTTTTGGATGAAGTGGATATTGGCCTCCACCTTATAAGCAGCTTTAGGCATGATCAATCCAGTTTGAAGTGTTACTACTCCATGTCTGCTACAATATGTGATTTTTCTTGCCCGACTCACGTATCTATACAGGAGAGAGATTTAATTATTTCTTCATTCAAAAGAATATAATAATCATTTTTGTTATGTATGAACATTCTTATTAACTGACTGGTAGCAATGCGTATGATTATTACACTGCCAGCTCTGTGTTGTACCTTATGTTTTTAACCTCTGGCAACACGATTACATGTTTTTTTCACTTAGCCATGATGAACACACTTATATATTTTCACTCTTGTTTTATGTTTGAACATTATGATTGACTGACTGGTAGCAATGATATCCAATGATTTTAATTATTTCACTACCAGCTCTGTATTGTATTTCTGTTTTTATTCTCTGTTTCAACTCGATTGTGTTTTTCTCTTAGCCATGTTGTAACATTCTATGTTTTTTTCACACTAGCTTTAAGCCTATTTGATTTTCTAAGTGTAAATGTTGATTGTTAGGGTAGCATATATTTTTAAGGACAGTAGGTTCGGGGCCCTGACCGAACTTTAGGCTAAGATTTATTTCGGCTGATGATGCTTATGACAGTTAAGCGAAACATGTCCCATCTTACAATGCCTGTTATAATGTTTATTTCCTAAATATAAGGAAAGATAAGTATTGGAAAGGTGGTGTTAACTATTGTTCTTGTTTTAATGTTCATAAGTGCTATGTTCCAAGCTGTCAGCGGAGACATGGCGTGGAAAGGCATTAGTAGGCGAATAAGTTTGAGTGGCGTCTTTAAAAGTAGGAAAGATCACAATATGAAGATAGAGTTGGAATTCAAGATGTCAAATTTGGGCAAATATTAATTTATAGGAAGGGGATTGGGGATTGAAATAACTTACCAAGGGAGATGTTTGATAAATTTCCAATTTGTTTGAAATCATTTAAGAAAAGGCTAGGAAAACAACAGATAGGGAATCTGCCACCTGGGTGACTGCCCTAAATGCAGATCATTGATTGATTGATTGATTGATTGATTGATTGACTGATTGATTGATTGAATACAAGTTCCATCATCCCACAGTCTCTTCACAATGTCATGAGTACAGGACTTGCTGCCCTATGTGCTTGACGTGGAAAGAACCGATAACGATGATGAACTCAGTTTGTAAAACCCTTACATGAGGATGATGCTGTAAATGAGCAGTCATCACCATCATTACAATTCGTACGTGAGTCAGACAATTAACAAGAGACCAACCCTTGACTCAGAAGCACGAAAATAAATGTTGGTGGAGAGCACCTCTAGCCCGAGGAAAACCCAGCAGATGCGGGTCACTTTATCACGCCATATGCCCTATTCATTAGAGTTACTTTTGCAGTAAATGAATTGAGAAATGAAGCAAACCAATGCGACAAACAGTTCCAGAGAAGACTTGGATTAAAAATATGTGTTTGTGATTGATCAGAGCGCCACTGCATTGGCGCTACGCCACTTCCTGGGGTTGTTTATATCGGGAGTGGTTGGGCACCTTCTTGTGCATTCGGGTGAGCGAGTGCGGGACTAGAAAGCAGCATGGCTGCCGGACTATGGTGAAATGTACTATGCGGACAAATTCTGTAAATATCTAAACCATCGCGATGTGTAGATAGTGTAATAAACCTAGTATATGTATATTTAAGTACATTTCACCTTTCTATGTGTACGAACCAGCACGTGGTTCCTTGCACCACATGTTCTCAGGGACCTGTCTGAATGAGGTTGGAACATGGTCATACCAGGCCGGATTTGTGAAAGTGCCGTAATGTTACAATATTACGTGGTCCTCCGGTGTTTGTGAGCATATGTTTCGAGTGCTAACAACCTGTGGAGATAATATTGGACCACGTGTATCATCATCCCTGCGGCATGCTGAACTAGATGAGGCGACAAAGGATACGTGCACATCAGAACCTTATACCAGAGGTCAGTCATACATTTCGTTTTTCCTTTCTTTCCTAACTCATATCATGGAGTCTAATGATAAAAACCTGTTAGTGAAACAACGAGCGATCATTAAAGGGTCACTGACACGTATCAGTAAATATGTAGACAAGTTTCTGGCAGGCTCCAATATGAATGCATTACATAGCAGGTTGAAACAATTGCCTTCACTCTGAGAAAAATATAAGCACGTTCAATGTAAACTCAAGATTAATGACGACATGAACTACCAAAATCATTAACGGGATATGGAACAGTTCAAAGAAAACTATTACAATTTAGAGGTGAGAATGATTACACTGATAGAAAAGAGTGCAACCCCCGAGCAAAATATCGATCAGTTATCTCAGCATTCTTGCGGTAATTCCCAACAGAATTCCATGTAAATACGATTGCCAGTCATTAATATCCCTACATTTCATGGGCAGTATGGGACTTGGACTCGCTTTCAAGACACTTTCCAGGCTTTAATTGTTGATAATTTAAAACTATCACATGTTCAGCGTTTTCATTATCTACTTTCAGTACTGAACAGCGAGCCTCATCAATCAATTCAGAACATTCCTGTTTTTAACCCTAATGTTTTAGTAGCTTGCAAAATCGTATGCACGAGGTACAACAACAGAAAATGATAGCAACTCAACTTATCAAGGCTCTATTGCCATTACCTACATGTCACAAAGATACAGATTCAGACCTTAGAAGTTGAACAACCACTTAGCAAGCAATTTAAATGCTATTCAGAACCTCAACCTTTCAGTGCCTTTACACAAAGCCTTATTCCAGCAGCTGATGTTAAACAAGTTAGATCCCGCTACCGGTAAAGAGTTTGAAATGAAAGCTCCCAGCGATGATTTTCTGAGACTCGCTGAGGTATCTTCCTTTTTGGAAAAGAGGGAACAAGCATTGGAATTGACGATGGCAACACGGGAACAAAGAGGGAGCACAGCAAATCCACCTAAGCACTAGTATGTGAGAAACAATGAAAGCCCAATTCGAGTTAACTCATACGTACCTACAAGCGGTTGTGTTACTTTTGTGACTTACATCATCCATTACAACAGTGTGAAGGATTTCTGCAAGCTAATGCAAGACAACGGTATGATTTTGTCAAAACGAGGGGTTTATACTTTAACTGTTTTAGACATCATAGTGTCAACGTGTGCAAATCTGATAACTGTAAGACTTGACAATGTAGACATCACACTTTCATTCACTTCGACAGTGCCACACACATTCAAACGACTACAAACAAGGATACCCAAGCTAGTAGAGGTACCGGTATTAGAGACGACAAAAAGGTCAGAGTAATGCTAGTTACTGCACACTAAAATTCAAACCACAGTCTCAAGTAATGCTGTCCACTGCAATAGTAGAAGTTGCAGACAACAATGGTTGCATTCACCCGTGCTGAGCTCTACTTAACAATGGATCACAATCACATTTCATAACCGAGTCGTTTGCGAGTAAGCTGAAGCTGAATTGACATAGAAACTGTATTCCAATTAGTGGTATAAGTAACACCGCTGTCACTGCATCTCAAAGTGTTGACGTTCGTATCATTTCTAATGTGTCCATATTTGAAACTGTTATATCATGTTCTATACTCCCTCACATACATACACCCATAATCATTATAGACTGTTATGCCTTTCAGCGTTCAGTCTGCAAGCCTCTGTGAATTTACTAAACGTTGCCACAATCCTCGATTTGCCACTAGTCTTGTGGCCTCATTTAGTTCTATACCTCTTATCTGTAAATCATTAGAAACCGAGTCTAACCATCGTCGTCTTGGTCTCCCTCTACTTTTCTTACCCTCCAAAGCAGACTCCATTATTCTCCTAGGTAACCTATCCTCCTCCATTCGCCTCACATGACCCCACAACCGAAGTCAGTTTATGCGTACAGCTTCATCCATCAAGTTCATTCCTGAATTAGCCTTTATCTCCTCATTCCAAGCACCCTCCTATCATTGTTCCCACCTATTTGTACCAGCAATCATTCTTGCTACTTTCATGTCTGTTACTTCTAACTTATTAATAAGATATCCTGAGTCCAGACAGCTTTCGCTCCCGTAAAGCAAAGTTGATCTGAAAACAGACCAATGTATAGATAGTTTCGTCTGTGAGCTGGCTTCCTTCTTACAGAATACTCCTGATCGCAACTGTGAGCTCACTGCGTTAGCTTCACTACACCTTGATTCAATCTCACTTTCTATATTACCATCCTGGGAAAACATACGACCTAAATACTTGAAATTATCAACCTCTTCTAGCTTTGTATCACCAATCTGACATTCAATTCTGTTGAATTTCTTACCTACTGACATCAATTTAATCTTCGAGAGGCTAATTTTCATACCATACTCATTGCACCTATTTTCAAGTTCCAGGATATTAGACTGCAGGCTTTCGGCACAGTCTGCCATCAAGACCAAGTCATCAGCATAGGCCAAACTGCTTACTACATTTCCATCTAAGTGAATCCCTCCCCGGAATTTAATACCTTTCAGCAGATGATCCATGAAAACTACGAACAGCAAAGATGAAAGATTACAGCCTTGTCTAACCCCTGTAAGTAACCTGAACCAAGAACTCATTCTACTATCAATTCTCACTGAAGCCCAATTGTCAACATAAATGCATTTGGTTGATTTTAATAATCTACCTTTAATTCCATAGTCCCCCAGTATAGTGAACATCTTTTCCCTCGGTACCCTGTCATATGCTTTCTCTAGATCTACGAAACATAAACACAACTGCCTATTCCTCTCATAGCATTTTTCATTTACCTGGCGCATACTGAAAATCTGATCCTGACAGTTTCTCTGTGGTCTGAAACCACACTGGTTTGCATCCAACTTCCTCTCAACGACTGATCGCACCCTCCCTTCCAAGATGCCAGTGAATACTTTGCCTGGTATACTAATCAATGAGATATGTTGATAGTTGTTGCAATCCTTCCTGTTCCCTTGCTTATAGATAGGTGGAATTACTGCTTTTGTCCAATCTGAAGGTACCTTACCAACACTCCACGCTAATTTTACTACTCTATGAAGCCATTCCATCCCTGCCTTCCCACTATACTTCACCATTTCAGGTCTAATTTCATCTATTCCTGCTGCCTTATGACAATGGATTTTTTTTTAACCATCCTTGCCACATCCTAAAGCATAATTTCACCAACATCATTTTCCTCCTCCCCATGAGTTTGGTTGTTTGCAACACCTCCAGGATGATTTCCTTTTACATTGAGAAGATGTTCAAAATATTCTGTCCACCTCTCCAGTGATTCCCTGGGATCTACTATGAGTTCACCTGAATTATTCAAAACACTGTTCATTTCGTTTTTCCCTCCCTTCCTAAGATTCTTTATTACTGTCCAGAAAGGTTTCCCTGCTGCTTGACCTAGCCTTTCCAGGTTGTTACCAATATCTTCCCATGACTTCTTTTTGGATTCAACAACTATTTGTTTCGCTCTGTTTATTTCATCTACGTACAAATCCCTGTCTGCCTCGGCCCTTGTTTGGAGCCATTTCTGATAAGCCTTCTTTTTACGTTTACAGGCTGCTCTCACTTCATACTCATTGCACCTATTTTCAAGTTCCAGGATATTAGACTGCAGGCTTTCGGCACAGTCTGCCATCAAGACCAAGTCATCAGCATAGGCCAAACTGCTTACTACATTTCCATCTAAGTGAATCCCTCCACCAAGATGTTCGTCTTTTCCCATCTTTATACACAGTTGTTCCTAGGTATTCCCTTGCTGTTTCTACTACTGCATCCCTGTATGCCACCCATTCACTTTCTATATCCTGAACCTGCTTACTGTCTACTGTTTGAAAATTCTCACTAATCATATCCATGTACTTCTGTCTAATTTCCTCGTCCTGCAGATTTTCTACCCTTATTCGTTTGCAGACAGATTTCACTTTCTCTACCCTATGCCTAGAAATACTTAGTTCAATACAGATCAGATAGTACACTTTATAATCTCCTACTTCTTCCTCATTATCTCCCCTTACACGAATATCACTTACTCCTAGCACATCCAGATGCATCCTCTTTGCTGACTAAGCCAGTTCTAACTTCTTTCTTCCATAAGCCCCATTAATATTGATAGCTCCCCATCGAATTCCATTTCATTCGCCAAGTTGTTTCCAAGGAGTCCCTCGCCTGTCAAATGGGAGTTTGACACCATTACTCCCATCGGTCCGAGGCTTCCTTAAAATTTTCTGAGCTCGGTAAATTCATGAAGCAGGATGCTACTCTACTTGCACATAGTCCAAGTGAGGATCTCTCCTCTAACGGGTTATGGACCACCGGTGAATTGTATAGTCCTAGCCGCCTGAGTACAAGGAGGGCCACGGCTCAGAATATGTCCGAGATGCCCACTCCCATTCCATAGCAACTGGTATCCTGACTCTCAGGACCACTTACTAGGCCACTCAGCCATTGCCAATGGTTCACGAACTAGGACGTGACTACAGTAACCCACAAACATAAACCATACTCCCTCACATAACAGGCGATATTACAGCAAAGCATATTGATCGTAAATCGTGGATCCTGCCTGAGGATATCACATTGGTGGATCCTTACTTGAACAAGCCAGGACCAGTGGATATGATTGATCGATCGATCAATCAATCAATCAATCAATCTGATCTGCATTTAGGGCAGTCACCCAGGTGGCAGATTTCCTATCTGTTGTTTTCCTGGCCTTTTCTTAAATGATTGCAAAGAAATTGGAAATTTATTGAACATATCCCTTGGTAAGTTATTTGAATCCCTAATTCCCCTTCCTATAAACGAATATTTGCCCCAATTTGTCCTCTTGAATTTCAACTTTATCTTTATATTGTGATCTTTTGCACTTTTAAAGACACCCCTCAAACTTATTCATCTGTTGATGTCTTCCCACGCCATCTCTCCACTGACAGCTCGGATCATACCACTTATTACAAACCATCACTCTCATTTTTGTTCCGTATTGAAAACAGTGATCTCACTTAGTTTACAAAAGGAATATATTTATTACCCCACCTATTCAGTACAATTAATACCTCGTAATGTGGTTAAATAAACATAGTAATTTTTTTTTTTTTTTTGCTATTGGCTTTGCGTTGCACCGACACAGATGGGTCTTATGGCGACGATGGGACAGGAAAGGCCTAGGAATGGAAAGGAAGTGGCTGTGGCCTTAATTACCTTAATTAAAGTACAGCCCTAGCATTTGCCTAATGTGAAAATGGGAAATCACGGAAAACCATCGTCAGGGCTGCCAAGAGTGGGGCTCGAACCTGCTATCTCCCGAATACTGGATACTGTAAGTAAACTCTTTCAAGATTAAAATTATTGTGTCCACTTTTCATTACAGATATATTTAATCACTGAAAACTATATTTGTATTGAAAAGGTGGACACAATAATTTTAGTCTTGAAAGAGTTTACTTATTGTATCTTCAATACGGAATAAAATGAGATTAGTTACTGGATACTGGCCGCACTTAAGCGACTGCAGCTATCGAGCTCGCTATTTCTAAATTTTAAGGGGACATGTTTTGCCCTTCTTTCATTGGGCATCATCAGCCTTATTTAATAAAAAACAAGCATTGTTTAGAGGACATTGACATTTATAATTTATAAAAATTGAACTGTGATTTCTTAAGGTAATATAACAGTAAAGAATGGTAGTTATAAAACATGATGTTGAGACATAACATATACAACACATGTTAAAATCATTGTAAACAAATTTAAAATATTTGTCCAAAAGAAAATTTGTGTCATATAAAATTCTAAAAACAGCACATGTCTGACACTGAAGTGGATCCTCTTGTTAAGAAAATTCAAGCATATGCTTGCTTGGAACAGTTGTCAACACAAATCTTCAATAGACTAGAATGGTTGAAACATTGAGGATGAATTATGTTAATTTTTTGTGAAATGGCGCTAAAAATATTGGCCACGAGAAAAGGCGAATGTTTTGAATTATTAAGTTGATTGATCCAAAAATTATTGTAATATAACCAATGCAAAAAGACGTTGATGTGCTGGCTGAAGCTGCTTTTGAGACGAGTATATCAGAGTATTTAACGGGTATGTTTGACTGTCTCGTGAAAGTGTAGTCCCTCTAGAAGATGTAGAACATGGAGGAAAAGAATGTGGCTATATCATTCGGCATAACTATGCCTATCTTAATGTATTAGCAGCGTTGGTCCAACGCAAACAATGGATTATGGAACACTGTTCTTCCTTGGTGCAAACAAGGAGTGGCGCAGCCATCTTTACGTCGCAAAAGCGCAACCTGAACTGATCTGATAATGCAGAAACCTACCACAGACGTAGACAAGGGTGCCATCTAGTGGCTGGTGAGCACACAACATAAAGACAATTACAGCAAAATTGCAGATGCTTATTGATTCTTATTGACTTGCCCTCGTAGATCAACTGGAAGAGTGAAGTGGCATAGAGTAAGGCGTGAATGTATCCCACCAGTCTAAGGACTGATGTGTGCGTCAAACTCTTGCCCTGTTTCTCTGGGGGGATGTCTATGAAGTGAGATGAACCTCCGTAGCGACTGTTAACAACTGGATACCTTTCCTAACATCAACCTCATCAGAGGATTTAATGAGATGAAATGAATCATGTGATATATGATAGTAGCAAGGGAGAATGTGAAACCCGGTGCCAGCACATAGCCCACTCGTCTCGAATAGTACTTAGGAGTCTGCTCAAGGCTTAACATCATCATCTGATAGCAGTGTCATATGCCGTCACTCCATATGAATGGAGCAGAGAGATTTGCAATTGAATCAAGACTATTGACATGCAATCTAGTGATTAGAAATTGTATACCACCCCCTACCATCCATCAGTCTACTGGTGAAAATGTCTTCAGCCTACAGAACTCAAACTGGCTAACGATGGTCTTAACAGTCAAGGCCATTAGGCAGGCAATTACACCAAAAATATATTTTTCAAAAATTATCTTGGTGGAATGAAGTAGAATGTTGAATTTTGTTTTCAGTTCAAATGAGTACCAGGGCAGCTCCATAGAATATTTCCATGAGCATGTGATACCAGTACGTTGTTTTTTTAATCAGTTGAATTTTTTTTTTTTTTAATTTTGTGTAAGACTACTGTATTCTGAAAATTCATGCATACTGTTTCATCAGCGGACAGAAATTGTATGACATTGGGTGTGGATACAATCTAATATTCAACAGTATCCATAGAACAACCCAGTGACCATGTACATTGCAGATACACCCTACAGACAAGTCCATCTGCGAGATACTTGAAAGAAGACTGCGGAAGTACCTCTAGAAGAGTAGCTCCTCAACAAACATATCAGTCGCAGAAAGGAAGATCATGTAACGCACGGTGGACAAAGTTTTTGGGAAAAGAATGACAGTGACCAATGAGTCCTTAATTATAAGAAAGTCCATAGTATCGAATAGATGTGATACACTTTAGGAGTCATTGACAGGAGACCAAAGAGACAACCGAAACAGCAATGGACCGATACTTTTCATCAAGATCTGAAGTGCATCAGTCTACAACCAGACATGGCCCAGTAAAGAACTAAAAGTAGGCACCAAATCTATGAAGTCGACCTTGCCACCAGGTGGGACAAAATGCTGAATTAAAGAATAAGATGCAATGTATCATTCTAATAGACAAGACAATGTAACACATAACCAGGTGTATGCATAAGTCTTTTCCGGTTTCACTAAGAGATGGCACCAGTGAACAGTACACAGCGCATGAATTTGACACATACGTCAGTTTGTTTATCCAACATTAACCTACCAACACACACAAGTTGAGTCCGCCAAACACTAGCATCTGTGTTGTATCGTTCGGTGATCATGTTTTGCGGACGATGTTATTCTGTATAGAATAATAAATAAGTTACAAGATTGTGAGCAACTACAATGTGACTTCGATAATGTTGTGAGATGGACAGCAGGCAATGGTATGTTGATAAACGGGGTTAAAAGTAGACTGTGAGTTTCACAAATAGGAAAGTCCTCTCAGTTTAAATTACTGCGTTGATGAGGTGAAAGTTCCTTTTGGGGATCATTGTAAGTATCCAGGTGTTAATATAAGGAAAGATCTTCATTGGGGTAATCACATAAATGGGATTGTAAATAAAGGTTACAGATCTCTGCATGTGGTTATGAGGGTGTTATGGGGTTGTAGTAAGGATGTGCAGGAGAGGGCATATAAGCCTCTGGTAAGACCCCAACTAGAGCATGGTTCCAGTGTATGGGACCCTCACCAGGATTACTTGATTCAAGAACTGGAAAAAATCCAAAGAAAATCAGCTCGATTTGTTCTGGGTGATTTCCGACAAAAGAGTAGCGTTACAAAAATGTTGCAAAGTTTAGGCTGGGAAGAATTGATAGAAAGAAGAAGAGCTGCTCGACTAAGTGGTTTGATTCACAATTAAGTATTTATTTATTTTCCACCTAGTCGATACAATGATTGCTTAAGGCAATTTTTAATGGTCAAAAGTGCGATACGGACCATGAAGCTGATTTTATAAGTGGTTTGATTCGAGCTGTCAGTGGAGAGATGGCGTGGAATGACATCAGTGGACGAATAAGTTTGAGTGGTGTCTTTAAAAGTAGGAAAGATCACAATATGAAGATAAAGTTTGAATTCAAGAGGACAAATTGGGGCAAATATTCATTCATAGGAAGGGGAGTTAGGGATTGGAATAACTTACCAAGGGAGATGTTCAATAAATTTCCAATTTCTTTGAAATCATTTAGGAAAAGGCTAGGAAAACAACAGATAGGGAATCTGCCACCTGGGTGGCTGTCCTAAATGCAGATCAGGATTGATTGATTGATTGAATGATTGAATAACATTAATTATTTTGTTAATAAATGAATAAACAATAAATAATCGTACCAAAACAGTCCTTGACACACACAAATAAATGCTGAATGAAATCTCCTCGACATCACAGTTAAATTCAAATTGGTCAAGAACTGACCTTATTCTAACAGTCTGGCACTGGTTCATTGTTCATAGTGTGGTAGAGAAAATCTAGCACGAAATGTGAATATCTGCTCAAAAGAGAAGAATTGTGTGCAACGTATTCAAATACCGTTTCACACAGCAAAACCAGTGAAAGACACCTTGAAATCGCTTGGATGAGACATCCTTCCGCACCTGCTGTACTGTCCTGACCTGGTGCCATCAATCACCTCTTCCATCAATGGGGCACATGCTTGCAAAGCACCACTTCAGCAGTTTCGAGGAAGTTGAAAAATGGCTCGATGAGTGGTTTGCCTCTATCAGAGGGTAGAGAAAGGTCCTCCTATTCAATACCATTAGTTTAATATAGTGTTCTATAGCATTGGTACTGGTTTCAACCCTACATGCATTGAGTCATCTTCAGACATGGTCTAATTCGAAACATATTTATATACAACCAATAATAGAGAATATAATTTAGAATGTCTTAATTTAAAATCTAAGTTGGTGAAGACTGACTACACATTTAAAATTGAAACCAAAATTACACATGAAAACTGCTGCAGTTGGTGTTTAACCTTGTTGTCGTTCTTATACGAGTTGTAACCAAATGGTCTTGAGTCGATCTGGGAGTTGGTGTTCCTTATTTGTATAGTTGAACCATTTGATTTATAAATGATGTCTTTTTGAATAGTAACATGAGTAATGGTTTATATGTAGCTTGAAGGGGATCATTCACAATTTGAATAAGTATTCCTTTTCATGAGATATAGTGATCTATTGTTTAATTTGGTTGGAAGTGAATGTCCCTCATAAAATTGTGTGCACTTGGTACATACACCAAAAGGCGGATCTTTCTCTACCCTTTGGTAGTGATCAATTGTCAGTACGGACCACGAGAATGGTTTGCCGCAAAAAAACAAGCAGTCTTTCTGGCAGTTTTTCTCACCTGAAAGATTGGGAGAAGTGTGTAGAAGATGAAGGCCAATATTTTGAATAAACAAGAAATGAATTTTCCTTTTAAATTACATGTTTTCTTTACCACAAAAACCAGCAAAAACTTATGCATACACCTGGCCCCTGTAATACATATGTTCCTTCATTCTTTTCAAACTTCTTCTTCACTCGACAATCCACCATAAAATATCTCTGACTACTTTTCATTACCATAACATGATTCCATTCTTAAAAGTCACGCTGCATTACTTGTGTGTGGGAACGTGACAAGTTCTCAATCAGCTCGATTTTGTTTCCCAGATTGAAGGGCCATGTTGACAGATCTTCAATCTTGATGTATGAAATATAGGGTAAGAATAAAGACAAATGAAGAAAGGAAAAGGGAGGGGACTAAAAGATAAAGATTAATACAGATAGTAAAGTACTAGAAGCATAGAACAAAGACTGGAGGAGAACATGTTGCGGGGTTAGAATCTTTCAGTTAATGAGTTTTGTTAACTTCTTGATAACTATGAATGTTATGTGAAAAATACCAGCGTGAGAATGGCTGATGAGTTTTGTTTTTGTTTTTGTGTTTGATGTAATAAAGATGTGGAGATTGTTCTTGTTGTTTTACGTTTTCATGTTTGTGCGTATTTCCTCTCTCTATTGCTTCCTTTGGCCATACTGACTTGTCACTGTAATAAAAAGGAACAAACAAGTGAGATGTCAGCTCTTATATAAAGAGATGGGAACATGAATTTGCTTTACGTTGCACAAACACAGATAGCTCTTATGGTGATGATGGGATGGAAAAGAGCTAGATGTGCTAAGGAAGTGACCCTGGCCTCAATTTAAGGTAAGCTCCAGCATTTATCTGATGTAAAAATGGGAAATCACGTAAAATTATTTTCAGGGTATCTGATGGTGTTTAAAGAAAAGATCTAGGTAAGTAGAGAAGAGTAAATGTTAGTGTTACATACCCGATGTGCCGCTGAGAAGCTAATTGTTCGTGTTGACTAACTATGAAGGAAGCTCAGCTGGTATTCTGCGCATATGTTTGTGCATTTGGCGGAGGGGGAAGCAACTGGGAGGGTGGAGCATGGGCGAAGTTCATGTGCAGAGGAGAATTGACGGAAAGGTGGGGGGTAGAGTGGAGGGGCGAGCTTGTAATGTGTTGGAAGTGTTGGCTGATATGGCACCAATTTAATAATAACATCTCGATTACACGTAACTTCCACTCCATCCACCACAGCTTTTAACAACACGCTAGAATCCAGCACCAACATGGCGTGCCACTACAGCTCCACTTCACAAACAGAAATGAGGATGTCTCGTCCTAGCCATGACGCTCCGACTCTGTAGTAGTGTACTTTCTCATTTAATCCCTCCACTGCGGATTATGCCAAAAAACAACTCCATTCTATTTCACCAGGCTAGCATCACAAAAACAAAAACAAAACTCATCAGCCATTCTCACACTGGTATTTTTCACATAACATTCATAGTTATCAAGAAATTAACAAAACTCATTAACTGAAAGATTCTAACCCCGCAACATGTTCCCTGAAAATACAATTATCAACAAATAACTGCTATCATTGTTGCCATTCAAAATGCACCATGAACTCAACGACCCTCCATTTCGACTACACCGAAATTATGCCTAAAGATTATGACACCCAAACAAGTTTCCTCCCACGCCAGCCAAATTCACGTTGCTTTTGGAGCCATATTCATGAACCTGGGATTTCAACCAGACAGCTTCCAGTATGACTATTGGCAATCTTAAAAAAAACGTTGGAATATTTTTCCTAGCATTACAATAATTATGAACTGAGATCAAACCACACTGCATATTACTGTGTAGTTGCCTTGTCAATACTACAATCATCAGCCAACGTGATGCACATTGGTGCCAGATATTTTGTATCCTTTCTCCCCAAACTGATTCCTTGTAAATATGTATATATATATATATATATATAAGCTTTATAATTTCCCAAGATTTTCTAATAGAGTAGCGTTACTGATTCTTCAGACCACCACTACTGGACACTGCAAAAATACCCTGTGGATTTACACAATGGTGCCGACTACTGTGTCTGTAAAAAAGTTAATATAACCCCTTTTAACTCCATATATTAATGAGCATTGGTTTCTCAATGAACATGTTTCTTAATGAAATTTTAGTAACATTTATCAACATTTCTGGTAATGTAATGTCAATTCCTCATATGGGCCACTGCTGGCAGACACTGTCAAATACCCTATGGTCTTACCTATTAGTGCAAGTCACTTATCTTTCCCTTAGACTGTCCCATGTTAATATGTTAAGTCATCCTTTGTAGGATATACCCTAACATTTTGAAGCTGTTATCCTTCATAGCTGGTAATTTACAGCCAACGGCTGATATATTGTTATTTATATCATCAATGAACATCGTTTTTCTCTTGACTATCCCTACTGTAATATGTCAATATTATATCTTAGTATTTACAATTTCATTACAAATCAGGTACCTGATTTATGCTTTGACGTAATATTATGACTGATGATGCTTTCAAAGAAGGGTAAAACATGTCTCATATGGAAATAAAGATAAATTCCTAAATTTTTAAAATTTCTAATGTATTGAATAGGTGACATAATAAACTATTTAGCATCCTACAAATGTATGTCTGCCATTAGAACTGACTGGGGACAGAAGCTGGCAGCCATGCCTCCGCTTATATCATTTAACCCGTCAAAGCCCAATATCACCTACAGGTAACAGTTAATATTAATATCATTTCCTGCTCATCAGGCTGCTTTAACTTCTCTGCCTGTTGGAAGTATTTAAAGAAATGTCTTACAATTTGAAATGGACCATTTTTGAACTCGCAGCCTGTACTGGTCAGTCAGCTGTTGCTGAGTTAAAAGAGGAAACCGACTGGATTGGAGTGGAGAAGCAACTGCAAGTTATTATGGTATACAAAGCGTGTGATAAACGGTAATTTTATTTTGTATTTTATGCAGGTAAATTGCTTAATTTTTCAGTAATGAAACTGGCACAATATTATAATTTAAGGATATGTTATTGCCATGAAAAAGCATGGTGTCACTTCTAGGTGGCATTGGTCACATGAAGTAGGCCTTTTTGTCCAGTTTCAATTAAGAATAGTATTCGATATTCACTTCGAGTTTTCACCCTCTTTTCAGTCACACTGGATGAGGTACTAGAAATGTTTGAAGATGGCAGTAATAATGCACCATCTATACATGTCACTATGTTTCCTCCAAATGACGGACATTTTTTGGATGAGGAAAGTGGCGATGAAGCAACTAATTCTGTCGATCTCAATCCCCTTCCTGATAGAATTTTGAGGTTGACAGTGGAAATAAATGAGATATCAGCAGGACAAAGTTGGACAATATCTAGGACAAATAAACCAGCATCTTCTAGGAAAAAATACAATATGTTTTGGGCAGCTACAGAGGGAAATTTTATTTTCCGATTGGGTGAGGTGACGTGCATGAGGAAACTTCTGAATTTGACACACCGCAACTGTCTCCAGTTGTGTTTTGTGTTACTGTTCATTGAAGACGAACAATCTCATTGTGAAAATGTCCAAACTATGTGCTCTGCTCAGGAACCATGTGTTAGATATAAATTTAGATGATATAAGTATTCATTACAGTAAATTAATCAAAATTCTTTCAAGGTCCACCTATTCAATACAATGACATTTTATTGTGATTCAATCACATGTCATATGGTCAAATGGTACTAGTTTCAGCATCTATGTGCCATCATCAGCCTTAAGTACAAATGAAACAATTATATATGTTCCTAAAACACATTTTAACACATAATAAAATGCATTAGATTAATGATACATGAGATAAGTTAAAATTATGTTACAAATGATTGCTGTAATATAACATTCTTAAAATTCCAGCTGTTCGTCAAATAGTTCAGTCTGTGTACATTCGAGATAAGTGAATTTGTGCTGTTGTATGCTGTCTATGTGAGTGACACTTATTCACTTGATGTTAGGTGGTTCTGGGGAAGTTTACTTTAATCATGTAAGATCATGATATAAATAAAGATGAATTCCCACTTCAATTTAAACGTTGAGCAGCGTGTTGAATGTGTTGTTACACAGATGGAGCCGAACGAAGTGACATATGGTATGACCAGCTAAATAAATTTGCAAATCTATAAGAATGTTTTGAGAATTAAAATCAGATGTTTTAAATAACTTACTTTCCAACAGCATGAGAAGAAGTAAATTTCCAGAAATTCATCAGTATTTGCATCCTTCAGGTAATATAAATAACCCCTCCCCCTCCCTCAATGACAAACTTTGCAAGGTATGAGAGCATTTAAAATTTCTAAATCAAAACTTTGGACAGTGATTTGAGGATATCTATTCAACTGATCTTGCAGTCATTCAGTATCAAGCAACATATCCACGTAAAACCTCTAGGCCTACGCTTCGGCCATAAACTGTAGACAATTGCTACACGATAGCCTTCAATTCTTACCGAGGCTCTAAATGGGCTCAGCGTCCGGGACAGCCCGAATATGCGTTAGGGGCAGCAGTTGTCTTCGCACTTGAAAGTAGACTACTAGAAAGCTGCAAACAGTAACTATACTGACCAATGTCACCTACAGGTGACACCCCTGTATTTCGTTTCTGGAACACGTTTCCTGTAGATTTTTAGTTTTGCATTGTTTTTTGTAATGTACCTAACATAATCTGAAAGGAAATACATAGATTTATTTTGTACATTGTGTTTGGGCTTTGACAGGTTAAAATAAACGGTGATCCTATTGGAATAGGATAATGTGGTTGTATAAATCACTTTTAGGGATCAAACTTGGTATTTATTTATTTATTTATTTATTTATTTATTTATTTATTTATTTATTTATTTATTTATTTATTTATTTATTTATTTATTTATTTATTTATGAAAATGTAAAATGTAAGATTGTGTAAAGTATAAGTTCCGTTGGGTGACAGTGTTACAGGCACATAGGTCAGTATTGGCAAAATGCAATAGTTTTATCTTTACTTCTGTAAGTACCTTATTTTCTTATTTGATTGTGGGCACATATTTATCTTTATTTGTGTGTTTGGTGAATTTTGCTGTGCACATTATGGTGAGATTAGATTTATGTTCTACGCATGTTCGTAATTTGGACTTTATGTTGAAGCTGTTTACATGATATCCTATTGCTTGTCCGGTATGGCGTATGCATATATATCACGTATTTCGAGTATGCATGGATTTGAAAATTATTTAAAGGTCGTTCGAGGCCCGATGGAATTGTACACGATTCATAAGAAGCGGTTTCTTACCAGTAGAATCGTTGGCGAGCGCTCGGCGGTCTTGTCTTGTCTTGTCTTGCGGATATTTATTTGGGATTCAAAAAATTCTTTCCCAGTCACAAGATCATTAATATATTACACTTATATCACAAAAGCACACGAGTACATCACTAATGCCCTATTTTAGCATGATCACACTTAGATGGATGCACTTAAAGAAGAAAAATTATATCGGGTATGAGGATGTTCATGGAGGTATTACATTCGATACTGAGCAGGGACACAAAGAACTTAGTAAGCTGGAATAGGAGTAACGTGTTACACTGTACAAGATCGGAAAGTATCTACTCACCCTGGACATTTAGAAGTGCCACCTCACAAACATGTCGGAACAAAACAATTGAAAAACTAAATCATAATTACAATTTGATGTGAGTGTTATCAAGGTACTCGTTTAAAATAGTAATGATCGTAGGCGAAGGTTGGTGCAACAAAACTGAAAGTCGTGTGGGAAAAGATACTTGAACTTTGCGTAGTTTCTGCATTAAAATAGTCTGGTGATGTGCATATTGGGGGCAATGAAAAAACAGGTGGTCACTATCGCCTTCAGATTCTCCACAGGAACAAGTGGGGTCGTTCGTAATGTGAAATCGAGTTAAATATACTGGGGTTAAGGCATGATTAAAACGTAGTCGGATGATATTAGTAATGTGACGTCGTGTATACGTACCATTTGCAAACCACGGCAGTGTGGGAATACTCGGTTGAATTTGATAGTAATGTTGGCCTTTCGTACGAGCAGATAATCGCCATTGTGTGCACCATGTGTGTTGAGCTGCAGTTTTGATATGTGGAAAGAAGTCGGGAATCGGAATTTTGATTTGTAATATATTCGCGGTATCTGCACTGGCGTCTTTCGCTGCTATATCGGCCATATCGTTGCCTACGTGCCGATTATGCCCTTTAATCCATATTAGCGTTATAACAAAACCGGATGTTTCAAGTCGAAATAGAAGAGACTTGACTTCGTAGACATATGTATTTGTATGAGGGGCGAATGAATGCAGAGCTTGTAAAACACTTTGAGAATCGCTGAATATATTTATTTTTTTGGATTGCAACTGTTGAACATATACGAGGGCTTGGTATATGGCATATAATTCTGCTGTAAAAATAGTTAAATTATTAGGTAACGGATATTTAAAGCTAATGAGTAGTTGTGGATCGTAAAATGCTGCTCCGACTCCAGTATTTGATTTTGACCCATCGGTAAATAGGTGGTAATCTGGTGTAGTTATGGGACTTTTAAATTTCTTATGAGCATATAATGTGGGATAAGGTGCAGACAGTGATTGGGTTGATGCATCAGAGGGGGCAATGATAATAGAAGGACGGAATGTTTGAATATCATAGTGGTATGAATACGTATTAACACGTGGTGTACGAAATATAGTCTCAGTAAGATGGTGGATTTCAGCATAAGCCATATATATGGCGGGATACCGATGATTGGGAGGAGGACGCTGCTGATAATATTCATATAATAATTGTAATTTAGGGACAATAAGGGAGTTCGTTCTACTAATATGTTTAAGTAGGAATTTTTGGGAAAGTTTTATCCTGCGAATGTACAGTGGTTCTTCCGTAGTTTCTACTAATAAAGCATTAGTTGGTGTTGTGCGAAGGGCACCCACACTGATACGTAGTGCTGAAAATTGGAGACGATCCAACGCTAATAAACTATGTTTAGAGGTTAAATCAATAATATGGGCGCTATAATCAAGTATGGACCGAATGGTTGCATGATATAGCTGTAGTGCTGACAAGGGGTCAGCACCCCATGCACGTTTCGTTACCGTTCGTAAAATGGTGATATAACGATCAGATTTCCTAATAAGGTGTTGTATATGAGTTTGCCATGTGAGTTTTTGATCGATATATATTCCTAAATATAAGTGTTGTGAAACCAAGGGAATGCTATAGGTGTCAAAGTTAATAGGGCTTTTATCAAAGGTTCGTTTATGTGTAAAGATCATCGCTGCACATTTAGGTATAGAAAGGGAAAGTCCATGGGCCGTTAGCCACTGAAAGACTAAACTTAAAACCCGAGATATTGTGTCTCTACAAAGGTCAATGTGGGAGTCAGCACAATAAATAACATAATCATCCGCGTAAGCTAGAATACGGGCGTGTGGTAGCACAAGAGATTCGAGCTCTTTCATGTAAAGGGCAAACAAAATTCCACTGAGTATCGATCCCTGTGGTAAACCTTGTGATGTGTAACGGCTATCAATTGTGTGTTGGGGAGATTTAATAGTTAGCCGGCGGTTAGTAAATAGTTGATTTAAAATAGAAATGAATTGGATGGGGAATCCAGCACTAAATAATTTCTCCCAGAGAATATGCAATAACACAGCATCATAGGCACCTTTAATATCCAAAAAGACTGCTACGATAGATTGTTTCCGCCATTTTGCTACTAAGATGTCGAGTAAGAAAATAATGATAGGGTTTTGTGTACTATTACCCCGTCGAAAGGCAAACTGATACTTGGGTAATAGCGAGTGATATTCCAATACCCACGCCATTCGTTTCATAAGGATTTTACAAAAAACTTTGCGTATACACGATCCCAGAACTATGCCTCGGAAATTGTCAGGTTCAGTAGGTCGTTTTGTTGGTTTCAGGATGGGTGTGATGAAAAACTCGTTCCATGATGCTGGTACATGCAATGTCTCTAAAATACTATTATAATATTTGAGTAAATAAATTTTGACATGGGGGGGTAAGGCCTTGAGCATTTGATAAGTAATTGCATCAGGTCCTGGTGATGAGCTATTGACGGTACATAATACAAAGTGTAATTCATTATATGTAATTGGATTCAAAAGGGAAATAAAAGAACAAGAATTATTCTGTGAGGTGGGTAGAAAGAATGGATGTACGGTAACAGGGGCAAGGGTGTATAAAAAATCTTCTAGAACTTGTCGCGGATAAGCAGAAGAAGTTTGGTATTGGAAAGTTCTCGTGATCATGCGGATCGCGTTCCAAAATTTCGTTGCTGGAAGCTGTGGAGTTAATTGAGAAATAAAAGATTGCCAAGCTTTTCGCTTTTTTGCATTAAAGACGAGTTTTGTTTTCGCGATATGGTTTCGCAATTGAAAATAATGCTGCTGCGTCATCGATTGGCGATATTGTTTGAATAATTGTTTGCGCTTATGAATAAGATCGTGACATTCTTTGTCCCACCATTTTAGTTCGTATTCCTGTGGATGGGTCGTCACTTTTAATGGTCGGCACGGATGAAACATGTTTAAATATTGGGTTAAATAAGGGAGTAAGAGGGAAAAGGAAAGAGGGGATTTATGTTTCTGCTGTAAGATATAATTGAGGTATGATTGATAGTTAGAAACATTGAAGTTTTTATAAGATCGGACGTTACTTATACAGGAGGGTGTCTGAAACTGGGAATGTGGTGGGTGAATACCATATGTGATGAGAATTGGGAAATGGTCACTACTGTCGGAGTTTTTATTATGGACACTCGAGTTTAGCCTTTAATTACAAACGAACCAATAGGCCTATTGCAATGTGAGTTATACCAATATTTTCCTTGTTTAATCCTACATTAGCGTATATAAGACACATTGTTTTTGACTTTCATTAAATATTTTTTATTTGTGGTTATAATAAATATTGCCCGGGTTTTTGGCTTCTTCTCTAGGAAGCGCTCACTTAGGAATATATACAAGGAAAACTACTTGTCTGGTGGTAATGAAATTTTTATATGTTATAACCACATGTATTTGTAGTGTAATACTAACGTTTTAATTTTTTTCAACCACCCCGAAAAAAGTTCTTATCATTTTTCTAAAGCAACTCTTTCTCAGCTCAGGATGAACGTACAACAGCAAACTTGGGCTTGTTTTGAAACACTCAGTCATGGTTATCAGAAACTACAACAACTGTAACCGTACAGTTTGGTACCGATTTTATGAAGAGCAATATTGAAAGGAGGTTTTGTGTATGCCGAACTGTGCGATTAACAGCAGGCCGGGTGGTGAAAATGGGCGCAGTGTTGCCGCGTTCAGTAGGAATCATGCGCGCAACGAACACAGCTTTTCGTTTACTTTCAACCTTTAATTATTTTATTTCCTCTTATAAATTCCACTTCCCATCACCTTTTCTCATAAGGGCTTTGGACCTTCAAAGGCAGGTTTAAAAGTGGTTGACTTCCTAATTTAGAAATATCACACTGTACAATTTTTACAAGAGTTATTTGCATTATTACTTACAATATTTAATTCTATCAATTTTCTTCATCTGAAAAATCACTGTGTCCCGATGAATCGGTGCTGCTGTCATTCATGTTGATTATGACTGGCTCGAAATAAGGGACGTTTTCAGTCAGTCCATTTTTTTCCCAGTAGTTGTCTTCAGTTTTCTTAGCGTTTTTAATGCATTGTTTCCAGAGTTCGGGGGGTCACTGGTTTCCTGTTTAGTTTTTTGAATCGGAATCCCAAGCTTCGAACTACTTTCAAAAGCGTAGAAATTGACATATCAGGAAAATCCGGCATATTTTCTAACAGTTTCATACGGAGGCTTTTAATTGTGGGAAATATCTTATTCATATAAAACTCGTGCATATTTCTTCGTATTATGCCCAAAGTAAAATCATCGAGATGGATTTTCGGACGCCCCTGTCTCACACACTGCTTCTTTCTTGACCTGGATGGCGTATTTCCATCATTCTCCTTTGAAGCGGCTCCTACTCCCTTCATTGACGACAGCGATAATCCAATACACTCTGCCACCTTCTTGTAGACAGGGAACCTCTTGTCCTCTAGTTTTTCCCCCTCACATTGAAAGAAACAAATAACACCCAAAATCATTGCAAGTTCACCCTCTGATAACGGCGGTCTCGGAGGCATCTTGAAGTGACGTGGCCAACATGCAGAACATAGGACAACTGAAAGTAGCTTGCGGATAAACCAAGGTCATGGGCATTCCATTGCACAACTGCCCGGGGCGAGTGTACTGTGTTCGTTGCGCGCATGATTACTACTGAACGCGGCAACACTGCGCCCGTTTTCACCACCCGGCCTGCTGTTAATCGCACGGTCCGGCATACACAAAACCTCCTTTCAATATTACTCTTCATAAATTCGGTACCAAACTGTACGGTTACAGTTGTTGTAGTTTCTGATAACCATGACTGAGTGCTTCAAAACAAGTCCAAGTTTGCTGTTGTACGTTTATCCTGGGCTGAGAAAGAGTTGCTTTAGAAAAATGATAAGAACTTTTTTCGGGATGGTTGAAAAAACATTTAACTTGAGTATTACACTACAAATACATGTGGTTATAACATATAAAAATTTCATTACCATCAGACAAGTAGTTTTCCTTGTATATATTCCTAAGTGAGCGCTTCCTAGAGAAGAAGCCAAAAACCCGGGCAATATTTATTACAACCACAAATAAAAAATACTTAATGAACGTCGAAAACAATATGTCTTATATAAGCTAATGTAGGATTAAACAAGGAAAATATTGGTATAACTCACATTGCAATAGGCCTATTGGTTCGTTTGTAATTAAAGGCTAAACTCGAGTGTCCATAATAAAAAATCCGACAGTAGTGTGAGTATCAGATAATGTATGCCAGGTGGTGACAGGGGCCATAGTGGTGCGGCAGAAAGTAAGGTCTACTGCGCTGGGTGGAGATCCAGGCGGAGTTAAACGGGTCGGGGAGCCGTCATTTAAAAGAAACAAATTCTGATGAGTTGAAGTAGTAAGTAAATTGGAACCTTTGATTGTATCCACCATACATCGCCATTCAGTGTGGTGGCAATTAAAATCACCGAGAAGAAAAAGATGTGGAAATGTGTCAAATTGTTGGATAAAATGCGTCCATTGATTCTGAGTAATGTAAATGTGGGGAGGGCAATAGATGTTGATGAAACAGGTATTATGGTGTACTATTCCTACAGCATAAGTGTGCGGGATGATATATTGTAAAGAGAAATGTGTAACTGATAAGGAAGTATGAACACATGTGGCAACTCCATCAAAGCCGTTACCATCATGTCGGAAAACTTGATAACCTCGTAATCGAAAAATGAAATGTGGTTGAAACCACGTTTCTTGTAAACAGATAAAATGAGCTCGTGTTTCATTCAGCAAAATTTGTAACTCATGTCTTTTAGAGGCGGCACTTCGACAATTCCATTGGAGTAAGGTAATCATGCTAGTATGTTCATGATAGAGTCTCGTAGCTTATATAATACATGGTGAAGTTGAGGCTCATGACGCATACTTTGGATTAACATTACCAGCAATTGCTGGATTTCTTGTTGAAGGCGTTCCTTGGAAGGAGGATAATGTATATCTTGAAGGGTTGTAGAGGGTTGCTGCCTAGCAAATGTGGGTGCACTTGAGGGATATGCTAGTGGCAGAGGTTGTTGCATGGCACTCGTTGACGGAATCGAATGTACTGGAACTGAAGGTTCGTTTCGCAGAATGGCCATGTATCCTTGACGGTCGAAACCGTGTTCGGGTGTAGGAGGGGGAGATTGCATGATTACTTGGGTGAACGTACGCTTACGCGGGTTGGGAGTCGAAGGGGATGGGGGATTTGACGATAGAGGAGGGAATTGAAGGTCTTGTTGCTCGGAATGATAAATGGGAAGGGCGATGCGGGCTTTAGCTTCGGGAAAAGATATGTGTTCAGTGCTCATTAATTTTTAATGGTGACCTGATATTTATGTTCTGGACAAATTGATGAACCTGTGACATGGTTTTTTTTACAGTACGCACATTGCGTAAATTGCTCCGTGCATGCCTGGGTTTCATGTTGTTGCGCACATTTCCCACAACGAGCGTTTTTCGCTTGACATTGTCGAATTGTATGCCCATATCGCTGGCATTTGCGGCAGCGAACGGGTGAAAAGATATAAGGTTCAACTTCCATGTACACCTTATATAAGGCGACATGGGAGGGTAATGTTTGTGATCTGAAAACAATTTTTACTGAACCCGTAGGCAGGTATTGGGTTTCCCCATCTTGAATTGCACGGCGATTAAGTCGTTGCACGCTTTTAACTGGTGCCTCGGATTCCAGGTACTGTAGTATGTCCTCATTCGATAAACCTTTTTCAACTCCACGAATAATGCCTACTCTTAACACTTGTGATGATGGAATGTACGCTTTAATTTTGAGGGTTTCAAGCATAGGATTACTCAGAAAGACGTTTGCTTGAGAAGCCGTATGAAAGGTAACTTGTAGTCGATTACGTCCTTTACGTTGGATCGATTTGACATTGAGTTTGGTTTCATAAAATCGGCGACCAAGTGCCATAGGGTGTAAATTGGCGATGTTTTGCTCGTTTATGGATTCAACAAATACAAAGAAAGGTCCATGATGAAAACGATTATAATATTCCGGGGTAGAAGCCACTTGGGATGCCTCGGATTGATTGTTAGATTGTTCAGAATTAGAACGGTCTACCACTTCGGTATTACGCCTCTGTACATCAGACTCAATGGACTGAGAACCTTGCTGTCGTGTCGTATTGCTGGATGAATTGGTTATGGGTTCCTCTTCCATAGGTACTACAATTTCACGCTCCACTCGTAAGGAATTCCCGGTTACCGCCGACGTTCCTCCACTGTCGGTCTCCATAGCTTGTCACTCCCGCACCACACGTGAACGAAAACACAAGTGGTTACCACTACCGCGCACCTCTAACTCGCACAAGTAGAGTAGTGTACCGTACCACTATCACTGCGTGACTGAATAACACTCACTACAGTCACCAGTCACTACTCGTGGCTCGTTCTGAGCGCTCGGCGGTGATTATCAGACTGAGTGTTCATCTGAACTGCGTTCTCCTGCCATCTGTGAGTGCTCCGTGAAGTACTGAGCAAGACCGACTACAATATATCAGACCGTAATATCAAAACCAAGATGGTGGACGTCGTGGGCGCAGTAGCTGCCGACTGATGAAGGTTAGAGTAGCACGCAATAACTTCATTTCGACGATAAACCAACTCACGATTTTCGGAGATGTCGGAATTTAGTGCCGCAGGAGTTGTTTTACCTGCCAGTAAATTTACCGACACGAGGCCGACGTATTTGAGCACCTTCAAATACTACCGGACTGAGCCGGAATCAAACCCGCCAAGTTGGGGTCAGAAGGCCAGAGCTTCAACCGTCTGAGCCACTCAGCCCGGCGTCACATTAAACTATTGTGTTGATACCATCGAAAGAGCTACACAATATCTAGTTCAATCAGCCAGAAATTACGAAAAGATCACGAACATATTTTGCAAACGGTGGTAGATAATTTAACATGATAAATGTAACATCATAGGGAAAATCACTGTTGCACCGATGAAAACGCTTCGCGAGCAAGTACTCATCACATATAAACAACTAGAATCACACATACTGTGCTAGAATAGATGGACAACCCCACAGCAAAAGAGAACAACAAGCTGATTATTTCGAAATTTCATTTAGTCAAATAACGTTTTCTCTTAGATTACACTTCGCTGGATAGATGGAAACACATTATAAAACTGTTAAAATGATATTTATAACATCATTTGGAATGTTTAAATATAATTTAAGGTTCGAAATTCCTCAATTTATTCACTCTCATAAGAACTATGAAACATAACGTGTTGCCTTAGTTTCGAAATGGTGGACAATTTCTAATGTTCAGCACTCGATGAAAATGAAGTACACCCGAAATGATTACGCCAGCTCAATGAACAGCCCCGGTGATGTTAAGCCTTCCTTACTGGAAACTCTTAAATCGTATGTTGACATACGATAAAGTAGCACTTCCAACCATGATGGTAAACTTAGCAATGAAGCGTTCAGACATGGAAAATATAATAGGATTTTCCCCATTGAAGAATATGAGTAAAACAACTCTATTGACTCTAAACAATGATGTCTTTAACCTACATGGACGAGCTACAATTTGGTGTAGACTGCTTGATAACAGATATCCACAGCATGAATCGGAAGGTATTGGTACAATAAAACCCCTTAGTTACAAACAAAGCTAATCCCTGCAAGTCCCCCTGTGGGTGGGGGCGGTAGAATAACACCCACGGTATCCCCTGCCTGTTGTAAGAGGCGACTAAAATGGCCCCAGGGGCTCTGAACTTTGGAGCGTGGGTTGGCGACCACGAGGCCCTCAGCTGAGTCCTTGCATTGCTTCCACTTACTTGTGCCAAGCTCCTCACTTTCATCTATCCTATCCGACCTCCGTTGCTCAACACTTGTTCTTTTCAGACCCCAACGGTATTACGTATGGATTCCTAGGGAGTCTTTCATTTTCATGCCCTTCGTGCCCCTTGTCTTCCTTCGGCCGATACCTTCATTTTTCGAAGTGTCGGACCCCTTCCATTCTTTCTCTGTGATTAGTGTTATATAGAGGATGGTTGCCTAGTTGTACTTCCTCTTAAAACAATAATCACCGCCACCACTATCCCTGCAAGTCACTATTTCTTCTGTGTAACAGTCTACAGATTGCTCCATCTGTCACACTATAAGTTTTGTTATACACCAAGATCTAGCCAAATGTTCCCGCAGGCAAGCACAGATTCTTTCAAAATACAATTGCATCTAAATCACACGACACTTTGAAGCACATAGACACCATATCAATTATCACTATTAATTTTTTTTTTAGGAATACGAATAGGTCCACCATTTAGAATTAGAAAAATAGTTTTCCCTAATCTCAGATTTACTGTCAGATGACATATGCACACTACTGTTTTGTAGAAATATTCACGATGTATGTTCCTGATCCACTTCTCTCTTAATGTTAAGTTATTTTATATTTGTATAGGCTACTAAAATCATCGTACTTCTTTGTACGATTTGCTATTGAACTATTGAACGCTTTGTACCATTTTGTACACATGACAAGTAATGAGTGTGTCTTATCTGATTTACTATACGATGTTAGTGTGAGAAACACAAGAAATCTTAAGGTCATTCATATCAATTCTCAGTCTCTTGTCGACTTCTCCCATATATCTGAGTTCCGGCACATTTTTGGCAAGAGTTCGTTTGATATTATCGCAGTCAGTGAAACATTTCTTAAACCTTCAGTACCAGATTCTGCCATCTGTCTCGATGGGTATAATATTTTCCGTAACGACAGATTAAACAGAGCCGCTGATGGTGTTGCAGTTTATTTGAAGAATAGCATAAAATGTAGTGTACTTAGTAAATCTCCTGGAGAGTACAGTAAGAAACCTGAGTACATAATCCTTGATATAGCCCTTTCAGATACTAAAATTCTTTTCGCTTGTATATATCGTCCACCAAAAGTAGGGTTCATGAATACATTCCTGAATGATATGTATTCTCATGTTATGAATTATAAATATATATTCGTTGTGGGCGATGTTAATGCTCGGTTCGGAACTGGGGCGTTTGAAAGCGAAAAAATACGTGATGTGCTCAACGCTTGTAACCTCGACTGCCTTCCATTCAATCCAACCTTTCATACTGCCACTTCCGATAGCACTCTCGACATAATCTCATCGAACTGCAATGAGTTGGTAGTAAAATACGGACAGGAACCAGCTGCCGGTTTTTCTGGTCATGACTTGCTGTATGCTGTATTCACTTTATCCACGCCAAAACAAATTCCTAAAACTATTCTTGTTCGAGACTTCAGTAAATTTGACGTGAACAATTTTCGTGCTGACGCTGAATTACTACCCTGGTATATGTTTTTTCAGTCTAATGACGTAGATCAAAAAGTATCTCTCTTCAACAGCTTTGTACCTTTACTCTATGACAAGCATGCGCCACAAAAAAGAATTCTCGTAAAACACCGGTCATCACCATGGTTCAATAAGCGTATTAAGGAATTGATAAGGAAACGGGACAGAGCTAGGAAGAAATTTATTAAAACTAAACTTCCAGATGATTACGAGCAATTCAGGATCTTACGTAACGAGACAAAACAAGTAATTAGGAACACTAAAGTGAAGTATACGTACAACATCTTCCGTAATTGTAAGAGCACCTCAGCTTCTTGGCGTGCTGCAAAATCTCTTGGTATTAGAGTCAGTCACTCTCTAGATAGCCAGATGCCTGTTACTCCAACTGAATTAAGTGAATATTATATGACATCAGTCTCTAACTCCAACACTCCGAAAGTATCAGAGACTGCCAAACATTATAGACATCTCACTCCAAGTAACAGAGATAAATTCTATTTCCTGTACGTACACCCTTCACATGTAGAAAAAGCAGTCAGATCAATACGAACTAAAGCTAAAGGTCCAGATAATATTCCAATATCCATGATTTCTACCTGCATGGACATATTTCTTCCTGCCCTTGTGCACTTATTTAACTTCTCTCTACAGAATGGAGTTTATCCCTCAGAGTGGAAGCGTGCCAATGTACGTCCTGTGCCCAAAAAGAAAATACCAACAGTCTGTAGTGATTTTAGGCCTATCAACATCCTCTTTGCACTTAGTAAGGCACTAGAAAAAAATGTTCATGAGCAGATATGTGAATATTTGTCTAAATACAACATTCTAAATCCCTACCAATCTGGCTTCAAGAAGGGCCATAGTACTACTACTGCTCTTCTGAAGGTTACAGATGATATACGCGCGGCCACCGATAACAGGCAGCTTACTATCTTATGTCTCTTTGATTTCTCTAAGGCATTTGACTCTGTTAATCATGAGTTGTTTCTTGCTAAGCTCAAGTCAATTGGCTTCTCCCAGAGTGCTCTGTCGTGGTTTGAATCATATCTGTCAAATAGATCACAAAGAGTCACGTTCGTTGACGGTCGATTCTCTAGCTGGGAATCAGTAAACTGTGGCGTACCACAAGGATCAGTCCTCGGTCCTTTATGTTTTTCTATTTATATTAATGACATATCTGAAGTCTTTAAAAGCAGTAGCTTTCACATGTATGCGGATGACTTACAAGCTTACTTCCGCTTTTGTCCCACTAACGCATCCTCTTCTATAACGCATTTTAACCATGACATCTCTCGATTGATTGAATGGAGCGCAAATCATAACCTCCAATTAAATGTGGCTAAGACCCAGCTTATTTGCATAGGTTACACAAAACTCCTGAAAACTGTTGACCTCAAATCCCTCCCAGCAATAAAAATTCTAGAGACAGATATTCATTACAGTGACACCGTTAACAATCTAGGTCTAATTTTCGACAGAACCTTATCCTGGTCTGATCATACGTCAAATGTAATCCGAAAAGTTGTGTCATCCATGCATATTTTGAAACGTAACGTGTCATGTACACCACCTTTCATGCGAAAACTACTTGTTCAAAGTCTTATATTTCCAATAATTGACTATGGTTCAGTCGTATACAACGACTTATCTGAAACTTTGAACATAAAACTACAGAGGGTACAAAACGCATGTGTTCGTTACGTTACAAATGCCAGGCGTGATGAACACATAACACCCTATTACATACAGCTACAATGGTTGAAACTCCATGAACGTCGGGAAATCTCAGTAGCTGTTGCTACGCAGAAAATTCTCAAACTGAAGACACCATCCTACCTTTATAATGCATTTAAACCTATGGAGTCGGTACATAACAGAGATAATAGGTTTACAAAAACCACCCTTCAAATTCCCCTTCATCGTACCACTAAATTTAACAAATCCTTTGTTTGCACTGCATCACGTATCATTAACGTCTTTAATCTTCTCCGTTTCGCAAGTAACACTAACTGTACCCAACTAAAGCAGTTCTTAACATCTGTCTTTCTGGAGGAGTACGCAAGAGGCTGAGATCAGGCATTCTTGTGTCGAACAATCAGGAATATGTATATTTCGAAGAAAATTGTTTCTCTGCTTTAGCTTTATATTCTTTAAACCTGTGTAGTCCAGAATAACAGAAGGGCTTAATGATTTACTTTCTTACTTATTATATAATGTATGTCTTAACCTTACTGGATTTGGTATCTGTATTTTCATTTTTTTAAGTTTCTTGTTTAGTTTAATACTTTAATATTATAAAAATGTAGTTACTGTTTTCATAAATCTGCATTGTATTATAAGAAGACGCTGCATAAAGGGGCTTTTCAGTCTCAGTGGCATGTAAATGATGATCAATAAATTCAATTCAAATTCAATTCAATTCAATGTTTCATTCCTTAGCGAACTTAAGAATAGATGTATGAGAGGCATTGCCATAGTTCGATTTAAATCTGGTTCACAACACGATCAAAACAAACATATTCTCACATGACTGCGTATAATTACAGATCTTAGTGACCACTGACCCATATAAATACACTCACACACTTATATTCTACATAGAAACTAATACTTATCGTCAACTTACATGAAATTACTCCGACTGAATAAGAAAACAAAGACGAATAGGATCACCATTATCGGTTGGAAAGAGATCTTCCCTAACCACAAATTTTGGTTACACACATAGCCTACGATAGTTTGGTCTTTGACTTCCAAATTTTCCCGGTGAATATTCCTTATTCATTTTTCCTGTAGAGATCTATCTTCAGGGAATTTAAAAGCTTCAGCAACGGTATAATTAGATCTACAACCACGAACGCAGCAGGAACGACCCACTTTGTGCTATGTTACAGCACGGCAATATAAACACTCAATAAACACTATTATACATTAAAAATACCATCAAATAAACGTCTAGCAAAACACCATACTGATAAACCGTTATAGATTACTATTTTACCAAACATATACTTTATACTTCAATAACTGGATCAAAATAAGACTCTTTAACAGAATGTAAACACAGATATGAACCAACCACATGTCTCAAAAGCTCGCCCACGAAGTCGCCATTTTCCTCCCAATCGATAGTAACATTAAGGTCTGATATATTGTAGTCGGTCTTGATGTGTGGTTGTGTTTTGTTTTTCTAGTTGTTGTTTGAGATCGGTGAAGGAAAACTCTTGGAATCTGGTCACAAATACTTGATTTTAGATAAACTCAATCAATAAAGAGAAAAGACGGGCGAGATGAGGCTGATTTTCGACCCCGGTTAAGTTTGTTGCCAACCGGCCACAGATTCTGGTTGGACTTGTGGTTTGTTTAAACATCTTATATTTACTTCAGAGAAATTGTAAGTACCCTGCATGATGAAATCTGCATGAAAACCCTTTCCTACCGAGGCATCTCCAGAATGCTCAAGATATATTGTTTGGACTGAATAAGTTAAGATTCGAACTGCGAGTATATTTTAAACTACGTTTATCAAGAGGAATTTCTTTGATCACGCGGTAGCCCTTAATCTGGCGTTAATAAGATGTAATTTCTCCTAAAATCGGGACGCAGATTTCTTATGTATATTGTAAATTTTCATTTCAAAACTCTTCTTGTAACACCAAGTTAAGCGTTATTTGGTGGATCACAGATGAAAATCGGTAAGTTGGAGTTGTTTGGTAGATGTCTATCTGATAAAATTTGGAAGCCATATTTTAATCGTCACACGTGATCCGTTTCTATGGGAACTGTGGTAAACAAACATGTACTCCCTGTATTGATAAAAACAGCTGATGGCTGCTGATTGTATCTTTGATTCGATATGACGACTCGTATTGTACTCCAATTTACTAACCCTTAAATTGAAACACGTCTTCCTGTTCCTGTGGTTTAATTTATTGATGATTTTGTTCTATTTCGCCTAAAACTTGGTAACATTAATTTACCCTTCGGTTATTTCAGTAAATTCTTATTAGAAGTGTAGAGAAACAAGTCTCAACTTACCGTTATTTAATTCACTGCTACTCATCTAATTTAATTGATTGATAATTTTGGTTTTCAAGGATTCTGATCCAAAGGATTATTTCTTATATTTTCAAGGGTCGACCCAAGTTATATTATCTTTTCTTTTAGTGTGATGATCATTTTCTTCATTTCCTTTAATCATCGTATTGTAAGTCCGAAAGTTATTACTGTTCTTTGAGAATTGAAATCCTGTTTCATTAAAGTTAGTTTAAATTTTTAATCTGTCTTTTCCTTATAGTCAGTACATTCTCTTGGTTTTGATTCACATAGCCTCTAGGACCGAGTGTTTGTTTTTCACGCTTCTTCTTCTTAGGACCTAGTGGTAAGTAATTCATTTCCGTAGTTTACTTGAGAGGCCCAGTGTTGTCCAGCTGCTACGGATTGGGAAGGTTTTGGAGACACCAAGGTAGAGTTGGCTCCTATACTGTAGTGTTGTTACACCGGATACCTTATGGTTGCTGTGGTTCTTTCTCATTTTATTTTACCCTGTGATATATTTCATTCTGCTGATTTTGCATGTGTTTCACAGTACGTTTTCCTTCACGCTGGTGTTTATTGCCACTTATTTTATTACTGATCGTTTCTTGTAAATTTTACCAGCGTTCGTGTTAAATTTTTATTTGGTCATTTTGTCTTGATTTATTTCTTTTCATTCGGTAAGTTTAGTCTTCATTTTGGGCGGTATGTTGAACTATGCTCCTCGTAAGGACTGGTGTCAACAGTTTTTTACTTAATATTATTATTGAATGAATTAATGAAAACCTACAACCTGTTTTCCAGTCATTGACCGGGTCAGGGATGTAATGAATGACGCAGATAAAGGCTATTAGTACGATGAGGTCGCCACTCCCAAAGTGTTAATATTATTATTAATATAAATTTTAAGCTAGTTAGTTTATATTTAAAGCTTACAGTTAGTATGAACTCATTTCATATGGTAATATTATAAGGTAATTATATCAAGAAATTATTCATTTAACGCATAATGTTTGGTAAGATAGATAAATTAAAAGGGTCCACCTTTTCAATACAAATTACGTTCTTAGTTCAATACGGACAAAAACTGAAATTCTTAGATCTAAATTAATGTTTGGTAGAATTTTAGGCAATTCTTCGTGGAGGATTTTATAACGTTGGGTTTGTTATCTTTGCATACATTGTCGTGGTATCTTATCTTGCCTCATGCTATTCCGTAACTGTGCCATTGTTGCTTATCTTATGTCTTCCTGGACTTTACGTAACTGATTTATTACTATTACCTTATGTGGTGTATGGAGTCTGCTCTTGTGTGCCGTCGCTAATTGAGGACGGTAGATTGTTTGCTCTTTACGAGAATGTGTGTTGGACACTGGGTGTATATTGACGCGTCAGATTACCTGAACAGACTATGAATCTTGATTTTTCTTGTTTCCGTTCTGGTGGATTTTAATTTTGGGTTGACTTTTATTCTGTTATATGTTAATATTATTCTTTTGGAGCCTGCTTATGTGTAAAATATGTTTTCCTTCTTCGAGGTATTGGTTAATTAATTTTAATTTGGTCTGATGTGTTACGGAACGTGTTTTCTATCTGCGTTCGGGGGTAAAATTCCTCCACTAGGAATTGTCCTAAGAAACGCTTTTTTATATAAATAGGTGGTAAAATGTAATACATTTTCAAGTTAGGAGCTCCTTACGTAGTTCTGTGAAATTAATATAATTATTTGAAATATATATTTATTTTAAACCTCCTTATGTAGTTATTCAGTAAAATTTATATATTTATTTGAAAGATATTACATTTATTTTAAATTTCTTACATAATGGTTCTGTGAAATTAATATAATATTAATTTCAAAAATTCGACATTTATTCAGATTTCATCGTTTTCGTTCTTGTTAAAACAAAAAGGAGTTTATTATGTGAATTAAGATTTGGTTTCTTCATATTTTAAAATATGTTCTATTGCCTTGTTATATAGCAAAAAACTTTATGTTACTCAGTTGGCAATTGCTACATTTCCTAATTAAATTTGTAGCGTTATTAACAAATACGCTACCTGTGATATACATGTATATATATAACCATCTACTGTCTACGCGACATATATTTATATGGTGTCTCTCATCGGAACTGGCATTTTGGTAAATTACTAATTCCTCTACGGACATTATGTTCACCGGCTAAGTACTGTATTGAGCCGTGATTTTCCCGTTCATATGGAACTGTTATTCTACTCTATGGAAAGACTAAAACCTTGAGTCTGGTAGACTTGGTGATTTTAAAGCGTGAGCGCTGTGAACTGTTGGAATATTGGTCATATTTCCTGTCTAAACGTGGCTATTGTGACCTTTCGGAACACTGTTTATTGCTGGGTAATACTTCTGCATGGTATTATTGCATAGTGGAACGATACATGGACTCATACGCCATCTGTGAGAGTGGCTAGGAACTTATCTTGGTGGTTCAGCGGTCTCCGCCAGAGCGTGTAGCGGGGTCGAGACTGTGTCGCGCCTAGTGACAGTGTGTGAAAGGGTCTTTTAGCTGTTGGACTCGCTCGTGGCTGGAAGCCAAGCCATGTTTAACGGCTACTCTGTAACCAAAATGTTTATAAGGGAATCTGTAGGTATCGGATGATTAAGGGGAGTACACCTCGCCTAACGAGGAAGTATAATGCTGTACCGTAGTTAAGTATATTCGTTTTTAGTATGTAAGTTATTCTTTAATTTCTTATTTGTGAAGTGCCGTGGTAGTGGGTTGTAGCACGAGGATGTTACCTGAGCATTACTGATCACCACAAAAGTTCGCCTTTTGGTCTTATTAATGTGTATATATCATTTTGGTGTAGTTTTCTGTATTCTATAAGTGTATTTATTGTAAGTGTAGTTAAGCTTCTGCTTGATTATGGTGTTCATATTTGAAGTGTGTGCTGCGTAACGGCGAAGTGCAGTGTTGCCCTAGGTAACAGTCAAAATTCGTTTCTGCCTTTTCTAAATTTGGTGATTCTTTTTGTTTATTCTTGTTTCAGATGTATCTACGCGTGTTTTCGTGTGTTATTTGATTCGTGTGCTGTTTCTTTTGATAAATTGCATCTTCATTTTACCGTGTTTTTTGTGGTGTACACTATCTTCTGTTCTCTCTGGTATTTTGTTCCCCTTCTGTTGTTTGTGATTCGGTTCGTGTGATTCGGCCTCCCGTTACTCGTGTTACGACCTAACTACTACGATTGCACTGAACACCACCCATTTCTCTTAAAGGGCATCATTATTATTATCATTATTTTTATTATTATTATTAGTTGGATTTTTCATAGATTTTTATTTAATTCATACGTATGACTAGGGAATAGGATTGTATATTTCTTGCATTTCTGCGGGTGGTTTTATTTTATTATTGCCCTATAATATTAGGATAACTACATTTATTACTACGATGAAATTCTTTAACAATGTAAAAATTTGAAGATTTAATTGAGGGTTTTGGGCACCCCTAGTGTGGAGTGATTGTTGCTTGGGCTTATCTACTCTTCTCTGTATTGTTGCCTATCTTATCTTATCGCCGTGTGGCAGTTACGCAACTGTCATAAGTCATTATTGTCTTGTGGGCATTAGCATCGGCTGTCGCATGCCACTGTCATTAGTATGATGTTTTGTTTTGCGGTATTGAGGCAAAATCGTGTGTTTTTCTATCTTGTAATGTGGGTTCCGCCTCATTAAATTGTGCTTTTCAGGTCGTGTTGTTACCGATTACCACATCTACTATGTGGAGTGATTTAATTTATATATATTTGTGTTGATTTTATTTTAACTATTGTACGATATGTGTTTTCATATTGGTCGATTGTAGTGTAAAGTCCCGTTATTTTCTTGCATTGTTTGTTTACGTTATGTGAGTTTGTGAGAAATGATCCTTCCGCTGGGACGTGTCGAAGCCCTCTATTAAATAATTCATTGTAAATTTTATTAATATTTTATGTTTGTTCACGAACACTTATAGTAATTTATTTAGTTAGCTGACTGGTGCACCAGAATTTTATTTTACAAAGAAGAATTATTTTAAAGAATATTAATTTTATTTATATCTAGATTTGTTACCTGTTTTATGTTCGTGGATGCCAAAAGGAACATAATTTTATTTTTTTTAATTCATTACGTTAATTGGGGTCTAATGATTTTTCTTTTATTTTTAAATAATATGTAAGAATGAATTTTCTTTTAAGTATAAATTAATTTAAAATTTTATGTTGGTGTTATTTGGGCGATGTCTGTCGCAATTCCTAATGATCCCATCCTCTAAAAATTTTTTTTCTTTGGGTTTGGTCCTGCATACTTCCATTTTGCCTTTGGTGATGTTGTTTACTGTTATCTTATATGAGCACGTCCGAATGACGCTTGTCATTTTCTTGTATTGTTTGCGGGCGTTGCAAATTGAATGTAAATTTTATTGTGATACTTATACTGTTCCTTTTTTTAAAAAATAAGGTGTTATAATTTTTTGGAGCGTAGCTTGTCTGGAATCCCCACAGATCGTAGTCCTCTTGTTTTGGGGTATGGGTCCTTCAGCTCAGATATCATACTTCCACGAGTGTGTTTGGTAAGCCATTTTCAGTGATGCTGTGTTATATTATTTTGTTGTTTCCTTGTAGTGCTACGTCACCCTATGGCGTTTACTAGCCGAACTTAATTTCATCTCAAGTGTAGGGTCGCGTTGCACACTTTAGGAACCTGAGTTTGCCGCTCTTTAAATTGACAATTTCCCAGAGTACGTTTGCTGCACCACAACGTTACCGCCTTCCAAAAGGCAGCATTTACCCATCAAAAGATAAAGAGCGTCTTAGTTCTATAAAAACTTTACCATAGGACATCGAGTCTACAGAAAGTTCCAAAACAATTAATAGAGCGAGTTTTTCGAAGGTCCAGGCCTATCAAAGGCACCACCTTCATATTACAATTCACACAGTATTTACTGTCTTAGACACACAACAATCAGAATACTTAACCTAGAAGAAAGAAATTAAATTATACAGAATACCCATTCTACCGGGCCTTGGTGGTAAGAAAAAACACAGGTTAAATTTACTGGCCCAAAAATCAAAATGATGCGAACGCAGTCATTTGCTCTCCTTGAAATTTGCATACAAGATTAAAAACAAATTTGGGCTTCTGACCCGAAGTCACAGAGGCTAGTCCTACTCTACTTGAGGTGACTATATAGAGAAAGTTTAAGTTACAAGGTTACAGGTAGAAAACGGTTACAAAACATAGTCACCTCAAATACAAGTTATCAGGGGAGTTGAGAGGGTGTCACACTCTATATTCCCGAATTTTGGCCACGTTTCTAGGCTAGTTTTGGGATTTACATTTGAAAATGAAGTTTACATGATATAAGATTGGAAACTAAACGTTACATAATTAAAGACAGGAAGCCTTCCCCTCGAGCTAGCTGCCATTACCTCATCGCACTGGACTGCTGAATGAAGGGCGAAACGTGTACTATTAGCACACTCAGTACACTGGATGATCATGAAAACAAGTTAGCTCGAAAAATTGCCAGCTTTTGTACCCCGAGAGGAAGGTTCTAGAGGGATCCGGACTAAGTCCTGACACACACACAATTTTTATTGGCAGATCAAATAAGTAGAGGAAAGCTCTGACAAGTTGAAAATTAACTACACCAATATCTATTTAGTTGGTTACATTTGAAGTTCGCGGAAAGAAATCGAATTGGTGACAACTGTGATACACCAAAAAACAGACAACAATCAACTCAGTATTGTAAACTTTAGAAATAAAAATTACTTCAGAATATTAATAGTTCCTCTTCACACTAGAGGGCATAACATTCGTTCTTTTGATAGAGACATCTATGAGGAAAAGTCCAAGCTCCTTGCACAAGAGGTTGAACGTTTATAATGAAGATGGCATTCTTCAAGGCGCTTGATTTAAATGAACGGAGCGGGTGTACCCTCGCGGTACAGACGTCCTTCCCTTAAAGCCTGTCCTCACAGTTTTTATGATCGGGTGCCCTTCCTAACGTTAACTACATCAGAGGAGTCAAAGAGATGAAATGAATGACGTGATATTTTATAGTATGAAAGCCTATGCCGGCACATAGCCTACTCCTGTCAAATAGCACCAAATGATCTGCTGAAAGCTGAATGTTCCCATCTGACAGACGAATCACCATCAACAGCGTCATATTCCCTCACTCCATATGAGCTCTGCGGAAAGGTTTCGAATTCAATCTAGGCTTCTGGCAAGCAAACTAGTGATAAGAAATTGTATACCACCACTTCCCCAACCCTGCCGGCCAACATTCTGATGGTGAAAACTTTTTCGACCAACGGGACTCGAACCGGGTAACCACGGTGTCAGACCGTGTAGACTTCAACGTCTTTAACGATCATTGCCACCAGGCGGGCATTTATTTCTCTTTAAATTTGTTTGCAAATATTCGATCATGTCATATTGTTGTGTGCCTTTTGGTACTTCAGACAGGGAAAGGAGCAAAGGGATACCTTATATCATTTCACGAATTCCTTGTAAACCAAGATAAAACTAAGGAGAGGCTCAAAGCAGTTTCTCACGATAACCCTAACTCTGCTTCCTGTGTTATCTGTAGCCTTCAATTCAAAGAACATGGTCTTTCATTTGTAGGCAAAAGTAGTAGAGTAGTTAAGAAAGGTTCTGTACACCAGTGTTTTCTAACTATCCTAGTTATAAGGTGAATAGTACCAAGAGTACTAGAAGGAAAAGACTAAAACAATACTACCAGAGACATGAATGAAAACCTACAACCTGTTTTCCAGTCATTCACCAGGTCAGGGATGAAATGAAATGAATCTTATATAGGCTATTAGTACGATGGGGTCGCCACTCCCAAAGTGATTTACTAAATCAATCAAGCAATACTGATTGCATTTAGGACAGTCGCCCAGGTGGCAGACTCTCTATCTGTTGCTTTCCTGGCCTTTTCCTAAATGATTTCAAAGAAATTGGAAATTTATTGAACATCTCCCTTGGTAAGTTATTCCAATCCCTAACTCCTCTTCCTATAAATGAATATTTGTCCCACTTTGCCCTCTTGAATATTGTGATCTTTCCTACTTTTATAAACGCCACTCAAACTTATTCGTCTAATAATGCCATTCCACGCCATCTCTCCGCTGACAGCTCGGAACATACCACTTAGTCGAGCAGCTCTTCTTCCTTCTCCCAATTCTTCCCAGTCCAAACTTTGCAACAATTGTGAGTGATAGATGAAATGAAATGATATAGGAGAATGTTGCTGGAATGAAAGATGACAGGTAAAACCGGAGTACCCAGAGAAAAACCTGTCCCGCCTCCGCTTTGTCCAGCACAAATCTCACATGGAGTGACCGGGATTTGAACCACAGTATCCAGCGGTGAGAGACCGACGCGCTGCCGTCTGGGCCACGGAGGCTCCACTACCAGAGACATAAGTATGTTGTTGTTGCTGATGGAGGGGGGTTTTGAATGTTACCCAGTCGCAGAATTATGGGGATTATCAGCCCTTTTGTTGTTTAAAACACTTTCCAGACGAAACACACTTAATATTATCTGTCTCACTTGTGTACTTTTAGCACTCATGTATACACATGTGGATGTCTATAAACCATGTACGAAATCGAAGAACAGTTGTTGTAATGTTGATAACAAAAGGATGTAGGAGTGTGAGACCAGTGATGAAACTAACAAAAGATCAATTGTTTACAAAGTTAATTTTGTATGATCCAGAAACTGGTTTAAAAGTGTAATTATACTGGGAGAAGGTTCGAATAGTAAACAATGAACGCTTGTTGGCAAAGGTATTGTAACAATTTGATGACTACCAATAAATATAATCATGAATGAAAATATATAAATAAATAACAATAAAATAAAACATAAAATACTTGAAATGAATTCAATTATTAAAAATATTTAATCGAAATGTCCGTAATATGGGCGCCAGAGTTCACCAAAACGGATCCCTCGAATTTAGATAGAGCATGATAAACTTTATATCCCAGGGCGTGTACATAATGCTGCGTACTGGTACATCTGCTTCAGGCCTTGCCTAACCTTCTGAAAACGGCTAAATAGGTAGGAACTGCACCTAGGTTCATCAATAACTCCACTGATTCTAAAATATCTAACTATCTTCTTAATAAAATCCGTGCATGAGCACCTCATCAACACACCAAAATACACTTATAATACACAAACAAAAGATTGCTGGAAGACTCCATATTTACAACAACAACAATTAAAATAGTGGGAAAACGAAAGCGAGAACTAAGCTACCATTTGTAGTTAGTTCATTGAACAATGTACATATATGTGTATCAGAACTCTTCACTGTCTCTGTATCAACACGACTTCCGATTGTCATAATCGGCACGTATAATATCACACAAATACTGTACCTCGTGATACTGTGTTCACAGACTTTAACACCTGTTGTAAAGATATATACATTTGAGCAACACACACTTGTCGATCCTGAACATAAATTATGAAAAGTCTGAGATAGCTTTCACCAACATATCATGCCAGACCGACACAAGTGCTACAATACCTAATGCGTAAGCACTCCACAATTTGTCGATCATCCACTTTCCACGAATATAATAAGACTACGTTCCGCGAACGTTTGAAGTCCAGTTCAGTATAGTGCAGCAGTCTCACTCCAGTACCGTGTATCAGCACTACTTCATTCCCGTACCGTGTGAGTCGTTTCCCGCCGTGCCATCAGCATTCCCCTTCCTCTCACATGATACGCCTAGATTGATCCTGGCCAGCCAATCATGAATGATCCTCTTGTCAAGCCCATGCCCTGAACTACTTCTTTGTCCCAAGACATAAACAAACTCTCTGGGGTGTTTCACATGAGTCATGGAACTTTCTCAGTACAACATCAACAAGCTCATGTGATTCTGGGCTATTCACATGATTCATCGAACTTACCGACAACAACAAGTACATCTCATAAGACACTGGGATGGCCGTATGAATCATACAAATTACCAGAGTCCAATGTAGCAATGTTTTCCCACTCGTTGTTCAAAACAAATTACTCATACTACATATATGGAGATCTCCCAGCTTACAAATATAAATGACAAAATATACAAATAAAATACAGATAATAATAATAATAATAATAATAATAATAATAATAATAATAATAATAACAATACATCTGATACTGACAATAATATCTCTCACTTCTACATATAGTGCGAGGGTGTGATATATGTACTATCACAGTATGTGTAGTTTTATTAATTGCTTGCATAAAATGAGATGAGAGGATCAATATTGAGGGCATTGAAAAAGCAGATGGTTACTATCGCCGTCAGTATTTCCACATGTACAGTATGGGAGGTTAGAAATGTTAAAGCGATATTTATATAATGGGGCTAATGCGTGATTAAAGCGCAATCGTATAATGTTAATAACATGTCGTCTGGTATAGAAGCCCTTTAGATACCAAGGTTTCAGTGGAATATATGCTTGTAATTGATAATAGAATTTGCCTTTGGTACTCGAAGTATGTTGCCATATGTTCTGCCAAGTTTGAAGAGCATCACGTTTGAGAATTGGAAAATAATCTGTAAGAGGAGTCTTTACCTGAAGCGGATCAGAAGGGGAGTTACTAGCTGCTTTCGTGGCGAGATCAGCTTTGTCATGACCAGAGTGTGCTGAGACATAACTATAGTAATAGGCACGTAAGGCAATACACTAAAAAGTAAATATCGCCGCCCGATTCTCTTTTTTCTCTCATTTATTGTAATGTCCGATGTCTGCCGCCTAGTTACATATTTAAATCACCAGACATAGACATAACAAAGTAACTTCAGTGTAAGTATCGATAATGAATGTTCCCCTAACCTAGTGAATGGTACAAGTTAAAATGAAATTAATCAAGATATTTCCACGCTCAATGAGATTTTAAGGAAATAAACACACTTCCTCACTCTAATTAATGTTGCATATTTCAGTTTTTATGGTGATGAACAGTAGGCGTACTATAACTAAATACAGTAGTGACAATACGCGATACTTACGGATTTAGCCTTGTTAAAATGGGAGACAATTCGACGGTATCGCTCCTAGTGACTTGACCTGAGAAGTCGCGCTAAATTCAAATACCAATGGAAATGCATATAGGAAAATGGATAAATAAATTACGTCTAGAAAGAAAGTATTATTAAGATATTAACTTCGAAGTTGCTAAAGCAATTCTGGATAAATGAATGAAAAATTATTTAAAAGGTTATTATTTAAAGACTGAAATTCGACATATAAATAAGATGTGAAATGGTCTGCTGTGAAATGGGTTGAGCTTTCATTTGTGCATTACTTAGCTTTAGCATTCCTGCCTGAACTTTTACGGTTAGATTTGTCTTTTTCCTCATTTAAAAAGCATTGTATCATCACATTAAGACACTTGTCAATCCTTACACACATGATGCAGTCAATTAACATTTAAAAGCTGGACAATTTTCCTCTTAACGTGAGGCTACTAACAGAAAGAAATTCTATAAAATCCCGGCTTTAATTTGAGAAGAGGGATAAAGGAAAGAAAAGTATGAATATGTTGTCGATAAGTGGTGCTTTGAGGAATACTTACGTACAATTAGAGTAACATACCCTTGGCTGTATAGTAGAGGATATCTAAAGTCGCTGGCCTGGAAATGATCTGAACAGATCTTATAAGTCTTATATAAGCGTAACGTCCCTTCTTTCTTGTACACCTTATGCAAATCACTTCTATGACATATCAAAACCCACAGATCACACCTACAACAACACATCGGTATTGAAGGTTAACTGCTGCACTATACAATAAAATATGCGTATTATATTTTAAGCCAGTTAAAATATGGGTCGAGCAGGTCAGAAGATCATGAAGTACTATAAAAATATATTTGTCACTGGAAGAATATGTATGCAAACACAATATTACTTACATTTTCTTGTCACGAGGGTAGCGGAAGAAAGATCGCGCATTCTTCTCTACTTCATAGTTACTGCAGCCAAACACAGCACATACCTTTCCCCTCATGTTGAGAGGAGATATCAAGGAATCGCACACGCTACTATTTAATTGTGTCAACTCACTGAAAACGCATAAATAACACCAAAAACTTCACGCACAAATAAATACACGTGCTCTTATGACAGAATCAGTACGGTAGTTCTCAAGTCTACCCGCTAGAGAGAGCTCTAATAGCTGTCCCTCGATATCTCGCTGAGTGTCACGTATTGTCTCTACAGTATTTGCTATAACTGTATTCTTGAAAAGAGGGGCGGGTTAAACGATGCAATTTATTTAATAAATCTTTGCAGTGTGATTTTCGAAAGTTCCAGACATTACGTAATGCTTTTCCTCTCTTTTGCGCGGACGTTTCCTTCTCTCTACAATAAACAGTAAAGGAGAGGTTATTAGGCATATTTTCAGCTTGCAGGCTGGTTATCCAGGAAACATCGGAGCACTAATGTGCTAAGCCACGTGAACGGAAATTAGGTAATCTTTCAAGCTCACTGCGGAATTGAGAATAATAATGTTACTAGTTCTACCAACTGCTTCTATGGTTTTCATATACGCCGAGGTGCCAGTATTTCGTCCCGTAAGAGTCTTTTATGAACCGGTAGATCTAGACATGAGGCCAGCGTATTTGAGCACTTTCAAATACCGCTGGACTCGAATCTGCCAACCTGAGCTAGTCATACATTCTCTCCTTCACTCGCTTAAATTAATTTTAAACATTTCTTGCCTTTATTCTGATGTACGCATTACTATAACTGCATTCTTAAAGGGAGGGGGAGGGAATATATATTGTATAATTCATTGCGATTTCTGTAAGTTCAAGGACTTACCACATAGGACATATCTGTCCTTCCTTTTAATAATGATGCTAATAGCTTTACATCCCACTAAGTACTTTTACGGTTTTCGGAGACGCCGAGATGCCGGAATTTTGTCATGCAAGAGTTCTTTTACGTGCCAGTAAATCTACGGAAATGAGACTGATGTATTTGAGTACCTTCAAATACCAGCCGTCTGATGAGCCGCTCAGCCCGATGTCCTTTTTGCTTGGTTGCTGTCTTCTTTCTTCAGTAAGCTGTAGGGGATGGGGGCAATTTAAACATGTTTTCAGCTCACAAGTTGGTGTATCTCAAGCTTACAACATTACGGAAATCCAGGAAATGTACAGGAGCACTATGAGTCAAACAACATTACCAGATTTTTAGATATATATTAGCTTAAATCACATGAAGACAGGTTGTGAGGCAAGAATGGGATAGGAAAGAGGGCTAGGATTTAAAATGTAAATAAGCGTACAGCCACAGCATTAGCCTGAAATGAAAATGAGGAAATAAACTTCAGACCTGCCGACTGTGGGGTTCGAATCCATCATCTCCTGAAACCAAGCTCACAGCAATGTGATCGAACTGCACAGCCAGTTTACTCAGTTTCCTATGACGCATATTAGGCCTACCACATGAGCGACCCACTTACCTTTAGATGGATCTTCAATTCTTCAATTATACATGTATGAAGGAATATCATGGACCTTAATAAAGGTTACTTCCCTAGTTGGTTTTCTGATTGGTGCACGTATAACAAATACCGTATATTTTGGAAAAAAAATACTTTTATTTTTTATTTATTTGTATCATAAAGAAGTCATGTTGTCATAGCAAAAAGAATATGCAACGGAAAAAATGAATCCAAAGAGATAAGCATAATTTACTGTATTAAATATTAGTTTATTTACATGTTAAGGAATATGTAATAGTAATAATAATAATAACAACAAAAGTGTGCAATAAGGAAAAATGAAATAAATACAACTAAATATAATTTACAACATCAAGAGCCATCCCCTGGTCACTGAATTACAAAGCAGGGGTATGAATAAACATAAACAGGAATACTAATATTTAAAAAGCAAAAAAGTCATCTCCGTATAAACCATGAAGGCCATTGGATGGGTGGAAGGTAAAGGCTTCCACTATCCATAACGTTGGCACTTGGTGGGGTAGAGTGATTAGTTCTACGCTCGACTGCCTTTGCCCCCCGCCCCCCAGTTGTTAACCTGGTACTCATTTATCATACGCAAAACATTCCTTCCAAATTACGTTAAATCCCTGTCACTTATATTATTATTATTATTATTATTATTATTATTATTATTATTATTATTATTATTATTATTATTATTATTATTATTACTATTATTATTATTATTATTATTGTACCGGGCGGTACACCTCCACGCCGCTAATTTAAAATGTGCGCCTGTTGAAACTCCTCTGCTGGAGGAAGTCTGAACTTTATGGACGGTATTAATTTTCAAGTTTCTCAGAAGATGTCACTACCTGTAAATTTTGGAGTTTTAGAACTGTGTCATTTTTGATGTGTTTTTGTTTTGCTTGAAGTAAGAAGTGTGAATTTTCGCTTCTAGAGGACACTACTGAAGAACTACAATAGTGCACCCTAGTGCGAAGAAAAAGAACTGTTACTTGGAGAAAATTTTATTTCAAAAGTTTGTTCTTTGTTAAATTTCTTTCAGTCATTGGTTAAGTTGGCAATATTCCCCCGTTCTTTCCCCTTGTTTTAAATCTAGCCAATCCCTAATTTCTGAAATTAATTTTCCACCAATAATGTGTTTCTTCTCCATCTTGTGTAGGGGTTTCTCTTTATTCTCCAATAAAGTGATTGTGGGCGGGTGTTCTCATTCCCCTAACGCCTAGAACCTTCCGCGAGAGTATATAAACTGCTGATTTTAGGGTCTCTGCGCCACTTCTGTTCCATCTTTCTGTGTGTAAAGTACATAGCAGGGGGCGAGAAGCGCCTCTTTCTTCGGCAGCGGTCAACAACAAGGTAATGGCCAATTAATAACTTCCTTCTTTGCTAGTTCAGCAGTTTAACTCTCGGGGCGGGTCCGAAGCTTTTTCCATTATGTAACCTTCCTTAAAATGTAAAGAAACTTGTATCTATTTCATCTTTTAAACTGCATATCGGGATAGAGAGTGCTTAACCCTCTCGAGCTCCCAATCATATTGTTTTGAGGTGAACTTATTTTTCTCAACCTATTCTTCGTTAATATAATGTAAATTGTTCTTTTCTGAAGTCACCTCTGTAGTATGGGATTAGCCCTTGCATTAACGGCCTAGTGCCAAGTAGGTTTTGAATAAAGTGTATTAGGAGTGCGGAGAGCCTCCTTTCAAGTTGGTATTTTAGAGGCCATATAATTAACCTTTTCTCACTTAATAGGCCTCAGTAGATTGGGTATTTTACCCCTGTGTTTATGTCCGTTGAGGACAGCTTGAAGGTGGAGTTTGGTGTGGCCTGGGAGAGGCTTAAATTTGAGAGCGAGTGGCTCTTTGCCGGAAACTGAGTTTTGTATGCCTCGAGGAGGCTATACGGTGTAATTTGGAGCAAGTGCTCCAGGGTTTGATTGGGGTCTTCTGCCCCGTTGTTAAAATTTGTATATCGTAAAGTTGGGCTAGTTGCTCAAGAATTGTGTTTTCAGGGCTCGAAGCCCAAATCCTGTAAATACTGTAATTGTACTTTGTTGTCTTGCTACTCCGTACCTGCCATTCTTGTTATTTCTGAATTTCGGAAAGAAAATATAACCTTGTTAAATTTTACATTTAACTTTAATTCAGTAGTTGGAGACCTATTCACACCCGCACCTTCTTTCACCTCTACCTACCACGGAAATCTCCGTAACAATTATTATTATTATTATTATTATTATTATTATTATTATTATTATTATTATTATTATTATTATTATTATTATTATTATTATTATTATTATTATTATTATAGTTACCGTGGTTTGTGTGGTAGTTATGCGTGAAAGAAGGTGCGGGCGTGAACGGGTCTCAAACTACGGAATCAAAGTTAATGTAAAATTTAACAAGGTTATATTTTCTTTTCAAAAACAAGGAAATAACAAGCATGGCAGGTACAAAGTAGCAAGTCCAAAGGGTAGTTACAATATTTACAGGATTTGGGCTTCGTGCCCTGTCTTTACAATACTTGGGCAATCAGCTCAGTTTTACCCCAAACACAAGTTTTAACAGAGGGGCAGAAAACCCCATTCATACCTAGGAGCCCTTGCTCCAAATTACACTGAAAAGCCTCCACGAGGCATACAACATTCAATTTTCAAAAGAGCCACTCGCTCTCAAAATTTAAGCCTCTCAAAGGCCACACCAAACTCTACCTTCAAGCTGTCCTCTAAGAATATATACACAGGGGTACAATACCCAACCTACTGAGGTCTATTAAATGAAAAGAAGGTTGATTACATGACCTCTAAAATAACAATTTGAGAGGAGGCGAACTTGCACTCCTAATACACTTTGATTAAGACCTACTTGGCGCTAGGCCGTTAATACCAGGGCTAATCCCATACTAAAGAGGTGACTTAAGAAGAGAACAATTTGTTTTACGTTAACGAAGAATAGGTTGAGAAAAATAAGTTCACCTCAAAACAATATGAGTGGGAGCTCGAGAGGGTTAGCACTCTCTATCCCAATATGCAGCTTAAAAGAGAATAGATGAAAAGATCGTTACATTTTAGGAAAGGTTACATGGTGGAACGCTTCGCACCCGCCCCGAGAGTTAAACTGCTGAGCTAGCAAAGAAAGAATTTATTAATCGGCCACTACCTTATTGATGACCGCTGCCGAGGAAAGAGGCGCTTCCCGCCTCCTGCTATGTACTTTATACACTGAAAGATGGAACAGAAGTGGCCCGGAGACCCTAAAATCAGCAGTTTAAATACTCTCGCAGAAGGTTCTAGGCGTTAGGGGAATGAAAACACCCTCCCACGAGGATTTTATTGGTAGATCAATAAACCCCCTACACAATACTAAGAAGAAACACATAATTGGTGGAAAATTAATTCAAGAAATTCGGGATAGGCTAGATTTAAAACAAGGGGAAAGAAGGGGTTAATATTGCCAACTTAACCAATGACTGAAAGAAATTTAGCAAAGAACAAACATTTGAAATAAAAATTTCTCCAACAAAATAGTTCTTTGACTCCGCACTAGGTTGCACTATTGTTGATCTTCAGTAGTGTCCTCTAGAAGAGAAAGTTCACACTTCTTACTTCAAGCGAAACAAAACCACATCAAAAATGACACAGTTCAAAAACTCAAAATTTTCCACGTGGTGACATCTTCTGAGAAAGTAGAGAATTAATAGCGTAGATAAAGTTCAGACTTCCTCCAGCAGAGGAGTTTCAACAGGCGCACATTTTAAATTAGCGGAGTGGAGGTGTACCGCCCGGTACAATTATTATTATCTGCGAATCATGTGACCTTGCCGCGGTGGGGAGGCTTGCGTCTCACAATGATGCAGATAGCCGAGCTGCAGGTGCAACCATATCGGATGGGTATCAGTTGAGAGACCAGACTAACGAATGGTTCATCGAAAGGGGGGTAGCAGCCTTTCGGTAGTTGCAAGGGCGGCAGTCTAGATGATTGACTGATACGGCCTTATAATAATACTCAACATGGCTTAGCTGTGTTGATACTGCTACACGGCTGAAAGCAACGGGAAACTACAGCCGTAACTACCTCCCGAGGACATGCAGCTCTCTCTGTATGAATGATGTACTGATGATGGCTTCCTCCCGGGTAAAATGTTTCGGAGGTAAACTAGTCCCCCATTCGAATCTCCGGGTGGGGACTACACGAGAGGAGGCGATCATCAGGAAGATGGATACTGCCATTCTGCGAGTCGGAGCGTGGAATGTTAGAAGTTTGAATCGTTGTTGTAGGTTAGAGAATCCGAAAAGGGTGATTAATAGGCTAAAGTTAGATGTAGTTGGTATAAGTGAAGTACGTTGGCAGGAAGAACAGGATTTTTGGTCAGGCGACTACCGAATTATCAACACAAAATCAAACAGGGGAAATGCAGGAGTTGGTTTAATAATGAATAAGAAAATAGGGCAGCGGGTAAGCTACTACGACCAGCACAGTGAAAGAATTATTGTCATCAAGATAGACAACAAACCAATGCCCACCATAATAGTGCAGGTTGATATGCCTACTAGTTCAGCGGCTGATGAAGAAATCGAAAGAATATATGAGGAGATAGAAGATTCAATACAATATGTAAAAGGTGACGAGAATCTAATTGTGATGGGAGACTGGAATGCAGTGGAAGGCCAAGGAAGAGAAGGTAGTACAGTAGGAGAATTTGGATTGGGACAAAGGAACGAAAGAGGAAGTCGGCTGGTTGAATTCTGCACTGATCATAATTTAGTCCTTGCCAATACTTGGTTCAAACACCACAAACGACGGCTGTATACGTGGACGAGACCTGGAGACACTGGAAGGTATCAAATAGACTTCATTATGATTAGGCAGAGATTCAGAAACCAGATGTTGGATTGCAAAACTTTCCCAGGAGCAGACATGGACTCTGACCAAAACTTGTTGGTCATGAAATGCCATCTGAAGAAATTGAAGAAAGGAAAGAATGCAAAAATATGGGATCTAGATAAGTTGAAAGAAAAGAGTGTGAGGGATTGTTTCACGGAACATGTTGCACAAGGACTAAATGAAAAGGCTGAAGGAAACACTATAGAGGAAGAGTGGAGAGTCATGAAAAATGAAGTCAGTAGGGCTGCTGAAGAAAGGTTAGGAAGGACGAAAAGATCAACTAAGAATCAGTGGATGACTCAGGAGATACTAGACCTGATTGATGAACGACGAAAATACAAGAATGCTAGAAATGAAGAGGACAGAAAAGAATACAGGCGAGTAAAGAATGAAGTGGATAGTAAGTGCAAGGTAGCTAAGGAAGAATGGCTGAAGGAGAAGTGCAAGGATTTCGAAGGCTGTATGGTCCTGGGAAAGGTAGATGCTGCATACAGGAAAATCAAGGAAACCGTTGGAGATAGGAAATCTAGGTGTATGAATATTAAGAGCTCAGATGGAAAGCCACTTCTAGAGAAAGAACAGTTGTGTCAAGGTAAAGATGTAGATAATTTGGTTCTGGAACATGAAGAGGCTGTTGAAGCTGATGAAATGGGAGACCCAATTTTGAGGTCAGAGTTTGATAGAGCTGTGAGTGACCTAAATAGGAATAAGGCACCTGGAATTGATGACATTCCCTCTGAATTACCGGCTGCCTTAGGAGAAACCAGCATGGCAATGTTATTTCATTTAGTGTGCAAGATGTATGAGACAGGAGAAGTCCCATCCGATTTTCGCCAGAATGTTGTTATACCTATTCCCAAGAAAGTCGGTGCTGACAGATGTGAAAACTACCGCACCATTAGTTTAGTATCACATACCTGCAAAATTTTAACACGTATTATTTACAGAAGAATGGAAAAACAAGTTGAAGCTGAGTTGGGAGAAGATCAATTTGGCTTCAGAATAAATGTAGGAACACGTGAAGCAATGCTGACTTTACGTCTGATCTTAGAGGATCGAATCAAGAAGGACAAGCCCACGTACGTGGCGTTCGTAGATCTAGAAAAGGCATTCGATAATGTTGATTGGACCAAGCTATTTATGATTCTGGAGATGATAGGGATCAGATACCGAGAAAGAAGAATTATCTACAATCTGTATAAAAATCAGTCTACAGTGATAAGAATCGAGGGCTTTGAAAAAGAAGCAGAAATCCATAAAGGAGTGAGGCAAGGCTGTAGTTTGTCGCCCTTTTTTCAATGTTTACATAGAACAGGCAGTAAAGGAAATCAAAGAGAAATTTGGAAAGGGAATCACAGTCCAAGGAGAGGAAATCAAAACCTTGAGATTTGCCGATAATATTGTTATTTTATCGGAGACTGCAGAAGATCTCGAGTTGCTGAATGGTATAGTTGAAGTCTTGGGTAAGGAGTACAAGATGAAAATAAATAAGTCCAAAACAAAAGTAATGGAGTGCTGTCGAACGAAAGCAGGTGATGTAGGAAATATTAGACTAGGAAATGAAGTCTTAAAGGAAGTAGATGAATATTTTTACTTGGGTAGTAAAATAACTAACGATGGCAGAAGTTTGGAGGACATAAAATGCAGACTAGCACAAGCAAGGAAAGGATTTCTTAAGAAAATAAATGTGCTCAATTCAAACATTGATATCGGAATTAGAAAGATGTTTTGAAGACTTTCGTGTGGAGCGTGGCATTGTATGGAAGTGAAACATGGACGATAACTAGCTCAGAAAGAAAGAGAATAGAAGCTTTTGAAATGTGCTGTTACAGAAGAATGCTGAAGGTGAGATGGATAGATCGAATCACGAATTAAGAGATACTGAATCGAATTTGTGAGAGGAGATCGATTTGGCTAAACTTGACGAGAAGAAGAGATAGAATGATAGGACACATCTGAAGACACCCAGGACTTGTTCGGTTGGTTTTTGAAGGAAGTGTATGTGGTAAGAACGGTAGGGGTAGACCACGGTATGAATATGACAAGCAGCTTAGAGAAGATGTATGATGCAATAGTTACGTAGAAATGAAAAGGTTAGCACAGGATAGGATGGCATGGAGAGCTGCATCAAACCAGTCTATGGACTGATGACTCAAACAAACAACAACATTATTATTATTATCATTATCATTATCATTATTATTATTAATAATAATAATAATAATAATAATAATAATAATAATAAATACATTGCAAATGGGAAATATCCCAGTGGCTAAGGACACTTACAGTAATGTAATAATAAACTAAAGTTAACATTCTTACCCAACAACAAACAAACAAACGAGCAAAGAACAAACAAATTTTGACATTCTAAATCCAGCATCATCATATACAATTTCACACACAACTTAAGTATTTACAGTGCTTATGTTGGCCATATACACTTCTTTTTAGAAATTTCACTTTTTAAAGAGTCCATTTTGTAGAAAAATTATCCTAGTTTTAGAATATATATGGTTCATAAATATACCATTAAACTTTCATGTGGAAATAAATTATTTACTGTAAGAGGGCGCAAGCGTTTTGACTGACAGCTGTCATGTCTGGCGTATCAGCAGATCTATACAGCTCCTTTCGAGCCTAACTGACTTTCGCTTTCTCTTTCCCACTGGTTTCCGTCAAGCAGCATATCGTTCTTCATTTGTATCATGTTAGTGCATGTGCATTCCACCAGAATGGAACACCTGTCTGTGTTTTGTGAAAGAAGAAACATTCCAAACTTCTTGTGTGTTAGTGTGTATTCATTGATATAATGGGTTCCAGTTCAAGAAATAGTGCTAAAAGGAAAAGGAAATTCCGTGGTAATCAGTATTTCTCTAATGAAAATAATAACACTAATAATGTGAGTGCTATGGGTGAAAATACAAATGAACAAGAACAACATAACGTAGGTGCTTCATATAGAAAATTATCAACTGATGAACTTAGCGAGAAATTTAGAGGTGATGAAAACTGTAATTTTATACTACCGGTATTGCATTTACACTCTCTACAAATGTTACTGGCTATGGTAGCCTGTTCTGAGTGCTGCAATTATAATTTTATTTCTATAGTGCAAGACGTGTCATTGTGAAAGGGTTGGGCTTCGAAGCTGGTCTTGTGTTGTAAATTTTGCAGTCACATGACACAGTACATGTACACATCTCCTAAACAAGGCCAAGCATATGAAGTGAACAGAAGAATGGTATATGGTATGAGGCAAATTGGATGTGGTTATGCTGAAGCAAAAACGTTTTCATCAGTGACGAATATGCCACCACCTCCAAATCCCAATTCTTATCATAACCACACTAAGGAACTGTGCAGAGTAGTTACTTAACTTGGCAATGAGACAATGAAAGAAGCAGCAGATGAGGTCAGAGAACTTATTGGGGAGAATGAATGTGGTGTTAGTGTGGATGGTACCTGGATGAAGCGTGGTTTTTCTTCCCTTTTGGGTGCCGTCACTGCTATCTCAGTGGATACAGGCAAAGTGTTGGATACAGAAGTTTTATCAAAGGACTGCTTGGGTTGTAGGAAACATGCCAGAAGCGATAAAAATGACCCAGCACATCTCTCCTGGAAAGCAGACCATGCTGCTTATTGTGATATTAATTATAAAGGCAGTTCTCCTAACATGGAACCTGTTGGTGCAGTTAGAATCTTCATACGTTCCAAGGATACAGGGCAACTCCAATATACTCGCTACTATGATGATGGTGACTCAAGAAGTTATAAATCTGTTATTGAGGCTGACCCATATAATGGTAAAACTATAACTAAAATAGAATGCAGAAACGTTCAGGCACTGCTTTGAGAAAACTCGCTACAGATAAAAAACTTGGTGGCGAAGGCAAACTTACTAAAATTAAAATTGAAAAACTGAAAAATTATATTGGTATAGCTCTTAGAGAAAATACAGAAAGTGTAGCCAAAATGATAAATGTTATATGGGTCACTTTCTATCATCTTGCAGCAAGGAAATATTTTCCTATCCACCACAGATGTCCACCAGGAGATACTAGGTGGTGTAGTTACCAGAGGTCAAAGGCTAAGGGAGAACTACATGCTTGTAAAGTCAAAGAAGTCATCCCTTTTGATATTGTGCACTAAGTGAAACCTATTTATGAACGGATCACTGCTCCTGATATGCTTGCTAAGTGTCTGCATCGCAAGACACAAAATTATAATGAGTTGTTCAATGCCACCATTTGGCTGCGGTGTCCGAAAACCTCCTATTTTGGTCTCACCACATTACAACTATCAGTAATGGATGATGTATGTCACTTTAATTGTGGAAGACGAATAGAGCTTCTGGTAATGAAAAGAATGAAATTAATTCCTGGAAAGTACATGGTAGACTCAGTGAAATGTTCAGACCAACTTCGTATGTCAACATGTGCCAGAAAGTCTATTCCAGAAGGAAAGACAAGAAGGAAGTACCTCAGAGGCCGGAAAAAGATGAAGGAAGACCATACAGCTTCCAAGGAAGGACCTGTGTATGTCCCAGGAGGTTTCTGATGTGATCAAAACAGAATGTGAGTGAAGACGTATACTAAGTAAACTTTAAATGCGATTTACTCATGAATTTGTTTTTTGACATTTGATGTCATTCAAAGTGCTGTAACTTTTGTCAAAGAAATGGTATCTGCTTGACTTTTATTTCAAATTAAAGCTAATACATGTGCCTATGTTTCCTAGCACTAAGAAAATGATGTTCATAAACATGCAATTTTAACAACATTTTAAACAATTCTGTTAAACAAAATTTGAAGAAACGTAAATCGTAATTTAATTTTAAAACCCTTGCTTGTGACTAATTCAAACAAAAGTGGTAGGAAACATTCTCCATGTAAGTTAGAATGTTTTTGTTCAAGTTTCATGGATTTTGGTTTAAAAATGTGAGAGAGAGGAGACTTTAAGTACCCCAGTGTAAATAGCAACAAATATTTTTATGAACAATTAAAATAAAATTTGTGTAAAATGAACTTCAAAATTTCTTAGTTTGATCATGATAAAACAACAGAAAAATTTAACATTGCTAGAGATTATTCTTTTAAAAATTATTCCTAGTTATATGGCCACCTTAACAATACGGATTACAATATTATAGGTTGACCTTATTACTCACTTAACTTTATAAGTGGTAATAAAGTGAAGTTAAACCGTAATAACCCTACAATAACAACATTACAACAAGCAAGAAATACTACTAATTTAACTTTCTAAATCCAGTGTCATTACATACAACACACAACTTAAGTATTTCCAGTACTTAACACTACAAATTACAATACTATAGATTGAACTTACTACTAGCTTAACGTTACAAGTGATAGTAAAGTTAAAAACATTGTTAATTACCCAAGAACAACAACAACAACTACAAAAACATTAGTACAGCAAGCAATTCTCTGGAAAGAGAATACCATTAAAAAAACCTCCCAGTTTCAGAATCTAAACCAAGCAGAAAATCACAAATTCGGTGCCCGTAATTTACAACTTTTACTTTTCACTTTACACAAGCACTAATGGTCTTCTTAAATGCCTCGTCAGTCTAACCTAGTCAGCGTTCGGTGGCAGACGTATTGTGTGGAGGTGTCAGGAGAGCCGGCGTGGAATGTGAACGGTGGCCAGTAAAGTAATTCGAGAGGGAAGAGGAAGATGATTGGCGTGGATCAATATCGTGTGGCTATTGGAAGATGGCAGATGAAAGGGAAAAAGGAGATAGCTAGAAATAAAGGAAATATAATGGAAACAAGAATGACGGACGAGGTGATATTGGCGGCAGTGGTGATTATGATACTACTAGTTATAGGAGGAGTAGAGGTAAACCCCGGCCCGACTTCTAGTGGCAACATGAACTGGGAAGACGTGGAGGTCATTAGAAAAGTGGTGAAAGAAGTGGTGGAAGAAGTATGCCCGTTTGAGCAGATTAAGAATATGATGAAAGAGCAAATGAAAGAACTTGAGCATATAAGGCGGTTGATACAGGGAAAAACAGACGAGATAATGAGTAGAGTAGAAACCAACGAGAGAGAGATCATATCCCTCAAGTCAAAAATAAGGGAGATGGAAGGAGAGGTGGTGAAGTTGCGAGCGGGAATTGAAGACTGTAACCGAGAACGGAGGAAGAAATGCCTATTCATATATGGAGTATCGGAAGACAAAGCAGAAGATAAAGCACTGACAACATACAAAATTGTGGAAGTCATCCAGAAAATGATGAGAATTAATTTTAGCGAAGTCGATATTGATGGTGTAGAAAGGATAGGTAAAAAACGGGGTGATAGACCGATAAAACTGAAGCTATTCTCCACCTTGATGGCGGAAGTAGTGATAAGAAGTGCAGATAGCATACGGAGCACAAAAATTTGGATTAAAGAAGACATTGGTAGAGAAGGGGCAAAGAACATAAACACTCTGAAGAAACATTTGGCCAGGGCTAAATTACAGGGGTTAAGAGCTCATATTAAGGGTCAAAAATTAGTAGTGACCAACGGTACCTGGACTAGAATGTAGAAATTACGAGAAATGGAAGATGACAGGAATGACGAAGTGGTAGAGGGAAAGAGAGTGGAGGAAAGACAAGCCAGAGACTGTAAAGTGGGGGATGAAGGACATGGAGGCTAGGATAATAAGGTAAAGGAACCAAGCTCGCAGCATGAAGGAAGTAACTTGATAGATTTGTTAGCCATAGCGAACAGGGAAGTAATGGCAGAGATGAGGAGTGTGATAAGGAAGGAAACCAGGGAGACCTGGGCATTAACGAAGGAGTCCAGGACGGAGGCCAGTGGGAGAGAAGATAGAAGGATACAGGGAGAGATTGTGGGAGTAGAAACACAGGACGTAACAAGTGCAAGCAAGCGAAGTGAAAACACGACTGGGAAGCTAGAAGAAGAAGCAAAAGGTGCCCTAGTGAGAGGGAGAAGTCTGAGCCTAAGAGAGTTATGGGGCAAAAAGAACAGAGTAGACGAAGGCATAGTGACAAGAAGCAAAAAGTTAATGTGTAGCGAGAAGTAAATGGCTGAATACACGATAATAGTGGAGTGTGTGCGTGTTAAGGAGAAAGATAATATCTGGTGATGGTTGGTTTATGAGCTGCGGTCCTAGTTATCCTAGTTATAAGTGAGTGAACATGGCTTCGTTTAAGGTGGTGAGTTGCATGGGTTTTAAAGTTAACAAATATAGTGAATTAATAGAGGTTGAAGAGTGATCAACAAGAAAGAAATGTAAAGTGTAATAAACTGCACATCGGCACTACAGTGGAGATAACACGTAGTCAGGTTAGCAATATAAGTAGAATATAAGAAAGGTCAGTGTCTAAGAGAGAATGTGCTGAGTGCGAACCCGGCCGGAAGTGGAACAGTCTGTGGTCTAGTGCAAACTCAGCACGACACAGCACTGTACTCTGCTCAGTTATATGTTGCCAGTTTTAGTTTCACATTGCCATTAATGCCATACAGTCTATAGATGGAATTACCCTGTTGCAATAGTTCTTTTAGTCTTCGTTTATCCCTTTTCTTAATAGCAATATTGAGTTTTTACATTTTATTATTATTATTTTCAGTACTACTAGATTTCGTTTATCCCTGGTCTTAATAGCAATATTGAGACATTTTGAGGTTTTGTTTATATCTGAAAAGATGACATTGACTCATGGACATTTGATTATTATTATTTCCAGCAACTTTGTTTTTCCACATTTGGTGTTAGCTATGTTTACTATACGAGTATTATTTTATGTGTATAGCTTCTTAAGCTGTCTAGGTTGGGCACTATTATTTTTCTCCCTTAATGGATCAATAAGGCTTCATCGCTGTAGATCTGGAAGAAAAATAAAGGCTTTACTTAGTTACTTACTAAATGCCTCGTTACCAGAAGGGAATCTATCAAAGACTGTTGCAGGTAATTTATTCCAATCCTTTATGGTCCTGTTAATGAAGGAAAACTTGCCCACGTCCGTATGCTGGTTTTTGGCCCTAATTTTATGCTTTTGATCATTTCTCGATAAGTACGAGGGTGTTCCAACCTATTCCTAAATACTACTTCCGGCAGCCCTTCCCGTATAGCTCTTATAAAGACCACATAGGCGAGCTCTAGTTCTTCTAGATTCAAGACTTTCCCGATTAATGGTATCCTCCTATTCCCGGTTATGAAACGCATCGCCCTTAGTAGTATAATTGGACAGTTCGGCGGCCACCACCCCCACCGGCTCCCAGAGGCCACCTCCACCACCACCACAGCCAGAGGCCTCCCAGATGCCTCCTCCACCACCACCACAGCCAGAGGCCTCCCAGATGCCTCCTCCACCACCACCACCACAGTCGGAGGCCTCCCAGAGGCCTCCTCCACCACCACCACACCCAGAGGCCTCCCAGAGGTCTCTTCCACCACCCGCGGGAAATTTCAATTTGTAAACAAAGCCACGTGATTTTGACAGCTGTCATCGACAACAACGCATCGCTAACCTCAGTACTGCCATCATGACGGGCCTAAACCTCAGTAGTACCAACTTAACCTAACTAGCGCGAGATTTGAATTTGTAAACAAATCCACGTGTTTTTGACAGCCACGTGCTTTTGACGGACAACAACGCATCGCTAACCTCAGTACTGCCATCTTGACGGGCCTAAACCTCAGTAGTACCAACTTAACGTAACTAGCGCGAGATTTGAATTTGTAAACAAAGCCACGTGTTTTTTGACAGCCACGTGCTTTTTGACAGACAACAACGCATCGCTAACCTCAGTACTGCCATCTTGACGGGCCTAAACCTCAGTAGTACCAACTTAACCTAACTAGCGCGTGGTAAACAAAGCCACGTGCTTTTTTGACAGCTACCATCCGCCATCTTTAATCAACAGAGCATAGTGCTGCCCTCTTTAGTTTGAAATGTGGTGGCGGCAAATTCCACGTGCTCTTGTTTGGAAACAAAGCCATGTGCTTTTTTTGACAGGTGTCATCTGCCATCTTTAATCAACAGAGCACCGTGCTGCTATCATGCGGGTAATTTCGTCAGCTGGCATACGCCATCCTTAATCTACAGAGCACCGTGCTGCACTCTTTAGTTGAAATGTGGTGGCGGCAAATTGAAAAATTCCACGTACTCTTGTTTGGAAACAAATTCTATGTGCTCTTCAGTTGTCATTCACCATCTTTAATCAAGAGAGCACCGTGCTGCCCTCTTTGTGGTGGCGGATAATTTGAAAAATTCTTTTTTGGCAAGCAGCCATCTTTAATCCAGAGAGAACAGTGCTGCCCTCTATAGCTACTTACCTTTGAGGCGGTTAATTTGAAAAATTCTTTTCGACAAGCAGCCATCTTTAATCCAGAGAGAACAGTGCTGCCCTCTAAAAAATCTATTTGACAAGCTGTCACCCGCCATCTTACATCGCAAACCTCAGTGCTGCACTCTTTAGTTGAAATGTGGTGGCGGATAATTTGAAGAAATCTCTTTGACAAGCAGCCGTCTTTAATCAACAGAGCACCGTGCTGCCATCTTTAGCTACCGCCAACTTACATCGCTTACCTCGCTGCTGCACTCTTTAGTTGAAAGGTGGTAGCGGTAAATTCGAACAAGTTTAATCACGCATCGGGAAAGCTAGAGTAAGGACGTGCTGCAGTGATGACGTCATCATGCATGTTTAGACTTGTCCGTTTTCTTAAGAGTAAGTCGGTGTAAAGGAATGCAATAAGTATGCATCATAAAAACAAGAGTTTACATGTGCTGCTGTGATGACGTTCTTGTGCATATTTAATCCCGTTCGTTGACTACAAGCTTTAGTCTTCGAGAAACAGTGATAGAGATTGGAGTGCAAACATGACGAAAACATTAATAGTTGATGTGCAAAGCTTTAAACTAAACGGAAACAAATTTGTGTTTAAAGAGGTGGCTGTGTTAGATTGGAGTGTGTTGTGGGCACCAAAACATGTTAGTTTAGTATTTAGTCCACCGTTCCCTTACTGTTTGCAAACAGATGAAGATAAAAAGCAGACTCAGTGGATTGAAAACTATTTAGGTTTGAAGTGGGAAGAAAAAGGAATACCTTATCGTTTTCTACCTTTAATGATGAATGCACATTTGTCAAGAGCAGATCTTGTTCTTTTAAAGGGTTGTGAAAAGAAAGAATGGTTGCGTGATTTTCTACCATCATCGTGTGAAGTTATCGACATGCATGAATTGGGGTGCCCATCATTTAAAACTATTCCGAAAGAGCATAGTAGAGAAACAAGTAAACAGTCTTTACAACATGTATGCATGCTCTTTGATTGGATGTGTTGCAGTGCATGCCGGGAAGTGAACAACATATGTAAACTGCAATGTCGAAATAACCTTAGTGTAAAAGAAACATTTGTTGAGTAAAGACATCATGTCATTTCTAAGAGATACTAAGTGTAACGCAGTTGAAAAGGCGATCGTAAAGTTTTATGCATGAAAAAAGAAACTAAACACTTTTACTGAAGAAGTGTTAAATGCATTACCAAAGGCATTCTTGGTTAATGTAGCTGCGAATGCTGTAAAGAAGATTTGGGATAAGGTGCCTCGTGAGTGGACTCGAGATCCTGTTTTGTCAGAGCTTCAAACGAGTAGTTTACATCATGAACACGTGAGTTTAGGTAGAAGACCTTCTGTGAGACAGTGCCGTACATGTCAACTAATTAAACTGTATCACGGACCTAAAACTAACGAGTTGTCTTCGCTTATATACACTTATCATGGCTGTGGAGAGAATAAACAAGGAAAAGGTGAAGAAACATGCTGGGAGAAAGATGAGGAAGCATGTTGGGCGTGGACTCATCAATAGAGTGATTGATCTTCTTTTCTTCGTGCTTCATCTCCCCTGCGGCCCTAGAACACGTTCGCCTGACACGTAGTTACATGCTGCCTGCATAGAGCATGTCGTGTAGCTGTTAAAATCTGCTTCGTAAAGTTATTCTGTGTGTGTGTGTGTTATTACCTAGTGCTTTAGCTGCTCAGAAGATAGCAGCACCTGTCGTTGTTGGTGCAATAAAACGAAAACTGAGTGACAAAGGCCGTAAAATAAACAAAGGATAAAAATGTATATATATATATATATATATATTCTAAAATAAATATGAATTGTCAAAACATATTACAGGTGTTGTTTAATCCTACAGCATGTCCTAGTGACTTAGAAGAAAGGAGAGGTAGAGGATTAAAAGAAAACACAAATGAGATTTAAAGTACATCCTCTTTATTAATCCATGAATTAAAGCTGTTATTAAAACCAAGCCATTTAACATACAGTTTATTGCCACGACGTCGAATAACACGTTCAACTAAATAGTGATCAGGATATTTTGTTTTCTGCAGTTCTTCGATGTAGAAGCCTCCTTCAATAGGCTGTCCTCTGAGATCGCGAAGTAAATACGTAACTGGATTAGAAAGCTTAACACTTCTGATTTGAAAAAAAATCAGTGCTCCAGTTAGGTGTGTATCCTTTTGCAAAGATAGACTTGTGTTTGCTGATGCGAACAAAATCACCTTCTTTAAAGCGATGGCGACGTGGATCAGCTGTTTTAATTACAAGATGAATAGCATTTATACGAGGTGTATTCTTTGTAACAAGACGTAGCTTTGTTCCGATAGTGCGATGAGATGTATCGTTGTAGGTAGATAAAAATCTAGGTAGCAGATCAATCCAACGATATGAACCTTGCGCTGTAAATTCTCGCCACATCAGTGTTTTGAGTGTACGATTAAAGCGTTCTACAACACTTGCCTTGAGATTGCTGAACGTAGAGTAGTGTTGAATGCCAAGTAACTTGAGGTAAGAAGAAAAATCCTTGTTGTAAAACTCTTTACCTTGATCAGTTTGAAGAAGCCTTGGGCAGCGTTTCGATTCTTCAACAATATGTTTAAATGCTTCTTTAACTTGAGCTGCTGTTTTAGAACGCACGGGTTGTGCAAAAGCAAACTTCGAGTACACATAGATAACAGTAAGTAGATACTTATACCCCTTATTACTAGAGGCATATGGAATCATTTCTACTAAGTCTGCTTGCCAGAGATCATCTTTTCCTCGTGTAATAACGCGTCTGCGACAGTAGGTGCGACGTGCTGGTTTATGTAACTCATGTGCGATGTTTACCTTTACAGGTGAGATCTTCTCTTGACGCGCCATTACAAAATAATACCGGCATAACGTAGTTCTCTTTCTATTTCTAGAATTTCTGATCCGTGACCAGTGTGACCAGCCTCTTGCGATGCTCTTAAAACCTGTAATCGTTCAACGAGTAAGTTTGGGTCATTCTAGTATCTTACATCCACATACGGCAACAAAGGCTTGTAGATAACATCAAGACTACGTGCAGTCGGAAACAGCTTAGAAATAAACTCACGATACTTGTAACTCTTATTCGCATTTACAGCTTCTGTTCTCTTGTAATTACGTCGTGCTGCATCAGTAGCAAAAAGTATTGCTTTATATTTTTTAAGATCATCTTGTAAAATTATATCCTTGTCAGGTATTCATGAGAAAAGAAGTTCTAAGAGTCCTTTCGTAGGTTTATAGGTAACATCTTTTACAATGAGTTTGTTGTTATTAATCTTAACATTTGAATTTCCTATCCGGAAACAGTCATCTTCGTAGCGAATACCGTAGGTAGTGTCAATTTGTCCTGTAAAAAGTTTTTCTATATAAGGTGCAAAGAGAGATCCATAGGTATCTTGAATAAAAGTTCTAAACTGATTGCGATACTCTGGTGTAATCATAACCTCAGACAAAGATGGTAGATTTTGCGTCGATGTAGTAGGTGTTTCAGCAATAACATCTGTAATTAAAAACTCAACACGCTTAGATGGTGATGTATCATTAAGTTCCTCTTCTTCTTCTTGTTCTTCCTTATCTTCCTCTTCTTGATCTACATCCTGCTTCTTCTCTTCCTTATCTTGTTTATGCTTTTCTTCTTCATGCTTCTCTTTATGATATGATGTTTGCATAGAAACAAAACTTGAAGTAGACTGCGGTAATGAAGCAGAATTAAAAATTTCTTTGAGTGGTGTACTTAGTTGTGTTTTTAAAAATAAATCCGTGTCTGCTTGAATACGTTTAAGCTCCTTAAATTTCCGTCGAATATTGTTTCGAGCTTGGATGATATGTTTTGTGATCTCCTTGCTAGATGTTAACATGATGATGGTTTTTAATCAAGTAGTTACTGTAATTCTGTGTTAATGCATATAAAATGATCGAAACCCATGCGATATCGTCCATGCTGTACATCACTTTCTTTATCAATAACTAAAAAGCTGTAACAGTGTAATGACCAACATTTAGCACACATACGTTTAAAGTCATCGAATGTCATATCAGTGTTAACATGATCGTTATACACATGTCGCATGTTGCGCTCATCTTGCCGAAAATGCACAATAACATTTGCGTTGTCGCGTATCAACTGCTTAGGCACACGAGAATAGGTTTGGCACAAATAGATGCAATCAACATATTTAGGCCGACCCATACTAAAGAATGCACGAATAACGTTTTGCTGTTCTGTTGCGACATCATCAAAGATCATAAGAGAATTAGGAAGCACATCGTCTGGTGATGGTACTTGCTCATGCGAATTAAATTTAAAATATCTTATTCCATCTTTAACTAGATCGTGCATTACAGTTTGTAGAATAGTATATAGCGGCTGATAGAGTGACTTTGCGAAAACGTAAATATTCTCGAAGCGTACACCATTTACAGAAGTAATAAGTGCGAGTAAAATATTTGTTTTACCGCATCCCGACGGACCTGATATAATACATCGAACAGTAAAAGGAAACAACGTTCCATGACGTTTTCCTGTAGTTGTACTAGAACTAGGTAAGAGATGTGGTACAATGTCGGTAACAGGTAGCGTGTCTTGCTGCTTTATCATCTTCATGATAACTGGATCATAAAGTACGTAATAGTAATATATATATTAAACGAAACAAGTGGTAACGGTTAGTTTATGATTTGCTCTTGACTAGTAAAGTCGTGTCCAGCATGGTAAAACAACGATATCCAAACGACATGAAGAAGAAGAAGGTAAAAACTGTTGGATGGAAAGATGTTATAAAGGCTGCGCAAAAAGCTATTCGAGGGGAATACAATCCTCGTGTAGCTATTACTAAAGCGTTACGCGCAGCAAGAGCGAGAATTTCTCCAAAGTGCAGAGCAATATTTAGTAAACGTGCACGAATTATTCCTGTACCAAAACGAGGAGGATTTCTTCCTGCGCTGTTTGCTAGCCTGGCAGCTTTAGGGTCATTGCTAGGTGGTGCTAGTGCTGTAGCGAGAACTGTCAAAGCTGTAGAAGAAGCGAAACAACAGTTGAAAGAGAGTGAACGTCATAACAAGACGATGGAGGCAATTGCGTTACGAGGCAAAGGTGTGAACATGAAGCTAGCGCCATACAAGGAAGGGCTTGGTATCTACATTTCTCCAAAAAACGTCTACTGAATGCACTGCCATATCGAGCTCTAACGCTTGATTAAGTTTTTACGTTTGCTAAACAACTAGGGATTCATTATTTTCGAGGAGTGTATATGCGCGATCAACTACCAGCGCGCCCACGTGAACGTGAGTGTGCCGTAATAAACTTAGACGACAGTCGTGGACCTGGAACTCATTACGTTGTTTATGTAAAACGTAAATATAAAGTATGGTATTTTGATAGCTATGGAAACTTACCTCCTCCTTTTGAGCTCATACGTTATTTTGGAAGCAGTGCAGACATTGTTTACAATAAAAACCGTGTGCAAAACTTTAATACACGAATGTGCGGACGATTATGTCTTATGTTCTTATATCAAACCCAGACAGTAGAGAAAGTGCATTAGTTTCTACGTGATGACGAACAGTGAAAGAACGTTTGCTGTACGTGGAGAAGGACCTGAAACAACCGTATATTTTATCCACCAATCGAACTTGGTTATCAGCCGCATAGTCTTGGACTAGCATCGTTTGAAAGCTACAATAAAATCTATAATGTGCGTGATGGTGTAAACAAGTTCTATTACGATGAGTATGTGCTAACACTACCCTCAGGTAGTTATACAGTAGACGATATTCACGACTATATTGAAAGTACGTTAATTGATCAGTTTGGGGAAGATAGTTTTAGTAATCATAATTACAAGTTCTCAATCACTATAAGCAACATTACACATAAATGTGTTATTGAATCATCATTTAAGATTGACTTCAAATCACAACCTGATTCGATTGGACCACTGCTTGGATTTTCATCGAGGGAGCTCCTACCGAATGTACGTTACGAGTCTGATCAACCTATGAAACTCTTCGATGATTGTAATGTGAACATTACTTGTAATATTATTACAGACTTGAATAGTAATCTACAACCTTCGCACGTCCTGCACGACTTTATTGTTACAGAGGAACGTGGATATACTATTTGTGAGAAACCAGCAGTAGTTCTTTATCATCCTGTGTCTGTAAAACACATTAGTAACATTACTCTTAGACTTGTAAATAAACATAATCAGCTTATTCATTTAGATGAGCACGCGTACGTAGCTTACAAACTACATCTTAAACCAGTATTAAAACCATCTATAAAACACGGTGTACATTCCGAAGACATACTACATGTGTGCAGAGACTCATCGAGTTAACAGATACCCATAAGCAGATACTCCAAGATTTAGGATATACACTACTACAACAGAATGGAAGAAATGCTAGACATTACGAATACAGTAGAAAGTCGTGAAGGTGTAGCACGAAGTGAGCTTCATTCCTATCAACCTTTTACGTTTGGATTAAATAACAATGATGAAATTCATTTTATTATTAATCAACAAGATGTTTACACCTTACCACACGAAAGCTACCTCTATATTGAAGGACGACTAGAAAAGTCTGATGGAAGTGGACTAAGCACTTCACAACTAAACAAACATGCTCTAGCTTTTCTCTTTTCTGAAGCGCGATATGAAGTAAATAATGTTGAAATAGATCGAACGAAGAATGTTGGTATTACAAGTGCAATGATACTCTACCCTTCTTTTTGTGATGAAGAAAGTAATCTTTTGCGGATGGCTGGATGGTGTCCAAAAGCTACTAACAACTGGATGATTAATGAGGGTGGAACTTTTACGGGTATGTTATCACTGAAACATATTTTTGGATTCGCAGAAGACTTTACACGTATTATAATCAACGCAAAACAAGAGCTTATTCTAATCCGTGATCGAAGTGATTACAATTCTCTTAAAGCAGTAGAAACACCAGTAGAATCGAAAATAACACTGCATCGTATACTGTGGCGGATTCCACATGTAACCTTATCTGATCGGGAAAAACTTCGATTGCTCAAGATTGTAGAAAATGATACACCATTACCTATACGTTTTAGAAGTTGGAAGCTGCATGAATATCCTGTGTTACCACCTACAAACAAGCATTGCTGGGCTGTTCAAACATCACGTTTTACTGAGAAGCCCTTGTACATTATTTTTGGATTTCAAACTAATCGTAAATTCAATCACGAAAAAGATAGCTGACTGTTTGATCACTGTAAATTAAGACACGTTAGACTATATCTCAACGGAATTACGTATCCCTACGAAAACATCGACATTAACATTGAGAAAAATAAGTTTGGGATGCTCTATGGCATGTTTTGTAAATTTCAATCATCGTATTATCAGAAAGAAGATCGTCCGCTATTTACACCTCAAGAATTTAAAAATAAAGCACCGATTGTAGTTATAGACTGCTCTTTTCATGAAGAATCTATAAAAGAATCTCCAGTTGATATTCGTTTAGAATTTGAAACATCTGAAAACATTCCTGCTAACACAGCAGCCTATTGTCTTATTATTCATATGAGTGATGTTACTTACCATCCGCTAACGGATATTGTTACGAGACTATAAATAAGAATACATCTTTATCATTTTCATTAGTGTGTGCTTCGACATCGTACGCTATGGAACAAAACTGTAAATGTGCATGCTGTTTGCATGCTCATACGCAACATCTTATTTATCTTTCACGAGTGAGTGAGGCTATTAAGATGTTCTATAAACGTAGATCGTCGATGCCGAAACATCTTATTCAATACTTACCACCAGGATTTTTATATACGTACGCTGCCTCTTACGTACATAATTTTTGGGACATCCTTCCTCTACACAGTAAGATGTCAATCGAAGTAGCTTTATGCAGAACTTGTGAACGATATTACAAGCATCGAGGAGAAAATGGTGATGATGATTGGGATGGACCAAATCCGAGGATTGAACACTGTACACAGTGTATGAATGAACTTTCTCTAGTATCTCATGATGATGATGATGATTCCGAAAAGGAATAACAGCAAGGTAAGAAGTATATGATCTTCTCTGTAAAGCATAACATACTTAGTATAATATATTTCTAAATGTTTTGTTTAATTTGAATGTTGTAGGAGGCATTTCAGAAGCATACGTTGTTAAGAAGGACACCAACCTTGTCAGCAGCAAAAACGAACACTGTTGTAGTACATTTGTAAATAAATATTTGATCGCATTCAAAAAATGTTGTACTTATTGCATTGCTTTACACCGAATTACTCTTAAGAAAAACGATCAGGTCTAAACATGCACAATGACGTCATCACAACAGCACGTGCTTACTCTAGCTTTCCCGATGCATGTTTAAACTTGTTCGAATTTACCGCTACCACATTCCTTTACACCAACTTACTCTTAAGAAAACGGACAAGTCTAAACATGCATGATGACGTCATCACTGCAGCACGTCCTTACTCTAGCTTTCCCGATGCGTGATTAAACTTGTTCGAATTTACCACTACCACCTTTCAACTAAAGAGTGCAGCAGCGAGGTAAGCGATGTAAGATGGCAGTAGCTAAAGATGGCAGCACGGTGCTCTGTTGATTAAAGATGGCTGCTTGTCAAAAAGATTTTTTCAAATTATCCGCCACCGCATTTCAATGAAAGAGTGCAGCACTGAGGTTTGCGATGCAAGATGGCGGGTGACAGCTTGTCAAATAGATTTTTTAGAGGGCAGCACTGTTCTCTCTGGATTAAAGATGGCTGCTTGTCGAAAAGAATTTTTCAAATTAACCGCCTCAAAGGTAAGTAGCTAAAGAGGGCAGCACTGTTCTCTCTGGATTAAAGATGGCTGCTTGACAAAAAAGAATTTTTCAAATTATCCGCCACCACAAAGAGGGCAGCACTGTGCTCTCTTGATTAAAGATGGTGAATGACAGCTGAAGAGCACATAGAATTTGTTTCCAAACAAGAGTACGTGGAATTTGCCGCCACCACATTTCAACTAAAGAGTGCAGCACGGTGCTCTGTAGATTAAAGATGGCGTATGACAGCTGACGAAATTACCCGCATGATAGCAGCACGGTGCTCTGTTGATTAAAGATGGCGGATGACACCTTTCAAAAAAAGCACATGCCTTTGTTTCCAAACAAGAGCACGTGGAATTTGTCGCCACCACATTTCAAACTAAAGAGGGCAGCAGTGTGCTCTATTGATTAAAGATGGCGGATGACGGCTGTCAAAAAAGCGCGTGAGTTTGTTTCCAAACAAGAGCATGTAGAATTTTTCAAATTGCCGCCACCACATAGAGGGCAGCATGGTGCTCTCTTGATTAAAGATGGCTGCTGTCATGTGGAATTGCCTGCCACCACATTTCAAAGGTATCTAGCTAAAGAGGGCAGCACGGTGCTCAAAGATGGCTGCTGTCAAAAAGCATTTTTCAAATTATCCGCCACCACATTTCAAAGGTAAGTAGCTAAAGAGGGCAGCACTGTGCTCTATAGATTAAAGATGGTGGATGTCAGCTGCACGTGGATTTGTTTATCTCACGCTAGTGAGGTTACGTTGGTAGCACTAAGTTTTAGGCCCGCCAAGATGGCAGCACTGCGGATGACAGGTGACGAATTTGCAGCTACTGCGATAAAGAAGGCAGCACAGTGCTCTGTGTTTTAAAGATGGCGGATGACAGCTGTCAAAAAAGCACGTGGCTTTGTTTACCATGCGCTAGTTAGGTTAAGTTGGTACTACTGAGGTTTAGGCCCGTCAAGATGGCAGTACTGAGGTTAGCGATGCGTTGTTGTCTGTCAAAAAGCACGTGGCTGTCAAAAACACGTGGCTTTGTTTACAAATTCATATCTCGCGCTAGTTAGTTTAAGTTGGTACTACTGAGGTTTAGGCCCGTCAAGATGGCAGTACTGAGGTTAGCGATGCGTTGTTGTCCGTCAAAAGCACGTGGCTGTCAAAAAACACGTGGATTTGTTTACAAATTCAAATCTCGCGCTAGTTAGGTTAAGTTGGTACTACTGAGGTTTAGGCCCGTCAAGATGGCAGTACTGAGGTTAGCGATACGTTGTTGTCGATGACAGCTGTCAAAAAGCACGTGGCTTTGTTTACAAATTCAAATTTCCCGCGGGTGGTGGAGGAGACCTCTGGGAGGCCTCTGGCTCTGGTGGTGGTGGTGGAGGAGGCCTCTGGGAGGCCTCTGGCTGTGGTGGTGGTGGAGGAGGCATCTGGGAGGCCTCTGGCTGTGGTGGTGGTGGAGGAGGCATCTGGGAGGCCTCTGGCTGTTGTGGTGGTGGAGGTGGCCTCTGGGAGCCGGTGGGGGTGGTGGCCGCCGAACTGTCCAATTATACTACTGCCCTTCTTTGAACTTTTTCTAGGGAATTTATTAAACCCATTCTGTACGGAACCCAGCATGCAGTTCCATATCCGAGAATCGGTCTTACGAAGCATTTTTAAACTTTATTTAAGCATTCTAGGGTGGTGAACACATAAATAACAATGCCAATGAAAGTATTTTCCTTCTGGACCTTCATGCCGGACAGATGTTTTTTTAAACAATTTTTTTCACTATAATATGACATCTATAGTGCGAAACCGCTATGCAGAGTGCGTTTCATAGCTATCGAGATGAAACTGGTAATGTACTATGTATCTGTACAGCCTATATATATAAGACTTTTTACAATTACCTTTAAAGTGACATTTCAGTTGAGTGGCAACGCTAAAAAGACTATGGACTCCGAGATTGGCATTCCTGAAGAGGGTTTTCTGCACTTTCCCATTTTCACACATTGATTCAAGAGTCTGTATTGGCTTGTGACAAAACCATTATATTCTTCCGAAAACTACTGATAGGGACAGGTTTGGTTGTGATCCACCGAAAACAAATTATAATGATCGGTTAGGTTGTGATCCACCGAAAACCATTGATTGTCGCAGGGTTAGGTTAGGTTCGACAGGATTTGTACTTGAGCGACTGTTGTCATTGAAAGCACTGTCGTGTCGACTGAATGCAATAAACATAAAACTGAATCAATATGTCTACAAAGTTTTCATCCAGTAGATATGCCAGGAACTGGCGAACCAACACCGTACATACAAAGTTTACAGGAATCAACAAAACAGGATATTAATTCGTGGTACTCACTGTTCTTTAAAGAGAAGAAATATCCAGTCAAAACGAGGTACAGTGAACGTGGTTTTTCACTATTATTGTCCGGCGCCATGACTAAATTGTTAGCGTGCTGGCCTTTGGTCACAGGGTGCGGGTTCGATTCCCGACAGGGTCAGGAATTCTAACCACCGTTGGTTAATTTCGTTAATTTCTCTGGCACTGGGGCTGGGTGTATGTGTCGTATTCATCGACATTTCACTATTATTGTGTAAAATAGCAACTTACTAGTTTTGACAAGCACAGTACATTCAACAGCGACTCATGAATGATGACGGGCAGGATGTCCAACCTCACTAATCTATGTTCCAGACTGTTGTTTGTCCAACCCTTGTCCCGTTTCCGTACGGGGTCGGGTATGAAGTGAGATGAATTTGTCGTAGCGGGGTTTTATGACTGGATGCACTTCCTGACGTCAACCTCATCAGAGGAGTTAATGAGATGAAATGAATGGCGTGATATATGATAGGGAGAGGGTAAAATCCGGTGCCGGCACATAGCCTACTTCCGTCGAATAGCACCAAGGGGTCTGCTCAAGTCTTAAGGTCCCCATCTGACGGACGAATCACCATCAACAGCCTCATATGCCAAAACTCCATATGAGCACTGCGGAGAGGTTTGGAAATTAATCGAGGCTTTTGGCACGCAATCTCGTGATTAGAAATTGTATACCCCACCTTCCCTACCCTGCCGGCCAACATTCTGATGGTGAAATTTTTTCGACCAATGGGACTCGAACGGGACTCGAACCGGCTAACCTCGGTGTCAGACCATTTAGACTTCAGCGCCTTAACGATCATGGCCACCAGGCTGGCTATGTTCCAGAGTATTTCTACTTAAAAATTGTATTTGTCCTCTAATGTGATTTTGCAATTTTTGCTGAATATTTATGTGGCTGAAATGAAGGTGGATAAGCTACATGGTCTCCTTTTTATAGGAATTTCTCTAAGATATGTTGATAGTAATTCAGTGATGTATGACGACGACATATTTCATGGTAAAGACGAATTACTTTGCAATGCTATCTGTCTTAATGGTAATGTACTATGTATCTGCACTAGTGTTGGCTACTGAGTGCGTGATTTGTAGCAGTGTATCGATTCATTCAAGTGTCCGAGTGAATCGATTCACAGGAACGGCGAGCGGCACACGAATCGTGCACAATCACGGATCAGTGAGACACAACACGCACACGGTTCATTATCGGTACACTGGACATGGGCGGGGAGCCGAACTACCTCTGAAGCAATACATACAGAGTCATGGTACACTGAAAGAATCGTACGCTATAATGGACTCTTGAGCTCAGCTCATAAAAAAGAAAAATACCCACTCACATTCACTGTCCTCTTCTTACAGGGAGTTTTGAATAATAGATGGATTTATTTGCAGTGTTATAAAGATAGAACATAATTCCAAAGTACCTAGCTTGTAAGTAGATAGGCTACTAGGTTATTCTAATTACCGGTACCGTATTAATTTATCAATCAGTATTTTTATAACAAGTTTACGCTCGACAATTACTTAAACTCGGCTCTCTAGCCTCCACACCTGGCTGAGTGGCTCAGACGGTTGAGGCGCTGGCCTTCTGAACCCAACTTGGCAGGTTCGATCCTGGCTCAGTGCGATGGTATTTGAAGTTGCTCAGGCTCATGTCAGTAGATTTACTGGAACATAAAAGAGCTCCTGCGGGACTAAATTCCAGCACCTCAGCGTCTCCAAAAACCATACCCAATGACTATGAGTCATGCTCATGACCACTCGAAATTGTCTGTTTTATATTCAGAAGAACCGCTCGGTGTTCTCTCAGTTCATATGTCGCATCAATACTGTACGTGGCTAGTGAGTGAGTACGTAAGCAGACTGATGCAATAGCTGAAGTAAAACTACGTTTATTCAGAAAACCAGTGGGCTACTGTACATCTCGTGTAGCCTACACAAAATATGACGATTTAAAAAATCCTCTGCTGATAGAAAAAGACATTTTCAAAGATGACCGAGTTAGTTGGCCGTGCGTTTATGGTCGCGTAACTATGAGCTTGCATTCGGGGAATGGTGGGTTCGAATCCTACCGTCGAAAGCCGTTAAAATGGTTTTCGGTTGTTTCCCATTTTCACACCAGACACATGCTTGTGCTGTACGTCAATTACGGCTACGACCGCTTCCTTCCCATTTCTAGCCCTTTCCTATCTCTTCTATTCTCTTCGCCGCCATAAGACCTATCTGTGTCGGTGCGTCGTAAAGCAAATTATTTGATTTATATTTAATATGTGAGCTATTTATTGTAGACACAGGTATGTTTACATCTAACTCTCTCTCTCTCTCTCTATATATATATATATATATATGACTTGTTACTTTCAGAGAACTGTGGAAAACCATTAGATAGTGTATAAAATTTGAGTTATGTCAGTAATTCTCCTTCTTCTTAATCTGTTTATCCTCTAGGATCGGTTTTTCCCTCGGACTAAGCGAGGGATCCCACCTCTACCGCCTCAAGGGCAGTGTCTTGGAGCTTCAGACTCTTGGTCGGGGGATACAACTGGGGAGTACCTCGCCCAGGCGGCCTCACCTGCTATGCCGAACAGGGGCCTTGTGGAGGGATGGGAAGATTGGAAGGGATAGGCAAGGAAGAGGGAAGGAAGCGGCCGTGGCCTTAAGTTAGGTACCATCCCGGCATTTGCCTGGAGGAGAAGTGGGAAACCACGGAAAACCACTTCCAGGATGGCTGAGGTGGGAATCGAACCCACCTCTACTCAGTTGACCTCCCAAGGCTGAGTGGACCCCGTTCCAGCCATCGTACCACTTTTCAAATTTCGTGGCAGAGTCGGGAATCGAACCCGGACCTCCGGGGGTGGCAGCTAATCACGCTAACCACTACACCACAGAGGCGGACAGTAATTATTATTATTATTATTATTATTATTATTATTATTATTATTATTATTATTATTATTATTATTATTATTATTATTATTATTATTATTATTATTAACTACGTAAGTTTTGTGTTGTAATATAATAAGCAAGTATAGAACTGAATCTGAAACTTAGATGACGCATAGGAAAGCAGTTCATAGATTGATGACCAAATGGCAGCAGCAAGCACTGAATGTTGTTGCTGCTGTCTTATCAGTACACACTACGCAGATGTAATAGGATCGATGACTCTAATGAGCCGTGAATCGGCTCACTGTATCGATTCAGTAACGTAAACGGAATCAAATGAATCTATTCATTAAAACGAATTGAATATCCCGTCACTAATCTGTACAGCCTATATATAAGACTTTTTACAATTAGCTGAGTGACAACGCTGAAAAGACTATGGACTTAGAGATTGGTGGTTAAAGTCGACCCATCGCCAGAATTTTATGACCGGTAAGTTAAATTCACGTAAGATGCAAATATATATGGTGTAAATAAATGTAAGACAAAAGTACAAATTAATTCCAAAGTTTTGTGATTACTGTGTTATGATTTAAAAGAAATGCATACGTATTTTAACAGGCGTACAATGTTTACAGGGTGTATTGCTGTCACAGTGCTGTCTTACTCTCTCTCTCTCTCTCTCTCTCTCTCGCCCTCTTCTCCTGACATTGCGCCACAGCAGTTCAAGATAATTTCAGTCCGATTGGACACTGATCCCCACCTGCACATCTATACCGCCCTGTAACTCGTAGATACACAATTCCCCACAATTTTCAAATGTAACTTCGTTATATCTGAAAGGACAGGGCAATCAGAAATGTATTATTTCCCAGCAAAGTTATAAAATCCTTAATCTCATAGAATGGCTCTTACAATGGTACAGCTAACTCCTCAGCGTCTTCTCTTCTTTCTTCTTCTTTCTCTTCTTCTTATTCCTCCTCTGATTCACTGCTTCCATGATGAATGACTAGTTCCTGCACTTCAAGAAGACCTCTCACCTCATTATTGTAGAACTCGACAATCTTCTTCTCAGTGTGTTTCACTTCACTTCTCCACATCTCTGCTGTCACCTGTAGGGTATATTGAAGTATCACAACCTGACAAGTGTATATGATGAACTCCACTTGCCTATATCCAATAAATAACATTTCCACTTGGCCTACCTGATCAAGAGATTCTTTCCAATCCGTGACCAGGTCTTGAAGCCACTGTTTTGTTATAATACTGTTTTGCCACAGACCATACAAATTCGATGGCATTGAAAAATGAGTGGTATAGAGGAAGTCGTAGGACCGTATGGCCTTCATTGTGCAGCATCTCGTCAACAAGGTACCTGGTTTTAAAGAAACAGAGAAATATTGTTATGCATACATGGAAGTCAACAGCATTATCTAAACTTATGTTTAGATGCTCCTGTACCTCTTTAAGTGACTTCGATTCATATGACACAACCTTCGCAGCTCATCTTTTGTAGCGTTTTCTGGTTAAGAAACTCCATTCTGCCTTAACCTTGACTGTAAATTAAATACAAAATAAAAGTTAATTTCTGTAACATCATTAAATATCATTCAGTGAAAGGAAATATTCAATGAAGTATAATTACCACTAATTGATCCTTCCTCCATTTCGTTGTTGGTTGATGCTCAACAAGCTTACAGTGATGTGGTGCATTGTCCATTACAATAACACAGGGTCCTATATTACTTAATCCTGCGATTAATTGTGTTTCCACCCACATCTGAAATTTCTCACTGTTCATAGCACCATGATAATCTTGATTTCTCCTCAAGTTTGTGGCAAATATCAAATCAGCACCTGTAAGAATTTTAAGTTTTAGTATGAAGTTATTTCTTCTAAAAAGTATTCCCTAAAAATATGAGATCACCCTTCTTCAAGAATAGGCCTATTAATTTGCAAAAATTGTGATTTCTGTTGAATGATACAGAAATATGTCTGATTTTAAGTGAAACCAGCTACTATGTAGCAAAGTCACCTGATGATGAAGTCAATGAATTACTACTTACACTACTTTATCTTAACATCTCTCATGAATCGTATTTCCATTAGTAGGCCTATATCTGGATTAAAAGTCCACGATCACTTGCATTGATGATATAAGTATAAGCACCCATTTTAATACCTTAGAACAATTGCAATTGCTGCGAACACTGAACCTATATCAGGCAGTAAAAAATAAGAAGCTTGAAAGGTGTTCAACAGTCAGGTATCATGCAAAGATTCATGTGGAGATTATCGAGTGCAGAATAAACATAATAAATAGGCCTACAATACAAGTAATTCACTTATACAAATATCCAGTAATATTATATGAAAATACACTGGGGAAGTTTTGATTGAAGTACCTCTCTAAAGTTAATCATTGGCCTAAAGCGAATACCTGCAAGTCTTTTTAATAACCAAGAGATCCCTTAACAGTAGAGAAGTCAAAATCAAGAACCATATACAGAATCCAATGAGCGGTAAGTTATAATGCCACTTCCGATCTAGTGCCAGTCAATTTCAATCAATCAGTCACCACTGATCTGCACTTAGGACAGTCGCCCAGGTGGCAATGTAGTTTCAGCGATAGGCCTAGTCTTTTTTCAATAATTGCAAAAAATTTGGAAATTTATTGAACATCTCCCTTGGTAAATTACGCCAATCCCTAACTCCCTTCTTGAAAAAACAACTATTTGCCCCAATTTTCATCCTCAACTTTATCATTGTACTGTAATCTTACCTACTGTTAAAATGCCACTGAAACGTATTCGTCTACCAATGTCATTCCACACCACCTCTCCACAACAGCTCGGAACATACCACTTAGTCCAGCAACTCGACTCCTTTCACCCAAGTCTTCTCAGCCCAAACTCGGCCAAATTTTTGTAACGCTAGTCTTTTGTCAGAAATCAACCGCAACAAATCGTGCTTCTTTCTTTTGAACTTTTTCAGTTCTCAAATCAAGTAATCCCTTACACGGGAACTGTACTTAAGTTGGGGTCTTATCAGAGACTTATGTGCCCTCCCCTTTACATCCGTACTACAAACCTTAAATACCCTCATAACTATGTAAAGAGAGATCTCCTCACTATAATAAAATGAAATAAAATAAAGTAAGAACATACCAGGTACAAAGCCATCGTTCGTTCCAGCATGAACAATACCCAGTCTTCCTCCCTCAAACACAGGTCGACGAATTATTCCTTGAACACCATGTCCAGATTTGCGTGGTTTATTCCAGGAGTATGTGGGTGACCCTGAAAGAGAAATGCACATTTGAAACCAAAGAGACCTGATGAGGTTTAAATTATTCTATGATTTTTATATAAAATATAATATATAACATATATATTCACCATTCATAAAAATCCAAGTCTCATCCAAGAAAACAACAGGTTTTGGTTTCTCACTGTCCTTATTACGCATGTACTCACTCAGAAAACAGGATCTCTTCATATTCTCGAACATACGCATACAGATCCCCTTTACTCCACACAAATTCCATGGCCTTTAAAATTCTTCTTAACCCGCGAGTGGTCGCTATATGAGATTTTCTCTCACATTAGTTTTTATTGTGATATTACTTCACAGTGATGAAAGGGAGGTGGCTGTTCCCTCTTCTAGCTGAGTTTATAACTGTCATGAGTAGAGCGATTCACATTTGAAGGGTAAGCACCCCCTCCCCTAGTCAGGACAAAGGTTCCTATGTGTCCTTGCGCGCTGTGTGAGAGTTTCTCTCATCGCGCGACCAATGACGTTGGTGTTATTTTCAAGTGGAACGGGAACCTTACACCTGTTGTACGCGTCAGTATTATTTGTATTATGAGCACTTCTTGTTTTTAAAAATGTTATTGTGTTCAGAAACCTTGCTTTGTACGTAAATACTACTAGATGTATTGGATGTGTGAGATTTTAATTTTTACAACTTCAGGACAGAAATTATTTTTATGTACATTGCATATGTTATTTTAATAAGTAATTTGTGTCTTTTATAAATAGCTAATCATGTCCGGCTCCATGGCTAAATGGTTATCGTGCTGGCCTTTGGTCACAGAAGCTCCGGGTTCGATTCCCGGCGGAGTCGGAAATTTTAACCTTAATTGGTTAATTTCGCTGCCACAAGGGCTGGGTCTATGTGTCGTCATCATCATTTCATCCTCATCATGAAACGCAGGTCACCTACGGGTGTCAAATCAAAAGACCTGCATCTGGGGAGCAGAACTTGTCCTCGGACACTCACGGCGCTAAACGCCATACGCCAGCTCTCTCTCTCTCTCTCTCTCTCTCAGAGCTAATCATTTCATTTTTATCTAAAATATATAAGGTAGAACTTGCGTTTCATTTCAGTAGTGAAGTCTAGCCTTACGCCCCACAAAACTGTGAAAAATATCATATTTATCTTAATGTGAGAGAAATTCTCACGCGCGACCACTCACGTTACATTTCGGCTAGCGACCACTCGCGGGTTAATGATGATTCTGAGCCCTTGTCCAAATATGTGTCATAATTTGCTTTCATGTGGTCGAAAACTTTTCTTACAGCTATAACTTCTCCTGCGGGAAGAAAAAAGAGAGTTACAAGGGGCTCAAAAGAGCTGTATGTCAATACATGCACAAAACATTTCTGGGAGGTTATCTCACCTGCGTGCCAATTTCTATAAATAATGTTGCAATAGATTCCTTGTGAAGTTACCTTACCTTTTGTTACGGGGTTACCCGTGGATCAGCAGAGATGAAACAAGGTGCCGGGATGAATGGGTCTAACTACAAAGTCAAAGTTAATTTAAAATTTTAACAAAGGTTATATTTTCTTAAAAACAACAAAATCTTAACATCTTTTCACTTAGAGAAAAAACAATGACATAGCAATTTAGAACCAAGACTTGAAGGATCCAAGACTTCAGAATTTAAACACCCTTGGGCTACAAGCCCCTAGTTTAACAATTTTGAGCTCCTAGCTCAACTTTACAAACGCACAAATTTGTTCAAAGGGCAGAAAACCCCTAATACATGGAGCACTTGCTCCCAATTTCATTATCAAGCCTCCCAGAGGCATTTTTACAATACTTGAAAAGAGCTGACGTGCTCTCGGTGCTCCAAACTTAATCAAGGCAACACAATGTGAAAGTCAAATAATTACTGGCCTTACAAGGCACTGTTTACAAATAGTCATCTTATTACACCGAGGTATCAAGTACCCAACCTACGGGGCCTTAGAGAAAAAGAACAGGTTCAATAAACGGCCCGAGTACAACAGGAGTGGAGTCGGAGATTGAGCTCCACAAAAAAATATAAAGACCTATTGGGCACTTGGCCAATGAAACAGAGGCTAATCCTAATCTACTGAGGTAGCGCGAATGGAGATAACTTTAATACATTGCAGAAACAAATGCGGTACCTCAAACCAAGATGAAGGGGAACTCGAGAGGGTATATCACTCTCTATCCCCGATTTACAGTTAAAGATTTATGAAATTTTACATGAGCCGAAAGGAGATTTACATTTAGAGAATTTGGTTACATGATAAAGTTTCGAATCTTTTTCTCTGGTTAAACTGCAGAGCAAGCAAAAGTGAAGATGTTAAGTGGCCATACCTTGCTGAAGAACTGCTGGCTAATGAAAGAGGCGCCTCCCGCCCCCTGCGTGAAACACACTTAGTTACATGTAGATCAAATGGCCAGGAGACGTGAAAATCCGCAGTTTATACACCCTCGGGGAAAGTTAGAGACCTTTCATGAATAATCAAGAAACACCCACAGAATATTATCGGTCAGATTTAAAAGTGGCCCTCAGAATCGAAGAAGAAATATAGAATTGCTTGGAAATTAATTACAAAAATTAGGCTTGGCTGGATTCAAAACTGGCGGAAAGAAAAGGTAAATATTGCCTACCAAAAAATTAATGAACATCAATTAGTAAGAAAAACTTATGAATGCAAAACTTCTTCAAAAAGGTTCCTTCACTTCGCACCAGGATGCATGATCAAAGTTTGTTAGTAGTGACATCTATGAGAGAATGTTCAAATTTCTTGATGAATGAAAACAAAAACAAGTAGAAATTCACACAGTTCACAATAACCAATTTTAGTTATGCAATCTTCACAGAAAATTTATAAGTTGGTCCAGTTTCAAGTTCACTGTTTCTCCTGTAGAGGAGTTCTTTAAGGCGCAAGATTTAAATGTGCAGCGTAGAGGTGTACCTCCCGGTACAGACCTCCCCTCCACCAAATGTCCTTCCAAGGGGTGACACAGAAGAATTTTGAAACAAATTATTATTTCATTTTGGAGAAAACAAAAATTTCGAAGTTTTTCTTGATGGGTAGAAACCAGTTAAACTTCAGCCTAAGAGTGTCTTTGTTGCCGTAAATACACGTGAAATATATATGAATATTTTTGAAGGCAAGTCCTGCCGCCGCTGCATATATCCAGTTGAGGTCACCCGGACCCCTCAAGTACCCTCAGATACACCTCTCCCGCTACTATGAGAGGGGTAGTCGTGGTGAAGGACGCCGCAGATCAGAAGTGTATTAACAGTCCCCAGATGAGTTGGCGGAAGGGGCGCCGCACTTCAGCCTTTGCCGGGAGATGGACTCCGGCGCGCCGTACACAGGTAGACATCACGGGAGTGGAGTGGGCCCGTACCCCACCTCAGTGGTGGTACGGCGACGAACGGCTGCGGGGCACTGAAACAGTAAGATCTCGGCGACAGAAAAGTGTTGTTGGTGACTTGAGAATAGCGGGTACGATCTTTATTGGTGATGCTGAGGACCGGGCAGCGTGTAAGGCTTTTTCGTGCCACGGTGTGGATATGCAGGAGGCGGGGGCTTGGTAATGGCCACTCAGGAATGGACAGCAGGAAAACCGGAGGGAAGGATCGTACATTCAGTATACATATAGATACCATATACAACCAAAGTGCAGAAGGCCTTAGATTTAAAGAAAATATAACCTTCAAGCTCCTGCTAAAGTTTAGCGGTTATGAAAAAAAAACAAAGAATTTTACAGGTTTAACCTGGGAGATGTGGACCCTAAAGATCCTCTCGGTGGCTAGATTGCTCACCAACAATGTAACAGGAGTCAGGAAATCTAAAATGATGCACGGCCCATGAAATCTGGGAGCAAGCTTGCCCGGTGGAACAAAGTTTCTTACCATGAGTTGATCTCCTACTTTTAAATTGGTGGGCCTCCGTCCACGATCATATCTTTCCCTAAACTTTTCATGAGAAGCTTTAAGATTGGCCTTAGCCTTCTTCCATAGATCTCTGATATTATCGGGATCTATTGTCTATGGCAGAATTTATTAAAATGTACCATGCCATTTGTTTTATTTCTGGATGTAAATCAAGAGAAAGCGTAAAATTTAAAATTTTAGCGATCATATTTCATAATCATAATTCTCAGGATGACGTAATTTTTGTAATAAATCATCTACCATTGACTTGTATTTGAAGATTTGTTATTTGCCGATATCCGCCCATTTCCTTTTATCCACACCATTTTTGGAACACGTCAAATCCCTTACTGAGTACCCCTGAGCGTGTCTCCTGTTTCTTGTGTAGCTAGTCGTGGCATAAACGTGCAGAATATTCAGGGGCATAATTACGCTTACAGTGTTTTCCCCACAAATTTTCGTCAGCCGTGTGGCAGGAATGAATAGCCGGGCGGCGTAAACTACGTAAACAATTACATTAAAATTTATTTCCCTCTGGGCATTACCAATATTATCAGTAGTAAACATTACCTGTATAACTGACCTATTTTAGTGTTATTATCAACAACAGGACATAACAGAGTACTTCAAACTTCTAGTGTTCTACAGCTCATGCATAACCATGTAACACCGGGGCTTGCCACTCGGTTGCTGTGGAGTGCCATACGGGTTTGAAACGTCAAGCGGAATCGAATGCTCGCATGTGATTCCACGCTACTCCAGGCACCGTTCCCACATGACACTACGTGAACTCCGATCTAATTAATGCAATTAAGCTGACAATAAATGACAATTTGTCATTTAAATAAACCGTTTCACAGTATTTGCTCTTTAATATGGAACAACCAATAACTCAAACATACCTTGATATTATGTAACTAAAACTTGTCTAGGTTATATTAGGCGGGCGGCCTCTGAAAACGGCAGGGCGGTGAGCTCATTAAAAAGGTCCTAAGGAGAACACTGCCTAACTACAAGGCCTTAAGAATGAAAAGGAAATGCTCCTCACAACAGGCCATTAACAAAAGGCAAGAAGGCGAAACACCAGCTCTCCTTAATGAACATTCTGGAAAAGTCGAGAACCTAAGTAGGCTTAAGGCCCAATGACACAGAGGCTAGTCCCATACTAAAACAGGTGACTACAGGAGGAAAATTTAAAACCTGAGACAAGATATTCAAAATTGAGAGGTTTTAAACATTAGTAGTAAGGGTTATTCTGACCGAAGGCACGTCCGAACCTCCGCAGAGGTGTTCCTGAGCCGGAGTTTACGTGCGGTAGGGTGGCCAGTTCCTTTCCACTCCTCCATTCCCTTACCCCCACCAACAGCGCGTGGCAACCCATCCAACTCCTGACCACGCCCAATGTTGCTTAACTTCGGAGATCTCACGGGATCCGGTGTTTCAACACGGCTATGGCCGTTGGCTAAACATTAGTCAACCAACTCAAAAGTTGAAGGGGAGTCAACCCTCCGTGCTCCCGTACATTAAATATTTCCCAGTAGGGAATAGAAATAGATTCCGAAGACTGCGAGAAGGTCCTACATTTCAACAACCAGAAGGACAAATTTACAACCAAAAGGACAAATTTACATGTTAGATATTAAGAAATAAGATGAAACATTCCTCGCGAACTACCCGCAAACACAGTCACATGTTTAGGTAATTTTTTCCTTTACCTTGTAGCACTGGATCTTCTTCATGCCAGCCGCACCCTGCCCCTTACCCCTCTCTGGCCTCCGTCAAGTCGCACTCTCAAGAACTGGAGCAGTTCAGACAAGACGGCCCTCAAGTGCTCTCCTTAGATAGTTCTTTAGGGGAAAGTTCCAGACTAAATTAAAATGCAGTACGCTGATAGGTTAAATGTCCATACACACCCCGGTGTCTGACTGGACAGAGAACATGGTTATACGCATGTGATAGGCAGATCACAACGGGGGAGGAACGAGGTGAAGTGTCGACAACTTCGGTACATTAAAAAATCCTCAGAAACTCTTTAACAACTACAAAAACCAAATATCTTCTGCAATTAGCTTAGATGTCTGTAGCAAATAGATGACAGAGCCATCCTACCGTCGAAGAAGAAAGTTTTGAAAGGTTGTGCTCACTGACGTAGATGACCATAGAGAAGGCGCGCAGTTTATGTAGCATGGGATGGTTTAATCCTGGTAAACGAAAATCTGCTGCTCTTTACTGTTAAAAACAAGCAACTGCCGTGGTCCAAGCGTAGTTCTGTATGGTGCTTTGTTAATGGCGGCTACGGTTTGATCCCCGCAATGAGCAATTGAATATTGAAATCACTATACAATACAGTTTGAGAAAATACTACTAGTTGTTCTGTGGAAACAAGCAGTTATCCTGGTTCCGCAGTACTTATATTCAGGACTCGGTTACCGACCACCCGTGTTTCAACCCCAGTGATGTGCAACTAATTCTATGGCCCGGTTCGTTTAGTATTATTTTATTTATTTCTTTACTCTCCCCAACTAGAGGTCGCTCGTGAGGACAAAGTATTCAAGAAGGCAAAATTATTATTAAAAGTATTTGTGAGTTGGTAAACACACTTGACATAGTGTATGTTGTGGCATTAAACAGTTTGGGAGATATGGTTCTTCAGGATTTGGACGGAATATTTCAAGGCAGTCAGTGCAATCTCTTTTATTGATACCTGATGGAGGTTAAATGGTTTGCAGAACTGGACGCGAAAGGGTGGCGTGGTTCCTCTACCGCCAACCATTAGTCCTATGACTTCGATATCATCCAAGTGATATTGTACTCTATGGTCGGACCTATTATAAAGCCCTTTCGGTGGTCTCAGTAGATGTATGCTGTATTTTAAACATTCTATTTGCTACTGTCGGTTTTGGTAATCATCATCGTCATCATGAATGTCCCACTCCAGTCGCCTGGGTGTGGTTAATAAGCCTCCTCCACTCCTTTCTGTCCTTCCACCTTTCCTGCTCCTTTACTTCCACCGCATCCAATCCAGCTTCTCTAATGTCCTTCCTGATCTAATCCATCCACCTTCTTCTCGGTCTTACAACTGGTCTCTTTCTTTTAACTTCTCTTTCCAATTCCCTTCTTGCTACCCGTTCCTTTCTCATTCTTTTTACATGTCCGAACCATCTCAGTCTAGCTTTGTGTATCTTCTATATTAACGGTTCTATATTTATTTCTTCTCTGATTTTAATATTTTGAACTCTATATCTTCTTGTCTTTTTAACCGATGTTAAGAATTTCATTTCTACTGCCTGGATCTTACTATCTTGTCTCTTATTAGTTACCGGCATTTCTAGTCAGTACGTTACAATTGGTATGAAATACTGTTTATATAATGTTAATTTCGTTTCCTTGGGTACTTTGTCATCCCACAAAAGCTCTCTGACTTGATGATAAAATGTTGTACCTTTACTTAATGTGTTATTAATTTCAGTGTTGATTTGATTACTTCCATTAATAATGCTACCCTAGGACCTAGGGGGATGTTTTCATTCCCCTTCCCGAAGGGAAGGGGCGGGCCACCTAGAAGGTTAAGCCTTCTCTCTGGCCAGGAGATTTGGCGGGGTTCGGGGATTTGGTGTGGTTTGAAGAAAAAAGGAGGGAGCTTTGGGTTTGTTGAAGTGGGGGTGTTTGACTTCTTGGCTAGGGGTGCAGTATCCGTTCTTGTGCTTTTTATTGAGATTTGCCGTGGTTACATCTTGAGTTATAAATAGGGTTTGCAATTAGTTACATATAGGGTTTACAATACAGATTTACAGTACATATGGGGTTTACAGTACAGTTTTACAAATATATAGTTACTAGAATAGGTGAGTTGATAAGCCTGGAATTAGGTATGAGGTTAGGAGGTAGAGAGTGGTTGTGCATTGTTGGAGAGAAGTGATGAGGATGCGGGAGGTCGTGAGGTGATGTATGCATTGGTAGGAGGGGGAAATAGACTGGTGGGTATGCTGGGATTGGATTGGGGGGTGGTCGGGTGCGGGGTTGTGCGTGGTCAGGGGTGCGACGGTTGGGCTGGGAGTAGGAAGGTTCTACTCTGTGATGTTGACCGAATACTTGAACTCCTGAGCTGATGAGTTGTTGAACGTGGGTTTCGGATGGTAGCTGTAGTCGGACCATGTAAGTGGGTCCGTGGTTGTTGCGTATCCTTATGACCCGTTGTGCTGGGATGCCTGCAGTTCGGAGTTCTTGGAGAATTTGCGGCTCTGCTCGTGAGCCCATGATATCCTTCGCTATCCTGTGCGATAGTATACGTCGCGTGCCTTTACACTCCGGCCTGATCTGGGTCGATTTTATATTGGGTCTCTCTTCTTGTTCATACGTGTGTGTGTGTGTGTGCGTGCGTGCCTGTGCTGTCTGCTTGTGTACGGTCTATAGTACTCTCCGTATCTCGTAATTTTAATTTTTCTTTATTTCATTTTATTTTTCGTTTTAGTTGGCCGTTTTGGCCATGTGTAGTGTGCTATTTTATATTTCTAGGCCGTTATTTGGTCCATTGTCGGCGATTAGTTTTTGTTTTTGTAACTCTGGCAACATCTTCTTCTCTTTCACTTCTGCTCCTTTTTGGGAGGCTGTGCTTTTGCTTTGTTGGAACGCGCTAGCATCGTTTGGACGCGGATGCAAACTGTTGATGTGTGCGCGGCCCGTATTACCGCGACTGTATCAGTCCTTCCTGGGCCTGTCGTGATCTCTCGGGCCGGGAGATGTGGAGAGAACAGTGAGATGTTTGAAATGAAAAAGAGGGAAAAGGGTGTGAAAATTTGGATGAATGGCTACGGGGCTGAGGTTATGAGGGTGTGCGGGAGGAGTGAAATGTTTAGAGGAGGGTACCAGGCTGTAAATGGAAACTGAGGAGGTGCAGGGTCACCGTGATATTATAGAGGGAGGAAGTTAGGAATCGCAAGATGCCGAGTGTTGGAGCTGATGGGGTGAAGAAACTGATTGGTGGGAGGGGAGGGTAAACGGGTGGAGAGGGTCGATATGGTGGGGGTGGCCGGGTGTGACGACGGGCATTGTTGGAGTTATGTAGAACAGGTTGGGGTGGTGAAAGAGATGGCTCGACTTTGTAGCGATGGCCAAAGATGTAGACTCCATTGGCGATGAGATGGTGAACGTCGACGGCAGTAGGGAGGTGGATGCGGACCATGTACGTCAGACCGGAGGTGTTCTTGATCCTGAAGACTCGGCGGACGGGTACGCCTTCTGCTCGAAGTTGTTGGAGGATGGCTTGTTCTGAGTGAGCAGGATCCACTCCACGGATCACACAGCTATACATGGTGTGGCGGGACGGTGATGACTGCGATGAGGGTGGTGCTTCTTCGGCGGCGTTAAAAGACGACGAAGACGACGGTGCTGCAGATGTTGCGGGAGGCGTGTATGAGGCATGACGTTCTTCGGGTGGTGAAGGAAGAGGGAGGGAAGAAATCATTATGGACGCAGGATGACTGGTTGTAACCATAGTGATGGGAATAGGGGAGGGGTTGAAGGTTGATGTTGTAGTGGAGATGGTGGTGGTAGTGGTAGTTATCGGCGATGTAGAAACGGCGTGTGATGTTGGCTGGCTTGACGGCGTAGATTCCACTTGGTGCTAAGGCAGCTGGTAGGAAGTCACCTGTGGTGGCGCGACCGTTGCAGGCGGAGTAAAACCAGTGGCTATGAGCTGATCCATGAGTGACGAGGAGTAACTACCACACTATGGAAGATGTGATGAATATAGACGCCGTTGTTCAGGAGGCGGCAGACGTCGTCCTCTTTGTGGAAATATAGAAGGACATCTGGTGACGGTCCGGAACTGTTTAGTAGTGCACCGCGCCCCATACCCTGCTACCGTTACACATCAACACAGTACACGACAAACAAGCGCAGATACTTACCTCGCTTACCTCTCTTCATAAATTGCCGTGGATGGACTGGAACGAGCTAAAACAGCTCGGAGCTGGATCCGTGCGTAGACAAAGGGAAGCGAAAGGACAGAAAGGCATGAACCCGTAACCCCCATGAATAAAAGAATGGATCAAGGAAACTGGGGTTTATTATAAACACACATAATATAAGAATGAAAACAGAAATGTGAGGCTGCATTAAAAGTTACTTACATAACTGTAGAAAATTGAAACATCAAGTAGTATCCCGTCCAATGACATAGTAAGATTCGTGTAACAGGCCGCCAGCACACACGATCGCACTATACACTTACGTATGACAACATAGAACTTACAAATTGGTTTGAGAAAAATAATGTGACGTGAAACACATTATCGAGGGAATCAGAAAATGGAACCACTAAAGGACTGATACAGTCGCGGTAATACGGGCCGCGCACACATCAACAGTTTGCATCCGCGCTCCCAGCGAGCGTCCAAACGATGCTAGCGCGTTCCAACAAAGCAAAAGCACAGCCTCCCAAAAAAAAGCAGAAGTGAAAGAGAAGAAGATGTTGCCAGAGTTACAAAAACAAAAACTAATCGCCGACAATGGACCAAATAACGGCCTAGAAATATAAAATAGCACACTACACATGGCCAAAACGGCCAACTAAAACGAAAAATAAAATGAAATAAAGAAAAATTAAAATTACGAGATACGGAGAGTACTATAGACCGTACACAAGCAGACAGCACAGGCACGCACGCACACACACACACACACACGTATGAACAAGAAGAGAGACCCAATATAAAATCGACCCAGGTCAGGCCGGAGTGTAAAGGCACGCGACGTATTCTATCGCACAGGATAGCGAAGGATATCATGGGCTCACGAGCATGGTTCGAACACCGCAGATACAATGCTGGACCGCCGCAAAATATAGGCAAGGCTGATCCAAATATAATCGTAGCAATCACAATACTCTTCGACCCGCTACACGGGGCATCCAAATTGCCTCACGTGGACAAACATGGATTAAACCCCGTAGCGTCAAATCACACAATACACCAATGCTCAGCCATGATTTCAAATGATGAGTAAACAAAAATGCATGGTCTCAAAACCCACAAACACACACAGGCCCAAACAAACAGATAGGTAAATACCACTCTCCGTTCCCACGCGTGTGCACACAAAGAAAGAAAAAAATTAAAACACACACATAAAATGAAGTAATTAAGAGCCTGCAAAGACAGGTGATAAAAGACTACCGAAATACAATCACACAAAACAGTTTTTGTGACTGGCATGTAAATGAAATAAAATGAATGAATACCTGGGAGCAGCAATAAGGAGTCTCGAAATATATCTCAATCAATATAATAACTTCAAGCAGAGAACCGAGCCTTGAAACAAATAAATCCATGATAATAGCAATTCGCAGATCAAGAAGCACATATTAAATTCCAGTCTGCTTATCACGTTCGATCCGACCATTGTTGGCATCGCGAGCAGACCAACTTAACACACGGAGAGCGAGAGACAGACTGTGTCAAAGAGACTGTGTATAAACACAGATGGCTAGAGCGCCATCTTCAATGAGAAACTATAAGTTTCACGTCACATTCGGGTAATGTTATCGCTAATGGCGACAACGTCAGTCAAGGAGAAGTAGGAATAAAGGAAGTGCACCACCAAGGCAGGCTTTGTTCGGCACAGTAGTCGTGTGGCCCAATGAACTGGAATGCTTGCCTTGCGGATTTGTTGGACGATGTCGTCATCCGGATTTGTTCTACGATGTCGTCATCGGAGAGAGCGAGGTTAACGTTACGGAGTAGGCAGGTAAGCATGGCGGGGAAGCCGACTACCAACTAGGTGTCAGCCAATATGCTCTTTAGAGTCGGCGAGGTAGCTGAGGTAAAGATGGTGAGCCACCCGGCCGAGAAAAAAATTAATAAGTAAGGAGTAGCTTTGATGTTCCACTCGGAGATGTTGCTCCTAGCGAGAAGTGTTGGGGTTCGACGAGGGATCTTGTCTATGCTACCCATCATCATCATCATTAAGTCGTTTCATTCCCACCCTCCTGGGGTGGGCGGGCCATCAGCTCAACTAGGAGCTCTTCGGCCGTCGAAAAGAGAGAAAATGTAAGAAGAAGTCCACAATGGTGTATGTATCGTACATACAAGAATAGGACCAGAGTTATTGAAGAGGCGCGGGGATACCACCACCAACAAGCTGGAACCCAGGGAGGACCCGCAGGGCCCCCGCACAAGCGAGCCCTACGAACACCATAAGGAAGAGGCGAAAAATTTATTGATACCGCTAGGCATCTCGGGCGCGCATTACAGCAAGAGAAAACGTTACTGAGAATACACAAATGCAGTTACAGATATTGTTGAGAAACACGTAGACGGATCGGGAGGAAGGTAAAAGTCTACAGAGAAATGCGAGACAGATTACATCCCTGGGTGGGGAAGAACTCTGGGGTGGGGAAGAACATGGGAATATGGCAGAGGATAATATTGCAGGAGAAGGTAATATAGCGTGGTGGTCATGTTAGTGACTGAGGTGGCATAGAGGCGAAGGAGGTCGAGGATCTGAAGAGGAGGGAGGACAAAAGTTGGGTGAGGAACCGGGGGCGTCGGGGGAGGGGGAGGCGAGACAAACGGGGAGGGAGGAACATAGGTCTGTGTAGGCGGGGAACGGGTGCGGGGCGGGGAGCGAGAAGGCTCCACACGATATGCTCGCCGACGAAAACGGATACCATGGGCGATGAGGTGGTCGAGGTCCGCATCAGGGGGTAATTGCAGGCGTACCATGAAGGTCGGTCCATCGTCGTTGAAGATGCGGATCGCCCGACGAGCGAAGACGCCATTCCGACGCAGTTCCTGGAGCAGGTCCCGTTCGGTGACAGCGGGGTCGAGCCCACGGATGACACAGCTCGGAAGGTGAAATGGTTGACCCGCTGGAGCGGAGACGTCTACACTGCTAGAGGATATGGGAGGAGTGGCAACGGTGGAAGCCGGAGGAGGAAAATCAGGGTCAGTATCTGGGACAACTAGAGAGGAAGTAGAGGTCCGATGTTGAGCGGGAGCAACTGCAGAGTAAGCGGTGACAAGAACCGGAATAGAGGGATCAGGAGGTACAGTAGTGAGCGGGGTAGACTGTAGAGGAGAAGAACGACTAGTTGTTGGAAGGACGGTAGAAGTAGTAACTGGAGAGGGATGACTAAAGGTAAGGGTAGAAGAAGAAGAAGTTAAGGAGAGAAGGACGGAAGTGGTGACAGTGGTGGTGGTAGTAGTAAGAGGGGTATGCGAGGAAGGACTGCCGGCGGAAGGGAGAATAGGCTTGAAAGGGAAATCAGGAAGGGAGTGCATTTGTTGGAGGAGATGCTCAGGAGTAGAGACCGCTGAATGCACGACGTCGTCGGTGAAGAGACAGATGCCGTTCTGGATGATTCCGAGCGGTGGTCCAGGAAATTTGAAGAAGGCCACGACATCGGGAGAAGGTTGACCAGAGAGGCCATCTTGAAGCACGGAGTTCATCGCGTATAGCAGTGGGAGCATAGATGGTGTCCACGCCCTTGATGAGACAGGAATACATAACTGGGGAGGCGACTGCCAACTAGGCGTCTACCTAATTATTATTGATTGGCCCGGCTGAGGCAGTGAAGAGAGGAGCGCCACCCAGCCGCAAAATGAAGAGGCGTGACAATATTGTGAAGGGTGTGCTACCCAGATATGGAAACTGCTCTACATTCTCTAACTGTTCTCCACCTATGTTCACTTGCTTCTCTTTTTCTCTTTTCCGCGGTGCATGACTAAAATTTCTTTTTTTTTTACTAATTGTCACGGCGTATTGTAGTGTACCTAGACACTTGTCAAGTTACCTTTTGATCAAAGCTAAATTTTATAATTATTTCGACTCATGGAAATTGATTTAGGAGTGTCTTATGCTGCGAACTAATAGTTACGCTGTCCGCCACTGTAGCGCCGGCATTCTGTAGGCATGCTGTGGAGACTGTACTGCCACCTAGGAGCAACCACGGAACTAGACTGACTTTTACTCCTTGCACGCACGACAATAGGCGACAGTTGTTGTTTTGAAAAGTAAAGACACGACGGAGCTGCTTCTGTGTTTACTGTTGGTTTTTGACCAGTTTTAAGTGAAGAAAGAAGAAAGGATGTGGGTTGTAATTGACCCTGGGTGATCACATTGCCAAGGGGCGATGTCCTTGTCGCCGTTCTATTTTCTTTTATTTAATTTTTTTTTCTACGACCTTAGTACAATCTGTAAGTAAGCATCCACTTTTGTTACCAGGAAATCTAACGACGTGAGAAGGGAATCAGATAAACCCAGGTTAAATTCGTCTGGCTTAATGAAATACTTAAAAGGATAATATTCTACTGTCCAAATCATCTTTGTGAAAAAGAAAAACATTCTGCCGTTACCAATAACTGTCTGTATCTACATCTTTTAAATTGTAAATTAATTATCAATTAATTGGGGCCTTGTGTAACTGTTTGTAATGTTGTTCAACGTGTTAATTCCTTATAATCTGAAAATCCCCATCAGGGAAGTGATTAAGAGTTGGAAATTGTTTCTAGTCACCATTCGGCTGTGTGTTTTTTCCTTTCTGGGTGGGTAGCCATTTTGTGGGCCTTCGTCATGTGACCCCGTAGCCATGACAGCAGTTTTTACATGTGTGTGGGCGTTGCCCCTGTTATTTTGACATTTGCCGTCTCGGTCCTTTGTTATGTGCAGACAGCTGACGGGCGGTTCGAGTGAAATTGTTGAATTCCGCTCTTGGGATGAGGCGTGATTCTGTAATGCGTCTCTATTTCTCCGTATGCTTGGCTGTTGTGAATTACTATAATTTAATTGCCGATAATTTTGGTCCTTGGCGACTAGTTCTAACTGTGGATCACTGAAATATTTAATCTGTTTTCTCCTTCCTAATGTTCGTTTGTGTTGAATCTATTTATCGTGGATTTCACTTGTTACGGCTCCGGTTCTGCAGTTGAAGTGGCTATTAAGGAACATTTTTCACTCTGAAATATTCTGTTGTGTGAAAACCTGGTTTGGAAAAAGTGATCAATTAAGTACCCCATTCTTGGGTTCATTTCATTCGGTTGTTACCTATTCCTATTTTACCCTCTCTGAAGATTTCTTGAAAGTACTGCCTTGTGAACTTAGATTATTTTTCCTTTTAATTGGTTTCCATGTTTTTAATTTTAAAGAACCTGAAGGTCGTATAATTAATTTAATTCCTTTCAATTTTACTTCATTGAATTTGAACTTTATCTTTAATTACAATTTATTCATTTAATTTCTTTTAATTTTCCTCTCTTGATTTGAGCTTAAGCTTTACTTACAATTTATTAATTTTATCCCTTTTATTTGCCTGACTGAATTTGAAATTTAGTTACTATTATTTAACCTTCTCTCAATAAAGTTTGGTGTAATCCGAAAATGAATTATGATTTTAGTCAGTAAGCATTATTTCTCTTTCTATCCACTTGACCTCTGTTTAGCCTAGCAGTTTCCACGCTTTGCTACGATCTTCTTTTTGGAAAATTAGACTGATTTATTTAATTTGTTTCCCTGATCGTGCAACTACTGTTGTGAAATACCTAGCTTGTAAGTTCGCGACATACTATTCCAAACTCCTTCAGATTTTAATTCCAAATGACCAGTCTCCTTTGTACTTCCTTTTCTCCCTTCCCCAAATCACCACATCATCTGAAAATACCAAAGCATTGACTTCATCACTACTAATACTCTGTTGTACATGTTTTATGATTTCATCCATCAATATAATAAACAATAATGGTGACAGTGCACTTCCTTGCTTGAGACCTTTCATTGTATAGAATGTTTCAGAGTCACCACTCCCTACTTGTACACTGCTTTTACTCTCATGATACTACATTTTATGTCGTTAATTAATGATTTTGGTACATTCCTTTTCAGTAGGCATTCCCATGCACGTTTTCTCTTAACTCTATTATAAGCTTTTTCGAAATCCAAAAATACGATTATGATTTCCTTGTTCCTTTCCAGATGTTTCTCCATTATGGTTCGCTCTGTAAAGATAAAGCCTATTGTTGATCTATTCGTTCTAAAGCCACATTGTTCTTACTCTAACTGTGTTTCTATTATATCCCTCAGTCTTTTGTCCATGACTTTCTCCATTATTTTCAGCCCATGTGATAATTGGGTTATACCTCTATAATTTTCACATTTCATCTCATTTCCTCCTTTGAACAGTGGTACAATGCTTCGTTGTTTTCAATCTTTAGGTATCTTTTCATACGCTCATATGGCCTTGAATGCTCGGTATAGCCACCGTAGTCCAATGCTTCCTGTTGCCTTATCAGCACTGAATTCGACTTTTCCACTTGCTTTACCTCTGGTCATTGCTTTCACTTCCCTTTCAAGTTCCAACCATGTTATCTGTTTCTCTTCATTTCCTCCGTTTATTATTTCCATCTTATTATCTCCTTCTTCTTTCGAGCGGTCATCCTCATTATAAAATTTTTCAAAATACTTCGCCATCAATTTTTGAAGACCCTCTCCGTCTTGTACTATGGATCCATCTTCTCTCTCTAATGTCTTGATTTTTTCTTGGTTTATTCTTTTCGATTTTATTACTCTGTATAATAGTTTCCGATTTCCTCGACTATCTTGCTCAATTTTGTTGGTAAACTCTTCCCAACATTTCTCCTTTCCTTCCTTGATACTTCTCTTTACTTGTAGTTTCAGTCTTTTGTACTCCACATGTAACCTTTTTATCTTATTCTCATCCCTCTGATATGCTTTTCGCTTTTCCTTATCCATACATTTCATCACCTTGTTCCCTTCTTTTATTTATTTATTTATTTATTTATTTATTTATTTATTTATTTATTTCGTCTGTCCACCACCGTGTTTCCTTTCCCTTTCCCTCATACCTCAATTGCTGCTTCCATAAATGTATCTTTAATTGTCCCACTCTTCTTTTCCACTTCGTATTTCCATGTTAGGCAACTTCCTTTTTATACACTCTTGGAATGCCTTTATTTTATCCTCCTCCTCCAATACGCAAATCCCGATCTTTGGTTTCTTCTTCAATTCAATTTTAGAGATTTTTTAAATTTTTTAAATTTCATTTCAATATAGGCACCTGAGCCAAGGCTCTTCTTGGTGCAATACAAATAAATGACAATGGCAGCTATATTCACAATCTGATTACAAAATAAAATACAGTAAGTATATAATTTAACATGGTGTAAGAGATAAGATAGGACAAAGCTTTCTAACCATAATTACCATACTACTTCAGGTATTTAGTTACATTACTTTTGAAGATAGATAAAGTTGGTAACATTTTTATATTTTTTGGAAGCGAGTTATACATAGTTATAGAAAAATGCCAAAGAGAGTTTTGACCATAACTAGTGGAATGAATCTGATTGTAGTGAATATTATAAATAATTCTTGTTTCGTAATTATGAATCTGTGAATTGGTAATTACTGATGTGTTTGAGCGGACTAATTTGTTTTGAATTTTATAGATCATAATTATAGAAGCCTTTATGCGGAGGTTTGGAAGTGATAATATATTACAATATTTATACAGATCTCGTTTTAATTCCACAATTAATAATCTATGATCACCTTCCATACTTTCACTGGGGATTATCTTCGTATTCATGGCGTATCTTCCCCGTTCTCGGTCTGTTATTATAAAGTCGGCGAGTGTTCCATACTGTCCATCCCAACTATATCGGCTGATCTTATGGCTATTCCTCTTCATAAACCACATGTTCATTATTATCAGGTTGGTACAAAATTCCAACAGTTTCTCTCCATATTCATTTCTATATCCATACCCATGTGTGCCCATAATATTGTCATACCCCATTCTATCAGTTCCCACATGAGCATTCAGATCTCCCATTATCATGATCCCATCTCCAACAATATGTGTTTCCAGTTCATTGAAGAACTCTTATTTTTCTTACACGCTACATCCTGTCTGTGGAGCATACACCTGTACTGTCTTCAGTAGTTCTTGTTTACATGTATGTGGATTATTATAATTATTTCATTTACATACGCAACTTCAGCTATTTGTGCAAAATTATGATTCACTACAAATCCCACTCCATTTCTTTTCTCTTTACTGTTACCCATACAGTACAAGGTGTACCCCTTTCTTAGTTTCTTCATTCCTTTCCATTTCCATTTTACTTCTTTTAATCCCAGGGTCTCAAGTTTTCATTTCTCCATTAGGCCACCCAATTCATTTTCCTTCCCATTCAATGTTAAAATATTTATTGTTCCAAACAGGCTTTTGTTCTCTGATCTAACACTTGCACGAACATCAGCATTACCATCATACTATGCAACTTAGTCAGAGACTCGTCAATTTCATTTCCATTTTTAAACTTTCAACCGAGGCTTATCTTATAGTTGAAAGCAAGTACAAATTTACTCATCTGCTGACCTGCTAAATTTAACACATCTAAGGATTTTCTTTCGGGGTTTACTCCCGTAGATTTTGAAGATCCATCTTCTCCACAAGACTGTGGTTTCCTCTTCTAATTTTCCCCAGAGAGAATGGGTTGCCTCATCCACCATCTTCGCCATTCCGAAGGTCTTCTTCTCTGCTTAAGATGCTGTCAAGGTCTTCACCCGTAACCCTGGCATAAAGCTCCATGTTATACCCCGTGAGACTGGGTCCCTACCTGAACTTAGCTCTCCTTCACATCGGCCTGCTGATGTGGAGGATACCCACCCCCGCAACGTGGATGCGCCAGACAAGAGTTACTCAAGTGAAGGATAGGGAAGGTGACCCTATCTCCCTTGAGCAGGGTTAATGGTCGTGTATGATGCCACAGCCAAGGTTTTTCTAATACCTTGTTATTATTTTCCACTTATTCTCCTATTACCATTTTTCCCACAAATGTAGGGTTGTGGGTGCGATCTGCGTCAAACATTCGGATTTGGTCCTGTTTTACGGCCCGATGCCCTTCGTGACGCCAATCCTATATTGGGGAGATGTAATCACTATTACATGTTTCTGTGGTGGTTTGTAGTGTAATGAATATAAAGAGGGAGTGCTGGGACAAACACAAATACCCAGTACCCGAGCCAAAAGAATAAATCAGGAGCTACTAACACCCACGACACTGCTAGGAATCAAAACCCGGGACCCTCTCAATCGAAGGGAAGTACACTGATCATTCAGCCAAGGGGTCGACTATTATTGTTATCATTACAATGTATGAGACAACTCAACTTGATGTTAGGCGACACTTATGACTTGGTCCTTTAAGAGATGAATAGCCATAAAAGCTTAAATTCGAGAATATAGCCATCATAAAAGCTCTTACGGTGAAAATGAATGAGACATTAATGTTCGGAAGCGATCTCTCCTGTCACTTTTGTCATGTACAGGTTTTAGTTAAAACAGGTATTTTCGGAGATATTTGGAAATTTGTGAAAAATATTTTAATCGTGAAAATCTCCGTTATTTTTCCTCGCACGGGAAATTCGCACGAAACGTAAAATATCGGAAATTGTATTATCATAAACTTCCGTTATGTAAAGGATTTCGATACGGTGAATATTAATGGAGAAATCTGAAATTTATTGCCTCGGCCTCCATAAAATTACTAACCCATATTAAATTATTATTACCATTAAAATGCATGAGACAACTCTACTCGTGGCTAGGTGAGTCTTATAACGTGCTACATTCAGAACTGAAAACACGCAATTGTCCATTTTTCTTTCAAAACCCTTTCGGGATCTGTTTCTGCATCCAGAAGCGCAACAGCATGCTGTAACTTTTTTCAAAACTTAGACCTCAGAAATGCGTAAATTCACACACACTTCCAACCCTCAGCCTACTGGACTGCTATTGAAACAATCTGTCTCAGTTCTCGCGAAGTCTACAGTGTTGCCATTTCAATTCTCTCTCACTCCTAAGTCACATGGATAAATTTCGGTTGATAATATCAACCTGTAACATGCAATTTATGTGTATTATTGAAACCTTGTTGTATGATGAAATTAGCTCTACCTTTGTAAAACCAGAAGGGCATACTCTCTATCGGCATGATCGCGCTGCCAGGCGTGGTGGTGGTATAGCAGTATATTGTAGAGGTGATATTAAATGTAGAAATGAAATCATCATCTAGCAACACTCCGCATACGGAACATATGTTTCTTGAGACCATAATTAACCGTCAAAAAGTATTGATAGGATTTGTCTACAAAACCACCGAATGTTACTAACATCTCTGACCTTGAATCTGACCTTCTCAAACTAGTATCAACCTACGAGCATATACCACTTCTTGGTGACTATAACACAAATATCTTAGCCCCGACTGGCAAATCAGACCGAATCAACAACCTATTTATCTCCATCGACATGACGATCTTACCACTAGGTGCAACTAATCATGTTCATACACTTAGATATACAAGCCATACTGGAATTGACCTCCTGACTACAAATAACCCGCATAAAGTTCTTAAGTACGGTCAATTTCCTGTAGCTGGCATCTCAACTCATGACTTAATTTACCTGTGCTACTGTCTACGTGCACCTAAATACAAAGTTACATATATTAGTTATTCTTCTTCTTAAGCCGTCGTCTCCAAATGGAGGTAGACGATCCACACGGCCAGCTCCGATCTTGACATTGCAGCCATGCCATGTGGATTTATTGAAATATCTCTCAGGATCTTTAATGCAGTGGTTTCCCGTTGCCTTCTGCATCCTAATGCCGTTGACCAAACTGGTTCCTCCGCCTTTGGGAACAATTTCTTGTCCCCAGGACAATAGAGTGCCCTTACCCATACCCGCTCATCTACTCTCAAAGAGACTTGGTATAGGGGATCTCCTTATACCGGGAGATAATCGGCCCCTTCAATCGTTAGCCGCCTGCATACAAAATATTATTTTTATATGCAGTCGTTGGCCCCTCTCTACCGCGGGGAGGTGAATGTCAGGATTTCACCGTCATTGAAACAAGGACCAAATGGTATTTCCTTGTTTCTCTGGTTCTTTAGAGAGGACATTAGTTATAGGGATCTGAAAAACATCGATCTACAGCAACTCTAAAATGATGCGTAAAGTTTACCTAGGGAAGATATAAAGCAGTTACACGACACAGATATGAAAGTGACAAGATTTAACTCTGTACTCATAGGACTATATGACAAACATGCTCCAGTTAGGCAAGCTAGAGTCACTCGCTCGCCTGCACCTTGGTTAACAGGCGATATAAAAGCAACAATGACTCGCCGTGACACAATGTTCCGCCGAACCAAGAAAACAAAATATAATGAGCTGGATTTTGAACAGTATTGTCCTTTACGTAACAGAACAAAGCAATTAATTCGCAATAGCAAATTTAATCACATTAAAAATGTGACAAGGAACTTAAATGTAAGTGAAACCTGGAATGAACTTCGACCTATGGGAGTTGGAAAATGCAAGCCACATGTGCCATCTATTCTCTCGATACACTTAACTCTCACTTCGTAACTAACCCAATAAAAGAATCTCAACCTCAAAATCATATCAATCTAAATAAAAGAATCAGTGACCCTACAGAAAACGAACATAATTTCACTTTTCACCCTAATTCCGTTTAGTCATGCCCTAACGGAGCAGATAACATCCCAATAGGCTTTATAAAAACATTATTGGCGCGGTCCTACCAATTATTACCCACATTGTAAACTACTTTCTCAGCACAGGGACGTTTCCAACTGCATGGAAGGATGCTCTAGTAACCCCAGTATTAAAGAATATCGGTACCACTGCAAATGCGGCATTTGATTACGGGCCTATTTCGATTCTTACACCTCTCTCAAAAGTTCTTGAACGAGCTGTACACGAGCAGCTAGTTGAATTCTTAACCAGACATTATCTCTTTGATCCATTGCAATCTGGCTTCAGAAAGGGACACAGTACTACGACTGCACTTCTTCGGGTGACAGATGACATAAGACTAGCAATGGACAAACGGCAGGTGACGATACTGACACACCTTGACTTTAGTAGTGCGTTCGACACGATAAATATTCACATACTATTACCCAAGCAGTGTTCTCTGCATATCGGCCCGATAGCCCTAATTTCTTTAAAGTCGTACCATACACATCGTCGCCAGTGCGTAGTGGTAAACAATCAAAAATCCCAATGGGCTGTAAAATCATCCGGTGTCCCTCAAGGGTCTGTTCTAGGGCCGTTACTGTCCGTCTTGCATATTAATGACATGTTTTCTAGACTTCAGTATTGCAACTACCACTTATATGCTGATGATCTGCAGATATACAAACACAACACTACAAACAATTTACATGAACAAGTTCAGCATATTAATTCGGATATTGAAAGCTTACCGCCTATGCTAAAACAAACACTTAATCCTAAATCCTCGTAAAACACAAAGTGTTATCATAGAAAACAGTAAATTATTACATGTAATAATCAATATCAATCTCCCTCCAGTCATAATTAATGACATTGCTGTACCGTACCTTAAAATGTAACTGATCTTGGAATATCCGTCAAAGAGAATCTGACCTGGAATGAGCACGTAACAAATCTATGTAGAAAGGTTCATGCAACTCTATATCCCCTGAAACGTCGCAAGAATTATTTTCCTCAAAAACTTAAAGTTAATCAAGCACTACTACTGTGATACGGTACTAGTCAATCTATATGCTGAATAAGCTTTGAGACTTCAGCGAGCACAAAACTCATGCATACGATATGCCTTCCAACTGCGACATGACGCTCATGTTACACCATATTTCAAAACATTGGGATGGCTACGCATTACTGAACGAAGGAATTTTCATCTAATGACACTTGTTCACCAAGTGCTCTCGACAGACACTCCAACTTACCGCTCTTCTAATTTTCGTTTCCTTTCCTCATTCCAAGAAATTAGTAACCGTTCTGGTTCGCTACTTGTAATTCCACTAAGTCGAATGAATTCCTACAATCATTCCTTTTTAGTTACTGCATCGATGCTCTGGGATACACTCCCAATGGACATTCGGCAACACCCTACTTCCTCTCATAAATTAAAATCTGCCTGCCGAAAGTTTTTCCTGGGAACACAGAACTGAGTTGTGTGAGTCATTGTGTGTATGTTGTGTGAATGGGTTTTTTCATTTATTATTATTAGTATTATTAGTACTGTCACACTAATTGCCGTACTGATATATAGCCCTAACTTAGAATTATCTATCCGTAGTATTATTTCTTTTTAGAATTTCTATGTCTTACTTTTATGTTTACATATTTAAATTTTATTGTTTATAGTGGTTAAGTGTAAGAGAGGGCCGTGAGCTCTAACTTCACCACAAATGTAAGCCAGGAATGAATAAATAAATAAATAAATAAATAAATAAATAAATAAATAAATAAATAAATAAATAAATAAATAAATAAATAAATAAATAAATAAATAAATAAATAAATAAATAAATAAATAAATAAATAAATAAATAAATAAATAAATAAATAAATAAATAAATAAATAAATAAATAAAAAAACTAATAACACTAAATAATCCCCCGTGTTTAATAAAAATATTTTAGGTGCTATTAAAGTTAAAACAAATAGCCTACATTTCACTGAAATTGCATAAAGAGTGATATTACCTCAAGCGGAATATATACGTTTAAATCAGCTGACGGGTCATTTGGTTAAAAAAAATGGCGGAGCCAGTCGGAATGAAGCACTTGTTGGCCACACTGTACATATAGAGTCACCGTACTGGGCAGGCCCAAACAGCGTTCCTGGCTGAGAAAATTTGCAAAACGTTCGCCAAGTTTCCTTAAGGCACTTTTCAGCTGTTAGCTGTCAACAAGTAAGGATGCCTACCTCATCTTCTGCGCATAATTGAACGAATAGAGCAAAAACAACAAGAAATACATAATTTTATAAATGAGTATTTGTTCCTTATTCCAAATAATTTTAGAATGATCTTCTGTTCTCCATCTGTTTAAAATCGTTCACAAGATAAAGAAAGTACTAGTGGCCAATGAAAAGTACCTAGCTTCCCGTGGTCGGAGCCCTTCGTAAACAAGTTCATCTAGTCTGCAAATGATCAAAGGTATTATAATCTCTGATTATTACTGTTCATTCCTTTCTAGTGCCAATAGACTTAGAGATACTGGTCAATGTTTCTGTATATATAGTATAAAATAAAACGTGATAAAACAAACTTCATTAACTTCAAAACAGTGCAGAACAAAATACCAAACCAAACCAAACATCATGGCACTACAGCCCTTGAAGGGCCTTGGCCTACCAAGCGACCGCTGCTCAGCCCTAAGGCCTGCAGATTACAAGGTGTCCTGTGGTCAGCACGACGAATCCTCTCGGCCATTGTTCTTGGCTTTCTAGACCGAGAAAAAAATAAGCTTGACAAAATATTAATCGATTCACTTACTGAGGTCGAACTGCCAATTACAGTACCGTATTGGGAGTTTTATAGATCCCTTACAAGGAACCGAGCATGACAAATGAGTATTCAAAAGAAAGAGAATAGACTTTAGCAGCAACAAATTGCACTCTCATTTCATAAATATCGAAAACTGGGTTTAAAAAAAAAGGTGTACCACTGCCTTCGTAATGTCCAGGCCGTAGTGTACCTCTGATGACGTCACGCTTTGGGGGGGGGACTTGAAGGGGATACGCATACGTTCCGCTTGGATAACAAACTCGTTTAAATTACTTAAAGAACTGTAAACACCTTATAAAACCAAAACCTATCCTCAAATATTTGTTAATTGACATACAATGCATATCCTTCTCCGTAACGTTCTATTTCTCGCGTATATACGTTCGTTTGCGTGAGTACAGCCTAACATTTTGAGACATATTCTTGCGATTTTATCCATTTTCCGGTTAACTAGAACATTCACATCATACACACTGACAGAAAACATGCGGCCAATTACCATTACTATTTATTACAAATATAAATTATTTCTGTACCTCACTGTTCCACTCCATGAACACTGCAGCTTTCCTGGACCTCTTACAGGAAGTTAGACCAGTATGGAGTAGGTCTGCTCTCTTTGAAGCACTTCGTTGAATACACAAGTCTGTGTGAATTTTGGAAAAGTTATTTAAAAATATATTCACCCAAATATATACACACTGTCCGGCCAGGTCTTCCAATTACTTCCCGCAGTCACAAATGACTAGGGAATCTGCCAACTGCATTGACTCCAAAGACAAGGATTTTGTGACACACTTAGCATTGTCTGAATTTAGAAATACCATCTTATATGTATCTGACACTAAGTCCAAGTTCTATTGACATGTCTGATGGATACTTTAAGCCCCTTCGATTTAGGACATTCAGATATCTTACTCATCATCATCTGTTTACCCTCCAGGTTCGGTTTTTCCCTCGGACTGAGCGAGGGATCCCACCTCTACCGCCTCAAGGGCAGTGTCCTGGAGATTCAGACTCTTGGTCAGGGATACAACTGGGGAGTATGACCAGTACATCGCCCAGGCGGCCTCACCTGCTATGCTGAACAGGGGCCTTGTGGAGGGATGGGAAGATTGGAAGGGATAGGCAAGGAAGAGGGAAGGAAGCGGCCGTGGCCTTAAGTTAGGTACCATCCCGGCATTCGCCTGGAGGAGAAGTGGGAAACCACGGAAAACCACTTCCAGGATGGCTGAGGTGGGAATCGAACCCACCTCTACTCAGTTGACCTCCTGAGGCTGAGTGGACCCAGTTCCAGCCCTCGTACCACTTTTCAAGTTTCGTGGCAGAGCCGGGAATCGAACCCGGGCCTCCGGGGGTGGCAGCTAATCACGCTAACCACTACACCACAGAGGCGGACCAGATATCTTACTTCTGGAGGTAATTCATAAATAAGATCTGAATCTGAATTTAGAAATACCATCTTACATGTATCTGACACTGCCGGGCTGAGTGGCTCAGACGGTTAAGGCGCTGGCCTTCTAACCCCAACTTGGCAGGTTCGATCCTGGCTCAGTCCGGTGGTATTTGAAGGTGCTCAAATACGACAGCCCCGTGTCGATAGATTTACTGGCACGTAAAATAACTCCTGCAGGACCAAATTCCGGCACCTCGGCGTCTCCGAAGACCTTAAAAAGTAGTTAGTGGGACGTAAAGCAAATAACATTATTATTATTATTGTATCTGACTAACACACAAAGTGCTTTGTACAACTCAATTCCAAGTTCTATTGACATGTTTGATAGATACAGATTTACATAAATCACACTGCTGTTTGAAACTCATGCTATTTTTTTTTTTTTTTTTTTTTTGCTATTTGCTTTTCGTCGCACCGACACAGATAGGTCTTACGGTGACGATGGGACAGGAAAGGTCTAGAAGTGGGAAGGAAGCGGCCGTGGCCTTAATTAAGGTACATCCCCAGCATTTTCCTGGCGTGAAAATGGGAAACCATGGAAAACCATCTTCAGGGCTGCCGACAGTGGGGTTCGAACCCACTGTCTCCGAATACTGGATACTGGCCGCACTTAAGCGACTGCAGCTATCGAGCTCGGTGATACTCATAAATAAGACTTGCATTTTCAAATACACCGAATTCAGATAAGCCGTAGGTCTGATTACATAAAAATATAGGGCCTACCTAACGTTACCCATGTTTATGACATTAAAAAAATGTAACTCACCATCTGGACGAGACACACTTATTTCTCTCAGGATGTGATTTTCAGGAAAGTGCTTGATACACACAACTGTGTTGTGATTAACTATTAAATTCTCCCTGGGAATAGCCTTCCTCCATAACCTAAGTCATTCTTCATCAGAAGGAAACACAAATACCGGAGTGTACTCTCCTTGTTTATAATTGGCTTTGCACCAGGCACGCAGCAACTCTTAGGCATGGTGATTTCCCTCACTGATCATCTTAATTCAAGTATATACAATTCGTGGTTAATAAGAAAACACAGAATGCATTAACTCAATTAATTTTACACTATAAATGTAACTTTACACAAATAAACTACAAAATTAAAACACTGAAGAACGATCTTCTTAACCTATAGCTTCACATAAATACATGCTCACACTAAGTTTTCTTCACTAATTAGCGACTTTCCAGTTAATAATGCAGTCGACGATGACTCATTCTCACATATATCTGAGTGAACATGCGGCCATCGTTAAAAATTTCAATAAAACTGCGAAAATCTATGTTTAACTCTACTAACTCATGTGCTAAACTTCCCCCCTAACGATCAGCTGATTGCTCTCCGGCGCTCGTTGCAGTACGGCCTGGACATCACGAAGGCAGTGGGTGTACGAAGGGTGCGATTTGCAAATACTGTTGCTGTAGGAAAATATGCGCTATCATTGCTGTCCAATTCACATTTTGGACGCTAGGACGCCTATTTTATGTTATTATAATGTGCTGTAGTTATCAGTTAAGAAAATATTGATAGTAAAACCAAAGTTACGTTCGGAACATTCGTCAGTATATTAATGCATTTGCATTTGCTTCCGTTCAAGATGATACAATAAGTGTTAAAAATCAAAGGTTGCATTAAGTGGTAAGTAAGACTGTCTAATACTGTACTGATTTGTGTATTTCTTAGTTCGCCAGTAGTTCACCAGGGAGATGCTCCACCACATACTCTATGATCCTGCGGGATTTCTCGCACGGGTACCCTAGTTGATGATTAAATCTTGAGATGATCTGACTATATTCAGTATGTCAGTACAAAGCTGAAGCGTACTTTCTTCAAAATGTCACATTTAGCTCTGATGTCAAGCACAGAAACCAGAAAGGTAGTGACTATATAACAGCTCTTTCCAATTAATCCTGCCATATGGCATAGGTATCTGGGATGATATTGCAGGATGAGAATCTGCTTAAATGCAGAGGAATATTTTTCGTACCAACATTAAAAAGCGCCATACAGACAACTATTAATAATCTAGAAATATTAAATTTTCTATATCAGTATGTGTATGTCATAATTGCGGGTATGTAAGCATACATCTCTGACAATCGTGATAGCTATACCAGCAGCCAGACTAATCAAATCTGTAACAGAAGGAATAAAAATCATTGAAATATAACACGTACCGACTCTCGCTCTATGAAGTGTTCATACTAGATGTCCTCAGCCAGAAGCTGGCTGGAACCTCAACACATCCATCATCAGCTGTCATTAGTAGCCTAGGTTTCACTGAAGAGGTGTATAAGGCAAATGAGGAGTGAGGTAGTTTGTTTCCCGTTCAGGGCCAGAAGTTACTGTCAATCTGTCAAGCACACTGAAATGTATACACCAAATAACCATATTATGAACACTTGCAAACCATTCATCACAGGGACTGATTGTATGAGGAATGACGTTACTAGCATCGCTCATACATCAGTAAGTTTCACATAGGCAAGGCCAAGGAGGAGACTCAGATAGAGAAATGATAGTAATCCGGTCCTGCCGATACCACGAGAAACAACACAGTCTGGACACTAGATCTGGATTGCCCATACAATGTTGTTTGAGTCATCAGTCCACAGACTGGATTGATGAGGCCCTCCATTCCACCCTGTACTGTGCTAACATTTTCATTTCTACCTGACTGTTGCATACTATATCTGCTTGTCTACACCTAACCCTACCGTTCTTACCGGCGACACTTCCCTCAAAAATAAACTGCACGAGTCCTGGGTGTCTTAAGATGTGTCTTATCAATCTGTCTCTTTTTCTGGTCAAATTTAGCCAAATCGATCTCCACTCACCAGTTCGGTTCAGTATCCCATCATTCGTGATACAATTTATTCATTAATCTTTCAGCATTCTTCTGTAACACCGCATTTCAAACGTTTTCTATTCTCTTTCTTTCTGAGCTAGTTATCGTCCATGTTTTCCCACAGAACACCAATACAATGCCACGCTACAGATGGAAGTCTTAAAGAACGTATTTCTAATTCCTTTACCAATGTCCTCCTTACTTCTGCAATTGTTAGTTATTTAGTACCGCAGTAACAATATGCATCTACTTCCTTTAAGACTTCATTCCTAGTCTAATATTTCCTGCATCACCTCTGCACTCCTTTACTTTCGGTTTGGACTTACTTATTTACATCTTGTACTCCTTACCCAAGACTCTGTCCATTCCATTCAGCAATTTATCCATACCTTCTACAGTCTCAGATAAAATAACAATAACGTCAGAAAATGTCACGGTTTTTATTTCCTGTCCTTGGATTGTGATTCCCTTCCCAAATTCTTCTTTGATTTCCTTTACTGCCTGTACGATTTAAACATTGAAAAGTGGGGAGAGGGAACAAACTGCTACCGGGCCTCACTCCTTTCTGGACTGCTGGTTCTTTTTGAAATCCCTCGATTCTTATCACTGCAGATTGATATTGTAGTTAATTCTACGTTCTCGGAATCTGATCCCGATCACCTTCCGAATATCAGATAGCTTGGTCCAGTCAACATTATCAAACGCCTTTTCAAGATCTACGAACTCCTCGTATGTGGGATTGTCCTTCTTAATTCGTTCATCTAAGATAAGACGTTAAGTCAGGATTGCTTCATGTGTTCCTCCATTTCATCAGAAGCCAAATTGATCTCATCCCAACTCAGTTTCAACTTGTCTTTCCATTCTTCTGTAAATATTACATGTTAAAATTTTGCAGGCAAGAGATACCAAACTACTGGTGCGGTAGATTTTACACCTGTCAGTACCGGCTTCCTTGAGAATAGGTACCGTACGTATAACAACATTCTGAACAACAGAATGGTACTTCTTCTGTCTCATGTATCTTACAAACTGAATGGAATTACCTCCCCAAGCTGGTTTCTTCTAATGCAGACTGTAGTTCAGAGGGAATATAATCAATTACAGGTACATTGTTCCTATTTAGTTCTCTCAAAGCTCTGTCGAAGTCCCACCTCAAAATTGAGTCTCCCATTTCATCACCATCAACAGCATCTTCTTGTTCCAGAACAATACCATCTAAGTCTTTACATTGATACAACTGCTGGATATGTTACTGCCATATTTCTGCCTTGACTTCTGTTCTTAGAAGTGGTTTATATTCTGAGCTCTTAATATTCATGCACCTCGTTTTCCCTCTCCAAACATTTCCTTGATTTTACTATATGCAGCATCTACGTTTTTTGCATTTCTCCTTCAGCCATTCTACCTATGTTGCCCTGCACTTTCTATACACTTCATTCTTTAATCGCCTGCATTCTGTCCTCTTTATATTTTGCATTCTTGCATTTTCTTCGTTCGTCAATCAGGTCTAGTATCTCCTGAGTTATCTCCTCAGAAGTCCTTGATACCTCATTCTTCACGACTGTCCATTCTTTCTCTACTGTGTTTCCTTCAGCCTTTTCATTTAGTCCTTGTGCAACATGTTTAATAAAACTATCCCTCGCTGTCTTTTCTTTCAACCAGTCTGAATCCCATCTCCTTGCATTCCTTCCTTTGTTAAACTTCGGATGGCATTTCACAACTAACAAGATGTTGTCAAAGTCCACGTCTGCTCCTCGGAAAGTTTTGCAATCCGACACCTGGCTTCTGAATCTTTGCCTAATCACGATGAAGTCCATTTGATATTTTCAGTTTCTCCAGGTCTCGCCCACGTATACAGCCGTCGTTTGTGATGTTTGAACCAAGTACAGTATAGGCAAGGACTAAAGAATGGCCGGTGCAGAATTCAACCTACCGACTTCCTCTTTCATTCCTTTATTCCAATCCATTCTTCTACTCCATTACCTTCTCTTCCTTGGCCTACCACTGTATTCCAGCCTCCCAGGTTTGCAGGGGAGGGCTGAAACTATATAAAATAATTAACCAGCAGTTTTCCTGAGAAGGGGTCAAGGAAGAGGTGAGATGTATTTATATTGCATTTTTTACGGTCGATGCCCTTCCTGACACCAACCTCATTTCAGCTAAGGAGTATGAAATGAGTGATGACGAATGATTTTGGGAAATGAGGTTGAAGGAATCTGAATCAGCTGTGGCCTATGAATAGGGACTGTCTCGGTATTTGCCTGCAAAACTCAACAACTGATTTTCAGTACAGCTGACGGTGGAGTTCGAACCCACGCGACTCCCGCTTGCCTCCACAGCCGTGGCACGTTAATCCCTACGGCCAGACCCCTCGATATTAACAATTGCCAGTTATTTAAGAATACAACTTCATTGTCCATTGGATTTACATTACTGCATTCTCTGTTCTATCATTGATAGTTATTACCTATTGTGGAGATAAGTCACTACTCCACTCCACACTCGTATTCTGTACGTGCCTTAACATTTATTGTTATACACTAGTACCGTAGTCTAGGCTTTACAAATATTATAAATATATGTCAAACCTTAATTAGTTATTTAAATGGTGCAATCGATTAAATAATATCACCATGTGGTTTCCTTCTGGGAACTTAATTTCTGATATTGTTGTTCACATATTAATCGATATCTGAAAATATGGTTTCTTTATTATTCCCTGTCCGTATTTATAATACAATTAGATTAACAGGATGCAGGCAATGGCTTGACAAATTGACAGAAATTGCTTCGCGTCCCCACCCTACACATTACGTTGCTCCGCCCCCTTCATTTCCGCCAGCAGAAAACATAGCGGAGCTGCTTACAAGTTTCTACAAAGATGGCAGGTCATTCGCCAGTCTATGTAGTATTAAGTCGATGGTCACATCTAATACGGCGATTGTCAAGGCTAGTATAAGGAGCGCAGAGGGAGAGATCTAGTCTGCCGTGGCTAAGCGCAGTCAAGTGATTACGAAAAGAAGAATACTCCCTGACTCATCACCATGACAATCGTAGTGACAGCTGTTGTTTTCTACCTAGCAAGGTAACATTACTTATGGCTCGTTTACACCTTTACAATAAGATTTCAGCCGAAGCTATGATTCCAAGTTGGAGGTGAATTGAAGTATGATTTTTCGGTAAATCTTTACCAAACTGTTACCAGCGGAGATACCGCTGTTTGATGTTTCTTTTTAGCTAGGGGCGTACTTTGTTCCATGCGAATGCCACCAACTGAGAGGGAGGGACGTTGGGCAGCCCACTGAATAATTGATTCGTTGCTATGTCTGTAAATAAATTATTTGTTGCTGATAAGTGATAGCAGCTTCTAGCTCGGTGAGGAAAGAAACGGGAAACTACCTCACTCCTCATTTCCCTAGTATGCCTCTTCTGTGGCACCTAGGGTATCTATGACAGCTGTTGGCGGAGCTGTGGAGGATGAAACCATCCTTCGGGCTGAGTACACAACATACATGCATATTAATAAGTTGCTATGATAATAAAAAATTTATAGTTAAGAATTAATGCTGTCTAAAGATCACTGATGTTAATGAAACAGACAAAGAAAACGTGAAAATGATGAAATACCATGAAATTGAGTATTAGGCAAGGAAATTGTCCTCCATTAAGGCATGTACAATTTTGCTACATATTTTTCTATTTAAGTTGCACTTTTTTTTTACGTGCGTGTATGAAATAAATTTTCAGCATTCATTTCCCCTGGACCACTGATACCCATTACAAAATTATGGTTAGTCTTGGATCAAATATAGGAATTCTTAAAAAATCGTAGGAGAAATGAACAATTTAAAAACAGTGACAGCAGAATAATCTATGTTACACAGCTTTAACCTTTGTTAATTTCCAGCGGATCCCTCATTTTATAATTTAACGACCGTGTGACCATTTTTACCGTTGCTTACGCTATTATACAAGGCTGGGAAATGAGCCATGAGAAGTGGGGTCACGGCATTAAGTTTTCAATTCTTCCTCTAGGAACGCCTTTCTTAGACACAAGTTTTAAATGTCTTCCTATGTTCAGCATGAATTTTGCGACAAGTGCTCGTGGAAATTCGCTAATATATAGCCAATTATGATACTTACGGAGAACCACGTGTTTTAATGTTGATCGTGATCCATTTTTGTCGTAGTGCAAATTATCCCGTCAATATGATATTAACGTGTCCTGTTGGCAAATTATTTACATCATATCCTGAGGTTATGAGTCGTCATATTATGGACCCACAGTCAACACGAATTTATACATATTTACAAAGGTGTTTTCAAGTGTTTGGGAAATATATAGCCAGTTTATACTCACGTAAAAGCTGTTACTTAGAATGTAGTATTTGTAATGGGTCTCCAGTTCAGAGTCACCATCACTGCCTAGCCTAACTTAAATACTTTTCTGTTCAAAGGTTTTCGGTCCAGATTCGGAATATTTTGGCAATTTGATGAAACATTCCTTGCAATATTGTCCAACAAAGGCTTGAGTCATTTCTGCAGCAACAATAGTGGCAATGTTTCGTTATTGCATGTCCTGCTCATGAGTTCCCTTAAAATCCTGTTTTTCAGGTAGCGGGTACAGATCGGTAGATAGTCTTTTCTTTGGAGATAGTGTACTGCTTCAATAACGAAATCGTAACACATTTGTATCATAGCCCTTAAGAAAGCGTTAGGGTACCTTAACCTTCCCCTGTCTTGAAAACGGATTAAGCTTACTGCAGGACTATCAGTTGCAGGTAAGGACAACTGTCACGGCTAGTTTCTTCTTCTGCTACATGTATCAAATATCCAGCTGTCATCGCCAGTGAAACTGATGACAGAGTAACTACAGATTCTGAAAACAGTAAAAAGTAATTATCACTGCTGAGTTAAGGATCAAATCATATGTAAGCACTTTTAAAAACGTTTGTAAATTAGCCTGTAGATGGCCCGTTGGACAGTAATATGCAGACCTTTATAGTGTTCTCTCTGAATTTACACTTTTGTTTACAAAAAGCCTGAATCTGCTCAATCAAGAAATTTGCTTTTAAATCACCTTGTTCAGCTAGTCCTGTAATTTTATTTAGTTGACTGTCAAGTCCATGTTTATTTTTTTATTTATTAGTTGATGCACCCTTTCTTTTAAAGTTGTAATAATATGTTTCTGCTTTGCTGTAAGTGCTCTTTGTTTCCTACATTTCCCGGCTATTCTTTGCAGTTTCAAACCTAATTTAGTGCAGTATAGTTTATGTTTAATAGAATACTGTGTGGCTGTGGGTGTGGTTTTATATAATGGTTCACTGATAAGTACAGGTGGAGGGTCATTCTCTTCACTGGCTGTAGATGTGCTTGGTTCCACATGAAGTTCAATTTTCTTGTAGGGTTTATTTAGCTTCATTTCCCACTTCTAAAACCTTCCTCTGAAGTGGTCTTCCTGTATGCGATTGTGTTTGTTTGTGTCCGGGAAAGTCTTGAAATACGGAAGGAATGACGTTCGGAAGTAGGAATTTTAGTGCTGTGCTCACACTGAAATCTGATTCCTTAAAATGCCTACTGCAAACAGTGGAATGTACACCAGGTTTCCACAGAGATCCCAGTCTATTTCCCTGACGACAAATTGTGCCAAACACTATTTAGTTTTAAGTTTCTCGTCTTTCGAAAATCTATGAAATGAAATACCACACCCTTTGGAGATCTTTGATTTGCAATAAGGAACACTACAGTACACCATGTTTTTTAAGTTTATCCGATGTTCATATTACGTAAACACGGTGATTAATTTCAATCACTCAATTATAATCACCTGCACCAGCACAAGAAAGCTCATAAAATAGAAAAATATGCCTTGACACGCTCGTGAATATTTGAATGAGTAACTCGCCCGCGCAATTTTATGTCTAAGAAGAGCGCACCTAGTGGCAAAACGATGTGTTTCGCAAGCCCGAGCGGGAACCGGTTTCACGACCAGCAAGGCCTTGTATTTCCCAGCCTTGTATAATAGCGTAAGCAACGATTTTTACTCTCCAATTTTCTCTTGCCGCGTTCACGTCATCTTTGTGCTCCATCTTGGGATTGTGTTTCCTTTTCCTTAGAGACTCCTTGACGATCGAACTCGATCGTGGTTTTGGTTACTCGGGGGATTGGAGCTCTGAGCTGATTTTTTTTGGGTAAATAGGAAAACTTTTCATATGTGACGAAATGTAAAATCGCTTGCCTTGATTTCTGTTATTGGCTTGCATACTAGGTGGAGTGTTACTGTCTCCATTGGTACTGAGAGGAGATCAAATGTAAGGTTGTATTTAACTCTATTGCGCTGGTGAGCCAATTTCCCCAGAGACAAACCATGATTTTCCTGGCACACCTATATTGGTTCCTTTTATTTGTCTGATTCTCTCAGTATGTTATTTTTAAACTCCATCTCCTAAACAATATTATTTTATTGCGTGCGAATAAATCATGATGTGTTATGTCATTTATTCTTTACTTCGGTAGCTTGTTGTAGCTTAGATAGACGGGTGTCGTCGTAGCTCCAGTGTGTACAAGGTGGTGGTGGTGATTAATGTTTTCAGAGGAAGTACAACTAGGCAACCATCCTCTATATAACACTAATCAGAGAGGAAAAAGGAAGGGATCCGACACTTCGAAAAATGAAGGTATCGACAAAAGGAAGGCAAGGGCCACGAAGGGCGTGAAAATGAAAGACTCCCTAGGCCTCCATACGTAATACCGTCGGGGTCAGAAAAGAACAAGAGTCGACCAAGGGAGGTCGGATGGGATAGATGAAAGTGAGGAGCCTGGCACGAGTAAGTGGAAGGAATGCCAAGACTCAGCTGAGGGCCCCGTGGTCGCCAATCCACGCTCCAAAGTTCAGAGCCCCTGAGGCCCAGTGTGTAAAAGTTCAGACGCTTAAACGTCTGCCGTGGTTACGATCAACTGCATGTTGTGTCTTTATTTTGTTTGTTCTGCGTCTGAGAGTTATTTATACGTGCGTTGAAACTTGTTTTGAGAAATTATTCTTTATTGGTCTCTGGGTGCCTGGGACAGTATCAAATAATGGTAACATTCAGAGTGTGGTTTAACCAGGTTATTCTACCGAGAAAAGGAATCTCGGTAGGGTAAGCTTGAACCCGGGTACTAGATGTCCTCCTCTTGTGTCTCCGTCTCTTGTTGCGCTCTTTATTAGTTATCCTTGGTGTCTGTTCGATCCTGGTTCGATACGTTAAACGGTTTTGTCTTTGACTTAAGTTTCCTGCTGTATATTCCTTATTTATTTCTCCCTTAAAACTTCACAATCAGGGGATTTAAAAATTGAAGTAACAGAAACAGTTTAATTTAATCTAAAACCTAGTACGCAGCACGAACGATCCATTTTGGGAAATGCTACAGCCGTTACAGCACATCAAGAGAATCTATTAAGCACAATTATTTACACCTCTAACACTACACAATATGAATTATTCGTTAAAGACTGCGTATATACTTTATACTTCAGTAACGCGGTTAAAATAGTACTTTTTATTCACTAGAAACAATTTAAAGAAACATAACCATGCGAAGCAACACATCACTTACGACCACCACGAATTTCACCATTTTTTCGCCAATCGATAATAGCATTATCTGAGATATTGTAGTCGGTCTTGGAACGAGTTGCGGCTGCCTTCTGTCGATCCAGCTTTCGATTCACAAACGACTCGATTCATTTCGTTCACTGAATCACGATTCAATCATTCAGTGCCATGATTCGTTCATTATGAATCACATGTTCAGAATTTCCACATCTCTAGCGTGGACCAGATTGTCAAGACCCGTAAGGAGCTAGCTAGAGCGACGCATCAAGCAGGCCGTGTTCGTTGCTGTGCAACAGTGGGTTTGCCTGTAATGGTGGTAGGGACTGTGGATTTTTGTAGTGTTGTTATGACATTCTTCATGAATATAACAGCAAGTAGGTCATAAAGATAATAGCGGAAAGTAGGCGTGAAAACTTGCAACAGCGACTGTGGCTCATTCTGGAGGCTCGCAGTATAGACGTAAAACTGGGCGTCAACAGCTGTGAAGCAATTCAGTTACGAATGTTAATAATATTGGTAGATATGTATAGTCAATTCCGCAAGGGTTGTTTCATATGTTACTATCAATGCTGCTATTCTTACCTATAAATGATTCTGGATGAGAGATGTGTTCAATACACCTGCCAGGGTCCAACCCACCAGCCCCTAGAAGTATATTTAATTTTATAACCTAAAGTAGTGGTCTAGGCGCCATTATCCATTGCTTCTGCCAAGGATCACGGGCATTGGCCAACGTTACCAACTACTGCAAAAGAAAAAATACTGAATACGCCAGCGAAGTTTGAATTTTGACTTTCTCAATTCTTACTTTAATCTCGGGGTTTAAGGCGAGAATTACAGGTCACTAATGGCTTTAACGTATTTTTGCGCATTCAGGCCAATCTCTGTCATGAGAACAGTGGCCCTTTCGGGCCCACTCTCCCTTCGAGTGGCTCTTTTCTATCGCTGCGGCGCATACTGTCCGCACGGCAAGAAAAAAAGTATAGCAATATCAAACCAACAGTTGGCAGCAGTGCTATTCTACTCCCCTCTACTTACCTCAGCACACCGTTCCTGCTTGACAGCTGTCAAAGGGGGTCATATACACTAGTGCGTGCAGTTATACCAGTGTCTCGGTAACGTGTGTGTGGGGTAGTACATGAAGGATGGTGTTACTCTCTTCTTAACCCTCAAGTACACGCGTCAGATCTTAGGACGTAGACACACGCGTGGGGGTGCTTTCCACCCCACATGTCATTGTATTGTAAAATATGAATTACTGTATTAATTGGAGATTTTAAGATAGATTATGTACGAATGACTCTTTCTGCAGGGATCCAGCCAGAAAGGTACAAGAGCGGGGAGAGCACAGAAAGGTTATCTGTACATTTCACTAGGAAATAAAATGACCTGGGGTGGAACCAGTAGTTGGTAACATACAACGACAGCGGGCCCACTTACAAGGTGAAATCCAACAGATCTTAGTGCAACTTATTCAACTCTTGGGTGATAACACCCAATTGTCGAACATAATTTACCAATTACGAAATAGTGTCTACAGTATTCTACCCTTGTATGATGAGGATCGTTCAGTGGAACGCTAGGAGTGTCTTAAATAAAAAATATAAATTAAATTTATTAATTAATGACACTACGCCGCAAATAGTAGATTTACAAAAAACACGGTTTTATCCCCATCACTATATTAAAGCCAAAGCGTTTAATGTGGAGAGATGCGATGGATAGGGACATCTTAGTCCATCACAAGATTCCGTACAAAACGCTGAATCTTATCAATCCGATCCCTAATCTCTTTGCAATCGTTATTTCTTATAACGAAATCCTCATTATTAATATGTATTGCCCACCTGACGTATATATCACTCAACGCCAATGGTCATTGATTTTTCAACAATTTGATACCGAGCAGTATGTCCTTCTATTAAGAGATTTTAACGCCCACCATAATACTAGGGGAAGTACTGCAGACACGATTAAATGCTCACACCTCCTTACCGCAGTAAACGATCATAGTTTAATAATAATAATAATAATAATAATAATCGTATGGCCTCAGCTACCGTGTGCAGACATTTCAATTTGACGCCATCTGGCTGTCTGCTCGTCAATTTCGACGGTCCGTTTTACTCTAGGCCCACTAGATGGCAGACCGAGTAAACCGAAACTCTCTTGGGCGTCTGTGGCTGAGATTTAATGAATTTTGTCGGGTAAACACCAAATGTGTCACCAGAGACTTTTTACATGCCGACATCGTACGACATGGAGTGTCGAATGGACTTTTTCCGCCCTTCAAAAATCCGACTACCTCTGCCGGGTTTGAACCCGCTATTTTGGGATCCGGAGGCCGACACTCTACCACTGATCCACAAAGGCAGCCATGGTTTAATAATACTTAAAGATGGATCACCTACCGGATTAACCCCGTCGGCACCCCGTAGTGCAGGAGAAACAAGGTACACATTACTACTTGGCACACATTATCGGGCACCTATTCAAGTCATCATTTCCCCATAATAATTACGTCCGGATTGGCTAGGCCTAACCCGTCTAAAACAGCATCGGCATATACGAGTAACGTTCGTTCGCTTCGAAACTTCGATGCTCAAACTTGCAGCAGTTATATCACCACGCAGCTAAGCCTAATACCTGTAAACAAAATAACGTACCCCTGCCTACTCACGATCCTTCAAGATTACCTCAACACGTATCATCCCCTTAAAGAATCCGTTTCCCCTCCATCTGGTCGACTCCAAAATACATTGGAGGGACAGCGAATGCAGGGCCGTCGCGTAGTATATAAGCGCCCGAGACAAGGCTTAAGTCAGCGCCCCCCACCACCGGTAAAAATCGTAATTCTGTTCGTTCCAGTTATGGTTCGGGGGGGATGATACCCTAGCTCTTAAGAGCCACTCCATTATCCACCACGTACGGACCCGCCGTGTTGCGGACTGGAAAAACAGGCAGCTATTACAAATAACAGCATCACGAACCACCCACCCTCCACTACAACATGACTTTTAACCCCGTTTATCAACATACCATTGACTGCTCTCCATCTCACAACATTACCAAGGTCACGCTGCAGTTTCTCACAATCTTGTAACTTATTTATTACTCTATACAGAATAACATCATATAAAAAGAAAGCCTTACCTCTGTTTCCACTTCTTTACTCATATCATTTATATATATAAGAAAACATAAACGTCCAGTAATACTGCCGTGAGTAATTCCCCTCTTATTTATTAAAAGGTCAGATAAAGCTTCGCCTACTCTAATTCGCTGAGATCTATTTTCTAGAAATATAGCAACCCATTCAGTCACTCTTTTGTCAAGTCAAATTGCACTCATTTTTGCCAGTAGTCTCCCATGATTCACCCCATCAAATGCTTTAGACAGGTCAAAAGCGATACAGTCCATTTGACCTCCTAAATCCAATAATCTGCTATATCTTGCTGGAATCCAACAAGATGAGCTTCAGTGGAATAACCTTTCCTAAAACCGAACTGCCCTCTATCGAACCATGCAACGCATGTCAAACTTACTGGCCTGTAATTTTCAGCTTTATCACTCTTTCCTTTATACACAGGTGCTACTATAGAAACTCGCCATTCATTTTGTATAGCTCCTTCAAGCAAACAATAATCAAATAAGTACTTCAGATATGGTACTATATCCCAACACATTGTCTTTAGTATATCCCCAGAAATATTATCAATTCCAGCCGCTTTTCTAGTTTTCAACTTTTGTATCCTATTGTAAATGTCATTGTTATCATATGTAAATTTTAATACTTTTTTAGCATTAGTCTCTTCCTCTACGAGTATCTGGACATTATCCTTGTAACCAACAATCTTTACATACTGCTGACTGAATACTTCTGCCTTTTGAAGATCCTCACGTACACACTCTCCTTGTTCATTAATTATTTCTGGAATGTCCTTCCTGGAACTTGTTTCTGTCTTAAAGTACCTACACATACCCTTCAATTTTTCACTAAAATTTGTATGACTGCCAATTATGCTTGCCGTCATGTTATCCTTAGCTGCCTTTCTTGCTAGATTCGGTTTCCTATTAAGTTCATCCAATTTCTCCTTACTTCCACAACCATTTCTAACTCTATTTATTTCCAATCTGCACCTCCTTCTCAGTCTCTTTACTTCTCTATTATAATAAGGTGGGTCTTTACCATTCCTTACCACCATTAAAGGTAAAACCTGTTTTCACATTCCTCAACAATTTCTTTAAACCCATCCCAGAGTCTGTTCAAATTTTTATTTACCGTTTTCCACCGATCATAGTTACTTTTAAAAAACTTTCTCTTGCTTGCTTTATGAGCCATATGGTACTGCCTAATAGTCCTACTTTTAAGACCTTCCTTTCTAACACATCAATTTTTAACTACGACAAAAACAGCTTCGTGATCACTAATGCCATATATTACTTCGGTGTCTCTATGGAGCTCATCTGGTATTACCAGCACTACATCCAGGATATTTTTCCCTCTAGTTGGGTCCATGTCTTTCTGAATCAGGTGTCCTTCCCATATTACCTTATTTGCCATTTCTTGGTCATGCTTTCTGTCGTTCACATTTCCTTCCCAATTGACATTTGGTAAATTCAGATCTCTCGCTACTATCACATTCCTTTCCATGTCGTTTCCCACATAGCTGATTATCTTATCAAATAATTCTGAATCCGTGTCAGAGCTACTCTTTCCCGATCTGTACACTCCAAAGACATCAAGTTGCCTATTATCTTTAGAAATGAGCCTTACACCTAGAATTTCGTGCTTGTCATCTTTAACTTTTTCGTAGCTTGCAAATTCTTTTTTCACCAGAATGAATACTTCCCCTCCCACCATTCCTATCATATCTCTACGATACACACTCCAGTTCCGTGAGAGCATTTCTGCATCCATTAGATCATTTCTCAGCCATGATTCAACTCCTATTACAATATCTGGTATATATATATTAAAGTACTTAATTCTATCCCTTTCTTTACAATACTTCTACAGTTCAGCACTAACATTTTTATGTCATCCCTACTCGACTTCCAGATCTCTGTACCCTTATCACCGCTCCCTAGACAACCCCGTTTCCCTGAATGTACCTCCCTATTACCTTTCCAAACAAATTTACTAACTTACACGTACCACTGCGGTTTAAGTAAAGTCCATCTGAGCGCAGATCCCTATCTCCTACCCACCCATTACGATCTAGAAATTTCACTCCAAGTTTTCCACATACCCACTCCATAGTCTCATTTAAATTTCCAATCATCCTCCTGTCAGAATCCCTCCTACACAGAACTCCACTGATAACGATCTCCGCTTCCTTGAACTTCACCCGTGCTGCATTTACCAGATCCCACACATCCCCAACTATGTTGGTACTTACATCAGCTTGCCTTACGTTGTTGGTACCAACGTGAAATAAGTCGCTATAATTTAGGCCATAAATAATTTTAATCTCGCTGATTGAAATGGTAGTTTAGGGGATGGCCTAAAATTTGATTCTAAAGTATTTGTTATTAGTTATCCCGCCGATAAATACTACATAGCTAAATTTATATAGTATTACGTTTCTGATCATTTATGTCTTGTACATTTTTACCGTGCCGGCCATGATAACAGATATATTCATGAATTTGGATTTTTGTTTTTTAAGTCCGTATCAGCGCCGTGTCAGGAGAAACTGGATGAACAGAATTTAATGAAAATCGATATGTAATGTTGGGGAATAATAAACTACAGTTTATGCTATAAATAATTCTATAAGACGCCCTAATATCACAGAGTCGAAAGAAAAGTAAATGAGAAAGCCTACAATATAGAAAGCTCATAAAATGTACCAACAATTACATTACATTGATCACTGTATGTTGTGATGTACTTTGTGTGTTGTGTTACCATTCATCGCCGATAGATGGGATTACTGTTGCGAGTATTTTTTAAAATTTGATTTACGTTGCACCGACACAGATAGGTCTTATGGCGACGATGGGATAGGGGAAGTCTAGGAGTGGGAAGGAAGCGACCGTGGCCTTAATTAAGGTACAGTCCCAGCATTTTCCTGGTGTGAAAATGGGAAACCATGGAAATCCATCTTCAGGACTGCCAACAGTGTGATTCGAACCCACCATTTCCCGGATGCAAGCTCACAGCTGTGCGCCGCTAACCGCACGGTCAACTCGCCCGGTCGTACCGAGTATAACAGCCTGCCTGAATTTTGGCGGAAGTAGCTGGGGAGTTAGATAACATTCATCTTCAGCATGCCATTCTTCTCGTTCATAAATGTTCTGATACTACTGGTACATAACACACTGGTTCATCACAACATTCGAGCTATTCAATCCCTACTCTGGGGCACTGATTTGAATGAGCAGTGTGGTCATTTACATAGATAATGGCAGATGTGTTCGCGGCAGTCTGCGGCCTGGTCATTCCAGCACTGGTACCGTAGTATTTTTCCTTGAAGTGAGAAAATGTGCGGTTTTTCACTTGGTCGAGTATTTTATATGGTAACATTGATTTGAATCACTACATTCGTACTGCCGTTTTTGTAATGACCTGTGTTGACTTCAGTTAGAAAACCACAAAGGCAGCCCTTCTGAGAATCCCGTAGCGAAGCACGGATCAGCTTGTACCAAATAACTATGTAGACTTAACTGATGATTTTGCTCCATCAGCAGTTACTGGGTTTAGGCTATGGCACCCACAAGGAGTGAATACAGCCAAAGGGAAGTTGGCCAGTACACCGGCTTGAACTCCTTTATGCACGCCTGCTATGTTGGCGCCGTTATCGTATCCTTGACCACGACATTTTGTCATGTTCGAATCACACTCTTCAATTTTTTGAACAGCATGTCAGCGAGAGCTTCTCCAGTGGCATCTTCAGTGACGTAGCGAATCGTTAATGAAACTTGCTCCTTGTGTGGAGTACAATCAAGGATAACGGAAAAATATCTGGCTTCATTTATTTTCGTGAAGATACTTTGCTTTACTGAGTTACCTAGTATAGTTATTAGCTCATATTGTATTGACACACTTAATAAATGAAATGGTGCTTCATTGTTAGTGAGTGTTCCATTACTACATTATCAAATTTTCGTCAAAGTTGCACAAGTCCAAGAAAGTTTCCATAATTTTTTGTGAAAACTTTGGAAGATGACCCCGTATTGTGCTGTGCTAGATATAAAGTAATTTCCAATAAACGTCGCAATACTTCTTCTGAACGCTCACCTTCCGTTTTAATTTGCTTCATGGTGTCATGGTTGATTGATGTGTCTCCTTTAATTCTTTTTTCTGTATCAAACCATGTAGCCATATTTTTGAAATGGTCTGGTGACAACTCGTGGGATTTTAAACGGTCTGCCAAATTTTTCCAGTTGTTAAAACCCGTTGCTTGACCAAATTTGTGACTTTGACGAGGGATTAAACAATCTACAACAGAAACAATAGACAAAACCTGATTTTTCTGAATAAATCAACAATCGTCTTGATATTTTTTCTCCATTTTCCGAAAACCGATACAGAAATTGGTTTGAAAAGTGCGTATTTTTGTAATTGTTTGGTAATCATGGTCTTCTTTAGAAGAGTCATTCGGCCCTTTCAAAACAAACTCATCGCGCTGAATGTGCATAATATGCTCTGGCCACGTTGCAGGATCTAATGTAATCACCGGGACCTGCTCCGATTTGAAAATACATTCAATTTCAGTTTCAGTGTCTGTTGACAGTTCTATCACTCTTTTATTGCCATTATCACTATCACGATCGCTTGTAACGGTATCGCCAGTAGGGGAAGGTACAGGTACAAATTCAGTGTTTTTTGCCTCTTGACTTCTTCTTTGTGAGGAGGAACTACAGCTAGGCGCAGACGTACCGGTCTCAGCCGCGGCAACATTTTGTTGTTGTATTAGTTTAAAAAAAATAGTTTTGGCACTTTACTTAATAAAGCGTCATTCGCTAACACACTTTCCTTGTACAAGTTTCTCCTTTGCGCCCCTGACAACTATTTCGACATAATTCTTGAGTGTTCCACTAATCGCTATCACTATGCACTTCACAACATCATTCAGTATTCACAAAGCTCGTAACGCACGGAACAATAAACTTATAGCAATTGACGGCGTGTCTCACTATAAGACCAAGTGGGAAGGGATGTTTATATCGACTCGCCGGCGCCGAGGAGTCACGATCCTACCGCCTGCTACCACAGCGGACAGCGCTGCTCAGCAATGCATCCATTGTATTATTGTATAACAGAGAGACTAATACAGTCGTCCATAGAATTAGACTACAAACGCATAAAATATATCTTTATTACCCACGGCGGCACACCACCGATCGCGGTGCCCAAAGCTACCGCCTCGGTCGCCCCACACACGCGACGGCCCTGAGCGAATGCCACCTGTCAATTCAAGCGCGAAAACGGCTGTTCCAAATGTATAGACAGAATCTTACTCCACACAGTTATTCCCGACTCAAAAACATATCGCCTACTCCCGCTAGGTATTTTATACAAAACGGAGAGCAGCTTGGAAGGAGTTTGTCACATCACTCAACTCCCACACACCAGCCAAAGATATCTGGAACATCATACGGGTATTAACTAGGAGTTCGCATCATGCAACATACACAGTCATACCCCTACAGTCCTGTCTAACTTTCACACCACAATACCGCTGGATTATGTTCTACCCAACTTAACTTCTACACAGGTACCTACTAATTTACAATGCTCTGTCCTACTACAACCCTTTGACACCAAAGATTGGACGCGGCATTAACTGCAAATTCAAATTCCGCTCCGGGACCGGACCAAATTACGTAAGGCAACATGATATATTTGGAGTGTACAGATCGGGAAAGGGTAGCACTGACGCGGATTCGGAATTATTTGATAGGATAGTCAGCTATGTGGGAAACGACATGGAAAGAAGTGTGATTGTAGCGGGAGATCTGAATTTGCCAGATGTAAATTGGGAAGGAAATGCGAACGACAGGAAGCATGACCAACAAATGGCAAATAAGTTAATATGGGAAGGACAGCTGATTCAGAAAGTGATGGAACCAACCAGAGGGAAAAATATCCTGGATGTGGTGCTGATAAAACCAGATGAGCTCTATAGGGAAACTGAAGTAATAGATGGTATTAGTGATCATGAAGCTGTTTTTGTGGTAGTTAAAAATAAATGTGATAGAAAGGAAGGTCTTAAAGGTAGGACTGTTAGGCAGTACCATATGGCTGATAAAGCAGGCATGAGGCTGTTTCTAAAAAGTAACTATTATCGGTGGAAAACGGTAAATAAAAATGTAAACAGACTCTGGGATGAGTTTAAAGAAATTGTTGAGGAATGCGAAAACAGGTTTGTACATTTAAGGGTGGTAAGGAATGCTAAAGACCCACCTTATTATAATAGAGGAAAAAAACTAAGAAGGAGGTGCAGACTGGAAAGAAATAGAGTTAGAAATGGCTGTGGAAGTAAGGAGAAATTGAAGGAACTTACTCGAAAATTTAATCTAGCAAAGAAGGCAGCTAAGGACAACATGATGGCAAGCATAATTGGCAGTCATACAAATTTTAGTGAAAAATGGAAGGGTATGTATAGGTATTTTAAGGCAGAAACAGATTCCAAGAAGGACATTCCAGGAATAATTAATGAACAAGGGGAGTGTGTATGTGAAGATCTTCAAAAGGCAGAAGTATTCAGTCAGCAGTATGTAAAGATTGTTGGTTTCAAGAATAATGTTGAGATAGAGGAGGAGACTAAGGCCAAAGAAGTAATAAAATTGACATATGATAACAATGACATTTACAATAAGATACAAAAGTTGAAAACTAGAAAAGCGGCTGGAATTGATCAGATTTCTGGGGATATACTAAAGACAATGGGTTGGGATATAGTACCATATCTGAAGTACTTATTTGATTATTGTTTGGTCGGAGGAACTATACCAGATGAATGGAGAGTTGCTATAGTAGCCCCTGTGTATAAAGGAAAGGGTGATAGACATAAAGCTGAAAATTACAGGCCAGTAAGTTTGACATGCATTGTATGTAAGCTTTGGGAAGGCATTCTTTCTGATTATATTAGACATGTTTGTGAAATTAATAACTGGTTCAATAGAAGGCAATTCGGTTTTAGGAAAGATTATTCCACTGAAGCTCAACTTGTAGGATTCCAGCAAGATATAGCAGATATCTTGGATTCTGGAGGTCAAATGGACTGTATCGCGATTGACCTGTCTAAAGCATTTGATAGGGTGGATCATGGGAGACTACTGGCAAAAATGTGTGCAATTGGACTAGACAAAAGAGTGACTGAATGGGTTGCTATATTTCTAGAAAATAGATCTCAGAGAGTTAGAATAGGTGAAGTTTTGTCTGACCCTGTAATAGTTGAGAGGGGAGTTCCTCAGGGCCGTGTTATCGGACCTTTATGTTTTCTTATATATATAAATGATATGAGTAAAGGAGTGGAATCGGAGGTAAGGCTTTTTGCGGATGATGTTATTCTCTATAGAGTGATAAATAGGTTACAATATTGTGAGCAACTGCAACGTGACCTCGAAAATGTTGTGAGATGGACAGCAGGCAATGGTATGTTGATAAACGGGGTTAAAAGTCAGGTTGTGAGTTTCACAAATAGGAAAAGTCCTCTCAGTTTTAATTACTGCGTTGATGGGGTGAAAGTTCCTTTTGGGGATCATTGTAAGTATCTAGGTGATAATATAAGGAAAGATCTTCATCGGGGTAATCACATAAATGGGATTGTAAATAAAGGGTACCGATCTTTGCACATGGTTATGAGAGTGTTTAGGGGTTGTAGTAAGGATGTAAAGGAGAGGGCATATAAGTCTCTGGTAAGACCCTAACTAGAGTATGGTTCCAGTGTATGGGACCCTCACCAGGATTAACTGATTCAAGAACTGGAAAAATCCAAAGAAAAGCAGCTCGATTTGTTCTGAGTGATTTCCGACAAAAGAGTAGCGTTAGAAAAATGTTGCAGTGTTTGGGTTGGGAAGAATTGAGAGAAACAACAAGAGCTGCTCGACTAAGTGGTATGTTCTGAGCTGTCAGCGGAGAGATGGCGTGGAATGACATTAGTAGACGAATAAGTTTGAATGGCGTTTATAAAAGTAGGAAAGATCACAATATGAAGATAAAGTTGGAATTCAAGAGGACAAACTGGGGCAAATATTCGTTTATAGGAAGGGGAGTTAGAGATTGGAATAACTTACCAAGGGAGATGTTCAATAAATTTCCAATTTCTTTGAAATCATTTCGGAAAAGGCTAGGAAAGCAACAGATAGGGAATCTGCCACCTGGGTGACTGCCCTAAATGCAGATCAGTATTGATTGATTGATTGATTGAGCAAGTCTTTACCAGAGTGTGATAAAAAGTACTAATCGATTACTACAATAGTATATTGACAGCCTTGAAAATGGCTCGTCAATGGAACGGCCTTTTCCTTATTCCTATTTTAAAGGCCCGCAGTATAACTGGGGATAGCCCGCCTGGTGGCCATGATCGTTAAGGTGCTGAAGTCTAAATGGTCTGACCCCGAGGTTAGCCAGTTTGAGTCTCGTTGGTCGAAAAATTTTCACCATCAGAATGTTGGCCGGCAGGGTAGGGGAGGTAGTGGTGTACAATTTATAATCAGTAGATTGCGTGTCAAAGCTTGGATTAAATTCCAAACCTCTCCGCAGTGCTCATATGGAGTGAGGGCATATGACACTGTTGCTGGTGATTCGTCCGTCGGATGGGGACGGTAAGCCTTGAGCAGACCCCTCGGTGCTATTCGACAGGGGTAGGCCATGTGCCGGCACCGGCTTTCACCCTCTCCATAGTATCATATATTACGTCATTCATTTCATCGCATTAACTCCTGTGATGAGGTTGACGTCAGGAAGAGCATCCGGTCATAATAACCCGCCACGACAAATTCATCTCACATCGTACCCGACTCCGTAGGGAAACGGGACAAGAGTTGCACAAACAAACAGGACACCTGGTGATCCACCAGCTATCATGGAACAGTATTAGGCTCCTGTCTCCGAAAAACTTTTCTTAAACTTCTTTTACAATGTTTCATGTAGGCTTTGGAATATTATCATCTGGTTCCCGAATATCAACGTGCGTTCATTAAACGGCGAAGCTCACATGACGCATTCAATACTTTTCTTATTGATGTCCTATTGGCGAAATACCGTAAACGAAGTATGATTGCTGTTTCCTTAGACATCAAAAGTGCATATGATTCCGTCCAACTGCATTTACTTTGGGAAAAGTTCCCTTTAAAACAGCTCCCCGAAGAATTTATAAATATTCTAAATCAATTACTCTCGTATCGCACCTTAATATTCAAATCGACAAAATACCATATATCAAGTAGACAAACATCGCAAGGTTTACCACAGGAGGAGATTCTCAGTGGAATTTTATTTGCCCTCTATATGCATGATTTCGAACATTTAGTTCTTAGATCAGCCCTTTACTTGCTTACGCAGATAATTTTGTTATCTATTATCCTCATGCTTGCCTAGATACCTGTATACAACATATTTCCGAAAGAATGAGCGGGCATATGCGTGGTCAAACGCCTACAACTTTCGATCCAGAAATGCTCTGCATATTACTTTTACCTATCATAGTGCACCCATAAGCGAATTTACGTAATTTATTTACAAATTAAAAGTTGAATATTTCGCATATGGGATACTACAGTAGGCTGTGAATCTAGCAGTCACAAAGGAAATTTCTGGCGCCAGTCTGACGGCAAAGAAAATCCACGAAACTCTTCTTAGAGCACGAGCAACTTGTAAACCGCCCTAAGTACTCCATCCAATAAATTTTATGGTACCGCCTAGGAGTGACAACTTTCTACTTGGTTCCCACGAGAAAATCACGCGTTGAGGCCTGACCTACTTAGCAAGGACAAAGTGACAACGACAATACCCACCAACCCTTGGGAGGAAATGGAAGCATCCACGCTACGAAGAGCGCGAAAGTCTCAGCCAATCACAAAATTCTAAATTTGAATGACCTGTCATAGCGGGAATCTACAGTCAGTATTTCGCTATCTGAAGCCCGGAGTAGTGGTGAAAAACAGTGTCCTGACTTCTTTATAATATTTGGAAATTTGTCAGTGGAAATCTGTGGTTAATTAGTGCCTAATTAATAAAATTTTAACTTCACACGGAATAGTAGTATTGCTCAGGAGATGAACTGTCATGGCGGGAAGGAGCCATTCGCTGGAAGAAAATAACGCCGGTGACGCGCGCCGTCGTGTGGATTATCCTGTGATCGTTTCCCACGGCGCAATATAACAAGTAAGTCAGACCGAAATTAGGAAGTTTTTGTACATAAATTTTGAAACTTTAACCTACGGATGTACGATAAAGCGCTCCCGAGGGCTAGATCACTACGCCACATCCCTTCCACAGAACTATTTTCAAGGTGGGGGGAGAACTCATTACAAAACCCCAGCGACCAGGGTGTTGAATCCTCAGTGAATCTAGAGTGTCAGTATGACAGTGTGACAGAGAGTGACAGTGGCACAGTGTGACGGTATGACTGTGTATTTCACTGTATTCTGTATTCGTGAGTTAGTTGAATCTTCAGTGTGTTTAAGGTGTGTGAGCTAATTCAATTAGTCAACTTTACTTTTGGCTGGTAAGAAAGCGATTAGACACACTTGTTGGCATTTGAGAGAGCCATGTATTTTACTTGGGAGAGTAACATTTCAGAAATGAACACTTTAACAAACTTTTACTATTTATGCAGAAATAACAGGCAATAGCTACACTTTCAACACTTGGCTTAAATGAACTCACATTACGAGTCGAGAGGGACAAGTCCGTGTTTTCAGCATAGCGGCGTAAAATCTCTCTAACCCACGGGTAGTTTTGACATTTGTTGGAAAGATATTTTAGTCTTCATTTTGGGAGGAAAATCAGCATAAATTTCTCCACAACATTGGAAACTGTATTTTAGCTTGCTTTTATCACTTAATAAACTGTTTGGCAAGCGAGACGTTTGCGGGGAGAAACTAGTAAAGGCAGACAGGGAGGAGAATGACTTTTCTTTAATGAAGGCCGCAGTGGTAGACCTTGAGCAAACTGTTATGTTCCGTTGGGGTGAATGTTCGGTAAGCTGTATGTAAACAAAAGCTGAGAGAGCGGTGTGCAGCCCAACAGGTGATTTTCAGGCAGGTAGCGGAGAGGAACTTCCAACTTCACGACAGGAATCTACGCAGTGCTATCGTCTAACCTTCACTGGAGTGCGAGAAAATGCGAGTGTTTTATGTTAATGTAAGCGTGTGTAACGGCACGATAAAAATGTGTCAAATTTGCGTGTGTGAAAATTTGGAATACCACATCAGCTTCAAGATGGAATTCTAATTCACCATGACGGAGTCCGGAGGGTAATCCAACATGCCTCCATCACCCAGGTATGAGCATCAATAAATATTGTAAATAAATATGTAGGACTGTGACTAATCGATGATCAAATGTAGCTTAGACTATTAGGTAGGATTGTAAATAATTCACATTCTAATAACTATAACATAATAATTCTAATAATAATAATAATAATAATAATAATAATGTTGCACTTTCAGCTAGGGTCATTTCCGCACTTCCTTTATGTAGATGTGTTTGTGTATTGTTATGGATTATTCTGTAGTATGTCACTTTGACAGTTTAGGAAGCTATATTATTTGATCTCAATGAGTGTAATGCCGATTTATATAATTATAATAATCATCATGTTATTTTAACTTTGGTTTTTTGAGTGACATTTCTGTTGGAGTTTTGATGTTGTAGACGCCGCCTTGTTGATTTTAATGTTTATTTTTGCTATTTCGCGCTTTCAGCTTGTTTATGTTGTGGAATCATCCTTCAGATGACCGTTTCTGGTAGTACTTATCCCGTGTATTTTTTGCGACGATTTTTGGTAGACGCGAGAATTTATTTCTGTGTAGTTGCGGTATACATCTTTCAATATCTGTGTTTTGAGAGGCAATCTCGTCTTTTTTTTAAACAGTGAGTGCCAGGAAGCCAATGATGAGTCAGCTCTGATATTTTATGATATGTGAAGCAGAGAATGATCGAGAGATCGTGCTAAATGAGTAATATCCCTGATGATCTACGTTGATAATGGAAATGTGATATTTGGACCGTGTCATGAACTGTCGTAAGAAATAGTGATGTGCACGACAGATATTTCGCCCGCCGGATACGAGCGAGGCCGTATTATGGAGTACTACGTCGAGATTAATGATGAGTAAAATAGAATTGAGAGATGAATAATTTAACCAAGAGTGTTAAATATGATACGACATGGGTTATGATTGTAGGCAGAAGCCTGTATTTGTTTTAAATAATTCCAGGGAAAGTAGATGCTCGGCAAATATGCTAGCCGTTGTACATGTGAGCAGAGCGACGAGTCAATGTGTTTTTCGATAGTCATGTAAAGTCATGGATGACATGAAATAACAGTAATTATTGTCCATAAAGGTTAAATAGTATCATGGCCAGACATTTGTCGTCTGAGGTTAGAGATTGCCGTCAAATTCGCAATATTTTGCTACTCGCAGCGGGATATGTATTTTCTGGAGACTCCGCTTTTATTTTGCGCATTCCATCCTTATTAATTTCCAGTAGGCCGCGATGTTGGGATCTAGTTTCTTTATTTGTTATTCTTTCTGAGCGTACCGTTATTACCGTTTATTTGTAGCATGTGATCGTATGTGAATTATTTATATTTGATTTGATGTAAATAGATAGGTGTAGTTAGGCTAGTTTGATTTCTGTATTTTTTTCTTTTGTTGGAGCAGTGTTTCTCCGTTAACAGATTTAATTATGTAGATAAAATGTTAGATGTTAGGTTAACGGATCATCGATTAGGTCACAGTCAAAACCATAGTAGTGGTATGCTCATACCAGACATTCAGTAATTACCAAACCTTTTAAATCCACTACATTTTATTTAAGAAATGAAGCGATCTTTAATAAACCAATTGTATAAAAACTGCCGCAATGAATGAGGTAAATAAGATGGCATCTGCCTCCATCTAGTGGTGATACCACAAATAATGAGTTGATAATGAAATGCAGTTAGCGGCAAATACAGTAAAATTTTAATGTACAAGGATCGCGGTCATTTGAAACGTAAACATGAGGCACTTGGCCTAATCATGTGGATTATTTTTAAGAAGTCCAGGCTATCACAGTCATGCAAGTGAAGTTTAAAAATTAGATGAGTGGTTGTAACACTCAGATTCATGTTTCAATAATTTATTTTGTTTAATCACGAGGTGTTTGAATAAGACAGTGGTTACGTGGGAAATGAAGTGTGATGTTCATGACTGTTTTCTTCGAATTATTCCTTATTTGTTAAACTTGGTTAGTGCAGTCCATGATTATTTTAAAGTTGGGTGTTTTTCCCAAATGAGCCACATGTGTTAAAGATTTGATAACTCCTCTGAGTCAGTGGATTGATGACGTAACTAATTATTTTATTATGATGCAACTACTTCTAATCTATTTTGAGATATTTTCTACGTAATATATTTCTGTATTTCAAATGAGGTGGTATTTTCTGACCAGAGTTTTAAATTTGTTCACGTCATCGTCTTGGTGACAGTGACATCCGCAAGTTCGTTTCCCGCAATTCCAACGTGGCTTGGAAGCCACGCGAAAGTGATTCTGGTGCCAGCATCACTTAACCTGGCTAGAAGGTCATGTATCAGCTGTACCAGTGGGTGTTGCGAGAAACAGGTTTCAAGACTGCAGGGAGCTTAACGAATCGGAGAGAGGTCGGTCGCCGTAAAATCGTAGCAGTACCGCACGGTCAGTCCCCCAAGAAGTGCTGCTGAGAAACGTAAGCATGTTAAGTCTCTTCACGCAGGCAACCTTCAACTGGCGGATGTGGGGCTGCCACGTTAGTCCCTTATCAAAATGGAGACCCAGGAATTTGCAGGTGTCAACCACTGGTAAGGCACTGTTTCGCAAGCGGAGCTATAGTTCTGGATGCACAGGCCGACGTCGACATAAATGTACAACTCAGATTTTCCCTGCGAACATCGAAAACCATGTTGGAGGGCCCACCTGTCGACTCAGTTAATAGCTTGCTGTAGCTGTCTCTCAGCAAACGCCACCCTTCCGGAGCTAGAGCTAAATCGTCTACATACAGCGATGGAACGACTGCGGGCCCAGCAGCGGCAACTATGCCGTTGTTGCCGATTGCGAACAGCGTGACACTCAGTACCGATCCCCGAGGTACTCCATTTTCTTGACCGTAATATTGAGAAAATGCATTCCCTACTCGGACTCGAACGAGATGGGGGGAGATGAAGTTCTCAGTAAACGTTAGCAAATTTCCACGAAATCCCCACTGGGGTAGTGTGGAGAGAATCCCATATCGTCAGGTAGTGTCGTAAGCTTTCTCCAGGTCAAAAAACACAGCGAATAGGTGTTCCTTCTGGAGAAAGGCCTCCTGAATGGCGCTCTCCAGTCTGACCAGATGATCAGCGGCAGACCGATGAGAGCAAAAACCACACTGGTAGTTAGACAAGAGACCCTCCGTTACCATGGCACACACAAGACGCCGGTTAACCACCCTTTCAAATATTTTATTTAGTTTAATTTCCGGGTTGAACCGTGTTGTAGTTGTCTGTACATCACGTGCAGTTTGCCGACGTTTCGAATACATTGCAGTATTCTTTGTCAAGGCGACTGAAATACCCCTACTCGATCCGAGATAATCAGTCTCCCAGGCAGGAATTTACACTACTAGAGTGGCCCTGACCTTGGCCTTTTATATCCTAGTCTTTCTTGCTGACGTAAGCCCTGGCTGTCTCGTGAGCGTTCTGGAAGGTATGTGTCGGAGCCAGGTACTGAGGTCTTGTCCGTGCTGTTATGTAATGGGGTTTCGACCCGTGTGTTTATGTTGTGGTCTGTATGTCTTAAACTGATTACTGATTTTATATCCTTCTTCTAAATTTATGTTGTTCGGATGTTTCTTGATTTCGATAGCCTCGCGGATTTTCCTTTCCAGATTCCAAGGGATAGCTCCTAGGATCTTTGTCTTATCAAATGATATTCCGTGCTTTGTTTCGTAGGAATGCTTGGCTACCGCTGAAATATCTGTGTTTTGGTTCTTGGTGTGACGGATATGTTCTTTTAGGCGGGTGGAGATCAGACGTTTTGTTTCCCCAACATAACAAGCCCCGCAGCTACATGCAGTGTGATATACTACAGGAGCCTGTAATTCTATTGTGTCTTTTACTGGTGGTAGATAACGGGCTAGCTTCCGGTGAGGTTTATAGATGGTTTTTATGCCGTATTTGTCCAGTATCTTGCCGATCCTGTCTGTAGTATTTTTAAAGTATGGCAGTATCGCTGTTTTCGGGTGGGTCAGTTATTCTTTCCCGCTGTTTTCTCCTACGGCGGCCTTTTCTTTGTTCTCTTCTGATTTTGACTCGTCGGATGTTATTGAGCGAGTAGCCGTTTTCCTTGAGGGTCCTCGAGGTGCTCTGCGTCTGATATCGCTATGGCCCTGTTTATCAGTGATGTTAGGACAGCTTGCTTTTGTGAAGGGTGATGATGAGACGAGGCGTGTAGGTACCTGTCTGTGTGTGTGGGTTTCCTGTGTACTGCATGACTCAGAATCCCATTGGAGTTGCGCATTACTATTACATCCAGGAACGGTAGTTTTCCGTCTACTTCGATTTCCATGGTGAACTGAATATTTGCGTGAATAGAGTTGAGATGGTCGAGAAATAGCTGTAGGTTATTGCTCTCGTGAGGCCAGATTACGAATGTGTCGTCCACAAAACGGAGAGAACTCCCCGTTGAAATAGAACAGACAGAAGGGGCCGCGATGGGGTCGTCACTCTCTCCAATAATAGCAAACATGTATATGGAACACTTCGAACAGAAAGCCTTAGCCACATCTACCCTGAAACCGAAATGTTTTCTTGTATCTGCATTTCGTGTGTGTTTTGTATATAACCCAAGAGTTGTTACTGGGCGAAATATAGGAGCCCATGAACATCAAGACGAAGAAGACGAAGAGGAAAGCTAAGTATTAAACAAGGACAGTCACATAGTGTTGCTCTCAACTTGGGATCGTGGGTTGGCGACCACGGGGCCCTTAGCTGAGTCCTAGCATTGCTTCCACTTACTTGTGCCGGGCTCCGTACTTTCATCTATCCTACCCGACCTCACATGGCCAACTTTTGTTCTCTTCCAACCCCGACGGTATTCGAGCTCTCGATGCCTAGGGAGTCTTTCATTATCACGCCCTTCTTGGCCCTTGTCTTCCTTTGGCCGATACCTTCATTTTCGAAGTGTGGGATCCCTACCGTTTTTCTTCTCTGATTCGTGTTATATAACGGATGGTCCCCTAGTTGTACTTCGTTTAAAACGACGATCACCACCACCACCTCATTTCCTTTTCCCTCCCTTTCTAAGATACTTTAATACTCTCCAGAAAGCTTTCATTCCTGGATGATCAAGCCTTTCCAGGTTGTTATCCTAATCTTCTTACGACTTCATCTTGGATTCAGCAGTTACCATTTCACTCGATTTCTTTCACATAGCCTACATATACATCCCTATCCGGATCAGTCCTTCCTTGGAGCCATTTCTGATATGCACCCTTTTCAGGTTTACAAGCTGCCTTCACTTCATCATTCAACCAAGTGTCCCCCTGTGGGTGGGGGCGGTGGAATAACACTCATGGTATCCCCTGCTTTTCGAAAGAGGCGACTAAAAGGGGCCCCAGTGGCTCTGAACTTTGGAGCATGGGTTGGCGACCACGGGAGACTTAGCTGAGTCCTGGCATTGCTTCCACTTTACTTGTGCTAGGCTCCTCACTTTCATCTAACCTATCCGACATCTCTTGGTCAATCCTTGTTTTTTCCTACCCAGACGCTATTAAGTTTGCGAGGACCAGGGAGTCCTTCATCTTCACGCCCTTCGTGACCCTTGTCTTCCTTTAGCCGATATCCTCATTTTTGGAATACCTTTTATTTTCCCCCTCTGATTAGTGTTATATAGGGAATGGTTGCCTAGTTGTACTTCCTCTTAAAACAATAATCACCACCATCACCACTTCACCAAGATGTTCAGTTTTTTAAATCTTTACACACAGTTATTCCTAGTCTTTGCTTTGCAGTTTCTACTACAGCATCTTTATTTGTCATCCATTCTCTTTCTATATCCTGCACCTGCTTTGTGTCTATTGTTTGGAACTTTTCACTAACCATATCCAGGTACTTCTGTCTTATGTCCTCGTCCTGGAGATTCTCTACTCTATTCATTCGCAGACAGATTTCACTTTCTCTATCCTAGTGTCCCCGTTTCTACCATCAAGGTAATTTGCCCCAGACTAGTCAGCCGGTCCCAGGCGTGCTCAGTTCGAACTATGAAGAATAATGCCTAAAAATACATACACCCTGGATTTTGATGCGGAACATATAACTAATATGGGCACGGTGAGGTCACCTGAAAACTATAAATAAAGAAGTCTCGAGGAAAAATATGTTTGTTAAAAATAAACAAGGAAATAAGAAAAATAGCATAAAGAACTTGGGTATCGAAGTGATCAAAATTAATAAGACTCAGATTATTCTGTCGACTTAATAGAGTCCATCTTGAGAATTAAAAATCATACAAATTTACAAGTGCATGCTGACACACATACTTAACATTTCGAGGAAAAATTCGTGATTTTTTCATTTAACTCTTTGGCTAGCGTGTTGTTAACTCTTGAAACTGTAGATGAGTATATTTCCCCTTTTCTGCACACTTGGCATTGCTGTGGGGCACCAAACCTTAAGAAAAGACGTGATTTAATACACATAGGAGAGACAAAATGCCCAATCTAACTGTATAAAATAAACACGCTGAGTGGTAAAGCTTCCTACAAAAATATACGCCACAATCATGAGCGACCTCATGAGCACAACAAAACACTGTCGATCGAAACCACACACAAGAAAATCACAATAATGGCAAATATACACAATCGAAGACACAAAAACATGTCATATTTTCCAGGATTCACCAAGAAAAAGCATGCTGCATTTACACAACTCTCACTCACTCAAAGTCTGGATGGAAAACATAACGAAATAAATTGACACATTAACCAACACTTCGTATTCAACGTAGGTTCCCTAAATAAAATATGTGACACAGAAACATAAAAATAACACAGTAGGCTTTAACTTCCAACATTAAACTCAACGTTGGTCTCTGAAAAAGATAACATAACACAAAGATTTATACCTTTCATTAGAGCTTATGGAGTAAATTTTCCTCAGTGCGGTCATATCATAAAATAAAAATGAAAACTAAACGTCGCGATATAAAAATCTCATGTACTGCAACAACCGTAGTGATATAGACAAAACACAATATAATCATCACGAAGTATAGGCCGCTAAAATAAAACTCTCCTCGGTAGACACATTTCTCACCCTCGCCAACCACACGGCGGAAAGACTCAAAAGCGGAAATTCAGTCTCCCAAAATAATGCAGCAAATATCAAAAACATCCGGGGTTCAACCCTTAACATACGCTGCTCACAAGTCTACGACAAGCAAGTTACACAATCATGAAAATGCCGGCCTTTCAAATGTCCTGAATTTGCCAAAAACTGATGCCGATATAAATGACGTCGTCGAACATTCGCTCTCATGAAAAGAAACAACGCCGCGCTGGTCACAAACAAAGCACTCGCGTTCATAAAGTTAAACTTGAACAATGAAGTGGCCAACTCTGTAATAACACCATAACTAGAAACTTAGAAATTATCACATAGACAATCGATCATGTCTGAAAATCTGAAAGTTACTGAAATATCCTTTCCTTACAACTCGAGAAATTCGCATTAATAATAATAATAATAATAAAATTAATAATAATAATTTTTGAAAGTAAGTGACTCTAATATTCGGAACTTGCAATACAAAACTGCGTTCGAGGAACTCGTGAATCAATCACTAATTTACACTCATCTTTATATTCAACTAATCACGAAGATGAAGCTACCAAAATGTGTGTATCCAAACTCCACCATCACACATTCTCATTCACACGTCATGCAATAAATCCCAGAAAAAGTGAGGGCATGTTTCCGTACACTTTGAACTCCTATTAACAATTTAATCTAGTCCTTCCTGACTTTAATTAAATAGGTATTGCCATTACATTAAAGCTCCAAGACATTCATTGCGCCTCAAACATAAAAAAATATATGTACGAGGCTAAAACAAGAAACTGGCTCATAAAAGGAATGGCGCTAACCACGCAGCTATAAAATCTGTCTAAAATGAAAAAGCAAGCTGTGACCTCATGCAACCGGTCCACATGTGCGATACAATTATATAAATTTACAAACTTCCTAACATTTATTGGAATAGGACGTAGTCTTTCCAAACAGCAGCTAAACCTACTGAAATTAAATATCAAAATTAACCTATCCCCTTTTGCTACAATAAAACACGTGCACACATACATAATTACATTCAAAGTCTAGTACTCATCTATTTGTTGACTTTGCCATCTGCCTCGGGACAGCCGGCTCCCCACCCTATCAGCCAGCCATAATGAATGTGATTCCTTTGGAATTGAACTGGGCCAGTCCTTGGGTCCCCATCCTGGCGTAGAAACGTGGTCTCGTTGTCTTCGCTGCTGCTTTTGCTTCTGGAGTTTGTCTAAAACACTCCGTCATTCACGGTGCTGGAAACTGCGTCAAGATAACCTGCCAGTTACTATAATACTACTGCCGGGGTAATTTCCACTAACTGTGGAAAACGATTTCCCATTCAGCCGCGGGACAGCTATGCTTATCTAACCCCGTAACTAGGTCAAATATTCTCCACTCGCTCCATACGTTGTCTGTATTTTGTCACGGCTCTAGCATCTGCAACTGTACATAAATGCTGGTCTGGAAATTGTGAAGTGTGTGTCCTCGAAAAATCTACTAAAAACAGGCAGGCTACTATGCAATGAAATGATTATCGAAAACTGTTCTTTCCCTCTGCAAATCGAAATAAAAATGCAATTCATCCAAAGTTAAATCTTGAATAGTTATATACAGTCTGAGCGTATTAAACAAAAGTTACAAGTCCCCATCGATCAAGATATATAAGTCCTGATCCGCACTCATTTTTATGATGTTACCTGCGCAGATTCCTGCCGAAAATAACAGTCGCTAGCCCACGCGCTAGTCGCTTTTATTAATTCGTCCTCACAGACGCCGTTATATGCTCATTTGGGGCCACCACTCATTTTAACCAATGCCCAGCCAAATTGAATGTGACGCTACCATATCATTGGTTCAACACATCGCGTACCTGACACTTACTTCAAACGTGTTTCGTAAGATTTCCTATTCTCTCGCCAGGATTCATAAATATTTCGTTGGTCCAGGCCGTTGGAGTTACATTATATCCCTTTTCTAAGCTGGGTGCGTCATGTTGAAATTTCTCCTTCTAAACATACCTGGCGAACAACTAAATCTCGTCTCCAAGCTTCCTGTTGAATTTGCGAATGTACTGTTAATGCAGATGGTCCCTACAATTTACTAAGTCTTAATAAAGTGAAATGTTCTCTGTATATTCAAATAAATGACTGATTCATTAAATGAGCACTTCAATAAAGGCTCACTTGGTCTACAGATACTTGGCTCGGTACAGATCAGATGGTGCTCTTTATCATCGAGGAATACCTCATGATGATGATGATGATGATGGTGGTGGTGGTGGTGGTGGTGTTGGTGGTAGTGGTGGTTGTTGTTTAAAGGGGCCTACCATCTAAGATCGTCGGCCCCACGAAGAATAAACACACATTCCTAACATTAACTGAATTGAAACTTGTTATGTTAGATTTGCTGATGATATTGTTATTTTATCTGAGACTGCAGAGGATCTCGACAAGCTGCTGTATGGTATGGACGAAAGTTTTGGGTAAGGAGTACAAGATGAAAATAAATAAGTACAAAACAAAAGGAATGGAGTGCAGTCGAACGAAGGCAGGTGATGCAGGAAATATTAGATTAGGAAATGAAGTTTTAAAGGAAGTGGATGAATATTGTTACTTGGGTAGTAAAATAACTAACGGTGGCAGAAGTAAGGAGGACATAAGATGCAGACTAGCACGAGCAAGGAAGAGCTGTCTTAAGAAAATAAATTTGCTCACTTCAAACATTGATATAGAAATTAGAAAGATGTTTTTGAAGATTTTCGTGTGGAGTGTGGCATTGTATGGATGTGAAACATGGACGATAACTAGCTCAGAAATAAAGAGAATAGAAGCTTTTGAAATGTGGTGTTACAGAAGAATGCTAAACGTGAGATGGATAGATCGAATCACGAATGAAGTGATACTGAATCGAATTGGTGAGAGGAGATCGATTTGGATAAATTTGACGAGGAGAAGAGATAGAATGATAGGACACATCTTAAGACACCCAGGACTTATAATACCTATATAATGGTCCGTTATTGGACATTATAAATTTTCCAGCTAACTCATTCTTGGTTGCCTACGTTTCGCCCTCGTATGCTAAGTTGGGCTCATCAGTTGGTACTTAGCACACCTACCAAGACGCAAGGCTAGTGCATACCGTGGAGACCACTGCATAGGCTACTTGAAGCCACCAGCAGTGCCAATGCACTATGAGAGGCTATGTCTCACTTCCAAAAATTGATGCTGGTGGCTTCAAGTGGCCTATGCAGTGGCTTCCACGGTATGCACTAGCCTTGCGTCTTGGTAGGTGTGCTAAGTACCAACTGATGAGAACAACTTAGCACACGAGGGCGAAACGCAGGCAACCAAGAATGAGTTAGCTGGAAAATTTATAATGTCCAATAACGGACCATCATATTGGTATTATAAATTTACTCATTCAGGTCAAATATTTCATGTTCCCTATGGGAATCAACATCTATATCACCCAGGACTTACTCAGTTGGTTTTTGAAGGAAGTGTAGGTGGTAGGAACGGTAGGGGCACACCAATGTATGAATATGACAAGGAGATTGGAGCAGATGTAGGATACAATAGTTACGTAGAAATGAAAAGGTTAGCACAGGATAGGGTGGCATGGAGAGCTGCATCAAACCAGTCTTTGGACTGATTACTGAAACAACAATACATGTTATTTGATTATAGATCTAGTGCCCCTACCCTTACCCTTCCATGTGTAGCGGTGAATATGCTTATACTTGAAAAACATGCTTGTAACTGCTAATCCCATGCTAGGACAGAAGTCCAGTAATTGCTTCCCGTTCCTATTACCTTCCATATCTTCCCCAAATGTACCAATCACCTTCTCATAGCGTTTAGTTCTATTCCAGCTTTCGCATTCCAATCATCCATTTGTGCTATCCTATCCTTACTCTTGATCCTGACTAAAATGTCACTCAGTGCCATTTTCATGTTCATCTGCATCCTCACATGGTTTGCAGATCTCATCCTTCAACTTTTGAATATACCCAAATCATTCGCTCTTTACATACATAAGGGAAACTATGTTGCATGCAGTAGTATAGCTGATGAACGGTCCTACCCCACACTCTGACCTTCCTTTCTAACACCAGTTAAGAACACTGTACAATCTCCCGTCTCTTCCTTGTTGTCTCCCCTTACCAGAATATCATTTAGTCGTATCACGTTCAGATGTCTCCTCCTTGCAGCTGTTCTTTCTTATATAAGTCGTATTAATATTTATAGTATGTATTTCATATGGTGTCACACTCGTCTTCCACGAGCGGTCATGTTTTTTATCTGTACAACATGGTAGTAAATAAAACAACTGTTTTGGCACCAGCAGTATAGTGTTGCTACTTGACGACCGGGCGAGTTGGCCGTGCGGTTAAGAGCGTGCGGCTGTGATCTTGCAATGGAAGGTAGAGGGTTTGAACCCCACTGTCGGCAGCTCTGAAGATAGTTTTCCGTGATTTCCAATTTCCACACCAGGCAAATGCTGGGGTTGTACATTAATTAAAGCCACGCCCGCTTCCTTCCCATTTCTAGGCCTCTCCTGTCCCACCATTGCCGTAAGACCTATCGGTGTGACGTCAAGCAAATTGAAAACATAATTGGTGATTGGTGCATTCATAATACACTGGGGCAGATTTAGCTCGGTACACAGAATGTTAAGATCCTTATAATTGTATGAAACACCCCGTATACGAGAATCTGTCTTAGCAAAATGTGCTCATATTTAAGTGAGTGTACATTCTTTCTGTTTTTTAGCAATATATGAAACAACATTATTTTTGTATTACATCAGCTACTTTACTGAATTTTATTTTGTTACTAGTGTGAAGATTGCCCCTGGTGCTGCTGAAATTCATGGTAAAGTTACCATTGGCCAAAATACAATGATTGACCCGCAGGTAACCATCATTGGAGAAAACGCGCCAGTGCGTATTGGCTCGCACAACATCATTAAAGAGGGCGCAGTTATCATTAACAGGTAAGAAAGTAGGGCCATACTCTGAAATATTCAGCCACACGCTTGGAGGAGGTTATGTATGGAAACCTGCCATTTGTAGAAGTCCCTGAGTGCTGGGTCAGAAACAACGATTGACTTAAGTAATGCTACGAAAATATACAGATGGTAGTCGTTGTGATAACAACATTAACATTTCACTATCTTCTTTCTCGCCCCCTCTTCACATTGTCGCTCTCCACTTACAGTGCTGATGGCAAAGAGTTTTACATCGCTACCAATATAATTAATACATAGTGCACTAATCGCATTGTGGACGAACATTACAGTCAGTAAAGACTTCTTAAAGGTTCTTGGCGGTTACTGTTAGTGACAGGGATAGGTTAGAGCAGGGCCTCTCAAACGCCCTAAATCTCACCCGTGCAAACCAAGGTGCAGAGGCTCCGTACACTGTGCATCGGTCCGACTTGGCTCAACTCGGCTTGACTCGGATGGTGTAGTGTGCTGAGAGCGACGAAGCGTTCGGTGATATCCGGCTTGTTTATCAGTGAAATAGATCGGCGCAAGACAACAGCGTAATAATGGAGAAAAATGTCTCAAGGAAAGCAATGACGTCCGGAAGCTCATTTCAATCGAACTGGGAACTTTCATATTTTTTCTCAGTTTTGACGGTAAAGCCAAATGCTTAAGCTGCGGGACAATAATTGTGTGATCGTCAAACGGATATATTCTTCAATACAAAAGGATTTGCTCGAATTCTACCAGAAATTGTTGAAGGAAGGTTTTCCTAAGCTGCATCAAAAACAGCTAAACTTATTTTTATGTCTGCTTCCACATGTTTACGTGAAAGCTTTCTTTCCTATTTTGAATTGTACGAAAACTAAATTGCTTGCGAGTATTTTTGTTTGTAATTTAAAGAACGCTCTCAGAATTGCTGTCAGCCGATTCTTTGTTCCAGATATTACTGGTAAGTTCCTACGAAAACAGGAAAAGAAGAGCTAGAGAAGATAAATAGTCTGCTCAAACAAAATTGAAAGAAGAGTTTTAGCACCGGTGACATTGTCCCATACAAGAGTGTCTCCGCTCACCGTACATAAACATTTCGCTGTGAGAGGAGAATCAGCGGGGAAGGTGAAGAAGGCGGAGACAGGCCGAACGGATGGAACAGGTTTAGAGAAAGAGGAGTGGGGGTCTACACTCCGTTCAACTTAGGGAAGTCGTCTCCTGCACCTTGCGCCGTGCCGTGCTCCGGCGCATGCACCCTGAGAGGCCCTGGGTTAGAGTTTGGCAGTTCATACAGTGAGTGTTATAATTACAACAGGCTGTGTCAAAATTACTGATAATAATCATTCGATTTTTATGTTTGACACAATTACTAATAGTGACTGGATATGTCTGTTTGAAAATCGCAAAACGCAGTAATCATGTTCATCGCAGTGTCAGTGGCAGCGTTTAAATGTAGGAACGGGAGAGAAATTAGGATATGGAATCACTTATCAAGGGTAATGTTCAATAAATTTCAAAGTTGTTTGAAATCATTTTAAAGAAGGCTTGGTAAGCACGTGAAAGGGAATCTGCCCCCTGTGCGACAGCTCTAAATGTTGATCAATGATGATTGATTGAATCCTTGATTCATTCATTCATTCATTGACTCATATTAATTTCATTACAGTAATATTTTTAGATTAGATTCAAGATTAAACAATCATTATTTTAAAAAGCCATTTCTTTCTCCTTAGCTGTATGCTAATTGTCTTACTAGAGTTCCTACCCCGCTACAATAATAATAATAATAATAATAATAATAATAATAATAATAATAATAATAATAATAATAATAATAATAATAATAATAATAATAATAATATAAAAAACATACAATCTTCCATCGTCATTATAGACTGTTATACCTTTCAGCATTCACTTTGGAAGTCCCTGTGAATTTACTAACTGCCGTCACATTCCTCTATTTGTAGAGATGGGCCACGGTAACTCTTCAATCATGCGACGCCATAGGCTAGCGCTATGACTGACTGCAAAAACATCAGTTTAGATTTCAGAGAGCAGTTACCCGTCAGCGCTCACAACCGCCTGCCATTTTGCCTCGCGATAGCCTCTCTGTGTGTCCCATTCCCGCTGTCCACCACACACGGCTGTCTATAGTTATAATATCCCGGAAGGCGAGTTAATTATCGGACTAATTTGGGATATTTTACTAACACTATTTTTTTCGTTAATGAATGAATAAACAATAATTAATGGTTGTACCAAAACAGTCCTTGATACTCACAAATGAATGCTGAATGAAATGTCATCGACATCACAGTTAAATTCAAATTGGTCAAGAACTGACCTTATTCTAACAGTCTGGCATTAGTTCATTGTTCATAGTGTCGTAGAGAAAATCTAGCACGAAATGTGAATAACCGCTCAAAAGAGAAAAATCATGTGCAAAGTATGCAAACCTGAGAACGTAACGAGGGTTTTTGAAGTATATACTGTAGATAAACTGAGAGACAAGGAGTCTGTCAGTTTTAATGTTATGAAATTCTCGCTACAGCTGACAGCAGTTGCTTCCTTTTTTCGTAAAGTATGTCACTGTATAAATTATTTACCTCCCTTGTCAATGCAGCTTCATGACTTTGACATTGGATTTCACAGGTGTACACTGTCTTATTTGTAACTAGGGGGCGGATTTCTATGACAAGTCGTATTTTTTCCCTTAACATTATATCTTATTGTTTTCTATTTTCAATACGTTTCCAAGCCTGATAATCAAAATTAAACAGGTTTTATTGGGCATATAAATGCATATTTAGGCTTTCTTAATTTTTATGGCATATTTTGAACAAAATATCATTATAATGTCATATTTTGGTAATTTTATTTTGAATTTTGTTTTATAAAAATCAGAATAAGCTCTAGAAATTATTTTTCAGGATAGACTTGAATATACTACTGAAGAACCATTCTAAAGTACTGTATGGAATGTTGCTAAAAGGTAGGAGCTATTGTTTGCTAGCTGGGTCGATTCCTGGTAAGCGGGCTGTTGTTTACACGGAAGCAGAGGTAATTCTGCAGTTATTTGTCATAGTTTTTATCTCTCTCCTTCGCCCTTCCCTCCTCCACCTTCAACACACTGAATGACCTTGGTCAGAGGGAGCTTCAATCATTCATTTCCTTTCAATATGCCGAAAACGAAAGTGTCAATTTGTGGGAAGTTGCGAAATTTTGTTTGCGTATTCGGTGAAAACATAATCAGTACGGATGGAGTGATATTATTCTGTAAATTGTGTGTGGTAAAAGTTACTGCCGAAAAACGCTTCTCTGTACAGCAACACTGTAATACTGTAAAACATAAGAATTGTGTAACTAGATATTCTGCACTCGAAAATAGGCAACGTGTGCTATTCGAAACCCCGACATCAAGTTCACAGTGTTCATAGTTTTCACAAGATCTCTGCAAGATGATGGTTTCGTCTAATATTCATTTAAAGAAACTTTACAGCCGAAGCTTCAGACAGTTTCTTGAAAAATATACAAAGCATCCTGTTCCCAACGAATCTACTCTCAGGAAGGACTATCTGACCCCATGTTATGAAGAGATGTTGGATATAATAAGGCGTGGTGTGGGAGACAGTGAGATATGGGTTTCAATAGACGAGACCACAGATGTGGATGGAAGATATGTAGCAAATGTGATCGTTGGCACGCTGAAGGAAGACCGGCCTGGAGATACATTCCTCCTGACATGTGAAGTGCTAGAGAAGACAAACCATTCCACCATTGCAGTTCTCTTCGACAATTCAATGAATCTGTTGTGGCCAAACGTGGCAAAGGGGAGCACATTTTTCTATTTGTAACTGACGCTGCTCCGTATATGGTGAAGGCAGCCAAGGGACTTAAAATGCTATACCCGAAAATAATACATGTGACATGTCTTGCACATGTCATAGAAAGAAAGAGATCCACCTTATCACCTTATCATTTCTCAACGCAATCTCAAATTCAGATTCACATTATTTAATTTGACAAAGTTTATATAAAGTATACTACCCCATTTGAAATTGACACATACGCATGAAGAAAGAACAATACTTCATATGAATTTCACAAAACGTATATGATTGTCTTATACCTTTCAACTTTTATATATTGAAGTATGCTAATGTCTTCTTTGCATGAAATGTATTTTAAATAGCATATAATTGCAGGAGTCATTCAACAGAGGTTACAATTACCTAGCTTACTATTATTTCAAACGCATTTCACTTTGTTATTGTAATTTCAACTTCGAATTCACATTACTCATTTTGACAAAGTCTAAGCCTAATAAAAAATATACTGTATAAGCACATGCGGCTACATTTAAGCATATTTAGTCGACTAAAAACAACGCAATATGAAAGTCCTTTTAAAGAACTATTACTAGTAAAACTTGAACGTTAATGCTATATTCAAGGTCAGGTGTAAACAACAAATTTTATCATGTGTTATAATTCTTTTAATGTGTTAAAGATAGATATCTTTTTAATATTCTTGATCCTCTAAACTTAGATGTAAGAAGCAGAATTTCACTTCTAGACATACTACCTAATGTCTATCAAACATGATATGTTTATTTGTAAGATACAACTGTTAAAACATATATTCTAATGTGTATGTTAAGGACAGCTGAGGATGACTTGTGATAATTCGAAACCGGTCAAAAAGAAAAGTATTGATAAGGTGGATCTCTTTCTTTCTATGACATACTATAGATATCAATACGGAACATCATGAAATTTATTAATGAAGATATGTCTTGCACATGCCTTGCATAGGGCAGCTGAAGCAGTTAGAAGTAGCTACCCTGAGGTTGATAAATTAATATTGAAGTGTAAGAAAGTGTTTGTCAAAGCTCCACTTCGCGTTCAGAAATTTCAAGGAGAAGCACCTTCACTACCCCTACCGCCCCAGCCAGTTATAACGCGATGGGGGGCTTGGATTGATGCCTCAGGGTACTATTGCAACAACTTAGATGTCGTGGAGAAGATCGTGAAGTCTTTTGATCCTGCAGAATCGTCCTCCATAAAAAGCACTCAAGATTTATTTTCAAGCACTACATTAAAAGTGGACCTGGCTTACATAAAGTCCAATTTTAATTCTTTATCTGGAGCAATCACGCAACTGGAAGTTTCAGGTGCAGAACTAAGCGATGCACTGGATGTTGTAAAGTGCACTGAACAGGAATAAAATCATGCAAAAGGAACAATAGCATCTAGGGTGTGTAGAAAATTAGAAAATATACTGGCAAAAATAGCGGACTTATGTACCTGCGTGGATTATGTGACATTTTTTGTGGAAACCCTTCATCTGCAGATTTCCAGGAATTTTCTGCAAGTGATTTAACTCTATTCAAGTACGCTCCCGTTACATCATGTGATGTCGAAAGAAGTTTTCCTCGCTACAAGACGATACTCAGTGACCACAGGAGGAGATTCTCATTCAACAATCTTAAGATGCATGTGGCATAAATTGGAACAATTCTGATAATGGAGACTAGATCAGGTATGAAAGTTTCACTCAAATAACATATGTTTTGTGTATAAATTAAAACTAATTGAATATTGATCAGTGAAAGTAACTGTAGTGTTTATGTCTTCCACAGAGTCCGTACTTGCCTAGGAGTATGCAGTGTAACCTTAACGAGTTCATGAAATATTCATTTTGGGTTAAAGATTTCGAAGAATTAAAAGTTTTTAAACTCTAAATTAATTGCAGCCTGTAGCAATCGTAATAAAAGTGCTTCTATGTAACGTAGATGCTACTCATTAAGTAATATTTTGAATTTTATAGGTCATATTATGTTTTTAGGACATAAATGCATACATATTTCATACATTTTTAGGTCATAGAAATCCGCCCCCTATTTATAACTAATATCAGTCACTAAATCTATTTGCGATACCTATACGAAATGACCACACTTCTCACACTATTATATACCGTAACATATGAGAAGAACTTAATATTTTGTCCAGGTTAGCTATACATAGGTGTATTTAACATTGTTATGTAAATACAAAATACAGACTACCAGTTTTTTCCGGCTAAAATTAGCTCTTTATTAATATTATCAATAAAACAGGATGAACAAATTTCACTTCCTCATCTCCTCGGGAAACAAATCGCTTCAATTAAGCAACAATTACCAGGCGCGACGAAGTCGCTCGCTTGTCAACAAGTGCTGGTTCATTCTGGGACAAGAGTTCTGTTTTGTAAGAACGATGACTGAAGTTGGCAGAGTGATCTCTCAGACGCACTAAAGTAGAAACTATAATAGCGGAGGTGGTTAGCTGCTCCATGCATGTGCGGAATCTCTCTCATTTTCCCCTACATAATAATAATAATAATAATAATAATAATAATAATAATAATAATAATAATTGTTACGGAGCTTTTCCGTGGTAGGTAGAGGTGAAAGAAGGTGCGGGTGTGAATAGGTCTCCAGCTACGAAAGCAAAATTAATTTAAAATTTAACAAGGTTATATTTTCTTTTCAAAAACAAAAAATAACAAGCATGGCAGGTACAAAGTAGCAAGTCAAAAAGGGTAGTTACAATATTTACAGGAATTGGGCTTCGCGCCCTGATTTTACACAGCTTGGGCAATCAGCTCAGTTTTACCCCAAACACGAGTTTTAACAGAGGGGCAGAAAACCCCATTCATACCTAGGAGCCCTTGCTCCAAATTACACAGAAAAGCCTCCACGAGGCATACAACACTTAATTTTCAAAATAGCCACTCGCTCTCAAAATTTAAGCCTCTCCCAGGCCACACCAAACTCCACCTTCAAGTTGTCCTCACTGGACATAGACACAGGGGTAAAATACCCAACCTACTGAGGTCTATTAAATAAAAATGGGCAATTACATGACCTCTAAAATAACAATTTGAGAGGAGGCGATCTTGCACTCCTAATACACTTGTTTTAAAAAAACCTAATCTGGCTCTAGGCCACTAATGCAAGGGCTAATCCCATACTACCGAGGTGACTTTAGAAAAGAGCAATTTGTTTTACATTAACGAAGAATAGGTTGAGAAAATAAGTTCACCTCAAGACAATGTGAGTGGGAGCTCGAGAGGGTTAGCACTCTCTATCCCAATATGCAGCTTAAAAGAGAATAGAAGAAAAGATCGTTACATTTTAGGAAAAGGTTACATGGAGGAACGCTTCGCACCCGCCCCGAGAGTTAAACTGCTGAGCTAGCAAAGAAAGAATTTATTAATCGGCCATTACCTTATTGATGACCGCTGCCGAGGAAAGAGGCGCTTCCCGCCTCCTGCTATGCACTTTATACACTGAAAGATGGAACAGAAGTGGCCCGGAGACCCTAAAATCAGCAGTTTATATCCTCTCGCGGAAGGTTCTAGGCGTTAGGGGAATGAAAACACCCTCCCACAAACTTTTTATTGGCTCGGGTACAGAAACATATCCAAGTTGGGGGAAGATACATCGGATTGGTCGGAAATAACTCAAAGAAATTCAGGATTGGTTAAATGCAAAACAAGGGGAAAGAGAGGGGTATACAGCCAACTTAAACAATAACTGAAAAAATTAGCAAAGACAAACATTTGAAATAAAAATTTCTCCAACAAAGTAGTTCTTTGACTTCGCACTAGGTTGCACTATTGTTGATCTTCAGTAGTGTCCTCTAGAAGAGAAAGTTCACACTTCTTACTTCAAGCGAAACAAAAACACATCACAAATGACACAGTTCAAAAACTCAAAGTTTTCCATGTGGTGACATCTTCAGAGAAAGTAGAGAATTAATAGCGTAGATAAAGTTCAGACTTCCTCCAACAGAGGAGTTTCAACTGGCGCACATTTTGAATTAGCGGAGTGGAGGTGTACCTCCCGGTACAGACCTCCCCCCCCCAAAAGTTCCTCCCGGGGTGACACATGAAATTGTTTGAAAACAAGGTAAAAGTTTTGATGTAGATATGGAGATTAATTGCCAAAAAAAATTTATAAGATTTTCTTAATTTGGTTTGATTTAGTTTCAAAATTTTGTTGTTGCAGATGAAGAATAGTTTTTAAGTTTGTAGAAGTAGAATTCTGAGGATAAACTTTTAATACTTAAAAGTGAAGAAAAATTTTGCAATGTCCACCAAATATTGCTGTTGAATTCCCGAGTGTAGTCATTGCTCATCGTAACTGTCCAAGTAGTTGATGTTGATGAAGTTGGATGGCCAGACCGGCCGTTGCAGCTTGCGTCCAAAGGAGGCCGCTCGGACCCCTCAAGTACCCTGAGATACCGCTCGCCCGCACTATGAGGGGAGCAGTGGTGTTGAAACACGCCGCGCCCGCGGTGAAGGAATACAGGCTGCGGGCAAGTAGCAGGACGTGCGCCGCACATCAGCCTAGGCCGGGAGGAGAGCTCCGGCTCGCCGTGCACATGTCGTCCTCGCTGGGGCCGAGGGGGCCCGTCCTCGAACCCAGCCGCGGCACAGCGCCGCGCGGCTGCGGGGGCACTGAAACATTTAAGCTAGGCGGCAGAATTGTGTTGGACCATCATGTTTCTTTTGAGGGCACAGGCATGTAGAGAGATTGAGGGGCCAGCGGCGTGCAGATATCCATGGCATTTCATCTAAGCCAGCCACTGTGTGTAGTGGAGCAGGAGACGGGAGCGTGGTAATGGCCGTGGCAAGGACAGGATGGCAGTTTAACAAATCGGGGGAGGTTTACAAGAAATGCTTAAATATAGAGAAATATAATAGAAGGAGCAGAAAGCCTTAAGAGTGGAACTCACAAAAAAAATATAACCTTCATATTCCTATCAAATTATATGAAGCAAGTTGACACAAAATTTACACCGGTTTCACCTGGGACAGGTGAACCCTAAATATCCTCTCGGTGGCTGGATTGCTTACTAACAATGTAACCGGCGTAAGAAAATCGAGAATGATGCATGGCCCATAAAATCTGGGGGCAAGCTTGCCCGCGGGAACAAAATTCTTGACCATCACCTGGTCACCTACCTTCAAAGTGGTGGGTCTCCGTCCACGATCATACTTTTCTCTAACCTTTTCATGAGATACCTTAAGATTGGCTTTAGCCTTCTTCCAAAGATCTTTAATATTATCCGGATCTATTGTCTCGGGTAGAATGTCACTCAGAGACCAAAGGTTAGAGAGCGGCGTGTTGGGAACAAACTTGAACATCAAGGAAGCTGGAGTGAACTTATGAGATTCATGAACCGCCGAATTCAAAGCAAAAGCTAACCAATGCAGCGACGTGTCCCACCTGGAATGATCTTCATGATGATAGGCAATAAGTGCGGACCTGAGATTACGATTAACCCGTTCAGCCAGAGATGGTTGAGGGTAATAAGCAGAAGTAGTTACATGAGAGATGGATAAGTCAAAACAGAATTTACGAAATAAGTTAGATGTAAAAGCCTTCGCATTATCAGATACAATATATTGGCACGGACCAAAAGAAGCAAAAACAGAATTTAAGCAAGTAATGGTAGACTGAGCGGTAGCCAGCTTAGTCGGAAATAACCAAGAAAATCTGGTAAAACCATCTACACACACAAGGATGAACTTGTTGGCATTACCCTTTGACTGGGGGAATGGTCCTACATAATCAATATACAGGCGTTCCATGGGGCGCGAGGCTTGCTGAGAAGACAAGAGGCCTACCTTGGTGGACATGGTCGGTTTACTAAGCAAACAGGATTTACAAGCCTTTACTAGTTCACGGATTTCACCGTCCATACTTTTCCAGATGAACATTTCACGAATCTTTTCACGAGTTTTAAAAATTCCAAGATGCCCTCCTAATGGGGTCTCATGATAATACTTGAAGATCATAGGTACAAGAACAGCTGGAACGACAACTTTCATCATCTTATCATGCCTCGAAGGGCAACATAGAACACCATTCCTCAGAACATAAGGGACAACATGTTCCCCAGAAGAAAGGGTTTCCATTATCGGAGCCAGCGTCGGATCTTCACGTTGGTATTTCTCGATATCCCTAAAGAGCATGGGAGCATATGTTAGGATGGCATTAACCTTAGATAGTATGGACTCGGAAGGTGATGAATTGTCGACCGGTTCGTGGGTCTCGACGTCGTTAGAAAACATACGGCTGAGTCCATCAGCAACAACATTTTCGGTACCTCTAATATGTCTAACATCAAACTGGAAGGCAGAAATACGGATGGACCAGCGGGCTATACGACCAGTACGACGCGGCCTACCTAAGACCCAGCTTAAGGCTTGATTATCTGTCTCCAGGTCGAATTTGACATGTTCCAGATAGAGACGGAACTTCTCTAAGGCGAATAAGACTGCCAAACCTTCGAGCTCATAGATGGAATACTTGGCTTCTTGAGCCGACAATGTCCTAGACGCATAGGCGATGGGGCGCCTCCCTAGTTCAGTCTCTTGAAGAAGGACTGCAGCTACCGCTGACGACGATGCGTCGGTTTGGACAATGAATTTCTTCGAGAAATCAGGCATAGCAAGTACAGGGGCATTACAAAGAGCTAATTTAAGGTCTTCAAAAGCGGCTTGTTGAGAAGGTCCCCACTCGAATTTGATGCCTTTCCTACGAAGAAGGTTTAAGGGCGCCGCTCTATTAGCGAAGTTAGGAATAAACTTCCTGAAGAAATTCACCATACCAATGAACCTGGCGATACCTTTAATGTCCTTGGGAGGTTTAAAATCACGGATGGCCTGTGTTCTAGAATGATCGACTGCTACACCATCAGGTGACACAATATGCCCTAGGAAAGACATAGAGGGCTTAGCAAAGGCAACCTTGGACAACTTGACAGTTAACCCAGCCTTACGAAGGCGATCGAGAACTTCTCGCAGATGATCTAGGTGTTCTTCTAAAGTCTCTGAAAATACGACGACATCGTCCAAGTAGTGATATAAGTACTCAAATTTGATGTCGGAGAAGACCCTATCTAGTAGCCTAGTGAGTACAGCTGCTCCCGTGGGGAGCCCGAAAGGCACGCGGTTGTATTCGTATAAATTCCAGTCCGTGGCAAACGCTGTAAGATGTTTAGACTCTTCGGCAAGGGGAATTTGATTATAGGCCTGATTCAAGTCCAAGATAGTAAAGAACTTGGCCTTACGAAACCATGAAAAACAAGAATGAAGGTCGGGAAGGGGCACAGATTGTAACACCTCCTTCCGATTGAGAGCCCTGTAATCAATGACAGGCCTGAAGCCTCCTTGGGGTTTCGGGACTAAAAAAATAGGCGAAGAATACGCTGACTTAGAGGGCCTAATAATACCGTCCTTCAACATCTGATCGATGATTTCTTTTAGAGCCTTCATTTTAGGTGGAGATAGCCTATAAGGTGGAAAACGGACAGGAATCGAATCCGTGACCTCAATTTTGTATTCAATAAGGTCAGTAACACCCAGAGTATCAGAGAACACCTCGGGAAACGACAGACACAATTTGCGAATGCTATCAGCCTGCTCCTCAGGTAGATGTCTAAGGTCTAACAACATCTCATCCTGGGTAGGCGAAATAGAAGAACATGATGCAGAATTACACTTTAATAGAGGGATATTACAATTAGAGGCAAATTTGAAAGTGCAAGACCTACTCTGAAGATCGAGCACAAGACCAGTGTGAGAAATAAAGTCCGCTCCCAATATAATGGGGCAAGACAAATGCTTGGCCACAAACAATTTAACTTTCCATGTGAATTGAAAAATACGAATTTTGACATATAAGGAACCGAGAATTTCTAATGGAGAGGAATTAGCCGAAACGTATTGGATCGCCGACAAACAATAGTTAGGAAGCTTACAAACAGATTTCAATTTTGAATACCAATCAGCCGAAATAATAGAACAAACACTACCTGAATCTAAGAGAGCTGTTATAGGCTCGTTATTTTACTCAATTTTGAGAAAGGGGACCGGTGCGGGGGTATCCGCCGCAATCCTAAGACACTCTTTGAGACCTTCAAAAGATGAATTTGAAAATTGCTCGTTCCCTGAATTTACAACCTGTTTACCAGGGGCTGAGTCTCGGGAAGATGGATTAGTCGACTCAGCCGAAGCCCCTAGTCACTTCTTATTATTGGCATAGGTGGAATTTGCACCAGAAGTTGAGCAGGAGGGGGTGCTATTCGAATTGGGACAATTCTTGGCGATATGTGAGAAAGCCCCACATTTAAAACAGCCTTGTGATGACCCGGCTCCATTCCTTGTCCCACTTGACTTGATCAGTGGACACTTGTTGCGCAGATGGTCAGGCGACCCGCAAGCATAACATTTACGGGGATTGACTGGTCGGCGAGGAGGAGGCCGAGTATTACTAAAGGAAGGCGGGGGTTCTTTAGCGACACGCAAAGAATCGGCGTATCTAACTCCTTCCGCTGAGACGGTCAATGCTTCAAGTTCAGAGAAAGTTTGCGGGCACGCCGCGAAACACAAATATGACCTGTAGGGTGGTGAAATCCCTTCCACAATAGCTTGTACAATCTGATCCTCAGGGAAATGAAGAGCAAACACCCTAGTATAAAACTTAATGTCCTGTATGAAATCAGCCAAGTTTTCATCCAGGCGTTGTACACAGTAATAGTACTTCTGAATAAGGGAGGACCTGGCCCTAGCCGGGATGAAGTTAGCTAGCAAATGGGCATGGAAATCCTCAATAGATGATTGCTCGGCAATGGCTCTTACGATTTTATCTGAGAGAATACCAATAGCATACGGATAGATAATTTGCAAAATTTGACATGGAGAAAGAGAAAACACAAGGGCATGATCCTGAAATTCAACTAGAAATCTTAAAAAAGAAATTACATCACTGGTGGTATTAACGGAAAACTTAGAGATACCTCTGAGCAACATTGCCAATGGATGAGGCAAGCTGCTAAACCCGGGTGACATAGTAGGTAAAGGTTTCAATGGCAAGGAAGTTAATTCAGAACGGATGTTACTCAATGATGCACGACGTTCAGATTCGTTGTCCAATGGGGCAGGGATAGTTTGAGCAGCAACGGTTATCCTATTAACTTCTCCCTTGGGAGGCGCTTCCTCACTACCTGCATTCACTGTGGTGGGTAGATCGCTTTTGGGAGGAACCTCCCCTGTTAACAATTGAGTGACCTTGCTAGATAATTCAGACATATTTTCAAGCAGCGAACTAGCTTCCTTCTTCTGAACGTCATTCAACTTTAGAGACAACAGATCGTTAACCCTATTCGAAAAATGATATAGCCTAGCTTGCACACGCTTAATTTGATTAGGAGAAGGATCATTTTCATCAAAAAAACTAACTACAGAAGCTAGCCCAGTAATATTCTCCGTGATCTTGGAAAGAGAGTCGTCAATTTCTTTCTCTCCCAAATTGGGGATGGAAATGGGCAAATCTAGGGACTCTCTAAGCTTGTTTGTGTCTACTGCAACCGTGCCTCCAGATTGTACATTTCTAATAGTCAATTCATAGATCAACTCCTCCTTGCGCAAATAGTTAAGATGGAGAACATCGCGAGGGCCGGGCATGGTGACAGAACAATTTTGAAAAACTCAAAAAATTCCAGCAACTGGGAAAATAGTTAGAGTTCGGAACAAACAATGTTTAGCCGTCAAAAGGGGCTAAATTGAGACCCATTCAACCACGCTCTGCTACCACTTGTTACGGAGCTTTTCCGTGGTAGGTAGAGGTGAAAGAAGGTGCGGGTGTGAATAGGTCTCCAGCTACGAAAGCAAAATTAATTTAAAATTTAACAAGGTTATATTTTCTTTTCAAAAACAAAAAATAACAAGCATGGCAGGTACAAAGTAGCAAGTCAAAAAGGGTAGTTACAATATTTACAGGAATTGGGCTTCGCGCCCTGATTTTACACAGCTTGGGCAATCAGCTCAGTTTTACCCCAAACACAAGTTTTAACAGAGGGGCAGAAAACCCCATTCATACCTAGGAGCCCTTGCTCCAAATTACACAGAAAAGCCTCCACGAGGCATACAACACTTAATTTTCAAAATAGCCACTCGCTCTCAAAATTTAAGCCTCTCCCAGGCCACACCAAACTCCACCTTCAAGTTGTCCTCACTGGACATAGACACAGGGGTAAAATACCCAACCTACTGAGGTCTATTAAATAAAAATGGGCAATTACATGACCTCTAAAATAACAATTTGAGAGGAGGCGATCTTGCACTCCTAATACACTTGTTTTAAAAAAACCTAATCTGGCTCTAGGCCACTAATGCAAGGGCTAATCCCATACTACCGAGGTGACTTTAGAAAAGAGCAATTTGTTTTACATTAACGAAGAATAGGTTGAGAAAATAAGTTCACCTCAAGACAATGTGAGTGGGAGCTCGAGAGGGTTAGCACTCTCTATCCCAATATGCAGCTTAAAAGAGAATAGAAGAAAAGATCGTTACATTTTAGGAAAAGGTTACATGGAGGAACGCTTCGCACCCGCCCCGAGAGTTAAACTGCTGAGCTAGCAAAGAAAGAATTTATTAATCGGCCATTACCTTATTGATGACCGCTGCCGAGGAAAGAGGCGCTTCCCGCCTCCTGCTATGCACTTTATACACTGAAAGATGGAACAGAAGTGGCCCGGAGACCCTAAAATCAGCAGTTTATATCCTCTCGCGGAAGGTTCTAGGCGTTAGGGGAATGAAAACACCCTCCCACAAACTTTTTATTGGCTCGGGTACAGAAACATATCCAAGTTGGGGGAAGATACATCGGATTGGTCGGAAATAACTCAAAGAAATTCAGGATTGGTTAAATGCAAAACAAGGGGAAAGAGAGGGGTATACAGCCAACTTAAACAATAACTGAAAACAAATTTAGCAAAGACAAACATTTGAAATAAAAATTTCTCCAACAAAGTAGTTCTTTGACTTCGCACTAGGTTGCACTATTGTTGATTTTCAGTAGTGTCCTCTAGAAGAGAAAGTTCACACTTCTTACTTCAAGCGAAACAAAAACACATCACAAATGACACAGTTCAAAAACTCAAAGTTTTCCATGTGGTGACATCTTCAGAGAAAGTAGAGAATTAATAGCGTAGATAAAGTTCAGACTTCCTCCAGCAGAGGAGTTTCAACTGGCGCACATTTTGAATTAGCGGAGTGGAGGTGTACCTCCCGGTACAATAATAATAATAATAATAATAATAATAATAATAATAATAATAATAATAATAATAATAATAATAATAATAATAATAATAATAATAATAATAATAATACCTCTAAGCAACTTCATAAATCGGAATACCAGCGTATATCGCCACACCTCACAAGTCATAATAATAACAAGAAGAACACCACCTACTAATCGAGTTTGATATTTTCACTATTCACCCATGGGTTTAGAGAACTGTTTCCAAGTCATACTAGTCCCTTACACACACGCATCAGCAGTTCTCATCCTAACTCCTCCAACTATCAAATATACCCACATCATTTGCTCGTTACATAAATAAGAGAAACTATGTTGCTTGCAGTAGTATTCCTGACGGACGGTCCAACCCAACACCTTGCCCTTGTTTTTTAACACCAGTTAAGAACACTGTATAATCTCCTGGCTCTTCCTTGTTGTCTCCCCTTACCTGAATATCATTAACTCGTACCACGTTCAGATGCATCCTCCTTGCCGGCGCAGCTGTTCTTTCTACCATAAGCCGTATTGGTATTGAGAGTTTGTATTTCATGTGATATGATGCCATCTGGTGTCGCACTTGTCCTCCATGAGCGGTCAGGTTTCTTATCTGTGCATCATGCTAGTATATAAAACAACCACCTTCGCACCAACAGTATAGTGTTGCTACTTGACGAGCGAGCGAGTTGGCTGTGCGGTTAGGAGCATGCAGCTGTGAGCTTGCATCTGGGAGACACTGGGTTTGAACCCCAATGTCGGCAGCTCTGAAGATGGTTTTCCGTGATTTCCCATTTCCACATCAGGTAAATGCTCCGGTTGTATCTTAATTAAGACCAGGGCCGCTTCCTTCCTATTCCTACGCCTTTCCTATTCCATCATTGCCGTAAGACCTATCGGTGTCGGTGCGATGTAAAAAGCAAGCACCTTGATGTTTGGTGCAATCCTGAGGCATATTTAGCTCGGTACACAGAATGTTAAGATCCTTATGTTAATATGAAACACCCCGTATACGAGAATCTGTCTTGGCAGCATGTGCTCATTTTTTAAGTGACTGTACATGGTTCATGTCTTTTGTCACTATATGAAATCAGCATTATTTTTAATTACATCTGGTACTTTATTGAATATTATTTTGTTACAAGTGTGAAGATTGACCCTGATGCTGATGAAAATTCTTGGAGTCTTGACATTGGCGACAGTAATATAATTCACTCGGAGGTAGCCATCATTGCTGAAACGGGACCAGTGGATATTGGCTCGAACAACGTCATTGAAGAGCGAGCAGTTATCGTTAACAGGTAAGAAACTGGGGCCATACTCTGAAAGATTCAGTTACAAGCTTGGAGGAGGTTATGTATGGAAACCTGCCAGTTGTAGAAGTCCCTGAGTGCTGGGTCAGAAACGGAAATTTGCAGATGGTAGTCGTTGTGATAACAACATTAACATCTCACTATCTTCTCTCTGGCCCCTCTTCACATTGTCGCTCTCCACTTAGAGTGCTTATAGCAAAAAGTTTTACATCGCTACCAATATAATTAATAAATAGGTCACTAATCGCACTGTGGACGAACGTTACTCTCATTTAAGACTTCTTAATGGTTCTTGGCGGTTACTGTTAGTGACAGGGATAGGTCAGAGAAGGGCCTCTCAAACGCCCTAAATCTCACGCGTGCAAACCGAGGTGCAGAGGCTCCGTACACTGTGCATCGGTCCGACTCGGCTCAACTGGGCTTGACTCGGATGTTGTAGTGTGCTGAGAGCGACGAAGCGTTCGGTGATATCCGGCTTGTTTATCAGTGAAATAGATCTGCGCAGGACAACAGCATAATAATGGAGCAAACTGTTTCAAGAAAAGTAATGATGTCCGGAAGCACATTTCAATCGAACTGGGAACTTCCGTATTTTTTCTCAGTTATGACGATAAAGCCAAATGCTTAAACTGCGGGACAATAATTACGTGATCGTCAAAATGATCTATTCTTCAATACTCAATTGCTCGAGTTCTACCAGAATTTTTGAAGGAAGATTTTCCTAAGCTGCATTGAAATGTTCAAACAAAATTGAAAGGAGAGTTTTAGCACCGGTGACATTGTCCCATACAAGAGTGTCTCCGCTCACCTTACATAAACATTTCGCTGTGAGAGGAGAATCAGCGGGGAAGGTGAAGAAGGCGGAGACAGGCCGAACGGATGGAACAGGTTTAGAGAAAGAGGAGTGGGGGTCTACACTCCGTTCAACTTAGGGAAGTCGTCTCCTGCACCTTGCGCCGTGCAATGCTCCGGCGCATGCACCCAGAGAGGCCCTGGGTTAGAGTTTGGCAGGTCATACGGTGACTGTTATAATTACAACAGGTTGTGTCAAAATTACTGATAATAATCATTCGATTTTTATGTTTGACACAATTACTAATAGTGACTGGATATGTCTGTTTGAAAATCGCAAAACGCAGTAATCATGTTCATCGCAGTGTCAGTGGCAGCGTTTAAATGTAGGAACGGGAGAGAAAGTAGGGAATGGAATCACTTATCAAGGGTAATGTTCAATAAATTTCAAAGTTCCTTGAAATCGTTTAAAAGAAGGCTTGGTAAGCACGTGAAAGGGAATTTGCCACCTGTGCGACAGCTCTAAATGATGATCAATGATGACTGTTTGATTGATTGATTGATTGATTGATTCATTCATTCATTCATTCATTGACTCATCTTAATTTCATAACAGTGATATTTTTAGATTAGATTCAAGATTAAACAATCATTATTTTAAAAAGCCATATCTTTCTCATTAGCTGTAGGCTAATTGTCTTACTAGGGTTCCTACCCCGCTACAATAATAATAATAATAATAATAATAATAATAATAATAATAATAATAATAATAATAATAATAATAATAATAATTGGTCCCGGGTATCTGTGGAACGCAGATATGAAAGAAGGTGCCGGGATGAATGGGTCTAACTACAGAGTCAACGTTAATTTAAAATTTTAACAAAAGTTATATTTTCCAGAAAACAATAAATATTTGATTTAAAACAAAACTTAGAAGAACCGCAGATTTCAGAATTTTAACACTCTTGGGCTACAAGATCCTAGTTTTACAATTTTGAGCTCCTAGCTCAACATTACAAAACACCAATTTGTTCAAATGGCAGAAATACCCTAATACGTGGAGCACTTGCTCCTAATTACAATATCAAGCCTCCCAGAGGCATTCTTACAATACTTGAACAGAGCTGATGTGCTCTCAGTGTTCCCAGCCTACTCAAAGCAACACAATGTGAAAATCTAATAATTACTGGCGTTACCAGGCACTATTTACAAATAACAATCTTATTACACAGAGGTATCTAGTACCCAACCTACGGGGACTTCGTGAAAAAGAACAGGTTCAATAAACGGCCCAAGTACAACTGGAACGGAGTCAAAGATTGAGCTCCCAAAAAGAAATTTACCAAGCTCGATAGCTGCAGTCGCTTAAGTGCGGCCAGTATCCAGTAATCGGGAGATAGTGGGTTCGAACCCCACTGTCAGCAGCCCTGAAGATGGTTTCCCATTTTCACACCAGGCAAATGCTGGGGCTGTACCTTAATTAAGGCCACGGCCGCTTCCTTCCCATTCCTAGGCCTTTCCTATCCCATCGTCGCCATAAGACATATCTGTGTCGGTGCGACGTAAAGCAAATAGCAAAAAAAAAAGAAAAAGAAATTTAAAAACCTATAGGGCACTTGGCCAAAGAAACAGGGGCTAATCCCAAACTACTGATGTTGCACGGATGGAGATAACTTTAATACATTGTAGAAACAAATGCGGAACCTCAAACCAAGATGAAGGAGAGCTCGAGATGGTATATCACTTACTATCCCCGATTTACAGTTAAAAATTTTATGAAGTTTTTACATAAGCAACAGAAAATTACATTTTAGGTAAGTAGGTTACATTTTAAGGTTTCGGACCTATCCCTCAGGTTAAACTGCGGAGCTAGCAAAGGTTGAAGATGTTAAGTGGTCATACCTTGTCGGAGTACTGCTATCTGATGAAAGAGGCACCTTCCACCTCCTGCTTCACACACACACACTTAGTTAGATATTGATCAAGTGGCCAAGAGACATATTAAAATCCGCAGTTTATAAACCCTCGGGGAACGTTCGAGAACTTTCCTGAATAATCAAGACACACCCACAGAATTTTATTGGAGGATACAAAAGTTACACACAAAATCGAAGAACAAACCCGTGATCGGTTGGAAATTAATTCCAGAAATTCTGGATTGGCTAAATTCAAAGCTGGCGGAAATATAAGATAAATATTGCCAACCCACAAATGAACGAAATTTAGTAAAGAAAAAACTTATGAATACAAAATTTCATCAAAAAAAGTTCCTTCACTTCGCATGATCATAGTGGCATCTATAAAAGAATGTCCACACTTCTTGATACATGGTAAACAAAACACGTAGAATTTTATACAGTAATGGAAACTTCACAATCACAAAATTAAGAAGGTGACATCTTCTGAGGAAAAGTTTAAGTAGGTTTAGTTCCAAGTTCGGTGTTTCTCCTGTAGAGGAGGTTGTATTGGCGCAAGACTTAAATGAGCGTCGTAGGGGTGTACCTCCCGGTACAAACCTCCACCCACCAAATGTCCTTCCAAGGGGTGACACAGAGGAATGGTGAAAAATATATTATTTAACTTTGAAGAAATTTTTTTTGAATTAGTCAGGTAGCAATTCGTTAAACTTCAGCTTTGGAGTGTCTTTGTTGCTGCAGAATGTGAAACAAATATAACTATTTTTGACGGCAAGTCCTGCCGCCGCTGCCGACATCCAGTTGAGGTCGCCCGGACCCCTCAAGTACCCTCAGATAACCTCTCCCGCTACTATGAGGGGGGTAGTCGTCGGTGAAGAACGCCGCAGATCAGAATTATATGTACAGTCCCCAGATGAATTGGCGGTAGGGGCGCCGCACTTCAGCCTTTGCTGGGAGATGGACTCCGGCGCGCCGTACACAGGTAGACATCACGGGAGTGGAGTGGGCCCGTACCCCACCTCAGCGGCGGTACGGCGACGAACGGCTGCGTTGTCACTGAAACAGTAAGATTTCGGAGACAGAAAGGTGTTGTTAGAGACTGGAGAATAGAGGGTACGATCTTTATTGGTGATGCTGAGGGCCGGGCGGCGTAAAAGATTGTTCTTGCCACAGAGTGGATATGCAGAAGGCGGGGGCTTGGTAATGGCCACTCAGGAATGGACAGCAGGAAAATCGGAGGGAAAGATCGTACACTTAGTATACAGATAAGATAATACAACCAATGTGCAGAAGGCCTTAGATTTAAAGAAAACATAACCTTCCAAGCTCCTGCCAACGTTCAGCTGCAATCAACAAAAAATGAACTATACAGGTTTCATTTGTGAGATGTGGACCCTAAAGATCTTCTCGGTTGCTGGATTGCTCACCAATAATGTAACAGGAGTCAGGAAATATAAAATGATGCACGGCCCATGAAGTCTGGGGGCAAGCTTGCCCGCGGGAACAAAGTTTTTAACCAGGACTTGATCTCCTACTTTTAGATTGGTGGGTCTCCGTCCAAGATCATATCTTTCCCTAAACGTTTCATGAGAAACTTTGAAATTGGCCTTAGCCTTATTCCATAGATCTCTGATATTATCGGGATCTATTGTCTCTGGTAGAATATCATTAGGTGACCAAAGGTTAGAGAGCGGCGTGTTAGGCACAAATTTAAACATCAAGGAAGCAGGAGTGAACTTATGATATCCATGAACCGCCGAATTCAAAGCGAAGGCCAACCAATGCAGGGATGTATCCCACCCGGAATGATATTCATGATGAAATGCGATGTGCGCCGATCTCAGATTACGATTGACCCGCTCAGCCAGCGAAGGTTGAGGATAATAGGCTGATGTAGTTACATGTGAGATTGACAGATCAAAACAGAATTTACGGAAGAGATTGGAGGTAAATGCCTTAGCATTATCAGAAACTAAGTATTGATACGGACCAAAAGAAGCAAAGATGGTATTCAATCAAGAAATGGTGGACTGAGCGGTAGCCAGCTTAGTCGGAAATAACCAGGAAAATCTTGTGAAACCATATACACACACAATAATGAATTTGTTGGCATTCCCCTTAGATTGGAGAAGGGTCCTACGTAGTCGATATAGAGGCGTTCCACGGGGCGCGACGTTTGATGAGAAGACAATAGACCTAGCTTAATGGACAAGGTGGGCTTACTAAGCAAACAAGATTTACAAGCCTTTACCAATTCACGAATTTCACCGTCCATACCTTTCCAAATAAACATCTCTCGGATCCTTTCTCGAGTTTTGAAGATGCCTAAATGCCCTCCTAATTGGGTCTCATGGTAGTACTTGAAGATCATGGGTACAAGAACAGCTGGAACCACAACATTCATCTTCTTATCATGCCTCGACAGGCAACATAAAACCCCATAACTCAATACGTAAGGGACGACATGTTCCCCAGAAGAAAGTGTTTCCATAATACGGACCAGCACAGGATCTTCACTTTGATATTTTTCAATATCTCTAAACAACATGGGGGCATCAGTTAGAATGGCATTTACACCTGGACTTACGGCCTCGGGAAGAGAAGAACCATCTTCCACCTCGGAGGTCTCCACATCATGGGCGAACATGTGGCTTAATCCATCCGCAACAACATATACGAAGGAGAATAAGGACCTCTTTCTGATGATCTAAGTGTTCCTCAAAGATCTCAGAAAATACGACGGCATCAGCAAGATAATGGTATAAGTATTCAAATTTGTTGTCGGAGAAGACCCTATCTGGAAGTCTCGTTAGCACAGCTGCCTCCGTAGGGAGCCCGAAAGGCACGCGGTTGTACTCATACAAGTTCCAATCCGTGGCAAACGCTGTGAGATGTTTGGATTCTTCGGCTAGAGAGATTTGACTGTACGCCTGATTAAGGTCTAAGATAGTAAAGAACTTAGCTTTCCGAAAACATGAAAAACAAGAGTGAAGGTCGGGAAGAGGCATAGATTGTAACACCACCTTCCGATTTAATGCCCTATAGTCAATCATAGGCCTGAAGCCACCTTGGGGTTTCGGAACCAGGAGAATAGGCGATGAATACGCCGACTTAGAGGGTCGAATAATACCATCTTTTAGCATTTGATCGATGATCTCCTTGAGAGCCTTCATTTTAGGTGGAGATAACCTATAATGTGGAAACCTAACGGGGATCGAATCCGTAACCTCAATCTTGTATTCAATAAGGTCATTAACACCAAGAGTATCGGAGAAAACATCCGGAAACGACTGATACAACTTACGAATACTCTCAGCCTGCTCCTCAGGTAGATGTCTAAGGTCTAACAACATCTCATCCTGGGTATGCGAAACAGTTAAACATGACACAGAACTACATCTAAGGAAAGGAATTTTACAATTACTAGCAAATTTGAAAGTGCACGGTTTGCTCTGAATGTCGAGCACTAGACCAGTAAAAGACATGAAATCCGCTCCCAATATAATGGGGCAAGACAAGTGCTTAGCCCCAAACAGTTTTACCTTCCAAGTGAATTTATAAATACGAATTTTGGCAAAGATAACACCTAAAATTTCTAAAGGAGAGGAATTACCCGAAGTGCATTGGACCAAAGACGAACAATAATCAGAAATTTTACAAATAGACTTTAATTTAGAGTACCATTCAGCCGAAATAATAGAACAAACTCTCCCAGAGTCTAATAGAGCAGTCAGCGGTTCATTTTTCAACTCAATTTTGAGAAAAGGTACCAGTGCGGGGGTCTCCGCCGCAATCTTAAGGCATTCTTTGGGGCATTCAAGTACGGAGTTAGAAGAACTTCTACCTTGTTCCGAACCTGAGCTTTCGGACGGTTTAATAGGAGCTGAGCCTGGAAAAGATGAACACACTGACTCAGCCGGAGATACTAGTCATTTCCTATTATTTGAGTTGGTGGAGGTAGGGCCAGAAGTTGAACAGGACGGGGTGCTATTGGCATTAGGGCAGCTCTTGGCGAGATGATTAAATGATCCATACTTGAAACATCCTTGTGATGACCCTGCTCCATTCTTTGTCCCATTGGATTTTATTACTGAGCACATGTTACGCAGATGGTCTGCCGACCCACAAGCATAGCATTTTCGGATGTTGAAAGTTCGGCGAGGTTGAGGCCGATAATGACTCGAAGACGGAGGGGCTCCTTAGCGACTCGTAGGGTGTCGGCGTACCGCACTCCTTCGGCTGAGACAGCCGTAGCTTCTAACTCAGCAAAAGTTTGCGGACGCGACGCAAAACACAAATATGACCCGTGGGGTGGTAAAATCCCTTCCACAATGGCCTGCACAATTTGGTCTTCTGGGAAATGAAGAGCAAATACCCTTGTGTAAAACTTCATATCTTGGATGAAGTCTGCCAAGTTTTCATCCAGTCGCTGTACTCTGTAATAGTACTTCTGTATTAGAGAGGACATTGCCCTAGCTGGAATGATATTAGCTAGCAGATGGGCGTGGAAGTTTTCTATAGATGATTGTTCAGCAATTGCTCTGGCTATTTTATCCGATAGGACACCTATGGAGTAAGGGTAAATAATTTGAAGAATTTGACACGGGGAAAGAGGAAACACTACAGGGTGATCTTGAAATTCAACTAAAAACCTTAAGAATGCAATGACATTATTAGTGGAATTAATCGAAAACATAGAAATTCCTCTAAGCAGCATAGCCAAAGGTTGAGGCAAACTACTAAAGCCAAGTGACGTAACAGGTAACGGCCTAGGGGTGAAGAGGCTTAAAAGACAGCGTTATTAAAAAAGAATGGTGGAAATGAGGTACGACGATCAGACTCATTTCCTAATGGGGCAGACGTCTGTTGAGTAGCCACAGACTTTCTACTTTCTTCCCCTTTGGAAGAATCCTCCTCATTAGCTATGTTTACAACCGTGGCTTGGTCGCTTTTAGGAGGAACTGTCCCAGTTAACAATTGACTAACTTTACGGATATTTTTATAGATGATCAACTAAATTGCTCGCATCCTTAGCATGATCTTCCTTTAGATTTAGAAACAATAGATCGCTCACCCTGTTATAAAACTGGAAAATCTTGCCTGCACTCTCTTTAGTTGGTTTGGATATGGATCACTTACTTCAAAAAAGCTAACTACAAATGCTAACTCAGTAGTGTTGTCGTTGATAGTGGAGAAAGCCTCATCAATATATTTCTCTCCCAAAGTTGGGATACTAATAGGCAATTCAAGGGATTCCTTAAACTTGGTGGAACCGGCCGCAAAAGTGCCTCCAGGTGGAACATTTCCAATAGCTAATTCATAAATCAATTCCTCCTTGCGCACGTAGCAGGGATGGAGGACTTCGCGAGGGCCGGACATGATGACAGAAACTTTACAATTTAGAAAGTACGAAAAGAAAATTCCAGCGACTGAGAAAATTGTTAGAGTACAAATCGAATCTTATGTCTAGCCGTCAAAAGGGGCTTAATTGAGACCCATTCAACCACGCTCTGCTACCACTTGTTCCGGGGTATCTGTGGAACGCAGAGGTGAAAGAAGGTGCCGGGATGAATGGGTCTAACTACACAGTCAACGTTAATTTAAAATTTTAACAAAGGTTATATTTTCCAGAAAACAATAAACATTTGATAACTTTTCACTTAGTGAATTTACAAAGACATAGCAATTTAAAAACAAAACTTAGAAGAATCGAAGATTTCAGAATTTTAACACTCTTGGGCTACAAGATCATAGTTTTACAATTTTGAGCTCCTAGCTCAATATTACAAAACACCAATTTGTTCAAATGGCAGAAATACCCTAATACGCGGAGCACTTGCTCCTAATTACAATATCAAGCCTCCCAGAGGCATTCTTACAATACTTGAAAAGAGCTGATGTGCTCTCAGTGTTCCCAGCCTACTCAAGGCAACACAATGTGAAAATCTAATAATTACTGGCCTTACCAGGCACTATTTACAAATAACAAATTTATTACACAGAGGTAACAAGTACCCAACCTATGGGGCCTTAGTGAAAAAGAACAGGAGCAATAAACGGCCCAAGTGCAACTGGAATGGATTCAAAGATTGACCTCCTAAAAAGAAATTTAAAACCTATGGGGTAATTGGCCAAAGAAACAGAGGCTAATCCCAAAATACTGAGGTTGCACGGATGGAGATAACTTTAATACTGTCCCCGAATGGGTCTGTCAGCGAGATAGAGACACCCCAGGGGTGCTCAGTTCGATGACCGTAAGCTCAGAAAAATATATAAAAAGTGGCAGGATTTGCATAGGGTTCGGAAATAAGCATGTTCAAAATGTAGAACAAATAATACACATTTATTGATGAAAATGAAATATTAGCCATCCTAACAGCTACGATAATGGAAATGATCGCTACTTTACGTAATTACTGTGGCTCTTGATGTAACAAAGAAAATGCAAACAAATGGGATGTTGCACGTAACTAATCTTCCCTACCATTCTAACAGAGTGTTTTAACATCATATTGTATTTCCTCGTTTCAGAATTATTAATTTAGTAATTTAAAGTTGAATTAAATTTTCAATGAAAACAAAAATATGAGGTTTCACTATCATTCCACGAACAATCTGAAAAATTGAATTAATTTTAATTAAGTGTATGATAAAGTAATATTCGAGATTAATTAATTTCATATCATGATAATAAGAATGAAATCCTGTCTATTAAAAAATTTATTGACTTAAAAATATGAAGAGTTGAATTTGCCTTTATTTTCTACAAGTCGACTCGAGACGTCGGATATGTCTGTTCACGTCTTCTCACATATCTCTTTGTGAGAACTAAGAATAAACTTATAATCACTTGGTCATTAACTGGACAAAAATAGTTAACATCATGACCTACGAAAATCGACATATGAAGTCCCGTCTGAATCAATTAACACTATCAAATTATCGCATATCAGCACACAATAAGTACATAGAAAATAAGTGTCTTACAGCTAAGAAATCTCTACATCTACTACTAACTACAGAAAATATCAAAGAAGTAAATATCTACAATATTTACACATCATAAAGTGTCAATCAAACTTGCCACTCTCCTATAACATGTTCCCTTGCGTTCAGAAGATAAAGTCACCACGTGAGTACGAAATAATACTCTGAAGAATGAGCATGTCTGGTTTCGAACTGAATATTATTAACATATTTACTGAGGATCTGCTCACAAGGCCTAAGGTCTTCCAATAAATTTCCACGTACCTTAACTCGGAATTATTGACTTTTACGAACACTGTTAGGATATTTCCTCGAATTATGGAGTACATCGATTAACATGGACTTGTCTTTATCATCAGGAGACACTATAATCTCATCTAGACCTCATAACGTCTCGAAGATTCCATACTTTCCTTATATCCTGATCAACATCAGGCACAAAAATATTGCAACATTAACATGTGAAAATCTCAGTTTCATGAAGATTCATATCGTACATACAAAATTCTCACAAATCACACGCACAGTGTATCATAACGACGACCCTAACTCGTCGTAATCCATTAACACTCATGTGTAGCCATAAAAACCATATGGAACTATCATCGTCCAAAATACGTCATATCCTCCTGAAATTCGTCCCGATGATTAACTAATCCCACAATAATCCCATACAATTATGCAAGTATTCTAAATGATACTTACACACGATTCGGAATTAATATCCTAATGACACGCTATCATAAATGTAAGGTACAAGTAAAAATCCTAATTCCATGAAAATGTGAAAAATATCAGAAAAATATCACCTAAATAAATTCGTCAGACACATATCAGCTCATTATCATAATGAAATTCGTACTATAAGAAAGGATGGTTTCGATAACACATGGATCGCTTTAACTGAACCATCATCGTCAAGCTCGTTAACACGTGGTCATGAACCAAGTAAGTCTGCAAAGTAAGCAGCATGTCCTATCTTACATCTAGAAAAACATCCAGTGAAAAGTCGTGAAATAAATCTACTAGATCTTTTAGAAGAAAATCTAAGAAAAGATAATAGTAGAAGTAAAGAGCTACATAGAACAGATATAGATAAGACGTAGTCCACTTAACTTATGCAGATGCCTTCACATCTAGAAGTCTATGCATTTCGTCGCTGCTGACGGCGGTCGATGGCCTAAAACTTCATGGTGAAACACATGGAGTCCATGACACGAAATTCCATCTTCTCCAGGCGATGATAACGGAGAGGTCCTCTTTCACGTTCACTCGTGAGGTAGCTGAAACTTGTACAGATGAATTAAAATAGTAGAAATCCTTTAACGACGTCCACGGAGTAACAGTAGATCGCAGGTCAAGAGCATTTCAGCATGTGAGCATGGGTACTTGTCAGCATGTGAGAGCTTGTACTAATATGACTTGCCTTAAATATTGTGCATGGACCTCGTGGTCGGAAGTGAAGTCAACTCAAGTACTGAATTCTTCTAGGGTTAGACTACATAATTTTTACCATCATTCTAGCCGAAATACCATTAAAATTAAAAAAATTCAGTCTTTGATTCTTATGTTTCACACGTGATATTACTAACACAGTTCAGTAAAATATGATCCATGAGCACTTTCATAATTATGCGTGTCACGCCATTAATGATATTATAAATATTTCATTTCTCTCCGATTGATGTAATTGCAGGTGACACACACTGGTTAGTTTTTTTCTCGTCCACTTTTAATTTTATTATTTTTTGTTGATCGTTTAGCCACCCTCTTCATGTCAGAAACTGGTTTCCTATCACTGAGCCAAGGCCGCGCGCGCCTCTCGCCGACAATGCGACCCTAGTAGCAGACTAACCCATATTCAGTCAGGTGTGACGGTCACATCACATTGTAGAAACAAATGCGGAACCTCAAATCAAGATGAAGGGGAGCTCGAGATGGTGTATCACTCCCTATCCCCGATTTACAGTTAAAGATTTTATAAAGCTTTTATAAGCCGGCAGAAAATTACATTTTAGGTAAGTAGGTTACATATTAAGGATTCGGACCTATCCCCCGGGTTAAACTACGGAGGTAGCAAAGGCTGAAGATATTAAGTGGCCATACCTTGTCGGAGTACTGCTGTCTTATGAAAGAGGCACCTCCCGCCTCCTGCTTCACACACACACACACTTAGTTAGATGTTGATGAAGTGGCCAAGAGACATGAAAATCCGCAGTTTATAAACCATTGGGGAAGTTTCGAGGCCTTTCATGAATATTCAAGGCGCACCCACAGAATTTTATTGGAGGATAAAAAGTTACACACAAAATCGAAGAACAAACCCGTGATTGGTTGGAAATTAATTACAGAAATTCTGTGTTGGGTAAATTCAAAACTGGCGGAAAGAAAAGGTAAATATTGCCAACCCACAAATGTACGAAATTTAGAAAAGAAAAAACTTATGAATACAAAATTTCTTCAAAAAAGATCCCTCACTTCGCACCAGCGTGCATGATCATAGTTTCTTAGCAGTGACATCTATAAGAGAATGTCCACACTTCTTGATACATGGTAAACAAAACACGTAGAATTTTATACAGTACTGGAAACTTCACAATCACAAAATTTAGGAGGTGACTTCTTCTGAGGAAAAATTTAAGTAGGTCTAGTTCCAAGTTCGGTGTTTCTCCTGTAGAGGAGGTTTTATTGGCGCAAGACTTAAATGAACGTCGTACAATAATAATAATAATAATAATAATAATAATAATAATAATAATAATAATAATAATAATAATAATTGTACCGGGCGGTACACCCCTACGCCGCACTTTTAAGTCTTGCACCAATAAAACCTCCTCTACAGGAGAAACCCTGAACTTAAAAACTGGACCAACTTATAAGTTTTCTCAGATGTCACTACAGTATTTCTTTCATGGGGAAGTTTCCTGAACTGTGTACATTTCTACTTGTTTCGTTTTCCGTTCTGCAAGAAGTGTGGACATTCTGTCACAGATGTCTCTGCTAAGAAAAATTAGGATCATGCACCCTGGTGCGAAGTGAAGGAACTTTATTGAAGAAATTTTGTATTCATAAGTTTTTCTCTTTACTAAATTTCGTTCAATCATTTGTGGGTTGGCAATATTGATCTTTTCTTTCCGCCGGTTTTGAATTTAGACAATCCAGAATTTCTGTAATTAATTTCTGATCGATCATGTCTTTCTTCTTCGACTTTGTGTGTATTTTCAAGACTGACCAATAAAGTAAGAGGGTGTGGCTTGATTATTCATGAAAGGTCTCGAACTTTCCCCGAGGGTTTATAAACTGCTGATTTCCACGTCTTTTGGCCACTTGATCAGGTCTTCAGTAAGGTAATGGCCGTTTAACGTCTTTATTTTTGCTAGCTCAGCAGTTTAACCCGCGGGAAAGCTCCGAAACCTTTACCATGTAACATATCTTTATAAACATATACATTTTTGCCGGCTTATGTAAAAACTTAAGTAAATCTGTAACTGTAATTCGGGGACAGATAATGATTTACCCTCTCGAGCTCCCTTCATTTTGGTTTGATGTGACTAGGTTTTGGGTAACTGATCTCTTCGATAATGTTTAAATTTCTTTCTTATACAGTTCACCTCCATAGTCTGGGAATAGCCCCTGTGTCATCGGCCTAGTGCCTTTTAGGTTCTAAGGATGCTTTTGTAGGAGTGCAAATACTCACCTCCATTCCTTTTGGTTTTTCGGGCCATTTACTTAACCTGTTCTTTTACGTTAAGGCCCAGTAGGTTGGGTACAAGATACCCACGTTTCATTTTGTAAGTTGTGCCTTGATGGCAATTAATTGTAAAGTCTGGTATTGCCTTTAATAGGCTTGAAAAACTGAGAGCGGGTCAGCTCTTTTAGGTATAGGAAAAGTGCCTCTGGGAGGCTTGACATTGTCATTTGGGGAGCAAGTGCTCCATGGTATTAGGGGATTTCTGCCCTTAAGTAAGGTTGTAAATTGGAGCCGAGAGCTCTGGAAATGTAATGCGAGGGGCTGGAAGCCCGGATTACTAAACTGTCACTAAATCGTGTACGTACTTGCATCGTATAAACTTTGTCATTGCACCTGGTATGTTATTGTTATCTCAACTAATTAAAGATTGTTAAGTTGTTGTGATTATTGATCGTTTAAAACTAAGAGAATATAAAATTTGTAAAAGTTTTAAATTAACTTTGATATGGTAGTTAGAACCATTCACGCCGGCACCTCCTTTCACCTCTGCTGACCCACCAAACCACGGTAATAATAATAATAATAATAATAATAATAATAATAATAATAATAATAATAATAATATAAAAACATACAATCTTCCATCGTCATTATAGACTGTTATACCTTTCAGCATTCACTTTGGAAGTCCCTGTGAATTTACTAACTGCCGTCACATTCCTCTATTTGTAGAGATGGGCCACGGTAACTCTTCAATCATGCGACGCCATAGGCTAGCGCTATGACTGACTGCAAAAACATCAGTTTAGATTTCAGAGAGCAGTTACCCGTCAGCGCTCACAACCGCCTGCCATTTTGCCTCGCGATAGCCTCTCTGTGTGTCCCATTCCCGCTGTCCACCACACACGGCTGTCTATAGTTATAATATCCCGGAAGGCGAGTTAATTATCGGACTAATTTGGGATATTTTACTAACACTATTTTTTTCGTTAATGAATGAATAAACAATAATTAATGGTTGTACCAAAACAGTCCTTGATACTCACAAATGAATGCTGAATGAAATCTCCTTGACATCACAGTTAAATTCTAATTGGCCAAGAACTGACCTTATTCTAACAGTCTGGCATTAGTTCATTGTTCATAGCACGAAATGTGAATAACCGCTCAGAGGAGAAAAATTGTGTGCAACGTGTTCGAAACTGCGATCGTAACGAGGGTTTTTGAAGTATATACCGTAGATAAACTGAGAAACAAGGAGTCTCGCTACAGCCTGACAGCATTTGCTTCCCTTACCGTAAAGTATGTCACTGTATAAATTATTCACCTCTCTTGTGCATGAGTTATGTTTTTGGTAGCTTAACAGAATTTATATTTTTATTCTGTATACTGAAGCTTTCAAGATTTCAGAAGTTCAGTATCGCGCTGCGTAGTATTCAATCAAAATAAAGAGAAGTCCAGTTGATGTTAGTTGGTTTTAATATGATTAACAGCCGTCCAATTAATACAGTGTCTGAACTGCATATCGGTTGATATGTTCGAGTCCAATATCTCTGATGGAGAGACGTGAAGCCTAGAGATGTTGTGTGAACGAATCGTGGTTGGCGACTAGTTAATTATAGCTTGATTCCGCTATCTTATGTTGTATATTCATCTCTGGGTTTACGTGTCAACATCTTATAAAATATGTTATGACAAAGGTGACGTACATTGTCTATTTACTGGGAGGTTACAATAACAAGTTTCTCATGAGTTGCACTCAAGGATACATTATGACACAGTTAGGAAATATACTGTAACATGTTAGGGTTAGTTGTTATTTAAACTAGCCTCTTATCTTATTGACAATTTATATAAGCTTGTCTTATTGTTCATTTATATAAGCCTTGTTATGAACCAACAGGGAGTGAAATAATTACAATGTACTTCTTAATATAAGAACTCAAATGGATGGACCTTCGACTACTGGGTTGGTATACATAACTCCCCCCCCCCCCCCCTCTTAGTGGGTTGTTACCGTCCTCGGTAATATCTATGTTAATTTTCCTTTTTTTAATTAGTATATAGTTTATACAACCTTTTTCTAAAAACTAACAATATTATACATATTATAATGAGTATAAAAGTTCCACTTACGGTTTGAAATTGGTTTATAGTGGTGTTACCTTCAGAGATAGGTTTTAGATCCAGTTTCATTTGATTTACATCAAGGTGGGATTAATGGAAATTTATTTCATTCTTTATTAGAGGATTATTTTGGGTTGACAAAATCGGGAACAAATGGATATAATTCTTTGGATTGGGTTGTAGGGTTATGCCATACTTGAAATAGGACAAGATTCATTACTAGGCCTATATATATAATATGTGGTCCAGAAAGTTTTATAGTTTTCTGGTAACTGGGACATGTTTGTAATATTTTTTAGGTTCATTATTATAGAACAAAATATGTTATTTGTTCAGTGATTGAAACAATTGTACATTATTCTTAATGAAAGCAAATTCACATCCTGAAGTGTCTGTCAGATTACAATTAGTAATTCTGATATTATAGTAAATGCATACATAGGATTGTGTATTTTTTACACATGGTACATTAGACCATTTAAATGTAGGTCCTTGTAAATAATATCTCTCTGTAGGAATTAATATTAAGTTATTCTTGTTAGGTACAGGAGAGATGGCATATAGTTGATATTGATTGGCATACGTAATTGGCATTGCTAGAATCACTATCATTTCCTCATTTATCATTAGAATTTGTGTTTTAGACATTTTTAAGTTTTCAAACTGATGATAAGGGTTACCATGAATTATTGATTTGGTTGGATAAATTGATCTCAAATGGTTTACAATATTAGTTAAGTCTCTTTGAGAAAATAATTTAACATTTGTCATTTCACTGAATGATAAACTAATCGTCTCTTGAATCGCTTGCACAATTTTATTAAATGTATCAACACTGAATAGAATATATTGCAGATGTTCAAGTATGTTCATCTTGAAGTCTTGTTAGATTTAGATTTAGTGTGGTCGACTTTTAAGGTTCTCAGTTGATTGCCTTGTCTTTCAATGTACTCATTGATTTTGGGTGAAGGTGAGAATATATGGTCTAAAGGTTGATAATATGGACCATATAGAACGTTGAAAGGAGGTTCTTTAGTTGTGGAGTGGATTGAGGAGTTATAATTTGTAATTATATAAGTTAAGCTTTCCGAGATAGGAGTGAATTTATCGTAGTCCCTTGAAATACGTAACTTCTCGAGGAGAGTAGAGTTTAGTGTTTCTACTGGGGAATTGGATGAAGAATTTAATGGAGTAGTGGCATGATACTCAACATTAGTGGCTGTACAATATTCCTTAATGACCTTGTTCTCCAATTCTCCTCCTTGATCATGAGTGGTTTTCTTTGGAAACCCATGGTGTGAAAAGTACACTTGCAGTTGACTTAATACAGCTAATGCCGTACCATTTGGTAAGACATAAGCTTGTCCATACTTTTAGAAGACATCTAGTATAGTTAATATACGATTGTGCTCAAAACGAAATTTGTCAACGTGTATTTGAGAGAATGGGTGGTCAGCTGTAATAGGACCTTGGTTCGTTACCTTGTTAGGGTGTCTCTCATACTTGTTTCTTTGACAAAGGTTACATTGATTTATCAAGGTTCTAATCTGCTCTCTTAAGTGAGGCCAATAGTACCTTGTTCTTAAATGTTCATATGTCTCTATTATATCGTTATGATTTTCAGAGTGATAATGTAGTATTAATTGCCTCTGAGTGTCTGAACATTCAATATCCTCCGTTCTGTTGATAATTAGCTCGGAAGTGAATAGCTCTAGAGTACGTCCTTGAAATAAGTGGCATACTTATTTGAAGAGACGATAATTTTGAGTAAATGATTACTCAAATCATTCTGGAGATTTTTCTGTGTGACAATCATAATGTGTCTGGTATATTTCTTGAATAATTTCTGTTCAAGAATCTAGGGGGAATTACCATATGATCTGGTTACGGTTTTCATTTAAATTCCGCTCAGATGTCTCCACTGTGAATATTGGGTCTTCGTCTGTAGTGCGAATGAAATGTTTTACTGCACTAGTAAATGCTAAATCGCATCCTGGGTAATAGAAAACATCGGAGGATTCAGAGCATATTCTTTGAATAGTGCTGTTTTCTAGATTATTTAGGTGTTGTGTGCGAAGGTGTTCTTTAAGATTTCCTTCAGTGATGGAGTTTATTTCTATTGGTTGGATAGAAATGTTTTCCAAAGGTTCCACTAGAACTAGATTTGTGAATTCTCGTTCTAACTGAGTATCTAAGGGATATAAGATTTGATCATCTTCCGCGTGTAAAATTGCGTCATGAAAGTATACGCCATCGTATTCAAACCTAGGAACATATGCATCTCCTTGTTGAATAACAACGGGAATAGCAATTTTGTGTGCTTCATTTATAGGTCGGAAACTCTTTTCTTTATTAGAACTGTGAAAATAAAATGGTATGTCTTTGTTAGCTAGAGTGACTAGGTTCGATGCATAGTTGATTTTTGCGCCTAGCTGGGCGAAATCGGCTGTACCTATTAAGGCATCAAAGTAATCATGCCATTTCATAACTCTGAAATTTAGTGGGGAATTTATGTTGTGTTCATAAAAAATAGGGAATTGCACATTGCCTTCTCCTATTGGTTCGGAATGTACTGATTTAATGCAGAAAGGTTCTTTGAATAAGAATTCTGAAAATAATGAATGTGCTATGCCTGGATTCATTATTGAATTGCAAGCTCCGCTGTCAATTAATATCTTCAATCCGAATGGATTGATAAACGGTAGCTTAGGGGTGTTGCTAATGTGATTCAGGTCGTCGACTCTGATGGCTGGGTAGTACGAAAATCCTGATTTTGATCTACATTTCCGTACTCATTCAACTCATATTGAAAATCATTCTGGTTGTTATATTCGTCTGACTGAGGGTCGAACTCGTCTGTTTCTTAAACATTTGTTCTGTGTGATAAGAAGTTTCTGGCTGTGTATCTTCGTGTGAGTTCATATTACCTCTTATTGTTGAGACACCAGACAAAGGTTGTGGGAAACGTCTACCAGTATTGTTTGGTGTCGGGTAAGGACGATTTGTGGGTACATTAGTTTTGAAAGGTACTTGTCCTGTCTGTTGGAAAGGTTTGATATTTTGTTGGGTAGCCATTGGGCTAGACAACGTTTGTTTCTGGGGAACGAATCGATTATTCTGTCCTCCTTGAGTGGTGAAGTTAGAGTATGTAAATGGGTTGTGTCTAGTGTAGTTTAAAGGTGGTGTGTGTTGGAATCCATTTTGAGGTACTCTCTGGGTTCCTCTTAATTGGTCCATATAATTTTCATGAGCCCTGTCGTTATCATACGACCTACAATGTATGAGAGCTTGGTTGAGATCAGTTACAGTGGCATATGTTAGGTAGGAGCGATAAGGCTCTAGTATGCCAGCTTTGAACGTGTTTAAACTTAGTTCATCTAGCTCTCTGATTTTTAATTCTAGGATCTGATCTCTATAATTCATTTTGCATAAGCTTTTGCATTGCAGAGTCAATGTGTCAAGTTTGTCGTGGTAATCTGTGTATGATTCACCACGTTTCTGATAGCAGTTAGAAATCTCTTGAATTAAGAGTCTTTCAACATTAACATTGCCATACTTTCGGATTAACTTTTCCTTGAATTTTTCATAGCTGCTATTAGCATCCAAATCTAAAATGCTACTTGCTTCACCTTTTAATTTCGATTTTACTACGTTAAATAAGAAATCATTTATGATATTAGCATTGGGATCAGCTGCGGCCCTCTTGTGTATGTTCAAAAATAATTCGCATCTTGCTATGAAATAGTCTAAACTACAAGAGGAATTACCGTTGAATTCTGGTAATAATTGTATTTGAGCGTAGTCAAATTGGATAATAATTCAGTTTGAGACATTTTTGAAATGTTTAGAAAATTAATTTAGTATTTAATTTGTTACTATGTTAAGTTTTTGGTGTAATTTATTATTAATTCAAAATTAATGTCACGTCTGCTTGAAAGGCAAGAATAATGATTATTATTAATGATTATTTAGTGGCTTCTACTTTGCATTTGAAATGAACTAGGCTGATTAACAATATTATGGCTCACCGGGCGAGTTGGCCGTGCGCGTAGAGGCGCGCGGCTGTGAGCTTGCATCCGGGAGATAGTAGGTTCGAATCCCACTATCGGCAGCCCTGAAAATGGTTTTCCGTGGTTTCCCATTTTCGCACCAGGCAAATGCTGGGGCTGTACCTTAATTAAGGCCACGGCCGCTTCCTTACAACTCCTAGGCCTTTCCTATCCCATCGTCGCCATAAGACCTATCTGTGTCGGTGCGACGTAAAGCCCCTAGCAAAAAAAATATTATGGCTCACAAATAAGGTATTTACTTGGAGTGGACTTACAGACATGAAAAGATGATCAGCGTTGACTGCATCCTGCATGAGCTGTGGTAGTCAGGTTGGTCTTCTCTGTTCGTCGTGATGATCCAAAAGGTGCCTGGCCAGCGCTGTTGGTTTCACCCGATCGACTGGCCTTGTCAGTAGGCGGATGTTTCGAAAGGCCCCTTCTTTGAGGAGTTGTCGCTCGCCTCCGACAGTCTGCGATGATGAAGTAGTCGAAAGGCCCCTTGTGGAGATGTCGTTCTACTTCCTTCAGAGCAGCTTGGCTTATTTTGTTGAATTACGGCAGAATTGCGAGTAGCTAACTTGGTGCCGCTAGTAAAGTGAAGTTGTCTGTAATACTTTACTACCTTACTCGTAGAATATCGTGGATGTTTAGTGTCGCTAGTAGAGTGACCAAAGGTCTCTTTTGAGACTGTCAGAACGCTGTACTAGTTACTATCTGGCTGGATAATCATTAGCTATCCCGGAGCAGGCCCCCAGCTAAGTTTTTGGTAGCTTAACAGAATTTGTATTTTTATTCCGTATACTGAAGCTTTCGTCCGCCTGTGTGGTGTAGTGATTAGCGTGATTAGCTGCCACCCCCAGAGGCCCGGGTTCGATTTCCGGCTCTGCCACGAAATTTGAAAAGTGGTACGAGGGCTGCAACGGGGTCCACTCAGCCTCGGGAGGTCAACTGAGTAGAGGTGGGTTCGATTCCCACCTCAGCCATCCTGGAAGTGGTTTTCCGTGATTTCCCACTTCTCCTCCAGGCGAATGCCGGGATGGTACCTAACTTAAGGCCACGGCCGCTTCCTTCCCTCTTCCTTGCCTATCCCTTCCAATCTTCCTATCCCTCCACAAGGCCCCTGTTCAACATAGCAGGTGAGGCCGCCTGGGTGAGGTACTGGTCATACTCCCCAGTTGTATCCCCCGACCAAGAGTCTGAAGCTCCAGGACACTGCCCTTGAGGTGGTAGAGGTGGGATCCCTCGCTAAGTCCGAGGGAAAAACCGAACCTGGAGGGTAAACAGATGATGATGATACTGAAGCTTTCAAGATTTCAGAAGTTCAGTATCGCGCTGCGTAGTATTCAATCAAAATAAAGAGAAGTCCAGTTGATGTTAGTTGGTTTTAATATGATTAACAGCCGTCCAATTAATACAGTGTCTGAACTACATGTCGGTTGATATGTTCGAGTCCAATATCTCTGATGGAGAGACGTGAAGCCTAGAGATGTTGTGTGAACGAATCGTGGTTGGCGACTAGTTAATTATAGCTTGATTCCGCTATCTTATGTTGTATATTCATCTCTGGGTTTACGTGTCAACATCTTATAAAATATGTTATGACAAAGGTGACGTACATTGTCTATTTACTGGGAGGTTACAATAACAAGTTTCTCATGAGTTGCACTCAAGGATACATTATGACACAGTTAGGAAATATACTGTAACATGTTAGGGTTAGTTGTTATTTAAACTAGCCTCTTATCTTATTGACAGTTTATATAAGCTTGTCTTATTGTTCATTTATATAAGCCTTGTTATGAACCAACAGGGAGTGAAATAATTACAATGTACTTCTTAATATAAGAACTCAAATGGATGGACCGTTGCGGTCCTACTATTGTGTCTTCTATGTACATATGCTATGGTCAGAGAAGTGTGGATGCACAGGGTTGCGACAGGGTAAAGAATGGCTTCCTATGTTTATGTTGTTATGGTAATGTATTGTTCCCATAGTTTTGAATAAAATATCGGTAGTAAGCGAAATGCGACTTATTTTTTATGAACCTTCGTTTACTGATACGTGGTTAACGTAAAATTAACATTGTGGTGACCGTGACAGGATTTACTGGTCCTGGTATTTAAATATTGCGTTCGGAACGGAAGGAAGACATCGTGAAATATGGATCTCGAATCCTCTATTGCAATGAGGAAGGTGAAACGTTCAATGTTTACACGGCAATTGAACATTCTCAAAGACGAACTGAACGACGAAGAATTAGATCACGAAGAAAGAAGGAAGAAAGTCAGAATCTCCTTTTCCTTGCTTGAAAAGAAGAACGAAGATCTTCTGACGCTGGACGGTAAGATCTTAAGTTTGAAAATAGAGGCGAGTCACGAAGGCTTGGATGAATGCCGTGTGGCCGACGACTACCAGCGACTATTTCTTGACGCCGAGGTAAGTGTGAATGAAATATTAACTCACCCGGCGAACGCACTTGATGATTCGAGTATCAACAGTGGTGCTGATATCGCAAGTAGCCGGAAAGATGATTCAAGTATCAACAGTGGTGCTGATATCGCAAGTAGGAGGAAATTCAAGCTCCCGAAGCTGGAATTACGGAAATTTGATGGTGATGTGAAACAATGGTTACAGTTCTGGGGACAATTTGAAAAGGTAGATAAGGACCTGGACGTTGTACCAGAGGATAAATTTCATTATATAGTACAAGCTACTGTTGAAGGTTCTCGTGCTAGAGAAGTGGTAGAGAGTTTTCCACCTACTGGTGAAAATTATATTAAAGCTGTTGAAAGCCTGAAAAATAGATTTGCTAGAGATGATCTACTTGTAGAAGTGTATGTTAGAGAATTGTTGACTTTAGTTTTGAAGAATGCTTCCTCTGTAAATGATTCCACTTCATTGTGCAGTCTCTATGACAGTCTAGAATCACAAATTAGGTCACTTAAAACTTTGGGTGTCACTTCAGATAAGTATGCTGCTATGCTATATACTCTGGTTGAATCATGCCTACCTGGAGAACTGCAGAGGGTATGGCAAAGAAGCAGTACTTTTGTAACCACTGGTGATGGTAAAGATAGGCCAGAAAACATTATGAAATTTCTGAAACTCGAGGTTGAATCTGAAGAAAGAATCAGGTTAGCAGTAGCAGGGTTTGGTATTCACGATAATGGTTACAATAAAGCTCAGACAGTATTGTCATGTAATAAGCCTGCCACTGCTATTGAGTTGCTAATAAACAGCAGGGTAGAAGATAAAAGACAGGGTTGCATTGTTTTGTGATGGCCGACATGAGGCTTCAAGTTGTTTTAAGGCCCAGAATCTCAGCCTACCAGATAAAGAAAGGTTACTGAAAGATAAGGGTGATTGTTTTCGTCGTTTTAAGAAGGGTCATTGCATAAACAGATGTAAAATTGCTGTGGGATGTTTGGTTTGTAGCAAGAATCACAATGTTTTAATGTGTCCTGATGTACCTAGTAACGGAAAGAAAAATTCTAAAAATAGTTCTGACTCACATAGTTCAGATCAAAAACATAGAGATCAATCGAAAACAACCTCCCTAAGCAGTACCACTAACCGCCAAGTTCTTCTGCAGACCTTAGTTGTAATTATTAAGGGTCCTAGATTTTCTGTCTCAGCACGAGCTCTCATTGATTCAGGACCACAGAGATCCTATGTCAGGAAAGAGATTGTGAAAAAACTGGGTTACACACCATTGAGGAATGAAACTATTAAACACAGCATCTTTGGGGGTGTAAAAACTAACGTGAAAGAACATTTATGTTATAAAGTAGAATTACAAAGTTTGCAGGGTGAATTTCAATGTAATTTTGAAGCTCTGGATCAGTCTGTCACATGTGATGGTATTCCTTCAGTCGAAGAAGGGCCGTGGTTGACAGAGATTTTACAAGCTAATATTTCCTTAACTGATGTAGAAGGTAGGGATAGACCTGTCGACTTACTAATCGGAGCAGATGTAGCAGGTAAATTAATGACAGGGAGGCTCAAAATGTTAGACTCGGGACTAGTGGCTATAGAAACCAAATTAGGATGGACGGTGATGGGTAAAGTACCGTGACAATCGGCGAACAACTTAGCAGTAGAGGTTACCTCGCTGTTCATCAATGACGTCAGTGACCTCTGGAAGTTGGATACAATCGGTATCTCAGATTCGGCCATTCAGAAGTCCAAAGAGGAGAGAGAATTTGAGATCCAAACAAGATTTCAAACGTGCATTGAAAAAACTGACGATGGACGCTATGAGGTACCTTTGCTTTGGAAGGAGGAGCATTTACCTCTTACAAATAACCGAGATTTGGCATTGAAGATACTTGAGTCCACGACTCGAAAACTGCATGACTAGGATTTCTTTAATCTCTACGATGATGTGCTGAGTGAGTGGGAACAGCTTAGAATAATCGAAGAAGTTCCTCCTCAGGTATCTATGGTTTATGGTCACTACTTACCACACCGGGCTGTAGTGGAGGAAAATAGCACCACTAGGGTACGTCCTGTATTTGATGCCTTTGCTAGGAAGGGAACCTCGCCCTCCCTCAATCAGTGTTTAAAAAGTGGACCTAATCTCATCGAACTCATTCCCTCTGTCTTGCTCAAATTTCGAGAAAGAAAGTTTGGTGTAACAGCGGATATAGAAAAGGCTTTCCTGCAAATTAGTATTAGAAAAGAAGACAGAGATAATGTCCGCTTCTTCTGGTGGGATAAAGAAGACCGAGAAAAGGTTAGAGTTTTTCGACACAAACGGGTGGTGTTTGGATTGAGATGTAGTCCATTCATCTTGGGAGCGGTTCTCAATTATCACATTAACGAAACAATGCAAAGCCCTCACTACAACGATGGAATCCTGTTGAAACTGAAACAAAGCTTGTATGTTGACAATGTGGTCACTAGTGTTGAATGTGAGTCTGAATTAAGGCAGTTCATCAGTGAAGCCCGTGATACTATGAAACTTGGGAAATTTAATTTAAGGGGATGGCAGTCCAATCACTACAGTTTGGATTCCACTGCAAAAGTTGGGGTGTTAGGAATGTTTTGGGACACTGGTTCGGATACTCTGACTTTAAATTTAGAATAGATGGAAAATTTTGTAGTAGGTGAGGTGACAAAACGTACTATCCTTTCTGTTGCTCAAAAGATCTTCGACCCAATTGGTATAGCCAGACCTGTATTACTAATTCCTAGGCTATGGTTACAGAAACTTTGGAAGAATGGGGTGTCCTGGGACGAGAAGACTGATGCTGGTACTCGAACTGAATTTTTGACGTGGTATCAACATCTTTCACTTCTTAGGAACTTAAAGATACCACGTTGGTTCTTTTATGAAAGAAGGGACAATAAAGTAAGTATCCACACCTTCTGTGATGCAAGTGGGCTAGCCTATGGAGCGGTTGTATTTATAAGAATGCAGAATAATGATGAAGTGAAGGTATGTCTTCTAGCTGCCAAAGCACGAGTAGCTCCTATTAAAGCTGTCTCCATTCCTCGATTGGAGTTGATTGCTGCGGTGGTAGGAGCCATATTATGTAAATCTGTGCGAGATGGGCTTACATTGAAGGATATGGACTTTTATTTTTGGACAGATTCTTCCACGGTTTTGACCTGTATCCCAAAACGAGACAATTGGACAGTGTTTGTAAACAACCGAGTTCGGAAAATACGAAGGCTGACTCTTCCCGAATCCTGGAAACACGTGCCTGGTCACTAGAATCCCGCAGATCTTGTCTCGAGAGGTTGCCGAGCAGACAAACTGTTAAGTTTGAAATGGTGGGAGGGACCAGATTGGCTGAAGGAACTTCCACGAGATTGGCCGTCGGGAGAGATAGTTGTGAACGAGCCGGTGATTCGTCAAGAAATAGACGAGTCGACACAGGTGGTAAACTGTCTTATGAAGGAATCGGTTGTCTGTGAATGGTGTCACACACCCAAGGAGACACACAACAATCAGTGCAAGTATCATGGTTTTAGCGGGTACTATAGGTATTTTTCAAGCTACGATAGAATCGTACGAATGAGGAGGTTCATCCATAACTCACAGAAAACAGGATCAATGAGAAGGGGAGAATTATCAGGTGAAGAGATCCGTATGGCGGAAAAAGTAGTAATACGTCTGACACAAAAAGAGTCGTCCATCGCAGAGGATGAAAAATGCCTCGCTGCTTTAAAGGTATTTAAGGATGATGAAGGGATTCTGAGACTTAAAACAAAACTAGTTGATAGGCAAGATGAGGAATATTTTTGTGCCACCATGGTCCTGCCAACTTTTCATCCAGTGGTTCACCGGTTAATTATGAGTGAACACGAGAAGAACTCGCATGTCGGAGTCCAAACACTTATTAACATTTTGAGGGAACAGTTTTGGATCTTGAAAGCCAGGAAAACCATCCGAAATGTACTCTCAAAATGTGTGGTATGTTTAAGACAGGTGGGACATAATCTAAATGCCCCTACAGCATCGCCGCCAATGGACCGAATTAAGGATTCAGCTGTATTTGAAGTGGTAGGAGTTGATCTTGCAGGGCCACTCTACTTGAAAGGTGCTACCAAAGCCTGGATTTGTTTATTCACATGTGCCCTCTATAGGGCAGTACATCTTGAATTATTGTCTGCATTGTCAACAGAGAACTTTACGCAGGGGTTCAGATGATTCATTGAACGCCGGGGGAGACCCGCAATAATGTACTCTGATAATGGTCGGAACTTTACTGGAACCTCGAATGAGCTCAATGCAGTTGATTGGAATAGAATTATGCAGTACAGTAGTGTTAGGAAAATCGAGTGGAAGTTTATTCCTCCAGCAGCCCCCTGGTGGGGGGATTTTGGGAACGGTTGATTGGTGTGATGAAACAGATTCTCCGAAAAGTCGTAAGCAGAGCCCTGCTTTCTTATGAAGAAATGTCTACGGATCTCTGCGACACAGAAGCGCTTGTGAATTCCAGACCCTTAACATATATTTCTGAGAATGATGGTGAACTTCTTCCCTTGTCACCCTCACTGTTTTTGCAGGATGTTAAAGAAACTCAAATGCCGGATTGTGATTTTATTGAAGAAACGTCTCTCAACAGAAGGTTGAAATATCGCCAGAAAGTACAGGAAGATCTACGTAAAAGGTTTAGATCAGAGTATTTAGGGCTGTTAATCCTGAGGCCAGGAGTAAAGAAAGAAGAGACCAAAATCAAACTAGGAGACGTAGTTCTGAGAGTGAAGGAAGCCAAGGACTAGCAGGAGTGGCAGGCAGATAAAGGTGCCTGAAAGATTAGATTTGTAATGGTTGAGCTTATTGTTCAGTAGGTTTTCATTGTATTGTGTATATCCCTCATTTTTGTATGTATTGCACCATTCCCGCGTCCAGGTGGGGATACACGAGTTTCCAGACTAGCTCTTAATAATAACTTCATCTGCCAAATGTTGCTGGGGTTGTGAGTTCCGCGTGAGAAAGAACACCGCTGGCCTACGGTAAATCCCAACCTACGTAGATGAACGTCTTCAACACGCTATCAGTCGGTTACCGTATATGTATGATTCCGCATTTTATCGTAAAAATCAGATTATCATGGCTTGTCAAGGATTTCGTACAAGTCATCATCATAATCGCAATCAGAAATATTCATTGTAAGCTTATATTTAGTACTTATTCTAAGTAGACATTGAAAGAATTTAATGTTTTCACTACTCAGCTTTTATTAATAAATTGGTCTAAGTATGAGATGAAATTAGGATAGAATGTCTTGAAAAATTATTTATACACCGTGGTTGGCCTCATACGCAATTAGCTTCTAAATGATATACTTATGTTGCATTAGAGAAAACAGGTTTAGGAAAACCTCTAATAAATAAATGAACTTAGGCCTCATTCATCTGAATCATAGTCCTGGCCTGTCAAAGAATTGTATTATAACTAAGTAGTATCCAAGGGAATTAAATGAAAAGAAAATTAAATAAATTATATAATCAAGTAAAATTATTCAACATAATTGTAAAAATTGGATGCATCCAAAAGATTTAAGTAAAATAAGCTATATTCCCTACTATATACAATGTTCAAGTTGAGTTTCAATTGAAAATGAGAAAAACGCAAAGAAAATGGCCAATAATTAATCAATCAATTAATTAATTAATTAATTAAGATCTGGAATCTTTCCATATTAAGCTAGGTTGCTTCTCAAAATTACCAAAATTCAATCGTCTGAACCTTAATTCACATGCAATAAAAGAAATGCATATCACTCGGTTGAACACTTCACATCAATGTCCACGCACAGTAGAAAAAATCGTGTGAGAAGATTAATGTCTGTCCATTAGGGATTTTCTCTATTTGAGGTTCCAAATTATTTTATGTTTCATATTTCATCCTAGTTTGGCCTCCATATAAGCAAATCTAAGTCCACTTTAAGTCGTAAGCAATCTCAAATTAATTTCATTGTAAGGTTTATGTGACTAAATCATTCAATTATTATTTAAATTCATGGTTGAAATTCAATTAAAGTGCGTATATGACTTAATATAACATTACCAAGTGTATTTAATTAATCTTACAACGAATAATACCATAGGTGGAAAAATTGACACATAGGAAGACTCTATCTTCATCTAAAATCCACATATGAAAGACTAAGTTACCAGTGATGTATTAAACTGCTCCCATAAAATCATAAGTTAAATTGCCGTAAGTGAGAATACATGAAAACAATCGTAGATATGTCAGTGAAGGCCTAAATATTGACGTAAGTGACCTCTCGGCTCTTCTGATGATCCTACTTACTCAATTAATTCTATAGTGATGGCATTGAGATCGTATCCTAATCTGTATTATATATATATTAGGGAATAAAATAGCAACCGGAAACAGTACGTTTCAATATCTATACCTTAGCATGTGCAACCTACACATACTACTATCTCTCGAAGAAATACTATGACCAACTTCCTAAATAACAATAACTATCACCATCAAAATATACCATCAACTCATATGCTAATTACATTCACCATTTAACACTTCCATTATCGCGTAGCATTCATAATCAAAACACTCGTTTCATCAAAATGCGCAATATATGTGCCATAACCTACACATATAAAAATCATTTTCATCACTGTCATAGTATCAAAGAACAGCACATCGTAACCTTAAAACTGTGCCACTATATTTTATTGTAACATTCCCTAAATACGATCTTTACGCTTGTTATTTGTTAAAGCCATCACGCATATAAATATTAGCTTCCTCTTAATACTCTAACACTTCACTGACAATGAATTAAGAAAAATATCAATCACTTCTCCACTATCATATTGACAAAACTTACGAACGGCATTCACTGGTATTTTACACCTATGTCTGGGATTTACGGTATCTTCAGATGAATACCTATTTCCTTGTAAGTACACTCGTATATTAACTACGCACACACAATGTCATAATGCACATTATATATTAACCAAAAGAATAAGGTTTTCTACTTACGACACGACTCAAATGGGGACTTATCTTTGCTTATTGGATATTGACTTCCATCTCGCTGTTGATCGTCATGGGATGGTAGGCCTCGCTCCATGGTTCGGCTTAGGTAATCGGGTCCATCTCGTCCTCACAGCTGATTACTGCCCTCCTGGATCATCCATCTCGTGAAGCGTCACCATAGCCAGAGTAGTCTTTGCCTCAGCTTCTTAGAACATCATGGTGGTCTTCATTGCGTCAAGGACAGAATAACACAAGGCATTAGTTGATTTATACATGCTGTAATCTGCTTAGTACTGCTAATGCGAAAAATATATTTGTTTTCTGGTCCGTCTAATTTGCTTATAAGACTCTAAATATCGTCTTATTTCAACTGCCTTGCTCGCCGAAACGGTGTGAATTTTACGTGCTTTTAGAATTGCACTCTATTTTCCCTTTAATTCAGCTCTCTTAAAGTTGCGCAGTATCGGGCAAATAAAATGTTCCGACCCAACCGTGACGTAGTACAGATCCAACTTGACGTTTCTTAACAGCTGGTCTATAATCTCACGTATATGTCAATCACAGCTGATGTTTAACGGGTTATCGTAGATTTGATCTTATCTCCAATAACTGATTAAAGTATCCGATAAGTAGCTGGTTTCTTTACTCGATTCCGTCTTTCTTCGATGCCGTACTGAATTGAGATTTGTTCTAATGGAAGACTTTTTTTTCAATAATCGGTTTAAATAATCCGCTCTCGTCATTCTTTCGCACCGCCTTCTAAAAGTGGTTCTTTCCGTGATTGCCGGTTGAATTTATTGTCTCTTCAGCTCGTACCGCTGCTAATTGCTTTTATACTGATCCGTTAATAGCCGGAGCGCCATTTTTGTTCCTAATACAGCAACTATAGAACGGTGAAATGGCACAGTATATACATTTTTACATGCGTTTCTTTATTTGTTAACCACCAAATCAAGGTGGGAGGATGTTGTGTTTTCAATGTACATATGCTATGGTGAGAGAAATGTGGATGCACAGGGTTGGCAGAGGGGTTGCGACAGGGTAAAATATGGCTTCCTATGTTTATGTTGTTATGGTAATGTATTGTTCACATAGTTTCGAATAAAATCGGTAGTAAGCGAAATGCGACTTATTTTTTATGAAACTTCGTTTACTGATACGTGGTTAACGTAAAATTAACACCTACCTTCGACTACTGGGGTTGGTATACATAACTCATGCAGCTTCTTGAGTTTGACTTTTGATTTCACAGGAGGACACTATCTTATTTATAACTAATATCAGTCACTAAATACATTTACCGGACCTACAATAAATTACATATCGTAATATAAGAGAAGAACTTAATATTTTGCCCGGGTTAGCTATACTGTACGTAGGTGTATTTAACATTGTTATGTAAATACAAAATACAGACTACCAATTCCTTTCGGCTATAATTAGCTCTTTAATAATTTATCAATAAAACAGGATGAACAAATTTCACTTCCTCATCTCCTCGGGAAACAAATCGCTTCAATTAAGCGACAATTACCAGGCGCGACGAAGTCGTTCGCTTGTCAACAAGTGCTGGCTCATTCTGGGATAAGAGTTCTGTTTTGTAAGAACGATGACTGAAGTTGGCAGAGTGATCTCTCAGACGCACTAAAGTAGAAATTATAATAGCGGAGCTGGATAGCTGCTCCATGCATGCGCGGAGTCTCTCTCCTTCTTCCCTACATAATAATTGTACCGGGCGGTACACCTCTACGACGCAAGTTCAAATCTTGCGCCTATTTGAAACTCCTCTACAGGAGAAACTCTGAACTTTAAAAACGGAATAAACTCGCCTGTTTATCAGAAGATGTCACTGTGTGTTTTTGATTTGCTTTTGCTTTTCATTGATCAAGAAGTGTGGACATTCTCTAACAGATGTCTCTACCAAAAACTATGATAACGCACTCTGGTGTAAAGGAATGAACCTTCTTGGAGAAATGTTGTATTCATAAGTTTTGTCTTTACTAAATTTTGTTCTGTGGTTTGTGGGTTGGCAACATTAATCCTTTCTTTCCGCCTGTTTTGAATTTAGCCAATCAGTAATTTCTGAAATTAATTTTCCTCCAATCATTGCTTTCTTTTTCGAATTTCCATGTGTAATTCTTAGTCAACCAATAAAAACTGAGGGGGTGTGTCTACTCAGTCCTGAAAGGTCTCGAATTTTCCACGAGGGTATAAAAACTGCTGATTTTCTTGTCTCCGGGCCACTCGTATAACATCTAACTCAGTGTGTGAATATGTAGCAGGGGGCGGGAAGCGCCTCGTTCTTCAGACAGCAAATCTTCAACAAGGTAATGGCCTTTTAACATCTTTATTTCTTGCTAGCTCAGCAGTCTAACTCTCGGGGAGGGTGCAAAACCTTTAATATGTAACCCATCTCTTTAAAATATAATTTCCTTTTCAGTCTATGTAAAAACTACAAATCTCTTTTACTGTAAAGCGGGGATAGAGAGTGCTTTACCCTCTCGAGCTCCCCTTCATTTTGAAATTGAGGTGACTACGTTTTCATAACCGTTTCTTCTCTTCCTTAATGTATTAAAGTTTTCTCATACGAGTTACCTCCCTAGCTTGGGATTAGCCGCTGTGTATCGGCCTAGAGCCACTTAGGTTTTAAAATGTGTATTTAGGAGTGCAAGTTCACGCCTCCAGTCCTTTCTGTACTTTGGGCCAGTAATTTAACCTGATGTTTTGTTTTCTTCATGCGAAGGCCCTGTAGGTTGGGTATTAAATACTCCTGTTTCTTTGTGTGCCTTGAGGGCAGATAGAAGTGAAGTTTGTTGTGGCCTTTGATAGGCTTGTAAAATTGAGAGCAGGTCCGCTCTTTCTGGTATTATTAAGCGGGAGCAAGAGCTCCATGTAATTAAGGGTTTTCTGCCCTTTGGTATTTTGTGATTGTGAACTGAGAGCTCAAGGATTGATGAATTTGGGCCCGTAGCCCAGAATTTGTAAAGACCACTTAACTGGTGCTTTCCTTGTAAAGCGGCATTGTACCTGATTTTCTTTGTTATTTCCCCCTAGTGGAAACTGGTTAAATTTTTCTCTAATCTTGGACTTCTTGATTGTGTACCTGATTTAACTTGTTGTTATTTGTCGTACGCACAAAATTCTATGTTACCATTGTTAAGTTTTGAAAATATAACCTTTATTGAAATTTTAATTCATCGTTCGAACTTGTAGTTAGACCCATTCCAGCCCCCAGCCCGCACCTTCTTTCACCTCTGACTTCCACGGATAACTCCGTAATAATAATAATAATAATAATAATAATAATAATAATAATAATAATAATAATAATAATAATAATAATAATAATAATAATAATAATACCTCTAAGCAACTTCATAAATCGGAATACCAGCGTATATCGCCACACCTCACAAGTCATAATATTAACAAGAAGAACACCACCTACTAATCGAGTTCGATATTTTCACTATTCACCCATGGGTTTAGAGAACTGTTTCCAAGTCATACTAGTCCCTTACACACTTGCATCAGCAGTTCTCATCCTAACTCCTCCAACTATCAAATATACCCACATCATTTGCTCGTTACATAAATAAGAGAAACTATGTTGCTTGCAGTAGTATTCCTGACGGACGGTCCAACCCAACACCTTGCCCTTGTTTTTTAACACCAGTTAAGAACACTGTATAATCTCCTGGCTCTTCCTTGTTGTCTCCCCTTACCTGAATATCATTAACTCGTATCACGTTCAGATGCATCCTCCTTGCTGGCGCAGCTGTTCTTTCTACCATAAGCCGTATTGGTATTGAGAGTTTGTATTTCATGTGATATGATGCCATCTGGTGTCGCACTTGTCCTCCATGAGCGGTCAGGTTTCTTATCTGTGCATCATGCTAGTATATAAAACAACCACCTTCGCACCAACAGTATAGTGTTGCTACTTGACGAGCGAGCGAGTTGGCTGTGCGGTTAGCAGCGTGCAGCTGTGAGCTTGCGTCTGGGAGAGACTGGGTTTGAACCCCAATGTCGGCAGCTCTGAAGAAGTGGAATCAGAGTTAAGGCTTTTCGCAGATGATGTTATTCTGTAGAGAGTAATAAGTAAGTTACAAGATTGTGAGCAACTGCAAAATGACCTCGATAATGTTGTGAGATGCACGGTAGGCAATAGTATGATGATAAACGGGGATAAATGAATCGTTTATTTCAGAAACCACCTAAGTGACACTTTTATCAAAATTGAGTTTTTGACAGGATTGTACTATTCGGAGATAAATACATTGTTTTTAGCAGAAAGGAACCATATTCCATACAAGGCAGCTGTGTAAATAATGCGTTTATTTCAGAAAGAACCTAAGCGCCGTCGCTTAGGTTCTTTCTGCGGTAAATTCATTCCACCACTCATGACGGCTGGTGGCTCTGTTAGGATAGCCTGTTTTGTGACTCACACAGAAACACACAGTTGTTCGTTTCTTATTGAATCTTTGCGACAGAGGTCAGTTTGAGACGATTGCGCATAACTTCCCTGTCCGTGGCCACTCTTTTTCGCCTTGTGACAGTGATTTTGGAAGTATTAAACGGCTCTTTAGGAAGGTGGTCAGAATTTATACTCCAGATGAGTATGCTGAGCAAGGCAAGTGTGTCTGGACGATGTTTTAGGTTTTAAACATTGGTGGCCTGACTTATATCGTACAGGAGAATAACAAACTCTAATGAAACATCAGGCAGGGAAGAACGTAAGAAGCCATTCAAGGTTTCTAGTTACAAACAGTTTCTGTACTATAAAGATACTTCAGGACAAGTTGTGGCAAAGGCGTTTATTGGAGGATTTTCATGTACTATCGCACAACTGAAAACTGACAGCCCACCTCAGCTACCTATCGAGAAGGGAAAGATAAGTTGATTACAATAATATTATTAAAGGGATATAAAATTATTGAGCAAGTAAAAACATTCTGTAGCCTATAATAATTTAAAAACTTTTAATGGGTTCTGCACAACGGAATTTTTTATTTTAGGTTCCAATCAACAAAAAAAAGCCAGAAAGGGTTTTACTGTTCCAATTTGTATTTTGTGGTTCATTAACTGATGTCTATTAAATTTTGTATGAATAGAACGCTGTTATTTACGTAACCTTTCATCTTAAAACTTGCACGGATTAATCAATTTGCTGTTTTCTTAAATAATTGCTACAAAAATGAACAGGGAAAGTTGTTTATTTCAGAAACAACCTAAGTGCAATGTTAAAAAAAAATATTTGTGGCATTTAAATATGTTTAAAGCTTATTTCTTGTTTACTTCACTTTTCTAGCGCATTAAAGTTTAATTTAAAAATTTTTGAAGGAGATCAGACTTCAAATTATGCTCCCACACAGTTTTATTCATTTTCCCAACAGTTTGAAAAAGTGCACTTAGGTGGTTTCTGTAATTAGCGATTCAAATGTCAGGCTGTGAGTTTCACAAATAGGAAAAGTCCTCTCAGTTTTAATTACTGCGTTGATGGGGTGAAAGTTCCTTTTGGGGATCATGGGTAGATACCTAAAAAAAAAACCAAACCCCTTCGCACTACAGCCCTTGAAGGTCCTTGGGCTATCAAGCGACCGCTGCTCAGCCCGAAGGCCTGCAGATTAAGAGGTATCGTGTGGTAAGCACGACGAATCCTCTCGGCCGTTATTCTTGGCTTTCCAGACCGGGGCCGCTATCTCACCGTCAGATAGCTCCTCAATTCTAATCACGCAGGCTGAGTGAACCTCGAACCAGTCCTCATGTACAGGTAAAAATCCCTGACCTGGCCGGGAATCGAACCAGGGGCCTCCGGGTAAGAAGCAGGCACGCTACCCCTACACCACGGGGCCGGCGGGTAAATACCTAGGTATTAATATAAGGAAAGATCTTCATTGGGGTAATCACATAAATGGAATTTAAATAAAGGGTACAGATCTCTGCACATGGTTATGAGAGTATTTAGGGGTTGTAGTAAGGATGTAAAGGAGAGAGGTTATTTGTCTCTGGTGAGACCCCAACTAGAGTATGGTTCCAGTGTATGGGACCCTTACCAGGATTACTTGATTCAGGAACTGGAAAAAATCCAAAGAAAATCAGCTCGATTTGTTCTGGGCGATTTCCGGCAAAAGAGTAGCGTTACAAAAATGTTGCAAAGTTTGGGCTGGGAAGACTTGGGAGAAAGGAGACGAGCTGTTCGACTAAGTGGTATATTTCGAGCTGTCAGTGGAGAGATGGCGTGGGAGGACATCAGTAGACGAATAAGTCTGGATGGTGTCTTTAAAAGTAGGAAAGATCACAATATGAAGATAAAGTTGGAATTCAAGAGGACAAATTGGGGCAAATATTCGTTTATAGGAAGGGGAGTTAGGGATTGGAATAACTTACCAAGGGAAATGTTCAATAAATTTCCAATTCCTTTGCAATCATTTAAGAAAAGGCTAGGAAAACAACAGTAGGGAATCTGCCACCTGGGCGACTGCCCTAAATGCAGATCAGTAGTGATTGAAATTGAATTGAAGATGGTTTTCAGTAATTTCCCATTTTCACATCAGGCAAATGCTGGGGCTGTACATTACTTAAGACCAGGGCCGCTTCCTTCCCATTCCTACGCCTTTCCTATTCCATCATTGCCGTAAGACACATCGGTGTCGGTGCGATGTAAGAAACAAGCACCTTGATGTTTGGTGCAATCCTGAGGCATATTTAGCTCGGTACACAGAATGTTAATATGAAACACCCCATGCACGAGAATCTGTCTTGGCAGCATGTGCTCGTTTTTTAAGTGACTGTACATGGTTTTTGTATTCTTGCAATATATGAAACCAACAATTATTTTTAATTACATCTGCTACTTTATGGAATTTTAATTTGTTCCAGTGTGGAGAATCCCCCTAGTGCTGCTGAATCTCCTGTTTGTGTTAAAATTGGCAACAATAATGAAATGCGTCCGGAGGCAATCATCGTTGCTGAAGCCGGACCAGTTGTTATTGGCTCGAACAACTTCCTTAAAGAGCGCGCAATTATCATTAACAGGTAAGAAAGTAGGGCCATAGTCTAAAACAATCAGCTACACGCTTGAAGAAGGTTATGCATGGAAACCTGCCAGTTGTAGAAGTCCCTGAAACATCGATTGACTTAAGTAATGCTACGAAAATATACAGATGGTAGTCGTTGTGATAACAACATCAACATTTCACTATCTTCTTTCTCGCCCCCTCTTCACATTGTCGCTCTCCACTTACAATGCTGATTGCAAAGAGTTTTACATCGCTGCCAATATAATCAATACATAGTGCACTAATCGCATTGTGGACGAACATTACAGTCAGTTAAGACCTTAAAGGTTCTTGGCGGTTACTGTTAGTGACAGGGTTAGGTCAGAGCAGGACCTCTCAAGCGCCCAAAATCTCACGCGTGCAAACCGTGGCGCAGAGGCTCCTTGCACTGTGCATCGGTCCGACTCGGCTCAACTCGGCTTGACTCGGATGGTGTAGTGTGCTGAAAGCAACGAAGCATTCGGTGATATCAGGCTTGTTTGTCAGTGAAATATATCGGCGCAAGACAACATAATAATGGAGCAACCTGTTTCAGAGAATGCAAAGATGTCCGGAAGCACATTTCAATTGAACTGGGAACTTCCGTATTTTTCCCAGTTATGACGATAAAGCCAAATCCTTAAGCGGCGGGACAATAATTACGTGATCATCAAAAAAATATATTCTTCAATACAAAGGCTTTGCTCGAATTCTACCAGAATTTTTTGAAAGAAGATTTTCCTAAGCTGCATCGAGAAGCAGCTGAATTTATTCTGTCTGGTTCCACATGCATATGTGAAATCTTTCTTTCCTGTTTTGAATCGTACTGTTCCGGGGATACCCATGGGGCAGAAAGAGGTTAAAGAATGTACCGGGCTTAATGGGTCTATCTACGGTATCAAGAATTGAATTAAAATTGTAGAAGGTCATTTTTTTCCGAATCAAAACTTAACAATCTTTTTCATGACAATATTACAGGTACAAGTAGCAATCATTAAACAAGATTGGGAAAAATACAAGATTAGTGAACGTGACAGATTTTGGGCTTCAAACCCCTCGTTTTACAATTCTTGAGCTCCCAGCTCAAATTTACAATTTAAAAAGGAACAACTTTAGTAAAGAGCAGAAATCCCCTCATTCAAAGAGCACTTGCTCCTAAACTTTACAATATCTAGCCTTCCAGAGGCACACCTTACAATTACAAAATTTGAAAAAAAGCTAACAGGCTCTCGGTTCCATACTGCCTACTCAAGGCAACATAGCATCAATCTCCGGTCTCTCAAACCACCATTTACAAATGGAACTTATTTTTACAGAGATATTAAATACCCAACCTACTGGGCCTTCGTGGAATAAGAATAACAGGTTAAATTAATGGCCCGAACACAAAATGAATGGAGTCGTAGACTTGCCCTCCTAGATATGAACACTAAGAAAACCTAAGGGGCCCTTGGCCGATGAAACAGGGGCTATTCCTAAACTACCGAGGTGGCTCGTATAGAAATTGCATTAACACCTTACAGTAGGAAAAACAGTTATAGAAAAACGTAGTCACCCCAAACCAAGATGAAGGGGAGCTCTAGAGGATACATCATTTTCTACAACCGATTTAAAGTCAAAGCTTTATCAAATTTTTACATTAGCCGAAGATTTACATTTTAGAAAAGTTTGTTACATAACAAAAGAGTCGGACCTTTCCCTCAGGTTAAACTGCGGAGGTAGCAGGAAAGAAAGAAGTTATGTGGCCATTACCTTGTAGATGTTCTTTTGACCGATGAAAGAGGCCGCCCGCCTCCTGCTTTGGCACACATACACACACACTCAATAAGATGACGATCAATTGGCGAAGAAACGTGAAAAGCCGCAGTTTGTAAACCCTCAGGGAAGGTTCGAGATCATTCAAGACTATACCAGCCACACCCTCTCAATTTTATTGGTTAAACACTCAAAATCGAACAAGAAGTCTGTGATAGGTGGAAAATTAATTATGGAAATTATTGTTTGGCTAGATTCAAAACTGGCGGAAAGAAAAAGGAAATATTGCCAACCAAAAAATAAATGGACATCATTCAATTACAAAAACCTAGAAATACAACACTTCTTTAAATTATAACTTCTTACACCTCGCACCAGGGTGCATGATCATAGTTTTTAGTAGTGTCATCTGTGGAAGAATGGCCAAATTTCTTAATGAATAGCAAACAAAATAAGGATAAATTCACTCAGTTTAGGCAACTGAACTATAACAAAATTACATCATATTTCTGTGGTGACTTCTTCTGAGTAAAGTTGGAGTAGTTTCAGTTTCACTGTTTTACCAATAGAGGAGTTCATTTAGGCGCTGAATTTGAATGCGTGGGTTTGGGGTGTACCTCCCAGTACACGTACGAAATCTGATTGTAATTTAAAGAACGCTCTCAGAATTGCTGTCAGCCGATCCTTTGTTGTAGATATTACTGGTATTGTTGCTAAGAAAAAGGAAAAGGAGAGCTTGAAAAGATAAATGGTCTACTGAAACCAAATTGAAAGAAGAGTTTTAGCACCTGTAACATTGTCCTGTACAAGAGTGTGTCTCCGCTCACCACACATAAACATTTCACCGTGAGGGGAGAATCAGCGGGGTAGCTGAAGAAGGCGGAGCACTGATCTCTATACATGGATCGCTGATGGCAGGTCTCCGCTGCAGGAGAAAGTACGCCAAGTTGAGTGCGCGGTTCGCCATGTTGGCGTACCCAACCTAGAGCTCTCCTTATGGGGAAGCAATGATAATATAGTCAATTTTAAGTCGCAATTAATGGCGCATTGGAATAATTAAAAATATAGAGACATGTTCACTCAACGCATAAGGACATTGGGATCACTGACACGTTATTCCGAGGTCACTAAATCTCCGGGATAGCAATAAACATGAGTGTATAATAACGGCCGACAAATATTAACTTAGGTGCTGAATACATGTAATTAGCGATCGGTAACACAATACAAGTGAAAACCAGTTTCTGGAAACATTGCTGTAAATTGTATACATGGATGCCACGAAATTATGCATTCTTAAAATGATGTACCTATAAACGTAGCTCACTATACAGGCCTAGATTCGACATTCGTAATCGGTGCTTGATAATGAATTTCTGTTTCCTGTTTCCATGAAATAACGCGCATTTTAACAAATTAAAATATCAGTGAAGCAAATGTCCACATTTATAAAACCAGCAAATATTCAAAACTTGTCAATATGTCACATTACCTGCAGCTTAATTTACTATTACAGACCTCTTTAATTAAATTCAGCTAGCAAAGCGATATTGATAGTCATCATCAGATATATGTAACACCAGTTAAGAGTCCCAAATACCACGAATTGTATAATGGGATAGCCCCAAATACCCACCACACTTTCCCTTCTCCCACCCATAATTATTACTGATGTAAATAAGGTCTAGAATTCCCCCAGACTTCATTTTCTAAGATTGTTATAAGGTCACGTCTATTATTTCATCGAAACCGTCAGTTTAATTACGAGAAATAAAAAAAATATAAGTAAATTTTTACTTGCAGTTAATGTTCAGTAAAATTGAAAACCATTGGCTGTACATCACTTCTAAGGTGTACAGTTTGTCCATTTCTATCAAAACAGTCTTCCTCTAAGTGATCCGAGCAGAGAACAGCTGTTTTAGAAGGCTCCCAATTCTCCCGCCTGATATTCCTAATCGATGATCTTAGATGTTCGGGTCTCGAGAAAGGAAACCTACAAAAATTAATTGCCATTTTGCTCCCGGAATATGCGAAATAAGATACAATAAACCTAAAACTCAAAACACTACCCTAGGAAGATTCTTATGTACAGTATAAAACTCCCCGATGAAATGATTTCTCCTTCTACTGATCGGTTCTGTTTGTACATCCATAAGCTGAACACTGCGGTATGTTAATACCCCGTAGAATGTTTCTTCATTCATATTTCAGATAAACACATCATCATCATCTGTCGGCTTTTTCCCTCGGGCACAGCGAGGGATCCCACCTCTACCGCCTCAAGGGCAGTGTCCTGGAGCTTCAGAATCTTGATCGGGGATACAACTGGGGAGAATGACCAGTACCTCGCCCAGGCGGCCTCACATGCTATGCTGAACAGGGGCCTTGTGAAGGGATGGGAAGATTGGAAGGGATAGGCAAGGAAGAGGGAAGGAAGTGGCCGTGGCCTTATGTTAGATACCATCCCGGCATTCGCCTGGAGGAGAAGTGGGAAACCACGGAAAACCACTTCCAGGATGGCTGAAGTGGCAATCGAACCCACCTCTACTCAGTTGACCTCCCGAGGCTGAGTGGACCCCGTTCCAGCCCTCATACCACTTTTCAAATTTCGTGGCAGAGCCGGGAATCGAACCCGGGCCTCCGGGGGTGGCAGCTAATCACGCTAACCACTACACCACAGAGGCGGACTCAGATAAACACATACATATTTAAATTGAATCTTGTAATCCACAAGTATACTACAATGCAACGAACCTAAATTCGTAAAATACACTACTATTTACTTTGCAATAACAAAGCACAGAACACTCGTGGAACTACAATCAAGAGGCCTGGCGTCACTGAACTAAGCATAAACAAAGCAAGCGCGCTCCTCGTGGTCTACTGCACCGTGCGCTCACTGCCATCTTACTGCGCCAGTCATCTTCTATTCGGCTTACTGCTACCCAAGCTACCAGCCATCCAGGTATAGAGATCAGTGAGGCGGAGACATGCCGAACAGGTGAGACAGGTTTAGGGAAAAAGGAGTGGGCCTCTGCACTCTGGTCAACTTAGGGAAGTCGTCTCCTGCACCTTGCCCCGTGCAGTGCTCCGGTGCATGCACCCTGAGAGGCCCTGGGTTAGAGTTTGGCAGGTCATACAGTGAGTAATAATTATTTCAGGCTGTGCCAAAATTACTTATAATGATGGTTATATTTTTGTGTTTGACAAAGTTACTAAAAGTGACTGGTTATGTCTGTTCGAAAATCACAAAATGCAGTAATCATGTTCATCACAGTATCAATCGGAGCTTTTAAAGGTAGCAATGGAAGAGGAATTAGGAAATGGAATCATTTATCCAGGGAAATTTTCAATAAATTTCAAAGTCCTTTGAAGTCATTTTAACCGGGCGAACTGGTGGTGCGGTTAGGGCCACGCGACTGTGAGGTTGCATCACATGTAATGAACTTCATGGCAGTCCGTATTGAACATTGTATGTTATCTTAAAACTATTAAGTTTATTAAAATGGTCAACCTATTCAATACAGTACATTCATAAGAATGTTTATAACTTATACATGACCTTAAATTTGGACATGCTTCGCCCTATTTGTGGGCATCTTCAGCGTGAATTTTCATCCTCAAAATCAAATGTTATCGAGATCCCGATATTACCAAATTGGACCTTCTTAATAGCTAAAATAGTATGAGTTAAAATACAATGTGTCGGTCTTATTACTAATAGGTGATCAATTATTTAACCGAGTTCTTTAAGCAGTCTTTAAAATGAATTCATTAAAATGTCTGGTGTTGGCACCTATTAAATTATCACGTGTTTAGGTACCCTCCACCTTATAAATCAATGTTTAATAAATAATGATACATTAACACTTGATACAAAATAAACACCACATTAGGTTACCCTACTGTATACAGTCACAGGATAAAGAGATTGAAGATAAAAGTCGTCTGGATGTTAATTAACATCCAGATTAATTAATCAAATGAATTAACATCCAGGTTACTTTTATCTTAAATCTCTTTATCCTGTGACTGTATACAGTAGGGTAACCTAATGTGGTGTTTATTTTTTATGAAGTGTTAATGTACCAATCTTTGTTAAACATTGATCTATAAGACGGAGGGTACCTAACCACGTGATAATTTTAATAAGTGTCAACACCAGAGATTTTAATGAATTAATTTTAAAGATTGCTTAAAGAACTCCATTAAATACTTGTTCACCTGGTCAGTAATACGACCGACAGTTGTGTGTTTAACTCATTCTATTTTAGCTATTGAGATGGTTAAGTTTGAGAATATCGGGATCCCAATAACATTTGATTTTGAGGATAAAAATTCACGCTGAAGATGCCCTCAACTAGGACGAAACATGTCCCAATTTGAGTGTCATGTATAAGTGATAAACATTCTTATTGTATGGTAATAAACTTAATTGTTTCAAAATAACGTGAGCTTGCATCCGGGAGATAATGGGTCTGAATCCCACTGTCGGCAGCCCTGAGACGGTTTTCTGTGGTTTCCCATTTTCACACTAGGCAAATGCTGGGGATGTACCTTAATTTAAGCCACGGCTGCTTCCTTCCAACGCCTATGCTTTTTCTACGCCATCGTCGACATAAGACCTATCCGTGTTGGTGCGATGTAAAGCCACTAGAAAAAACAAAAAGAAATCATTAAAAATAGGCTATATAAGCAAGTGAAAGGGAATTTGCCACCTGTGAGACAGCTATAAATGTAGATCAATGATGATTGATTGACACATTTTGTTTTCATAACATTGATATTTTAGATCAGATTCGAGGTTAAGCAGACATTATACTGAAATGCCTTATATTTCTCCTTTGGTGTACTTGTTTTACTTGGGTTCCAACACCCTACAGAAATAATAATAATAATAATAATAATTGTACCGGGAGGTACACCCCAACGCCGCGCATTTAAATCTAGCGCCTAAAAGACCTCCTCTACTGGTGAAACAGTGAAATTGAAGCTAGACCAACTTATAAATTTACTCAGAAGATGTCGCCACTAAAATCTGATGTAATTTTCTTATTGTGAAGTTTCCTGAACTGACTCTATTTCTACTTGTTTTGTTTGCCATTCATCAAGAAATTTGGACATTCTTCCACAGATGTCACTACTAAAAACTATGATCATGCACCCTGGTGCGAAGTGAAAGAACTTTTGATATAAAGAAATGTTGTATTCATAAGTTTTACTAATTGATGTTCATTTATTTTTGGGTTGGCAATATTTATCTTTTCTTTCCGCCAGTTTTGAATTCAACCAATCAATAATTTCTGTAATTAATTTTCTACCAATCACAGTCTACTTCTCCGATTTTGAGTGTAACTTTTAAATTAACCAATAAAAATGAGAGGGAATGGCTAGTTTAATCTTGAATGATCTCGAACTTTCCCCGAGGGTTTATAAACTGCGGATTTTCACTTCCCTTGGCGGATTGATCGTCATCTTACTGAGTGTGTTTGTCAAGCAGGAGGCGGGAGGCCACTTCGTCAGCTGCTAGAACTTCTACAAGGTAACGGCCACATAACATCTTTCTTTCTTTCCTTCTTGCTAGCTCCGCAGTTTAACCAGGGGGAAAGGTCCGAATCATCAACTATGTAACCTACTTTTCTGAAAATGTAACTCCTGCCGGCTCATGTAATAACTTCATAAAATCTTTAACTATAAATCGGGGATAGAGAGTGAAGTACACCCTCGAGCTCCTCTTCATCTTGGTTTGAGGTACCACGTTTTGTAATCTTTGGTTTTTGCTATGTATTAAAGTTATTTCCATCCATGCTACCTCAGTAGTTTGGGAATAGCCCCTGTTTCGTCGGCCAAGCGCCCTATAGGATTTAAAATATTTTTGGAGCTCAGTCTTCGACTCCATTCAAATTATATTCGAGCCGTTTATTTAACCTGTTCTTTTTCTCTAAGGCCTGTAGGTTGGGTACTAGATACCTCTGTGTAATTAGATTTCTATTTGTAAATAGTGCTTTGTAAGGCCAGAGATTATTTGAGTTTCATGCTATGTTGCCTTGAGTAGGCTTGGAAAACTGAGAGCACGTTAGCTCTTTTTCAAGTGTTATAAAAATGCCTCTGGGAGGCCTGACATTGTAATTTAAGGAGCAAGTGCTCCATGTATTAGGGAATTTCTGCCCTTGTATAAATTTGTGCTCCTTTGTAAATTTGAGCTATGAGCTCAGGAAGAGTAAAGTGAGGGCTTGAAGCCCACGATCTGTTTATATCACCAATATTGTCTTTCCTAGACTCTTTTAATGATTGCTACTTGTACCTGTAAAATAGTTAAATTTTGTGTCTTGAAAACATAACCTTCAGTTTCCGTTTTAAATTCAATTCTTGACATTGTAGTTAGACCCATTCACCCCGGCACCTTCTTTCACCTCTGCAATCCACGATAAACCCCGGAACAAGTGGTAGCAGAGCGTGGTTGAATGGGTCTCAATTAAGCCCCTTTTGACGGCTAAACATTGAATTCACACTGAACTCTAAGAATTTTCTCAGTCGCTGGAAATTTTCTAAATTTGTAAATTTCATTCATCATGTCCGGCCCTCGCGAAGTCCTCCATCCTGGCTACTTGCGCAAAGAGGAATTAATTTATGAATTACTTATTAGGAATGTTCAATCTGGAGGCACTGTTGCGGCAGATACAACCAAGCTTAAAGAGTCATTAGAATTATCAATTAGTATCCCAACTTTGGGAGAGAAGGATACTGATGAGGCTCTCTCCACTATCACGGACAACACCACCGAGTTAGCATCTGTAGTAAGTTCTTTGAAGTGAGTGATCCTTCTGCTAACCAACTTAAAAGAGTACAGGCTAGATTGCTCCATTTTTATAATAGGGTCAGGGACCTATTGTCTCACTTACTAAAAGATGACCATGCTAAGGAGGCTAGTAACCTTGTTGAACACCTTTCTGAAATGTCAAATAAAGTTCTTCAATTGTTGACTGGGGCAGCTACTCCCAAATCCGACCAAGCCCCTGCGTTAAACATCGTAAGTGAGGAGGTTCCTTCCAGAATGTAGAAGGCAGAAAATCTGTAGCTACTCAACAAACATCTGCCCCTTTGGAAACCGAGTCTGATCGTCGTACATCCATTCCATCATTCTTTTTAAATAATGCTGTCTCTGAAGCTTCTTCACCCCCTAGGCCGTTACCTACTATGTCACCTGGGTTCAGTAATTTGCCTCATCCTTTGGATATGTTGCTTAGGGGAATTTCTAAGTTTTCTATTAATTCTACTAATGAGGTCATTTCAATTTTAAGATTCATATTTGAATTTCAAGATCACGCCCTAGTGTTTTCTCTCTCTCCTTCGCACATTCTTCAAATTATTTACCCGTACTCCATCGGCGTCCTCTCGGACAAAATAGTCAAAGCAATAGCTGAACAATCTTCTATAGAAGACTTCCATGCCCATCTCTTAGCTGACTTCATTCTGGCTCGGGCAATGTCATCATTAATTCAAAGGTACTATTTCAGAATACAGCAACTGGATGAAAACCTGGCAGAATTCATCCAAGATATTAAGTTCTACACAAGGGTATTTGCTCTTCTTTTCCCAGAAGATCAAATTGTGCAGACGATTGTTGAAGGGATTTCCCCGCCCTACAGGTCTTATTTGTGTTTCGCGTCGCGTCCTCAAACTTTTGTAGAATTGGAGGCTATGGCGGTATCAGCCGAAGGAGTGCGGTATGCCGGCACATAAGTTTCGCTATGGAGCCCCCTCCATCTTCTAATAGTTTTCGGCCTTCAACTCGCCGAACTTTCACCACCCGCAAATGCTATGCTTGTGCGTCTACGGATCATCTGCGGAACAAGTGCCCAGTAATAAAATCGAGTGTGACAAAGAATGGAGCAGGGTCATCACAAGGATGTTTTAAATGTGGCTCGTTTTCTCATATCGTCAAGAATTGCCCTAACGCCAATAGCACCCCCTCCTATTCAACTTCTGGTGCAACCTCCGCGAACTCTAATAATAGGAAATGACTAGTGTCATCGGCTGAGTCGGTGTGTTCATCTTTTCCAGGCTCAGCCCCTGTTAAACCCAGCGAAAACTCAGGTACGGATCAAGGTTCTTCTAATTTATCAGTTGAAGGTCCAAAAGAATGCCTCAGAATTGCAGCGGAGTCCCCCGCAGTGGTACCTTTTCTCAAAATTGAGTTAAACAATGAATCGGTCACGGCTCTATTAGACTCTGGGAGTGTTTGTTCTATAATTTCGGCTGAATGGTACTCCAAATTAAAGTCTGTCTGTAAGTTTTGTGATTATTGTTCATCTTCGGTTCAATGCATTTCGGCTAATTCCTCTCCATTAGGAATTTTAGGTTTCATCTTTGCCAAAATTTGGATTTCTAAATTTACTTGGAAAATAAAATTCTTTGTAGCTAAGAACTTGTCTTGACCCATAATATTAGGAGTAGACTTTATGTCTCATATTGGTCTAGTGCTCGACATTCAGAGCAAATCGTGCACTTTCGAATTTGCTAGTAACTGTAAAATTCCCTTGCTTAAGTGTAATTCTGCATCTTGTTCATCTGTTTCGCTTACCCAGGGCGAGATGTTGTAAGACTTTACACATCTACCTGAGGAGCAGACTGATAGTATTCGTAAGATGTGTCTGTCATTTACAGATGCCTTTTCCGATACTCTTGGTGTTACTGAACTTATTGAATACAAGATCGACGTTACGGATTCGATCCCGGTTAGATTTCCACCTTATAGGCTATCTCCTCCTAAAATGAAGGCTCTCAAGGAGATCCTCGATCAGATGTTAAAGGATGGCATTATTCGACCCTCTAAATCGGCGTATTCATCGCCCATTTTCCTGGTTCCGAAACCCCAAGGTGGCTTCAGGCCGGTGATTGACTCTAGGGCGTTAAATCGGAAGGTGGCGTTAGAATCTGTGCCTCTTCCCAACCTTCACTCTTGTTTTTCATGGTTTCACCATCTTCGACCTTAATCAGGCGTATAATCAGATCCCTCTAGTAGTGATGGGCAATCTGAAACTACGTCTCGAGATTTCTCGGGATTTCTCGAGAGTAGAGCAGACACTATTTCTCGCGAGAAATTTCGAGGGATCTCGAGAGCGTTGTCCCCGCGTTGTGCGACGATCAGCGTGTCGTAGGCCTACAGATGCTCGGAACTGAATGTTGTGTGTGCCGAGTATGCGAATAGCCAACCACGGGCCTTCTCCATTTCGTAAATACGTATTAACAAGCGACTAAGGCGCTTATTTCTACCGAGGTCTATTTTAACGCAGTATAACATAATTATAAAGGATACGCATTCGGGCACTGTATGCACTGGTAGGTACACGAATGAGTGTTATAAGTACAGAACCTGACAGCTCTGTAGGTACTCGTACCTGGATACCAGAGGCGTGCATTATTCGAACTCGAGACGAGTTAAGGTGCGCCTTGCTGCATATGCAACCATCATTACGCAGGAGTGGAATGTGTAATCTAAAATGCTTCCGTTTGCTCCAATTCTTTCGACAGATAGGTGTACATTGTTATCAGACCCAACATTCAATATCACATTATGACCACTGCTTGGGTTTACCGATATTTTGGTGACGAAGGAAATAATTCCTTACAATGTTACAGAGTATTCGCGTCATACGTAAAGTTAGCATAATTACCCAACAACAAGCAATTCGATGGAAAGGAAATATTACAAGAAGTACTACTAATTTAACATCCTAAATCAAGCACCATCACATACAAATTCAGTATTTCCAGTGCTTAACACTACCGCTTTCAATACTATAGGTTGAACTTTCTACTAGCTTAACATTACAAGTGATAATAAAGTGAAGTTAAACCATCATTACCCTACAACTATGACGACAACAACAACGAAAGAAAATATGACAAGAAATACTACTAGTTTAACTTTCTAAATCCAGCATCATTATACATAAATTCACACACAACTTAAGTATTTCCATTACTTAACACTATGGCTTACAATACTGTAGGCTGAACTTGCTACTAGCTTAACACTACCTGTGAAATTGAAGTTGAAACATAACTACTCAACAACTACAACAAGAGTACAACAAACAGTTCCATGGAGAGAAAATATTAGGAGAAATACTACTAGATGAACATTCTAAATCCAGAAGAAAATCACAAATTCAGTGTCCGTCGTTTACAGTTTTTACTTTTCATTTTACACCAGCACTTATCATCACCTTAAACGATTTGATACCGGAAGAGAATCTATCAAAGACTGCTGCAGGTAATTTATTCCAGTCCCTTATGGCCCTGTTCACGAAGGAAAACTTGCCCACATCAGTATGCTGGTTATTATTACACTACTGTAAGTGACCATTGCCACCGGGGTATTTCCCATTTGCGATGTATTTGTTAATAATAATTAGGTACTTCGTTATATGATAGTGCAATGTGTAATTGTGTCTAGTTGTACGCGGCAACTTGAAGGCGATGTCCGAAACGCAACGTAAGTCGTGGGTGTCGGTTATTTTGAAGAGACGCCACATAGCACAGCCCGCTGTGTTGCTTGTTCAAACGAAGTAAAATACGTCGGCAGAAATACTTCTGGGATGATCTGACAATCAAAAGCACATAATATAAATGAAGAGGAATAGTCACAGAACACCCGCGGCCCGGTCTGCATCACAGGAAGCTACCCTGCCGATAACTATTGTGAGGCATGAAGGTAGGTTTACATCCTAATAACAGTTATTAACTAATTATACGGGTCATTCAGCTGAGAAGTCCACCTGAAATAACTCGTGAACAGTTTAAGATACTGGAATTCTGTCTTCAGTTTCGTTAATGGTATTAAGGAGCTCACAGTTCTATATGCAGTGCTTTTCTATGCTTTTGACAAAATTTATCGTCACACACGTTTCCATATGAGAACTTCTGATGATAACTATCAAGCTTACACTCTTAGTTACTGGGACATCGCTTCACACAGCTCACAGCACACGAGAATCGGTCTCGAGAGCGTCGCCCATCACCCCTGCTGAAAGAATTGGAGCGAAGTCGGGCATTTTAGATTACACGTTCCACTCATGTGTAATAAGGGTTGCATACGTAGCAAAGTATATCTTCCCCGTCTCAAGTTCGAATAATGCACGCCTCTAGTATCCAAGTAGGTGTACTACATATCTACAGTTATTCACAAATTATGAAGGGTTATTCAGCTAAGATGTCTACTTCAAATGAGCCGAGAACAGCTTAAGATACTGACATTCGGTTTTCACTTTCGTTAATGGTATTAAGGGGTTCATAGTTGAACATGCAGTACTTTTCCAAGCTTTTGACAAAATGTATTGCCTCACACGTTTTCATATGAGAACATTATTTCACGCAATAACTGCAAATGATATACTACCAAGTTTACAGTCGTATTGTAGTTACTGGTACGTCGCACAGCGTGCACTACAGGAGGATCGGTCTCGAGATTCTCGCGAGAGTCTCAAGCAAGAGCGTTGCCCATCACTACCCTCTCGCTGAAGAATCAAAACATCTAACAGCTTTTGCCACGGATTGGAACTTGTATGAGTACAACCGCGTGCCTCTCGGGCTCCCCGTGGGGGAAGCCGTGCTCACGAGACTGCTAGATAGGGTCTTCTCTGACATCAAATTTGAATACTTGTACCATTATTTTGATGACGTCGTCTTATTTTCTGAGACCTTTGAAGAACACCTTGATCATCTAAAAGAGGTCCTTAATCGCCTTCGTAAGGCGCAGATAAATCTGAACTTATCTAAGGTAGCTTTTGCTAAGCCTTACATGTCATTCCTTGGGCACATTGTGTCGCCCGATGGTGCTTCAATTGATCATTCTAGAACACAGGCCATCCGTTATCTCAAACCTCTTAAGGACGTCAAAGGTATTGCCAAGTTCATAGGCATGGTGAATTTCTTCAGGAAATTTATTCCCAACTTCGCTAACAGAGCGGCGCCCTTGAACTTACTTCGTAGGAAAGGCGTCAAATATGAGTGGGGGCCTTCTCAACAAGCCGCTTTCGAAGACCTGAAATTAGCTCTTTGTAATGCCCCTGTCCTTGCTAAGCCAGATTTCTCGAAGAAATTCATCGTTAAAACCGACGCCTCGTAGTCGGCGGTGGCTGCTGTCCTTCTTCAAGAAACTGAACTCGGAAGGTGACCCATCGCCTATGCATCTAGGACACTATCGGCTCAAGAAGCCAAGTATTCCATCTATGAACTTCAGGGTTTGGCAGTCTTATTTGCACTAGAGAAGTTTCGCCTCTATCTGGAACATGTCACGTTCGACCTGGAAACAGATAACCAAGCCTTAAGTTGGGTCTTAGCTAGGCCGCGTCGTACTGGTCGTATAGCCCGATGGGCCATCAGGATTTCTGCCTTCCAGTTTGATGTTAGGCATATCAGAGGATCTGAAAATGTTGTGGCGGATGGACTAAGCCACATGTTTGCTCATGATGTGGAGACTTCTGAACAGGAAGATAGATCTTTTCTTCCCACGCCCATACCTTCGGGTGTTAATTCCATTCTAACTGATGCCCCATGTTGTTTAAGGATATTGAAAAACATCAACGTGAAGATCCTGTGCTGCCCCTATTATGGAAACCCTTTCTTCAGGTGAACATGTCGTCCCTTATGTATTGAGGAACGGGGTTTTGTGTTGCCCGTCGAGGCATGATCAAAAGATGAAAGTAGTTGTTCCAGCCGTGCTTGTACCTATGATCTTCAAGTACTATCATGAGACCCCATTAGGGGGGCATTTAGGCGTCTTCATAACTCGAGAAAAGATCCGAGAGATGTTTATTTGGAAATGTATGGACTGCGAAATTCGAGAATTTGTAAAAGCTTGTAAATATTGCTTGCTTAGTAAGCCCACCTTGTCCACTAAACTAGGACTACTATCTTCTCATCAAGCGTCGCGCCCCATGGAACGCCTCTATATAGACTACGTCGGACCCTTCCCCCAATCGAAGGGAAACGCCAACAAATTCATTCTAGTGTGTGTAGATGGTTTCACTAATTTTCTTGGTTATTTCCGACTAAGCTGGCTACCGCTCAGTCCACTATTTCTTGTTTAAATACCATATTCGCTTCCTTTGGTCCCTGTCAATATATAGTTTCTGATAACGCTAAGGTATTTACATCCAACCTCTTCCGTAAATTCTGTTTCGATCTGTCTATATCGCATGTAACTACATCGGCGTATTATCTTCAACCATCTCTGGCTGAGCGGGTCAATCGTAATCTTAGATCAGCTCTCATTGCATTTTATCATGAAAATCATTCCAGGTGGGATACGTCCCTGCATTTGTTGGCCTTTGCTTTGAATTCAGCAGTTCATGAGTCCCATAAGTTCACTCCTGCTTCTCTGATGTTTAAATTTGTGCCTAACACGCCGCTCTCTAACCTTTGGTCACTTAATGATATATTACCAGAGACAATAGATCCCGATAATATTAGAGATCTATGGAAGAAGACTAAGGCCAATCTTAAGGTGGCCCATGGAAAGGTTAGGGAAAGATATGATCGTGGAAGGAGGACCACCAATTTAAAAGTCGGAGATCAAGTCATGGTTAGGAATTTTCTTCCCGCGGGCAAGCTTGCCCCCAGATTCCATGGGCCGTGCATTATATTGGATTTTCTGACTCCCGTTACTTTAGTAGTGAGCAATCTTTAGAGTCCACCTCTCTCATATTAAGCCTGTTGTACCGGGAGGTACACCACTACGATGCTCATTTAAATCTTGCGCTAATAAGAACTCCTCTACAGGAGAAACACCGAACTTGGAGCTTGACCTACTTAAACTTTCCCTCAGAAGATGTCACCTCCTTCATTTTGTGATTGTGAAGTTTCCAGTACTGTATAAAATTCTACGTGTTTTGTTTACCATGTATCAAGAAGTGTGGACATTCTCTTATAGATGTCACTGCTGAAAAACTATGATCATGCACCCTGGTGCGAAGTGAAGGAACTTTTTTGAAGAAATTTTGTATGCCTAAGTTTGTTCTTTACTAAATTATGTTCGTTTATTTGTGGGTTGGCAATATTGAACTTTTCTTACCGCCAGGTTTGAATTCAGCCAATCCCTAATTGCTGTAATTAATTTTTGGCCTATCACAGGCTTCTTCTTCGATTTGGTGTATAACTTTAAGCTAGCCAATAAAATTGAGAGGGTGTGGCTAATTTATTCATGAAAGGTCTCGAACTTTCCCCGAGGTTTTATATACTGCGGATTTTCATGTCTCTTGGCCATTTGATCAACATCTAACTACGTGTGTGTGTGTGTGAAGCAGGAGGCGGGTGGTGCCTCTTTCATCAGGCAGCAGTTCTTCAAAAATGTAATGGCCGTTTAACATCTGTATTTCTTGCTAGCTCAGCAGTTTAACCCGCGGGAAAGGTCCGAAACTTTTAATATGTAACATACTTCTCTAAAATGTAAGTTCTGCCGGCTAATATGAAAATTTCATAAAATCCAGGGATAGAGAGTGATTTACCCTCTCGAGCTAGCCTTCATATTGGTTTGAGGTGACTACGTTTTGTAACTGTTTTCTTCCTTCCGTAATGTCTTAAATTATTCTTATACGAGTCACCTCCATAGTTTGGGAATAGCTCCTGTGTATTCGGCCTAGTGCCTCTTAGGTGTTTAGAATTCAGTTCTAGGAGTGCAAGTACTCGCCTCCATTCTATTTGGTGTTTCGGGCCATTTACTTAACCATTATTCGTGTTCCATGAAGGCCCAGTAGGTTGGGTACAAGACACCCCTGTTTCATTTTTGTAAGTTATGCCTTGATGGCAAGTAATTGTAAGGGTTTGATATCGCCGTGGATAGGCTTGAAAAATTGAGAGCGTGTCAGCTCTTTTCTAGTGTTGTAAAAGTGCCTCTGGGAGGCTTGTGGTTAAAAATTGGGAGCAAGTGCTCCATGTATTGGGGGGTGTTCTGCCCTTGCATAAATGGTGACCTTTGTAGTTTTGAGCGTGTAGCTCAGGAATTGTGTAGTAAGGACTTGAAGCCCAAGACCTGTCTATACCACCAATCTTGTCTTACTAGACCTGTTCATTGCTACTGGTGCCTGTTACATTGTTATTTGTTGATTTTAAAAAAAAGGAAAATATAACCTTTGTTGAAATTTTAAATTAACTTTGACTTTGTAGTTAGACCCATTCATCCCGGCACCTTCTTTCACCTCTGCTGGTCCACCAAACTACGGTAACACCTGTATAATTAGTTTTTTTATATCCATAGCCGCTAATATTTAGCAGGAGGCTGAAGGTTACATTTTTTAAAATCATCTTCGATGCCTTCTGCACCGATTAGGCTATTAGATTTTGTATATGATCTTTATGTACGATCTTCCCCTCTGGTTTCCCTGCTGTCAATTCCTTTGTGGTCATTACCAAGACCCCGTCTCCTGCATATCCACACTATTGGCAATAAAGCTCCTTCCACGCCGCTCGCCCCTCAGAATCGACAATAAATATCGTACTCTCAAGTCTGCAACAATACCTTTCTGTCGCCAAGATCTTATTGTTTCAGTGCCCCCTCAGCCGTTCGCCGCTGTACTGCAACTGAAGTGGGGTACGGGCCCACTCCACTCCCGTGAAGACTTCTTGTGAACGGCGCGCCGGAGTCCATCTCCCGGCAAAGGCTGAAGTGCGGTGCCCCTACCGCCAACTCATCTGGGGACTGTATATATATTTCTAATGTGCGGCGACTACCCCTCTCATAATAGCGGGAGAGCCGTATCTGAGGGTACTTGAGGGGTCTGAGCGACCTAGACTGGATATCGGCAGCGGCGGCAAGACTACCTATCAAACTTCCATCCGAGGCCTCGTTTAGTTTTGAAAGCAATTCCAAATTATTCAGAGGCTGACTTGCTGGGCCTATCACTTATGAAGATTTTTCTGTCAGGGTTATCTCCCTTAGCCTTTAATAGTCCCCTATCAACCTGCAAGGCAGCAGGCCCTGAGTCAGATCTCAGGGATATATATTATATCGTGCCAAAATCCACTTTTTATAAGCTAATTCGCAAATTCCACTGCTTTACTACGCATTTACCTCACTATGAAATGATAATTTGTATAAAAAGGTTTATAATTTAATTACTACATAGACGTATTTAACTTATATTTTTCCCTCGGCTCCATTGATGTTGAAATCAGGTGTACTGGGCCATATGCGATCTATATCTCACTGCTACATCCTCCTGTTCTCTGGGATGCTGTGAGGCAGGTCAGACTCCATTCTCCGTCATCTCATGTATCGCCTTCACCGGACTTCGGCCATGGTCTTCTTAGTTCATGTTGACGGGCATGTCTTGAGCAATTGTAACAGAAGTGCAAACATAGATGGTCAGTTTCGTCACCTTTGCGCCAAGCTGGAGTTAAACTACCTTCTACCTATTAACTTAAAAAAAAAAAACCTTTTAAAATTTTCTTCAACTGGAAGTAATTTTTTCAAAATTCTTCTGTGTCACCCCTAGGAAGGACATTTGGGGGGGGGGTCTGTACCGGGAGGTACACCCCAACGCCGCGCATTTAAATCTAGCGCCTAAAAGACCTCCACTACTGGTGAAGCAGTGAAATTGAAGCTAGACCAACTTATAAATTTACTCAGAAGATGTCACCACAGAAATCTGATGTAATTTTGTTATTGTGAAATTTCCTGAACTGACTGTATTTCTACTTGTTTTGTTTGCCATTCATCAAGAATTTTGGACATTCTTCCACAGGTGTCTCTACTAAAAACTATGATCATGCACCCTGGTGTGAAGTGAAAGAACGTTTGATATGGAGAAGTTTTGTATTCATAAGTTTTTTCTAATTGACGTTCATTATTTTTTGGGTTGGCAATATTTATCTTTTCTTTCCACCAGTTATGAATCCAACCAATCAATAATTTCTTTAATTAATTTTCTACCAATTACAGTCTTCCTCCTTCGATTTTGAGTGTAACTTTTAAATTAACCAATAAAAATGAGAGGGTGTGGCTATTTTAATCTTCAATGGTCTGGAACATTTCCCGAGGGTTTATAAACTGCGGATTTTCACGTCTCTTCTCCAATTGATCGTTATCTTACTGAGTGTGTGTGTCAGGCAGGAGGCGGGAGGCCTCTTCGTCAGCTGCTAGAACTTCTGCAAGGTAGTGGCCACATAACATCTTTATTTCTTTCCTTCTTGCTAGCTCCGCAGTTTAACCAGGGGGAAAGGTCCGAATCATCAACTATGTAACCTACTTTTCTGAAAACGTAACTCCTGCCGGCTCATGTAATAACTTCATAAAATCTTTAACTATAAATCGGGGATAGAGAGTGAAGTACACCCTCGAGCTCCTCTTCATCTTGGTTTGAGGTACCACGTTTTGCAATCTTTGGTTTTTGCTATGTATTAAAGTTATTTCCATCCATGCTACCTCAGTAGTTTGGGAATAGCCCCTGTTTCGTCGGCCAAGCGCCCTATAGGATTTAAAATATTTTGGAGCTCAGTCTTCGACTCCATTCAAATTACATTCGAGCCGTTTATTTAATCTGTTCTTTTTCTCTAAGGCCCTGTAGGTTGGGTACTAGATACCTCTGTGTAATTAGATTTCTATTTGTAAATAGTGCCTTGTAAGACCAGAGATTATTTGAGTTTCATGCTATGTTGAGTAGGCTTGGAAAACTGCTGGCTAAGAAAGTTTTAAATAAGTTTATGAATCTCAAAATTAGAGTAGCAAAAAATTCAAAAGGCATACCGTAGCGTTTTTAAAAGAATGTCTAGTAAACAAAGTAACTCCCAAATTCTTTAAATCTTCCAAAGAAAAAATATATCAACTCAGTTTCACCTTTCGATTCAAAACAAGGTCAAACGCTTGTAGTTAAGGAAAGAGATTAAATTTCTTTACAGAAAGAAATCCTTTATAAATGAAAAGTTATATTTAGCTCATCTTGAGGCCACCCTATGGCTGGTCCCTCTAGAATGGAATTCATTCCAATGTCATGCCGCAAATTAAATGTAATGCATCTTAAGTAAGAAACAAGCCACATTGGACAAGAAATTAGATAATCTAAGAAGGGTGAAATATGATACGGAGTTTCTTAATAATAATATTAATGATAGAAAATCCGGAAAAAATCAGTTAACGGTTCAAGACTAGTTAACTTCCGTCAATTCGGCGAAAAACTCTGTGGAATCCATTTCACAGACCAAAAATTAGACACTCTTAGCAGAGGATCTAAATTTAATTGGCCAAGTTTTAACAGAGATGATGATGTTATCACAACTATCGCCAAAGCAGAATATCCATAAACTCCTTGTGGATTCTCAAGACGATCTTAGGTACGAAATAAAGAAAAGATTCCCTTAGTTAGTCAGCTTAAAGCCAATATTCCGTTAGACAATGTAAAATGTAACAAGGATCTTAGGAATAAAATAAAAGACAATGACGTTATCGTACTAAGGCAGATGAAGGTAATTGCACGGTAATATTGGATAGAAAAGATTAAATTGAAAAACAGAAACGTTTTTCTTTGATGAGTCATTTTCCAGAGTTAATAAAGACCCCACAGCTATGATACAAAAGATTTAAAATCTTTATTGAAAATTTCTACCTTCATCGTCAATGAAGACGAAATTCAGAAGATGATAAATATGAACCCCAGGTTAACTACGGCTAGAGCCATAAAGTGCGAGTTCCTGTTAGCACTAAGAACAGTCCTGCATATGTAATATCCAAATTTCTACACAGAATTCTTTCTACGAGTAACAACTCAATAATAAGATATTCAGTAGATTTTTGTAAAATTTTAGAAGGTTTCAAACTTCTGCCACACCATTACATATGTTCATATGACACAACTAATGTGTATGCAAATATCCCGCTCAGTAAAACAATATATATTACTAGAACGAATTTACCTAGTCAAGGTCTTCTAGAGATGTTAGAGATTGAACAATTCATGAAAATTCTAGAGTTCATCATATAAAAAACTATTTTACGTTCACCAGCACCATTTATAGTCAAGAGGGATTACCAATGGGAGCTCCAGCTTTGGGTATCTTAGCCAATATTTATTTAGACCATCTAGAACACCGCAAAATAATTGGACATATTCAAGGTTTGGATTTTTGGACACGATTCATGGACGGCACCTTTGTAATAACAGAAAAGTGTTATATTAATAGTAACAATATGTTACAGTTTTTAAATTCATCATATGAAAGAATAAAATTTACACTTGAAAAAGAGAAGGACAAAGCTTTGAACTTCTTGAATGATACCGTTAACAGGGAACCCGGTAATTTCTCTTATAAAGTACACAGAAAGGATACATTTACTCAAGTGACCATTAAAACTGATTCTTTACATCCTGGGAGTCATAAGAGGACTGCTTATATAATAAAGAAAGTTACTTGATTCTTGCTATGTACAGATCACCCTCCACAAGCGCAAAGATATTCATAGAAGAACTAGGAAATAAACTTCAGCAGCTACCTACAGCCACACATTATATACCGGTAATAATAGGAAATATTAACAAAGACATTTTAAATCCAACTGGTCAGTACGCTCAAAAAATTAAAATGAATACATAAACACCTTAAGTGCAAATGGTTTCATATCATACATCAACTCTGCAACAAGGATAACCACAAAATTTAGAACATGCATATCACATACATGTTAAGTTAAATCCCATAGAAATAACAATTTTGGGTCATACGTTCTACATAAGAGTATCACTGATCACAGTCCCATTTTTCTCATACAATCCCAGAAATATCATATGACACAAATGGAAGAAAAAATACTGAACAACACCCGAATAAATTATGAAGTTTTAAATAAAGCCTTAGAAAAGGAAAATTGGGAACCTGTCCTTAATAAACATGATATCCACAAAGCGACCAGTAATTTTATTGGGCTATTAACTCAACACATCCCTGAACACTCTACTAACACAAGATATGTAAGATCATAATTCAGAAAGATAACACCATAGACCACAACTGGAATCCTAACTTCCATTAGAATAAGGGACAAATTACACCAGACAATTGTAAAACAAAAGATGAGGTAAACAAATACTGTCGAGATCACAAACACTATTAAGAAACATTAAACATACCGAAACTGCATAAACAGGCTCATTAAAGTAGCAAAAGAGAAGTACTATTCCAATAAAACTATGTCAAGCTGAAACAATTCTAAAATCCTATGGAATAGCATAAATGATATAACATATAGGAAGGAGAAAAGAAATTAAGATATAGACAGCATAAATCTTACAGACTCGCAAGAAACAACCCAACCAACTATCATTGCAGACAAATTTGTAGATTATTTCAGTGGTATAGGTTTAGAACTTGTTGGCAAAATAATGAATACCAGCAAAGAACCTAATGACACGTGTACATAAATGACATTCATGCAATACCTCAACCACAATCAATCTTCTTTCTTCCCATAATAGAAACAGAAATACTGAATCATACAGCTGCACTAGAAGATAACTCAGCCAATGGCTATGACAATATCTCAATTAAAACAATTAAAACAATTACTTCACATATTCTACAGCGTCTGCATTATATTTTTAATCTATCACTAATGAAAGGACAATTTCCAGACCCATTTAAAATTGCTATCATAGTCCCAATCCATAAATCAGGTGATAAGAGAGAGTTAAACAATTATCGCCCAATTTCTCTCACAACCCACCTTTCAAAATTACTAGAGAAATGCAATAAAACCAGATTACTAATTACCTGAATAAGTATAACATATTGTCTCAAAATCAGTTTGGTTTTAGACCAAAAATTAGCGCTCAAGATGCAATATTCTCCTTAACTGATTATTTGTATAAAACCATTGATAGCTCCAAAAGGACTATTTCTATATTTTTGGATTTAACAAAGATATTTGATATCGTAGACCACAATATACCCTTTCGAAAACATTAAAAAGTAGGCATTCGTGGAATCCTTCAAAATCTAATTAAAAGCTTTCTTTCTAACAGAATACAAAAGGTAAGAATCAAGGATACCCTAAGTAAAAGTGCTCAAGTAAAAAAATCAGAGTAACTCAAGGAACAATTCTTTTTCTGTTATATATCAATGATCTGTGTGAGCTAAACTGTAATGCAAAAGTTAACTCATATGCTGATGATACGTTAGTCACAGTAACGGGTGAAACTTGGGAGGACACCTTCAACAGAGCTCAAGAAACCCTAGTCATAGTTCAGAAATGGCTGAACAACCGCCTACTTATTTTAAATGGAAATAAAACAAAATTTCTCTGTTCTCACATAATAAAACAATGCAACCCTCTGACGACCTAACATTAAGACTCCACACACCGACTTGCAAAAATACTGAAAGCTGCAACTGTTATACTTTACAGAAATCAATAAATGTTTCATACTTAGGGATAATTATAGATAGTTATCTGAAATGGAATTTTCACGTATCAAATTTGATCATTAAACTTCAGAAACTTTTTTATATATTTTACAGAATTAGAAATGTTATTTCAAGAAAAGCCTTGAAGTCTGTATACTTTGCTTTAGTCCAATCACAGCTGCAATATGGAATTAAGAGTTGAGGTGGAATACTTGATACACACTTGGCTCAGGTAAATACATGCCAGAACTACATACTGAAAGTCATGTACAAAAAGCCACTGATGTTTCCAACATATGAACTGTTCCAGCAAAGCATGGTACTCAACATACGGCAGCTATTTGTTCAGTCAGTGACCTTATACATGCATAAAAATTTAAAGCATTTCTGCAAAGAACAAAAGTCAAATATTTACACTAGGCTGCAATACAGAACAGGAATAAGTATACCACGCCGGAACACTTTTGTTGGACAAAGAAATCTAAGTCACCGAGCTCGATAGCTGCAGCCGCCTAAGTGCGGCCAGTATCCAGTAATCGAGAGATAGTGGGTTCGAGCCCCACTGTCGGCAGTCCTGAAAATGGTTTTCCATAGTTTCCCACTTTCACACCAGGCAAATGCCGGGGCTGTACCTTAATTAAGGCCACGGCCGCTTCCTTCCACTTCCTATTCCTTTCCTCTCCCATCGTCGCCATAAGACATATCTGTGTCGGTACGACGTAAAGCAAAATAGCAAAAAAAAAAAAAAAAAAAAACAGAAATCTAAGTTGTCTAGGGCCACGGATATACAATGCATTACCTGTGGACGTGATCAGTGGCAATCAGAATACCCCGAACAAAGGCTATTCGCATGGCTCATTAACAATTATTACAAAGTAAATCAGCTTATAAATTTCCATTATAATATTTAAATCAACTAGCACACTTTTCCTCTCTACCAAGAAACCGTCCTTCGCCTTAACCCATGTTTCTCCTTTCCAGCTCCCTGTTTATTACACCAAATGCAGAAAAACAGTTCATAAAATTACTGTAGTCAAATATCACCAAGAGGATAATGGAGTAAATGATATTCACTAGATGCCATGATGTACATAATCTAGGTATTGTATTTTTGAAGCCCACACACAAGTTTACCTTATGTGGGATTCACAATGTATCTTTTACTACCTCTGTATGTATATGTAAGATATTGATCGTGTATAAAAATGTTTAAAATATAAAAAGTATGGTTTATCGAGCAATTTTCATTTATGTTGGTGCTTAGTAGTAATATACGGTACCGTTATTGTAATTAGGACACTTCTGAACATAGATTACAAATTATTGTAGTGTACTGTACAAGAGTTCAGTGTACGAGTAATATCTTATTAGAAATTAGCATGCTTATTTTATTATTGTAAACCATATGTGCAGTATAGTAAACTTTTTGTAGTATAGTAGAGCTATCCGAAGAAACTCACTTACTAGAATTCTGTTGTTGTAATTAGGATAGGTTTAACTGCAGTTTAGAATTTTGGCTATTCCTTTCGGTATTCAGTACGATTAAGTAGTATTGTTGTGTAATAGTATATAAATTACATTATTGTCATGAGTTATTTGAGTACTATCCAAGACAATATTTCCTTCCGTTCATTTTTTTGCACTTAACTAGTTATTTTATTTTATTTTCATTTTTCCATAAAGAATAGCTAAGGAGCGTAAGTGCAGGAACTGTGGGTGTGGCGAGGGTTTGAGGGGTACGACGGAGGAGTTGGAGAGTTTGAGGGAGATAATTAGGATTCTCACAGAAGACAGGAAGGAAGGTAGCCCCCCCCCCCCAAGAAAAACATGTACAGGTTACAGTATGTGTAAAAGAGGGAGGGAATGGAAAGGGGGAATTATAGAAGACAGGTGGTCTAATGTTCTAAACGGAAGGAGATTGTAGGCTAAGGGATCTATTCAGGACCAGAATTCAGGACAGATGTCTGTGAGAAATCAGTACGAATCACTCCAGGTAGAACAACAGAGGGAAGATGAGGAACAGGGAACTGTTGCTGAGATGTGTGGTAGTATGAGGAAGGGAAAATGTAGGAAAGGGAAATATAGAGTAGAGGATAGGAAAATACAGGTAGAATAGGGTCATGGGAGGGAGAAAAGGGAGAAGGAAGTAGCTTCTGCAGCTATCAGGAAAGATAGGGCTGACCAGGAGGGGAGGGGATCAAATGAGATGGGTAGTTTTTCTTTGCTAGTTGCTTTACGTCGCACCGACACAAATATGTCTTATGGCGACGAGAGGTGGGTAGGGTTGAGGCTCTTGTCATGAGAGATTCCATCATTAGACATGTGGGAAAAGTGTGTGGACGAAAGGGAACCAGGGTAGAGTGTTATCCAGGAATTAGGTTGAGGCAGAAGTTGAGGAAAGTAGAAGAGAAGGAGGAGGGGAAGGAGAAGGTGGTAGTGTTTCACTTTGGTACCAACGATGTAAGGCAAGCTGGTATTAAAACCAACATAGTTGGGGATGTGTGGAATCTGGTAAATGCAGCACGGGTGAAGGTTAATGAGGCGGAGATTGTTATCAGTGGAATACTGTGTAGGACAGATACTGACTGGAGGGTGGTTAGGGATTTAAATAAGACTGTGGACTGGGTATGTGGGGAAACTGGGAGTAAAATCAGACAACTGGATAAGCAACGTAATAACAAACATACTCGTGCACTTACTATCGCACTGTACTACAGATCAAGTCCTTCTTGAAAATTGTCAGTCGTGAAATTCAAATATCATCATCACTCACAACACTTTGACATATTTAAATAATTGTAAAACATAATGGAAAATCAGCAGTTTAAGTCTCTTTTCCCTCATCTTGTTTGTTCATTCACTTCATATTTATATTAGCCGTACTTTGTCCTCCCCGCTTTACCTATTCCTATTGGTCTCATTGTAACACTTAGCTAGCTAAATAATAACTTGAATTTCCCAACGGTTATTTGATAAACACAGAAAACTATGTCAAATACATAACAAAAACATTATCGCTCAATAATTGAGTAACTGCAGGCCACCATCCAACCAACGGCATCGCATAGCTGCACCTGAAATAAAGTACTAACTACTGACATGTACAAGAAAATGATCAAATACCAGAAGGTCTGCGTTGCATCTGCGCTTCTCCGTCCTGCTGAAATAATGCTACAGCACCAACTCACTACCTCAAGCAAATGCTACAAATATTAACATACAGTACAGGTGACAATGATCTCAAAATTCAACCACCGTTCAAGTAGCTTGTCGAAGATCCTACTTATGTGTCCGCTTAAACATCCCACTATTTATGTGATCAAATGTTAACTCATTTCAATACATATGCTCAATCAACTCTTCGAACGCATTCAATCAATGCTAAATAAATCGCTCATTTATCAGACATAATATGCGCGGCAAACATACCTTTCAATAACACTATCCTAACCCATTGGTCATCTCGAAGAATTAACTCACTAACGCAATACACAATTCAATAAATCATCCGCTAATTATGTCGCATCAACTATACCTTTGGATGACCCTACATGCCTTACGCCACCATAATATACACCGCATAATAGAACAATCATCATTCCCTAAATAAATAAGCAAATGTCATTGAAGAGCCTCACTATAATACGTACCAACATCACATAATCAGATTAAATAAACACATCACAACACTCCGCGGGATTATTACACCGAAGGATCGCCACATCAATTATCTCACACGCTGGTACATTGAAACTTACCTGTAACATTCAAATCACATATTCACTTCACAGTTGTTCCATTAATTCGGAAGCTACGCAGGGAAGATCGCGCCTAACCAGATTATTTACCGACGGTGAACGATATTCTAGCATGTGCAGTCGTATAATGACATGTTAAACTAACACCATTAACACGTTATTTCACTTTAGATCACCTGTTCAATATTAAAAATCTACATCTACTATAAGCAGCTACAGGTAAAGCAAAAGGGACAAAGTACGTCTACTCATCTGGTCTTCACTTCATGGTAAGGGTAGTGGTAGTCAGGTCATTCGTTCCAAGCAATCTCATCCATTTCGGCAGAGCTCGGATCCACCAGGATCCTACCAGTTTACTCAAACATTTTCTCCATATGGATTCCCTGGTTCACTGAAAGTAGCATTTTGGGGCTTCAACCTGAAACTTGTACAGAAACAGTTACCAAAAGTTCATACAGATTTCCAACTCCACTTTCATAGATCAATACTGGCCTGTATGAATTAACGTCGTTTAATGCTATTTGAGCTTATTAAATGCTGTTTAGCCCTCAACTTTACAAATCGTCCGTGTTTTTATATGTATACAAGAGCTACGCTCACTATTTGCTTCTCGATCGTTTTCGTTATACAAGAATACCTTAAAACAAAATTCCAACTTCATTATTTTCAATAATAATAATAAGGTTGCTTTCCATGAACCACAGAGCTACTATCTTAACTTCATTACATGTGATTTTGACATTTGAGGAAGCTCGCTACTGCATAGATTCACAAAGGAACACACGCTACTATTGTTTAGTCTTTCAACATGAAGTACGCCACACCATACGCCTATTAGATGGTTAGCTATATACAATTCCAAGTTGATCCATGGCCTCCTTAACGTCTTTAAGACTAGATATAATGTCTGGCCTTTCTTCTTCTCAGTTGTTGATATAATTCATTGCTGATATCTTGCTTGTAGCCGAACTGTTTTTCATGCGGTCCTCTGTATACCACGGGGTTCTGAGCTCGATCTTCTGATATCCGTCCATAAGATCATCTATAAATTTGCGAGTTGTGTCGGCTCATATATTACGAACATATAAATTCTCCGCTCGTCGACAATTTATCTTACTTCCATGCCGTCCATATGCATCTGTTTGACTTATGACCTTCAATGACTCTCTGACACATTATTATACGTCATTGAAAGGTCATAGTAAAAAGAAGGTTTATCAGAAATGGCTCCAACCAAAGGCCGAGGCAGACAGGGATTTGTACGTAGATGAAAGAAACAGAGCAAAGCAAATATTTGTGAAATCAAAAATAAGTCGTGGGAAGATTTTGGTAATAACCTGGAAAGGCTAGTTCAGGCAGCAGGGAAACCTTCCGGACAGTAATTAAAAATCTTCGGAAATGAGGGGAAAAGGAAATGAACAGTGTTTAGGATAATTCTGGTGAATTCATAATAGATCCGAGGGAATCACTGGACAGGTGATGCTGCGAACAACCAAGATCATGGGGCGAAGAAAATGATATTGGTAGAAAACGCTTGAGGAAGTGGAGAGGATAGTAAATAAACTCCATTGTCATAAAGCAACAGGAATAGATGAAATTAGTCCTGAAATGGTGAAGTATAGTGGGAAGGCAGGGATGAAATGGCTTCATAGAGTAATAAGATTAGCATGGAGTGTTGGTTAGGTACCTTCAGATTGGACAAAAGCAGTAATTGCACCTATCTATAAGCAGGGGAGCAAGAAGGATTGCAACAATTATCGAGGTATCCCATTGATTAGCGTACCAGGCAAAGTATTCATTGGCATCTTGGAAGGGAGGGTGCGATCAGTGGTTGAGAGGAACCTGGATGAAAACCACTGTGGTTTCAGACCACAGAGAGGCTGTCAGGATCAGATTTTCAGTATGCGCCAGATAATTAAAAAATGTTACGAGAGGAATAGGCAGTTGTGTTCATGTTTCGTAGAATAGAGAAAGCATATGACAGGGTACCGAGGGAAAAGATGTTCACCATACTAGGGGACTATGGAATTAAGGGTTTTTGTTTGAGTCATCAGTCCACGGACTGGCTTCTTGCAGAACTCCATGCCACCCTATCCTGTGCTAACCTTTTCATTTCTATATAACTACTTCATCCTACATCTGCCCTAATCTGCTTTTCATGTTCATACCTTTGTCTACCCCTACCGTTCTTACCACCTACACTTCCTTCAAAAACCAACTGAACAAGTCCTGGGTGTCATAAGATGTGTCCTATCATTCTATCTCTTCTTCCAGTCAAGTTTAGCCAAATCGATCTCCTCTCGCCAATTCGATTCAGTATTACTTCATTCGTGAATCGATCTATCCATCTCACCTTCTGTATTCTTCTGTAACACCACATTTCAAAACCTTCTGTTCTCTTTCTTTCTGAGCTAGTTATCGTCCACTTCCATACAATGCCACGCTCCACACGAAAGTCTTCAAAAAACATCTTTCTAATTCCTATATCAATGTTTGAAGTGAGCATATTTCTTTTCTTAAAAAAGCTCTTCCTTGCTTGTGCTAATCTGCATTTTATGTCCTCCTTACTTCTGCCATCGTTAGTTATTTTACTACCCAAGTAACAATATTCATATACTTCCTTTAATACTTCATTTCCTAATCTAATATTTCCTGCATCACCTGCCTTCGTTTGACTGCACTGCATTACTTTTGTTTTGGACTTATTTGTTTTAATCTTGTACTTCTCACCCAAGAATTCGTCCATAATATTCAGCAGCTTCTCAAGATCTTCTGCAGTCTCAGATAAAAGGACAATATTATCGGGAAATCTCAAGGTTTTGATTTCCTCTCCTTGGATTGTGATTTCCCTTCCAAATTTATCATTGATTTCGTTTACTGCCTGTTCTATGTAAACATTGAAAAGGAGGGGGACAAACTGCAGCCTTACCTCACTCCATTCTAGATTGCTGCTTCTTTTTTAAAGGCCTTTATTCTTTTCACTGCAGACTGATTTATATACAGATTGTAGATAATTCTTTGTTCTCGCTATCTGATCCCAATCACATTCACAATGTTAAATTGCTTGGTTTAATCAACATTATCAAATGCCTTTTCTAGATCTACGAATGCCATGTACGTGGGCTTGTCCTTCTTGATTCAATCCTCTAAGATCAGACGTAAAGTCAGGATTGCTTCACGTGTTCCTATTTCTTCTGAAGCCAAATTGATCTTCTCCTAACTCACCTTCAAATTGTTTTTTCCATTCTTCTGTAATTAATACGTATTAAAATTTTGCAGGCTTGAGATACTAAACTAATGGTACGGTAGTTTTCACACCTGTCAGCACCGGTTTTCCTGGGAATAGGTATAACAACATTCTGCCAAAAAACGGATGGGACTTCTCCTGTCTCATACATCTTACGCACTAAATGGAATAACCTTGCCATGCTGGTGTAGTAAATTAAGGGCAGATTATTAAATACAATTAAGGCATTTATGTTGACAATATTGGGCTGCAGTGAGAATAGATGGTAAAATGATTCTTGGTTCGGGATAATTACAGAGGTTAGACAAGGCTGTAATCTTTCACCTTCGCTGTTCATAGTTTACATGGTTCATCTGCTGAAAGGTTTAAAGTGGCAGGGAGGGATTCAGTTAGGTGGAAATGTAGTAAGCAATCTGGCGTATGCTGACGACTTGGTCTTCATGGCAGATTGTGCTGAAAGCCTGCAGTCTAATATATTGGAACTTGAAAATAGGTGCAATGAGTATGGTATGAAAATTAGCCTCCCGAAGACTAAATTGATGTCAGTAGGTAAGAAACTGAACAGAATTGAATGTCAGATTGGTGATACAAAGCTAGAACAGGTAGATAATTTTAAGTGATCAGGTTGTGTGTTCTCCCAGGATAGTAATGTAGTTAAGTGAGATTGAATCAAGGTGTCGTAAAACTAATGCAGTGAGCTCGCAGTTGCGATCAGCAGTATTCTGTAAGAAGGAAGTCAGCTCCCAGACGAAACTATTTTTACATGGGTCTGCTTTCAGACCAACTTTGCTTTACGGGAGCGAAAGCTGGGTGGACTCAGGATATCTTATTCATAAGTTAGAGTGACAGACGTGAAAGTAGCGAGAATGATTGCAGGTACAAACAGGTGGGAACAATGGCAGGAGGGTACTCGGAATGAGGAGATAAAGGTTAAGTTAGGAATGAACTCGATGGATGAAGCTGTACGCATAAACCAGCTTCTGTTGTGGGGTCATGTGAGACGAATGGAGGAGGATAGGTTGCCTAGGAGGATAACGGAATCTGTTATGGAGGGTAAGAGAAGTAGAGAGAGACCAAGACAACGATGGTTAGACTCGGTTTATTACTATTTAAGGATAAGAGGTATAGAACTAAATGAGGCCGCAACACTAGTTGCAAATCGAGGATTGTGGCGACGTTTAGTAAATTCACAGAGGCTTGCAGACTGAACGCTGAAAGGCATAACAATCTATAATGATAATGTAAATTTTCAAGCATCAGTCCACTAAACCATCAAACACATTACTTGTGAGGGCTAACTTACTCATAGCTTTTCTTGTTTGTCTTGTGGCTTTATCATCTAATTGAAGCGCGCGTAACAATAAGTAAGAACGTCTGTACGTTATTACCATTCAAAATATTTCAGGAGCAGTCCCAACAGTTACCCACAGGTCCAATAGGTTCAGGTGTGAATATGTGAGCACTCCTGCCATGTACAGTAGTCCAATAAGAGCCTTAACTTCTGCAGGGTTCGTATACGTCATGTCAGACCCCCAGTTGTGATTTTGCCTAACTTTCCTTAGACGAATATTCGTGTGTTTAGTTATCTCCTCACCAACTGCATTGGGGAAAAGAAAGAAGACTCCATGCTTCTAATATTGTTGTTTCATTCTGAGCTTCTCCTTTCACTACTGGAAGATACACAACAATATTTCTTGCTAAATTGCATCTACGTTGAGGGAACGCATGCTTGTTCCACAACGTAACATTGTCTTTGCCAGTGTAGGTTGGCCCAGTAGAGAAAGTAATTTCTGCCTCTTCTATCTGTTAACTGCCAGATTCGTTGTCACCATTATTTATAACATCATCTTCATGATCAGAAGATAAATAATCATCTGCAGAAGTGATGTGTAGGACATGACTGGGGATAACGTAGCAGCTCGGCTGGCCATCTCCCCTCTCCCAACATTCCATCCGACAGCCATTAATAGTTTCAGACAGGAATTGCTAACCTGTGCTGATTTAAAGCAAAATATAGTTTAAAGTGAGCGCCGCGCTCAGCGTAAAAATACTAACTGATATCATATTTCAAAAGAATTGTTTTACCATTTTAGATCAATTAAGAGGAAGCAGCAGAATAGTCTCAGTAATAGCGGAATTATTGATTATAATTGCAGATTTTTACATCGGCAGGTTGGCAACACTGCCTGAGTGTTTCAGTGTTATATCAGAAAGCTAACTACTAACGGCTTCAAGATATTCAGGAATTACCATAGCAATCCCTGAGGAAATCCTGAAGGAAACTTTCCCAACAAGCTGATGTTTACTGCAGAAAGAGAACAGGAAAACTGAAATTAGGACCACATAAAGTAATAGAAGTGGCAAGTTTAAGCTGAAGAGATCCTGCCAATAGAATAGTCTACACTACTGTGAACAGAGGTGATTTCAACCCTGGCGAGGCTTGCTTTAATTTGAACGTGCAGGTAAATCCACAAAATAAGTGATATTGATCCCATTATTCCATTGGTTGTTGGTCTGTCATTAGTGCAATGAGAATACTCGGGCAGAATTTCTCAAGAAACTATACATTCTGACCGTTATATTGACATACATATATACATACATACACACATTATCAATATCATTAAAGACTTACGCGCTTCAGCGTTCAGTCTGCAAGCCTCTGTAAATTTACTAAACCTCACCACAATCCTCTATTTGCAACTAGTGCTGTGGCCTCATTTAGTTCTATATCTCTTATCTTTAAATCGTTAGAAACTGAGTGTGAACATCGTCGTCTTGGTCTCCCTCTACTTCTCTTACCCTCCATAACCGAGTCCATTATTCTCCTAGGTAACCTATCCTCCTCCATTCGTCTCATATGACCCCTCTACCAAAGCCGGTTTATGTGTACAGCTTCATCCATCGAGTTCATTCCTAAATTAGCCTCTATCTCCTCATTCCAAGTACCCTCCTGCCATTGTTCCCACCTGTTTGTACCAGCAATCGTTCTCGCTACTTTCTTGTCTGTTACTTCTAACTTATGAATAAGATATGCTGAGTCCACCCAACTTTCGCTCCCGTAAAGCAAGGTTGGTCTGAAAACAGACCGATGTAAATATAGTTTCGTCTGGAGCTCACATCCTTCTTACAGAATACTGTTGATCACAACTGCGAGCTCACTCCATTAGCTTTACTACACCTTGATTCAATCTCATTTACTATATCACCTTCCTGGGAGAACACACAACCTAAATACTTGAAATTATCTACCTGTTCTAGCATTTTATCACCAATCTGACATTCAATTCTGTTCAGTTTCTTACCTACTGCAACATGCCCTACGGTACTTTTCTCTTCAATTTTGCCTCACGAATGGGTGATAAATCTAATGCAACCTTTGGTGGCCTCGTAGTCCTAATTCTTACCAAGTTCCAGGTTGGACTGATAAATATATAGGTATCACCATCGCGCTGTACTTCCTCATACTTCACCTCAAGTTGTAGTACTAATTTAATATGATGTTGCCCGTGCAATATTTCCAATTAAATGTTGCTAATTAACTATCCGAAATCGGGGATGGATATACCAATCAAGTGCGGTGGTGGCATGTCCATATTACGTCAATATCTCAGGGTAAAAACATCTATGTATATTCGAAAATACTATTTACCTTCGCAAGTTCCGTTGAAAAGGTTGTATACTTCAATATGTTACTCATTTTCTCCAAAATCCTACCGTAGAATCAATATGAGCCTCTGAACATCATGATTCCGAAATACCAGTCTAAATATATCCTATAACTACTCTTCCTATCTCTACCTTTGAAAATAAACGCTAAAATAATCTTAAAACTAATTTATTAGCATGCCAATACTATAATTAACAAATTAATGATCATCTTTGGTAATAGAGGAAAATAAACTCGAATATCACATATTATCTTTCTTGACAACTCAAATTAATGAATTAACATAATTAAAATTGGGCAGGTGTCTTTAATTCATTTGGGCAATTATTATTTTGCTGCGTGACCATATTTCATCATTTTATTTCATCATGGGGACAATTAGGATTTACTCTTTATTAAAGGAGGGAGTGGTCTTTCTTTCCTTTTGGTCTATTTGCAGTACTCTTTGGAATTGGTTTGGGAATTTGCGTATTGACTTGTTTATGGCATGAGATAAGTAACTCTTTCCAATTATGGCTTCAAAATCCCATTTTAAGTATCTAAAAGAAATTAATCCTAACCATAAATATTAATTCCAACATCCTTATATATATAAAAATGTGTGCCAAAATAAAATTAAATATCTTCATTTACGAGTGCCATCTCCATGTTCTTCAACCGTCATAACCTGCCAGAATCGTACCGATCAATTAATTATTATGTGTATTTTCAATTAAAATGGTTCCTTCTACTGCCTACTAATTTTACCATTTTCAGGTTAACGCATGTTCCAATATTGTATATTCACTATGTGAGACAAATACATATTACAAGGCGACTATATCTCTTTCCCATATGCACTTCAAATACATGTAAATTACGATCAACCTATCTCCATATTTCATTTGAGTTCGACCAATTGACTATTTAACCTCACTGCTACACATAATATTCACGTATCTAGGCCTTAATTCCATTGCTTGCCTCAATTTCAATCACAACATAACTGTAGCTAAGCATAAATTCGCACCTATTTCCTTCAATCATTTACTTACACAATACCTATTCAACATCTCAAATCTCCAACAACATATTATCATTTATGCTTTTAATTACTGCGATTCCTCCGCATACAATCAATATCTCTACTCAGCTTCTTCATAATGTCTACCACGTCGCAGTAAAACATTTCTTTTACCTTAATATCTACTCAAAACACCGCAAGCTGCTACTGTTTATTTCAACTCATCGTAAATATGGACGATATTGGCCTAGTTATTCAATCTGGTCATTGGGTAGCCTAGGTTTATTATTATTATTATACTGCACTTCACTTCCATATCTCAGCCTCGCCTAGCTTGAATACGACGTTCCCCTAAACATATAGGTTCAAAAACATCAATTCTCTTCCCGATACTGCTCACATTAACCTCAGATCAAACTTATGAGCACGGCAGTATATTACTACACATAAATAATACGTATCTGTGGTTATTTTCTCCGGCATATGCCTTAGAATTCACACTTTGGCACAAACAGGTCATATCTTTGGCACTTCTGCATTCCTGCAATTATACTATAGCAAATGAAATAATTTATAGTTAAATTTCTTATAATGTTACTTATCTCAGGCCATTTTATGTCCGACGTTGCTTTCTTCTTCCTCCTCACGGCATCTCGGAACATCTAGCCTTGTCCTGGATTACGTCATGCTGGATCTCTAGGTCTTCAGGCTTGAGCTTACGATGATCTGGTCAGCCTTCCTCCATCGCTTTAGGCTAGCTCCATTTCGTGTCCAATTTCCATGCAACGAAAAGATATTATTAAATTAATAGAATACATCTTAATTTTCAGTATATAGAGCTCTTCCAAGGACTTTGTCTAACTGTATTTATATTTCTTTTCCTCTATAGATACTGCTCAGATTCAATTTTATTTTCATAAACCGGTTCTTCCTTGGTTTTCTATGTTGTCTTAATAATGTTCTTTAAATCTTATAAATGGGCTATACGTATAATTTGAGGAAAATTTGGCCGTTTATTAAGTCAGTGTAGGCCTTATTTACGAATGCCGTATTCCGACATCTCTTCTTCCGTACAGTATTTGAAATGTATTATGCGTGTTTCCCTGCCGTTTTTACGTATTTTCCGGTAGTTTGTTTCTGGATTCTTCCTTCGTATGGCTTCTATTATGGTTATATTGATTATGTCAGCTAATCTTCTGGTCAGGTAATTGCAATTCACAGTTCGTTTACGACGAAAATCTTCTTGCCAAAGTAGATAATAATAGAACGTTTTTCAATTTTTTTTACGTACAATGGTTCATTTCTCATAGAGTTTCCTTTCCATCTCGCCAGGCACTGCCTCCTTGTCATAAAAAGTTATTCCGTGCATTCTCAACGTTTGAAGCTGATCTGCGCCATTTTTCTTCCGATCTATATTCATGTAAACTGACGTCAATCGTAACGTAATGGTACACTACTGACATCAGTTTAGGCTTGGAAAGGCTGCTCTCACTTCATACTCATTGCACCTATTTTCAAGTTCCAAGATATTAGACTGCAGGCTTTCGGCACAATCTGCCATTAAGACCAAGTCGTCACCATAGGCTAGACTGCTTACTACATTTCCACCTAACTGAATCCCTCCCTGCCATTTTATACCTTTCAGCAGATGATCCATGTAAACTATGAACAGCGAAGGTGAAAGATTACAGCCTTGTCTAACCCCTCTGAACCAAGAACTCATTCTACCATCAATTCTCACTGAAGCCCAATTGTCAACATAAATGCCTTTGATTGATTTTAATAATCTACCTTTAATTCCATAGTCCCTAAGTATGACGAGCATCTTTTCCCTCGGTAGCCTGACATATGGTTTCTCCAGAACTACGAAACATCAACACAACTGCCTATTCCTCTCGTAGCATTTCTCAATTACCTGGCCCATACTAAGAATCTGATCCTGACAGTCCCTCTGTGGTCTGAAACCACACTGGTTTTCATCCAACCTCCTCTCAACGACTGATCACACCCTCCCTTCCAAGATGCCAGTAAATACTTTGCCTGGTATACTAATCAATGAGATGCCTCGATAGTTGTTGCAATCCTTCCTGTTCTCTTGCTTATACGTAGTACAGTGATTAAGTTCTGAGACTGACCGCATGATGGCGCTGTGGTGCACTATAGCGCATAGGTGGCGCCGCGGTACGATACCATATCAGTTAGTCTCTCGTCCCTGCTAGAGACAGTTAGGTGCATGCTCTGGAAGCAGAGGTATGATCGTTGTTGTGACGGTGGTTTTAATGCGCTCGTCGGACCTTGACATGTCACAGTTTGAGCAACGGGCAAACATAAGTTCTGCCGGAAATAAGGCAAAACCTCTGCAGAAACGTTCGAAATGATCCAGCAGGTTTACGATGGGGACGCATTGAATCGCAGTGTTGTCTTTAGGTGGCACCAACGTTTCGTGCAAAGACGGGACCGTTTGAAAGATGATGTGCGTACTGGTCGGCCACAAACAGTTGGAACGGAAAGCAAGATACAAGAAGTTGAAACGTTGGTGCGTGATAACCGCTCTCAATCGGTAGACGATCTCGCAGTAGCAATAGGGGTTAGTCATGGTACTTGGCACAAAATTCTGACGGATGACCTCAACATGTCTCGTGCTACCCAGCACAGTGTGCCACGAATCCTGTCGCAAGACCAATGTGATGATCGCATGACGATTTGTAGAGACCTCATCAGTCGTGCTGACGATGATCCGATGTTTCTCAACCGGATAATAACTGGAGACGAAACACGGTGTATCCTTTCAGCGGTGCTTCCAGCAGCTATACCAACGATGGCAAATGTGCATAACGGCCAACGGCGACTATTTTCAGGGTGGATGTGGTTCTGTTTAAGTGGTTAGCGGCCAACGGCGACTATTTTCAGGGTGGATGTCGTTCTGTTTAAGTGGTTAGCGGCCAACGGCGACTATTTTCAGGGTGGATGTCGTTCTGTTTAAGTGGTTAGCGGCCAACGGCAACTATTTTGCTTGCTTGTTGTTTTAAGGGGCCTAACATCGAAGGTCATCGGCCCCGGCAACTATTTTGAGGGTGGATGTGGTTCTGTGTAGGTGTACGCCGTGTAATGTGGCATTATGTACAACACACAGGATCTTGTGTGTGCCTACCCTCCAGGGGTCAAGTCTCAGAACTTAATGACCGTACTACGTAGATAGGTGCAATTACTGCTTTTGTCCAATCTGAAGGTAACTTACCAACACTCCATGCCAGTCTTACTACTCCATGAGCCATTTCATCCCTGTCTTGCCACTTTACTTCAACATTTCAGGTCTAATTTCATCTATTCCTGCTGCTTTATGACAATGGAGTTTATTTACCATCCTTTCCACTTCCTCAAACGTAATTTCACCAACATTATTTTCCTCCTCCCCATGAGCTTGGCTGTTCACAATACCACCAGGATGATTTCCTTTTACATTGAGAAGATGTTCAAAATATTCGCTCCACCTCTCCAGTGATTCCCTGGGATCTATTATGAGTTCACCTGAATTACTCCAAACACTGTTCATTTCCTTTTTCCCTCCCTTCCTAAGATTCTTTATTACTGTCCAGAAAGATTTCCCTGCTGCTCGACCTAGTTTTTCCAGGTTATTACCAACATCTTCCCACGACTTCTTTTTGGATTCAACAACTATTTGTTTCGGTCTGTTTCTTTCACCTGCGTGCAAATCCCTGTCTGCCTCGGCCCTCGTTTGGAGCCATTCCTGATAAGCCGTCTTTTTACGGTTACAAGCTGCTCTCACTTCATCATTCCACCAAGATGTTCACCTTTTCCCATCTTTACACACAATTGTTCCTAGGGATTTCCTTGCTGTTTCTACTACAGCATCTTTATATGCCACCCATTCCGTTACTATATCCTGAACCTGCTTATTGTCTACTGTTCGAAACTTCTCATTAATCATCTCCATGTACTTCGTCTAATTTCCTCGTCCTGGAGATTTTCTACACTTACTCGTTTGCAGACAGATTTCACTTTCTGTACCCTAGGCCTAGAGAAACTTAGTTTACTACAGATCAGATAGTGGTCTGTGTGATCGAAAAATCCCAAAAAGAACTCGTACATTTCTAAAAGACTTTCTGAATTCGAAGTCGGTTAAGATATAGTCTATTATAGATCTAGTACCTCTAGCTTCCCATGTGTAGCGGTGAATAGCCTCACGCTTGAATAATGTATTCGTAACTGCTAAACCTATACTAGCACAGAAGTTCAGCAAACACTTCCCATTCCCATCAGCTTCCATATCTTCCCCACATTTACCAATCACCCTTCGTATCCTTCAGTTCTATTTCCAACTCTCGCATTTAAATCGCCCATTAGCACTATTCTATCCTTGCTGTTGACCCTGACCACGATGTCACTCAATGCTTCATAAAACTTGTCAACTTCATCCTCGTCTGCACCCTCACATGGGGAATACACGGAGACATTCTTGTCCTAATTCCTCCAACTGACAAATCTACCCACATCATTCGCTCATTTACGTGCCTAACAGAAACTACTGTATGTTGCATGCAATGGTATTGCTGATAAACAGCCCTAGCCCATAATCTGCCCTTCCATTTCTAAAACCCGTCAAGCACATTTTATAATCTCCTATCTCTTCCTCGTTATCTCCCCTTACCCAAATATCACTTACTCCTAGCACATCCAGATGCATCCTCTTTACTGACTCAGCCAGTTCTACTTTCTTTTTTCCATAAGCCCCATTAATATTGATAGCTCCTCATCGAATCCCATTTCGTTCGCCAAGTTGTTTTCTAGGAGTCCCTCGCTTGTCAAATGGGAGTGGTACTCCAATACTCCCGTAGGTCCGAGGCTTGCTTAAAATGTTATGAGCTCGGTAAATTCATAAATCAGGATGCTACCCTACTTACACATAATCCAAGTGAGGATATCTCTTCTAACGGGTTATGGACCACCGGTGGATTGTATAGTCCTAGCCGCCTGAGCACAAGGAGGGCCTTGACTCAGAATATGTCCGAGATGCCCACTCCCATTCCATAGCAACTGGTATCCCGACTCTAAGGACCATATACTAGGCCACTCAGCTGTTGCCCATGGTTCACGAACTAGTCAGTGACTACAGTAACCCACACTATGAACCATAAATACTCCCCTCACTGACTGAAAAGGAATGGACACTTAGGTTCTTTCAAGAAGAAGTGGCCACAGCTCACACCACAGTAATTAGTACAGGTATAAGGCTAGTCAGCAGTCCCTGCAACTTTTATTTGTGAGGTAGTTTAACGGATGAGGTATATATAAGAACCACACACGACAGATGAACTCAAAATTGCAATCTTCTGCGAAATTCTCAAAATTCTTGTTGCTGACTTGCAAAGGTAAACAGGAATATAATTTCACACTACAACACATGTATATGGGCTAGCAGAGATTTCCAGAATTTGCTGGACCCTGAAAAAAGAGATGCCATATTGAAATTAATAGATGATCTTTTCCTGAGATAAAGTCATTCTTTTGTGATGATAATCTAAGCGTAAAACTTGCGAAGGAACGGTACGAAGTCGGACGGTGAATTTCGATTTTACTTTTACATATTGGTGAAGGTTTTCTTAAGCTGAAACAGGCAGTGAAAGTCTAATTTTTCGCTGGTCTTTTTAAGGGAGAATTTGCGAGCTCAAAGTTGGTGGTGCGCACCCTGAATTTTACAGTACATGCTGGCACACGTCAGCGCCCAAGTCCAGCGGCTGCCCTGCCTCGCCTTCCCTCTCCACTCCTTCGGTTCTCCTCTGTCCTCCACCACATACGGCTGCCTACATTTGTTTATATGGGACGGTGAGTCCTCTTCTATTTGGTCAAGTTCTTCACGACTGGTGGCTATTCCACATACAGGCGATCGCATTGGATTCTTTACTTTGTTACGGCCACTTGGAACATTATTGCAGCTCTTGTATACGCCTACGGTGTTAATGTTCAGGAAGCTACAGAGCTTTCTGATGAAGAGCAAATCATATACATACAAATAAAGACAACGTTTGGAGGGGAAAGTGTGAATTTATTCAGGAGAAGAAAGTCGTTTTCGTTGATTCAAAAGACGAAGATGGGGTTGAGGACGGGACAATATTACAAAAAAAATGCAAACAAGGAGATGAGTTTAACGAAGATAACAAGTCTTGTGATGGCTGTGACTAGCGCGGGCCGTGCCGGTTGCCGAGCCATGCGGCAATAGCCACTAGTGCCTGCCGCACCGCTCGATCCCCTTGAGGTCCCTCGTACCCAGTCTCCAATCCCGGAGAATGAGGCCAAGCCCGCCGAGGCGGGAACCTGCTGGATGGTTGTGGGACACTGCCCCCCGCGCAGTTGGCGCACACCGGCGCCTCCCTAAGTGTAGCGCAGGCCGTGTAATGCTGATCACCACCAAAACGATTGCACCTTACTTGGAGCCCACAGCTGACCTGTCGGTGGCCCCACCTCAAACAGCGGAAACACTGCAAGAGCTGTTGAGGGGGACGTTCTGTTCTCATCTGACTGCCGCTACCTGCTGAGGTCCTCTCCTGATTGGTTCCTCGGTCGACTGCTGCCCTGGGAGCAGTCCTGGGTTGCAGCTGGGCATTCCTCCCCTGATGGGCCGGCGTCGCCTTTTGCTTCCTGGTCCGGCGTCTTCTTCTTCTTCCCGGCGGTTTCTTCTCGGCAGGGGAAGAGGCCTCGTCCTGGTGGCCCTCTTCCCGGCCTGGTGACCCCGGGGTGGCTGGTTGGCTCCGCTGCGTCGCCGTCTTCTTCCTTCTCCTGGATGGCGGCGCCGGCGTCGGTCGGTGCTAGCACTCGACTGCGTTCCCTGTCCTGTGGGGCGCACATCGAGGTCTGCAGCTCGACAGTCATGCAGGCAGGCTGTGCCTGGGCAGCAGCATCGGAACACCAAGGGGTGTCCTTCTCCACTGCTGTGCTGCTTTCCACCATCACGAGCGCTTTCCTGGTTTGCGCCCGGGTAACAGGCCCTTCCTGGTAGGCCTGCGTCTGCGTCCACTTCATCTTGGTTGGGGGTCGACGATCCTGGTTGGCGGTCTTTGTTGGTCTGCGTATACTTCGTAAAGTACAGCTTTCCAACAGGGGTCGCGCCGTCGCGGCGCTCGGGAGCGCCGCCGTCGTCCTCATTCCTCGGCTCCGTCTGTGTGGCAGTCTCCTGGCTGCCGTTGCCGGTAGTGTAGTTCCTCTTGCCTGGTATTCGGGTGACCTGAAAGTAAGCAGAGAAGCTCCTCTCGTAGCGGCTGATCTGGCCTGGGTCCGTGGGGCGAATAATTATCGCCCAGTTCTCGATGTTCTCGACGGCGTCGGGGGAGAGCTCCTTCCCTGTGGCCCCCTCGAGCCTCGTGAGGACCTCGATGATGAGGTAGGCCTCCCTGTAGGTGTCCTCCCCAGGTCGGTACTGCACCAGCATCGCAGGGGCGGCGTGGTTCAGTGGGACGGTCCTGTGGTCGACCCAGAGAACAATCTCCCCTACTGCATCCTTGAAGTTCTCTGGTAGGTCGTCTCGAAGTTCCATCGTGCCTGTCGCTTCCTGAAATAAGAATCTGAAAGAGAATAGCACTAAAAAGTGCTTCCTGACAATGCTCGTACTGCGTACTTAAGAGTACAGACAGTAGACAGTGCTCTTTCGGAGATGTACTAACAAGTACAGCTGCCTGACTAGTACTGGGAAAGTACAGAGCGCCTGGCGAGGAGAGAGAGAGCGAGCGAGAGGAACACGTCCTTCCGCTACGGCTGTCGAACTCGTCCTGGTGACCCCGTGGATTTTTTTTTTTCGAGGGGGCCCCCGAAGCCCGCTCCCCCCGCGTGACCATCGACTCAATCTACATGGCCTCCGACATGCTATTATTTCTAAGAAGAAGAAAGAGATAGCAGGGAGGAGTGGGAGGTGATACAAGGAGTATCTGCCGGTTTCCGAGTCAGACTCGCTACCACGGCAAGAGTTTGTGTTAGGTATATGGTGTTAAAGTATGGTATTGAAGGGTCAGGGAAAAACCACATAAGCAGAAAGAAGAAAGAGCCTACATGTAAAACCTGACATCTTGTGATAGCACATGCAAGGATGTGGGCTGGATAAAGTCCAGAGTTTGTGTTAGTTAGGAAAAGGTGTCATGCAATCATAACCATTTCCTTGCAATTTTTGTTGTTATGGGGATCAGTCCTTCTTGTCACTGCCGGGTCGGCTCGGGTCTGCTAGCGTCTGGGCTTTGGGCCACAGGTTCGTCCCATTGTCCAGCAGCCAGCAGTCTCTGGTGCCAAGTCTTCTTTGGGAGAGGGGGGAATTAGAGCCAAGCCTTGGATGTAAGGGGCTATCTTCTTCCTCCTGTCGATGTCCCTCTATGCGGTGTTGTTTGAACACACTTGTCACTGCAGATCTAAAACTAAGGTTATTAATACAAGTTCTCATTGGAGTGCCGGCTGTTTGCCTGCTCTCGTGTCCAGCGTTCAACCTAGATAGGATTGAGATAACTTATTAAACTGTTTATAGGGCGCGGGCGGTGTTCCGCTCCCATGTCTCTGTCGGGGGCGGGGTGGATTGATACGTCCTTGGCCGTCTGGCTGCGTTGCCGTCGTCTTCTTAGGTTGTACTTTTGTCAATCTTCCTCGCCTGGTCCCTGGGTCTAGGACAGGTGAAACATATGAGGCATATTTACATATTTACATAGGTGTCTGCAGTGTGTGGGTTTATGTGGTATATAGGTGTCAGCTTGGCGGGAGTGGGTTGGCTATCGGCCCCTCGCCCACCGAACCCTGTGGCTGAACAGAATGTGCTTCGGTGTAGGATACTTTTTGTACAGATCAACGTCGTAGCGTCCGATCCCGCTTATTAACGGGTTGATCTTATTACTCCATGACTTTCTGTACATTTTTAGTGTCTGTTTACGTATTTGGTGCCTTATTGAGCTGACTTTCGCAATACTGCGTAGTTGGCGTATTGGCGTGTCGAAAGGGAGTCTGGTCGCTGCTCGTAGGCATTTATTTTGTATTAATTCCAGCTTATCCAGGTTCGTCATTGCAGTGAACCCCCACGCTGGGGCTGCGTACATGATTATTGGTCTGATTAGGGCCTTATACATGTTTATGGCTACTTCCGTGTTAATACTGGACTTTTTGTTCAGTATAGGATATAGCTGGTTAAGTCGTATGTGTGCTTTTCTTTGAATATCATTGATGTGGTGTAGCATGGTGAGCTTTCTGTCTAGGACTACTCCTAGGTATTTGACTTTGTCATGCCACACTATATCTTCGTTGAAAAGCTTTAGCGCTTTTATGTTGACTGGTTTGCGTGTGAGTCTGTTCTTCTTAGTGAACAGCACTGCTTGGCACTTGTCAACATTGACCTTGATGCGCCATTTCGTTAGCCAAGGCTCGAGAGTTCTTAGTGCTACTTGTAGCCTCTTTCGAGCGCACGCTAGCTGTGGATGTTGAACTGTGATAGCGGTGTCATCAGCGTAGAGGTGTGTGGTAGTGAGTTCTGTAGTAGGCATGTCGTTTGTATACAGGACGAAGAGGATTGGGCCGATAAGGGACCCTTGGGCTACGCCCGCTCTAATCCTGCGAGTACTTGACAGCGTGTTATGTACGTCTACTTTGAACTCTCGGCCCTCCAGATAAGATTTAATAAGTCTTATATAGCCTGGGTGGAATTCGTGGTCTATTAGTTTCGCTAGTAGGCCTTCGTGCCAGACTTTGTCAAATGCTTTCTGGATATCGAGGAAAACCGTTCCTGTGTCTCTTCGTTTGCTGAGACCTATGGTGGCTTGTTCAATGAATCGAGTGAGCAGTTGTGGGGCAGAATGTGCGTTCCTAAAGCCAAACTCCTCGTTGCGAATTATACCTTTTTCCTTGATATGCCCTATTAACCTTTTCAGTAGTATTTTCTCGAATACTTTACTGAGGGCGTCCAGAAGGCTGATGGGCCTGTAGTTGACGGGGTCTGACTTGTCTTTGCCTGGTTTTCCAAATACGAGGATCCTAGCCCTTTTCCATTGTTCAGGGTAATATTGGAGTCTGAACATTGCATTGAAGATGCTGGTAAGTAGTGTTAGGGCTTTGTGAGTTTATTTCTTAATTATTATATTCTGGATCTCGTCTGGGCCTGGCGCCTTCTTGGAGTTAAGATGACCTATAATCCACTTAATTTAGTGTATATTTGTCCTCTTAACCTCCGGCTTAGGTGCGTTTTCAAGGAATTCTGCTACCTTTGCCTCAGTTTGCCTGATGAAGGTTGGGTCAGATGGTATTTCGTTTGGGGTGAAAGCCGCCTCTATGGAGTCCGCTATGATTTCGGCTTTGTCACGGTTCTCGTATACCGGGCCGTTAGGTCCCTTGATGGTAGGGATGTTGTGTGATTCTCGCGTGAAGTGTCTCGCTAAGTTCCACACTGGCCTGGTGTTGGTGTCGAAAAGTTTGAGGTGGTTGTTCCACTTTTCCGACCTGTATTCCAGTAGTTGAGTTTGTATTTCCGTGTTTAGTTCGTTTTTCATCTCGCGGTCTTCGTCTCTGTGATGTCGAGCCCAGTTACGCCTGTGGCTGTTGCGCCTGCGTATTAATTCTTTTATGTGCGCTGGAATCTCGAAAAGAGGTGATTCTCTGTGTTTGCTTAGCGGTATGCTCGCAGTTGTGGCTGTTTGAATTGCTTCTACGAGGGTTTTGTCTGCTTCGTCAATTTGGGCTGTGCTGTCTATTAGCATGCCTTCGCTTCCCTGTAGGAGTGTATCTAGCTTGCGTTCGAATTTGCCCCATTTGGCTGCTTTGTAGTTGAGCCGGCGTCTGGGGTTTTTATCATATTCCACTGGGTTCGCATCTAGTGTAAATATCACTGGTTGGTGCCTCGACCCCAGGTCGTTCACTACCTTAATGCTATGCCTTTGAGGAATATGTCGCAATAGGGCTATGTCAAGTATGTCGGATACGTGATCGTTCGGTGCTAGGAACGTGGGCTCACTGGGGGCTGTTACCACATAGTCCTGGGATAGCATGTGGTCATACAGCCTTGTGCCTGCTGGGTTTGGTTTCAGGCATCCCCACGTGGCGTGTTTCGAGTTTAAGTCCCCTCCTAGCACTGTGTTTCGATTTAGTCCTAGTACTGTTTCTATGTCCTGAGTGTTTAGGCTTGTCGGTCTGGAGTATGCTGCTATGACATTTATAAGTGTTCCCTGCACTGGTAGGGCTATTCTGCATGCCTCCAGCGTGACCAGCTCTGGTATGTCTACCTCCATGTGCTTGATGTCCTTCCTTACCAGGACTGCCACTCCTCCAACTTTGTTAGCCTTATCGCTTCTGTGCATTTTGTAGCCTCTTATAGTGAACTTCCTCCCCGGAGGGAGGAAGGTCTCTGTTAGGAGAGCTACGTGTATTGAGTTCGCGGCTAGGAAGGCTTCGAGTTCATATTTCCTAGACCTGACGCCCTGGCAGTTCCATATTAGAACTCGAAGCTCCTGCGTGTTATTGTTATTATTATTATTATTATTATTATTATTATTATTATTATTATTATTATTATTATTATTATTATTATTATTATTATTATTATTATCTTCGTTGGGTTGTTCAGCCATCCGGGGTTAGGAGTTCGGAGATTGCATTAGCCAGTTCCCTTAGCCAGGGCTAGGGGAGCATGTTGGCCATCATAACCCCAGTGGTTATGGCTACCGACAGGTTCAGGTTCGGAAAGAAGGTTTTCAGGATTTCTTCTATCCTTTCCCTGAACGCCTTTACTGCCATGTTCCCCGCTGGCTGTTGTGCCTGTAGCTGTGTAGTTGGTGAGATTGGTGTGGTGAGAGGTGGGGGCGACGGGGGTGGTGCTGCGGATGCCGGCTGACTATCGGCAGGTTCTCTGCGGAGGGTGGAGCTGGCCTGGGGTGGGCCTTCTAGCAGCTCGGGAAGTGCTGGCGTGGACTTAACCTGCCTTTGTTTGTTTTCTTGGGGCTGGGCCTTCTTGTTGTTCTTGTTTGAGGTCTTAGCTCGGACGGTGGTGGGGGCTGGTTGGGCTGAGGGCCCGTGGTTGTGTTTGCCTACCGTCCGTACGGGCTTGAAATTTAAAATGCCTCCGCCTGATGGGCGCTGGTTGTCTGAAGGACCTTGCTTTTGGCCGTTTGTGCCTGACGGGCCTGCGAGACCTGAAGGGTCCTTTGTACCTGATGGGCCTGGGTTCTTTTTGCGTGAAGCGCCTGTGCCTGAGGGGCCTGCTTGGGACTTAGGGTTGCCACGCTTACTACCCTTTGGCCCTTTGCCTTGATGAGCGGCTTCGAAGCCCCTGCGGCTGGGGCAGTCCTTAAAATTAGCCGCGTGTTTCTCCCCGCAGTTAGCGCACTTAGAGTACGCGGGGTCGTTGCCGTGGGGGCAGTCGCGGGACAAGTGGGAGGCGGCGCATCTGCGACACCTGGGCTCCAGTCTGCACGCCGCCCCTGGATGGCCATGCCTCTGACACACTCCACATTGGGGGCCAGTGGCTGGGGGGCGGTATGGCTCGACCGACACCAGCATGTTCGCGAGCATCCTCATTTTCCGCAGATTGTCCGCGTCTGGTGTGTCCGCCACGGCAACTAGGAATAGGTTGCCCTTGGCTGGCCTATTCGCTGTTCGCATCCGCACCACGGAGAATGCGGGGATATCCTGAGCTTTCAAGGCGAGCTGGATTTCGTCCGCATTGCCTCCGTTAATGGGGGTCCTCACTACGAACCGCTTCATAGTGCTGTTGGGCAACACTTTTACAAAATTAATATTTAGCCCTTTTAGCACCTCGATAGCGATTTCGTAGCTCTCAAAGCTCGTCATGTGTAGCCGGATCGCTTCATGTGCGTCTACTCTCGGCCTACAGAAATAATATTTTCTCTCTTCATGCGGCAGCTTTTTGAGGAGCTCCGTTTCGAGTGTCTTGGTGTTGGTAGTGTAGACCGTAAGGGGTGGGGGTGGGGGGGTTGACCCCTTACGGGTGATCTGTTTTTTCTGTTGTGGTGGTGGAGGTGGGCTCTGACGAGTCTGCCTCTTGTGTGTGGAGTGCTGGGGTTGGGTTGAGCCGATAGATGTTTCGGTGCTACTATCGACTAGGGTACTTGGCTTATTTCTCCCGCCTGCCTGGGCCTTGCGGCTTAGGGGCTGAGTTACTTTTCCTTTCCCCTTTCCCTTCCCCCTCTTCCTCCCTTTTGCCTCCCTGAAGCCGTCACCCTGGTTTCCCGGCTGGGTGGCTGGGACCTCGGGTTCGGTCACCCCGTGCTGGCTGGGTCCCTCTCCCTCGGAGCTCTCAGATTCGGCCTCCCGGGATGCGCCTGAAAAGTCGATCACCAGTGGGGCCTCGTCCGACTTTCCCGCTCGCCCGGGTGGGGGTTGGACTTTAGTTGGCGCCATCCGCCGAGTCCGTTTCCCCCTCTTATTCCTTCCCTTGTGCGCTGTTGTCTTCGCGCTCGGGTTTGCGGAACTGGGTCCCGCTTTCCCGGCGTCCGACTGGCTGACCACTGGGTTGGGTTTGAGGGTTCGGTTCGTGTTGGGGGGAGGAATAGCCTCCATTTTGTTTTCGTGTTGCTCCGCAGCCGCTAGCTCAGTGGAGCCATACGACTGTTCCTTCCCGTGTTCGGGTTCCGGCACATCAGAGGCTAGCCCCGGTTCCCGGTCACCCGAGCACAACGTCACGCACTCCAGCTCCGCTTCCAGGCTTCGCCTGCTCTTATTTCGGGGATCAGCCCTGTGGCTGGCCGGCCGATTGGGGAGCGGCTGCACTGGTATGTGCGAGCTGGCTTGTACTGACGGGGTGGTAATCGGAGATGTCGTGGTGTAGGTAGTAGTGGTGGTGGTGGCGCACGCATTGTTGCGCACAGCTTGCCCCGTCAGGTAAACGTTTCCCGTCAGGTTTATTTGCTGTGAGTCAGGGGCAAGGCCTGCTCCCAGCTCCTGCACATTTCGCTTCCTGCTCTCGGAGCACGCTAGGCGCTGAGTCACCTCCAGCTCCCGCTCGGCCGGGTCATTGACCCGAGCGAGGGCCGGTAGCGACAAGCTATGCGCGCTTGTAGCATTCCACCCTGCAGACATGTTCAATATATTATTATTAAACAATATATTGCCGGTGGGAATATTTGGCGGGGGGCGGCGCTGTGATAACTGCGCTTTGCCCTCCGCTGATGTATTGACGGCCGTAGAGTAGTCAGAGTGCCGTAATAACGACAGCTCCTCACTCTCCGTCATTTCTTGAAGTTCTTGAAGTTTTGTCTGTATGGTTCCAGGCTTGCCGACAAATTGCTCTTCACGAAGCGTGACATTGCTCTTTCTGGAAAAACAAGCCTGGTCCCGTGTGTGTAACTGTTGGGACATACGAAATCGAGCTAGTGGACGCGGGATTATCCCTTGTTACGGGGGTCCCTGGGCCACGGAATCCCTATCTAACCCTAGGTACCGAGAAGCGGTAACCGGCTGGGACAGATAGTGTAGTATCTGGAAGTTCTCGGTGAAAGGAGAGAGAGAGCGCAGCGAGAGGCACGTACGTGCTTCCACTACGGCAGTCAACTCGACCCCGTGGAGGACACTGCGAGGCTACTTGGAGCCACCGGTGGTGCCAATGCACTAGAGAGACTTTGTCTCTTTACCAAAACTGATGCGTGCTTGACCATCAGATGATACAGATGTTGTTTCCCTTAAGGAACCTGAAATATTTCTCCCGAATGAGTAAATTTATAATACCAATATAAATGGTCCGTTGTTGGACATTATAAATTTTCCAGCTAACTCATTCCTGGTTGCCAGCGTTTTGCCCCCGTGTCCTAAGTTGGGCTCATCAGTTGGTGAATGGCACACCCACTAAGACGCATGGCTAGTGCATACCGTGAAGGCAAACAAGAAAGCAAGCAAAGAATTTGTTCTATTCCCTCACATAAGGTCGAACGAGCGGTTCTTCAGCCTTCGTAATGGGAGCAGAATCTTGTGTATTAATTCTGCAGAGAAGTATGTTCGTACATACGTAAGGGAGGAGTAATAGAGGGTGTCTGGCGCAGGAACCACGGAAATCGCCAAGGGAGCTCCCAGAGTGCGCCCGCATCGCACTCGCTGTAGTTTTCCCCCGCTAGACCCCGTGTATTTGCCAAAAAGAGATACATTGTATACAAACAGTTACAAAATTATGTACAAATTTGATATGAGGTGCCTTTTCTATGAGACTGGGAGTTATAGTCCAAATTAAGTATTTTGCCGCTTATTTGGCAGTAAGAAAATCACAAAGATACATATATACACAAAATATCATACACTGATGTTCGTGTCACTTCTACAGCAGATCACTAAATAAAAAGATATGGTGCGCCTAGTCTGCGGCCGAATAAGTACAAATACATACAGAGAAATCACAAAAGAAATGAAAAAGCAGTGCCACTAGGCACAATGAAATAAAAAATGAAATATGTATAAAAATTGTGAGGAGTGTCTTCGCCTGAAAGAATGACACAAAGGACGTAAACAAGAATTAGGAGAAAATTGAAGGAACGTCTTCCGTGCGACGCAAGGGAACGAAAAGTAATAAACACTAGAGCGCAAAGAAAATGTTCACGTGCCTCTTCTAGGGCACTAAATAGAGAGCAAGGGAAACGAAACATATGCTACACTGGAAATAACGAAAAGAATGAAAACAGAGAAAAGAAGCCTGAGGAACACTTCACTGCACAAACACTACACAGATGGCACTGGCATGTCGATGGAGAAGGCCAGGACCATAATAATAATTTCGTGTGGCTATTACCAGCCGAGTGCAGCCCTTGTAAGGCAGACCCTCCGATGAGGGTGGGCGGCGTCTGCCATGTGTAGGTAACTGCGTGTTATTGTGGTGGAGGATAGTATTATGTGTGGTGTGTGAGTTGCAGGGATGTTGGGGACAGCACAAACACTCAGCCCCCGGGCCACTGGAATTAACCAATGAAGGTTAAAATCCCCGACCCGGCCGGGAATCGAACCCGGGACCCTCTGAACCGAAGGTCAGTACGCTGACCATTCAGCCAACGAGTCGGACGCCAGGACCATAATAGGACTACTACATGCGAAATTAGAAATGTATGGCCGGTCGGCGCGGCGGGGAGGTGGGGTGGCGGGTGGTAGTGACGGCGACGGGGTGGGGAAAAGGTAGGAGTGTCGCGGAGAATAGCTGTAGCGAGAGGGGAAAGTGGGAGAGCTTCTTCAGTAAGGGGATTATGATGACTAATACCAAGGGTAAGATAGTTATAACACATGGGTAGGAATACTAGGGAAAGTGTAAAAGGGTTGAAAATTGGCGGAAGGAGTGTCAAGTTTCAGTCGGTACGTAATACATGTCGGTCAAATTTATGAAGATTTCAGTAGTCTAAGGGGTGAGTATTAATCCAAGTCAGGGGCGGATGAAGGATTTATAAATATTAATGATTTGTGCGGGTTTAAGGCCCCAGGTATGTCCAGTCCAGTAAGGGAACGAAAGGCGCGAAAACGGGAAAGAGCTTTACGATGGATAGAAGAAAGGTGAAGCCTCCGTGGCTCAGACGGCAGCGCGTCGGCCTCTCACCGCTGGATACCGTGGTTCACTCCATGTGAGATTTGTGCTGGACAAAGCGGAGGCGGGACAGGTTTTTCTCCGGGTACTCCGGTTTTTCCTGTCATCTTTCATTCCAGCAACACTCTCCATTCTCATTTCATAGCATCTATCAGTCATTACTAAATCACTTTGGGAGTGGCGACCCCATCGTACTAATACCTATATCTGTTTCATTCATTCCATTCCTGACCCGGTCAATGACTGGAAAACAGGTTGTAGGTTTTCATTTTTCATTTTTCAGAAGAAAGGTGAAGGTTCCACTGAAGGATATTTTGGAATTTGATACCGAGGTATGTTAGCTGGTTAGTATCAATGAGGGGAGTATTATACATGGTTATGAACTCTATGAGTGGGGCGACAAATACGGGACTTGGAGCGAAAGAGAATGAACTGAGTTTCCTGAGGGTTGACGGAGAGGTGCCAGATAAGCCAATGTTCAAGTGTATTGAGGTAGGCCTGAAGTTTGGATTGAAGGGAGGACCGGGTATGACAGAGGGATAAAACCGCAAGGTCATCTGCGTATTGATATACGCGTAAAGGAACACGAGGGTGGGAAATATCATACATATACAAGGAGTAGAGAAGAGGAGAAAGGGCCGAGCCCTGAGGAAGTCCGGATGTAATACGAAAGGTGAAGGAGTGCGTACCGTGGATTAGGACATCGGCGCAGCGGGAGTTAAGGTAATTATAAAGGAATCGGAGGACGGTGGTATGAAGCGGTAAACGACTAAGTTTCGTATAAAAGAGACCAGGATGCCACACGCTATCAAAAGCTTTATCAACGTCCAGGCTAATGAGAGCAGCGGGTCGATGAGTTTTAAGGAAGGTAGTAAGAGATGAGGTGATATGAAAGACGTGATCTTATTTTTTCTCTGTACAGTTCTTTGTTTGAGTATATTTTGTATGTAGCGCTTCGGCGCCTCCTTTGTAAACAGGCTTAGGCCTGATTCACGTCCATGAATTTTTTTTTATATTTCATTAGATTAGCACGGAAACCCCTCGGGATCCCTCTTTGCTGCCTCTCTCGCGGCTAACGCCTGTGGTGCCAAACCTACACGCGCCCTCTCGCGACCAAGTGTCCCTGAGCTGCCTCCTTCCCCGGCTTTTATATGCTCCTCGGGTAGCAAAGAAGTCAGCTAAGGATAACATGATGGCAGCATAACTGAGGGTCATACAAATTGTAGTGAAAAATGGAAGAGTATGTATAGGTACTTTACGGCAGAAACAGGTTCAAAGAAGGACATTCCAGGAATCATTAATGAACAAGGGGAGTGTGTATGCGAGGGTCTTCAAAAGGCAGAAGTATTCAGTCAGCAGTATGTAAAGATTGTTGGTTACAAGCACAATGTCCAGAAAGGGGAGGTGAGCATTACTAAAGAAGTATTAAAATTTACCTATGATAACAATGACATTTACAGTAAGATACAAAAGTTGAAAACTAGAAAAACAACTGGAATTGATAAGATTTCTGGGGATATACTAAAGACCATGGGTTGGGATATAGTACCATATCTGAAATACTTATTTGATTATTGTTTGGTTGAAGGAGCTATACAAAATGAATGGAGAGTTGCTATAGTAGCCCCTGTGTATAAAGGAAAGGGTGACAGACCTCAAGCTGAAAATTACAGGCCAGTCAGTTTGACATGCATTGCATGTAGGCTTTGGGAAAGCATTCTTTCTGGTTATATTCGACATGTTTGCGAAATTAATAACTGGTTTGACAGAAGGCAGTTTGAGTTCAGGAAAGGTTATTCCACTGAAGCTCAGCTTGTAGGATTTCGGCAAGATATAGCAGATATCCTGGATTCAGAAGGCCAAATGGACTGTATTGCGATTGACATACCTAAGGCATTTGATAGGGTAGATCATGGAAGACTACTGGCAAAAATGAGTGCTATTGGACTAGTAAAAGAGTGACTTCATGGGTTGCTATATTTCTAGAAAATAGAACTCAGAGAATTAGAGTAGGCGAAGCTTTATCTGACCCTGTAATAATTAATAGGGGAATTCCTTGAGGCCGTACTATTGGACCTTTATGTTTTCTTGTATATATTAATGATATGTGTAAAGAAGTGGAATCAGACTTAAGGCTGTTTGCAGATGATTTTATTCTGTACAGAGTAATAAATAAGTTACAAGATTGTGAGCGGCTGTAGGGTGACATCGATAGTGTTGTGAGATGGACGGTGGACAATGGTATGATGATAAACGGGGTTAAAAGTCAGGTTGTGAGGTTCACAAATAGGAAAAGTCCTCTCAATTTTAATTACTGGGTTGATGGGGTGAAAGTTCCTTTTGGGGATCATTGTAAGTATCTAGGTGTTAATATAAGAAAAGACCTTCTTTGGGGTAATCACATAAATATGATTGTAAATAAAGGGTGCAGATCTGTGCACATGGTTATGAGGGTATTTAGGGGTTGTAGTAAAGATGTAAAGGAGAGGGCGTATAAGTCTCTGATAAGACCCCAACTAGAGTATGGTTCCAGTGTATGGGACCCTCACCAGGATTACTTCATTCACGAACTGGAAAAATTCCAAAGAAAAGCAGCTCGGTTTGTTCTGGGTGATTTCCCACGAAAGAGTAGCGTTGCAAAAATGTTGCAAAGTTTGGGCTGGGAAGACTTGGGAGAAAGTAGACGAGCTGCTCGATTAAGTGGTATGTTCCGAGCTGTCAGTGAAGAGATGGCGTGGGGGGACATCAGTAGACAAATACGTTTGGGTGGTGTCTTTAAAAGTAGGAAAGATCACAATGTGAGGATAAAGTTGGAATTCAAGGGGACAAATTGGGGCAAATATTCCTTTATAGGAAGGGGAGTTAGGTATTGGAATAACTTACCAAGGGATATGTTAAATAATTTTTCCAATCTTTGTAATCATTTAAAGAAGGCTAGGAAAAAACAGATAGGGAATCTGCCAGCTGGGCGACTGCCCTAAATGCAGATCAGTATTGATTGATAGTTAGACATTCTCTGAGTAAGAATACCTTCAACGATTTTTGACAAGACGAGAAGAAGGGAAATGGGGCGGAAGGAATGAATATCAGAGGGAGGTTTATTGGGTTTAAGAAAGAGCAGGATATTTGCTTTACCCCAATGCTTGGGATAAACGCCGGTGATGTGATGGAAGGAGGAGGTGGGTACAGAATGTGCAGAAGGAGGAGATGGGAGAGAAATTTTGCCTATGCCTAAGGATTTTATTATTTATTTTGTTACGGGGTTACCTGTGGAGCAGAAAGAAGTTAAAGAAGGTGCTAGGGTGAATGGGTCTATCTACAATATTAAAATTAATTTAAAACTTGAACTGAAGGTTATATTTTTTCAGAAAACAACAATTTTCACTTGGTGAATATAAAAACATATCAGGTACAAAAGCAATCTTGAAACAAGACTAGGAAAGTCCAAGATTAGCGATTTTTACAAATTCTGGGCTCCGAGCCCTTAGTTTTACAATTTTACAAATGGAAGAAGTATTATTTCGTTAAGGGCAGAAATCTCCCAATTCAAGAACACTTGCTCCCTAGATCACAATACCTAGCCTCCCACAGGCACACTTTACAGTTACGAAACTTTGAAAAAGAGCTAACAGACTCTCAGTTTTCCAAGCCTACACAAGGCAACATTGAGTTACAATCACTGGCCTCTCAAGGCACAACTTACAATTTGAAGATAATTTTATACAGGGGTATTTAATATCCAACCTTCGGGGCCTTCATGGGAAAAGAACAAGTTAAATAACTGGCCCAAACACAAGAGGAATGGAGGCGTACACTGCGCTCCAAGATAATGAAAACCTAAAAACCTACAGGGCTCTAGGCCGAGGAAACAGTGGCTATTCCCAAGCTACTGAGGTGACTCCCATACAAATTTAACACATTACAGAAGGAAATACAGTTACAAAACGTAGTCACCTCAAACCAAGATGAAGGGGAGCTCGAGAGGGTAATTCACTCTCTATCCCCGATTTATAATTAAAGATTTTATGAAGCCAAAAGAGAAGTTACATTTTAGAAAAGTAGGTTACATAGTAAAGATTCGGACCTTCCCCTTCGAAATAATTTGCGGAGGTAGCAAGAAAGATTGAAGTTATGTGGCCATTACCTTGTAGATGTTCAAGCTGCCGAAGAAAGAGGCCGCTCGCCTGGTGCTTAAACACACACTCTCTCAGGAAGACGACGATCTATTGGCCAAGAAACGTGAAAAGTCGCAGTTTATAAACCCTCAGGGAGGGTTCGAGATCATTCAAGATTAATCAGGGCACACCCTCTTAAATGTTATTGGCTAACACAAAGTGAACAAGAAATGCGGGATTGGTTGAAAATTAATTACAAAATTACATGATTGGCTAGATTCAAAACTGGAGGAAAGAAAAGGAAGTATTGCCAACCCAAAAATAAATGAACATAGATCAGTTATGGACAACCTAGAAATACAAAACTTCTTTAAATTGCAAGTTCTTTCACTTTGCACCAGAGTGCATGATCATAATTTTTAGTAGTAGTGTCATCTGTAGAAAAATGTCCAAACTTCTTGATGAATGGCAAACAAAACAAGGAGAAATTCAGTCAGTTTAGGAAACTTCACAACAAAACAATTACTTAATTTTTCAGTGGTAACATCTGATTAAAGTTCTAAGTTCCTGTTGTAGTAGTTTCCATTTTTGCTCTATAGAGGAGTTCATTTAGGCGCTAATTGTGAATGCGGGGCGTTGAAGTGTACCTCCCGGTACATATTTATTTATTTATTTATTTATTTATTTATTTATTTATTTATTTATTTATTTATTTATTTATTTATTTATTTATTTATTTATTTATTTATTTGTGCTTTAAAGTGGAAGGGTTCATACAGTTTTCTTGGTGGGGGGGGGGGGTAATATCATAATATACAGCTTTAACAAAACCTGAGTGATTGTCCATTATATCTGACCCCTGGGGTACCAGGTATGAAAACAGGCAGCGAACGGTGGAAGTATGTAACCATGTAACAATGTTGTTGTAAAACACTTACAGGCCTGCAAGATATACGGGAGAGTATGGGAGCTTAAACGAGTGTTTCCACAGGGGTGAAACTGAAATGGAGGTTTAAGGTTTGGTTGGTTGCGGCCTGCAGGTGATGGAGGATTAAGGAGCGATTGTAGGGATGAATGTTGAGCAGGGAGAGAGTGACGAAACGGACAAGATCTTCGACAGTGGGTGGTGAGATGTGGGCGGGTCTATGGTTATAATAGGGGCCGCAAGGTCTGGGCGATTATGGGGAGGTGGAGGGCGGCTTCTACAACGACGGGAGGATACGGGGTGAGTGCTCCCACAGGTATGACACTGGGGTGCTTGGTGGGTGTTGGGACATCGGGGCGTAGTGTGCTGTTGATTGCAGTATCCACATGATAGGCTTTAGGCAGTGCAGTGCGTGGTGAGATGATGATTGTACTCGTAGGTGAGGAACCTCTCACACCTGATGGATTGGGGAGGCGGTGCAGGTGATGGTTCAACCTTATGGTGGTGACGGTGAATCGAGACTCCACTGGCCAGTACCCGGTCGATGTCTGCGGGTGTAGGGAGAAGAATCCGGTCCATGTAAATTGGACCCGTGGTGTCCCTGCTCCGGAATGCCTTTTTCGCCGGGATGCCTTCTGCGTTGAGCTCTGAGATGATGGTGGCTTCAGAAATAGAAGGGGTTGACGCAGCGAATAACACAACTAAGAAGTTTGTAGCATGGAGGGGGGATGTGGAGTTTCGAGAGGTGGGGATGGGAGGGGTTGAAGGGGGTTGGTGGATCGAAGATGTTGAGTGCCGATTGCCGCGGTAAGAAGATTGTCAGCAGCGTCTCCGTTGACCTGGATGATGACTCCATTTGTAGTGTTGCGGATATCCGCTACGTCTTCTCGGCGCATGTTGTAGCGTAATAGAGTAGAGTGGGGTGGGGTGAGTGGAAATCAGAGGAAGGACTTGTAAGTAAGAAGGAATTAGTTCCTGGAACGGGTTGGAGGAAACGGGAGCGAGTAAGAGGGCGTCGAGTACCGGGAAGGGCGGAGAGAGTAAGCTGGGGAGAAGTGGAGGCGGGGGTGGCAGTAGTGGTTGGAGGAAGAATAGCCTGATCGGAGGTATCCATGGGTAGCGATGGGTGAGTTGGCGTCACTGGACTCGTTCCTCTGCTGCTGGAGAACGTGGCGGCAAACTCGAAAATTTAAACAGGAAGTTGGAGACATTCCATTGTGGAGCTGGCGCTGCATAACTCGACATGACCGCCGAGTGGTAGGCGACTGCGGCTGATGGGCTGAGCTGAGTAATCAAGGAGTGAGGAGAATATGGAAACAAGTATGTTCCAGTAGACTGGCAGGACAATGTAGTCACCCTGGGTGGTGTGGTAGTCCCTGGTGATGGGCTCATCAACTTACCACACAGGGGCGAAACGCTGGCACCAGGAATGAGTTATAATGTCCAATAACGGACCATTTAGACTGCTATTACAAATTTACTCACTCGGGCCAAATATTTCAGGTTCCCTAAGGAAACCGACATCTATATCATCTGATGGCATAGCAGGCATCAATTTTTGGTATTGAGACAAATTCTCTCATAGTGCATTAGTACTGCTGGTGGCTCCAAGTAGCCTACGCAGTGGCCTCCACGACACGATATATTATATATGTCGCTGGTGATTTCGGAGCATATTTTCTACAAACATCGAGGTATTTCTACAAGTATGTGGAAGTTTCTAGAATCTTCTGGCTTCTTCAAGATTCTTCTCCAAGCTTCAGGATGAGTCAGGGACGTACGCCATCCAGGTCTTTGCAAGGTTCTCCAAACATGGACTACACCCAACTGAAGAAAGCCCGTGATATTCTAGAGGTTGAATCTCCAGTCCCGGACAGCGATCGCAAGAAAATCTGTGCACCATTAATATCAGGTACTTGAGGCTCCGAGCTCTCCGTTCGGGACCAGCAGTCGGGGTCGCTTGTGTCAGGCATTGACCCGCTTCTCGAATTTTCTGGGCGGAAAGTCGCGGCACCATTCCATTTGCCGCCGCGCTCACCACCAGCTTAATCCAGAAGTTGCGAAAAATCCAGCTTTGGCGCCCCACATCAGGAATCGAAGCATCATCCATCCGCCGCCTCTACCTGCAGCTCCCTTGTACGTGGTGAAGCTCATGCACATTGATCCGGCTAAGGCTAACACCAGATTCTCACCCGCTTCACACCCAATTATGGAGAGTTTAATGTGGAAATACGGCGCACCCGGGATGGCTACTTCAATATTAAAACATCCAAGCCGTTCTACAACCATCTCATTACCAACATTGAGGTCGCCGCTCAACTCCACCGCATCCGCAACGCCCAGGGCCCCACTTCGCTGATCAGGATACTTTCCAAGGACGTCAACGCCCTGGATGTGCTACTTCGCGATCTATGGGCGTCGCCACCGGGTGGAGCCGTCGCGCTCTGCGCCGCCGCAGAGGATCCGCTGCGACCGGTGTCAGCGGTGAGCTCCCTGCGCCTGCGCCATATGAGATATGCTGCGAGGATCATGTTACTTCTGCTTGTCCTAATAAGGTTACCACTAAATGCATTAATTGTTCTCTCCCTCATCCCGCCTTTTCTTATAACCTGCTCCTGATCCCTCCCAACCTTGCTTCCTCTTCCACTCTCCTTTCTCCCAGTTCTGAAAATATCATTCGCTTTGTGGCGATGGTACTTCAGAACGTCCTCCCCTTTAACCGCCCCCATGCCCTTACCCAGATTCAATTGGCAGCGCGCTTGGTATTCACTTGGACGTAGCATACTCGGGGAATAAAATACACTTTGAATTTCGCCCCCTTAATGCTGTGCCCCTGGTTAGTTAATGGTAATTAAGGTTTACTATGCCAATATTCGTTCTAGTCAATCCTAACGCGCTCCCTTTGATCTCTCCCTTTCCCTGTATGACCCCGAAATTTTTATCTTAAATGAAACTTTCTTATCATATCGCCAACAGCCCCGTTTCTCTCAGTATAGCCTTTTCCAAGCGGATAAACACGCAGAAGCTCGTGGCGCAGTGGCTATTGGCGTTACATTTACATTACCACCCAACAACATTACTACTCCTTTCCTGACGGTTTCTCTGAATATACTTTCTTCCTAATAACTCTTCTCTTGTCTTTGTAACACTCTATGTTCCCCCTCGAACCCCGCCCCCTCTTGATTTTCTAAAGTATATTGATACTACTTTTTCTAACTATCTCTTTGTTGCTGATATCAATATTCACTCTTATACTGTTTCACAACACTTGGAATTTGATAATCTTGTTTCTCACCTTCGGGGCGTACAGATTCCCGTCCAATTTCTAACACTACCCCTGATGCTCTAATCATGTCACCGTCCTTATCTACTTCTCCTACTATCACCCCCTCCCTCGCTTTAGGCTCGGACCATGCTCCAGCTCTTATTACTATCCCTCATATCTCCTATCAGAATCGTTCTCCTAACTCCCGACCACCGCCTACTCGACGCTACTCACAAACCAACTGGACTGCTTACAGACAGACAATCACTGATCTCCTTACCGACTCTTTTCCTCCCACTTCTATTCCTAATCTCCTTACCCTCATCTCCCGAGTGGAATTTGCTCTTACTCGGGCGGATCAGCTGCATATCCCAGTTCACTCTTACCACCCCTCCAAACTCTCTATCCAGCCTAAAGCCCTTAATCTCCTTAAACTTTCTCATGCTCTTTATCACTCCTATGTACGAACGCGGCACCCTCTTACTCTACGCCAACATCGACAAACTTTGCGCCATGCCCGTTCTTATATTAAGGATATAGAACGTAAACAGTGGACAACTGCCTGTTCTGATCTTTCTAATATGCATGATTCTCGACAATTCTGGACTACTTTTCGACGCATGACTCACACTCGACCACCCCTTCCTACTTACCCCATCCATACCCCCCCTCACCCCTCTGAATGACAAAGAAAAAGCTGACGCATTTGCTCTCCATTATACTACTGTTTTTTCTCCGTCTACTAACCCATTACATGACCACCATGATAGACCCACTATTTATCAATACTAGCGTCCTGATCTCCCCCACCTCCAACCATCCTTTCTCCATTTTCCTACCGTTGATTATAACCATCCCCTTAATGCCCCTGTCACTCCGCAAGAAATTCTTACCTTCCTCCGTCATCGTCGTAATACAGCCCCCGGAAGTGAGCGTATCACTTACCGTCATATTCGTGAAGCTCCTCTTCTGCAATTTTTATACTACCATGCTCTACACCGGTGTTTATCCCAAGCACTGGGGTAAAGCAAATATCCTGCTCTTTCTTAAACCCACTAAACCTCCCTCTGATATTTATTCCTATGCCCCATCTCTCTTCTTTTCGTCTTATCAAAAATCTTTGAAGGTATTCTTACTCAGAGAATGTCTAAATATCTGCATTCTTTAAATCTTATAGCCTCCTCCCAAGCCGGCTTCCGCTCTCATTTTTCTACTCAAGATCACCTCTTTCACATCAACTCCTCTCTTGCTACCTTTCTTAAAACTCACCGACCCGCTGCTCTCATGTTGATAAAGCTTTTGATAGCGTGTGGCATCCTGGTCTCTTTCATAAACTTAGTCATCTACCGCTTCCTACCACCGTCCTCCGATTCCTTTATAATTACCTTAACTCCCGCCACGCCGATATTTTTATCCACGGTATCCATTCATTCACCTTTTGGTATTGCCTCCGGACTTGCTCAGGGCTCTTCACTACTCCTTATATATGTATGATATTCCCCACACTCTTGCTCCCCTCCGTCTATACAAATACGCGGGTGATCTTGCAGTTTTAACTCTCTGTCATACCCGTACCTCCCTTCAATCCAAACTTCAGAATTACCTCAACACTCTTGAACATTGGCTTAATATCTGGCACCTCTCCGTCAACCCTCTGAAAACTCAGTTCATGCTCTTTCGTTCCAAGTCCCGTATTTGTCGCCTCACTCATAGAGTTCATTTAACCATGTATAATACTCCCCTCGCCAGCCCCGTGGTGTAGGGGTAGCGTGCCTGCCTCCTACCCGACCAGGTTAGGGATTTTTACCTGGACCCAAGGGCTGGTTCGAGGTCCACTCAGCCTACGTGATTAGAATTGAGGAGTTATCTGACGGTGATATAGCGGCCCCGTTCTAGAAAGCCAAGAATAACGACCGAGAGGATTCATCGTGCTGACCACACGACACCTCGTAATCTGCAGGCCTTCGGACTGAGCAGCGGTCGCTTGGTAGGCCAAGGTCCTTCAAGGGCTGTAGTGCCATGTTTTTTTTTAATACTCCCCTCATTGAAACTAACCAACTAACATATCTCGGTATGAAATTTCAAAATAACCTTAAATGGAACCTTCACCTTTCTTCTATCCACCGTAAAGCCCTTTCCCGTTTTCGCGTCCTTAGTTCCCTTACTGGACAACGTGGGGCCTTAAACCCCAACGACTCATTAATATTTATAAATCCTTCATCCGTCCTGTTATTACTTATGCATCCCTGACTTGGATTGATACTTGATACTATTGGAACTTTTATAAATTTGACAGACATGCATTTCGTATTGCGTACCGACTGAAACTTGACACTCCTTCTGCACAGGTTCCAAGAAGGACATTCCAGGAATAATTAATGAACAAGGGGAGTGTGTATGTGAGGATCTTCAAAAGGCAAAAGTATTCAGTCAGCAATATGTAAAGATTGTTGGTTACAAGAGGAGGAGACTAAGGTTAAAGAAGTATTAAAATTTACATACAGTGACTCACATAATTATTCGGACACGTTAGTAATTATAGCCTTTGCTACACACTGCCCCTATATTTCAGAGAAAATCTTGCACACGCAAACTAGTTTCTGACAGAACCCAGTTTGACAGATTCAACACGGCGTCGAAATGTGTACTTTTAGGAAAGAGGAGAGAACCAGTGACCCTGGAACCTTAGAACGCAGTTAACGTGCTTCAACAAAATTATTCGGACACAAGTCAGTTGCCATGCAGAGGTCGTGTACAGAAGAGCCACGGAGAGTATGAACGTAAACATTCAGTGAGTTAGAGTACTGTGTACAACTTAAGAGAAAATGGGCCGCAGAGGAAGAGAGAGCACAATCGAACAGCGGCAGCTAGTAACTTTTTCCACCATGCCAAAGGTAAAAGTTATCGTCAACTTGCTGAAATGTTACAAATGAAGAAAAGTACAGTCTCTGATATTATCACAAGATTCCGGGAGGAAGATAGGATTGAACATCTACCGCATACGGGACGTCCAAGAACTTTCTCTGTGAGAGAAGAGAGTTATATCACCAGAAAGACAAAAAAGGAACCCAAGTCAAGTGCTCCAAAACTCGTTACGGAGATTGCCGCAGACACCGGAAAGAAAGTGCATCCCTAAATAATACGGAGTGTGCTCAAAAGAGGTAACTTTCAAGGCCGTATTGCAAGAAGGAAGCCCTTCATAAATCAAATAAATCGAAGAAAGAGAATGCTGTTTGCCAAAGATCATGTTAGAGAGGAGAATGAGTGGTGGAATGACGTTAATATTTGTTGATGAGAGTACATTTAACATATTTCAGTCTGATGAGGGGATAACAGTTTGGCGGCGTTTTAATACTGATCTTCAAGATAAAAATCTGAAAGCAACTGTGAAGGATGGCGGTGGGCATGTAATAGTGTGGGGGTGCATGTCGACGAATGGAGTTTGTGAACTGGTTTTTATTGGAGGTAAAACTGACTACTTACGGTACCTTAGAATACAGAGGGACAATATGAAAAAGAGTGCCGAAAAGATGGGGATTGGTGAACATTTTAAGTTTTATCAAGATAACGACCCAAAGCATATGGCCTGGAATGTAAGGATGTGGTTATTGTTTAATTGCTCAAAGGTGCTTCATCCTCCCCCTTAATCACCGGACTTGAATGCGATTGAGAACCTTTGGGACAAACTTGATAAAGAAGTAAGAAAAACAACAATCACATCTAGAGAACAGCTGAAAAACCGACTTCAAGAAGAGTGGCAGAAGATATCTCCCGATTACACACGGAAATTAGTGGAGAGCATGCCAAATCGATTCAGGGAAGTAATTAAAATGAAAGGAAAGACAACCAGGCGCTGAACCTTCAGGATCATAAGTAAAAAGGAAACTGTCCGAATAATTTTGTGCAATATTGGTTTTGGTTTCATTTTGTTTTTAAATTATGATATTTTCATTGACAGTGTTCATTAGGAGAACGATGGACGTTTAGTTTTTACATTTCTTACTGAAACTTGTATTCAATTTATATCAGTCATTTATTATTAGTGAAATCATTAATACAAAGGAAAATATAATAAATCATGTCTGTCCGAATAATTATGCGAGTCACTGTATGATAACAATGACATTTACAATAAGATACATAAGTTGAAGACTAGAAAAGCGGCTGGAATTGATCAGATTTCTGGGGATAAACTAAAGACAATGGGTTGGGATATAGTACCATATCTGAAGTACTTATTTGATTATTGTTTGGTCGGAGGAGCTATACCAGATGAATGGAGAGTTGCTATAGTAGCCCCTGTGTATAAAGGAAAGGGTGATAGACATAAAGCTGAAAATTACAGGCCAGTAAGTTTGATATGCATTGTACGTTAGCTTTGGGAAGGCATTCTTTCTGATTATATTAGACATGTTTGTGAAATTAATAATTGGTTCGGTAGAAGGCAATTCGGTTTTAGGAAAGGTTATTCCACTGAAGCTCAACTTGTAGGATTCCAGCAAGATATAGCAGATATCTTGGATTCTGGAGGTCAAATGGACTGTATCGCGATTGACCTGTCTAAAGCATTTGATAGGGTGGATCATGGGAGACTACTGGCAAAAATGAGTGCAATTGGACTAGACAAAAGAGTGACTGAATGGGTTGCTATATTTCTAGAAAATAGATCTCAGAGAATTAGAGTAGGTGAAGCTTTATCTGACCCTGTAATAATTAAGAGGGGAATTCCTCAAGGCAGTATTATCGGACCTTTATGTTTTCTTATACATATATATATATATAAATGATATGAGTAAAGGAGTGGAATCGGAGGTAAGGCTTTTTGCGGATGATGTTATTCTCTATAGAGTGATAAATAAGTTACAAGATTGTGAGCAACTGCAGCGTGACCTCGAAAATGTTGTGAAATGGACAGCAGGCAAAAGTATGTTGATAAACGGGCTCAAAAGTCAGGTTATGAATTTCACAAATAGGAAAAGTCCTCTCAGTTTCAATTACTGCGTTGATGGGCTGAAAGTTCTTTTGGGGATTATTGTAAGTATCTAGGTGTTAATATAAGGAAAGATCTGGATTGGGGTAATCACATAAATGGGATTGTAAATAAAGGGTACAGATCTCTGCACATGGTTATGAGGGTGTTTAGGGGTTGTAGTAAGGATGTAAAGGAGAGGGCATATAAGTCTCTGATAGGACCCCAACTAGAGTATGGTTCCAGTGTATGGGACCCTCACCAGGATTAACTGATTCAAGAACTGGAAAAAATCCAAAGAAAAGCAGCTCGATTTGTTCTGAGTGATTTCCGACAAAAGAGTAGCGTTACAAAAATGTTGCAAAGTTTGGGTTGGGAAGAATTGAGAGAAAGAACAAGAGCTGCTCGACTAAGTGGTATGTTCCGAGCTGTCAGCGGGGAGATGGCGTGGAATGACATTAGTAGACGAATAAGTTTGAGTGGCATTTATAAAAGTAGGAAAGATCACAATATGAAGATAAATTTGGGATTCAAGAGGACAAACTGTGGCAAATATTCATTTATAGGAAGGGGAGTTAGGGATTGGAATAACTTACCAAGGGAGACGTTCAATAAATTTCCATTTTCTTTGAAATCATTTAGGAAAAGGCTAGGAAAACAACAGATAGGGAATCTGCCACCTGGGCGACTGTCCTAAATGCAGATCAGTATTGATTGATTGACTGATTGAATTTTCAACCCTATTACACTTTCCCTACTATTCTTACCCATATCCATTCCCTGCGTTCACTCGTAGTCTTCGTCATCATAATCCCCTTATTGAAGAAGCTCTCCCTCTTTCCCCTCTCGCTACATCTATTTTCCGCGACACTCGTTCTCCTCACCACCCCCTCCCCCCGCGCCGATCGGTCTTGTATCTATAATTACACATGTATTAATCTTACTATGACCCTGGCTGCTGTGGAGCATTGCCTTCTCCAACGACACGCCGTGCCATCTCTCTAGTGCTTGTGCAGTGTTCCCTCAAGCTATTTTTCTCTGTTTCTCTTCCTTTTCGTTCTATCCAGTGCATTTTGTGTTTCGTTTTCATTGTCCTCTTTGTTTTTACTTAGTGCCTTAGAAGAGGCACGTGCGCTTTAGTGTTCATTTATTTTCACGTACTCGCAGTATTGTGCCCAAGAGAGGCACGGAAGACGTGCTTTTGTCTTTGTGTTTCCTTGTTGTGTTCATTAATTCGTACAGACAAGGCAAGAGGACATTCCTTGCACACTTAATGCATATTTATTTCATATTTCATGTGCCGAGTAGTGGCACGACTGCTTTTTCATTTCTTTTGTGTTATTCTGTATATCTTTGCATTAATTTGGTCACAGACTAGGCGCATCATGTATTCTTATTTCGTGATATGATGTATTTGTTTCCTTGTCGTTTTTCCTACTCTGCTACTGCAGTAATCCGTACACCAGTGTATGATATTCTGTGTGATATTCTTACTGCCAACGAAGTGGCAAAAACTTACACTCTCTTGAATTCCAAATTTATCTTGATATTGTGATCTTATTTGGACTATAATTTACGTTTTTTTTACAGTGCCATAGAAGAGGCACTTCATAACAAATTTGTGTTTTATTTTTTGTACCTTTGTATACAATGTGTCTCTTTTCGGCAAATAAACGGGGTCTAGCGGGAAGAAACTATAGCGAGTGCGATGCGGTCGCGCTCTGGGGGCTCCCTTGGCGGTTTCGGTGATTCCTGCGCCAGACACTCTCTATTACCCTCTCCTTTTCCGGTATGTACGAACATACTTCTCTGAATAATTGATACACAAAATACTCCTCCCTTTCAAAGGCTGAAGAGCCGCTCGTTCGGCTGATGGCCCGCCTTCACTTCTGGTGAACGAATTGAACAAACTCCCTGCTATGCTATGCCTCCACGAGCCCTACGTATTCTTGCTGGTAAAACGTGGGGCCTCCGTCCTTCCCAAATCCTCACAGTTTATAAATATTTTATCCGACCTGTCGTAACATACAGTTCATTGACCTGGCTCACAGCTGACAGACAACAATACGTGACCTTGCTTAAACTTGACAGACATGCTATGCGTATTGCATAACATCGCCCCTTTGACACCCCTTCTGCTGACTTCCAACCTCTTTATGCTTTCCCCACCATCCTTACTCATGTCCATGATCTTCGTCTCAAATAATTACAATCTGTCCTAGCCATCAATCATTCTGCGATTAAAGAAGCCCTCAACCTTTCTCCTCTTGCCACCGCTATCACGTAACTTCCTCCTCTGTCCCACTGCCTTCTTATTGTACATTTTTCTTTTACTGGATATTGCAATACTCCTCGCGGCGGTGGTACCGGCCTCCAATGACTGTGTCTGAGTGCTTTACGATACTACCAGTGTCATCTCTATCCGTGTTCATTTTCCATCATTCTGTGTTTTTCGCGTCCTCATTGTTTCACTAGTGTTCGTTCATTTCTTTCTGTCTCCACCATAGTGTTTATCGTATCGTACGTCAAGATGAACTGTAGACATTTCTCTCTCAGTACGTTGTGTTGTGTGTTTATACTTTTATATTTTATTATTATTATTATTATTATTATTATTATTATTATTATTATTGTTGTACCTGTACGCCGCAATAAGTACTCATCTAAGGAGAAACTCTGAACTTTAACAACTGTATCAACTCATAAGTTTTCTCAGAAGATGTCACTACCGTAATTTTGTGATTACGAAGTTGTCAGTACTGTGTGGAGTTCAACTTGTTTTGTTTTCTATTGATCAAGAAGTGTGGACATTCTCTAATATATGTCTCTACAAAAAACTATGACCATGCACCGTGGTGCGAAGGGGAAGAACTTTATTTGAAGAAATTTTGTATTCATAAGTTTGTTCTTTACTAAATTTCGTTCTTTCATTTGTGGGTTAGCAATATAAATCTTTTCTTTCCGCCGGTATTGAACTTAGCCAATCCAGAATTTCTGTAATTAATTTTTGACCAACCGTGTCTTTCTTCTTCTTCGATTTTGATGTGTAACTGTAAGCTACCCAATAAACGCCTGTGGGTGTGTCTTAATTATTCATGAAAGGTCTCGAATCTTCTCCGAGAGTATAAAAACTGCTGATTTTCTTGTCTCTCCGCCACTCGACCAACATCTAGCCTAGTGTATGGAAGTGTAGCAGGGGGCGGGTAGCGCCTCTTCCTTCGGGCAGCAGCTCTTCACAAAGGTAATGGCTGTTTAACATCTTTATTTTCTTGCTAGCTCAGCAGTTTAACCCTCGGGGAAGGTCCGAAACCTTTTTGATGTAACCTATCTGTCCAAAAATGTAACTTTTGCCGTTTTGATGTAAAATTTTCATATAACTTTAACTGAAAATCGGGGATAGAGAGTGTTTTACCCTCTCGAGCTCCCCTTCATTTTTAAATCGAGATGACTACGTTTTCGTAACCGTTCTTCTACTCTTCCGTAATGTATTAAATTTATTCTGTATACGAGTCACCACCATAGTTTGGGAATAACCCCTGCTTCATCGGCCTAGTGCCTCTTAGGTTTTAGGAAGTTTCATGCAGGGGTGCATATTCACTCCTCCATTCAGTTTTTCATTTTGGGCCATTAACTTAACCTACTATTTCCCTACTAAGGCCCATTAGGTTGGGTACAATATACCCCTGTTTTTGTAAGTGTGCCTTGAGGGCAGTTAATAGTAAAGTCCGTTGTGGCCTTTGATAGGCTCAGAAAATTGAGAGCGGGTCAGCTCTTTAATTTGTGGTAAAAGCGCCTCAGAGAGGCTTGAAATTCGAAGGTGGGAGCAAGTGCTCCGTGTTATTAGGGGTTTTCTGCCCTTTGGTAAATATGTGTTTGGGAGCTGAGAGCTTAGAAAATGTAAAGTGAAGGCTTGAAGCCGGAGTTCTGTTATACCGCCAATCTTGTCGTTCCTAGACGTAAAATTTGTTACTGGTATTGTACCTGGTTTGACTTGTTGTTACTAGTATTGTACCTGGTTTGACTTGTTGTTACTAGTATTGTACCTGGTTTGACTTGTTGTTACTAGTATTGTACCTGGTTTGACTTGTTGTTACTAGTATTGTACCTGGTTTGACTTGTTGTTACTAGTATTGTACCTGGTTTGACTTGTTGTTACTAGTATTGTACCTGGTTTGACTTGTTTTTACTGGTATTGTACCTGGTTTGACTTGTTGTTACTAGTATTGTACCTGGTTTGACTTGTTGTTACTAGTATTGTACCTGGTTTGACTTGTTGTTACTAGTATTGTACCTGGTTTGACTTGTTTTTACTAGTATTGTACCTGGTTTGACTTGTTGTTACTAGTATTGTACCTGGTTTGACTTGTTTTTACTGGTATTGTACCTGGTTTGACTTGTTGTTACTAGTATTGTACCTGGTTTGACTTGTTGTTACTGGTATTGTACCTGGTTTGACTTGTTGTTACTGGTATTGTACCTGGTTTGACTTGTTGTTACTAGTATTGTACCTGGTTTGACTTGTTGTTACTAGTATTGTACCTGGTTTGACTTGTTGTTACTAGTATTGTACCTGGTTTGACTTGTTGTTACTAGTATTGTACCTGGTTTGACTTGTTTTTACTGGTATTGTACCTGGTTTGACTTGTTGTTACTAGTATTGTACCTGGTTTGACTTGTTGTTACTGGTATTGTACCTGGTTTGACTTGTTGTTACTAGTATTGTACCTGGTTTGACTTGTTTTTACTGGTATTGTACCTGGTTTGACTTGTTGTTACTAGTATTGTACCTGGTTTGACTTGTTACTGGTATTGTACCTGGTTTGACTTGTTGTTACTAGTATTGTACCTGGTTTGACTTGTTGTTACTAGTATTGTACCTGGTTTGACTTGTTGTTACTGGTATTGTACCTGGTTTGACTTGTTGTTACTAGTATTGTACCTGGTTTGACTTGTTGTTGCTAGTATTGTACCTGGTTTGACTTGTTGTTACTAGTATTGTACCTGGTTTGACTTGTTGTTACTAGTATTGTACCTGGTTTGACTTGTTGTTACTGGTATTGTACCTGGTTTGACTTGTTGTTACTAGTATTGTACCTGGTTTGACTTGTTGTTACTAGTATTGTACCTGGTTTGACTTGTTGTTACTAGTATTGTACCTGGCTTGACTTGTTGTTACTGGTATTGTACCTGGTTTGACTTGTTTTTACTAGTATTGTACCTGGTTTGACTTGTTGTTACTAGTATTGTACCTGGTTTGACTTGTTGTTACTTGTTAAAATCTGAAGTTTTATGTGAAAATTGCTTTACTATTTTTGAAAATATAACCTTTAATGCCATTTTAATCAATATCTCAGCTTTGTAGTTGGACCCATTCCAGCCCGCACCTTCTTTCACCTCTGCATTCCACGGGTAACCCCGTAACAATTATTATTATTATTATTATTATTATTATTATTATTATTATTATTTTTGTACCGGGCGGTACACCTCTACACCGTTTATTTAAAAGTTGCGCCAGTTGAAACTCCTCTTCTGGAGGAAGGTTGAACTTTATCTATTCTATTAATTCTCTACTTTCTCAGAAGATGTCACCACGTGGAAAATTTTGAGTTTTTGAACTGTGTCCCTTTTGATGTGTTTTTGTTTCGCTTGAAGTAAGAAGTGTGAACTTTCTCTTCTAGAGGACACTACTGAAGAATTACAATAGTGCAACCTAGTGCGAAATCAAAGAACTATTTTGTTGGAGAAATTTTTATTTCAAGAGTTTGTTCTTTGTTAAATTTCTTTCTGTCATGGTTTAAGTTGGCTGTATACCCCTCTTTTTCCCCTTATTTTGGATCTAGCCAATCCCGAATTTCTTTAATTAATTTTCCACCAATAATGTGTTTCTTCTTCCTCTATGTAGGGGTTTCTTTTCCCTAGCCAATAAAAACTTTGAGGGAGGGTGTTTTATTTCCCCTAACGCCTAGAATCTTCCGCGAGAGGATATAAACTGCTGATTTTGGGGTCTCCGGGCCACTTCTGTTCCATCTTTCAGTGTATTAAGTACATAGCAGGAGGCGGGAAGCGCCTCTTTCTTCTTCAGCCGTTCAACACCAGGTAATGGCCTATTAATAACTTCTTTTCTTGCTAGGTCGGCAGTTTAACACTCGCGGCGGGTTCGAAGCATTTCCATCATGTAACCTTTTCCTAAAATGTAATTACTCTTTTCATCTTTTTCTTGTAAGGCTACATATTGGGATAGAGAGTGCTAACCCTCTCGAGCTCCCACTCACATTTGTTTTGAGGTGAACTTATTTTCTCAAACTATTCTTCGTTTATGTAATGTAAAGTGTTCTTCTCTAAGTCACCTCTGTAGTATGGGATTAGCCCTTGCGTTAGCGGCCCAGAGCCAGATTAGGTTTTAAAAAAAACAAAGTGTATTAGGAGTGCAAGATCGCCTCCTCTCAAATTGTTATTTTAGAGGTCATGTAATCAACCTTCTTTTCATGTAATAGACCTCTGTAGGTTGGGTATTTTACCCCTGTGAATACGTCCTTAAAGGACAGCTTGAAGGTAGAGTTTGGTGTGGCCTTTGAGAGGCTTAAATTTTAAGAGCGGATCGCTCTTTTGAAAATGGAGTGTCATATGCCTCGTGGAGGCTTTTCTGTGTAATTCGGAGCCAGGGGCTCCTAGGGATGAATGGGGTTTTCTGCCCCTCTGTTAAAACTTGTGTTTGTGGTAAAACTGAGCTGATCGCTGAAGTCAGGGCGTGAAGCCCAAAACCTGTAAATATTGTAACTCCCCTTGTTTTGCTACATTGTACCTGCCATGTCTGTTATTGCTTTGTTTTTGAAAAGAAAATATAACCTTGTTAAATTTTAAATTAATTTTACATGCACTATAATTTCGTAGCTTGAAACCCATTCACACCCGCACCTTTTTTTACGCATAACTACCGCTAAAACACGGTAACAAGTGGTAGCAGAGCGTGGTTGAATGGGTCTCAATTTAGCCCCTTTTTACGGCTAAACATTGCTTTGATTCGAACTCTAACAATTGTCTCAGTTGCTGGAATTTTTTGAGTTTTTCAAAATTGTTCTGTCATCATGCCCGGCCCTCGCGATGTTCTCCTCCTTAACTATTTGCGCAAAGAGGAGTTGATATACGAGTTAACTATCAGAAATGTGCAATCTGGAGGCACGGTTGCAATCGACACCAACAAGCTTAGAGAGTCCCTTGATTTGCCCATTTCCATCCCCAATTTGGGAGAGAAAGAAATTGATGACTCTCTTTCCACGATCGTCGAGAATATTACTGGGCTAGCATCTGTAGTCAGCTTTTTTGATGAAAACGATCCGTCTCCTAATCAAATTAAGCGTGTGCAAGGCAGGCTATATCACTTTTCAAATAGAGTTAATGATCTGTTGTCTCTGAAGGTGAATGACGTTCAGAGGAAGCAAGCTAATACGCTCCTTGAAACTATCTCTGAATTGTCTAGTAAAGTCACTCAATTGTTAACTGGGGAAGTTCCTCCCAAATCTGATCAGCCCACCGTTGTGAATGTAAGTAGTGAGGAAGAACCTGCTAAGGGAGAAGGCAATAGGATAACCGTTGCTGCTCAAACTATCTCTGCCCCATTGGACAACGAGTCTGAACGCCGCACATCGTTGAACAATGTACGTGCTGAATTAACTTCCTTGCCATTGAAACCTTTACCTACTATGTCGCCCGGGTTTAGCAGCTTGCCTCATCCATTGGCAATGTTGCTCAGAGGTATATCCAAGTTTTCCGTTAATACCACCAGTGACGTAATTTCATTTTTAAGATTTCTAGTGGAATTTCAGGATCATGCTCTTGTTTTTTCTCTTTCGCCATGTCAAATTTTGCAGATTATCTATCCGTATGCTATTGGTATTCTCTCTGATAAAATCGTAAGAGCCATTGCCGAGCAATCATCTATTGAGGATTTCCATGCCCATTTGCTAGCTAACTTCATCCCGGCTAGGGCCAGGTCCTCCCTGATTCAGAAGTACTATTACCGTGTACAGCGCTTGGATGAAAACTTGGCTGATTTCATTCAAGATATCAAATTCTACACTAGGGTGTTTGCTCTGCACTTTCCTGAAGATCAGATTGTGCAGGCTATTGTAGAAGGTATTTCGCCATCCTACAGGTCATATTTGTGTTTCGCGGCGTGTCCGCAAACCTTCTCTGAACTTGAAGCATTGGCCGTCTCAGCGGAAGGAGTTAGATACGCCGATTCTTTGCGTGTCGCGAAAGAACCCCCGCCTTCCTTTAGTAACACTCGGCCTCCACCTCGCCGACCAGTCAATCTCCGTAAATGTTATGCTTGCGGGTCGCCTGACCATCTGCGCAACAAGTGTCCACTGATCAAGCCAAGTGGGACTAGGAATGGAGCTGGTTCATCACAAGGCTGCTTTAAATGTGGGGCTTTCTCACATATCGCCAAGAATTGCCCAAACTCAAATAGCACCCCCTCCTGCTCTGGTGCAAATTCCACCCATGCCAATAATAAAAAGTGACTAGCGGCTTCGGCTGAGTCGACTAATTCTGCTTTCCAAGGCTCAGCCCCGGGCAAAAGGGTCGAGAATTCAGGGAATGAGCAATCTTCAAATTCTTTTTTTGAATGCCCCAGAGAGTGTCTTAGGATTGCGGCGGATACCCCCGCACCGGTTCCTTTTCTTAGGATTGAGTTGAATAACGAGCCTATAACAGCTCTCTTAGATTCAGGCAGCGTTTGTTCCATTATTTCGGCTGATTGGTATTCTAAATTGAAATCTGTTTGTAAACTCCCTGACTATGACTCATCTCCTGTTAAATATGTTTCGGCTAATTCATCTCCATTAGAAATTCTAGGTTCCTTACATGTCAAAATTCGTGTTTTTAAATTTACATGGAAAATCAAATTGTTTGTGGCCAAGCATTTGTCTTGCCCCATCATACTGGGAGCGGACTTCATGTCTCACACTGGTCTGGTGCTCGATCTTCAGAGTAGGTCGTGCACATTCAAATTTGCGTCCAATTGTAGAATTCCCTTGTTAAAGTGTAATTCTGTATCATGTTCATCTATTTCGCCTACCCAGGATGAGATGTTGTTAGACCTTAGACATCTACCTGAGGAGCAGGCTGATAGTATTCGGAAACTGTGTCAGTCGTTTCCCGAGGTGTTCTCTGATACTCTTGGTGTTACTGACCTTATTGAATACAAAATTGAGGTCACGGATTCAATTCCTGTCCGTTTTCCACCGTATAGGCTATCTCCACCTAAAATGAAGGCTCTGAAAGAAATCATCGATCAGATGTTGAAGGATGGTATTATTAGGCCCTCTAAGTCAGCGTATTCTTCGCCTATTTTTCTAGTCCCGAAACCCCAAGGAGGCTTCAGGCCTGTCATTGATTACAGGGCTCTCAATCGGAAGGTGGTGTTGCAATCTGTGCCCCTTCCCGACCTTCATTCTTGCTTTTCATGGTTTCGTAAGGCCAAGTTCTTCACCATCTTGGACTTGAATCAGGCCTATAATCAAATTCCCCTTGCCGAAGAGTCTAAACATCTTACAGCGTTTGCCACGGACTGGAATTTATATGAATACAACCGCGTGCCTTTCGGGCTCCCCACGGGGGCAGCTGTGCTCACTAGGCTACTAGATAGGGTCTTTTCCGACATCAAATTTGAGTACTTATATCACTACTTAGATGATGTCGTCGTATTTTCAGAGACCTTTGAAGAACATTTAGATCATCTGCGAGAAGTTCTCGATCGCCTTCGTAAGGCTGGGTTAACTGTTAAGTTGTCCAAGGTTGCCTTTGCTAAGCCCTCTATGTCATTCCTAGGGCATATTGTGTCACCTGATGGTGTAGCAGTCGATCATTCTAGAACACAGGCCATCCGTGATTTTAAACCTCCCAAGGACATTAAAGGTATCGCCAGGTTCATTGGCATGGTGAATTTCTTCAGGAAGTTCATTCCTAATTTTGCTAATAGAGCGGCGCCCTTAAACCTTCTTCGTAGGAAAGGCATCAAATTCGAGTGGGGACCTTCTCAACAAGCCGCTTTTGAAGATCTGAAATTAGCTCTCTGTAATGCCCCTGTACTTGCTATGCCTGATTTCTCGAAGAAATTCATCGTCCAAACCGACGCATCGTCGTCAGCAGTAGCTGCAGTTCTTCTTCAAGAGGCTGAACTAGGGAGGCGATCCATCGCCTATGCGTCTAGGACATTGTCAGCTCAAGAAGCAAAGTATTCCATATATGAGCTTGAAGGTTTGGCAGTCTTATTCGCCTTAGAAAAGTTCCGTCTCTATCTGGAACACGTCAAATTCGATCTGGAGACAGATAATCAAGCCTTAAGCTGGGTCTTAGGTAGGCCGCGTCGTACAGGTCGTATAGCCCGTTGGGCCATCCGTATTTCTGCCTTCCAATTCGATGTACGTCATATCAGAGGTACTGAAAATGTTGTTGCCGATGGACTCAGCCGTATGTTTCATAACGACGTAGAGACCCACGAACCGGTCGACAGTTCATCACCTTCCGAGTCCATACTATCTGGTGTTAATGCCATCTTAACAGATGCTCCCATGCTTTTTAGGGATATTGAGAAATACCAACGTGAAGATCCGACGCTGGCTCCGATAATGGAAACCCTTTCTTCTGGGGAACATGCTGTCCCTTATGTTCTAAGGAATGGTGTTCTATGTTGCCCTTCGAGGCATGATAAGTTGATGAAAGTTGTTGTTCCAGCGGTTCTTGTACCTATGATCTTCAAATACTATCATGAGACCCCATTGGGGGGGCACCTGGGTATCTTTAAAACTCGTGAAAAGATTCGTGAAATGTTCATATGGAAAGGTATGGACGGTGAAATTCGGGAACTTGTAAAAGCTTGTAAATCTTGTTTGATCAGTAAACCCACCATGTCCACTAAAGTAGGCCTTTTGTCTTCTCATCAAGCGTCGCGCCCCATGGAACGCCTGTATATCGATTATGTGGGACCCTTCCCCCAGTCAACGGGTAATGCCAACAAGTTCATCTTTGTGTGTGTAGATGGTTTTACAAGATTTTCCTGGTTATTTCCGACTAAGCTGGCTACCGCTCAGTCCACCATTACTTGCCTAAATTCTATTTTTGCTTCTTTTGGTCCGTGCCAATACATTGTATCTGATAATGCTAAAGCTTTTACATCAAATCTGTTTCGTAAATTCTGTTTTGACTTGTCCATCTCTCATGTAACTACATCTGCTTATTACCCTCAACCATCTCTGGCTGAACGGGTTAACCGTAATCTCAGGTCCGCACTTATTGCCTATCATCATGAATATCATTCTAGGTGGGACACGTCCCTGCATTGGTTAGCTTTTGCTTTGAATTCGGCGGTTCATGAATCTCACAAATTTACTCCAGCTTCTTTGATGTTTAAGTTCGTTCCCAACACGCCGCTCTCTAACCTCTGGTCTCTGAATGACATTCTGCCCGAGACAATAGATCCGGACAACATTAAAGATCTTTGGAAGAAGGCTAAAGCTAATCTTAAAGTATCTCATGAAAAGCTTAGGGAAAGGTATGATCGTGGACGGAGACCCACCACCTTGAAGGTAGGTGACCAGGTTATGGTCAAAAATTTTGTTCCCGCGGGCAAGCTTGCCCCCAGATTTCATGGGCCTTGTATCATTCTCGATTTTCTTACGCCGGTTACCTTATTGCTAAGTAATCCAGCCACCGAGAGGATATTTAGGGTTCACCTGTCCCAGGTGAAACCGGTGTAATTTCTGTGTTAACTTGCTTCATATTATTTTGAAAGGATATGAAGGTTATATTTTTTTTTTGAGTTTCACTTTTAAGGCATTCTGCCCCTTCTATAGGATTTTGTTTCTTATGTAAGCATGTTTGTGAAACCTGCCCCGACCCATTAAACTGCCATCCTGTCTTTGACACGGCCATTACCACGCTCCCGTCTCCTGCTCCACTCTACACAGTGGCTTAATGAATACCATGAATATCTGCACGCCGCTGGCCCCTCACTCTCTCTACAAGCCTGTACCCTCAAAGAAAATGATTGTCCAACACAATTCTGCCGCCTAGCTTTAATGTTTCAGCGCCCCCGCAGCCGCGCAGCGCCGTGCAGCGACTGGGGAGGGGGATGGGCCCCCTCCTCTCCAGCGAGGACGACATGTGCACGGCGAGCCGGAGCTCTCCTCCCGGCCAAGGCTGATGTGCGGCGCACGACCTGCTACATGCCCGCAGCCTGTATCTGTTCACCGCGGGCGCGGCGTACTTCAACACCTCTGCTCCCCTCATAGTGCGGGCGAGCGGTATCTCAGGGTACTTGAGGGGTCCGAGCGGCCTCCGTTGGACGCAAGCTGCAACGGCCGGTCCGACCATTCGACTCAATCTACATCAACTACATGGACAGTCACCATAAGCAATAACTACACTTGGGAATTCAACTACAATATTTGGTGGACATTGCAAAATTTTTCTTCACCTTTAAGTATTAAAAGTTTATCTTCAGAAATTCAAATTTTACAAACATAAAGACTTTCATTCTCCTGCAACAACAACATTTTGAAACTGAATTAAGAAATCTTGTAAATGCTTCTGCTATCTATCTTCGTATCAACATCATTACTTGGACTTTGTTTCAAACTGATTTCATGTGTCACCCCTGGAGGAACTTTTGGGGGGGGAGGTCTGTACCGGGCGGTACACCTCTACACCGTTTATTTAAAAGTTGCGCCAGTTGAAACTCCTCTTCTGGAGGAAGGTTGAACTTTATCTATTCTATTAATTCTCTACTTTCTCAGAAGATGTCACCACGTGGAAAATTTTGAGTTTTTGAACTGTGTCCCTTTTGATGTGTTTTTGTTTCGCTTGAAGTAAGAAGTGTGAACTTTCTCTTCTAGAGGACACTACTGAAGAATTACAATAGTGCAACCTAGTGCGAAATCAAAGAACTATTTTGTTGGAGAAATTTTTATTTCAAGAGTTTGTTCTTTGTTAAATTTCTTTCTGTCATGGTTTAAGTTGGCTGTATACCCCTCTTTTTCCCCTTATTTTGGATCTAGCCAAACCCGAATTTCTTTAATTAATTTTCCACCAATAATGTGTTTCTTCTTCCTCTATGTAGGGGTTTCTTTTCCCCAGCCAATAAAAACTTTGAGGGAGGGTGTTTTATTTCCCCTAACGCCTAGAATCTTCCGCGAGAGGATATAAACTGCTGATTTTGGGGTCTCCGGGCCACTTCTGTTCCATCTTTCAGTGTATTAAGTACATAGCAGGAGGCGGGAAGCGCCTCTTTCTTCTTCAGCCGTTCAACACCAGGTAATGGCCTATTAATAACTTCTTTTCTTGCTAGGTCGGCAGTTTAACACTCGCGGCGGGTTCGAAGCATTTCCATCATGTAACCTTTTCCTAAAATGTAATTACTCTTTTCATCTTTTTCTTGTAAGGCTACATATTGGGATAGAGAGTGCTAACCCTCTCGAGCTCCCACTCACATTTGTTTTGAGGTGAACTTATTTTCTCAAACTATTCTTCGTTTATGTAATGTAAAGTGTTCTTCTCTAAGTCACCTCTGTAGTATGGGATTAGCCCTTGCGTTAGCGGCCCAGAGCCAGATTAGGTTTTAAAAAAAACAAAGTGTATTAGGAGTGCAAGATCGCCTCCTCTCAAATTGTTATTTTAGAGGTCATGTAATCAACCTTCTTTTCATGTAATAGACCTCTGTAGGTTGGGTATTTTACCCCTGTGAATACGTCCTTAAAGGACAGCTTGAAGGTAGAGTTTGGTGTGGCCTTTGAGAGGCTTAAATTTTAAGAGCGGATCGCTCTTTTGAAAATGGAGTGTCATATGCCTCGTGGAGGCTTTTCTGTGTAATTCGGAGCCAGGGGCTCCTAGGGATGAATGGGGTTTTCTGCCCCTCTGTTAAAACTTGTGTTTGTGGTAAAACTGAGCTGATCGCTGAAGTCAGGGCGTGAAGCCCAAAACCTGTAAATATTGTAACTCCCCTTGTTTTGCTACATTGTACCTGCCATGTCTGTTATTGCTTTGTTTTTGAAAAGAAAATATAACCTTGTTAAATTTTAAATTAATTTTACATGCACTATAATTTCGTAGCTTGAAACCCATTCACACCCGCACCTTTTTTTACGCATAACTACCGCTAAAACACGGTAACAATTATTATCCCTATACTAGTTATTATTCATTTTCTCTTTAGTTTCTCCACAATTCTTTTGTGACTACAGTGGTTACATCAAGTGTCGTAACCGTCGGCACGAGACTGTCCTTTTGTGTGCCAACCGAAATCAATAAAAAACAGACTGACATGGAAGAAATCACATAATATTTCCTTGTTATATACTTGTGTATGTTTTACATTTTCTATGTCTCACTCTGTATTTGACTTTGTTCTGTTTTCATTATGTACGAGACATACTTGGATGTATAACTTAGTTCCAGAATTCAACTTTTATACTCACCGGCGAAAGAGCTACATGTTTAGCTGGTGGCCCGCCTGCCCCTTACCGGGCAGGAATGAAATAAGTATTTGATGATGATGATGATGATGATGATGATGATGATGATGATGGCCTCAACAGTGTAACAACACAAAACACAACTATACTAATTGTAAAATATCAAATCAGCAAGCAAAAGAACTCAAAAACTGAAAATGAAATGATAATATTATAGTGAATCTGAATGGAATATATGTCACACACGATACAACACATTACACCCCTTCAAAATGTAACATATGCACAAAACAAAGATTGAAAAATGTAAAAAAAAAACATCAGGAGAGAACTCAGAGTGGAAAGTGCAATCAAATGAAGTGAAATGTGAAATTAATAATGTGAAATTATTAAATAAATTATCATCAATTCACAATGAGCAAAAACTTCAAAAGAAGATAAAATGAATACAACATATAATGTACATATTGTAAAAATTGAAATTCATAAAGTTTCAATAAACGGGGGATAGCAGGTGCGGGACTCACACCGGGTGACGCCTTGTGACAATCCACACGCCAGTATCCATATCAACATCAACAACACAAAAATACGTGTGCCATAGCACACTTACAATAAATAACTAGAGTACACAAAAAAAATGCCGAAATCACCGGCCAAATAGTCCCTAGTTGGACTAGTGGCCCACTCTCAAACAGGGAGAATGAAATAACTATAAGCAGCACGGTATGCACTAGCCATGCGTCTTGCTTAGCTCACGGGGGCAAAACGCTGGCAACCAGCAATGAGTTATAATGTCTAATAACAATTACTGGAAAACAATTCCCGAGTAAGGAATTTACACAGCCACTCAAAACCCATAAAACAGACTTTTCATTACAACTAGTCAAATACTAGCGCATAACCAATTACAAGCTGATTGTTTTTTACAAATGCTGATATATTGTTGGAATGTGGGTGGTTATTCCATCACTGATAATATAACACAATTTCACACTGTCTTGCAAACGAATTTTCATAATTTTACTCGTGAAATGTGAAATGGAAATGTTTGTATCAATTTTTCATTTATAAGTTGCGCACAATGTTGTCTTGTGTTTTGTTACTCACATTTTGTGTTAGATTTTCAGTATCATGCCATGAACAATGAACCAATGCCAGACTGTGTTAGAATAAAGTCATTTCTTGAACACTTTGAATGTCATGATGACGCAGATGATATTTGATTGTGTATTTTTTGTATGTTAAGTAGTGATTTGTAAACAATCTGTATTGTTTATTTATTCAATAATGAATTCATCTTTGTACATAAAATGTCCCAACTAATGTCAGTCTTCACCCGCAAGGCAGCCGTATGTGGTGGGTGACAGGTGAGAACCGAAGGAGTGGAGAGAGGAGGCGAGGCAAGGCAGGCGCTGGCTGTGCAATTCATTGCGCGCACTGCCAACTTTGAGATTCCAAATTCCCCCTTAAAAAGGACCAGTGAAAGTTTAGACTCTGACTACCTGCTTCAGCTTAAAAAGAGCTTCATGAAAAAGTAAAAATCAAATCAAAATTCGCCGTCCGACTTCATACCGTTCTCTCGTTAGGCAAAAGTTGCTATGTCTGGTCAACACTTCTCTATAGAGTAGACACCTGGACTGTCAAAGCTTTCTCCAGGAACAGATTCGGGGCCTTTGAAATGTGGTTATAGAGGAGAATGCTCAGAATACCCTGAACACATTTTGTAACAAATAAGGAAGTGTTAAGGTTAGCTAGAGTAGGGTGAGATCTATCTATGCCATGTTCTACGAGGTAAAACACCTAACATTACAAGGAAGAAGAGCTGGTAGACCACCGATTCAATTCTAAAGAAAGGGGTGCTTTCTGCAGGTTGACTTCTGTGCCTCTCTATTTGTAACCTGTATCTCTATTATTACTAGCGGTTTAACATCACATTAACCAAAGAAAGGTTTTGGCACTGAAAGGATGGGAAAGGGGTAGGGTTCAAAAGGAAGCGGGCATGTCCCCAGCATTTCCCTGGTGTGAAAATGGGAAACCACGGAAAACCATCTTCAGGGCTATGCGACCCTAAATGCATGGCTAACTTATTCGGTACATATTGCAAGTGTAGTAGGTTATCTTTTCTTGACTTGCGGTGGTTGTGATTTCAGGAAAGAAAAGGAAAATCCCTTCAAGTGATATTGACTGCAATGTTCCACTATATAATGAAGGATATGAGTATGGTGGGTGATTGTTAATAGTATAAATGACTTGGTAATGTTCTCTTAATGAGGATGATAATCATTTTGTTTTAAATTCAAACCTTTGAAATATACTTTAACTCACTGTATTGGTTCATGTTATAGGTCCTCTCCTGGAGAGACGCATTCCTCCACTCCTGAAGTTCTCAGGGTTGGAAATAACAATGTTTTTGAAGAGGAAAGTCATTCAGAGGCTCTGCGGATTGGAAACAATAACGTCTTGATGCCTAGATGTAAGTCATTCACCCTGGTTGGATGAATACTTCTTGTATTGGCAGGGCTCTTGCTGCTCTACACATTTTAGTAAGTTATTACTTTTCATTAAAAATAATGTCTTATAACAAACTCCGTAATTTCATTTTTTACCTGGCGAGTTGGCCGTGCGGTCAGGGGCACACAGCTGTGAGCTTGCATTCCCGGAGATAGTGGGTTCGAACCTCACTGTCGGCAGCCCTGAAGATGGTTTTCCATGGTTTCCCATTTTCACACCAGGCAAATGCTGGGCCTGTACCTTAATTAAGGCCACGGCCGCTTCTTTCCAAGTTCTAGGCCTTTCCTATCCCATCGTCGTCATAAGACCTATCGGTGTTCTTCTTAAGCCGTCGTCTCCAAACGGAGGTAGACGATCCACACGGCCAGCTCCGATCTTGACGTTGCAGCAATGCCATGTGGATTTATTGGAATATCTCTCAGGATCTTTAATGCAGTTGTTTCCCGTTGCCTTCTGCATCCTAATGCCGTTGACCAAACTGGTTCCTCCGCCTTTGGGAACAATTTCTTGTCTCCAGGACAATACCGTACCCGCTCATCCACTCTCACAGAGACTGTTGGCACTTGGTATAGGGGATCTCCTTATACCGGGAGATAATCGGTCCCTTCATTCGTTAGCCGCCTGTCGTTGCCCCCTCTCTACCGCGGGGAGGTGAATGTCAGGATTTCACCGTCATTGAAACAAGGACCAAATGGTATTTCCTTGTTTCTCTGGTTCTTTAGAGAGGCTATCGGTGTTGGTGTGACGTAAAGCAACTAACATAATATCATTTTATTTCTTCAAAATCATTAGCTTGCATTTACCCCATGCCCAACATGAAATTCTAGGTTTGAGGCTCATCTCTAAAGATAATAGAAAACAGGATGTTTTTGGAGTGTACACACCGGAAAAGGGTAGCGCTGACGGTGATTCAGAATTATGTGGCAAACGATATGGAAAGGAACGTGATTGTAGCAGGTGATCTCAATTTACCAAATGTCAATTTGGATGGTAATGCGAATGACAGCAAGCATGGCCAACAAATGGCAAATAAGTTAATCTGGGAAGGAAAACTGAATCAGAAAGTGATGGAACCAACTTGAGGGAAGAATATCTTGGATGTGGTGCTGGTAAAACCACACGGGCGCTATAGAGAAACCGAAGATATAGATGGTATTAGTGATCATGAAGCTGTTTTTGTCATAGTTGAAAGTAAATGAGATCGAAATGAAGGTCTTAAAAGTAGGACTGTTAGACAGTACCATATGGCTGATAAAGCAGGCATAAGGGAGTTTTCAGAAAGTAATTATGATCAGTGCAAAACGGTAAAAAAAAATGTAAACAGACTCTGGGATGGATTTAAAGCAATTGTTGATGAATGTGAAAACAAGTTTGTACTTTTAAAGGTGGTAAGGAATGGTACAGATCCCCTATATTATAACAGAGAAGTAAAGAGGCTAAGAAGGAGGTGCAGGCTGGAAAGAAATAGACTTAGAAATGGCTGTGGAAGTAAGGAGAAATTGAAGGAACTTATCAGGAAACTGAATGTAGCAAAGAAGTCAGCTAAATATAACATGATGGCAAGCATAATTGGCAGTCATACAAATTTTAGTGAACAATGGAAGAGTATGTATAGGTACTTTAAGACAGAAACAGGTTCCAAGAAGGACATTTCAGGAATCATTAATGGACAAGAGGCGTGTGTATGCGAGGATCTTCAAAAGTAAAGATTGTTGGTTACAAGGATAATGTCCAGATAGAGGAGGTGACTAATGCTAAAGAAGCATTAAAATTTACCTGTGAAAAGATTGGCATTTTGCAGTAAGATAGGAAAGTTGAAAACTGGAAAAGCAGCTGGAATTGATAGGGTTTGAGGGGATATACGAAAGACAATGGGTTGGGATATAGTACCATATCTGAAGTACTTTTTTTTATATTATTGTTTGCATGAAGGAGCTATACCAAATGAATGGAGAGTTGTTATAGTAACCCCTGTATATAAGGGAAAGTGTGATAGACATAAAGTTGAAAATTACAGGCCAGTCAGTTTGACATGCATTGCAACTAAGCTCTAGGAGAGCATTATTTCTGACTATATTAAACATGTTTCCAAAATTAATAACTGGTTTGATAGAAGCCAGTTTGGGATTAGAAAAGGTTGTTCCACTGAAACTCAACTTGTAGGATTCCAGCAAGGTGTAACACGTGTTTTGGATTCAGGTGGTCAAATGGACTGTATCGCGATTGACATATCTAAGGCATTTGATAAGGTAGATCATGGGAGACTAATGGCAAAAATTAGTGCACCTGGACTAGACAAAAGAGTGACTGAATGGGTTGCTATATTTCAAGAAAACAGAACACAGAGAATTAGAGTAGATGAATCTTTATCTGACCTTGTAATAATTAAGAGGGGAATTCCTCATGGCAGTGTTATAGGACCTTTATATTTTCTTATATACAGTGTGAAGCTAAATTCGCGCACTCGGGCGTCGCAGCGCGACTCCTCACATGCCAGCAATAAAAAAGATGTCTCTCACAAAAGTTCGTCCTGCGAATATTTCCGGCAGAAAAAGAACGTTGACGAGTGGCAATCTGGCAACACTGTAACCACATGTAGGGTAACTACCTTTGTGAGCACGTACTACTCGTGCTGTACAGTTGGTGCAGCATTCAGGAGGTCGAGAGTTCGATCCCGGGTTGAGGCGGACTTGTTTATTTGCTAATTTCCTTCGGACATTACATGCTGTAATACAGTAAGACACCGTTTCTTAGGTCACATGCATCCTACATTTACAAAATTTAGTAACGCGGAACACGTTGTAACGCATCTAGTAGATGAAGTGGTGCGAATAAATTCACGCCCACGACGTGGAAAGGGCGTCTTTCAAAGCTGACCAATGAAAACGAATGTTCGTGCCTTTCTAGGATCGTAGTATGTACGTGCAAATGGTTTCTAGAGGACGGACTGAAATCGCTGTTGACGATGAAGATGCCAGATACCATACCACCTGGACTGTTTACCCTCCAGGTTCGGTTTTTCCCTCGGACTTAGCGAGGGACTGGAGCTTCAGACTCTTGGTCGGGGGATACAACTGGGGAGTATGACCAGTACCTCGCCCAGGCTGCCTCATCTGCTATGCTGAAGAGGGGCCTTGTGGAGGGATGGGAAGGTTGGAAGGGACAGGCAAGGAAGAGGGAAGGAAGCGGCCGTGGCCTTAAGTTAGGTACCATCCCGGTATTCGCCTGGAGGAGAAGTGGGAAACCACGGAAAACCACTTCCACGATGGCTGAGGTGGGAATCGAACCCACCTCTACTCAGTTGACCTCGCGAGGCTGCATGGACCCCGTTCCAGCCCTCATACCACTTTTCAAATTTCGTGGCAGAGCCGGGAATCGAACCCGGACCTCCGGGGATGGCAGCTAATCACGCTAACCACTACACCACAGAGGCGGACTGGACTATATTTACGAAATAAAAAACATACGCCTCAAACCGGGATCGACCCCCTGGATCTCCTGCATGCTAACTGTACAGCACTGACAGAGGTAGTTACCCTACATGTGGTTACAGTGTTGCCAGTTTGCCACTCTGAAACGTCCTTTTTCTCCCGGATATATTCGCAGGACGAACTTTTGTGACAGGCAATTTTTTATTGCTGGTATGTGAGGAGTCGCGCTGCGACGCCCGAGTGCGCGAATTTCGCTTCACGCTGTATATTAATGATTTGTGTAAAGATGTGGGATCAGAGATAAGGCTTTTTGCAGATGATGTCTTTCTGTGCAGAGTAATTATTAAGTGAGCAACTGCAAAATGACCTCCATAATATTGTGAGATACACAGCAAGCAATCGTATGATGATAAATGGGGTTAAAAGTCAGGTTGTGAGTTTCACAAGTAGGAAAAGTCCTCTCAATTTTAAATACTGGGTTAATGGAGTGAAAGATCCTTTTGGGGATCATTGTAAATACCTTGGTGTTAATATAAGGAAAGATCTTTATTGGGGTAATCACATAAATATGATTGTAACTTTGCGGTACAGATCTCTGCCCATGGTTATGAGGGTATTGAGGGGTTGTTGTAAAGATGTAAAGGAGAGGGCATCCAAGTCTCTGATAACACCCCAACTAGATTATGGTTCCAGTGTATGGGATCCTCACCATGATTACTTCATTCAAGTACTGGAATAAATCCAAAGAAAAGCAGCTCGATTTGTTCAGGGTGATTTCCGACAAAAGAGTACCTATATAAAAATGTAGCAAAATTTGGGCTGGGACGACTTGGGAGAAAGGAGACGAGCTGCTCGGTTGTGTGGTATGTTAGGCTACATGTTACAAATCTCATGACAGGTCTGTATTGAAATGTACATTAATTTAACAATGATACAAAATGATAAAATACTTTATTGAGATCCACCTATTCAATACACATTAGGTTTTCAAAAATTAAGATATACATCTGATCATACTAATAATGCCCATACGGCATCATCAGCCGTAATCTCATGCCCTAAAGATATAGATCAGGATCCTGATTACTCTAGTCAAAGTGTTACATGGAGAAACTTATGTGTTATAAACTTGAGGAAACTTGTTTTGAGTTCCTGAATGACAATTTACTCAATTAACACATGTTTAAAAATATGCACGAGAAAAGTGATTAATGTTGGTGCAATCGCACATTGAAATCTTTAAAACATGTTTAAAATAGCCAAACTGTCCTTATTTACATGAAGGATAAGAAAGTCTATGGTTAAAAATTATGGCCTTGAGTTTCAAGATCAAAGTATGAATGGAATGTGGTTAAAGGCAACCCAAATTGGAGCCGTAGAATGGTTACAATGAACCTTAAGTGGCTTAATCATTTAAAGATGACATTGAAAATTCTCCTAGAAAGCTTGTAGTGTTATCATAGAGCATACGGCTGTCTTTTAGTGCCGGGAGGCGTCCGAGGACTTCGGCTCGCCAGGTGCAGGTTTTTCATTTGACATCCGTAGGCAACCTGCGCATCGTAATGAGGATGAAGGAGACACATACACAGTCCCCGTGCCAGGGTAAGTAACCAATTGTGGTTAAAATTCCCGACCCTGCCAGGAATCGAACCCGGGACCCTTGTGACCAAAGGCCAGCACGCTAACCATTTAGCCATGGAGCCGGACAGTATACAGCTGTGCGACTGATGGAGTTATTGTTGCTATTAAACCTGTATTTGTGAGGTGAGTTATTTCTGTTGAAAAAGTGATAAAATGTTCATGGCTGAGTGTTGCCTTGTGTGTCTTTACTAGCTGATACAATAATTGTTTCCTCTTGTACTAATAGTCAAATGGGAACACTCATGCTTGATGTTGGCCATAGCTTGAATGTTGAGAACGACTATTGAGGGATGTGTGGTGAAGAATGTGTAATGAGAGGAGGGTAGAGAGACTTTAAGTTTAAAGAAAAAATGGCTATGTTCGGCAAGAAACGCTGTGTATACCTTTATTTACCCTATCGATTTTTTGGTGTGAACTAGTTGCCTCTGCAGCGTCAGAACTAGTGACACTTGCATTTCTTGTATTGTATCTGTGTGGAATTGAGGAGGGGTGTGGTGGAGGAGAGGAGATGGGCGGAGAGTTAAGCTTACGCGCTGTTGGATGTGGGAGGTGAGTAGGGGTGAACATGGAGGGAGATACCTTTAATGCAATGGTGGAAGCTTTTGTGGATGTCATTTTAAGAATTTTAAGAATGTTATTTTGATTTAAATTTAGTGATTGTAACAAGTTGAGTAAAGTCTCTTATAAGGAATTATTTACTTCACTTAAGTCATTGAGATTTAGGTTTTTGTTATAGTATTGATGTAAATAAATATAAATGCTTTCTAATTCATTCATTAATTTCCCTTTGCCCACTCTTTTGATAATCGAAAGGTCCTGTTCGATAGTTGTAAATTATTCCGTGTATCTTTCGTGTGGGAACTCATGGCTGAGAACTTGTGTTTATTGGCATTATAGCGCTCTTGATATCTTGTAAAGAAACTCCGGCCTGTTTGCCCAATATAAGAAACGTCACATTGCGTGCATTTGAGTCTGTATATGCCTCAACTTGAATAGATGCTACTGTTTGAGTTGAGTGTGCTGTGACTGAAAAACAGGTTGCGGTTAGTGTTTCTTGTCCTCAAGGCTATGTGGATATTTTTTTTACGGGATTTGTAAATATCTAGATTATTATAGGTCAAAGTGGCAAACTTAGATTTTTTGGGTTTATATGGGACGAGGTTTGTTGCTAATTTTAAGTTTAATCTTGTTGATTATTTGGTTAACTATTTCTGTTTTAAAACCGTTAAATTTTGCCAAATCCTTTATCTAATTAATTTTTTAGGTCCTCGGGTGTTAAGGAGATTTTTAAGGCTCTCTAAATTAAACTGTAGAAGGTGGCCCGTTTGTGGGAGTTAGGGTGTACTGATGAATTTTTAATTGTGTAATTGAGGTAAGGCTCTGGCTGTGGGGATATTTGCTCATCAAATAATAAAGTTGAACTATTTATTAGTGTTTTTAAATTTCATTGAATTCTAGTAGTAGGATATTTGTTGACTATTGAAAATGTCCCATCTGCCAAAACATGTAACATGTAATGTCAAAGTCAACCAGGTTTACTATAAATTAAACTAATACCTCAGGCTAAAGGTAATGATCTGTAAAATAAGTAAAGACATAGCATATCTAAAAGAATGTCTAAGATTAAAGTTAGTCCCTAGATTTTTGAGACATGTTCAGAGGAAAGTCTTACCTGCTCCTAATTTGACCGAAACCCGAAATAGAACCAATGAAATCTGGATTAAGGATGAAATCAGAGCATTCTATTGCCCCCATTTTTCCCGAGCTAAGCCCAGCCATCGAGCGATGAGTCCCAAGGTGGACCGTTCGATCGTTGGCTATCACTTTCTAGAGGCATTTAAGGGTTGTAAGGATTGATGACCAAGCAGGATAAAAAGAAATATTAAAACAACACTCTGACATTTATTCACATAAGCAATTCAACAACAAAATATTCTTGATGATATTTTTCTTTTAACATAACAGAGCTTTCATAATATCGGATTTCTTCCTCGATTTAGAGTGACACGTGTTCATATCTCCAGCTCTATTGTGCTGTAAATGAAACCAAAGAAGTAATTAGGCCACTTGCCTTTTTAAACCAAACATTTGACTGAAAGAACTAAATAAATTAACATCTGTTCAAAGTTTCACCAATTTAAAGTTGCCTCAACACGTGGTCTTTACGATGTACACAACTGAATTAGTCATTTACAATATTTAATAATGGTTAATGACACTAACATGAACTTCAGTAGCAAAGAAAAACTGTTTCCAAAATTCTTAAAATTAATTAATTATTATCTCGATTATTATTATTACTATTATCATTCAATTAACCTGTTTCATTGTAACACGATCGTGTTCTTATTAATTCTCCACCGCATCATTTACCTAATGTTCATCATTAGCATTTCAGGGTAATGATTTTTGATTAATTATTAATGACTTATTTTCACAATGTTTCAAAGCAACCATGCGGCTGACAAATTTCTACCTTTGATCTTTGCATTTCATTTCTCTTCAAATTAATCTTAAAGTATTTCAGATTTTTAGAAATTTACATTACCAACGTGTGAGCTAGTTAAATAAATTTTGTTTACAAACCGAGTGCCTTTACAAAGTAACGAGATGATCTTTCCTTTTAAATCTCGCTATTAAAAAAAAAATCAAATTCCTTCCTAGTCTTCCTTGACTTAATTTAATTAAACTTTCCCTTAAGGGCATGAAATTATTTCTTAAGGCAACACACAACGATGAATGTGATCCGCGTCACGGCGAGTGCGCGACCAGATCAAAATTAAATGAAATTAACATGGCACAAGAAAAATATACACACTTACACACACACATTCACACTAGGGAAACACGTTTTTATGTACACTATTTACATCGAATCCTGATTTGGCAATTTTAGTTATGATTTTTATCGATGGTCGGGACGCGTAATGTCTCGCAGAAATAATTCGTGCACAGAAATTCTCTTACATTAATGGTGGCTAGTGATCGAAGTCATGAGTATCACTTGATAGAAATACATTTCACATATCAGCGCAAGTTCATCTAATTCATGAGATTATAATGGAAGATTCTAGTAAAATCCATAAGCACTACCATCATGTGGGCTACAGGTTGAATTTACCGCAAGCGTGAGCCTTACTCGCATTATTTTTACTTCCTACCTGTGAAATACACTCACAAACACGTGCTCCACTAATTATAATCTATCTTGCGCTCCAAATACACAAGAATAAATCAATATCACCACTAATTCATCATTTACTCAATTATGCAACGAATATCCCTCAGGATAGGCCATATTCCAGACCCTTCATGAACAGAGCACATTCCATCTCACATTTTGGAACTCTACAGTAGTTTTATGGCTCACGAGCGTTTACATCTGTTTTACCCGATCTTTAATTAATATTATTATTATTTAAGTGATTATTACATCTACTGATTCTCCTGGAATGTCGTAAAATTAGATGACTTCATCATAAAAACAACAAGTGATTTTAAAAGACACTAGGTTCGACCCTATTCACTCAAGATGTACACGCAAATTTTCCGTCCGGTAACGTTCAATATTACAAAGAAAGTAGATTTATCGTGTGGTCAGTGATTATTAAACTTAAGCTCCTTAAGCATGGGAAGTCAGTCAAAGACAACCTACATGTCTACTCTAATAGATTCCAACATTTCATTCACACGTACCTAGTCTACCATGACACCTTAAGAAGTAGGAAAATGAAATATTTCTAACTACAGCAAACTGATAGATCTACGACTTAAGAAGAAAGACCTCTAGTTGTACAAAAGATAGGACAGATAAATTAAATTAAAAAGGTACTCAAGTTTTTGTAGAGTTCGATTCCCGTCGACAGTCAGTTATTTCAGCATACTCCGGCCAGTCTCCTTCCAATTACCAGAGACGCCTTACATTTTTACAGCTCCATGGAGGCTCTGTGATGGATGTCCCTCGGTGAAATGATGTTGGTAGTTGCGGAATTCTTCATCTTGAGATCTTCAATTCCAGGACGTCTTCGTTGATTGCTGGTCACAAGCTGTAACTGAGATGACAAAATTAAGTATTTTGCACAAGCACACGCAGAATATAAACAGCTCGTCTACACTGTCACACTTAACTTGGCTCCTAGGTGTTTTTATTCCACAGAATTCACTAATTATCAGACTAAATTCTGGTAGAACAGGCGTCGACTTGTCTTGAAATTTCTCCTTCCACGTGGTCCGGTAATGTGATGTCTCTCACAGCGAACAAGCATTAAGAAGAGCGTAAAGCATTAAGAGAGAAGAGAACGATTCACTCGAAGCGAGGCCTTTTATCTAATTAGCCCAGGGAGGCGTGTTCTTCAGCGAGAACGGTAATTGGCTGATGATCACCTTTAATTTGCGCAGACTATTCCAGAAACAAGCTGGGTCGCGCGTGCGAAGGCAGTCACGTGGTTAGCTATAACCTTGGCACAGTCTCGCTGATGACGTATCGCACCCCTCTGAACGACAAAAAAAAACTCGTTCACGGCTCGCCACAAGTTCCCAAGTGATGTGTTGCGGCTTCAAGCAGACAATAAAATCTTTGCTTTCCACTTGTTAAAATATTCGTAAGATCGCCAATTTTCACGGGGACATCTCTCCCTTGGTTGGAATATAATTTCATTTGTAGATGAAATTATTACATAACAGTGTCCATTACTATTGTTCCTGAAAATTGGTTGTTGAATCACCTGGTAATAACTTAATTGAGCTCGCGGCAGGTGTGAGACTCGGAGTTCTTCGTTCCGCTCCTGGCATCCAGTAGCCTAGTCTCTCCATACAGGGTGTTCCTCAAGTTTTATTTCCATCTTCAGTAACTTATTTTTCCCTTTTAACAGATGGTTACACGGTGTCAGCTAGTGGTGTAGATGTTCGGTAGAGTCTTAAATTAGCGGCATTGTGGACAGCTTCGTAAGATTTATCCAAACTTTGTATTTTATAGGAGTTGTTGCCAAAGACTTTAATGATCCTGTAGGGTCCCACAAACAAGGGTGCAAATTTAGCATAAAATTTGCTTGTAGGCTCAGACACAGCTGGTCTCCTCAATAATACGTATTCGTTTAATCGGAGAGGTCGGTGAAATCTTCTCCCTTGAACCCTTCGGTTACGTCTCTCAGCGTGGCGTCTCAGTGATTCCGTTGCCTTCTCAATGTTTTCCTGGGGAGTAGGTCTTACGGTTCCGGGACACTGAATGATGTGATCCCAAGATCTCACAGGGTAATTATTAAAATGAAGCACTGATGGAATTTGGGAGGTAGCTTCTTGAATAGTGCCATTAGAACATTCCATAATAATTGGAAGTACATCTACCCATTTCCAATGAGCATTCCCGCAGAATATTCTACAGAACTTGGCCAGCTCTTGCATTACACGTTCCGCTGGATTACTGGACGGATGTCTCACGGAATTTAGTACATGTTTGATGCCCAGTTGGGTCATGGCTTGCTTGAATTCGGCCGAGGTGAATTGCGGTCCGTGGTCTGTTAGAATAGCCTGAGGCTTTCCCATGTGAGGAATTATATTCCGGGTGATTCTCCACAGAACGGCTTTAGTAGTGGCCTTCTGGATTGGATATAACGTCACGTACTTGGAAAACACATCGATGGTCACAACCACATGACGGTTCCCTCGCTTAGAAGTTGGAATCTGACCGAACAAGTCCATTGCGTAGAGTTCTTTCGGAGCAGATGGCAAAATAGGAATGGGACTTTGCTGTAATAAATGAGAGCTTGGTTTGACTCTCTGACAAGTGTCACATGTCCTGACGACATCATTTACAAAGGTTCTCAATCCTTCCCATGTGAATGATTCTAATATCGTGGCAACAGTCTTATCTACTCCACCATGACCTGTAATTCTATGGACGTGCCAAGTAAGAAGTTCCCGTAGCTTCGGCGGTATAACAGCTCGTAATTTCGTCCTAGCAGAGTCAATGAACTTATACAGGATTCCATTGATATAGCGGAAATTTCTAGCTTGTCTCCTTATTTTCCGAAATCCTGGCTCGTTTGGGGTAAGTTTGTCTTCGAGACAGTCAATGATAGGCCGTAACTTAGGGTCCCGCTTCTGTGCCTGTCGAAGGTAACCAAGTTTGCGTAGGAACTCGTGGTCTTCCTGAATTAACGCGATCTGATGTATCTCTGCGACTTCAGAATTAGGGTTTCGACTCAGGCAGTCGGCTAACAAGTTGTTCTTCCCGGAGCAATGTTCTAACTGGAGGTTAAATTGTTGTACAAAGAGTGTCCATCTGAAAACTCGTTCGGAAGCCATAGTTGTTTTTAACATGAAGGTTAATGCACGGTGGTCAGTCCTGACAATGATGGGAAATCCGTAAATTAATTTCTGCCAGTATTTGAGAGCGTAGACTATGGATAACATTTCCAGTTCAGTTACGGAGTAATGTTTTTCGTGCTTCCTTATCTTCCTGCTGACGAAAGCCAAGTATGTCCTGTTTTCAGGGTTCTCCTTATCTTCTTGGAAAAGAACGGCTCCTATCCCAATGTTTGAGGCATCAGTTTGTAGAATAAAGGGCCTAGTAAAGTCATGGTATCCCAGCTTAACGTTGTTTACGAGCATTTCTTTCGTCTTAGCGAAGGCTTTGTCACATTCGGCGCTCCACTTCCATCTATTGCCCTTCTTTAGGAGATCCTGCAATGGAGCAACTGTCTGAGTGTAGTTAGGACAGTGGTTCGAAAAGAACTGGGCCATTCCCAAGAATTGCCGGACCTGTTTCACTCTCACAGGCTTAGGAAAATTACTAATGGCTTCGATCTTGACTGGGTTGGGTTTCACGCCATCGCCGTCTATGATGTGTCCCAGAAATAAAATCTCGGACTTGCAAAAGTGAGACTTCTTCAGGTTCACGTGGAAGCCAGCGTCGGATAAATTCTTAAGGAGTTTCTCCAATTTAACGAGGTGTTCCTCTAACGTCTCACTCGCTAGGAGGAGATCATCAATATACCTCGTTGTAAAGGCTTTAACCTCGTCGGTTAGGCATCTTTCGAGTGCTCGGATAAGCGCGCAGCCAGCGTTACGGATTCCGAAGGGTAGCCTGCAGAAAACATAGGTTTGCTGGTCGTATATGAAGCCTGTCAATAGCCTAGATTTTTCTTCAAGCAGAATATGGAAGTAGGATGACGTAAAATCAACAGAAGAGAAGTATCTCATACCCCTGAATTTCCTAATGACGTCTTTGATCGTCGGAGGCTGATCATTCTCCGGAATTAGCTTTTCGTTCACGGATCGAGCGTCTAAACACACGCGCAGCGATCCGTCTGGCTTAGACACGACTACTAAAGGGTTAATGAATGGACTGCTAGCTTTCATGACGATTCCATCCCTCTCCATTTCTTCAATAATCTTGCCGACTCTGGAGTAAAACTTTTCCGGTATCGGATACGGCTTCTTCTTGAAGGGTAGCCAGTCTGTCACAAGAAGTGAATACTGAAAGTTGGGAATAAGACCTGGTTTGGAATCGAACAAGTTCTTATATTTTAGTAGCAAATTCTGCAGCTGAATCTGTTCTTTTTCCGTACCCATGGCTTGCCTTGATTTCTCAAAAATGAGATCGAAGGGGTGTATGTCGTTATCGCCTTCTTCTAATACTTTATCCATGGCCATTAAAATTTCCTCAGAGGCCTCATGGTCTTCGGTTTCCCTCGGAGATAAGGCGTCTGTTTCCCCGCAATAAGCAGATGGATCGTTTACATCGGAAGGGTTTAGCATGGCAGTCTCGGAAAAATCCGCCTTCCTGAATTGAATGGAGTTTGACTGCATGTCAATCATGGCTTGGTAAGACATTAGGAAGTCTGCACCCAAAATAATATTAAATTTAATGTTGGACATGGCTAGGAATACTTGAGGAAATATCGTCCGTCCAATCTCGACATCCAACAATGTCTGTTGTTTACACATGACAGACTTGTCCGGTATTATGCCCTTAATTTTCACGTGAGATACCGGTATGACGGGTATATCATTTCTGTCCCTCAGGTCTCTCAAAAATGCCGTCGAAATGACGCTAATCGTCGATCCAGTATCTATGAGACATTTTACGTGAACATTGCAGATTCGTGCTGAAATGATGGGTAACGTCGATGGTATTTCGCTGTTACGCTGACCAACTTCGTCCAACAAGTCTTCGGGCTTGGTAGTCCATGAGTCGACCTGTACCACAATCCATTCTTGAAGTTTAGTGATTTTGCCTTCAGGATTCAGGCTATCTCCTCTTACTGGAGATGGAGTTTTTTTTTGTCAGCACCTTGGCTGTGCTCCTGACTCGAGTTGTTATGTTGGCTTCCCCGAGCCTTGGCCTCTTGGTATTGAAGGCTTTCCGCCCCCACGATATCAGGGTTGGTATCCTGGGTTTGGATTGCTCTTCGCCATCGTTCGTTTTCCTGCGTCGAGTTTTGAAGGTCTTTTAGATATTTTTCCTTTTCTTCTTCTCGCCAGTCTCTCCTTCCTCTTGAGTGGCGGAAGTCCTGGTTTCGCTTCCAGCTCCTTCGGTAATCTGAGTATGGGCGCTTCCTCTCGTTACGTCTGGAATATTCCCAGTTTCTAATGGGTCTATTTCTGCGTACGGGCGATCGATCACGAGGTGAATCTTGCCCTCCAGGGTTACGTTTCCACGTTCTCCCTTGGTTGACTGATTTCGATTCTTCCTCCTTATTCGTTGTTACCTGATGGATCTGAGGTTCCGAGTTTCGTCCCTGACGAACTGGTTCCTTGGACGTCATGTCTAATTGTCTTAACAACGCCTCAGCCTGAATTGCAGATTGTGTATTTGAGGCTATCATGATCCTCTGCACATCTGGTGGTAACTGTCGTGTGATCAACTTAACCAACTCAGGTTCTGATGGTGGTGAGTCTAGTTCCCTTAATTTTCTTAATTGGCTGGACAGGAAGTCCGCATATCTCGTGGGCGTAGATGATGCATATTTCCTGGCGTATAACTCCGTCCTAAGGTTGTATTGGACGTCGCTATTCCAGTACTTCTCCAGGAATGCTTTCTTGAAACTTTCGAAATCGTCAAACGAAAATCGAAATGCGACAAACCAGGTATGAACTGAGTCTTCCAGGAATTTTTCGGTGACTCTTAGCTGCCTTTCTGGTGGAATTTTCGCATCGCGAAAGTAATCCTGCAGTTCCCGAATAAAGCCTTTCGGAGTCACGTTTCCTCTAACGTTATTGAATTTCTTGGGTTGGTCTTCGTGAAGACGAATTATATTTACTATTTGCGTCTGGCCGGTTGTATTCATTTGAGACGCATTTACTGTCGGCTCTGAAGAAATGTCAGTTGTATTCGCAGCGCCTGTCCCTGCAGTTGCAAGTGGAGTTGACGTCTGACACGTGCCGGTTACACGTTGCTCCAGTAATGCCTGCTTCTCTAGCAATGAGTTGGTGACCTTGCTAGTGTTCTCGTTCTGGATTTTCAGGAGATGCATTTCATGTACAAGCTCCTTAATTCCATCCGTGTACTCCTTTCGAATCCCTTCGGTTTCAGTTTTTGACTCAGTCGTGACCTTATGTATGGCATTCATCAGGGTGGTTTTAATGGTTTTTATTTCGCCCCAACTATCCTCAAGCGACTCGTGGATATAATCCATCCGTTCCGAGGTATCGACTTGGGATGTCTCGATTTTGTCGAGAATGCCCTTTTCGACTTGTTGTAGCTTTTCGTTTAATCCAATGAATTTCTTCGCCCAAGCCGTTTTCGTAACCTTAAGGTCCTCTGAATTTGTGTCAATCTTTTCCTCAATATTCAGGAATGATTGTTCAACTTCGCCCTTGTATTTGTCGATTCCAGTTAATATGTCCTGCTGAACGTTCGCCAGTCGTTCACTGAATTCATTGGACATGCCCGCCATAGACTTGGCAATGTTTTCGTTTACCTCCTTTTTCATAGTAGCGAAATCATTTTTGACTATTACGAGCTCGCTCTGCATTGAGGCTAGCTTGCCGTTAAAAAGTTTAATGTCCGAACATATTTTTCCTAAACCTTCTTCAGTTTGGTTTTTAATGTCCGTCAACTTTTCTTCAATAGCTTCCCCGAGAGATTTTTCGAGGTTTATTTGTGCGTCACTGAGATCACTAAGTCCTTTTTCTAAGTGTACCTGACTATTGTGGAGTTCAGAGAGTCCTTTCTCTAAGTTTTTCTCTAAGTTAGTTTGACTATTATTGAGTTCAAAGAGTCCTTTCTCTAAGTTTTTCTCTAAAGTTTTCTCTAGGTTGGCCTGATTTCCACTAAGTTTTTCCTCTAAGTGAGCCTGATTTTCATTAAGTTTTTCCTCTAAGGTTTTCTCTAAGTTAGCTTGACTAATGTTCAAGTTGGCATTAATCCTCTCCTCCATAGCCAACAACATCTGCCTTAAGTCCTCCATAGTTACAATTATTCATTAAATGGCTATTCTGGTATTGGAAGGATTCTAACCGGACTACTGAAATATTGGGAATCGAACTCCATCAAATTTGTGAAGGCACCGATTTGTCGATATCATGAAAGTTCCAAATTTTCACCAATATCGGTCGCAATTATGAGTCTAACTTTAATTAATTATCATCGCAGCAAATTCAAATTTCTAATTACCAGCAAGAATTTGTTTTTAACAATATTCATACAAGTTACATTTAACATGTACTTATGTTAGCCACAAGAATTTGGGCGAATAAATGTGTCAGAGTCAGCCTAATTTACTTGGTCATCTGATCTTGTCAATGTCATAAACACTGGACAGCACAAGATCATTTTCGAGCTTGGATAAGCCAATCTCGAGCCCCACGCTTGGATTAAGCCATCTTAAATGCCCCCATTTTTCCCGAGCTAAGCCCAGCCATCGAGCGATGAGTCCCAAGGTGGACCGTTCGATCGTTGGCTATCACTTTCTAGAGGCATTTAAGGGTTGTAAGGATTGATGACCAAGCAGGATAAAAAGAAATATTAAAACAACACTCTGACATTTATTCACATAAGCAATTAAACAACAAAATATTCTTGATGATATTTTTCTTTTAACATAACAGAGCTTTCATAATATCGGATTTCTTCCTCGATTTAGAGTGACACGTGTTCATATCTCCAGCTCTATTGTGCTGTAAATGAAACCAAAGAAGTAATTAGGCCACTTGCCTTTTTAAACCAAACATTTGACTGAAAGAACTAAATAAATTAACATCTGTTCAAAGTTTCACCAATTTAAAGTTGCCTCAACACGTGGTCTTTACGATGTACACAACTGAATTAGTCATTTACAATATTTAATAATGGTTAATGACACTAACATGAACTTCAGTAGCAAAGAAAAACTGTTTCCAAAATTCTTAAAATTAATTAATTATTATCTCGATTATTATTATTACTATTATCATTCAATTAACCTGTTTCATTGTAACACGATCGTGTTCTTATTAATTCTCCACCGCATCATTTACCTAATGTTCATCATTAGCATTTCAGGGTAATGATTTTTGATTAATTATTAATGACTTATTTTCACAATGTTTCAAAGCAACCATGCGGCTGACAAATTTCTACCTTTGATCTTTGCATTTCATTTCTATTCAAATTAATCTTAAAGTATTTCAGATTTTTAGAAATTTACATTACCAACGTGTGAGCTAGTTAAATAAATTTTGTTTACAAACCGAGTGCCTTTACAAAGTAACGAGATGATCTTTCCTTTTAAATCTCGCTATTAAAAAAAAAATCAAATTCCTTCCTAGTCTTCCTTGACTTAATTTAATTAAACTTTCCCTTAAGGGCATGAAATTATTTCTTAAGGCAACACACAACGATGAATGTGATCCGCGTCACGGCGAGTGCGCGACCAGATCAAAATTAAATGAAATTAACATGGCACAAGAAAAATATACACACTTACACACACACATTCACACTAGGGAAACACGTTTTTATGTACACTATTTACATCGAATCCTGATTTGGCAATTTTAGTTATGATTTTTATCGATGGTCGGGACGCGTAATGTCTCGCAGAAATAATTCGTGCACAGAAATTCTCTTACATTAATGGTGGCTAGTGATCGAAGTCATGAGTATCACTTGATAGAAATACATTTCACATATCAGCGCAAGTTCATCTAATTCATGAGATTATAATGGAAGATTCTAGTAAAATCCATAAGCACTACCATCATGTGGGCTACAGGTTGAATTTACCGCAAGCGTGAGCCTTACTCGCATTATTTTTACTTCCTACCTGTGAAATACACTCACAAACACGTGCTCCACTAATTATAATCTATCTTGCGCTCCAAATACACAAGAATAAATCAATATCACCACTAATTCATCATTTACTCAATTATGCAACGAATATCCCTCAGGATAGGCCATATTCCAGACCCTTCATGAACAGAGCACATTCCATCTCACATTTTGGAACTCTACAGTAGTTTTATGGCTCACGAGCGTTTACATCTGTTTTACCCGATCTTTAATTAATATTATTATTATTTAAGTGATTATTACATCTACTGATTCTCCTGGAATGTCGTAAAATTAGATGACTTCATCATAAAAACAACAAGTGATTTTAAAAGACACTAGGTTCGACCCTATTCACTCAAGATGTACACGCAAATTTTCCGTCCGGTAACGTTCAATATTACAAAGAAAGTAGATTTATCGTGTGGTCAGTGATTATTAAACTTAAGCTCCTTAAGCATGGGAAGTCAGTCAAAGACAACCTACATGTCTACTCTAATAGATTCCAACATTTCATTCACACGTACCTAGTCTACCATGACACCTTAAGAAGTAGGAAAATGAAATATTTCTAACTACAGCAAACTGATAGATCTACGACTTAAGAAGAAAGACCTCTAGTTGTACAAAAGATAGGACAGATAAATTAAATTAAAAAGGTACTCAAGTTTTTGTAGAGTTCGATTCCCGTCGACAGTCAGTTATTTCAGCATACTCCGGCCAGTCTCCTTCCAATTACCAGAGACGCCTTACATTTTTACAGCTCCATGGAGGCTCTGTGATGGATGTCCCTCGGTGAAATGATGTTGGTAGTTGCGGAATTCTTCATCTTGAGATCTTCAATTCCAGGACGTCTTCGTTGATTGCTGGTCACAAGCTGTAACTGAGATGACAAAATTAAGTATTTTGCACAAGCACACGCAGAATATAAACAGCTCGTCTACACTGTCACACTTAACTTGGCTCCTAGGTGTTTTTATTCCACAGAATTCACTAATTATCAGACTAAATTCTGGTAGAACAGGCGTCGACTTGTCTTGAAATTTCTCCTTCCACGTGGTCCGGTAATGTGATGTCTCTCACAGCGAACAAGCATTAAGAAGAGCGTAAAGCATTAAGAGAGAAGAGAACGATTCACTCGAAGCGAGGCCTTTTATCTAATTAGCCCAGGGAGGCGTGTTCTTCAGCGAGAACGGTAATTGGCTGATGATCACCTTTAATTTGCGCAGACTATTCCAGAAACAAGCTGGGTCGCGCGTGCGAAGGCAGTCACGTGGTTAGCTATAACCTTGGCACAGTCTCGCTGATGACGTATCGCACCCCTCTGAACGACAAAAAAAAACTCGTTCACGGCTCGCCACAAGTTCCCAAGTGATGTGTTGCGGCTTCAAGCAGACAATAAAATCTTTGCTTTCCACTTGTTAAAATATTCGTAAGATCGCCAATTTTCACGGGGACACTATAGAAAGAAGTTGTATTTAAGTTCACAGTTATATTAGATACACTTAGCAGTGAGCCCTTCCCTCATCCAGGTACGACACAGCTATAATATCCCGACAGCCAGATGTAATCGCAGGGTATTTCTTCACATAAGAAAAATACCTAATTTTCTTCTTGGCTAGGCTTAACGTGAATTCTGAGAAAAAGGTAGGGACCGCACGCGACGATCACCGATGAACGTCTCCATCCTATCGCATTCAAGAGTAAATTCATCATTGACCGCTTAACTCCGACGCACATCGTATGATAAACACCTTAAAAACTAAGTCTATCTACTCTCAACTGCTACAAATTATCACTCACTTTATAAGAAAATAATGACAAAACACGTATATTAAATTAGGTAAAAATTAAAGAATTGAGAACTCGTATTACTAATAACTAGGGAGCGGATTTTTATGTAATTACATATTTTTCTTGCGTAAGTTTTAACGCAAGTTACGAAGTTCATTATTCCTATTGTGCATCCCCAAGTGTAAAAACTGAATCTTATTTCACATAAAAACACATATTTTCACATTTTTTAAATGTAAATACATATTTTAAGAAAATCTATAATAAGCACATAAATCGGCAATATTTGTTGATCAATAAAATTTAAAATGCTTCTGTGTTATAAAACAATGCTCATATTTTCATTTTACGATTACGGTATTGTTTTTAACAGTGTATTTAACATAATGTATCTGAATGTTTCGGCTATTTATGGACTTCCCTCCATAAGTTCTAAAACTTGCTGGTCACTGACTACGTCGTTACATTTAGACAGCGATTTGATTTGCTGCACAAGATGTTTCCTTGCATGATGTCATTCCAACTCCTTATGAGTCAACCCTCTCGGATTTTGTTTATAGAATATCAGCGAAAGGCAATCACGGAGAGATAAGGTGACGTAATTCCGTTACGACATGGGAAACTCGGACGAATATTGCCCCACCATTAGGTAGTGAATTTCACCACTCCTAAGAGTAAGGTTAGCTGTTCGGGTCCATATATCATTCCCGTGGTTGTGTGATTTTGTATGGATTTATAAGAAATATTTCCTTCAGTGTACGCTGCTATTCTTTTTACTGAAGCAGTGATTCACCGTAAATGCGTGTGTCGTAACCTGCAAAATAATGCCAAAAGCGAAGTCGAGTACAAGGTCGCGTCTTCAACAATATGTAGTGGAAATTAAAAGCATTTTCACTACCGATGGAAAAGTATTATTTTGCCAACCGTGTGGTAAAACAGTAAGTGCAGATCAACGTTCTCAAGTAATCCAGCATTTGTCTGGAAATAAGCATACTGCGGCTGCTTCGCGTGTGCGTTCGCGACAATTACTAATAGCTGAATAGCTACTTCAAGTGCAGGCCCATCTAAATATTCCCAGTATTATTTAGATGTGTGCAGAGCATTTGTTTGCGCCGACATTCCTCTTGGTAAAATAAATAATCCGGGACTGATAAATTTCCTAACAAAGTACATTAATTTTGAGCCTCCAGACGAATCCACATTAAGGAAAAACTATCTCCTAAAATGTTACGAAGAAACTTTACAGAGAATTCGGGCAGTATGTGATGGCGAAAAACTGTGGGTGAGCATTGACGAAACCACTGATTCAAGTGGCAGAAAAGTAGGAAATGTTGTAGTTGGTGTGTTGAAGAATGACAAAACTGCTTGCGAACGTTCTTATTTGCTAGCGTGTAAAGAAATGCTTGCTGCAAACCATGTCACTGTAGCTAGGTTATTCAATGAAGCCATGCACTTACTTTGGCCAAAAGGTATAAAATACGACCAGGTATTGCTTTTCCTTACTGACAGCGCAGCTTACATGAAAAAGGCAGCCGAAGGCCTTTCTGTGAGCTTTCCGAAAATGATACACGTAACTTGCGTTGTTCATGCTCTACACAGGTTATGTGAAACTGTGCGGGCTCAGTATCCTCAAGTGGATAAATTAGTGTCTAATGGCAAAAAGGTCTTCGTAAAAGCACCCTCAAGAATCGATCTCTTTAAAGAGAAAAACCCGGATCTTGCGCTTCCTCCTCTGCCTATTGTTACGCGGTGGGGTACCTGGCTTAACGCTGTGGAATACTACGCAGACAATTTCGAAAGTTTTGCATCCGTTGTGAACGTGCTAGATAAAAACGACGCGTCGTCAATTGAGATTCTTCAAGAGATACTAAAAGACAGCTCTTTTAAAACTGATTTGGCGTTTATATCTGCCAATCTAAGCTTCTTGTGTAAAACTATAGACATACTTGAAAAATCCACTAACCTGTTGTCCGAAACAGTGAAGGAAGTGCGCGCTGTTGAAAATAAATTAGATTCACTCCCGGCTTCGCAGGTACAGGGACTGTTAAAGGTCAAATATCAAAATTTGTTCAGGAAAAACAGAGGATTTCAAACAATGTGCAAAATTTCTAGTGTACTAGAGGGTGCTCATGCTGGCGAAATTGATGGCGTTATTGTTGGTGACATTCATCTCTTTAACTATGCTCGTCTGACTTCCTGTGATGTGGAGCGATCGTTTTCGCAGTATAAGGCGTTCTTTAGAGATAATCGGCATGCATTTGTGATGGACAATTTGGAGATGACCTTTGTTGTTCACTGCAATTCTGAGACTACTTCTAGCAACTAATATTCCAGCCTGTGATGGGTGAGTACGAACTGGTACTATTTTTTCAAAGATGATAGGTTGCTTTTGCCATATTTAAACAAAACATTACCTTTAAAAAAATAACCATTCATAATATCTACTCCGGCGTATCAAAAATTAATATACCATACAGCACGTTTCCATACACAGACACCATTTTGCCTTAAGGAGCACGTTTGGTAGCACCATATTCTAATACAAAACGTTATACTTATTTATTTCTTGAGCGCGAGTAGTTATGTGACATTAAAGGGAAAATAATTTCAGTTTTTTATCACATATTTTAAAGTTTTTCATCACATAAAAAATAAATATTTTTCACAATTTTAGCACATAAAAATCCGCTCCCTACTAATAACTTTCATAATCGAAGGTTAAATTCAATAATAATTCATAATATTTTACATTTAAGCCAGCGCTGGCTTACTAGCAAAAATAAAATAATAAAATGAATTCACTATCTCTGAAATGAATTTAAGCTTCGTCATTCATAATCATGTTGAAAATTAAATCAATCATTCAAATCAATCATTGTACTATAATCATTTTGTAGTTTTAAATGGAATATCTCCTTACAATTGATAAAGTCTAAAATCTTGCTATCTGAATTCATTGTCGAAGTTTTCTATGGCGAAGAAATGTATTATGATGACTGACGTGCTAAGGGTTCCATCCCTATTGCCTTCTAAATTACGGCTCCTAATTTATTATCTTCTCATTTAAAATCAGTACATGAATTTTAAATCAACACTCAAAATATAAAATAATCTATCTCACTATTCTTTCTAAATAATTCTTAATTTACTGCTATACGGCTCAATATGCATCCATTCGCTAAGGTTATTTTAATATATCATATGTGCAAGTAATTCCATAAGTATTTACGTTATGATACTCGGTACTATTTTATTCGTCGCTTCTAATATCTATATTGGCTTAACACATCTTTCATTCCACATATGTTACGAGAACACGTCATCATATAGATATATTTTAATATTAACAGCTGTACTTGACATTACGCTAATTGTCTAATCTCAATTATACGTATACATCCACCATTCATACCTTATTTTGTGTCACTCCCACGGTGTATCTCTTTCCTTGTGCTTGCATCGTCTAACTGATCCAATATATGCATATTTTCGCATCTACCATCCATATATACGTCTTATAATCACTGTAACCTACATTATCATACACAAATTAATTCATATATATTCATTCTTCACAATAAAACCTTCAATCAATTCCATTTCATCTTTGTCAATACCATTTTTCATCATTCATAACCTCTTTCATAAAAAATGCCATTACTAAGACGTACCATTCTTCTTTAAGTAAATTCTCCTTTAAATAGATCAATTTTCTTCCAGTGTTACGATGCTTAACCTTAATATTGCGTTCGTGCATTTAACAACATTACTTTACAAGGAATAACTCGACTATATCTTTCACTTCCTCTCATGCGATCCACCTGTGACGTAATCATTGACTGAATGGTTTCGCGAGATCCGTAGATATTATTCTCTATACGATAATCTTTGTATTCAGCTGTTCGATAGCTTTTCTTCCTACTCGTATTGTTAATTACCTTGGAAATACACTTATTTCATGCATAACCATACTCCACGAGATATCAATCTAATAATACACTATATTGGATCAGTTAGACGATGCAAGCACAAGGAAAGAGATACACCGTGGGAGTGACACAAAATAAGGTATGAATGGTGGATGTATACATATAATTGAGATTAGACAATTAGCGTAATGTCAAGTACAGCTGTTAATATTAAAATATATCTATATGATGACGTGTTCTCGTATTAGCAGATAAAATGTAACACACTTCACTTCACTGTTTCACTTGCACTCTTAAATATTTCACACTTGGAATACTCTATACTAATGCATATGCCTAGCTAGACTAAGAATTATAATACTTATGGCAAACACTTAGCTCGTCTTTCATCATATCAGCTGTCAGTTGCTCTTCTTCTGCTCGTAACATCGCTGGTTCATTGGTCATGGTTCGAGGTTCGGTTGGATTCCTCATCTCATCTTAGGTAGGGTCAGCTGGTTGGATCATATCTCCCTCCAAGTTGGTCCATCTACATGTTTAAATCTGCGTAAGATCTTCCGTCTCGTCTTATAAAAAAATCAATTTTAAAATTATTTGTTTTCTGAAAATGTTATTCCTTCCTCGATTCTTTTTCTGACGGAATGATTCTTCTTGGAATAACTGCCAATATAATCAAATAATGTCGACAAGTAAATGTTTATTTTAAGAATTTCTTAGATTAATAATTCTTTTTAAAATATTCTATTAGTCTTATCTTGCGTTCTAGTTAACCAATTCCTTAAATCTGCGTAAGACCTTCCGTCTCGTCTTATAAAAATATTCAATTTTAAATTATTTATTTTCTGAAAATGTTATTCCTTCCTCGATTCTTTTTCAGATGGAATGATTCTTTCCTATCCTTTTCTTCTTTTACGACTTCTAATTAATGATTTCCGATGTATAGCTGATCTTGCGCCTCGGATCTATCAGTGTACGTATATCACGCTGCCTCACAGTGTTTCTGCAAGTATCTTGCCGTCTTCTCTTAAATTTTTATAGTTATTCTTCAAAAACTTCGATGCAGCAACAGCAGTTGCTTCCTCTCGTCTCGAGTTACCGGGGTTGGTGGACCAGCAGAGGTGAAAGAAGGTGCCGGGATGAATGGGTCTAACTACTAAGTCAAAGTTACTGTAATTTAAAATTTTAACAAAGGTTATATTTTCCATAAAAAACGAAATTTTGACAACTTTTCACTTAGTGAAATAACAAAGACATAGCAATTTAAAAACAAGATTTAGAAAGATCCCAGATATCCGAATTTTAACACACTTCGGCTACAAGCCCCCAGTTTTACAATTTTGAGCTCCTAGCTCAACATCACAAAACACCAATTTGTTCAAAGGGCAGAATTCCCCTAATACATGGGACATTTGCTCCTAATTACAGTATCAAGCCTCCCAGAGGCATTCTTACAATACTTGAAAAGAGCAGATGTGCTCTCAGTGTAACCAGCCTACTCAAGGCCACAATATGAAAACCTAATAATCACTGGCCTTACAAGGCACACTTTACAAATAGCAATCTAATTACACAGAGGTATCTAGTACCCAACCTACGGGCCCTTAGTGAAAAAGAACAGGTTCAATAAACGGCCCAAGTACAACTGGAGTGGAGTCGGAGATTGAGCTCCACAAAATAATATTTAAAGACTAATAGGGCACTTGGACGACGAAACAGGGGCTAATCCCAAACTACTGAGGTTGCTCGGATGGAGATAACTTTAATACAGGGTAGAAACAAATGCGGCACCTCAAACCAACATGAAGGGGAGCTCGAGAGGGTGTATCACTCTCTATCCCCGATTTACAGTTAAAGATTTTATGAAGTTCTTACATAAGCCGGCAGAAAATTACGTTTTGGAGAAGTTGGTTACATATTAAAATTTCGGACCTACCCCTCGGGTTAAACTGCGGACCTAGCAAAATGTGAAGATGTTAAGTGGCCATAACTTGCTGAGGAACTGCTGCCTGATGAAAGAGGCGCCTCCCGCCCCCAGCTAGACGCACACACTTAGTTAGATGTTGATCCAATGGCCAAGAGACGTGAAAATCCGCAGTTTATAAACCCTCGGGGAAGGTTTGAGACCTTTATGAATAATCAAGCCACACTCTCTCAATTTTATTGGACCATACAAAATTTACACTCAAAGTCGAAGAAGAAATCCAGGATTGGTCGGAAATTAATAACAAAAATTAGCGATTGGCTGGATTCAAAACTGGCGGAAAGAAAAGATAAATATTGCCAACCCAAAAATGAACGAACGAAATTTAGTAAAGAGAAAATTTATGAATACAAAATTTCTTCAAAAAAGTTCTTTCACTTCGCACCAGGGTGCATGATCATAGTTTTTTGTAGGGACATCTATGAGAGAATGTCCAAATTTCTTGATGAACGGAAAACAAAACAAGTTGAAATTCACACAGTACTGGAAACTTAACCATCACAAAATTAAGGTAGTGACATCTTGTGAGAAAAGTTTAAGTAGGTCCTCCAGGTACAGAACTCACCCCCCACCAAATATCCTTCCAAGGGGTGACACAAAAGAATTTTGAAAAAAATTAATATAACTTAGAAGAGAAACAAAAATTTCGAAGTTTTTTGAAGTAGCCAGGTAACAACTAGTTAAACTTCAGCTTTGGAGTGTCTTTGTTGCCGTATACTTTAAAATACATGCTGCTAATTTTGACGGCAAGACCTGCCGCCGCTGCCGATATCCAGTTGAGGTCACCCGGACCCCTCAAGTACCCACAGATACACCTCTCCCGCTACTATGAGAGGGGTAGTCGTCGTGAAGGACGCCGCAAATCAATAGTATATATACAGTCCCCAGATGAGTTGGCGGTGGGTGCGCCGCACTTCAGCCTTTGCCGGAAGATGGACTCCGGCGTACCGTACACAGGTAGACATCACGGGAGTGGGATGCGCCCGTACGTCACCTCAGTGGAGGTACGACGACGAACTGCTGCGGGGACACTGAAACAGTAAGATCTCGGCGACAGATAAGTGTTGTTGCTGTCTTGAGAATAGACGGTACGATCTTTATTGTTGATGCTGAGGAGCGGCGGCGTGGAAGGTTTTTCTTGCCACCGTGTGGATATGCAGGAGGCGGGGGCTTAGTAATGGCCACTCAGGAATGGACAGCAGGAAAACCGGAGGGAAGGATCGTACATTTAGTATACAGATAAGACAATACAACCAAAGTGCAGAAGACTTTAGATTTAAAGAAAATATAACCTTCTAAGCTCCTGCTAAAATTTAGCGGCTATGAACAAAGAACGAATTATACAGGCTTTATTTGCGAGATGTGGACTCCTAAGATCCTCTCGGTGGCTGAATTGCTGACCAATAATGTAATAGGAGTCAGGAAATACAAAATGGTGCATGGCCCATGAAATCTTGGGGCAAGCTTGCCCGCGGGAACAAAGTTTTTTACCATGACTTGATCCCCTACTTTTAAATTGGTGGGCATCCGTCGACGATCATATCTTTCACTAACCTTTTCATGAGAAACTTTAAGATTGGCTTTAGCCTTCTTCCATATATCTGTAGTGATATCGGGATCTATTGTCTCTGGTAGAATATCATTAATTGACCAAAGGATAGAGAGCGGCGTGTTAGGCACAAATTTAAACATCAAGGAAGCGGGAGTGAACTTATGCGATTCATGAACAGCGGAATTCAAAGCAAAGGCCAACCAATGCAGAGACGTATCCCACCTGGAATGATCTTCATGATGATAGGCAATTAGAGCCTATTTCAGATTACGATTAACCCGCTCAGCCAGGGATGGTTGAGGATAATACGCTGAAGTAGTTACATGAGAGATGGACAGATCAAAACAGAATTTACGGGAGAGAATGGAGGTAAAGGCTTTAGCATTATCAGAAACTATATATTGACACGGACCAAAAGAACCAAAGATGGTATTTAAGCAAGCAATAGTGGACTGAGCGGTTGCCAGCTGAGTCGGAATTAACAAGGATAATCTTGTGAAACCATCTACACACACAAGAATAAAATTTGTTGGCATTCCCCTTTCATTGGGGGAAGGGTCCTGCGTAGTCGATATAGAGGCGTTCCATGGGGCGCGGCGCTTGATGAGAAGATAGAAGACCTAGCTTAGTGGACATGTTGGGTTTACTAAGCCAACAAGATTTACAAGCTTTTACCAATTCACGAATTTCACCGTCCACACCTTTCCAAATGAACATTTCTTGGATCTTTCCTCGGGTTTTGAACATGCCTAAATGCCCCCCTAATGGGGTCTCGCGGTAGTACTAGAAGATCATAGGTACCAGAACAGCTGGAACCACAACTTTCATCTTTAAATCATGCCTCGACGGGCAATATAAAACCCCGTTCCTCAACACATAAGGGACAACATGTTCCCCAGAAGAAAGGGTTTCCATAATAGGAGCCAGCACCGAATCTTTACGTTGATATTTTTCAATATCTCTAAACAACATGGGAGCATAAGTTAGAATGGCATTTACCCCAGGACGTACGGGTGGGGGAAGAGAAAAACTATCTTCTTGTTCTGAGGTCTCCACATCATGAGCAAACATGCTGCTTAATCCATCCGCAACAACATTTTCCGATCCTCTAATATGAATGACATCAAACTGAAAAGCGGAAATAATGATGGCCCATCGGGCTATACGACCAGTACGACGCGGTCTAGCTAAGACCCAACTTAAGGCTTAGTTATCTGTTTCCAAGTCGAACTTGACATGTTCCAGATAGAGGCGGAACGTCTCTAGTGCAAATAAGACTGCCAAACCCTCAAGTTCATAGACGAAATACTAGGCTTCTTGAGCCGATAGTGTCCTAGATGCACAGGCGATGGGTCGCCTTCCGAGTTCAGTTTCTTGAAGAAGGACAGCAGCCACCGTCGATGACGACGCGTCGGTTTGAACGATGAATTTCTTCGAGAAATCAGGCATAGCAAGGACAGGGGCATTACCAAGAGCTAATTTCAGGTCTTCGAAAGCGGCTTGTTGAGAAGGCCCCCACTCTAATTTGACGCCTTTCCTACGGAGTAAGTTCAAGGGCGCCGCTCTGTTAGCGCAGTTAGGAATAAATTTCCTGAAGAAATTCACAATGCCGATGAACCTGGCAATACCTTTGACGTCCTTAGGAGGTTTGAGATAACGGATGGCCTGTGTTCTAGAATGATCAACAGAAACACCATTGGGCGACACAATATGCCCTAGGAATGACATGTAAGGCTTAGCAAGAGCAACCTTAGACAACTTCACAGTTAACCCTGCCTTACGAAGACGATTAAGGACCTCTTTCAGATGATCTAGGTGTTCCTCAAATGTCCCAGAAAATACGACGACACCATCAAGATAATGATATAAGTATTCAAATTTGATGTCTGAGAAGACCCTATCTAGCAGTCTCGTTAGCACAGTTGCTCCCATAGGGAGATCGAAAGGCACGCGGTTGTACTCATACAAGTTCCAATCCGTGGCAAACGCTGTGAGATATTAGGATTCTTCGGCTAGAGGGATTTGATTATACGCCTGATTAAGGTCTAAGATGGTGAAGAACTTACCTTTCCGAAACAATGAAAAACAAGAGTGAATATCGGGAAGGGGCACCGATTGTAACACCACCTTCCGATTTAAAGCCCTATAGTCAATCACAGGCCTGAAGCCACTTGGGGTTTCGGAACCAGGAAAATTGGCGATGAATACGCCGACTTATAGGGTCGAATAATACCATATTTCAGCATTTGATCGATGATCTCCTTGAGAGCCTTCATTTTAGGTGGAGATAACCTATAACGTGGAAACCTAACGGGGATCGAATCCGTAACCTCAGTCTTGTATTTGATAAGGTCAGTAACACCAAGGGTATCGGAGAAAACATCTGGAAACTACTGACACAACTTACGAATACTCTCAGCCTGCTCCTCAGGTAGATGTCTAAGGTCTAACAACATCTCATCCTGGGTAGGCGAAACAGATGAACATGACACAGTATTACTTTTTAGCAAAGGAATTGTTTACAATTATTAACAAATTTGAAAGTGCACGACTTGCTCTAAATGTCGAGCACTAGACCGGTATGATATATGAAATACGCTCCTAATATAATGGGGCAGGACAAGTGTTTAGCCAGAAACAGTTTTACTTTCCAAGTGAATTTAGAAATGCGAATTTTGGCAAGGATGAAACCTAAAATTTCTAAGGGAGAGGAGTTAGCTGAAACACATTGAACCGAAGACGAACAATAATCAGGAAATTTACAGACAGACTTTAGTTTACAGTACCATTCAGCCGAAATAATAGAACAAACGCTCCCAGAGTCTCATAGAGCAGTTAGCGCTTCATTATTCAACTCAATTTTGATAAAGGTACCAGTGCGGGGGTCTCCGCCGCAATCGTAAGACATTCTTTGGGGCATTCAAGTACGGAGTTAGAAGAACTTCTACCTTGTTCCGAGCCTGAGCTTTCGGACGGTTTAATAGGAGCTGAGCCTTGCAAAGATGAACACACTGACTCAGCCGGAGATACTAATCATTTACTATTATTTGAGTTGGTGGAGGTTGCACCATAAGTTGAACAGGAGGGGGTGCTATTGGCATTCGGACTGTTCTTAGCAATGTGATTAAATGAGCCACAGTTGAAACACCTTTGTGATGACCCTGCTACATTCTTTGGCCCATTGGATTTGATCAAAGGGCACTTGTTGCGGAGATGTTCCGTAGACCCCACGCATAGCACTTACGGGTGGTGATGGTTCAGCGAGGTTGAGGCCGAAAATGACTCGAGGACGGAGTGGGCTCCATAGAGACACGTAATGTGTCGGCATACCTAACTCCTTCGGCTGGGACAGGCATAGCTTCTAACTCAGCAAACGTTTGTGGACGCGACGAGAAACACAAGTATGACCTATAGGGTGGGGAAATCCCTTCCAAAATGGCTTGCACAATTTGATCTTCTGGGAAATGAAGTGCAAATACCCTTGTGTAGAATTTAATGTCCTGAATGAACTCGGCAAGGTTTTCATCCTGTCGCTGTTCTCTGTAATAATACTTTTGTATTAATGAACACATTGCTCGAGCGGGAATGGAATTAGCTAGCAGATGGGCGTGGAAGTCTTCAGTAGATGATTGCTCAGCAATTGCTCTGACTATTTTATCCGAGAGGACACCTATGGCGTCAGGGTAAATAATTTGAAGAATTTGACACGGGGAAAGAGAAAACACAAGAGCTTGATCTTGGAATTCAAATAAAAACCTTAAAAATGCAATGGCATCATTAGTGGAATTAATGGAAAACTTAGAAATACCCCTAAGCAACATCGCCAAAGGATGAGGCAAACTACTGAAACCAGGTGACATAGTAGGTAACGGCCTAGGGGGTGAAGAGGCTTCAGAGACAGCATTGTTCAAAAAGAATGGTGGAATAGATGTACAACGCTCAGGTTCATTTCCTAACGGGGCACAGGTTTGTTGAGTAGCTACCGATTTTCTACTTTCTACATTCTTGGACGAATCTTCCTCGCTTACGATGTTTACCGCAGGGGCTTGGTCGATTTTGGGGGTAGCTGCCCCAGTCAACAATTGAAGAACTCTATTTGACATTTCAGAGAGATTTTCAACAAGGTTGCTAGCCTCCCTAGCATGGTCCTCTTTTAGTTTAAGAGAGAATAGGTCCCTTACTCTATTGTAAAAATGAAACAATCTAGCCTGCACTCGTTTAATTTGATTGGGCGATGGATCACTTACTTCAAAAAAACTAACTACAGATGCTAGCTCAGTAGTGTTGTCCGTGATCGTAGAGAGAGCCCCGTTAATATCTTTCTCTCCCAAAGTTGGGATACTAATTGGCAATTCAAGGGATTCCTTAAGCTTAGACACGTGGGGAAAGTGTGTGGAGGAAAGGGAACCAGGGTAGAATGTTATCCAGGAATTAGCTTGAGGCAGATGTTGAGGAAAGTAGAAGAGAGGGAGGAGGGGAAGGAGAAGGTGGTAGTGTTTCACGTTGGTACCAACAACGTAAGGCAAGCTGATGTAAGTACCAACATAGTTGGAGATGTGTGGGATCTGGTAAATGCAGCACGGGTGAAGTTTAAGAAAGCGGAGATTGTTATTAGTGGAATATTGTGTAGGAGGGATACAGACTGGAGGGTGATTGGGGATTTAAATGAGACTATGGAGTGGGTATGTGGGAAACTGGGAGTGAAATTTCTAGATCCTAATGGGTGGGTAGGAGATAGGGATCTGCGCTCAGAAGGCCTTCATTTAAACTGCAGTGGTACATATAAGTTAGGAAATTTGTTTGGAAGTGTAATAGGGAGGTACATTCAGGGGAACGGGATGGCCTAAGGAGCGGTGATAAGGAAACAGGGAACTGGAAATCAAGTAGGGATGACATAAAAGGGTTAGTGTTGAACTGTAGAAGTATTCTAAAGAAAGGAATAGAATTAAGTAATTTAATAGATATATACTTACCAGATATTGTAATAGGAGTTGAACCATGGCTGAGAAATGATATAATGGATGCAGAAATTTTCTCACGGCACTGGAGTGTGTATCGTAGAGATAGGATAGGAATGGGTGGGAGGGGGAGAAGAATGTGTAAGCAACGAAAAAATTAAAAATGAGACACATGAAATTCTAGGTGTAAGGCTCATTTCTAAAGATAATAGGCAACTTGATATATTTGGAGTGTACAGATGGGGAAAGGGTAGCACTGACGCGGATTCGGAATTATGTGATAGGATAGTCAGCTATATGGGAAACGACATGGAAAGAAATGTGATTGTAGTGGGAGATCTGAATTTGCTAGATGTCAATTGGGAAGGAAATGCGAACGACAGGAAGCATGACCAAAACATGGCAAATAAGTTAATATGGGAAGGACAGCAGATTCAGAAAGTGATGGAACCAACCAGGGTGAAAAATATCCCGGATGTGGTGCTGATAAATCCAGATGAGCTCTATAGGGAAACTGAAGTAATAGATGGTATTAGTGATCATGAAGCTGTTTTTGTGGTAGTTAAAAATAAATGCGATAGAAAGGAAGGTCTTAAAAGTAGGACTATTAGGCAGTACCATATGGCTGATAATGCAGGCATGAGGCAGTTTCTTAAAAGTAACTATGATCGGTGGAAAACGGAAAATAAAAATGTAAAGAGACTCTGGGATGGGTTTAAAGAAATTGTTGAGGAACGCGAAAGGAGGATTGTACCATTAAGGGTGGTAAGGAATGGTAAAGATCCACCGTATAATAATAGAGAAATAAAGAGTCTAAGAAGGGGGTGCAGACTGGAAAGAAATAGAGTCAGAAATGGCTGTGGAAGTAAGGAGAAATTGAAGGAACTTACTAGAAAATTGAATCTAGCAAAGAAGGCAGCTAAGGATAACATTTCGGCAAGCATAATTGGCAGTCATACAAATTTTAGTGAAAAATGGAAGGGTATGTATAGGTATTTTAAGGCAGAAACAGATTCGAAGAAGGACATTCCAGGAATAATTAATGAACTGGGGGAGTGTGTATGTGAGGATCTTCAAAAGGCAGAAGTATTCAGTCAGCAGTATTATGACCTTCCAATGACGTGCAATTACATGTCAGGGAGTCATTGAAGGTCATAGGAATGAAAAATGCATGTGGACGGCATGGTGGTAAAATAAACTATTGATGTGCGGCGAATTTATATATTCGTAAGATATGAGCCGACACAACTCGCGAATTGACAGTAGATCTTATGGATGAGAATCGATAGATCAAGCTGGAACCCCGTGGTACACATCGGACCGCGTGAAAAACCGTGTAGTCACAAGCGGGTATCAATAAATATTTGCAGTAACAGCTGAGAAGAAAATAGGCCAGACATCACATCTAGTATAACACACGTCAAGGGGGCCATGGATTGAGCCGGAATTATATACAATTAATTATCTAACAGGCGTGTGGTATGACGTATTTCAGGTGGAGAAGAATAAACAATGGTCGCCTGCATTCCTTTGTGAATCTCTAAGATAACGTTTCCTCAATGTCAAAGTCAGATGTAAAGCAGTCAGGATCGTAGTCATGTAGTTTATGAAAAGCAGCCTCGTTTTTTATTGAAATAATGAAGTTTGATTTTGTTTTAATGTCAATTCTTGAAGAGTACAAAAAGGATCGTGAAGCAGTAGAGAGCTCAGCCCTTATATGCGAATTAAAGCTCATAAAATTTAAGAAGTTGAGGCCTAAATACGTTAACAAACTAAGTATAGCATTGAGCGATATAAAATTTACACACGCCAGTATTAATCTATAACAGTGGATTAAAAAAATCTGTACGAATTCGATCTAACCATTCTGTTCAAGTTTCAGGTTGAACTCAAGATGTTGCCTATATTTGTGAATAAGGAAGTTCATATGGAAGAGATGTCCGAGTAAACCAGTAGGATCCTGGTGGATCCACACTCTGCTGAAATGAATGAGATGGCTGAAAAAATAACCTGACGACCAATACCTATGGAGAAGCGAAGAAGTCAGATGAGTAGGCGAACCTTGCCCTTCTTGTTTATTTGTAGATGCTTATAGTAGGAGTAGATTTTTTTAAATGTCACACAAGTGATATAAAGCGAAATGACTTGAATGTTCTAACGTGCTAACGGTGTTGGTAACGTCATGTAATGCTACTATGTATATTAGAATATCGTTTTCCGTTGGTGAATACTAGGGTTAGGCGATGTTTCCTGCGTTGTTTTCCGTGTTAGTGGAACAGCTATAAGGCGTGTGTGATCTTGAATGCCACAGGTAAGTTTTGATGTGCTGATGTGTGAAATATTTGAAGTGGTGATCTTATGATAATGTATAATTCCGCGGAGTGTTGTGATATGTTTAGTGGATCGATTCAGTGATGGTTGTATGAATAATAGTGAAGCTCTTCAAAGATATTTAGCTCATTTATGTAGGTAATGATGATTTCTCATTATGTGGTGGACATTGTGTAGCGTAAAATATGTAGGGTCATCTAAAGGTATAGTTGACGGTATAAGCAGAGAATGATTTATTGAGTGGTGAACTGCGGTAGTAATTTAATTCTTTGAGATGGCCAATGGTTAGGATAATAGTATTGAGAGGTGTTTCCGCCGCGTATATTTGAGATTATTAGATGAGCGTGTTTCGTAGCGCTGTTTGAATGCTTTTCGATGAGTTTGGTTAGGCATGCGAGCTGACATGAGAGTAATTTGGTATCACATGGGTAGCGGAATGTATTTACGAATATACGAGTAGGATCTTCGACAAGCTACTCGAATGACAATTAGATTGTGAGATTATTGTCACCTGTACTGTAGAACAACTTGTGGTATTGCTAGATGTAGTAAGTTAGCGCTGTAGGTGTATTTTCAGCAGGATGGAATGGAGCCGATGCAACGCAGATCGTCTGGCATTTGATAGTTTTCTTATTTATGTCAGTAGATAGTACCTTATTTCAGGTGCAGCCACATGATGCCGTTGGTTGGATGGAGACATGATTATAGAACACTGATATTATTATGTATTTGATGGATTTTCGGTGTTTATCATGCGCTGTTAGAAAATTCAAGTTATTACTCAGTTAGTTAGGCAATTATAATGAAGTATTAAGAGAAGTAGAGCAGGGAGGACAGGTTCGTCTAGTAATACATCAGAAATGAACAAACAAGATGAACGATTTGAGACTGAAATTGCTGATTTTCCATTATATTAATTTATATTTATTTAAATGAAACAGTGTTGCGTAATGATGTGATTTTAACTTAATGACTGACAATTATTTTTCCAAGATGGACTTGATTCTTTAATACGGTGCGGTAGCGATGCACAAAGTTAATATATTTTTACGTTGCGTATTCAGTTGTTCAATTGTAGTCAGTTATTTCATTTTATTAAAATTATTATATTTCCAATTTCTCATTGCAAATATTCATTTATGCTTAGTTTTAGTGAATTTATTATCTTGAAACTGATGTTATATTATTATCGGACTAATTATTGATAGGATGTGACCGCTTCCTTTCCGAAGGGCCATGCCCTGAGTGGAGGATCATGTAAACCCCTGAATTCTAGTCGAGCGAGTTATAAAATTTATTATCATCTCCGAGTTAGGCGTCCCACGAACGGTCACAGTATGTAAAGATTGTTGGTTACAAGGATAATGTCGAGATAGAGGAGGAGACTAAGGCCAAAGAAGTAATAAAATTTACATATGATAAAAATGACATTTAGAGTAAGATACAAAAGTTGAAAACTAGAAAAGCGGCTGGAATTGATCAGATTTCTGGGGATATACTAAAGACAATGGGTTGGGATATAGTACCATATCTGAAGTAATTATTTGATTATTGTTTGGTCGGAGGAGCTATACCAGATGAATGGAGGGTTGCTATTGTAGCCCCTGTGTATAAAGGAAAGGGTGATAGACATAAAGCCGAAAATTACCGGCCAGTAAGTTTGACATGCATTGTATGTAAGCTTTGGGAAGGCATTCTTTCTGATTATATTAGACATGTTTATGAAATTAATAACTGGTTCAAGAGAAGGCAATTCGGTTTTAGGAAAGGTTATTCCACTGAAGCTCAACTTGTAGGATTCCAGCAAGATATAGCAGATATCTTGGATTCTGGAGGTCAAATGGACTGTATCGCGATGGACATGTCTAAAGCATCTGATAGGGTGGATCATGGGAGACTCCTGGCAAAAATGAGTGCAATTGGACTAGACAAAACAGTGACCGAATGGGTTGCTATATTTCTAGAAAATAGATCTCAGAGAATTAGAGTAGGTGAAGCTTTATCTGACCCTGTAATAATTAAGAGGGGAATTCCTCAAGGCAGTAATATCGGACCTTTATATTTTCCTATATATATTGTGCCCTTTAAGGCACCAACTGCGGTGATCTCTTCTTTCTTCTTTGCGCCGGCTGCTCCTGTAATAAATGACATATAAATCATACTCACCGCTGCATGTAGACTCTTCTTCTCAGTCGTGCCCGTTCGATATCCCCGGAGAGGCCACCCGCTGATAGAGGAGTGAGGGAGATGAAAAGAAAGGGGTAAACTAACTAAAATGACGGTACCCAAGACTGAATTAAAATTTAAATAAAAGACTAATTTATTCAAATAAAATGCAAAATGCTAAAATGGACGTAGATTGAACTAGTGAAAAATGTAAACAAATGAAAATAAAAGTGACTAAATAAAATATTAAAAATTGAAGGTCTGCCTTACAAAACAAACATAAAACTGCCTGAATAAACTGACTGAAGGTCAAACACCTTAATTAAAAATATGCCAGACTATCTTGACATTGTCTACAAGTTGAATAAAAATGACTCTGTATAAAAACTCTGGTCAGAAAAACCACCTACTTGAAATATAGAAATAAATAATAGAGAAACAATCTCTCAAATATAAATTAATGAAATTAAAATAGTTGACTCACAATAAAGTAAATTAAATTCTGTTACGTCGATCAATCCACTGACTTATCAGAGTTATTAAATGTTTAACACATGTTGCTCATTTGGGAAAAAAAATACCCAAATTTAAATAATCTTGGACTGCACTCAGCAAGTGTATCACTTAAGGAAATAATTCTTAGAAAAAGAACAAAACAACCATGAACATCACTTTCATTTCCTACATAACCGTTGTCTTATACAACCTCTCATGATTAAACAAATCGATTATCGTAACATCACTCTGAGTGTATCCAACCACTCATCTACATGTCAGACTTCACTTGCTTGCCTGTGATAGACTGGACTCTTAAAATAAAACAAAATTTAGGCCAAGTGCCTGATGTTAACATTATCGAATGACAGCGATCTTTGTACATTAAAATTTCTATTGACTTTGCCGCTAACTGCTTTTCATTATAAATTCATATTTGTGGTATCACCACTAGATGGAGGCAGGTACCATCTTCTTTACCACTTATTGCGGCAGTTTTATACAATTGGTTTATTTAAAGATCGCTTCATTCCAAATAAAAATTGTAGTGGATTTTAAATAGAAAGTTTGGTAATTACTTGGATGCCTGGTATGAGCATACCACTACTATTTCGACTGTGACATAATCGATGACCCACTAAACCTAACATCTAACCTCTTATTTACATCATTACATTAATTTAACGGAGAAACCACTGCTCCGATCAAAACATACAGGAATCAAAACAAAACTAGCCTAGCTACACTTATCTATTTACAACACATCAAATATAAATAATTCACATGCGCTTGCGTCCTACAAATAACGGTCAAAGGTGCACTCAGAAAGAAAACAATAACAAACTGGATCCCACCATCGCGGCCTACTGGAAATTAACAAGGATAGAAAAATGCAAAACAAACTCGGAGTTACCAGAAAACATACCCCGCTGCGAGTAGCAAAATATTGCGAATTTGACGGCAATCTCAAATTTCAGACGACAAATGTCTGGACATAATATTATCTAACCTTGATGGAAAAATTTACTGTTCTTTCACGTTATCCGTGACTCTACATAAATATTCAAAACACATTGACTCGTCGCTCTGTCCACATTGTACACTGGCTAGCATTATTTGTCGAGCATCTATTCTCCCTGGAACTATTTAACAAATACAGGCTCCTGCCTGTAGTATCATACCCATGTCGTAACAGATTTAACGCACGTGGTTAAATTCTTCATTTCACACTTCTATTTCCTCATTAATTCGCGACGTCATTATAATTCATTATTCCCACAATACAGCCTCGCTCGTACCCGGCGGGCAAAAATATCTGTCGTGCACATTACGACTTCTCATGTAAATTCAAGACATGGTTCAAATATCATATTTCCATCATCAACGTAGATCATCAGGGATATTAATCATCTAGCTCGATCTCTCGATCATTCACTGTTAACACATCACAAAAATCACAGAGCTGACTCATCAATGGCGCTCATTGTTACTATAAAAGGAAGTGACGAGATTGCCTCTCAAAACACAAATGTTGAAACGTGCGCAACCGCAACTACAGGAATAAAATATACTCGCGTCTAACCGAAATCGTCGCAAAAATCCGCGGGATAAATACCAACAAAACCGGTCATCTGAAAGATGATTCCGCAACATAAAACAAACTGAAATGCGCAAAATAGTGAAAATAAACCTTGAAAACATCGCGGTAGTGTCCATAACACCAAAGCTCCAACAAAAGAAAATATAACTCAAAAACCAACGATCTAAAATCATGATGAAATAATAATAATAAACTGACATTACACTCGTAGATCAAAAATCAAAAGCTGCCTAACTGTCAAAATGACATACTACAGAAACCAACCATGAGGTCACGCAAACAAACATCTACTTAAACAAAGTGCACAAAATAAGCCTATCTGAAAATGCAACATAAACATTATTATTATTATTATTATTATTATTATTATTATTATTATTATTACTGTTATTATTATTATTATTGTTATTATTATTATATTTACTGTGAATTATTTACAACCTTACCTAGTACTCTAAACTACACTGATCATCGATTTTGCCACGGTCCTACATATTATTTACATGATTTTATGATGCTCATACCTGTATGGTGGAAGCAGGTCAGTTCACCCACCGGTCCCGGTCATGGTGGAAATTAGAATTCCATCTTCAAGTTGATGTGGTATTCCAGATTTTCATTACACACGCAAATTTGACACATTCTTGCCATGCCGTGCCACACGATTATATTAGCATAAAAACACTCGCTTTTCTCTCACTCCAGTGAAAGTTTAGAAGATGCCACTGCAGCCTCCTGCCTGTTGTGTAGATGAAGGTCGCCTCGCTCTTTACCTGCAAACACCTGCTGGCCTTCCGACGATCCCTCAGCTCTGTTTACCCACAGCTTATAGTACGTTAACCCTACTGGGGCATAACTGTTCCCTCAAAGTCTGCTGTTGCGGCCTCCATTGAATAAAGTCAATCACCTTCCCGTTTGTCTTACTAGTTTCCGCCCATAAACATCTCGCTTGCCAAACAGTTTGTAGAATGGTAGAATCAAGCTAAATACCGTTTATGTTGTGGAGGAAATTATATACTGATCTCACATGTAACACTCCCCACTGGTTAGAAATGTTTTTATGTAAATCTGCTGGAACATGAATTTGTTTCCCTCGACTAGTAATGTGAGTTCATTCAAGTTGAAAGTGTAATTCTTGCCTACACTCCCTGCATTTACAGCAAAAGTCTGTGAAAGTGTTCATTTTCTGAAATGCATATTCTCCCAAGTAAATAATACAAGGCTTCCTAAAATGCCTACAAGTGTCTAATCGCTTTGGTACCAGCCAAAATAAAGCTGACTAAATGCATTTTGCTGACACACTCTGTCACTCTGTCAAAACGTAAATTCACTAAGAATACTGGAATAACACTAAAGTACTCAAGACAATAACTGAGAGCATTCAAAACAACTGTGAACTGAGAACTTCGAAGACACTGAGAGTTGATTCACACTGAGAATTCTAGAACTGAGAATAACTGAGTAAGACTCAAAACACTGAGAACGACTGAGAATAACTGAGAGTAACTGAGTAACTGAGAGTAACTGAGTAACTGAGAATTCGACCCTCTGGTCGCTGGGTTTTATAAAAATTTCTCCCACCACCTGGAAAATAGTTCCGTGGAAGGGATGTGGCGTAATAATCTAGTCCTTGGGAGCGCTTTCTCGTACATCCGTAGGTTATGGTTTTCAAAATTTATACTCAAAACTTCCTAAATTCTGTCCGACTCACATGTGATATTGCGCCGCGGGAAATGATCATAGAATAATCCACACGATGATGCGCGTCACTGGTGTTATTTTCTTCCGGTGGATGGCCTCGTTCAGCCATGATGGCTCCTTATTCTGGGTTCTATTACTCCTCCGTTCGAAGTTGAATTTTATTAATTAGGCACTGATTAATCACAGATTGGCACTGATAATTCGCCAAATATTATAAAGAAGTTAGGACACTGTTTTTCACTACCACATCGGGCTTCAGATCGCGAGATACTGATTATAGATCTCCCGGTATGACAGCTCATTCAAATTTAGAATATTCTGATTGGTTGAGACTTTCGCGCTCTTCCAAGACGTGGTGCATCCGCTTCCTCCCACGAATTGGCGGTTACTGTCGTTGGTCCTCTATTGTCCTAGCTAAATAGGTCAGGCTTCACCGCGTGCTTTTCTCATGAGAACGAACAGCAAGTGCCCACTCCCCGGCGGTGTCATAAAATTTATTGGATGGGTGGTTTACAATCTGGTCGTGTCTAGAGAAGAGTTTCGTGGATTCTCTCGCCGTCAGGCTGGCGCCAGAAAGTTCCTTTGTGACTGCTAGTTTCACACCCTCACTGTGGTATCTCATATGTGTAATATTCAATTTTAATTATGAATTAAATTAGGCAAATTCGCTTATGGGTGCAATATAAATGATATGAGTAAAGGAGTGGAATCTGAGGTAAGGCTTTTTGCGGATGATGTTATTCTCTATAGAGTGATAAACAAGTTACAAGATTGTGAGCAACTGCAACGTGACCTCGAAAATGTATTGAGATGGACAGTAGGCAATGGTATGTTGATAAACGGGGTTAAAAGTCGGGTTGTGAGTTTCACAAATAGGAAAAGTCCTCTCAGTTTTAATTACTGCGTTGATGGGGTGAAAGTTCCTTTTGGGGATCATTGTAGATATCTGGGTGTTAATGTACGGAAAGATCTTCATTGGGATAATCACATAAATGGGATTGTAAATAAAGGGTACAGATCTCTGCACATGGTTATGAGGATGTTTAGGTGTTGTAGTAAAGATGTAAAGGAGAGGGCATATAAGTCTCTGATCAGACCCACACTTAGTATGGTTCCAGTGTATGGGACCCTCACCAGGATTACCTGAACAAGAACTGGAAAAATTCCAAAGAAAGGCAGCGCGATTTGTTCTGGGTGATTTCCGACAAAAGAGTAGCGTTACAAAAATGTTGCAAAGTTTGGGTTAGGAAGAATTGAGGGAAAGAAGAAGTTCTGCTCGATTAAGTGGTATGTTCCGAGCTGTCAGCGCAGAGATGGCGTGGAATGACATTAGTAGACGAATACGTTTGAGTGGCGTTTATAAAAGTAGGAAAGATCGCAATATGAAGATAAAGTTGGAATTCAAGAAGACAAACTGGGGCAAATATTCATTTATAGCAAGGGGAGTTAGGGATTGGAATAACTTACTAAGGGAGACGTTCAATAAATTTCCAATTTCTTGAAATCATTTAGGAAAAGGCTAGGAAAGCAACAGATATGGAATCCGCCACCTGGGCGACTGCCCTAAATGCAGATCAGTATTCATTCTGTCTTCTTCTGTCTTCTTTGGTGGTATCGGCCGCAACCGTGCCTCCAGGTTGAATATTTCTAATAGCTAATTCATAAATCAACTCCTCCTTACGCAAGTAGCTGGGATGGAGGACTTCACGAGGGCCGGATATGATGACAAAAGATTTACAAATTTAGAAAATTGGAAACGAAAATTCCAGCGGCTGAGAAAATGGGTAGAGTACAAATCGAATATAATGTTTGGCCGTCAAAAGGGGGTTAATTAGACCCATTCAACCACGCTCTGCTGCCATTTGTTACCGGGGTTGTTGGACCAGCAGAGGTGAAAGAAGGTGCCGAGATGAATGGGTATAACTACTAAGTCTAATTTAAAATGTTAACAAAGGTTATTTTTTCCAAAAAACAACGAAATATTTACAACTCTTCACTTAGTGAAATAACAAAGACATAGCAATTTAAAAACAAGACTTAGAAAGATCCAAGTTTTCCGAATGTTAACACTCTTGGGCTACAGGCCCCTAGTTTTACAATTTTGAGCTCCTAGCTCAACATCACAAAACACCAAATCTGTTCAAAGGGCAGAACTCCCCTAATACATGGAACACTCGCTTCTAATTACAGTATAAAGCCTCCCAGAGGCATTCTTACAATACGTGAAAGGAGCAGACGTGCTCTCAGTGTAACCAGCCTACTCAAGGCCACAATGTGAAAACCTAATAATCACTGGCCTTACAAGGCACACTTTACAAATAACAATCTAATTACACAGAGGTATCTACTACTCAACCTACGGGCCCTTAGTGAAAAAGAACAGGTTCAATAAACGGCCCAAGTATAACTGGAGTGGAGTCGGAGACTGAGCTCCACAAAAAAGAAAAATGTAAAGACTAACAGGGCACTTGGACGACGAAACAGGGACTAATCCCAAACTACTGAGGTTGCTCGGATGGAGATAACTTTAATACAGGGTAGAAACGAATGCGGCACCTCAAACCAAGATGAAGGGGAGCTCGAGAGGGTGTATCACTTTCTATTTCCGATTTACAGTTAAAGATTTTATGGAGTTTTTACATAAGCCGTCAGAAAATTACATTTTGGGAAAGTTGGTTACATATTAAAGTTAAACTGCGGAGCTAGCGAAAGATGAAGTTGTTAAGTGGCCATACCTGCTGTAGAACTTCAGTCTGATGAAAGAGGCGCCTCCCGCCCCCCCCCCCCTGCTAGACGTACGCACTTAGTTAGATGTTGATCCAATGGCCAAGAGACGTGAAAATCCGCAGTTTATAAACCCCCGGGGAATGTTCGAGACCTTTCATGAATAATCATTCCACACCCTCACAATTTTATTGGACCATACAAAATTTACACTCAAATTTGAAGAAGAAATCCAGGAATGGTCGGAAATTAATTACAAAATTTAGCGATTGGCTGGATTCAAAATTGGCGGAAAGAAAAGATAAATATTGCCAACAAAAAATTAATTAACGAAATTTAGTAAAGTGAAAACTTATGAATACAAAATTTCTTCAAAACGTTCTTTCACTTCGCACCAGGTTGCATGATCATAGTTTTTTGTAGTGACATCTATGAGAGAATGTCGGAACTTCTTGTTGAACGGAAAACAAAACAAGTTTATTTATTTATTTATTTATTTATTTATTTATTTATTTATTTATTTATTTATTTATTTATTTATTTATTGTATGCAAATATACAGGCGTTAGCCCAATTGCAATATTTGCGCATAAGTTGTAATCGTATAAAATGTAATTAAAAAATACGAGTAATAAGATAATCACAAAATAGAGTATGAAATAAAGATTTACCTAACTACAGTGTAACAGCAGTGATAAAGAATACAATAACAGGAAGAATAAGAACAAAACAAAAGAGGAAATGTGACATCATTCATCTACTTAATTATCTGTAATAAATGCTTACAAGATTTCAAAAATTCTGATTTCTTATTTTGAAATAAATCTATATTCAGAGGAAGTAATTTATTATACAGTGACATCATTCTGTATAGGGGTGAATTTACATGTTTGTCTGTGTTAACTCTTGGCAAGAAAAACAAATTCCTAAATTTACCTGCTGGTTTTCTCGGTGAAAACAGTAGGAGTTGACAAGTTAAATCAATACCGTCTATTTCATTGTTAATCACCTTATAGAGAAACATCATCGACTGATATTTTCTTCTGATATCAAGCCTTTCAAAATAAAACATTTCAATCATCTTATGATATGATAAATATTTAGGATATTCTCCGCTTTGCCTGTAGTATATTTATTTCAAGAACTTTTTTGGATCCTTTCTATCAAATCTGTGAACTTTTGTTGATTGATTCCAAATAATAGAGGCATGTTCCATATCGGTTCGAACTAATGAAAAATACAAACAAAAAGATTTATTACTTAGGCTCATTATAAACCCAAGGCTCCTGTGTGCCTTATTCACAACATTCTCAATATGAGCAGTGAAACTTAAATCAGTAGTTAATTTTACTCTTAAGTCATTAATTTCATTTACTTGTTGCAATTGGGCATCATTAATCGAGTATGTCAAATTCATCTTATCTTTTTTCATTGAAAAAGTGATCTTCCTGCATTTATTAATATTGAAGGGTAATTTGTTAAATTTGCTCCATTCAGACAAGATATTTAAGTCAACTTGCAGTTCTAAACAATCATGCACACTTGATATTGATTTATATAATTTAATATCGTCAGCAAATAATAATACCTTTGAGAACAGAATTTTTCTAGGAATATCGTTTACAAACAATAGAAACAGCAAAGGACCCAAATTAGAGCCTTGTGGTCCTCCAGATTTTGCAATGTAGTTGTAAGAAAACATGTTTCTGTAACTTACAAACTGACTTCTATGCTTCAAATATGAAACTAGAAGAGACATAAGAGACTGATATAAATTATAATCCATTAATTTATTGATTAAACAATCGTGATCTACTTTGATAAGGCCTTTTGGAAATCGGTATAAATAGCATCTACTTGGGAGCGATTATCAATCTCATTAGATACATACTGTACAAAGTTACATAAATTGGTTGCTGTGGATTTCTTCGGCATAAAACCATGCAGATAACATGGGATAATTAATTTGACATGATTAAAAATGTGAACATACAGATTACTTTCAAATATTTTAGCTGGGGCCGATAGAATTTTAACTGGTCTGTAGTCATCTATTAACCGTTTCTTCCCAGATTTATAAATTGGCGTAACTTTGGCATATTTCCATTGTTTGGGGAAAGTAGAACTAGTTAAGATAAGATTGAGTAGCATCTGCAAAGGTTCAATTAATATTTCCCTACAAGCCTTAAATACATAAGGAGGTATTCCGTCGGATCCCGCAGACCTTTTAGGTTTCAGATTCCTTATAACTCTATCTATTTCATCGGCCTTTATACATTTGATCTGTAAATTATTTTGTATATATGATTCTGTACCTCTAATTTTATCCAATGAGTAACAAGCTTCATCTTTTGTACATACTGACTGAAAATAATCTGCAAAGGCATTTGCTATATCTTTATTTTAATATACTTTTTCGCATTATATTCCATGTGTACATTGTATAGATTCTGCTTTCTTTTATTTTTAACGAAATTCCAAAAGTTGCTCGCATTACTATTTATTTCAACGTCAATATGATTAATATATTCATTAAACGCGATCTTTATACCATGTTTGATTTTCGACCTAAACGCTTTAAACCGAGTCAAGTTGTATTCCGACAGATGTTTTATCTTCCTGAGCTTATCCTTTAATTTAAGGTTCATAATGATATGTTTCGTAAACCATACAGGATACCTGCGTTTATAAGTTTTCACTTTGGGAATACATTCATCAAATACTGAGTAAATTTTTTCATAGAACACACGAACGACTTCATCAGCATTTTGGCCCTTCATTTCTTCCCATTCACAATTTCTCAAAAGAATAGACAATTTCAAAAAAATCAGCTTTTTTGAAATTATAATTATAGTTACTTGCCTTATTTACTTTAAACAACTTCAACATGTTATAACTAACACGTAGCGGAGGATGATGATTATCCTTAGGTAGTAAAGGGTCAACATCATCAACTATCACTAAATTAATAGTATTACTTAACACTAAATCAAGTGTATTGTCATTAACATTCCTGACATCATTCATTGACTCCATATTTAAAAGATTTAAAAATCTAAATAACAGCTTGCCTTTTGTACTTCCCTTTGACAATTCATACGCAGTTCCTTTTATTTCTGGTATGTTGAAGTCTCTTATAATTAATATATTACTATCTTGAAATAATGAGACGTAGCGTTCGACTTGGTCAAGAAACTGGATATAAGTTTCTACGTTACTATTAGGTGGAAAATATACTACACATATGTAGTATTTCTTATTATTATAGATTATTTTAAGCCACAGTGATTCATTTCCTGATTCCAAACTGTTTACCCTTTCAGAACATAATGTAGATTTAATGCTCAGTAGTACTCCTCCACCAGTTTTCTTATTAGTGGCAAGTAAGTCTCTATCTTTTCTATAAACTACGTATCGATCGTCGAATATTTCAGAGACATATATCCCATCTGTCAACCATTTTTAGTCAATGCGATGATATCAAAATTATTAATACATTATCAACAGTATTCCAGTTTTTGTTCTAAGCCCTCTAACATTTTGATAGTAAATCTCTAATGTTCCATTAACATTTACATTAGCCATTGGTACACTGATTCTTTAACTTTACAATATCGTTTTCCTCATTAATGCTGAAAATTGGAGTATTTTCACCCTTTTTTAAAAATATCTTGCCATTACGAGTCCACAAAAAATTCATATTTCCATTTCGTCTGACTCCCCTCGCTTTAGACAGCAATTTTCTCTTTTCGGCACACATAATTTCATTTACGTATATGGGATTACTATAAGTATACACGAGATCAACGGTAGACAGACTGCGTTTAACTCGCCTTTTCCTTACCATATTTTCTTTCAAGGATCTACGAACAAATTTTACAATTATAGGAAGAACTTGCGCGTCAGTTCGCTGGGGAAGTCGGTGACATGCATCTACATCTTCTTCTTTAATGTCCACGTGCAACGCCTTTCCTATATCCTGTATAGTTGTAAGTACATTTTCACCTGGCTTAACAGGGACCCCATGAATTTCAATAATTTTGATCCTAGAATACTGTTCACAATCAACAAGTCTTAACTTTAAGTTAGTATTTTCCTTCTTTAGAATAATGTTTTCCTCTTTCAGGTCTTCAATAGTTTTAAGACAATTACTAATAATTTCAGACTGTTTTCGTAATAATTCACTGTTTTCATCTAATTTATTATGAGCAGCATTTAAGGAATCCCCCAAGTCCTTTTCAGTCGCCTTATTTAATATCCTTAGTTCCCTCACCTCATTCGTTAACACAAGCAACAAATTATAAACTTCCTCTATGTTCGGTGTTTTGTCAGTAATCTTATCCGACTCATGCACGCTTCTCTTTCGCGACACCGAACGAGAACCACAGTGCCACTGCTGAGATGACGATTTAAAATATTTAATATCTTCTTCCTTTAAATTAACACAATTTTTATGAAACTAGTTATTACAAATACTACACTGAATTTTAACATTAATATCTGCCCTTGGAACAGATTTATTACACTCAAAACACACACTCATTTTAGTGAAGACACGGAGCTCCTAATACAATGAGGTGAACGATATCGATATCACTTGTGTTGTTAGTAGACGTTGGTAGCACTGCGTAAACAAAGACCTCACTTTACTTTTAGCCTTTACAACCCAAACATAATGATTTCAACATATAATGAGTATCATAGACGGGTGTAAGATATCAAATACTTGCACGACTTCAAAACTACTCACTGCTTTTATCAAACATTGCTCCAAGCTTCAAGACAACCTCAGACCACAAGAAATTAAGGTAAATACGGAGCTCCCGTCACATCACACGCACTCACATTGCCATGTTGGAAATTCTCACAGTATTGGAAACTTCATCATCACAAAATTAAGGTAGTGACATCTTCTGAGGAAAAGTTTAAGTAGGTCTAGTTTTAAGTTCAGTGTTTCTCCTGTAGAGAAGGTTTTATTGGCGCAAGATTTAAAAGTGCAGCGTAGAGGAGTACCTCCCGGTACAAGGAGTACCTCCCGGTACAATATCTATTATTGTACTTGTTTTTTTTGAAACAATTCCCCTGCCAATGCTCTGTTCTGCACCGCCTTTTAAAAGTAGTCGTTCCAAGTTAATCATGGCCTCCTATTGTATTCACATGCCAAGGCTTTCTTGTATATTATCTTGGGCCTGAGTAGTGTATACCTTTCCTGGACGCCATTTCGGAACACGTCCGAAAATGCAGCAGGCACAGCAGTATCTCAACATATGTCCCCAACAGAATGGAGTTCATTTCAACTATATGTAGATTACAAGTTAAATGATACCTTAAGCAGGAAAAAACACTTTAGATAAAAAGCATGCTCACTTAAAATTAACTCTGCTGCAGTTATCTACTGTAGAAAGAACATAGAAAATATAATTAGTACCCCACCTTCTAACAACTCACCAGGCATAGTCAACATGGCAAACACAAACTTTCCAGAAAAAGAACTTGACCTGTTAAGCAAAGGATTGAAAGACAATTGACCTAGCACACGAAAGGAAAGCGACGTGATCAACACTATAGCAGAGGTTGAGCCCAAAATTTCCAAACCTCCCTTAGAATTACAGAACGATACCAGGTACAAAATAAAAAAGAAATTAGCGACAGTAACCGAGGTATTAAATAAAACTTCTGATTCCAGCCACACAAATCTAATTAAAAGATTAAAAACCAAAATTAATTAAGATAACATCATAGTAACTAAAGCGGGCAAAGGAGGGATCACAGTTTTACTAAACAGGAACGAATATATTAAAAAACAGGAAACTTTTTTGCAGATGGGGCATTTTCAATAGTCAACAAGGACCCTACTACTAGAATTCAAAAAAGTTAAGTACACTAATAAAGAATTCAACTTTCTTATTCAAAGAGCAAAAGCAGCAAAAACTAATCCACATAAACCCTAATATCCCCACGGCCAGAGCCTTACCTGAATTACGCAAGAAAGACACACTCATGCGTCCCATTATCAATTGCAGAAATAGCCCAACTTTCTTTGTATAAGACTTCAAATTACATTCAGCATTTTCTCAAAAGACATTATAGATTTAATAACAAATCCTCGTTAAAGAACTTGGTTGACTTTTGTGATATTTTAAAAAAATTCAATTTACTACCCTACCACATTACGTGCTCCTATGATATTCTTCTTATTATTATTAATGTGCACTCTTCTAGTGAAGGTTGGCGGTCAACATGGCGATCTTGAATTTGGATGCAGCGACACGGAACAGAGACATTGTGTCTAACCCATACCAGTCTACGAGGTTCTTCATCCATATAGTTCGTCGTCTACCAGGACTCCTACGTCCTTCTATTCTTCCTTGTATAACAAGCTGCAAGATACTGTACTTATGATTCCGCATTATATGGCCGAAGTATTCCAGCTTCCGCCTTTTAATAGTCAGCATGACTTCAGTCTTCTTTCCAAGTCGATCCAACACCTCGGATTCCGGATTCTGTCTGTCCACGAAATGCGAAGCATCTGTCTGTACACCCTAATTCCGAATTCCTCCAGTCTTTTACAGGGGGCTTGAGTAAGTGTCCAGCCTTCCATTCCATAAAGTAACGTGGGAAAGACGTAGGCACGGACCAGAGGGAGCCTTAGGTTTAGTTGTAGGTTGCGGTTGTTGAGCAGTTTCTTCACATGCACGAAGATGCTTCTCGCATGTTCAATGCGGACCCGTATTTCTTGGCTGCAGTCCCATTTCTGGTTGAGGTAACATCCTAGATACTTGTATTGGTGAACCCTAGCGATGGGTTCATTGTCGAGAGTGAGCTGCACGTGGACGGCTTGCCGTTTACTGACGACCATGAACTGGGTTTTCTTAATGTTTATCTTCAGTCCTCTATTGTTGCAAGCAACATTTACTTTGTCTAATAATACTTGAAGGTCTTCTGCGTTGTCTGCTAGCAATACCGTGTCGTCAGCATAACGGAGGTTGTTTAGACGTTCCCCGCTGATAATGATGCCTATGGTAGACGGTTCTTTCAGAGCTTCGGCAAGGATAGCCTCTGAGTAAATGTTGAAGAGTAGAGGCGATAATACGCAGCCTTGTCGAACGCCACGGCGGATGTGTATTTCTTCTGACAGGTTTTCCTCAATCTTGACTGCTGCTTTCTAACCCCAGTACAATTTGGCAATAATCCGAATATCTCGGTCGTCAAGTCCGACGTTCTGCAGATTTTCCATCAACTTCCCATGCTGGACTTTATCAAATGCCTTTCGTAGTCTATGAAACATGCATAGACATCCTTATTCATTTCCAAGCAACGCTTGAATACAGAAAAGTGCATCCTTAGTCCCAAGACCATTCCTGAATCCGAACTGTGTTTCAGTTATCACTTCTTCACACTTAGCACGGATTCTGCAGTAAATGATTTTTAAGAATATCTTTAGGATATGGCTCATCAGACTGATATTTTTGTGCTCTTCGCATCGTCTGGCATTTGCCTTTTTGGGGAGAGTGATAAAAGTGGACCTAAGCCAGTCTTCTGGGATTATTCCAGTTGAGTAGATTTTGTTGAATAGCCTTGTCAGAATAGTGATACCATTGTCGTCCAGGAGTGTGAGGAGATCTGCATGCACTTTATCAGGTCCAGGGGCCTTTCCATTCTTCGTCTGGCAGATGACATGGCTCACTTTTCCTTCAAAATGGCAGAACCTGTGTTTGGCTCATTCACGCCATGTTCGTTAGGTCTATCATCGATGAACAGTTCTTCTATATATGACTTCCAGACCCTGAGTTTGTCAGTGATGTCAATCACAATGCGGTTGTCCTTATCCGCCAGAACATGATGCCCTCTATTACGATATAACCCAAGGCACTCCTTTACTTTTTGTGTAGATTAAAAGTGTCATTCTTTTGCTGCAGGATTTTTTACTTCTTGACATCTTTCTGTCATCCACTGTTCTTTTGCAGCCACAATTTTCCTCTTAATTTATTTGTGCACTTGGTTGTATTTATTTATCTCTCGGTTTTTCCATTTCCGACACTCATCCATGAGTTCCAGTACCTCATCGGTCATCCAGGGTTGTTTCTTGATATTTTTTTCACGTGTTAAATGATGTTTCCCCGTGCCTCTTAGAATCTGTTTCATTTCTGTCCACAAGACTTCTATACCTGTATCAACATACATTTTATCAAAACCTTTAGATAGGTCATGCTGAATCCTCTTACGAATCCCTTCATTCTTGATCTTGCTGACGTCTATCCTCGCAGGTCTCATGGTCTTACGAACTGTCTTAAAGTGCAGTTGACCGAGATCGAAAGCTGCAGTCGCTTAAGTGCGGCCAGTATCAAGTATTCGGGAGATAGTAGGTTCGAACCCCACTGTCGGCAGCCCTGAAAATGGTTTTCCGTGGTTTCCCAGTTTCACACCAGGCAAATGCTGGGGCTGTACCTTAATTAAGGCCACGGCCGCTTCCTTCCCACTCCTAGCCCTTTCCTGTCCCATCGTCGCAGTAAGACCTATCTGTGTCGGTGCGACGTAAAACAACTAGCAAAAAAAGTGCAGTTGGATGCATGCCATCACAGGGTTATGGTCTGATCCGATGTCTGCCCCAGGGTAGGTTTTAACCGATTTGAAACAGTTGCGGAAGCGCTGGTTCACCAGAATGAAATCAATCTGGTTTCGGACGATGTGTTCTGCGGTATCTTGACGTGACTTACAGGTGTAGAGTCGCCTGGCTGCTAGTTTGAACCAAGTATTAAGCACAACAAGATGTTCTTCCTGGCTTAACTGCACTAGCCGACTGCCCCTCTCGTTCCTAAAGCCCAGACCAAATGGTCCGACCGTGTTACTGACTCTGCCTTTTCCAATCTTCGCATTGAAGTCCCCTAGAATGATGTTCATCTCATGTTTTTTGTGATGTCCAACATACTTTTGACCTGACTGTAGAATTCCTCCACCTCAACATCGTCTTTGTCAGCTGTGGGTGCGTACACTTGTATGATGTTGAGATTGACTGGACTGGCCAGGAGCTGCAGTAGGGCTATTCTGTCTGAGTATGGTACAAAGTTAAGCACGGCACGGTTTACAGCTTGCGACACGATAACAGCTACCACCTGACGGTGATTGGTGTCGTCATTTCCAGCATAGTATACAGTGTGCTTGCCTGGCCAACGCATCTCGCTGATTCCCAGGATGTCTAAGTGCATACTCTTCATTTGTTGGATGTTATTACCAATATTTCCTATTTTAAACATACTTTATGCATTCAATGTCGCAATCTTGATAACTGACCCATTCTAAGCGCCTTCTGACCATCTAAGGTCTGCCAGGAATTGAGGGCCGTGTTTCATGTGTTTTCAGCCATGTTAATTGTACTAGGAATAATTCATAATGCGTTGGTTCTCCGTTGCCTTCCGCATCGCAGTATCACATCCGTACCGCTGTTCCAGCTCCACATGTGATTATCTGATCTTGAGCCTTTTTGGGCGTGAAGTCCTCTTCTTCCTCAAGTCAGTTCCGTTGAAGCTGCAGCCCTCCAACAAGATAGGTTCCAGCGGCATTTCCTCCACTGAGGGCCATCACCCTCCCTGAGGGCAGTTCCTCCGCCCGAAGCCGTTGACGCCTCCAGAGGAGCCAGGTTAATTAACCGCCGCCTGACATTCGGCATGGAGTCGCTGGCTGCATGGTCTACTCCGTTACCATGACAGGAGAACCTGGCCAGACATTTCCTATGATATTACGAACATGCATTCTAACGTGCCAACGAAAGAAACAGTAAACATTATTAAGGACAACCTTTCCAAACACAGTAATATAAGCAAGTTTGAAATAGATGAGTTTATTAAGATTCTGAACTTTGTATTAAAGGACAACAATATCACTTTCAACGGCAAAATGTATCACCAAGACGGCCCAGCAATGGGTGATTCATTGTCAGGCATCTTGGCCGACATACACATGGACTCGGTAGAATACAACAAAATAATGTCAAAAATAAAGGGACGCAGCCTGTGGCTTAGGTATGTAGACGATACTTTTGCAATAATCGAAAATAATCTTACCAATAGTGCACCCGCTGTCGTGCGGTCAGCGCAATGTCCTCCCGGTAACTCGGTTTCTTCTCAGGGTATTCTGTCTATCGCTCATCAAATCTGAGATTTTATATGTGTTTGTTTTTTACGTGGTTTCGGAAGAGACTCGAACCGCTGAGACACGTATGATAGGGAAACCTAACCGCTCGAGTATGGACCAATGGCCGAAAACCTCAAAAAGAATCTCTTTCTTGCGTCAGATTCATTAGTTACTTATATCTACTAAGCTTACTAGCTAACTTACAAACTAGGTGTTACCAAAAAGAATTCATAACATAGACACATCCTAAAAGAATAATATAACAAAATTTATTGGAATAAATAATGTTCAATGAAAGTTAATGTGAATTCTGGGTAGTATAATCTTAATAACTTTTATGTATAATGGGTAAGAGTCAGCGCTGGCTCAAATAAAAGTAAAATAATTATGATTTTTAAATTATTTACACTCATTCCCATTCAATGTTCAAGTTCATATCGGTTATTTACTTCTATATTCGTAACCATGTTCCGAAGTGATTTTAATTTATCCTAATTATGTTCGACAGATCACTGAGCAATTACGGCCTCCGTATAAATATTTGATTTGAATACAGTCACGATAATTATATTAATTATTCTCACAACATTTAAGTCAATTCACTGTAATAAAAATAGATGGTTTGCTAAATTGAAGCGTAATAAAAATTAAATGGGATAAAGTCAGATTGCGAATATCAACCTGATCATGTCCTTGCTTATACGTTTCCCAATTGAACTCTTACGTGAGTATGAAATCGTAAAACTGCTCTCCAAAATTTTCACTCACAAATCTTTACTCTGATTATTTGGCCCTTCATCTTGAATACGCATAAATAACAACTCACGGGCCAAGACAATACTTCCCTTGAGCCTACGACATATGGCTCCTAACTAATCATTTTCCTATTCATTATGTTATTTAAACACTTCAACTCATATGATCTCTGCATTAAAAGAAATAAAACATCTATCTAACTGTTTAGGTAGTTTCCGATCCACATACTCCTCCACCAACGGCTCAATGTGCTTTAGCTATCTCATATTATTCAATATCTCTCATGTATACGAGTTACTCAACTCGTATGGTCAGTACAGAATGAAATTAATACGTATTATATTGAAATGTCACCGCAGCAAAGAATATCACATGTGTACTTAGTCATGAGCCTCGTTAAACCGTTAATGAATCTCTCGTATTCGCTATCTATCATTTACCAAAGTCAGATAAAACTGTCACGATTCACAATTCTACCATAATACATGTCGATCTTACCTTAAAATGTGTCACCTGCGCGATGTGCACTCATTTGACATACTCTTCCATGTGACACAGAACTCACCTCATATGGATATACTAAAGACAATGGGTTGGGATATAGTACCATATCTGAAGTGATTATTTGATTATTGTTTGGTCGAAGGAGCTATACCAGATGAATGGAGATTTGCTATAGTAGCCCCTGTGTATAAAGGAAAGGGTGATAGATATAAAGCTGAAAATTACAGGCCAGTAAGTTTGACATGCATTGTATGTAAGCTTTGGGAAGGCATTCTTTCTGATTATATTAGACATGTTTGTGAAATTAATAACTGGTTCGATAGAAGGCAATTCGGTTTTAGGAAAGGTTATTCCACTGATGCTCAACTTGTAGGCTTCCAGCAAGATATAGCAGACATCTTGGATTCTGGAGGTCAAATGGACTGTATCGCGATTGACCTGTCTAAAGCATTTGATAGGGTGGATCATGGGAGACTACTGGCAAAAATGAGTGCAATTGGACTAGACAAAAGAGTGACTGAATGGGTTGCTATATTTCTAGAAAATAGATCTCAGAGAGTTAGAGTAGGTGAAGCTTTGTCTGGCCCTGTAATAGTTGAGAGGGGAGTTCCTCAGGGCAGTGTTATCGGACCTTTAGGTTTTCTTATATATACGAATGATATGAGTAAAGGAGTGGATTCGAAGGTAAAGCTTTTTGTGGATGATGGTATTCTCTATAGAGTGATAAATAAGTTACAATATTGTGAGCAACTGGAACGTGACCTCGAAAATGTTGTGAGATGGACAGCACGCAATGGTATGTTGATAAACGGGGTTAAAAGTCAGGTTGTGAGTTTCACAAATAGGAAAAGTCCTCTCAGTTTTAATTACTGCGTTGATGGGGTGAATGTTCCTCTTGGGGATCATTGTAAGTATCTAGGTGTTAATATAGGGAAAGATCTTCACTGGGGTAATCACATAAATGGGATTGTAAATAAAGGGTACTGATCTCTGCAAATGGTTATGAGGGTGTTTATTGGTTGTAGTAAAGATGTAAAGGAGAGTGCATATAAGTCTCTGGTAAGACCCCAACTAGAGTATGGTTCCAGTGTATGGGACCCTCACCAGGATTACCTGATTCAAGAACTGGAAAAAATCCAAAGAAAAGCAGCTCGATTTGTTCTGGGTGGTTTTCGACATAAGAGTAGCGTTACAAAAATGTTGCAATGTTTGGGTTGGGAAGAATTGAGAGAAAGAAGAAGAGCTGCTCGACTAAGAGGTATGTTCCGAGCTGTCAGCGGAGAGGTGGCGTGGAATGACATTAGTAGACGAATAGGTTTGAATGGCGTCTATAAAAGTAGGAAAGATCACAATATGAAGATAAAGTTGGAATTCAAGAGGACAAACTGGGGCAAATGTTCATTTATAGGAAGGGGAGTTAGGGATTGGAATAACTTACCAAGGGAGATGTTCAATAAATTTCCAATTACTTTGAAATCATTTCGGAAAAGGCTACGAAAGCAAGAGATATGGAATCTGCCACCAGGGCGACTGCCCTACATGCAGATCAGTATTGATTGATTGATTGATTGATTGATTGATTAATTGATTGATTGATTGATTGATTGATTGATTGATTGATTGATTGATTGATTGATTGATTGATTGATTGATTGATTGAATTTTAAAAAATCATCAGTACACCCTAACTCCCACAAACAGTTTAAATTACGAAGTGTTGGGATGTTGTTATTTTCTCATAAAAATACAAATAAAATATCATGTATTCTATCTTGCATCAGTTATAAGAAAACAACACTAAGATCGTGTGTTGGCAACTCAGGTAAATTGAATCGAGTGGTTTATCTTGGTTTGCTTTGTTCTTTGAACTGCTTGGTATGTGTGTGATTGTTAGTTGTCGATAACAGCTTGTAATAAAATGATGTGAAGGTAGTGTTTCTATGGTATAATTTTATTATTTAAACTGGTGTACTGAGTAGCCAGTTGTAATCGAGCTAGCGAAGCGAGAGGTTGTATTGTGCAGTGAGGGCTGAGTGAGAAGTATGATATTGCTATAGAGCAATATCGCGCGGTCATAGTTCGATGGCACGGGCGAGTGTAATGAGTAGAAATGAAGACATATAAACAGATTATGGGCCCAGAGCTCTAGAGCACCAAAGATTCAGAACGCGCAGTACAGTCGGGACAATATAAGTTGAAACGGAGTAACGAGAATTAACGAACGAAGCAAGTTGTGACATTATTGACGAGAAAAATGGCGACCTCGTGGACCGGTGAAGAAACACTGAATAGAATGTAGCCAAACTTACAGTGGAGAACTATTTTTCGTGAGTAGTATAACTGGACAGTTCGGGCGCCGCCTCCGCCTCAGGGCTCCCAGAGGCCCCCACCGCCTCCGCCTCACGGGAGGCCCTCCCAGAGGCCTCCTCCGCCTCCGCCTCCCGAGGGGTCTTCCCAGAGGCCTCCTCCGCCTCCTGCGGGAAATTTGAATTGGTAAACAAAGCCACGTGCTTTTTGACAGCTGTCATCGACAACAACGCATCGCTAACCTCACTGATGCCATCTTGACGGGCCTAAACCTCAGTGGTACCAACTTAACCTAACTAGCGCGAGATTTGAATTGGTAAACAAATCCACGTGTTTCTTGACAGCCACGTGCTTTTGACAGACAACAACGCATCGCCAACCTCAGTACTGCCATCTTGACAGGCCTAAACCTCAGTAGTACCAACTTAACCTCACAAGCGCGAGATAAACAAAGCCACGTGCTTTTTGTCAGCCACGTGCTTTTTTGACAGCTGTCATCCGCCATCTTTAAATTATAGAGCACCGTGCTGCCATCTTTATCGCAGTAGCCGCAAATTCGTCATCTGTCATCGGCAGTGCTGCCATCTTAACGGGCCTAAATATTAGTGCTACCAACTTAACCTTACTAGCGCGAGATAAACAAAGCCACGTGAATTTTTTGACAGCTGTCATCCGCCATCTTTAATCTATAGAGCGGAGTGCTGCCCTCTTTGGCTACTTACCTTTGAAATGTGGTGGAGGTTAATTTGAAAAATGCTTTTTTGACAGCAGCCATCTTTAAGCACGGTGCTGCCCTCTTTAGCTATATACCTTTGAAATGTGGTGGCAGGCAATTCCATATGACAGCAGCCATCTTTAATCAAGAGAGCACCGTGCTGCCCTCTATGTGGTGGCGGCAATTTGAAAAATTCTACATGCTCTTGTTTGGAAACAAAGTCACGCGCTTTTTTGACAGCCGTCATCCGCCATCTTTAATCAACAGAGCACAGTGCTGCTCTCTTTAGCTAGAAATCTTTGAAATGTGGTGGGGGCAAATTCCACGCGCTCTTGTTTGGAAACAAAGCCATGTGCTTTTTTGACAGCTGTCATCCGACATCTTTAATCCACAGAACACCGTGTTGCCCTCTTTATGGCTACTACCTTAAGCACGTAGTAGCGGGCAATTTGAAAAGTTCTGTTAGCTATCATCCGCCATCTTTAATCAACAGAGCATAGTGCTGCCCTCTTTAGTTAGATACCTTTGAAATGTGGTGGCGGCGAATTCCACGTGCTCTTGTTTGGAAACAAAGCCAAGTGCTTTTTTTGACAGGTGTCATCTGCCATCCTTAATCAACAGAGCACCGTGCTGCTATCATGCGGGTAATTTCGTCAGCCGTCATACGCCATCTTTAATCTACAGAGCACCATGTTGCACTCTTTAGTTGAAATGTGGTGGCGGCAAATTCCACGTACTCTTGTTTGGAAACAAATTCTATGTGCTCTTCAGCTGTCATCCACCATCTTTAATCAAGAGAGCACCGTGCTGCCCTCTTTGTGGTGGCGGATAATTTGAAAAATTCTTTTTGACAAGCAGCCATCTTTAATCCAGAGAGAACAGTGCTGCGCTCTTTAGCTACTTACCTTTGAGGCGGTTAATTTGAAAAATTCTATTTGACAAGCTGTCATCTTTAATGAAAAGAGCATCGTGCTGCTATCTTGCGGGTAATTTTTACGTCACAGCTGTCATCCACCATCTTCCATTGCTAACCTTAGTGTTGCCCTCTTTAGCTACTTACCTTTGAGGCGGACTATTTGAAAGAAAAAATTCTATTTGACAAGCCGTCACCCACCATCTTGCATCGCAAACCTCAGTGACGCACTCCTTAGTTGAAATGTGGTAGCGGATAATTTGAAAAAAATATTTTTTGACAAGCACCCATCTTTGAGCACCGTGCTGCTATCTTTATCGTAGTAGCGAGCAATTTAAAATCTGGATGCTTTTTTCTAACAGTTGTCATCCGCCATCTTTAATCTAGGGAGCACCGTGCTGCCCTCTTTGTAGTGGTGGTAAATTCCACGTGCTTTACAAACCCGCGTGCTTTTTGTCATCCGCCATCTTTAAACAAGAGAGCGCAGTGCCGCACTCTATGTAGTAGCGGATAATTTGAAAAAATTCTTTTTGACAAACAGCCATCTTTATTCAACACAGTTACCGCTATCTTACATCGCTTACCTCGGCGCTGCACTCTTTAGTTGAAATGTGGTGGCGGTTAATTCGAACAAGTTTAATCATACATCGGGGGAGCTAGAGTAAGCACGTGCTGCAGTGATGACGTCATCATGCATGTTTAGACTTGTCCGTTTTCTTAGGAGTAAGTCGGTGTAAAGGAATGTGGTGGCGGTAAATTCGAACAAATTTAAACATGCATCGGGAAAGCTGGAGTAAGCACGTGCTGTTGTGATGACGTCATTGTGCATGTTTAAACCTGATCGTTTTTCTTAAGAGTAAGTCGGTGTAAAGCAGTGCAATAAGTACAACATTTTTTGAATGCGATCAAATATTTTTTTACAAATGTACTACAACAGTGTTCGTTTTTTGCTGCTGACAAGGTGGTGTGCTTCTTAACCCTCGAAGTGGCGGTCATTTATCCTGTAATGGCAGCGATATTTTACCGGTGTTGCAGACTCTTAATATAAATTGTGTTAAAAATCGTTGAGTTGTTATACATACATAAACAGCACACCCTTTTATCCTCAAAAGTACAAGGAATAAGATGATGATGATACTAAAGCTGTTATTTATCATCCACAAAGTGTAAGACCAAAAATATGTTGAATTTGTTTATATTATTTATTTTTGCAAAAGTTTTGCTATATATAAAATGTTTATATTTAGGTAAGTTTAAAAAAATGACATATACAAAAGAAGCACCGTTCATAGTAAATAGGTGCGTACCAGTATATAGTTCATAATACTATTCTTAGCTGGAAAAATTATACAACAATGTATACAACGATTGTATGCTGCCACTTGTAAGCCTACATTTCACTCACAGTCACTTGGGTGGGTCTTTCTTTTTACTCCATGATTGTGAGGCCTCCAGAAGTGCACTAGTTTGTAACACCCCTGGTGAATACCACCATTACATCCTCGACACCAGAATGTAGACTTCTTCTCCTTCTTCTTTACTTTCAAGCACACAACACATAGGCGATTGTTATTCTGTGGCAATATTTCGAGAGCATGAGAGGGGCCTCCTGCATGACCTGTTGGCCTCACAACTGGAATTGGGAACTGTTCATTTAGCAATCTCCTAACTATAGTGATCATGAAGTCTCGTCTTGCTAAAGGCTTATCAGTGTTCTTTATGTACAGGACGTATGTGTCAAATAATGTTATATCTAGAAGATTTGAAAAAACTGCTTCCAGTACCTTCTAGTGGGTCTGGAACAAGTGGCATGGAAAATGCACTTACCTTTATTATCTACACCTCCCATGATTTTATTGTACTTATGAATCAGTAGCGGTTTCAACCCCTCATTTCCCTCAGTGTAACATCCCGTTGTGAGACAATAGACTGGTTTCCTTGTTTTCGTCTCTTTATAAGCAACCAGTAGAACGTCACCTTGCCTAAAGTAAACGGTTTGCCTAGGTTCAAGTTTTGTACCTAAAACAATCTGAGACAGTCCCTTTGAAGATTTATTCACTGTTCCTGTGAGGAAATGATTCAGTATTGCTGAGATTAGTGCATATCAACACTTCAGATTGATATCAGAAGGAAAACTGGCGACTAAATATAGCTGGCTCAGCTGAGACATTCGTGTGGCCGGCCGCTGAGTATGTAGCAGCTAGCAAAAGATAGCGGAATTATGACGCTACTTTGGCAACGATTTACACTAGATTAGTGTAAGATGTTATTATACAAACTATTTCATGATTATGTCCGAACATTTCTCCTTCAGTTTATTCGTAATTAGCACATTTCGATGAATAATAATAAGATTATCGAAATAAAATAAAGAGCATGTCAAAACGCCTGATATCAGGCGTTGCCACTGGGCAAACGCATAAAACGCCTGATATCAGGCGCTTGCCACTTGGAGGGTTAACAACGTATGCTTCTGAAATGCCTCCTGCAACATTCAAATTAAACCAAACTTTTAGAAATACATTATACTAAGTATGTTATGCGTTACAGAGAAGATCATATACTTCTTACCTTGTTGTTATTCCTTTTCGGAATCATCATCATCATCATGAGGTACTAGAGAAAGTTCATTCATACACTGTGTACAGTGTTCAATCCTCGGATTTGGCCCATCCCAATCATCATCACCATTTTCTCCTCGATGCTTGTAATGTCGTTCACAAGTTCTGCATAAAGCTACTTCGATCGACATCTTACTGTGTAGAGGAAGGATGCCCCAAACATTATGTACGTAAGAGGCAGCGTACGTATATAAAAATCCTTGTGGTAAGTATTGAATAAGATGTTTCAGCATCGACGATCTATGTTTATAGAACATCTTAATAGCCTCACTCACTCGTGTAAGATAAATAAGATGTTGCGTATGAGCATGCAAACAGCATGCACATTTACAGTTTTGTTCCATAGCGTACGATGTCGAAGCACACACTAATGAAAATGATAAAGATCTATTCTTATTTATAGTCTCGTAACAATATTCGTTAGCGGATGGTTAGTAACATCACTCATATGAATAATAAGACAATAGGCTGCTGTGTTAGCAGGAATGTTTTCAGATGTTACAAATTCTAAACGAATATCAACTGGAGATTCTTTTATAGATTCTTCATGATAAGAGCAGTCTATAACTACAATCGGTGCTTTATTTTTAAATTTTTGAGGTGTAAATAGCGGACGATCTTCTTTCTGATAATACGATGATTGAAATTTACAAAACATGTCATAGAGCATCCCAAACTTATTTTTCTCAAAGTTAATGTCTATGTTTTCGTAGGGATACGTAATTCCGTTGAGATATAGTCTAACGTGTCTTAATTTACAGTGATCAAACAGTGAGCTATCTTTTTCGTGATTGAATTTACGATTAGTTTGAAAACCAAAAATAATGTACAAGGGCTTCTCAGTAAAACGTGATGTTTTAACAGCCCAGCTATGCTTGTTTGTAGGTGGTAACACAGGATATTCATGCAGCTCCCAACTTCTAAAACGTATAGGTAATGGTGTATCATTTTCTACAATCTTGAGCAATCGAAGTTTTTCACGATCAGATAAGGTTACATGTGGTATACGATGCAGTGTTATTTTCGATTCTACTGGTGTTTCTACTGCTTTAAGAGAATTGTAATCACTTCGATCACGGATTAGAATAAGCTCTTGTTTTGCGTTGATTATAATACGTGTAAAGTCTTCTGCGAATCCAATTTATGTTTCAGTGATAACATACCCGTAAAAGTTCCATCCTCCTTAATCATCCAGTTGTTAGTAGCTTTTTGACACCATCCAGCCATCCGCAAAAGATTACTTTCTTCATCACAGAAGGAAGGGTAGAGTTTCATTGCACTTGTAATACCAACATTCTTCGTTCGATCTATTTCAACATTATTTACTTCATATCGCGCTTCAGAAAAGAGAAAAGCTAGCGCATGGTTGTTTAGTTGTGAAGTGCTTGGTCCACTTCCATCAGACTTTTCTAGTCGTCCTTCAATATAGAGGTAGCTTTCGTGTGGTAAGGTGTAAACATCTTGTTGATTAATAATAAAATGAATTTCATCATTGTTATTTAATCCAAACCTAAAAGGTTGATAGGAAGGAAGCTCACTTCGTACTACACCTTCACGACTTTCTACTGTATTCGTAATGTCTAGCATTTCTTCCATTCTGTTGTAGTAGTGTATATCCTAAATCTTGGAATATCTGCTTATGGGTATCTGTTAACTCGATGAGTCTCTGCACACAAGTGGTATGTCTTCGGAATGTACACCGTGTTTTATAGATGGTTTTCATACTGGTTGAAATGTGGTGGCGGTTAATTCGAACAAGTTTAATCATACATCGGGGGAGCTAGAGTAAGCACGTGCTGCAGTGATGACGTCATCATGCATGTTTAGACTTGTCCGTTTTCTTAAGAGTAAGTCTGTGTAAAGGAATGTAATAAGTATGCATCATAAAAACAAGAGTTTGCATGTGCTGCAGTGATGATGTTATTGTGCATGTTTAAACCCCTTCGTTGACTAAAAGCTTTAGTCTTCGAGAAACAGTGATAGAGAGTGGAGTGCAAACATGACGAAAACATTAATAGTTGATGTGCAAAGCTTTAAAGTAAACGGAAACAAATTTGTGTTTAAAGAGGTGACTGTGTTAGATTGCAGTGTGTTGTGGGCACCAAAACTTGTTAGTATAGTATTTAGCCCACCGTTCCGTTACTGTTTGCAAACAGATGAAGATAAAAAGCAGACTCAGTGGATTGAAAACAATTTAGGTTTGAAGTGGGAAGAAAAAGGAATAACTTATCGTTTTCTACCTTTAATGATGAATGCACATTTGCCAAGAGCAGATCTAGTTCTTTTAAAGGGTTGTGAAAAGAAAGAATGGTTGCGTGTTTTTCTACCACGACTAGAAAAGTCTGATGGAAGCGGACCAAGCACTTCACAACTAAACAACCATGCGCTAGCTTTTCTCTTTTCTGAAGCGCGATATGAAGTAAATAATGTTGAAATAGATCGAACGGAGAATGTTGGTATTACAAGTGCAATGAAATTCTACCCTTCTTTCTGTGATGAAGAAAGTAATCTTTTGCGGATGGCTGGATGGTGTCCAAAAGCTACTAACAACTGGATGATTAATGAGGATGGAATTTTTACCGGTGTGATAGTACATGTATCACACCCCCGAATTATATGTAGAAGTTAGATATTATTGTCAGTATTCGATTTATTATTATTATTATTATTATTATTATTATTATTATTATTATTATTATTATTATTATTATTATTATTATTATTATTATCAGTATTTCATTTGTATATGTTGCTGTTTATATTGGTAAGCTGGAAGATATCCACATATGTAGGTATGAGTAATATGTTTTGCATGAGTGGGAAAACATTGCTTTAATAACTCTGGTAATTTGAATGAGTCATATGGCTGCCCCAGTGCTTGTTGTTGTACCAGGGAAATTCATGAGTCATGTATATATCCCAGCCTGATGAGATGAGCTTGTTGTTGTAGTAGGAAAGTTTGGTGATTCATGTAAAACTCCCGAGTGTTTGTTATTGTCTTGGGAGGAAGAAGTAGTTCAGGGCTTGGTCTTGACAAGAGGTTCACTCATGATTGGTGGGCAAGCACCAATCCAGACGTCTCATCTGAGAGGAGGAGGATGTTGATGTCTATAAAGGTGGATCATACGGCGGCAACCAGGACATTGTAAGAAACATTGCAAGAGACATTGTAAGGGTGATTGTAGAGGTGATTGTAAAGGAACGAGAAGGAAGAGAACTACAACTGAACTACCACTACGGGAAGGAAGTAGTGCTGATACACGGTACTGGAGTGACACGGCTGCAAACGACTGGACTTCAAACGTTCGTGGAGCGTAGTCTTGTTATTTTCGTGGAAAGTGGCTGATTGTGGAGAGTGCTTGCGCATTAAGTATTGTAGCACTTGTGGCGGCCTAGCATTATATGTTGGTGAAAGCTATCTCAGACTTTCCATAATTTATGTTGAGGATCGGCAGACGTGTGTATATATCTTTACAAGTGTTAAAATATGTGAACACAGTAGTACAAGGTACAGTATCTGTGTAATCTGATAACTGCCGATTATGAGAATCGGTAAGTCGAATTGATATAGAGACAGTGAAGGGTATTTATCTTCATACATGTACGTTGTTCATCGGACTATCTACAAATGGTAGCTTAGTTCTCGCTTTCGTTTTCCCACGATTTTCATTATTTTTGTTGTTGTTGTAAATATGGAGTCTTCCAGCAATATTTTATGTGTGTATTATATGTATAATGTTGTATGTTGATGAGGTGCTCATGCACGGAATTTGTTCAGAATATAGTTAGCTATTTTAGAATCAGTGTTATTGATGAACCTAGGTGCAGTTCCTACCTAATTAGTCGTTTTCAGGAGGTTAGGTAAGTCCTGCAGCAGATGTACCAGTACGCAGCATTATGTACACGCCCTGGGATATAAAGTTTATCATGCTCTTATCTAAATTCGAGGGATCCATTCTGGTGAACTCTGGCGCCCATACTACGGACATTTCGGTTAATTATGCTTATTAATTTTATTAAGTTTTTGAGTAATTTTATTTATATACATATTTTTTATTCATTATTTTATTTATTATTATCATCTAAAAACGTTACACGGGTATGTTATCACTGAAACATATTTTTGGATTCGCAGAAGACTTTACACGTATTATAATCAACGCAAAACAAGAGCTTATTCTAATCCGTGATCGAAGTGATTACAATTATCTTAAAGCAGTAGAAACACCAGTAGAATCGAAAATAACACTGCATCGTATACCACATGTAACCTTATCTGATCGTGAAAAACTTCGATTGCTCAAGATTGTAGAAAATGATACACCATTACCTATACGTTTTAGAAGTTGGGAGCTGCATGAATATCCTGTGTTACCACCTACAAACAAGCATAGCTGGGCTGTTAAAACATCACGTTTTACTGAGAAGCTCTTGTACATTATTTTTGGTTTTCAAACTAATCGTAAATTCAATCACGAAAAAGATAGCTCACTGTTTGATCACTGTAAATTAAGACACGTTAGACTATATCTCAACGGAATTACGTATCCCTACGAAAACATAGACATTAACTTTGAGAAAAATAAGTTTGGGATGCTCTATGACATGTTTTGTAAATTTCAATCATCGTATTATCAGAAAGAAGATCGTCCGCTATTTACACCTCAAAAATTTAAAAATAAAGCACCGATTGTAGTTATAGACTGCTCTTATCATGAAGAATCTATAAAAGAATCTCCAGTTGATATTCGTTTAGAATTTGTAACATCTGAAAACATTCCTGCTAACACAGCAGCCTATTGTCTTATTATTCATATGAGTGATGTTACTAACCATCCGCTAACGAATATTGTTACGAGATTATAAATAAGAATAGATCTTTATCATTTTCATTAGTGTGTGCTTCGACATCGTACGCTATGGAACAAAACTGTAAATGTGCATGCTGTTTGCATGCTCATACGCAACATCTTATTTATCTTACACGAGTGAGTGAGGCTATTAAGATGTTCTATAAACATAGATCGTCGATGCTGAAACATCTTATTCAATACTTACCAAAAGGATTTTTATATACGTACGCTGCCTCTTACGTACATAATGTTTGGGGCATCCTTCCTCTACACAGTAAGATGTCGATCGAAGTAGCTTTATGCAGAACTTGTGAACGACATTACAAGCATCGAGGAGAAAATGGTAATGATGATTGGGATGGGCCAAATCGGAGGATTGAACACTGTACCAGTGTATGAATGAACTTTCTCTAGTACCTCATGATGATGATGATGATGATTCCGAAAAGGAATAACAACAAGGTAAGAAGTATATGATCTTCTCTGTAACGCATAACATACTTAGTATAATGTATTTCTAAATGTTTGGTTTAATTTGAATGTTGCAGGAGGCATTTCAGAAGCATACGTTGTTAAGAAGCACACCACCTTGTCAGCAGCAAAAAACGAACACTGTTGTAGTACATTTGTAAAAAAATATTTGATCGCATTCAAAAAATGTTGTACTTATTGCACTGCTTTACACCGACTTACTTTTAAGAAAAACGATCAGGTCTAAACATGCACAATGACGTCATCACAACAGCACGTGCTTACTCCAGCTTTCCCGATGCATGTTTAAACTTGTTCGAATTTACCGCCACCACATTCCTTTACACCGACTACTCCTAAGAAAACGGACAAGTCTAAACATGCATGATGACGTCATCACTGCAGCACGTGCTTACTCTAGCTCCCCCGATGTATGATTAAACTTGTTCGAATTAACCGCCACCACATTTCAACTAAAGAGTGCAGCGCCGAGGTAAGCGATGTAAGATAGCGGTAACTGTGTTGAATAAAGATGGCTGTTTGTCAAAAAGAATTTTTTCAAATTATCCGCTACTACATAGAGTGCGGCACTGCGCTCTCTTGTTTAAAGATGGCGGATGACAAAAAGCACGCGGGTTTGTAAAGCACGTGGAATTTACCACCACTACAAAGAGGGCAGCACGGTGCTCCCTAGATTAAAGATGGCGGATGACAACTGTTAGAAAAAAGTATCCAGATTTTAAATTGCTCGCTACTACGATAAAGATAGCAGCACGGTGCTCAAAGATGGGTGCTTGTCAAAAAAGATTTTTTCAAATTATCCGCTACCACATTTCAACTAAAGATTGCAGCACTGATTTTTGCGATGCAAGATGGTGGGTGACGGCTTGTCAAATAGATTTTTTTCTTTCAAATAGTCCGCCTCAAAGGTAAGTAGCTAAAGAGGGCAACACTAAGGTTAGCAATGGAAGATGGTGGATGACAGCTGTGACGTAAAAATTACCCGCAAGATAGCAGCACGATGCTCTTTTCATTAAAGATGACAGCTTGTCAAATAGAATTTTTCAAATTAACCGCCTCAAAGGTAAGTAGCTAAAGAGCGCAGCACTGTTCTCTCTGGATTAAAGATGGCTGCTTGTCAAAAAGAATTTTTCAAATTATCCGCCACCACAAAGAGGGCAGCACGGTGCTCTCTTGATTAAAGATGGTGGATGACAGCTAAAGAGCACATAGAATTTGTTTCCAACCAGAGTACGTGGAATTTGCCGCCACCACACTTCAACTAAAGAGTGCAACACGGTGCTCTGTAGATTAAAGATGGCGTATGACAGCTGACGAAATTACCCGCATGATAGCAGCACGGTGCTCTGTTGATTAAGGATGGCAGATGACACCTGTCAAAATAAGCACATGGCTTTTTTTCCAAACAAGAGCACGTGGAATTCGCCGCCACCACATTTCAAAGGTATCTAACTAAAGAGGGCAGCACTATGCTCTGTTGATTAAAGATGGCGGATGGTAGCTGTCATAAAAGCACGTGAGCTTGTTTCCAAACAAGAGCACGTGAAATTGTTCAAATTGCCGCCACCACATTTCAAAGGTATCTAGCTAAAGATAGCAGCACGGTGCTCTCTTGATTAAAGATGGCGGATGATAGCTAACAGAACTTTTCAAATTGCCCGCTACTACGTGCTTAAGGTAGTAGCCATAAAGAGGGCAACACGGTGTTCTGTTGATTAAAGATGTCGGATGACAGCTGTCAAAAAAGCACATGGCTTTGTTTCCAAACAAGAGCGCGTGGAATTTGCCCCCACCACATTTCAAAGGTATCTAGCTAAAGAGAGCAGCACTGTGCTCTGTTGATTAAAGATGGCGGATGACGGCTGTCAAAAAAAAGCGCGTGAGTTTGTTTCCAAACAAGAGCATGTAGAATTTTTCAAATTGCCGCCACCACATAGAGGGCAGCACGGTGCTCTCTTGATTAAAGATGGCTGCTGTCATATGGAATTGCCTGCCACCACATTTCAAAGGTATCTAGCTAAAGAGGGCAGCACGGTGCTTACAGATTGCTGCTGTCAAAAAAATCATTTTTCAAATTATCCGCCACCACATTTCAAAGGTAAGTAGCTAAAGAGGGCAGCACTGCGCTCTATAGATTAAAGATGGCGGATGACAGCTGTCAAAAAATTCACGTGGCTTTGTTTATCTCGCGCTAGTAAGGTTAAGTTGGTAGCAGTAAAGTTTAGGCCCGTTAAGATGTCAGCACTGCCGATGACAGGTGACGAATTTGCGGCTCCTGCGATAAAGAGGGCAGCACGGTGCTCTATAATTTAAAGATGGCGGATGACAGCTGTCAAAAAAGCACGTGGCTGTCAAAAAGCACGTGGCTTTGTTTATCTCGCGCTTGTGCGGTGAAGTTGGTACTACTGAGGTTTAGGCCCGTCAAGATGGCAGTACTGAGGTTGGCGATGCGTTGTTGTCTGTCAAAAAGCACGTGGCTGTCAAAAAACACGTGGATTTGTTTACCAATTCAAATCTCGCGCTAGTTAGGTTAAGTTGGTACCACTGAGGTTTAGGCCCGTCAAGATGGCAGCAGTGAGGTTAGCGATGCGTTGTTGTCGATGACAGCTGTCAAAAAGCACGTGGCTTTGTTTACCAATTCAAATTTCCCGCGGGAGGCGGAGGAGGCCTCTGGGAAGACCCCTCGGGAGGCGGAGGCGGAGGAGGCGTCTGAGAGGGCCCCCCGTGAGGCGGAGGTGGAGAGGGCCTCTGGGAGCCCTGAGGCGGAGGCGGCGCCGAACTGTCCAATTATACTACTTTCGTGGGCATTGAAAGTAAAAGAAGAGCTGTTGTTGAAACATGTGTGAGAATCAGTAATAGGGTATGAGGATACGCCAGGTTGTCAACTGCCGCAGACAGAAACAAGACGACAAGCGCGAAACAATGTGATCGCGTCAATGGTTATTTTCAAATAGGTAGGGGAAAATTGTGAAAGTGACATTGCAGATATTGAATCAGCGCAAAAGACATGGGAAAAACTGGACGAGTTGTGCAATGACGGACGCCTAGTGAATGATGCTATGACCTTGAAACAGTTAACCCATTTTGTGAAGCCCAAGAACGTGAGTGTTTAAGAATACTTCGCAAAAATAAATCAATTGTGGAGGAGAACGAGTAAAGCCGGATACGATTTCACAGATCAACAAATTGCAGGAATGATCATCGGAAATCTTACAGAGGAATCTGATTTGGCGAAACTGACCATCTCAAAGGTGAAGGTGAGATTACTCACTGAAGAAAGCAGAAGGAAACTTCAGCAAAATGGAGGAGAGGCTTACGACACTAGGAAATGTGAGGAGGATGAAGCTCAAGCCATGGTTGTTCAACAGAAGCGATATACCAAGAAAGAGACGTGGGATGAGGAAAACAGTATAGTAGCTACAATCGCGGTAAACAGGGACATGTATCTAAATATTGTCGCAGTACTCAAAAATGCTTCAATTCTGGAAATTCAGGACATTATTCTAAAGTATGTCCAACAATGAAGAGTGAGGAATTATCACAGGAAAGTAAATCAGTGAACGCGAGTGGAAAAGTATACATGTAGTTGATAAAGCAATGAGGATGTTTGTTTATGTAGAACTGAGAAAATTAGAGATTGGCTGTTCAATTTAGGTGTGTCCCATCATATGTGTCCAACAGAGGAGATGTTTACAGATATGTCAACAAATGTAACTGGGAATGTAGAAATAGGAGATAACAGTAAGCTGGATATTAGAGTAGGTAAGGTGAAAGTAAAAATGTCAACAGGATGGACAATTACATTTACAGACGTGTTGAATGTACCAAACTTGGGAGCAAATTTAATATCACTTGGTAAGTTAACCAGCAAAGGTCTCAAAGTAGGTTTTGCAGGAGAGAAAGCAGCGGTTGTATGGAGGAACGACGTATACGTAGTAGAGGTAGAGGGAAGAAGTGATACTGATAAAATGCAGACTAGCACAAGCAAAGAAGGCCTTTCTTATGAAAAGAAGTTTGTTTACTTCGAACATTGATATAGGAATTAGAATGATGTATTATTAAAACATTCGTCTGGAACGTGGTATTGTACGGAAGTGAAACATAGACGATAAGTAGCTCAGAAAGAAAGACAATAGATGGTTTTGAAATGTGCTGTTACAGAAGAATGCTGAAGGTGAGATGGATAGATCGAATCATGGATGGGGAGATACTGAATCGAACTGAAGAGAGGAGATCGATTTGGCTGAATTTCACTAGAAGAAGAGATAGATTGATAGGACACATCTTAAGACACCCAGGACTTGTTCAGTTGGTTGCTGAGGGAAATGAAGTTGGTAAGAACAGTAGGAATAGGTCACAGTATGAATATGTCAAACAGATTAGAGCAGATGTAGGATACAGCAGTTATGTAGAAATGAAAAGGTTACCACAGGATAGGGTGGCATAGAGAACCGCATCAAACCAGTCTAGGGACTGATGATTCAAACAACAACAACAATAATGTAAACAGATCTTAACACACTATAAAGAAGTGTAGCAGAAGAGCCTGCCCTGGAGATTGGTTTGAATTTCTAGAGGCCAGGACAGAGGCTCTAGAATGGTGAACAACTTTGGATATTAAAATATAAGGCACTTGCTTTCCTGTTTCTGCATGTATATGCCATACGATAAGTAAATAAACAAATAACATTGTTTCCTGTTGCAGGCTTTGTTGGGCGTGAAGTGGAGTTGACCGTCAATTGTGTTGTGATCGAAGACTGCAAGTTGACGTGCCCACAAGTGGTTAGCCCGAACACAGTAACATGTGGTCGTGAGTGTACACAAGGCCAGCAGACAGACCGTCCTCCTGTAAGCAAGCAGACGGAGAGTCCTCCTGTAAGCAAGAAGCCGGAGAGTACTCCTGTAAGCAAGCAGACGGAGAGTACTCCTGCAAGCAAGCAGACGGAGAGTACTACTGCAAGCAAGCAGACGGAGAGTACTCCTGTAAGCAAGCAGACGGAGAGTACTCCTGTAAGCGAGCAGACGGAGAGTACTCCTGTAAGCGAGCAGACGGAGAGTGCTACTGTAAGCAAGCAGACGGAGAGTACTCCTGTAAGCAAGCAGACGGAGAGTACTCCTGTAAGCGAGCAGACGGAGAGTACTCCTGTAAGCAAGCAGACGAAGAGTCCTCCTGTAAGCGAGCAGACGGAGAGTACTCCTGTAAGCGAGCAGACGAAGAGTACTCCTGTAAGCGAGCAGACGGAGAGTACTCCTGTAAGCAAGCAGACGAAGAGTCCTCTTGTAAGCGAGCAGACGGAGAGTACTCCTGTAAGCGAGCAGACGGAGAGTACTCCTGTAAGCGAGCAGACGGAGAGTACTCCTGTAAGCGAGCAGACGAAGAGTCCTCTTGTAAGCGAGCAGACGGAGAGTACTCCTGTAAGCGAGCAGACGGAGAGTACTCCTGTAAGCGAGCAGACGGAGAGTACTCCTGTAAGCAAGCAGACGGAGAGTCCTCCCGTAAGCGAGCAGACGGTTGATTCTCTTATTAGATAAAAACACATACCGGTACATCTAAAAGCAGAAGATGTTTTCAATGAAAATAATTATACAATGATGAGTAAAGATCCATTGGTGAGAGCACAGCTTAATTTAAAGGCTTTAGTTAATAAATCAACATTTCTTTTCAGTGAGTAGGACCTGATGTATCTTGTCAGCATGAACCCCAACATGCCAGTGGCAGAGCCTTGTTTCAGTTTATAAAAAATATATTCCGATACGTCCGTTCATTAATTGCTGTATTAGTCCGACATACAAGGTTTCCAGATACATCCACGACTTTCTGTAAAAGCATTATGTATTTAATAATAAACAACCCATAAAAAATCTATTAGTTTTTGCGACATTCTGCTAAGACTATTTTACATCCTAATCAAGTAATGTGCTCCCTTGATTTAGTTAATATGCACCCGAATATTCCGATTGATGAAACCATCATTAATATTTACGAAAATATCTGTAAAAATAGCGATTTCAGCAAAATATACGTTGACAAATTTATGAAGATTTTAAATTCGTATTGAATAACAACTAATTCTTTTTTAACGGAAGAATTTACCAACAAAATGAATTAGCTATGGGCGACCCAAATTCAGGCATCGTAGCTGACGTTTACACGGACACAATCAAGCGCACGGAAACAACGGCAAATATTACAGGTATAAGTTTATGGTTAAGATATGTGGACGACACGTTTGTAATTATAGATACAGATGTCACCAATAGTAATGAAATCTTGGAGAATTGAAAAAAACCTAACTTGAAATTGACTAAGGGAGACGAGACGAAGTGTTCACTAAGCTTTTTGGATATAACAGTGACACGTATAAATAATGCCAAAACTATAGAAAACCTACAAAATCCTTAGTAACCATAAACAGTTCTTCATTACACCCTGGTTCTCATAAACAAGCATCCTTCCATAGTAGCTCTCAAAATTCCTTTGTCGCCTAAAAATTTAAAAATTGAATTGAGCTACCTAAGAAATATTGCAGGACTCAACGGCTTTAAAGTTGAAATGGTCAACCGACTAATTGATAAAATTAAGAATAGGATGATCACAAATCTAGTGCCAGACAAAATTAAGAAACATAATTTTGCCACTTTCACTTATAATAACGCAACTGTCCAGGATTTTTCCAGTACATGAACCCAGTAATCCTGGTGAGGGTCCCATACACTGGAACCATATTATAGTTGGGATCTCACCAAAGATTTATATACCCTCTCCTTTACATTCTTACTGTAATCCCTAAATACCCTCATAACCACGTGCAGAGATCTGTACCCTTCATTTACAATCATATTTATGTGATTAACCAAATGCAGATATTTCCTTATATTAACACCTAGGTATTTACAATAATCCCCAAAGGGAACTTTTACCCATCAATGCAGTAATTAAAACTGAGAGGACTTTTCCTATTTGTGAAACTCACAAACTGACATTTAACCTCATTTATCATCCTACAATTGCCTACTGTCCATCTCACAACATTATCGAGGTCAATTTGCAGTTGCTCAGAAACTTGTAAGTTATTTAATACTCTCTACAGAATAACATCATCTGCAAAAAGCCGTATATAATATTCCACTTCTTTACACATATTATTGATATATATAAGAAAATATAAAACATACTGCCTTACGGAATTCCCCTCTTAATTATTACAGGGACAATTAAAGCTTCGCCTACTCTAATTCTCTGATATCTATTTTCTAGAAATATAGCAACCCATTCAGTCACTCATTTGTCTAGTCCAATTTCACTCATTTTTGCCAGTAGTCTCCCATGATCCACCCTATCAAATGCTTTACACAGGTCAGTCGCGATACAGTCAGTTTCACCTCCTGAATCGAAAATATCTGCTTGCCGGAATCTTACAAGTTGAGATTCAGTGGAATAACCATTCAGTTCTATGTCTATCCCCCTTTCCTTTATACACAGGGGCTACTATATCAACTCTCCATTCATTTGGTATGGATTCTTCTTGCAAACAATAACCATTTAAGTACTTCAGATATGGTACTATATCCCAACCAATTGTCTTAAGTATATCCCACGTAACCTCACCAATTACAGCTGCTTATCCAGTTATCAACTTCTGTATTTTACTGTGAAATTGTTGTCATAGATAAATTTTAATACTTCTTTAGTATTAGTCACCTTCTCTATCTGGACATTATCCTTGTAACCAACAATCTTTACACACTGCTGAGTGAATACTTCTGCCTTTTGAAGATCCTCGCATACACACTCCCCCTGTTCATTAATGATTCCTGGGATATTCTTGGGACTTGTTTCTGCCTTAAAGTACCTATGCAAACTTTTCCATTTTTCACTAAATTTGTATGGCCGCCCATTATGCTTGCCATCATGTTATCCTTAGCTGACTTCTTTGTTGGATTCAATTTCCTAGTAATTTCCTTCAATTTCTCCTTACTTGCACAGCCATTTCTAACTCTATTTCTCTCCAACCTGCATCTCCTTCTTAATCTCCTTACTTCTCTGTTATAATATAGTAGATCTTTACCATTCCTTACCACTTTTAAAGGTACATACCTATTTCCACATTCCTCAACAATTGCTTTAAACCCATTCCAGAGTCTGTTCACATTTTTATTTACTGCTTTCCACTTATCATAGTTACTTATTAAAAATTCCCTCATGCCTTATCTAGCAGACATATGGTACTGCCTAATAGTCTTAATTGTAATATCTTCCTTTCCTTCACATTTATCTTTTACTACCACAGAAACAGATTCGTGATCACTAATACCTATTACTTCGGTTTCTCTATAGAGCTCATCTTGTTTTACCAGCACTACATCCAGAATATTCTTCCCTCTAGTTGCTTCCATCACTTTCTGAATCAGGTGCCCATCCCATATTCACTTATTTGCCATTTGTTGGTCATGCTTCCTGTCGTTCGCATTACCTTCCCAATTGACATTTGGTAAATTGAGATCAACCGCTACAATCACGTTCCTCTCCTTACCGTTTCCCACATAGCTGATTATCTTATCAAATAATTCTGAATCAGGGTCAGCGCTAACCTTTCCCGGTATGTACACTCCAAAGATATCAAATTGCCTATTATATTTAGAGATGAGCCTTACCCATAGAATTTCATTTTTGTCATCTTTAACTTTTTCGTAGCTTACAAATTCTTCTTATACTCCCCTCCTACCATTCCTATCCTATTTCTACGATACACCCTCCAGTTCCGTGAGAAAATTTCTGCATCCATTATATCATTTCTCAGCCATGATTCAACTCCTATTACAATATCTGGTAAGTATATATCTGTTAACTTACTTAATTCTCTTCCTTTCTTTACATTACTTCTACAGTTGAGCACTAATATTTTTATGTCAATCCTACATGATTTCCAGTCCCCTGCTCCCTTATCACCGCTCCCTAGCGCACCCTGTTTCCCTGAATGTACCTCCCTATAACCCTTCTAAACAAATGTCCTAACTTATATGTAACACTGCAGTTTAAGTGAAGGCCATCTGAGCGCGGATCCCTATCTCTAACACACCCGTTAGGATCTTGAAATCTCACTCCCAGTTTCCCACATACCCACTCCATAGTCTCATTTAAATCCCCAATCGCCGTCCAGTCAGTATCCCTCCTATACAGTATTCTACAGACAACAATCTCCGTTTCCTTAAACTTCACCCGTACTGCATTTACCAGGTCCCACACATCCGCAACTATGTTGGTACTTATACCTGCTTTTCTTAAATTGTTAGAACCAACGGGAAACACTACCACCTTCTCCTTTCCCTCCTCCTTCTCTTCTACTTTCCTCAACATCTGCCTTAACCGAATTCCTGGATAACACTTTTACCCTGGTGCCCTTTCCTCCGCACACTTTTCCGACAAGTCTAACGATGGAATCCCCCATGACCGGAGCCTCAACCGTACCCACCTCACTTGATCCCCTACCCTTCTGGTCAGCCCTATCTTTCTTGACAGCTGCAGAACCTACTTCCTCCTCCCTTTTCTCCATCCCATGACCCTGTTCCACCTGTCTTTTCCTATCCACTACTCCACATTTCTCTTTCCTACCTTTTCCCTTTCTCCTACTTCCACACTTCTCAGCAACAGTTCCCTGTTCGTCATCTTCCGTCGGTTGTTCTACCTGCAGTGTCTCGTACCGATTTCTCACAGACACCTGTCCTGAATTCTGTTCCTGAATGCAGTCCTTAGCCTGCAATCTTCTCCCCATTAAAACATTAGGCCACGTGTCTTCTACGATTCCCCCTTTCCTTCCCATCCGTCTTTTACACCTAATGTATTCTGTACATTGTTTGAGGGAGACCTACTTTCATTTCTGTCACCTGAGATAATCCTCTTTATCTCCCTCAAGCTCTCCAACGCCTCCCTCATACTCCTTATTGCCTGGCCACACCTTCAGTTCCTACACTAGCACTCCTTAGCCATTCTTTACTGCATAATGAAAAGAAAAGTAATTATAAGATAACTCATTCTGTGCAAAATAAAAATGAAATGAATATTGTCTAGGATAGTTCACAAAGATCACACGACAATAAGGTAATATAGGCTACTACTTCACTACAATACTACATAATTGTACGATTTTTTATTCCAACACCCTAACAGGATTCAAATTGCTGTTAACTACCGGAAACAGAGAATAATACACAAGAATGACACAATTCTCTACTTCATACTGGGCGCTTATGGAATGGAAAACATAAATGAAGAGGGAGAATATACGCTAGATCTATGCATGAGAAACAACCTGATAGTGAGTAACACTTGGTTCAAGAAAAGGGACTCCCATAACATTACAAGATATGGCTGGGATGATAAAATAGATACAGTAATAGATTATATTCTGATAGATCCAAATGTATGGAAAATATCAATGATTTTAAGGTCATTCCAAATGAAGATCTTGGTGGAAGCCATAGACTGTTAGTTGCAGTTATTGCAGAGGGAAGACCTCCCAACGTCTGTAACAAGAGAATCCCAAAATTAAAAAATTGGCGACTAACCGAGCCAAGTGTAAAGGAAGAATTCATGGAAGATGTCCACAAGTTGTTGCTGAGAGAAGAACTGAAACTGGTATGTGAAGAATGGGATACTCTAAAGAAGGTTGTGGTTGCTACAGCAGAAAATGTATATGGACGACAGAGTCAAATAAGAAAACCGAAAGAAACTGCCTGTTGGAATGATGATATTAAAAATGCTATCAATGACAGAAACCGTGCAAGAAGATCCTTATATCACAATTTATTAAAATTCGTATCCACCTTATTCAATACCAAAAATGTTGTTAAGATGAAATTACAACATGTATATTTATTTTATCAGGACTAGTTTCGACGCTTTATATTGCGTCATCATCAGCTGATATACACTGGAAACATTGGCAAACATATATAAGTTTATCTACGTCACACACATTATAAAAACTATGATATTTAAAAACCATATTATAATTATACTATTTCCGAGTCCATATTGTCAAAGACTTGCAATTATTAAACTTTGGATTACTAAAACCTGATGCAATTTGGTTTAAATAATCATTAAAATTAAACAAAACTAATAATAAAATCACGATCTTCACGATCTTCTTAAAAACATTCACTTTGTTTGACGTTTTCTAAAAAATGTTTTTGTAGAAACATTAAAACCATTCAATAAAGTCCTCAGGCTATTGCCATGTAGTGAACCTAATGTCGCAGAATAAGGTTAAACAATCTTCTTAAATGACATTGACACTGTTTGACACTTCAAAATCTTTTAAAACCATATTAAAGTTATTCTGTGAAATCTTCAAAATGTTGACATGTGGCGATCGTGAAAAGAGGCGGACTCAGAAGCCGGTGCTTTATGAAGTTACCAATTATTTCAGTCTCAGTTCAATGCGGACCTGAAATAGTATGAATATATTAACCTTCACTTTAACTGAAAAAGTGTAAACTTTACGTCTTATAACATGTGACTCACCTCGTGAGATCGCTGTCCTTGCAAAGCACCGTGTAGCTAAGTGAACCTTGTTGTGTCAGCAATCCAGTGTCCAAGGTTGGTTTAGATCAGTATTTTAATCCAAATTTTAATTTAAATGAAATTTCCGAAAAACCAAATATTCTTTTTGATTTTCTTATTGAGTTTTTAAAAATATACATATACCGGACAATAAGACGGTTTTTCATATTATGCGCAGTAGCTTTACATACTGTCTTCCACGATCACGCCCTCCGGAGCTCCAACAGGTTGCCGCCCCTCAGTTTCTCCTCCCTCCTTCCACTAGTTCCCCTCTTTGACCCAAAACCAACCTTGGAAACTGGATTGCTGACACAACAAGGTTCACTTAGCTACACGATGCTTTGCAAGGACAGCGATCTCACGCGGTGAGTCACATGTTATAAGACGTAAAGTTTACACTTTTTCAGTTAAAGTGAAGGTTAATATATTCATATTATTTCAGGTCCGCATTGAACTGAGAATGAAATAATTGGTAACTTCATAAAGCACCGGCTACTGAGTCCGCCTCTTTTCACGATCGCCACATGTCAACATTTTGAAGATTTCACAGAATAACTTTAATATGATTTTAAAAGATTTTGAAGTGTCAAACAGTGTCAATGTCATTTAAGAAGATTGTTTAACCTTATTCTGCGACATTATGTTCACTACGTGGCAATAGCCTGAGGACTTTATTGAATGGTTTTAATGTTTCTACAAAAACATTTTTTAGAAAACGTCAAACAGAGTGAATGTTTTTAAGAAGATCGTGAAGATCGTGATTTTATTATTAGTTTTGTTTAATTTTAATGATTATTTAAACCAAATTGCATCAGATTTTAGTAATCCAAAGTTTAATAATTGCAAGTCTTTGACAATATGGACTCGGAAATAGTATAATTATAATATGGTTTTTAAATATCATAGTTTTTATAATGTGTGTGACGTAGATAAACTTATATATGTTTGCCAATGTTTCCAGTGTATATCAGCTGATGATGACGCAATATAAAGCGTCGAAACTAGTCCTGATAAAATAAATATACATGTTGTAATTTCATCTTAACAACATTTTTGGTATTGAATAAGATGGATACGAATTTTAATAAATTGTAATCTTGGTTCAATACGGACGAATAATGAAATTTATATACTTATCCTTATATCAAGCAAGAACGAAAAAATTGCAGGTCAAACATTTGGTTGTAGCTGGAAAGCAGGAATGCAAGGAAGATCTGGCTACCAAAATAATGCAGGATGGAAATAAAAACTGTTATACAGTATTGTTAAGAATAGAAGAATTTAAAATGAATCTATCCAATTTGTAGAACTTCCTAATGGTTAGGTGGCTAGGGATAAGACCAAAATATTGAAACTTTGCTGAACTGTTATGAAAATGTCACTCCATTATATGGCGAATCTTGTGATTTTCACAGCACAAATACCACTAATCTGACATGGTTGGAAGTAGAGACAGCAATATCTAAGCTGAAAACACATCAACTGGATCAGATGAATTAAGCACTGGGAGAGGTAGGACAACAGTGAATGTACAGGGTACTAAATAGAATCTGGAAATAGAATGTAATAGCCAATGATTGGAAGCAAGGAGTCATCATCATATTGTTGAAAAAAGGTGATAGAAAGAAATGTACCAACTACAGAGGTATAACTCTGCTGTCACATGGCCTCAAAATCTACGAATCCATCCTTGATAGCAGGGTTAGAAAATATGTTGAACCTACACTTGAGGAGGAACAACATGGATTTAGACTTCATGGATCAACTATAGACCTTACTTTTGCCACTAGAAAGCATATGACCATGTACCACGCAGGCATATATGGGGATGTTTGAGACATAAGAAAGTGCCCGATGACATCATAGCATGAGTACAACAATTATATGATGAAACCAAGTGTGTCCAGGTCCAGGATGGAAGGTCCGGTTAGTTTGAAACGAAGATTGAAGTCCAGCAAGGAAGTTGTCTTTCACCACTTCTATTTATAATTAGTAAGTAAGTAATTAAGTAATTAAGTGAGTAATTCGTCTTTATTCGTGGCGAAGTTAGGGCTCAAGTTTTAAAAGCAGTTAAGAGAAAGGATCCAACAACTAATGCCCTGGATTTTGCTGATGATGTAATGGTATGGGGTGAGACAGAAGCGGAAGTACAAGCTAGACTAGATCTCTGGCATGAAGCTTTTACAACCTTAGGTCTCAAAATCAGCAAAAGGAAGACAGTTGGCTTGGTGATGAGTGGAAACTCTCCTACTGTTCATCTAAGAATTGGAGATGGGAAGATGGATGTTGTAGACAACTTCCAGTATTTATGTAGTGTTCTGTCATCGGACAATACCATACATCAAGAGATTAGTAACAGAATACAGAAAGCTTCCAAATTCTATCACGCTGTACATCAAATCTTTTTGGGTGATACTTTTCCGTTAATTTCCAAGATCAGCTTGTACAAAATATATCTAGTACCTACACTGACGTATGGCCTGGAAGCAGCAACACTTAATGGACCAACAAAGAATCGTCTTCAGGCAACAGAAATGAAGTTCCTCCATTCTTGTCTACAAAAAACGAAAATGGATAAAATAAGGAATGCAGATACCTGACAACAGCTTGGATTGGAAAGAAGCTTGCTGGAGACTCTAGAAGCGAAGAGATTGAAATGGTATGTTCACATGAAAATAATGAACCCTCACAGGACTCCTCGAACATACTTTGACCACAATGTTCCTGGGAAGAGACCAAGAGGAAGACCTAGTGTTGTTTGGGAAAAGTAGATAATGGAGGACCTTGAAATTAGAGATGTGAACTGGTATGAAATGTCGTATGGCTTTTAGTGTCAGGGTATCCCAGGTCGGGTTCGGCTCGCAAAGTGCAGGTCTTTCTATTTGACGCCTGTAGGCGACCTGCGCGTCATGATGAGGATGAAATGATGATGAAGACAACACATAAACCCAGCACCCGGGCCATTGGAATTAACCAATTAAGGTTAAAATCCCGACCCGGCCGGGAATCGAACCCGGGACCCTCTGAACCGAAGGCCAGTACGCTGACCGTTCAGCCAACGAGTCGGACGTGAACTGGTGTCGCATATTTGAGCAGCATCTATGGATGGATAGAAGAAACTGGAGGAGGCTCGTACACAACCGCACCCGGCTTGCTGGAGCGAAGAAATGATGATGATGATGATGATGATGATGATGATGATGATGATGATGAGTTAAGTGTACCCTAATTACTACAACAGAATTCTAGTAAGAGATTTACTACAGATACCACAGATACTATACTACACAAACATTTCACAGTAATAGAATAAATACACTAACTTCTAATAAGATGCTATTTTTGATTATTTATCGTGTGATGAATATATGTACATATATGTAGTTTCAGGATAAATGTGCGTAGTCACAAGTCTGTACAATACTACAACTCTAGGTCTAGTATCTTGACCCAATCAACTGCTTCATCCGATGTGCAGTGAATGTCCATTAGCATTCCTTTGAAAGCTCGAATTGGTCAGTCAGCAACAATATGGTGGATTGACTGAGAAGAGGCACCAAAATCACAATCTGCAGAGCTAGTCCAATCCCATATGCACAATAGATAACCACATCTGTCATGTCCAGTTCTTATCCGATTGATGATTCTCCACTGTCGCCTTGGAAGATCAAATCCTTGTATGCATTTAGAAGGATTCTCAACTAGATGTTTGTTGACTACTGAAGACTGATCCCACTGTTAACATGAAAAGAGGTTCATTCAAGACCTGTTGCTGTACGCCAGGGTGGTTTCTTTGATTTCAGTCGTTGATGTTCAGTGTTTGTAATATCTTGATGGATGGGTAGTTGGGGGTTCTGCTGAATGTTTTTCCAAACCTTTAGGAGAGCTTCTGATTGTCTTGGGGATGGAGGTAGAATATTGCTGAGAACAGGAAGCCATAGCGTGTTAGTGCTCCGAATGCATCCCGTGATGATACGCATTGCCCGATTGAGTTGTACATCGATCTTCTTAGTGTGAACACTATTGAGCCAAGAGGGACAGCAGTATTCAGCAACAGAATATGACAAGGCTAATGCTGTTGATCTTAGAACATAGTATTGGCTCCCCATGATGTACCAGCACGTTTCTGAGGAATATTATTTCTAGTTTTAACTTTAGCAGCTACATTTGAGAGATGTTGCTTGAAAGTCAAAGTTCTATCAAGTGTTATTCCCAAGTATTTTGGTGTACTGCAGAACGGCAACACTTGACCTCGGAATCTTATTGATGGTTTGTAATTAGACTGTCTGTTGTGTAAGTGGAATATAGATATAACTTTCTTGAGGATTTAGGTGAAGGCACCATTTCTTGAAGTGTACATCCAAGCCTTCCAGATCAGTGGCTAAAGTATTTTCAGCGTCATAAAAGTTGGAGCATGAGGCACCAAACAAATGTCATCAGCATAAATGAATTTCCTTAATGATGCGTCTGGGAAGTCGTATATGTACAGACTGAAAAGAAAGGGGGCCAGGACTGATCCTTGAGGTAAACCATCGTTTAATTTAAACACTCTACTTCTGTCATTGTCAACGTAGATCTGGAAGTACCTATTACTGAGCATATTGCTAAGTCCCGAGTGTAAACAAACTGATAGTGAGGTAGAACAACAAGAAAGAGAGGCTTACGAATCTATGCTTAAGATTTTAGGAGTGCTACAAGAAGACGTATGTGCTCTGAAACTTGAAAATGAAAGCTTAAAGGACAGAATAAAAACACTGGAAGATAAAAAAGACAGTGGAGAAGAAAGATCGCCGTGGACAGAAGTGACGCGTAGCCATTTTAGGCCTAATGTTAAACATATGGGAGAATTTGCGTACAACCTAAAACCGGGAAAAACTCTTTGCAGTGCCAAAATAGATATCAGTCACTGCAACAAGTTGCAGAAGAAGACACATCAAGTTTTCCGTATAATATTAAATCCAGTGGAGGTAACCTACAGAAGAAGAAAACCAACCGGAAGTCAAGATCGCCAAAAATTCATCTCTACGCAGACAGTCAAGGGCGGGGTATGGCTGAAGGCATCAAGGAAGAGCTGCATAATCCAGAAACTGAGGTCTTAGGACTAATAAAACCAGGTGCCAAAACTGAAGACGTCCTTTCAAGTTGTGATCCTGTGTTAGAGAAGGACAACTACGTGATGATTGTGAGTGGTACAAATGACATTGCTGCAAATGAAGGTGAGGAACTAATTACGACCCTCAGAGGTAAGATTTCGAAACTACCTGGCTCAAAAGTAATTGCAGTTAATGTGTCACCCAGGTATGACCTTGTAGAAGGCTCGTGTGTGAACAAAGCTGTACATGATGTAAATATAAAAATCAAGAGATTAAGTAAGAGTTTTAGAAATGTATATGTAGTAGATACTTTAGGTCTTGGCAGGCAAATGTTCACTAGGCATGGATTACATCTGAATGGTAATGGAAAAGCAAATCTCTGTAGACAAATTGCTACAATTATCAACAGAGATTTGCAAACTAATATGCACTTAAGAAAACCCATACCACTAAATTGGCATATACAGGGAAACTTGCCAGAAAACCCAGATCCTTAAATCAAGATCTATGTACAAAGATCTGGGTTCCAGGGACGTTCTCAACTCATGAGTCAAATGTTACCCAATTACAACAGTCAATTTTAGGGAGGAAGGGGGTCTGAGATTGCTCTTGGTAAACTGTCAGAGTGTAGTAAATAAACGAATAAAATTCAGTACATTGATGGAATCTTATGAGACTGATGTGGTGATAGGAGTAGAATCATGGTTGAGAGAAGGGTATACAGTCTATTGTAGAGACCGAGGGGATAAAAAGGGTGGTGGGTGTTTATTCTGGTGAAGGAAACTTATTATTCACATGAATGGTTTACCAATGAAAGGGATGAAATATTAGGGATAAAATTAGTTTGTGATAATATGAAGGAGGTGGGAATTATAGGAACATATAGGCCTGGAAGAGAGGAAAGAGACATTGAAATATTTGAGAAAATAATAGATTATACTCATAAAAACAATAATAATGATATGGTAATAATTGGGGGAGATCTAAACTTGCCTGAAGTTGAATGGAATGGAGCTGCAAGTGAAGCCCATGAGCAGAAACTGGCAAATAAGTTAATTTGGGAGGAAGGATTTACACAAATAATACAAGAACCGACTCGTCTCAACAACTTGCTAGATGTATTCTTGGTTAAACCATGGGAAATTGTTGATAAAATCCAGGTAATTGAAGGAATATGTGACCATATGTAGTAATAATAGGCTGTAATAATGGATGTAGGACTTGTACCAAAAATGCTTAATAAGAGGGTCACACAAGACAAGAAATTATACAGAAACACTAAAGTTGATGAATTTGGGACTTACCTTAAATCACAATTCAGTTGTTGGATAAGTGAAGGGAGTAATGTGGATACACTTTGGGCTAAATTTAAATAAATCATTTGGGAAGGAGAGAAAAGGTTTGTACCTGTTAAGAAGGGTAAAATGACCTCAGACCCTGTTTATTATACAAGGGAAATAAGGAAATTAAAAAGAAAATGTAGAATAGTAAACAGGAAAATCAAAGAGGGTAGGGAGAATAGAGAAACTAGAAAACAGCTAATGAGGGAAATGAATAGAGTGAAAAAGGAGGCAAAAGAGAAATATATGAATGGCATACTTCAAGAGGGTAATGACCACAAAGGGAAATGGAAAAAGATGCATTCATATATTAGGAATCAAAAAGTAAAAAGAATCCAAATTCCTACAATGGTGGGAGAAGGGGGTGAACACTATTCAACAGATAATGAGGAAGCAAATCTATTTAGTACGGAATTCAGAGATTCAGTAGAAGATTGTCAGGAGTTGGAAACAGTAACAGCAGATAGAGAGGGAGAGACACATAGGGAAACAAGAAGCTTCTCATTCACAAATGAAGATATTTTCAGAGAAATCCAACTGCTTCAGCAAGGAAAAGCAGCAGGAAGTGATCAAATTACTGGGAAGGTATTAAAGACAGTGGGGTGGTACATAGTGCCTTATTTAAAATTTCTCTTTGACTATGTCATAAAAAATAATAATGTAATACCAAAAGAATGGAAGGAATCTATAATAATACCAATTTATAAAGGGAAGGGTGATAAAAGGAAACCAGAGAACTACAGACCAATCAGCCTGACCAGTATAGTTTGTAAAATACTGGAGAGTTTAATAGCAAAGTACATCAGAAGGATATATGATGATAAAAATTGGTTCATGAGGAGCCAGTATGGATTTAGAAAGAACGTTTCTTGTGAGGCACAACTGGTGGGATTTCAGCAGGACATATCAGATCAGTTGGATTCAGGAAGCCAGTTAGATTGCATAGCCATAGATCTTTCCAAAGCCTTTGATAGAGTGGAACATGGAATATTATTAAAGAAATTGGAGGGAATAGGATTGGACGTAAAGGTTATACGTTGGATAAGAACATTTCTAAATTCAAGGGTTCAGAAAGTCGAAGTAGGAAATAATATATCACAGGAAGAGAAAGTTTGGAAGGGAATCGCACAGGGTAGTATAATCGGTCCGTTATTTTTCTTAATATCCATAAATGATTTAGTGAACAATATAACATCAAAAATAAGATTGTATGGAGATGATATAATTGTTTATAGGGAAATAAATAACATTGAGGATTGTTCAGAATTACAAAGGGACCTTGAAAGTATCCAACAATGGGTTGAAGAAAATAATATGAAGGTTAATGGAGGCAAATCAATTGTTACAACATTTACAAACAGGAGCTTTAAAACTGAATTTGAATATACTTTGGATGAGGTAGTTATTCCGAAAGATGGCAAGTGCAAATACTTAGGTGTGAGATTTGAAAGCAATTTGCACTGGAAGGGTCATGTTGATGACATTGTTGGGAAAGCATACAGATCGTTACATGTCATAATGAGGCTAGATAAAGGATGCAATAAAGAATTAAAAGAAAAAAGTTACTTAAGTATGGTTCGTCCATTATTGGAATATGCAAACAGTGTTTGGGATCCTCACCAAGAATACCTAATAAAAGAAATAGATAGTGTGCAGAGGAAAGCAGCAAGATTTGTAACAGGGGATTTCAGGAGAAACAGTAGTGTATCAGAAATGTTAGAGGAACTTGGGTGGGAAACTTTAAGTAAGAGAAGGGAGACAACTAGACTTATAGGGTTATATAGAGCCTATACAGGAGAAGCAGCATGGGGAGAAATCCGTGAGAGGCTTCAGTTGGAAAATAATTATATTGGCAGAACTGACCACAAGTATAAAATTAGAAGGAATTTTAGCAGAAGCGATTGGGGTAAATTTTCATTCAATGGGAAGGGCATGAAGGAGTGGAACAGTTTACCAGGGGTAGTGTTTGATCCTTTTCCAAAATCTGTACAGATATTCAAGAAGACAATAAACTGCAACAGGGAAAATAAATGAAATGTTAGAGGGCATTCGACCAGTGCAGGCTATTGAAAATAAAAAATGTGTGTTAAAAAAATAATTCCATCTCATGGTCCATGGAGTTTGGACAGCCAAAGTAGGGAACTCCCTGTAGGGGTGAAGTACAGTGGGGACTTCGAGGGCCCTGGGACCGCTACGGTAGCTATGAAGGCCCTTCAGGAACTCTGAAAAGTGGTGGCAAAAGGGGCTCTGGTTAAGACGCAGCAGGTCGTTATCTATTTATGTTCCAAAATGGGTAAAAAAAGAAGTAAATAAATGCAATGTAAATTTTAATCTTATACCAGTTGCATAGTATTATTTGAAGTAATTCCACATACTGTATATGAGCTGACTATATTTGTAAGTATAGGAGATATTATAAGTAGAATTTTGTAAACAATATACATTTATTAAGGATGATCTGTTTGCTTAATAGAAAAAAATTGTTAGCATAAATTGTATATTATTGTATTCTAGAAATGTTTTTCTTCTCTTGTTAATTTAAAATTTAGTGCTTGACAATAATGTATTTTAGTGTACCATTTGCCACCGAGGTAGACACCTCATTTGCAAATAAAGAGATTTTCATTTGATTTGAAATAAGGGCGTAAGTTTATGACAGGGATAACAGTAAAAAATTTAGAAGGAGTCTTTCTCGCCAGACAGTATCATAGGCAGCTGATGGATCCAAAGAGGCAGCCACGCTTACTGTTTTCTTCTCACATCCATTTTCGCTATACGTGGTGAGAGACAGTACTTGATCATTACAACTTCTTCCGGGTCTAAATCCGGCTTGTTCTATTGGAATGTAGCTGTTAATTGTTTCATAAATTCTATTGTAGATCAGTCGCTCAAGGACTTTATATGTGACAATTAGGAGTGCTATTGGACGGTAGCTTTCCACTTTAGATGTATCCTTATTGGGTTTCAGAATGGCTATTATCGTTGTTTTCTTCATCAAAGGAGGGAAGTTTCCAGTTTGCGGAATATTAGTCAAGAAGTTGGTTAACCGTTCTGTTGTGGCTGGTCTGCAATGAGCCAAAATTCCAGGATAGGTTCCATCAAATCATGCAGCTTTTCCAAATTTTATACTTTTTATTGCGGCTTTAGTTTCCCCTTCTTTGAATGGAGTAGAGAATTCTGAAGACTGCGGTGCTGTTCTTTTCTTGATGTTCAACTTTAATTTGATATCTTTTTTGGTTCGCTTGTCTTTTGTGTTTTCGGAAACTGATATTAGTTGATTATAAAAATCATTCAGATTGATGGCTGTTTTTGATCTTTTAGTCGCAGGGTTTGAAGAGTCCACTTTCCTAATTATCAGGCCTTTCTGCTAGAATGAGTGCAATCTAGGGATTCCACTGTTTCATGCCATATCCTTCTTCGATTCTCATCCAAGGACTGGATGAGACCAGCTGCATTGTCGGAATTAGGATGGTTTCCATATTCTCTTAGTTATTCCTCACTCTCTGAACTCCAGCCAGGGATATACTCCTTACGATGTCCTCTAGGGAAGCATATTAGACATGTTTGTGAAATTAATAACTGGTTCAATAGAAAGCAATTCGGTTTTAGGAAATGTTATTCCACTGAAGCTCAACTTGTAGGATTCCAGCAAGATATAGCAGACATCTTGGATTCTGGAGGTCAAATGGACTGTATAACGATTGACATGTCTAAAGCATTTGATAGGGTGGATCATGGGAGACTACTGGCAAAAATGAGTGCAATTGGACTAGACAAAAGAGTGACTGAATGGGTTGTTATATTTCTAGAAAATAGATCTCAGAGAATTAGAGTAGGTGAAGCTTTATCTGACCCTGTAATAATTAAGAGGGGAATTCCTCAGGGCAGTATTATCGGACCCTTATGTTTTCTTATATATATAAATGATATGAGTAAAGGAGTAGATTCGAAGGTAAAGTTTTGTGGATGATGTTATTCTCTATAGAGTGATAAATAAGTTACAAGATTGTGAGCAACTGCAACGTGACCTCGAAAATGTTGTGAGATGGACAGCACGCAATGGTATGTTGATAAACGGGGTTAAAAGTCAGGTTGTGAGTTTCACAAATAGGAAAAGTCCTCTCAGTTTTAATTACTGCGTTGATGGGGTGTAAGTTCCTTTTGGGGATCATTGTAAGTATCTAGGTGTTAATATAAGGAAAGATCTTCATTGGGGTAATCACATAAATGGGATTGTAAATAAAGGGTACCGATCTCTGCACATGGTTATGAGGGTGTTTAGGGGTTGTAGTAAGGATGTAAAGGAGAGTGCATATAAGTCTCTGGTAAGACCCCAGCTAGAGTATGGTTCCAGTGTATGGGACCCTCACCAGGATTACCTGATTCAAGAACTGGAATAAATCCAAAGAAAAGCAGCTCGATTTGTTCTGGGTGATTTCCGACGAAAGAGTAGCGTTAAAAAATGTTGCAAAGTTTGGGTTGGGACGAATTGAGAGAAAGAAGAAGAGCTGCTCGACTAAGTGGCATGTTCCGAGCTGTCAGCGGAGAGATGGCGTGAATGACATTAGTAGACGTATAAGTTTGAATGGCGTTTAAGTAGGAAAGATCACAATATGAAGATAAAGTTAGAATTCAAGAGGACAAATTGGGGCAAATATTAATTTATAGGAAGGGGAGTTAGGGATTGGAACAACTTACCAAGCGAGATATTCAATAAATTTCCAATTTCTTTGAAATCATTTAGGAAAAGGCTAGGAAAGCAACATATAGGGAATCTGCCACCTGGGCAACTGCCCTAAATACAGATCAGTATTGATTGATTGATTGATTGATTGATTGATTGATTGATTGATTGATGGATGGATGGATGGATGGATGGATGGATGGATGGATGGATGGATGGATGGATGGATGGATGGATGGATGGATGGATTGATTGATTGATTGATTGATTGATTGATTGATTGATTGATTGATTGATTGATTGATTGATTGATTGATTGATTGATTGATTGATCATCTGGCTGCACCTTTTATAACCCTTACAAATCTGCTGTAGTTGTATTTTGGTTTGATCCATCTTATATTGGAGTCTGTTTGCTTTGCAAATTGGGTGCAGTTGACTTTCTTGAAGTTCCACCTCGGTTTACGATGTGATCGAACAACAGGTATAGAAATCCCAACCTCCAAGAGAACAGGCCTGTGTTGACTATGTGGCAAATCGCTGAGCACTGAACGTCGAACTTGATTGTGTGAATTATGGAGCCGATTTGTGAAACAAAGATCCGAGGTGTAGCCTCGAGACCAGCGAGCTGATTGAAAGGTAGGCAGGTCCTTAGCATCAAACATCAGATTCAAATTTTCAGTTTCCACCCAGTCCACAAGAACTTCACCATTACAGTTATCCTTGTTATATCCCCAAAGATGATGGTGACTGTTGAAATTATCGCGATATAGTAGGATACTGCAAAGAAGGTATAGGAGTATTAAGCCAAGTAATATCTGGTGGCTTGTACACATTAACTATTGTCAAGTTTTCAATGTTAACTGTAGTAGTAAAATGTCATTTTTAGAGTTTACTGATAATAATTGGTAATTTGTCTTATAATTCCTAACATAAGTTGCAAGGCCGTAATTTTGATGATAGTTAGACGCTATCAATTTAAAGCCTCGAATTTTCCCCCTACTCAGTAAGTGTAGTTCGCCTGCTGTGTGTGTTTCTTGAAGCGCGATGATATCAACTGCATATTTCAGTGCAATCCTGGAAAGATACATTTCGCTCGACTAAACCCTTCGAAATTCAATTGACAAATGCGCAGCGATGATCCAATTCTTCGAACTTGAAGGTCCTGAAAAGGACCACACATCTCCTTCTTGTACACTCTTTGACTGAGAGATCGTTTCCGACAGTTCGGTCTCATCTTATCGCTGTTGCTTTCTTAGCACCACCCGGGGGACACGCGTAGGGCAGTGTAGTGGTGAAACCTACGGACGTGAGGCAAACTAGCCCCCATAAGAACATAATACACTACGGACTATGTTCAAATACTACAATACACTACAATAATTTTACACGTATTCTAATTACAACTGGTTATTACCAAGCACAAACAGAAAAGAAAATTATCTTTAAAGTTCGAAATTCGCAAAAATAACAAAATATAAGAAAATATAAGAATAGACACTCAGCCTCAAGAAGACGTCACCCTGAAGAATATTCTAGATCAAATCCATTCTTCCTCAGCACCATGCAGCGGATGCCAAGGACTATTCATCGCCCCCATCCCCACCAAACACGGCCTCCAATACTGAATTCCCACCTCTCTAACAAGTCATCAGACCAGTCACCTCCATCCACACTATCCAACCCCGCCCACAACGTACGCACAGTTTCCTACTTGTCAATCCCTTAACTGAGTTTCGTTCCTCTCAACATATCTTCAAAACACTTTATCAATTCCATATGCAACGAGAAGACTTCGCCGATATTCGCCCTACATCTAATGGATTCATCGTAAAGGTTAATGGTGAGGAAGCCGCACACAAATTGACTCACACCATTGGAGCGAACTATTGGGATCTTCAACTCCTTTTATGCGTCTATCCCAACCTGCCAACAAAACACCCCCACCACCCTTTCGGTACAGCCTGTTCAGCTGTGTGATCAGTGGGGGCGACCCGGACATGCCTAATGATGACATTCATTAAGAACTTATTGCTGAAAACATCCATGTGAAGAAAGTATTTCGCATTCGCAATTTGTCCGGCCCGACCTTCATTGTCAGAGTACTGCTGCCTACCATCGCCGACGTTAATCGTCTGTTACTGACCGGAGTGTCGCTATTTAAACAACATTAAAGAGTAGAACCTTCGAACGCCCCTCCACCACAACCCATCCGCTGCGAGCGGTGTCTGTGTTATAACGAGCACAGTACCGCTCAATGCAGGGCGCAACAGCCAGTCTGTGAGCACTGTTCACCATCCCACCCTACTAACAAGTGCCCAAACACTCAGTTCCCACTCCTCTGCAAAACCTGTGATCAGGCCAACCCCACATATTCTCCTCCTCCCGAAAACATCCCCGATCTTGTAGCCCCATTCAAAACCATCGAACCTCCCTCCACTCTCACAAATACCACCTTTGCCTCACCCTCCATAGAGGACATCGTCAGGTTCTTCACCCTATAACCCCTAAATATATTCCCGTATCACCGTCAACTTGTCCTCACATGCTTCCAAGCAGCAGCAAACCAAGCCTTAAACCTCCACTTTCAGACAACTCACTCCGGTCTCAACACCCATTTTTAATTTCACCGCCTAGAAACCCTTCTTTTATTATGGCTAGTAGACTCAACAGAACCAGATCCTCCCCTCCCATCTCTATCATATTCCTCAACGTACAATCCTTTTCCAAAAAGCGCCTTCACCTTCTAACCCTCCTCCAGCAATATCCTGCCCATTCCCTTCTTTAAACGAGACCATGCTCCGTCTCACCAATTCGCCCACATACCCGACTGCACCCTCTATCGAGCTGATCATACACTGGACTTCGGACGCGGGGAGCAGCTATTGCCGTTCGCCCTTCTCTCCCCACCCGGATCCACATTCCACCCCACCCCCATTCCTTCCGCGAGTCCGTGATCGCTACCGTGCACTTCCAAGCCAGGATTCTTCATCTTGCCACAATTGCACCCATCAGCGCAACCACCTTCCCCTGCACTTCAGTAGATACCTTCACACTACATTCCAGCACTATCTCATTCTAGCTGACCTCAACCTCCATAGCCGTTCACCCAACGAGATCCAACAATTTCACACCTTTCTTAACAGTATTGACTCATCTGTAATACCACTCCCAGGTCCCTCCCGCCCCTCCAGACAAAGCACCCCCGACGTCGTCATTTCCCACAACTCCCTCATCCAATTGCTAAAAGTTTCCTATCTCCCCAGCATCGGCAGTGACCATCTCCCCATCCTCCTCCAAATAACCTCACACTGCTCCAGATCAAATCCACCTCCCCCTCGTCTAATACCAAACTTTGCGAAAGCCAACTGGTCAGGTTACCGTGAACACTTCACCAAGTCCCTCTCACAACCACCCCTCACTCCCACTGATGCCCAATCCATAGGCATCCAAGCCGACTTCACCCCAACTGCCATAACAAATGCCTCAGAAACACACATCCACACCTCTCTACACACGCCATCTAAACCCCGCCTCCCTCCCAGGTTCCCCCACCTCCAGAAACTCTCCCAGTCTTACCTATCTGAATATTCCCACACACGTGACTCCCACTTCCTTCGCCTCCATCGTCGGGCTCTGCGAACCGTCTCCCATTACCGAAAAGCTCACCGACGCAAAACTTGGTCCCAGACCTGCACGACCCTCAACACCCTTAATGCCACACCCTCTCAATTCTGGCGCAAGCTGTCCTCCCTACTTGGACAACGCAGCAACCCTTCCTACCCCGTTATGCACAACGGACAAGCTCCAACCAACACCCACGAAAAGTTGGAGATATTCTCTTCTTATTTTCGCAAGCGTTTCAGTCTTTCGCCCTACCACTATTCACGACCGTCCGATACCAACCTCTGCCAGAATCCTCTCTTCCCCTCACTCCAACCTTCCCCTACACACACACAACCCACCCCTTGAACGTCCCCATAACCGTCCCGACATAACCAATGCCTTAACCCACACCCGTGACACCGTCCCAGGCCCCGACCAAAACCGATACCGCCATATTCGCCAAGCACCAATTAAACTCCTCATGCTCCTAGCATCCCTACATACCTTCCCCTTAACCTCAGGCTTTTATCCCTCCTCCTGGAAAAGATCCACAATGCTCCTGTTCCCCAAACCCAGAAAGGACCACTCCGACCTAAATTCCTATAGCCCTATCTGCCTCATCACAATCCTGGCCAATATACTGGACAAAATATTTATCCGTGGAATACACGCCTACCTGCAATCACTCCACCTTCTACCCTCATCCCAGTGTGGTTTCTGTCCTGGTCTCCCTACGTCACACCAGCTTCTCCTCCTGATCCAATCAACAGCCAATTACTTCAACCTAGCCCGTCCGTTCCTTCTGATTACCTTCGATTTTAACCTGGCTTTTGATTCTGTATGCCATCCCGCCCTAATTTTCAAGCTCCACTTCTTCATTTTCCCTGTCTCCTACATCCGCTTCTCCGCCGACTCTCTCACCAACCATCTCACCTGCATATCACTCAATGGCCAGCTCTATCCGCCATTCCCCACGGCAGTCGGAGTACCCCAAGGCTCGCCCCTATCCCCACTGCTATTTATCCTTTATGCTTGGACATCCCTCAGCCACCACCGCCCTTCCAAATCCTCCAATTTGCCGATGACACCGCCATCCTAGCCCCGCTTCCGTCTGTCCAGAGTATCAAACGATCCCTGCAGTCCTTACTGGACTTCTCCTCCTGGTGCGATTGATGGTTCCTCCACCTCAATCCTTCCAAAAGGCAGTCTATCCTAATCCGACTTCCCAAAAGGCGCTTCTCCATTACCCGCAATCCGGCCAACTTCCGACTCACCCTTAATGAGACCTCAATCCGCACCTAACCATCCCTCAAATACCTAGGCATCACCATAGACCAGCACCTCACATTCCGCCCTCACTTTCTCAACCTTAAATCAAATTCCTCCAAAAGATCTCATCTGATACGTCGGCTCGATGGCGCCAGCTGGGGACTCAACACCAAACTCCTCCTCCTCGCCTACAAATACTTTTCCGCTCTGCCATTACACATGGTCACTCCGCCTGAGCAGCCATAGCCCACACCAAACCCAACCTCTACAGTCCCCTCCTGACCCTAGAACGCCGAATTGTCCGTATTGCCCTCTGACTCCCTTCCTTACTTAATACCAAGGACATTCGTGACATCTTTTCTTTCCCCATGCTTGATATCCACGTCTCCCTACTCTTCCAGAGATTTCTCACCAAGGCCCTTGATCCCAACAACCCGATCACATTCCAATTCCTGCAGTCCAAACTAACCCCTACCATACCTTATCACAACTCCACTACCACCGCATCGTCACTCGGCCCACAGACCGGACTCCTCCACGGGAACGGACTGTTCTGAGGTAAACCCTTACCTTCAATCCACTCCCACACTTTACAATACACCTCCCACATAATCATTCTCAGGCGATACAGTTCTATGTTCACCATAGGCACAACTCACCATTAACCTTACCAATTATGTACAATTCATCTTTAACTATTGTCACCTTGAACTATGTACCATCACACTCATTCATAACACATAGCTCAGTCATCTCTGGAAATGAATGTAACTATCATCCTCATCTTGTCATTCAAATTTCATCATATAATTGTTTGTTTATCTGCTGAACGTATTTATTCATGCTATGTGCTGATTCAGAAAACGTTGCAGTATATCCTAACAAAAAGTTTATAATAAAGTAAAAAATAAAAATAAAATAAAAATTAAACACAAGAGAGAAAGAAATACCTGTAATAAAGTTATCCCTCCATCAAATCCCATTCAACCACGCACCCCTTCAAATTACCCCAGAAATCACAACATCATTCCATCCATCTAACCTATCCATCACTTCTCGCATACCACACCACCTCTCTTGGCCACAGAGAGGGTGTTGCCTATAGGTGGCTCGCCCCACCACTTCAGGGTGGGTGATGAAAGCATTTGAAAATCTAATATAGGTACCGTATCTACACTACAATTCTCAACTGAAATGTGGTTATGTGATTATTACAGATAGCGGATTACCATTATTTTTCCTACTCCGCGGGACGGATAATAAAATTGTCCTTAAATGCTGAAAAATATGAGGTTGTTTACAATAATTTCTCAAAAGTATTTCTGTCTAAACTACGCCAGGGACTTGAATTGTAGTTATTGGAATGTAGGAACTTGATTATTAGCTAACCGCTCATAAATACTGAAAGATCGAGGTGTGAAATATAAATTACGGATATTTTAGCTGCCTACTCAGAACTACAAATGATCGGAATACAAGAATCAGGCCAGTTATATTACGAACCTTTATTTACAAGTTCCATTCCTCTTTCTGTAACTGTACATTTATTGGTTCGTTATTGTGGGAGAGTTAGTGTCCGTTCTTCCTACGTCCGTCTAAGTTTTGTTTAAAAGGCTGTGTCTGGGAATCTTTTAGTTGCTTCAGTTTCTTATCTAATGTCGTTTGTTTCTTATTAAGGTTGTACCGGTACTTTAATTTGTATTCTAAATGTTGCTGGAATGAGTACCATTCTAATGGGGCCAGATTTTGTGCTACTGCTAAATGAAACATATACTTGCAAGTTTAACTGGATTTTCTTTTTGTACAGTGTTCTAATTTAATTCTTCAACCATATCTCGTTCACCTTGGTTTGGGTTCTGTTCTGATTGAGGTTATTTAAGTTCCTTCTTTGTGATGGTTTGAGAAACTTAGGGATAAGTTTCAGTCTCAGACATTGCTTCAGAAAAGTTATGTCTTAAACTAATTTACAAATCTCCACTGTAAGATAAATAAACTTATTTAATTGATGTCTCGGCTGGTAGTTATTATCCTCATGATGATTCCGTATTGAAAGTTAATATATAAGAAAATAATAAAAATATTTTATTGGTCCACCTATTCAATACTATCAACTTTTATGCGGTTACATTTATATACAGCTATAGAGTTTTACGGTACATGTTTCCCCCTTTCTAGAGGGCATCTTTAACCCTTAGTCAAGCTTAAAATGTTGAACTTGATTATTAAATAGAATGTGAAACAAGAAGCTAAATAATTAACATTGTAAAGCTAAAACTAGTATACAAAATCATTTAAAACATGGACAACACTACATTAAAACTGTGTTAACATAATACATTAAAATTATCTCAACGTCAGTCTGAAACCATGCGTCTGAAACTAAAACTAGATCTTCATCTACCTAGAACATGCCGAACTTGTATATTCTCGAATATGTAATTGCAAGAAAGTCACAAAATATCTTGCCTAAATTTAAAGTTCGTGCGTTTAACCCTGGAACCGGCAATAGGAAGGGGAGTTAGGGATTGGAATAACTTACCAAGGGAGATGTTCAATAAATTTCCAATTTCTTTGAAATCATTTAGGAAAAGGCTAGGAAAGCAACAGATAGGGAATCTGCCACCTGGGCGACTGCCCTAAATGCAGATCAGTATTGATTGATTGATCGTCGCGATCGCGACTCATTTCCTTGTTACTCAACCGGCAAAGTCGCTATCGAGATGCATTTCGCCAGCGCTGACTAATTTCGAGATAGCGTCTTGACACTCAACATCTGTATGATATAGTTTGCATCATGTTGAAGAGGAAACTCTACTCTATAAATACAGCACAATTATGAAGTAGTTTAGTGTGACAGAGTGTGCAGTATACACGTGGAAAAGCGAGAACGTTTTGCAGACGGTCATTCTCTTGTGCTTGCTGTGGTTGTCCGATGTGAATTAGCTTTCGTGGCGCAAAATGAGTGAATTGTCAGGAAGTAGTGAAATTCGCAATTGTTTGTTTGATCTGGACGGCGAAGGTGATATTGACGTATTTTTAGAAGGAAATGATGATTTTGACAATAATTCGTCAGGTAGTGGCGAGTTATATGACCCTAGGCTAAGCGATTTCGACTGTGATATTGACGATGATGTGATGATAATAATGATAGTGACGATAATGCAGTTGACCAAACAGAACCGAAGTGGACAAGAGTGTATCCTCTAGAGCCAGAAATAAAAGTGAAAGAGAAGTTCAAGCTTCGAACCGCAGGTATACGAAATTGCCCTCCGAGGAACAGTCTTCGTATAACATATTTCTATTTGTTTTTCTCCAATGCTATCTGGAATCTTTTAGTGACTGAAACTAATAAATACGCACAGGAAATTATTCGAAATAAAACGAATTCCGGAAATATGGGTCCGTATTCTCGTCTGCAAAGATGGGTTGACGTTACAGTATCTGAAATGAAAAAGTTCATTTCCCTAGTTATAAATATGGGCCTGAACCCTAAGAACAATATTGAAAAATACTGGTGCACTTCAAAGTCGCAAATATTTCCATATTTTTCTAAAGTCGTATCACTAAGACGTTTCGAAATGATAAACTACATGTTGCACATTAGTTCACAATATATTCCCCCAGGTCAACCAGGACATGATGCATGGTATAAAGTAAGAACGTTCCTGGACTATATAAACACTTCATTCAAGAAGTATTTTATTCCCCATCAAAATTTGTCTATTGAGGAATCCATGATAGGAATGAAGAATGGATTTGTTCATATAATGTACATGCCGAATAAGAGACATTCTCGGTTTGGAATTTAAAAAATTGAAGTAGTAGGCAGCAAGTATAATTATATAATCCACACGGAACTGTATAATGGAAAACGATTCTTGGCCGATTGGACTTATCCGCTTACAGAAAAAGTTGTTGTGCATTTGTTGACGGTCTCAAATATTTTGAACAAGGGGTATCATATTTTCACTGACAAGTTTTACACAAAAATTCCTTTAGCTAAAAGACATTTTGCGAATGACACCTTTCTTACTGGCATAGTCAATAAAAATTCTAAAGATCTATCGAAGTCAGTTCTAAATTCAAAACATGCCCCTCAGACCTCAGTATATTTCAGAAAAAAAGATAAACTTTTGGTAAGATACAAAGAGAAACGTACAAGAAAACCAGAATATCTGATAACAATAGGCTGTCACGCGGAGGACAAAACCATTCGAAGCAAAAGTGGAAAGGAAAATATAAAACCAGTTCTGATCCATAAGTATAACCTAAGCATGGGGGGAGTAGACTGCAAGGATAAGTCAGTGTATCATGTAACATGTGACAGAGCAACAAGGAGGTACTGGAAAAAATATTCTATAACCTGTTGGATATGGTAATTTTTGATGCCTACATACTCTATAGTTTGAACACCGACAAACCTCTTGAACGTGAGGAATTTATGGTTAGTATTGTCGAAGATCTTGTAGATGAAGAAGCTCTTCAAAACATTCCACCTGGACCTACGGGAGAAATTGGACATCAGCTGGTACGCCTCCCAGGAAAGAAACTGCGGTTGTGCCCTGTCTGTTCGACGGCAGAAAAAAAGTCACGCACCCACTTCTGGTGCCCGGGATGTAATTGTGGTGTCCATCAACAGTGCTACCATAAATTAGAACATTTTTGGAGGCCTATGAAAGTAGGAAGAAAGAGGAGCCAACCCGAAGGTAGCGAGGATGAATCTGACTAAGTAGACTCACGTGTTGGTGCGATGTGCTTGTGTTACTTAAGTTCTATTTTACTTTACAATACTTAAAGGTAGTGAAACCTTTCTACATATATTTAATCAGCATAAAATTGTGCAAATTTTATATATAGTGTAATCGTCATATAATATTGCTTTTTACGTGCACGTTGCGAGAACCTTCGGATTATTTTGGAATACTTAGCGTGTGTTGGATACTTCGCCCATACTGCTTCAGGTTACTAAATTGGTAAGTTTAATTTCCTACCATAGTATTCTTCGTTCTTTTTTAAATAAAATGACCTGTTCTACCTAAACATTAATTGAAAAACAACATTTTTATGAATTTTTTAAAAGTTGCTTACAAAACTCGCCAAAATGCTTGCCGTTTGCAGGTAAACCGCTTGCCGGTTCCAGGGTTTGTACAAGATTATAAATTTTTGTGAGTTTTGAGATACATAGTTAGTGCTATCATAAATAAAATAACGGGTGAGTTTGCAAAATTAGTAAATAGAGACAGTTATAAAATAAGGCGTAAGGCGTTAGGTGGAATTACTACTAAGGATATCATAAAGGTGAACTGAAGATAACCTGTAGCCACATTGGATGTAAGACCCTTCGTAGAGAGTACTAGAAAGTTGAATGGACCGCCATTTTTCTGGAATGGAACGAAAAGGAAATATGTCTCTATTAAAACCCTTGAATGAACTAAACGATCCACTATTTAGCTGGAGTAGAACTGGTACTTACATATAAATCTAGATGTTATACACGTCCTCCCGTTACAGAAGTGGTAGTATGTCTCTTGGTCCTACTCCTAGTGTTATATCTATGTGGCAGAGGCGGTGGGAAACACGGTGTGGGAAGGGTTAAGGGACGGGGAGGGGAAGAGGGGGCAGGTGGAGCTTTATGCGTCAGAGCTGTTAAAGGAGGGGAGCTACTATGATTGGCAGGAGCGGATCTGATATTTGCAGAACCGGAGGGAGTCAACTCATGTAATGAGCTTTCGACTCCCGTGACATCATTATGATTATTATCCTTGTTATAAGCTTGATCCGAAAAAATATATAAACTTTCTACCTCATTTGGGAGTTTACCTTTTCCCATATTCCTAATTAGTGTCAATTCCTTCTCTATTGAAGTGAACCGGTGCCCTGCTTCCCTCATATGTGTGCTCATTGCTGAGTATTTATTATGCTTCTCTGCGTTGAAATGCTCCATATATCTTGTATAAAACTTCCTTCCGGTCTGTATAATATATGAAAACCCGCATTGCGTGCATGTTAATCTGTACACACCAGATCCCGTATATCGGTTATTGCCATAATTTACTTTATTATGATTAAAAGTAAGCCTAGTTTCCATTAGTCTTCGAAAAGCTAAATTGTCATTATGTATTTTAACAATATTTACGATCTGATGACAGTTTGATTATTATAAGTGAAAGTGGCATACCGGTAATTAGATTTTTTTAAATTTTGTCTGGCATTAGATATGTGGACATCCTATTCTTAATTTTGTTAATTTGTCGATTGACCATTTCAACTTTAAATCCATTAAGTCTTGCAAGATTTGGTATGTAGGTCAATTCAATTTTTTAGGGGACAAAGAAATTTTCAGAGCTCGATAGATTCAACTATGGCAGGTTGCTTGTTTATGAGAACCAGGGTGTAATGAAGAAATATTTATGGTTACTAAGGATTGTGTGGGTTTCCTATAGATTTGTAATTCGAAGGAAAAATGTATACGTGTAACTGTTACATCCAAAATGTTTAGTGAACAATTAGTCTCGTCTTCCTTCTTGAATTTCAAGTTGGGGTCGATTTTGTTTAAATTTTCCAAGATTTCATTACTATTTGTGACAACTTTATGTATAATTAAAAACCTGTTGTCCACATATCTTAACCATAAACTTATACTTTGAAATGACACTAAGAACACAACGAAGACCGAATGTGGTGGATTTGTTCAAAACTAGCAAAGACTGCCAGGAACTGGACCCGGCCATCTTACACACATGACACACATAGAAGACGCAAAGAAATAAAAACATAACAGGAATAAGGGCAAAAACATTAATTTATTAAGAAGTGAAAATCTAAAAGGTCGTATAGGCGAAAGATGGGGGCCAAAATCAAATAGATTATATTAAGCATACGTGGCCCATAAACAAAATACCCACGATTTACTGTTTACCGCACCTTCACACTCGCTTACCTTGATAAAAGACGTGATGAAAAGTTAGGTACAAAGGTTTGGCATCTACGATCTTTAAATGAAGAACATAAATTCAGATGAGTAAAAATTATTTCTTTCATGCACATCAGGACTAAACAACCATATGTTTAGGGAGTAACAGCCCACTTTCATAACATTCTCCCTCTCAATTCATAACGCTACGTCCCTTGAGACTACAAGATCATTGAGTAAAAGAGCTTAAAACAGGAGAAAAGGGAAGGGTGTACCAAGCTCATAAAATTAAAGTGAAGAGGAAAGAGAAGAGGGGAGGTTACCATGGTTTCACGACAAATAACTAAAATAAAATGGAAAGGCGTCCCGTAAGGAATACAACAATTTAAACGAGAAAATAGGTAAAGAAAGCCAATGACGGCAATGTGAAGCAAACAATAAATAAATTAGATACAAAATGTATCACGGATCCAAGGGTCAGAACCACCCATGCTCACAAAGAGACCATAGAGGTTAGGTCGTCGAATAAAGGGACGTATAAGAACGTCAACACAGAGCACATAACAATATAAGGTAAGACATAACGCTCACAACAATAAAAATCTACGTCCCTTGAGACTACAAGATCATTGAGTAAAAGAGCTTAAAAATGGAGAAAAGGGAAGGGTGTACCAAGCTCATAAAATTAAAGTGAAGAGGAAAGAGAAGAGGGGAGGTTAACATGGTTACACGACAAATAACTAAAATAAAATGGAATACAACAAATTAAACGAGAAAATAGGTAAAGAAAGCCAATGACGGCAATGTGAAGCAAACAATAAATAAATTAGATACAAAATGCATCACGGATCCAAGGGTCAGAACCACCCACGCTCACAAAGAGACCATAGAGGTTAGGTCGTCGAATAAAGGGACGTATAAGAACGTCAACACAGAGCACATAACAATATAAACAACCGCTCTCGAGTTCAAACAGACAATACGAACCAGAAAGTGGTCCATCTTAGAGAGACGGAGTGTCTCCAACACCACACACACAGCAAACAATCTCATACACAAACACATGAATCCGTGTCACCTTCTGTTCTCAAAACTAACATAGCGGATCGGTAAAGGAAAATACCGAAAGAAGCGTGTAAAAGCAAAGTTAACACACAAATAAATTAGAACCACATGTAATGAGAGAAACCTTTCTAACCCAACCATGGTGAGCATAGAAGGAAGCAATAATAAAACCAAGAGAAGATTAAAGAAAAATATACACCTCACTTACATAGGCAATTAATATTCTCGAAAGGTCAAGATATATATATATAAAGAAATCTTGAATCTGTTAAAATATGTCTCATAGGCCACAAAGGCGACTTGGAAATTCAATGCTTCCATCTTCTCAAGTGAAAACTCCCCACGCAACCAACCAGAAAGATAATCCAACAAGACGGGGTAGAAAAGAAACGATTTGACCTATGCTAACTCGTGAGATGCCATCTACTGGAATAAAGAAAGATTACGTAGAGGTAACAACACATGATGGGGAAGAGTAACAGTTCACAATTGTTACAAGTGTTCGCTATGAACGCGAAGTCTTCAGAACAGGCAAACGTACCATAAAATGATATGGTGCAGTTGAAATATTCTAAGTGCCCCCTCGAAAATGAATCCCGTCTTGCTGATCAGACTAGAAAAATTAATTTAACTTGAAGGATGAGACTTAAACTAAATGCGAACGCACGACTTCAACTAAACTTAATTATAAGGTAATACATGAGTAAAATTCAAAGGAGGGTATATGTTTGAGAATGTATGTTCTCCTTCAGAAACACGTGTCGACGTAAGTGTCCTATCACTAAGGTCAACATAAGGAAACGATGAAGAACAGAGTCTTTTGAAGACCCGAAGGGTATCGCAGTCCAGTAAAGCGTATAAACATGTGCGTGTCGAATACGATAGTATTCATTTTCTCCATATATTACGATTCGACTCCTGGATTTCTTTTGTCGTTATTGATCTGTATTGTTCACATGATTTCTTAAAGAAGAGAATATTTTTCTATTCCTGAAACAGAGGTCTGAGTATATCGTTTTCTCGCTAAGACATGATCCTATTTCACATGGTAACTGCAGAAAACTATATGATAATTCAGGAAAAATGAAATAAAATGTATGTTACTGTTTCCTTGGGTTGTATGGTTTTAACAAGGATACATGGGCATTGAACAAGTCATGCGTAGCGACGTCCTCCAGTTCAACTGTCACAGGTCCCAGAAATGTAACGAACTTTTTTGGCTCAGACCGTTTCTGACATAGTTTCCCATTGACATATTCCGAGGCGGAACTGACAGGAAATTTCTTGATTAAAACAAGGTCTACAAAACCAAAAGTAACCGTTTCCCTTCACTTGTTATACCTTAGAGCCACCTTGTTCTTCGCTTTTATCAGATGATCGGAAGCTATTTTCCAAATTTCTTCCACACTCAGGCGACAAGAAGGAGCGGAGAGATATTCGATAATCTACTGCAACATAAGCGGATCATTGGAGATTCCGCCCAGAAATTGTTGACCTAGCGCGAATTGGCTGGATTCATGTACAGCGGTGTTGAAACTTAGGCTGAAAAAAGACAATCAGGGGTTCACGGTTATTATGGTGAAAGGCAGATAAACATGTTTTGAGATTACGATGGAATCTCTCGATTAGAGACGGTTGAGGGTGGTGAGGGCTAAGACGGATATGCTTAATACCCCACAAAAAACACATATTCTGAAAACTAGTACAGGTGAAGACAGAGGAATTGTCTGACACTAATGTCTTGGGAGGTCCAAAAATGGCATACATATGATCGGATAACAATTTAGTGTTGACGGCAGAGCTAATTTTACGGACAAGGAACAGCCAAACAAACTTAGAAAAATCATCAGTGACCGATTGTATGCGATATGCCCGTTCCAGGGTCTTACTAGTGGTCCGAAGAAATCAATAAATAGTTTCTCTCCAGAAGCATTAGCCACATCGGCGGAATGAAATCCGACTTGACAATTTTGAGCGGGCTTGCACTTTTGGCAAACGTCGCAGGTTTTGACATACTCACAGGCATCTTTCTTTAGGTTTGGCCAATAGTAATTTCGGGCGATTTTATGAAATGTTTTTAGCTGTCCATGATGCACTCCCAAATATGAGTCATGGTAGTAATTCAGAATCATAGTCCTCAAGGCAGGCGAAATAAACACTTCGAGGACGCTTATGGTACAAGAGAATCTCAAAAGGCTGGCAGCTGTGGTCGTTCTTGAAAATCCCGATCATTAAATTAACACAGCCATTGTCTTGTCTTTGGAATTCACCTAAATTCATAAAGCACCAGGGGTAATTTTGAAGAGCGTTGAGCGAAAGATTAGAACCAGAACTGCATTCAGCGTTATCGTTGGGATTTTCCACGCCGTCAAACATGTGCGACAGACAGGTCAGCCACGAAGTTGTCCTTGCCTCTCACATGCACAACAGTAAATGTAGAAGATGACAAACGAAGAATCCAGCGGGCCGTTCTCCCTGACACTTTTACGTTTGCGCTCATCCAAGATAAAGCCTGATTATCAGTGTGAATGCAGAAATTACGATGTTCTAGGTAAGAGTGAAACTTTTCAACGCCGAGAACTACAGCCAAGTATTCTTTTCATAAATAGAATAGCTTAATTCCGAACCGTGTATCATCCTGCTGAAGTAAGCAATAGGTGCCAGACTATCATTCTCTAACCTCACATTTAAAACGGCAGTGACTGCAATGTCAATAGCATCGCACTGAGTAGTATAATAGGAGAGTTCTGCGGCCGCTTCCTCCTCCGGGCTCCCAGGGGCGCCTCCGCCTCCCGCGGGAAATTTGAATTTGCGAGATTTGAATTTGTAAACAAAGCCACTTACTTCTTGACAGCTGTCATCGTCAACAACGCATCGCTAACCTCACTGCTGCCATCTTGACGGGCCTAAACCTCAGTGGTACCAACTTAACCTAACTAGCGCGAGATAAACAAAACCACGTGTTTTTTGACAGCCACGTGCTTTTTGACAGAAAACAACGCATCGCTAACCTCACTGCTGCCATCTTGACGGGCCTAAACCTCAGTGGTACCAACTTAACCTAACTAGCGCGAGGTAAACAAAGCCACATCTTTTTTGACAGCCACGTGCTTTTTAACAGACAACAACGCATCGCTAACCTCAGTACTGCCATCTTGACGGGACTAAACCTCAGTGGTACCAACTTAACCTAACTAGCGCGAGATAAACAAATCCACGTGCTTTTTGACAGCTGTCATCCGCCATCTTTAAACTACAGAGCACCGTGCTGCCCTCTTTATCGCAGTAGCTGCAAATTCGTCACGTGTCATCGGCAGTGCTACCATCTTGGCGGGTCTAAACCTTAGTGCTACCAACTTAACCTCACTAGCGCGAGATAAACAAATCCACGTGCTTTTTTGACAGCTGTCATCCGCCATCTTTAATCTATAGAGCACAGTGCTGCCCTCTTTAGCTACTTACCTTTGAAATGTGGTGGCGGATAATTTGAAAAATGCTTTTTGACAGCAGCCATCTTTGAGGCACCGTGCTGCCCTCTTTAGCTAGATACATTTGAAATGTGGTGGCAGACAATTCCAAGTGACAGCAGCCATCTTTGAGCACAGTGCTGCCCTCTTTGTGGCGGCGGTAAATTCCACGTGCTCTTGTTTGGAAACAAACCCATGTGCTTTTCTGACAGCTGTCAACCGCCATCTTTAATCCAGAGAGAACAGTGCTGCACTCTTTAGTTGAAATGTGGTGGCAGCAAATTCCACGTGATCTTGTTTGGAAACAAATCAACGTGCTTTTTTGACAGATGTCATCCGCCAACTTTAACCAACAGAGCACCGTGCTGCACTCTTTAGTTGAAATGTGGTGGCAGCAAATTCCACATACTCTTGTTTGGAAACAAATTCTATGTGCCCTTCAGCTGTCATCCACCACCTTTAATCAAGAGAGCACCGTGCTGCCCTCTTTGTGGTGGTGGATAATTTGAAAAATTCTTTTTGACAAGCAGCCATCTTTAATCCAGAGAGAACAGTGCTGCTCTCTTTAACTACTTACCTTTGAGGCGGTTAATTTGAAAAATTATATTTGACATGCTGTCCTCTTTAATGAAAAGAGCATCGTGCTGCTATCTCGCGGGTAATTTTTACGTCAAAGCTGTCATCCACCATCTTGCATTACTAACCTTAATGCTGCCCTCTTTAGCTACTTACCTTTGAAAAAAAAAATCTATTTGACAAGCTGTGACCCGCCATCTTACATCGCAAACCTCAGTGCTGCACTCTTTAGTTGAAATGTTGTAGCGGATAATTAATTTTTTTTGACAAGCAGCCATATTTGAGCACCGTGCTGCTATCTTTATCGTAGTAGCGAGCAATTTAAAATCTAGATGCTTTTCTCTATCAGTTGTCATCCGCCATCTTTAATCTAGAGAGCACCGTGCTGCCCTCTTTGTGGTGATAGTAAATTCCACGTGCTTTACAAACCCATGTGCTTTTTGTCATCCACCATCTGCTGCCCTCTTTAACTACTTACCTTTGAGTTGGTTAATTTGAAAAATTATATTTGACAAGCTGTCATCTTTAATAAAAAGAGCATCGTGCTGCTATCTTGCGGGTAATTTTTACGTCACAGCTGTCATCCACCATCTTGCATTGCTAACCTTAGTGCTGCCCTCTTTAGCTACTTACCTTTCAAAAAATCTATTTGACAAGCTGTAACCCGCCATCTTTCATCGCAAACCTCAGTGCTGCACTCTTTAGTTGAAATGTGGTAGCGAATAACTTGAAAAAATTCTTTTTTTGACAAGCAGCCATCTTTGAGCACCGTGCTGCTATCTTTATCGTAGTGGCGAGCAATTTAAAATCTAGATGCTTTTTCCTAACAGTTGTCATCCGCCATCTTTAATCTAGAGAGCACCGTGCTGCCCTCTTTGTGGTGGTGGTAAATTCCACGTGCTTTACAAACCCACATGCTTTTTGTCATCCGCCATCTTTAATCAAGAAAGCGCAGTGCCGCACTCTATGTAGTAGCGGATAATTTGAAAAAATACTGTTTTGACAAACAGCCATCTTTATTCAACACAGTTACCGCTATCTTACGTCTCTTACGTCGGTGCTGCACTCTTTAGTTGAAATGTGGTGGCGGTAAATTCGAACAAGTTTAAACATGCATCGGGAAAGCTAGAGTAAGCACGTGCTGCAGCGTTGACGTCATTGTGCATGTTTAGACCTGATCGTTTTTTCTTAAGAGTAAGTCGGTGTAAAGCAATGCAATAAGTACAACATTTTTGAATGCGATCAAATATTTATTTACAAATGTACTACAGCAGTGTTTGTTTTTGCTGCTGACAAGGTTGGTGTGCTTCTTAACAACGTATGCTTCTGAAATGCCTCCTGCAACATTCAAATTAAACAAAACATTTAGAAATATATTATACTAAGTATGTTATGCGTTACAGAGAAGATCATATACTTCTTACCTTGTTGTTATTCCTTTTCGGAATCATCATCATCATCATGAGGTACTAGAGAAAGTTCATTCATACACTGTGTACAGTGTTCAATCCTCGGATTTGGTCCTTCCCAATCATCATCACCATTTTCTCCTCGATGCTTGTAATGTCGTTCACAAGTTCTGCATAAAGCTACTTCGATCGACATCTTACTGTGTCAAGGAAGGATGTCCCAAAAATTATGTACGTAAGAGGCAGCGTACGTATATAAAAATCCTGGTGGTAAGTGTTACCGTGTTTTGGTGGTAGTTATGCATGAAAGAAGGTGCTGGGTGGTGAAGGGGTCTCAAGCTACTAAAGTGAAATTAATTTTAAAATTTAACAAGGTTATATTTTCTTTTCAAAATTAGGTAACAACAAATAGAACAGGTACTTAGTAGCCGAAACACGATTGACAAATACATTTACATCGGTACCCCATTTGGGGCTTCAAAAAGTCAGAAACATAATTCTTGAGCCATGAGCCCAACCTTACAATGAACACCATACAACAAAGGGGCCGAAAACCCCCAAACATGCCAGAAACACCGGCTTCCAATTACATCCAAAAGCCTCCTTTAGGCAGAAACACAATTTTCAAAAAGGGCAACTTCCCCTTAAAATACAAGCCTATCATAGGCCACTCCGAACTCCACCTTTAAGCCGTCCTCAAAGGACATATACACAGGGGCAAAATACCCAATCTAGTGAGGTCTGTTAAATGACAAGAAAGTTAATACATGACCTCCAAAATCACAATTTGAGAGGAGGCGAACTTGCACTCCTAATACACTTTGTCTTTAAGACCTATTTTGGCTCTAAGGCCACCGATGCAAGGGCTAATCCCATACTACAGAGGTGACTTAAGAAATTACTAACTTACATTACTGAAGAATAGGTTGCGAAAAATAAGTTCACCTCAAACAATGTGAGTGGGAGCTCGAGAGGGTTAACACTCTCTATCCCAGTATGTCGCTTTACAAGAGAATAGAAGAAAAGAGAAGTTACATTTTAGGAAAAGGTTACATAGGGGAACGCTTAGAACCTGCCCCGAAAGTTAAACTGCTGAGCTGGCAAGGAAAAAATTTATTAATCGGCCATTACCTTATTGTTGACCGCTGCCGAGGAAAGAGGCGCTTCCCGCCTCCTGCTATGTACTTAATACACTGAAAGATGGAACAGAAGTGGCCCGGAGACCCTAAAATCAGCAGTTTAAATACTCTCGCAGAAAGTTCTAGGCGTTAGGGGAAAGAAAACACCCACCCACAAAGATTTTATTGGGTAGGACCCCGCAACAGATTCAAGTTGGGGAAAGATACACCAGATTGGTCAGAAATTAATTGAAAAAATTCGTGATTGGATACATTCAAAACAAGGGGAAGAAAGGGGTAAATATTGCCAACTTAAACAATGACAGAAAGAAATTTAACAAAGAACAAACTCCTGAAATTAAATTTTCTCCAACAAAATAGTTCTTTGACTCCGCACTAGGGTGTACTATTGTTGATCTTCAGTAGTGTCCTCTAGAAGAGAAAGTTCACACTTCTTAATACAAGCAAGACAAAAGTACGTCGAAAATGACACAGTTCACAAACTCAAAAATTTCCAGATAGTGACATCTTCTGAGAAATTTGGAAATTAAGACCGTAGATAAAGTTCAGACTTCCTCCAGAAGAGGAGTTTCAACTGGCGCAACTTTTAAATAAACGGTGTGGAGGTGTACCGCCCGGTACAGTAAGTATTGAATAAGATGTTTCGGCATCGACGATCTATGTTTATAGAACATCTTCATAGCCTCACTCACTCGTGTAAGATAAATAAGATGTTGCTTATGAGCATGCAAACAGCATGCACATTTACAGGTTTGTTCCATAGCGTACGATGTCGAAGCACACACTAATGAAAATGATAAAGATCTATTCTTATTTATTGTCTCGTAACAATATTCGTTAGCGGATGGTAAGTAACATCACTGATATGAATAATAAGACAATAGCCTGCTGTGTTAGCAGGAATGTTTCCAGTTGTTTCAAATTCTAAACGAATATCAACTGGAGATTCTTTTATAGATTCTTCATGATAAGAGCAGTCTATAACTACAATCGGTGCTTTATTTTTAAATTTTTGAGGTGTAAATAGCGGACGATCTTCTTTCTGATCATACGATGATTGAAATTTACAAAACATGTCATAGAGCATCCCAAACTTATTTTTCTCAAAGTTAATGTCGATGTTTTCGTAGGGATACGTAATTCCGTTGAGATATAGTCTAACGTGTCTTAATTTACAGTGATCAAACAGTGAGCTATCTTTTTCGTGATTGCATTTACGATTAATTTGAAATCTAAAAATAATGTACAAGGCTACTCAGTAAAACGTGATGTTTTAACAGCCCAGCTATGCTTGTTTGTAGGTGGTAACACAGGATATTCATGCAGCTCCCAACTTCTAAAACGTATAGGTAATGGTGTATCATTTTCTACAATCTTGAGCAATCGAAGTTTTTCACGATCAGATAAGGTTACATGTGGAATCCGCCACAGTATACGATGTAGTGTTATTTTCGATTCTACTGGTGTTTCTACTGCTTTAAGAAAAATGTAATGACTTCGATCACGGATTAGAATAAGCTCTTGTTTTGCGTTGATTATAATACGTGTAAAGTCTTCTGCGAATCCAAAAATATGTTTCAGTGATAACATATCCCGTAAAAGTTACATCCCCATTAATCATCCAGTTGTTAGTAGCTTTTGGACACCATCCAGCCATCCGCAAAAGATTACTTTCTTCATCACAGAAAGAAGGGTAGAGTTTCATTGCACTTGTAATACCAACATTCTTCGTTCGATCTATGTCAACATTATGTACTTCATATCGCGCTTCAGAAAAGAGAAAAGCTAGAGCATGGTTGTTTAGTTGTGAAGTGCTTGGTCCACTTCCATCAGACTTTTCTAGTCGTCCTTCAGTATAGAGGTAGCTTTCGTGTGGTAAGTTGTAAACATCTTGTTGATTAATAATAAAATGAATTTCATCATTGTTATTTAATCCAAACGTAAAAGGTTGATAGGAATGAAGCTCACTTCGTACTACACCTTCACGACTTTCTACTGTATTCGTAATGTCTAGCATTTCTTCCATTCTGTTGTAGTAGTGTATATCCTAAATCTTGGAGTATCTGCTTATGGGTATCTGTTAACTCGATGAGTCTCTGCACACATGTAGTATGTCTTCGGAATGTACACCGTGTTTTATAGATGGTTTTCATACTGGTTTAAGATGTAGTTTGTAAGCTACGTACGCGTGCTGATCTAAATGAATAAGCTGATTATGTTTATTTACAAGTCTAAGAGTAATGTTGCTAATGTGGTTTACAGACACAGGATGATGAAGAACTACTGCTGGTTTCTCACAAATAGTATATCCACGTTCCTCTGTAACAATAAAGTCGTGCAGGACGTGTGAAGGTTGTAAATTACTATGCAAGTCTGTAATAATATTACAAGTAATGTTCACATTATAATCATCGAAGAGTTTTATAGGTTGATCAGACTCGTAACGTACGTTCGGTAGGAGCTCCCTCGATGAAAATCCAAGCAGTGGTCCAATTGAATCAATGTAGCAAAGGCTTTTCAGTCTGTCAAACACATAGCAAATACAATGTAAATTAAAACACTAAAAGCATATCTGTAAAACACACACTAACATACAAAGAATGACATGTTTCGTTCTACAAGAACATCCTCAGATTCTATCAAATCACTTAAAATAAGCTTATATATGTACAGTATTGTTTACGTAGCGTAAACTTGTCAATGATAGAGAGATGAGTGATAACATGAAACAGTAATGACAAAAAATAAATTATATACAGTTATAATATAGTGAAAAACTTACGTATTTATCTAGACTGCCGATGTTAAGTCTGTTGTCACCAAACACTATTTCAGGACTGCGGTCATGGAAAGTTTGTGGTGAGCCGCGCTGTGCGTGGGGAGGGGAGGGCAGGACAGGGAGGGGCCCAGTAGATCGATGTGGATCTCTCCTATTGGATGATAAGATCGGGTAGACTATAGAGTGGAGAGGGGGGGGAGATGCAGGGCGGAGCGGCTGGAGAGCTGTGGAACTTTCCTTCAACATTGGAGGGGGGGGAGAGATGTTATTGACCTATTTCATGTTAATTGTACCTGTATGTAATATGGATGAATGTAATTATTATAATTTTTTTATTATTTATAATAGGTGAATGAAGTACGGAACGGTATTATTATTATTATTATTATTATTATTATTATTATTATTATTATTATTACTATTATTATTTACGATAGAAGCAATTTAAGGAGTAGGTGTTGTCAGATATTATGCGAGTAGAGCAAATAGGGGGGAAATTATTTAAATGTGTATTATTATTATTATTATTATTATTATTATTATTATTATTATTATTATTATTATTATTATTATTATTATTATTATTATTATTATTATTATTTACGATAGAAGCAAATTAAGGAGTAGGTGTTGTTAGATATTATGTGAGTAGAGCGAATAGGGGGGAATTATTTAAAAGTGTATGCTCATTCAGGGTATTGGCATTAGTATTTTTTGCGACGTAAATTTCTATTGCTTCTTTTATATTCAAAGATTTACTTTTATTTTCGAAGTGTAAAATTTTTAGATCAGTGTTGATGTCTGTGAAATGGTGTGAACAGTCGTAGATGTGCTCCCCGAAGGCTGAATGCCGATTATATCTGATCGCGTTTTTGTGTTCTTTGTATCTTGTATGGAAATTACGTTTTGTTTGACCTATGTATGTGGCGTTGCAGTTAGGTTCTTGGCATTTAAGTTCATACACTCCTGACTTTGAGAAAGGGTCCTTTTTGTTTAAGTTGCACCTGCTGAAGTGTCTCTGTAGTGTGTTATTCGTTCGAAAAGCTACTTTTAAACCTTGTTTCTTGAAAATGTTAGCTACTTTGTATGTGTTATTGTTAACATAGTTGAGAACCACGTAGTTTTCTTTGTCGTGTGTGGTGCTTTCCCGGCGACTTTTCTTATGTTTATTTAAAAGTTTATCCACTGTGCCTGGAGGATGGTTGTTTTCTTTCGCGATTTGTTTAATTATTTGCATTTCTTCATTGAAATCTGTTGTGCTCATTGGTATGGAAATAGCTCTATGTATCATTGTATTCAGTCCTGCTATTTTGTGTGTGTATGGGTGGTTCGAGTTGTTGTCAATAGTGTGTGACGTCTGAGTGGGCTTTCTGTATACCTTGTAAGTTAGGTTGTCATTATTCCTGTTGATTGTGATGTCTAAATAGTTTATTTTCTTGTTATTTTCTGGTTCCATTGTGAAGGTGATGGATTTGTGTAAAGAATTTAGAGTGCTTAATAACTGGTCTGCATTAGTGACGTCATTATCATATATGCATATGACGTCATCCACAAATCTGTTCCAATGTAAGATTCCTTTTGAAAGCTGGCCCATTAAGAACATGTTTTCGAAGTTATTGAGGAAAATGTTTGCTATTATACCTGATAACGGTGAGCCCATGGCTAACCCTTCTGTTTGGCAATAGATTTTGTCGTTAAATGCAAAGCAATTTTGGCGTAGTGTTGTTCTAAGAAGGTTAATAATTTCTTTGGTTTCTTGTAGAGAGGTGTTTTCCTTAAGAAGGTTTTCGATAATTTTAATGGATTCATCTATTGGTATGTTGGTGTACATGTTAGTGATGTCAAAGGATATCATACGTGTGCTCTCTGTTATTTTAAGTTTATTTAATTCTTTAATTAGTTCTAGGCTGTTTTTAATTGATCTGTCTCCTTTAAGTGAAATTTTCTCTTTTAGAATGATGTTCAGTTGTTTGCTTACATTGTAACTTGGCGCACCTTTAAAATTTACTATTGGTCTAATGGGACAAAGCTCTTTGTGTATTTTGGGCAGGGCTCTTAGTGTGGGGAGTTTAGGATTTTTGATTATGAGGCTTTCTTTTTCTTGTTTCGTGAAAATTAAGTCTGTTTCCTTGATAGCTTGCTTTATTTGGTTTTGAAATTTATTTGTAGGGTCGCGTTGCAATTCTTGAATACCGTTGTTGTTGATAAATTCTATTGTTTTTTCTATGTATTCGTCTTTCTTCATTATGACTGTTGTGTTACCTTTATCCGCTTTCGTGATGATAAGGTTGTCGTTTTTAATTTTGTTCTTAACTGTTTTCATTGCCGAGTATTGAGTGGCGTAATTCGGTTGCTTAGTGGAATTTTCATGTGCGATTATTTTTAGGGCTTCGTTGGTGGCTACGTTTTTATTATTTCTCTTTGTGGAGAGGGTATTTTGTCGCAGGCAATTTCTACGTCAGTGATGAGCTGTTTTATGTTGTTTTCGTTATGACGTTCCTGGCAGTTGAATTTGAGACCTTTCTCTAGCAGATCTATTTCATTCTTTGAAAAGGTAGTGTCTGATCTGTTAATTATTCTAGGGTGAAAATTCGCGAGTTTGTTGTGCTTAGCGTTTTCTGGACTTTTCTGTTTAATCATTAGGTTACGTATTTTATTGTCAATAACCTTCTGTTTCCGGATTGCTTCCTTTTTAATGTAATCGTGTAAAAAGTTGGAATAGGATGTCCATTGTGTGCGGTGCCAGAAGTTGCTTAGGTTTAAATGGATGCGTAGAATTTGTTTATTGATTTGCTGTTTCTTTATGTACGCGAATTTGATTTCGTTTCTGATCCATAGTAACTGTGATTGAGATGTTGATATTTTAGCAGAAGTTGTTGTGGGTTTAGCTTTTATGGGTATGTACTTAGGAACGAGCTCTAATTCTAGACATTTCTTATTAAATGTGATTGACTTGTCAATGTTCATGATTTTAATTTTAAGTGATTTGAGCTTTTTGGCTTCGTAATTTGCCTGACTGGCCGAATAATTTGTTAAAAATGAAGCCATGTTTTCCAGTGTTGACTTAGTTAAATGTAGCAAAGGCTTTTCAGTCTGTCAAACACATAGCAAATACAATGTAAATTAAAACACTAAAAGCATATCTGTAAAACACACACTAACATACAAAGAATGACATGTTTCGTTCTACAAGAACATCCTCAGATTCTATCAAATCACTTAAAATAAGCTTATATATGTACAGTATTGTTTACGTAGCGTAAACTTGTCAATGATAGAGAGATGAGTGATAACATGAAACAGTAATGACAAAAAATAAATTATATACAGTTATAATATAGTGAAAAACTTACGTATTTATCTAGACTGCCGATGTTAAGTCTGTTGTCACCAAACACTATTTCAGGACTGCGGTCATGGAAAGTTTGTGGTGAGCCGCGCTGTGCGTGGGGAGGGGAGGGCAGGACAGGGAGGGGCCTAGTAGATCGATGTGGATCTCTCCTATTGGATGATAAGATCGGGTAGACTATAGAGTGGAGAGGGGGGGGAGATGCAGGGCGGAGCGGCTGGAGAGCTGTGGAACTTTCCTTCAACATTGGAGGGGGGGAGAGATGTTATTGACCTATTTCATGTTAATTGTACCTGTATGTAATATGGATGAATGTAATTATTATAATTTTTTATTATTTATAATAGGTGAATGAAGTACGGAACGGTATTATTATTATTATTATTATTATTATTATTATTATTATTATTATTACTATTATTATTTACGATAGAAGCAATTTAAGGAGTAGGTGTTGTCAGATATTATGCGAGTAGAGCAAATAGGGGGGAAATTATTTAAATGTGTATTATTATTATTATTATTATTATTATTATTATTATTATTATTATTATTATTATTATTATTATTATTATTATTATTTACGATAGAAGCAAATTAAGGAGTAGGTGTTGTTAGATATTATGTGAGTAGAGCGAATAGGGGGGAATTATTTAAATGTGTATGCTCATTCAGGGTATTGGCATTAGTATTTTTTGCGACGTAAATTTCTATTGCTTCTTTTATATTCAAAGATTTACTTTTATTTTCGAAGTGTAAAATTTTTAGATCAGTGTTGATGTCTGTGAAATGGTGTGAACAGTCGTAGATGTGCTCCCCGAAGGCTGAATGCCGATTATATCTGATCGCGTTTTTGTGTTCTTTGTATCTTGTATGGAAATTACGTTTTGTTTGACCTATGTATGTGGCGTTGCAGTTAGGTTCTTGGCATTTAAGTTCATACACTCCTGACTTTGAGAAAGGGTCCTTTTTGTTTAAGTTGCACCTGCTGAAGTGTCTCTGTAGTGTGTTATTCGTTCGAAAAGCTACTTTTAAACCTTGTTTCTTGAAAATGTTAGCTACTTTGTATGTGTTATTGTTAACATAGTTGAGAACCACGTAGTTTTCTTTGTCGTGTGTGGTGCTTTCCCGGCGACTTTTCTTATGTTTATTTAAAAGTTTATCCACTGTGCCTGGAGGATGGTTGTTTTCTTTCGCGATTTGTTTAATTATTTGCATTTCTTCATTGAAATCTGTTGTGCTCATTGGTATGGAAATAGCTCTATGTATCATTGTATTCAGTCCTGCTATTTTGTGTGTGTATGGGTGGTTCGAGTTGTTGTCAATAGTGTGTGACGTCTGAGTGGGCTTTCTGTATACCTTGTAAGTTAGGTTGTCATTATTCCTGTTGATTGTGATGTCTAAATAGTTTATTTTCTTGTTATTTTCTGGTTCCATTGTGAAGGTGATGGATTTGTGTAAAGAATTTAGAGTGCTTAATAACTGGTCTGCATTAGTGACGTCATTATCATATATGCATATGACGTCATCCACAAATCTGTTCCAATGTAAGATTCCTTTTGAAAGCTGGCCCATTAAGAACATGTTTTCGAAGTTATTGAGGAAAATGTTTGCTATTATACCTGATAACGGTGAGCCCATGGCTAACCCTTCTGTTTGGCAATAGATTTTGTCGTTAAATGCAAAGCAATTTTGGCGTAGTGTTGTTCTAAGAAGGTTAATAATTTCTTTGGTTTCTTGTAGAGAGGTGTTTTCCTTAAGAAGGTTTTCGATAATTTTAATGGATTCATCTATTGGTATGTTGGTGTACATGTTAGTGATGTCAAAGGATATCATACGTGTGCTCTCTGTTATTTTAAGTTTATTTAATTCTTTAATTAGTTCTAGGCTGTTTTTAATTGATCTGTCTCCTTTAAGTGAAATTTTCTCTTTTAGAATGATGTTCAGTTGTTTGCTTACATTGTAACTTGGCGCACCTTTAAAATTTACTATTGGTCTAATGGGACAAAGCTCTTTGTGTATTTTGGGCAGGGCTCTTAGTGTGGGGAGTTTAGGATTTTTGATTATGAGGCTTTCTTTTTCTTGTTTCGTGAAAATTAAGTCTGTTTCCTTGATAGCTTGCTTTATTTGGTTTTGAAATTTATTTGTAGGGTCGCGTTGCAATTCTTGAATACCGTTGTTGTTGATAAATTCTATTGTTTTTTCTATGTATTCGTCTTTCTTCATTATGACTGTTGTGTTACCTTTATCCGCTTTCGTGATGATAAGGTTGTCGTTTTTAATTTTGTTCTTAACTGTTTTCATTGCCGAGTATTGAGTGGCGTAATTCGGTTGCTTAGTGGAATTTTCATGTGCGATTATTTTTAGGGCTTCGTTGGTGGCTACGTTTTTATTATTTCTCTTTGTGGAGAGGGTATTTTGTCGCAGGCAATTTCTACGTCAGTGATGAGCTGTTTTATGTTGTTTTCGTTATGACGTTCCTGGCAGTTGAATTTGAGACCTTTCTCTAGCAGATCTATTTCATTCTTTGAAAAGGTAGTGTCTGATCTGTTAATTATTCTAGGGTGAAAATTCGCGAGTTTGTTGTGCTTAGCGTTTTCTGGACTTTTCTGTTTAATCATTAGGTTACGTATTTTATTGTCAATAACCTTCTGTTTCCGGATTGCTTCCTTTTTAATGTAATCGTGTAAAAAGTTGGAATAGGATGTCCATTGTGTGCGGTGCCAGAAGTTGCTTAGGTTTAAATGGATGCGTAGAATTTGTTTATTGATTTGCTGTTTCTTTATGTACGCGAATTTGATTTCGTTTCTGATCCATAGTAACTGTGATTGAGATGTTGATATTTTAGCAGAAGTTGTTGTGGGTTTAGCTTTTATGGGTATGTACTTAGGAACGAGCTCTAATTCTAGACATTTCTTATTAAATGTGATTGACTTGTCAATGTTCATGATTTTAATTTTAAGTGATTTGAGCTTTTTGGCTTCGTAATTTGCCTGACTGGCCGAATAATTTGTTAAAAATGAAGCCATGTTTTCCAGTGTTGACTTAGTTAAATGTAGCAAAGGCTTTTCAGTCTGTCAAACACATAGCAAATACAATGTAAATTAAAACACTAAAAGCATATCTGTAAAACACACACTAACATACAAAGAATGACATGTTTCGTTCTACAAGAACATCCTCAGATTCTATCAAATCACTTAAAATAAGCTTATATATGTACAGTATTGTTTACGTAGCGTAAACTTGTCAATGATAGAGAGATGAGTGATAACATGAAACAGTAATGACAAAAAATAAATTATATACAGTTATAATATAGTGAAAAACTTACGTATTTATCTAGACTGCCGATGTTAAGTCTGTAGTCACCAAACACTATTTCAGGACTGCGGTCATGGAAAGTTTGTGGTGAGCCGCGCTGTGCGTGGGGAGGGGAGGGCAGGACAGGGAGGGGCCTAGTAGATCGATGTGGATCTCTCCTATTGGATGATAAGATCGGGTAGACTATAGAGTGGAGAGGGGGGGGAGATGCAGGGCGGAGCGGCTGGAGAGCTGTGGAACTTTCCTTCAACATTGGAGGGGGGGAGAGATGTTATTGACCTATTTCATGTTAATTGTACCTGTATGTAATATGGATGAATGTAATTATTATAATTTTTTATTATTTATAATAGGTGAATGAAGTACGGAACGGTATTATTATTATTATTATTATTATTATTATTATTATTATTATTAATACTATTATTATTTACGATAGAAGCAATTTAAGGAGTAGGTGTTGTCAGATATTATGCGAGTAGAGCAAATAGGGGGGAAATTATTTAAATGTGTATTATTATTATTATTATTATTATTATTATTATTATTATTATTATTATTATTATTATTATTATTATTATTATTATTATTATTATTTACGATAGAAGCAAATTAAGGAGTAGGTGTTGTTAGATATTATGTGAGTAGAGCGAATAGGGGGGAATTATTTAAATGTGTATGCTCATTCAGGGTATTGGCATTAGTATTTTTTGCGACGTAAATTTCTATTGCTTCTTTTATATTCAAAGATTTACTTTTATTTTCGAAGTGTAAAATTTTTAGATCAGTGTTGATGTCTGTGAAATGGTGTGAACAGTCGTAGATGTGCTCCCCGAAGGCTGAATGCCGATTATATCTGATCGCGTTTTTGTGTTCTTTGTATCTTGTATGGAAATTACGTTTTGTTTGACCTATGTATGTGGCGTTGCAGTTAGGTTCTTGGCATTTAAGTTCATACACTCCTGACTTTGAGAAAGGGTCCTTTTTGTTTAAGTTGCACCTGCTGAAGTGTCTCTGTAGTGTGTTATTCGTTCGAAAAGCTACTTTTAAACCTTGTTTCTTGAAAATGTTAGCTACTTTGTATGTGTTATTGTTAACATAGTTGAGAACCACGTAGTTTTCTTTGTCGTGTGTGGTGCTTTCCCGGCGACTTTTCTTATGTTTATTTAAAAGTTTATCCACTGTGCCTGGAGGATGGTTGTTTTCTTTCGCGATTTGTTTAATTATTTGCATTTCTTCATTGAAATCTGTTGTGCTCATTGGTATGGAAATAGCTCTATGTATCATTGTATTCAGTCCTGCTATTTTGTGTGTGTATGGGTGGTTCGAGTTGTTGTCAATAGTGTGTGACGTCTGAGTGGGCTTTCTGTATACCTTGTAAGTTAGGTTGTCATTATTCCTGTTGATTGTGATGTCTAAATAGTTTATTTTCTTGTTATTTTCTGGTTCCATTGTGAAGGTGATGGATTTGTGTAAAGAATTTAGAGTGCTTAATAACTGGTCTGCATTAGTGACGTCATTATCATATATGCATATGACGTCATCCACAAATCTGTTCCAATGTAAGATTCCTTTTGAAAGCTTTTGAAAGCTGTTAGTGTGTGTTTTACAGATATGCTTTTAGTGTTTTAATTTACATTTTATTTGCTATGTGTTTGACAGACTGAAAAGCCTTTGCTACATTTAACTAAGTCAACACTGGAAAACATGGCTTCATTTTTAACAAACCAATTGAATCAGGTTGTGATTTGAAGTCAATCTTAAATGATGATTCAATAACACATTTATGTGTAATGTTGCTTATAGTGATAGAGAACTTGTAATTATGATTACTAAAACTATCTTCCCCAAACTGATCAATTAACGTACTTTCAATATAGTCGTGAATGTCGTCTACTGTATAACTACCTGAAGGTAGTGTTAGCACATACTCATCGTAATAGAACTTGTTTACACCATCACGCACATTATAGATTTTATTGTAGTTTTCAAACGATGCTAGTCCAAGACTATGCGGCTGATAACCAAGTTCGATTGGTGGATAAAATATACGGTTGTTTCAGGTCCTTCTCCACGTACAGCAAACGTTCTTTCACTGTTCGTCATCACGTAGAAACTAATGCACTTTCTCTACTGTCTGGGTTTGATATAAGAACATAAGACATAATCGTCCGCACATTCGTGTATTAAAGTTTTGCACACGGTTTTTATTGTAAACAATGTCTGCACTGCTTCCAAAATAACGTATGAGCTCAAAAGGAGGAGGTAAGTTTCCATAGCTATCAAAATACCATACTTTATATTTACGTTTTACATAAACAACGTAATGAGTTCCAGGTCCACGACTGTCGTCCAAGTTAATTACGGCACTTTCACGTTCACGTGGACGTGCTGGTAGTTGATCGCGCATATACACTCCTCGAAAATAATGAATCCCTAGTTGTTTAGCAAACGTAAAAACTTAATCAAGCGTTAGAGCTCGATATGGCAGTGCATTCAGTAGACGTTTTTTGGAGAAATGTAGATACCAAGCCCTTCCTTGTATGGCGCTAGCTTCATGTTCACACCTTTGCCTCGTAACGCAATTGCCTCCATCGTCTTGTTATGACGTTCACTCTCTTTCAACTGTTGTTTCGCTTCTTCTACAGCTTTGACAGTTCTCGCTACAGCACTAGCACCACCTAGCAATGACCCTAAAGCTGCCAGGCCAGCAAACAGCGCAGGAAGAAATCCTCCTCGTTTTGGTACAGGAATAATTCGTGCACGTTTACTAAATATTGCTCTGTACTTTGGAGAAATTCTCGCTCTTGCTGCGCGTAACGCTTTAGTAATAGCTACACGAGGATTGTATTCCCCTCGAATAGCTTTTTGCGCAGCCTTTATAACATCTTTCCATCCAACAGTTTTTACTTTCTTCTTCTTCTTCATGTCGTTTGGATATCGTTGTTTGACCATGCTGTACACAACTCTACTAGTCAAGAGCAAATCATAAACTAACCGTTGCCTCTTGTTTCGTTTAATATATATATTACTATTACGTACTTTATGATTCAGTTATCATGAAGATTATAAAGCAGCAAGACACACTACCTGTCACCGACATTGTACCACATCTCTTACCTAGTTCTAGTACAACTGCAAGAAAACGTCATGGAACGTTGTTTCCTTTCACTGTTCGATGTATTATATCAGGTCCGTCGGGATGCGGTAAAACAAATATTTTACTCACACTTATTACTTCTGTAAATGGCGTACGCTTCGAGAATATTTACGTTTTCGCAAAGTCACTCTATCAGCCGCTATATACTATTCTACAAACTGTAATGCACGATCTAGTTAAAGATGGAATAAGATAATTTAAATTTAATTCACATGAGCAAGTACCATCACCAGACGATGTTCTTCCTAATTCTCTTATGATCTTTGATGATGTCGCAACAGAAAAGCAAAACGTTATTCGTGCATTCTTTAGAATGGGTCGGCATAAATATGTTGATTGCATCTATTTGTGCCAAACCTGTTCTCGTGTGCCTAAGCAGTTGATACGCGACAACGCAAATGTTATTGTGCTTTTTCGGCAAGATGAGCGCAACATGCGACATGTGTATAACGATCATGTTAACACTGATATGACATTCGATGACTTTAAACGTATGTGTGCTAAATGTTGGTTATTACAACGTTACAGCTTTTTGTTATTGATAAAGAAAGTGATGTACAGCATGGACGATATCGCATGGGTTTCGATCATTTTATATGCATTAACACAGAATTACAAGCTGCCTCTGTGGATCAGTGGTAGAGTGTCGGCCTCCGGATCCCAAGATAGCGGGTTCAAACCCGGCAGAGGTAGTCGGATTTTTGAAGGGCGGAAAAAAGTCCATTCGACACTCCATGTCGTACGATGTCGGCATGTAAAAGATCTCTGGTGACACATTTGGTGTTTACCCGACAAAATTCATTAAATCTCAGCCATAGTCGCCCAAGAGAGTTTCGGATTACTCGGTCTGCCATCTAGTGGGGGCCTAGAGTAACACGGAACGTCGAAATTGACGAGCAGACAGCCAGATGGCGTCAACTTGAAATGTCTGCACACGGTAGCTGAGACCATACGATTATTATTATTATTATTCACAGAATTACAGTAACTACTTGATTAAAAACCATCATCATGTTAACATCTAGCAAGGAGATCGCAAAACATATCATCCAAGCTAGAAACAATATCCGACGGAAATTTAAAGAGCTTAAACGTATTCAAGCAGACACGGATTTATTTTTAAAAACACAACTAAGTACACCACACAAATAAATTTTTAATTCTACTTCATTACCGCAGTCTACTTCAAGTTTTGCTTCTATGCAAACATCATATAATAAAGAGAAGCATGAAGAAGAAAAGCATGAACAAGATAAGGAAGAGAAGAAGCAGGATGTAGATCAAGAAGAGGAAGAGGAAGATAAGGAAGAAGAAGAAGTAGAAATTAATGATACATCACCATCTAAGCGTGTTGAGTTTTTAACTACAGATGTTATTGCTGAAACACCTACTACATCGACGCAAAATCTACCATCTTTTTCTGAGGTTATGATTACACCAGAGTATCGCAATCAGTTTAGAACTTTTATTCAAGATACCTATGGATCTCTCTTTGCACCTTATATAGAAAAACTTTTTACAGGACAAACTGACACTACCTACGGTATTCGCTACGAAGATGACTGTTTCCGGATAGGAAATTCAAGTGTTAAGATTAATAACAACAAACTCATTGTAAAAGGTGTTACCTATAAACCTACGAAAGGACTCTTAGAACTTCTTTTCTCACGAATACCTGACAAGGATATAATTTTACAAGATGATCTTAAAAAATATAAAGCAATACTTTTTGCTACTGACGCAACACGACGTAATTACAAGAGAACATAAGCTGTAAATGCGAATAAGAGTTACAAGTATCGTGAGTTTATTTCTAAGCTGTTTCCGACTGCACGTAGTCTTGGTGTTATCTACAAGCCTTTGTTGCCGTATGTGGATGTAAGATACTAGATTGACCCAAACTTACTCGTTGAACGATTACAACTTTTAAGAGCATCGCAAAAGGCTGGTCACCCTGGTCGCGGATCAGAAATTCTAGAAATAGAAAGAGAACTACGTTATGCCGGTATTATTTTGTAATGGCTCGTCAAGAGAAGATCTCACCTGTAAAGGTAAACTTCGCACATGAGTTACATAAACCAGCACGTCGCACCTACTGTCGCAGACGCGTTATTACACGAGGAAAAGATGATCTCTGGCAAGCAGACTTAGTAGAAATGATTCCATATGCCTCTAGTAATAAGGGGTATAAGTATCTACTTACTGTTATCGATGTGTACTCGAAGTTTGCTTTTGCACAACCCGTGCGTTCTAAAACAGCAGCTCAAGTTAAAGAAGCATGTAAACATATTGTTGAAGAATCGAAACGCTGCCCAAGGCTTCTTCAAACTGATCAAGGTAAAGAGATTTACAACAAGGATTTTTCTTCTTACCTCAAGTTATTTGACATTCAACACTACTCTACGTTCAGCAATCTTAAGGCAAGTGTTGTAGAACGCTTTAATCGTACACTCATAACACTGATGTGGCGAGAATTTACAGCGCAAGGTTCATATCGTTGGATTGATCTGCTACCTAGACTTTTATCTACCTACAACGATACACCTCATCGCACTATCGGAACAAAGCCACGTCTTGTTACAAAGAATACACCTCGTATAAATGCCATTCATCTTGTAATTAAAACAGCTGATCCACGTCGCCATCGCATTAAAGAAGGTGATTTTGTTCGCATCAGCAAACACAAGTCTATCTTTGCAAAAGGATACACACCTAAATGGAGCACTGAAATTTTTCAAATCAGAAGTGTTATGCTTACTAATCCAGTTACGTATTTACTTTGCGATCTCAGAGGACAGCCTATTGAAGGAGGATTCTACATCGAAGAACTGCAGAAAACAAAATATCCTGAACACTATTTAGTTGAACGCGTTATTCGACGTCGTGTCAATAAACTATATGTTAAAGGCTTGGTTTTAATAACAGCTTTAATTCATGGATTAATAAAGAGGATGTACTTTAAATCTTATGTGTGTTTTCTTTTAATCCTCTACGTTTCCTTTCTTCTAAGTCACTAGGACATGCTGTAGGATTAAACAACACCTGTAATATGTTTTGACAATTCATATTTATTTTAGACTATATACACATTTTTATCCTTTGTTTATTTTACGGTCTTAGTCACTCAGTTTTCGTTTTATTGCACCAACAACGACAAGTGCTGCTATCTTCTGAGCAGCTAAAGCACTAGGTAATAACACACACACACACAGCATAACTTTACGAAGCAGATTTTAACAGCTACACGACATAGTCTATACAGGCAGCATGTAACTACGTGTCAGGCGAACGAGTTCTAGGGCCGCAGGGGAGATGAAGCACGAAGAAAAGAAGATCAATCACTCTATTGATGAGTCCACGCCCAACATGCTTCCTCAACTTTTTCCCAGCACGTTTCTTCACCTTTTCCTTGTTTACTCTCTCCACAGCCATGATAAGTGTTTATAAGCGAAGACAACTCGTTAGTTTTAGGTCCGTGATACAGTTTAATTAGTTGACATGTACGGCATTGTCTCACAGAAGGTCTTCTACCTAAACTCACGTGTTCATTATGTAAACTACACGTTTGAAGCTCTGACAAAACAGGATCTTGAGTCCACTCACGAGGCACCTTATCCCAAATCTTCTGTACAGCATTCGCAGCTACATTAACCAAAAATGCCTTTGGTAATGCATTTAACTCTTCTTCAGTAAAAGTGTTTAGTTTCTTTTTGCATGCATAAAACTTTACGATCGCCTTTTCAACTGCGTTACACTTAGTATCTGTTAGAAATGACATGATGTCTTTACTCTACAAATGTTTCTTTTAAACTAAGGTTATTTCGACACTGCAGTTTACATATGTTGTTCACTTCCCGGCATGCAATGCTACACAACCAATCAAAGAGTATGCATACATGTTGTAAAGACTGTTTACTTGTTTCTCTACTATGCTCTTTCGGAAGAGTTTTAAATGATGGGCACCCCAATTCATGCATGTCGATAATTTCACACGATGATTGTAGAAAATCACGCAACCATTCTTTCTTTTCACAACCCTTTAAAAGAACAAGATCTGCTCTTGACAAGTGTGCATTCATCATTAAAGGTAGAAAACGATAAGGTATTCCCTTTTCTTCCCACTTCAAACCTAAATTGATTTCAATCTACTGAGTCTGCTTTTTATCTTCATCTGTTTGCAAACAGTAAGGGAACGTTGGGCTAAATACTAAACTAACAAGATTTGGTGCCCACAATACACTGCAATCTAACACAGCCACCTCTTTAAACACAAATTTGTTTCCGTTTACTTTAAAGCCTTGCACATCAACTATTAATGTTTTCGTCATGTTTGCCCTCCACTCTCTATCACTGTTTCTCGAAGACTAAAGCTTTTAGTCAACGATCGGGTTTAAACATGCGCATCTACAAAAACGTCATCGCTGCAGCACATGCAAATTCTTGTTTTTATGATGCATACTTATTGCATTCCTTTACACCGACTTACTCTTAAGAAAACGGACAAGTCTAAACATGCATGATGACGTCATCACTGCAGCACGTGCTTACTCTAGCTCCCCCGATGTATGATAAAACTTGTTCGAATTTACCGCCACCACATTTCAACTAAAGAGTGCAGCACCGAGGTAAGCGATGTAAGATAGCGGTAACTGTGTTGAATAAAGATGGCTGTTTGTCAAAAAGAATTTTTTCAAATTATCCGCTACTACATAGAGTGCGGCACTGCGCTCTCTTGTTTAAAGATGGCGGATGAAAAAAGCACGTGGGTTTGTAAAGCACGTGGAATTTACCACCACCACAAGGAGGGCAGCACGGTGCTGTCTAGATTAAAGATGGCGGATGACAACTGTTAGAAAAAGCATCTAGATTTTAAATTGCTCGCTACTACGATAAAGATAGCAGCACGGTGCTCAAATATGGCTGCTTGTCAAAAAAATTTAATTATCCGCTACCACATTTCAACTAAAGAGTGCAGCACTGAGGTTTGCGATGCAAGATGGTGGGTGACAGCTTGTCAAATAGATTTTTTTTTCAAAGGTAAGTAGCTAAAGAGGGCAGCATTAAGGTTAGCAATGCAAGATGGTGGATGACAGCTGTGACGTAAAAATTACCCGCAAGATAGCAGCACGATGCTCTTTTCATTAAAGATGACAGCTTGTCAAATATAATTTTTCAAATTAATCGCCTCAAAGGTAAGTAATTAAAGAGGGCAGCACTGTTCTCTCTGGATTAAAGATGGCTGCTTGTCAAAAAGAATTTTTCAAATTATCCGCCACCACAAAGAGGGCAGCACGGTGCTCTCTTGATTAAGGATGGTGGATGACAGCTGAAGAGCACATAGAATTTGTTTCCAAACAAGAGTATGTGGAATTTGCCGCCACCACATTTCAACTAAAGAGTGCAGCACGGTGCTTTGTTGATTAAGGATGGCGGATGACCTCTGTCAAAAAAGCACGTTGATTTGTTTCCAAACAAGATCACGTGGAATTTGCTGCCACCACATTTCAACTAAAGAGTGCAGCACTGTTCTCTCTGGATTAAAGATATCGGTTGACAGCTGTCAGAAAAGCACATGGGTTTGTTTCCAAACAAGAGCGCGTAGAATTTACCGCCACCACATTTCAAAGGTAAGTAGCTAAAGAGGGCAGCACGGTGCTCCCTAGATTAAAGATGGCGGATGATAGCTGTCAAAAAAGCGCATAGGTTTGTTTCCAAACAAGAGAATGTAGAATTTTTCAAATTGCCGCCACCACATTTCGAAGGTATCTAGCTAAAGACTGCAGCACTGAGGTTTGTGATGCAAGATGGTGGATGACAGCTGTCAGAAAAAAGCACGTGAGTTTGTTTCCAAACAAGAGCACGTGGAATTTACCGCCGCCACAAAGAGGGCAGCACTGTGCTCAAAGATGGCTGCTGTCACGTGGAATTGTCTGCCACCACATTACAAAGGTACCTGGCTAAAGAGGGCAGCACGGTGCTCAAAGATGGCTGCTGTCAAAAAGCATTTTTAAATTATCCGCCACCACATTTCAAAGGTAAGTAGCTAAAGAGGGCAGCACTGTGCTCTATAGATTAAAGATGGCGGATGACAGCTGTCTAGCACTAAGGTTTAGACCCGCCAAGATGGCAGAACTGCCGATGACAGGTGACGAATTTGCAGCTACTGCGATAAAGAGTGCAGCACGGTGCTCTGTAGTTTAAAGGTGGCGGATGACAGCTGTCAAAAAGCACGTGGATTTGTTTATCTCGCGCTAGTGAGCTTAAGTTGGTACCACTAAAGTTTAGGTCCGTCAAGATGGCTGCACTGAGATTTGCGATACGTTGTTGTCTGTCAAAAAGCACGTGGCTGTCAAAAAGCACGTGGATTTGTTTACCTATTCAAATCTCGTGCTAGTTAGGTTAAGTTGGTCCCACTGATGTTTAGGCCCGTCAAGATGGCAGTACTGAGGTTAGCGATGCGTTGTTGTCTGTCAAAAAGCACGTGGCTGTCAAAAGCACGTGGTTTTGTTTATCTCGCGCTAGTTAGGTTAAGTTGGTACCACTGAGGTTTAGGCCCGTCAAGATGGCAGCAGTGAGGTTAGCGATGCGTTGTTGTCTGTCAAAAAGCACGTGGCTGTCAAAAAACACGTGGGTTTGTTTACCTCGCGCTAATTAGGTTAAGTTGGTACCACTGAGGTTTAGGCCCGTCAAGATGGTAGCAGTGAGGTTAGCGATGCGTTGTTGTCTGTCAAAAAGCAAGTGAATGTCAAAAAACACGTGGCTTTGTTTACCTCGCGCTAGTTAGGTTAAGTTGGTACCACTGAGGTTTAGGCCCGTCAAGATGGCAGCAGTGAGGTTAGCGATGCGTTGTTGTCGATGACAGCTGTCAAAAAGCACGTGGCTTTGTTTACAAATTCAAATCTCGCGCCAAAATTCAAATTTCCCGCCAAAATTCTAATTTCCCGCCAAAATTCAAATTTCCCAGGGGGGCGGAGGGGCCCCTGGGAGCCCGGATGAGGAGGCGGCCGCAGAACTTTCCTATTATACTACTGCACTGAAGGACGAAGTCATTTTTGAAATCGGGACTGTGCAGGACCGAGCCTGGCAGAGTGCATTCTTAAGTTTGCTGGAAGCTTGTTCTTGAGCATCACCCCAACAGAAACGAGTATTCTTTGTTTTCAACAGTTTAAAAGGGTCGGAAATGTCAGAGATATTGGGGATGAACCTACAATGGAACCCAACCGTACCAACCGTACGGATACCACGGACATTCTTAGGTCTAGGAAACTCGCGAATGCATTTCACCCTGTCAGGATTTACAGAGATGCCAGAATCGGAGATGATGTGTCCCAAGAACTTGATCCGCCCAGCGCATAAGGATATTTTCTCCGGGTTGACCGTAAAACCATGCCTCTTTAGCCTTGTGAAAAAACTCACGGAGTTGGGCAATGTGTTCTTCATAGGTGTTAGAAAAGATCACAACATCATCAGGGTACGAAAACAGACACAGGAACTTTAAGTCACTGAAGACCGTATCAAGTATGCGGCGGATCGCTTGACCACCAATGTAGATACCCATAAGCACCTTATTAAACTGATACAGACCGAAAGGAGTTATAAAAGAAGTAAGTTCGTGACAACTAGGATCCAACGGAATCTGAAAGTAAGCTGAATTGAAGTCGAAGACTGAATAAAACTTGGCTTTCCCGTAGGACTGCAAGGCGGACTCTATCGTAGGAAGAGGGAAACTGTCGAAGATTACCTTACGGTTCAGGACCCTGTAATCAATGACCAGACGTGCTTGACCGCCTTTCTGGGGAATTAGAAAAGCAGGACTGCTGTAAGGCGACATCTACGGGCTTATGACACCCTTATCCAACAATTCATTGACGCACTTCCTCATGGCGGCTAGTTTAGGGGGAGAACAAGTAAAAGGAAGGGTCTAATAGGTGTGTCACCTTTCAGTATGATACGATATGAAAACTCCTGGGCACATCCTAGCTTTGCAGACAGTACATCAGGGAATACTTCCAGTAGATTATTTAGCATGAAAGTTTGATTTTCAGAAAGATCACTTAGGCCGATGTAAGATTTGTCGTCAGATAAGGAACACAGGGGCTTGTTTCTGAACGGACTCTCAAAGGGGAAACTTTCATTCAGTCTAAAACGGAAAGCTAAGGACCGACTGATGAAGTCAATCGACATTCCAGTAGCTAAAATGAAGTCAGTACCTAGGATGAGAGGAACGGCCAAGTCTGGGGCAACATTGAAGTTCCAGTCCCAAGAAAGTTTATGAATTTTCACGTGAGTTCGCTTGCATTTCACAACAAATACGTGGCGATCGTCCGCAGACATATACATTTTCGTACAACCAGAATTATGAAGGTATTTTAATATCATACCATCGACAAAAGACTGATTGATGAAAGAACTGCACGCTCCGGTGTCTAAGAGAGCATACATGGCGAGTGAGCCGCAAAGAACCTTGGCCCATGGTGAAGATGAAGGAAGTCCCCAAATCTTGCGATTAGGATAGTTATTCGCCACCAACGGCGGGCCACTGCATTGGTGTGAAGTTAAACTCCCTGGTTAGAATTGCATCGTGGGCATATGTTGCTATAGACCCCAGTCAAACCACATTGACTGCACTTTACAGAAGACTTCGATCTACAGTTACGAGAAATATGTCCATCTTTTCCGCAATTCCAGCATTTGACGGGATTCTCAGCCTTACGGCGAGATACATCTTGACTCAATAGAGCATTGGTGATACTCGAAAATGAGGCGATTCAAACGATCAGTAGACCTGTTAGAATGTCGGACTCTGGTAGGCGACCTGGCGAAAGAAACAGTTTAAGGCGAAGTTCGACAAGCCGTACCGGGAAAAGAGCAATCAGCAGGAGGAGGAGGGGGTTGATACATGTTGTTCAGTTGCAGAGTCGACTCAAATTCGCGGCCAAGACTGATGATGCCAACACAATTTACTTCCGACCTCTTTATAAACAATTTACATTGAGGAGCAGGTTGCGGTAGAAGGTATCGAAAATTTCGGATTCATGAATTCTAATATCCAAGCGATTAAATAGGGTAAGAATAACAGTGGCATGTTCGTCGATGGGTTCACCCTGACCTGGAGTTCTCCTAACTATCTCTTGCTTTAAAGCGAAGTCATATCAGATAACCCGAACCTAACTTTAAGCTCTTTGACGAAATCAGAACAACAACGAATTTTGTATTTACTCAATCTGTACCATTTGCTGGCAGTACCTTTCAACATACTGAGATTGACGGGTACAAATAGGTCTAAAGGCGTCGAGGTGCATGCCGCTATATCCTCGACCTATTCTAAAAACTCAATAAAGGAGAGTCCTTTTCCTTCCCCGGAGAATTTCAAGTACCATTTACGGATGATGTCAAGAGCAGGGCTAAAATAGGAGACCTGTCGGTAATGGAATGAGGAATCTGATACATAACTCCCATCTTCGTGTCAGGGATACGTTCATGACCACTATCACCAACCCTGACAACCGCATCGCTACAATTTGTACTAGCACGAGGTGAAGAACCATTATTAGTTACATTATTTCATTTAGAATTTTCGACCTTATTATGTCCTCTCGAATGGACTTCTTTTCAGGCTCACGTCACTAATAGACTCGATAAGGTTTTACTGAAAAAACAAAGCACTCTTGATAAGAAGTGGAACAGCTTGATAAAAGCTTCCCATTATATCCCAAACACGCAGAACTACGCGGAATCTAACGTTTTTCACCCGCCGGTAGTGAACCTCAGTGAAGTTGACCTTGATCCTAAGGACCTCAAGATATTGAATTAGGGACCTAAACATAACTGGGATGACATTTAACCACGACGACATGTGTTATAAAGGTAGATGGTATTGGTAAGCTACAGGAATAAGGAGATGTGTAGTTTTGAAAGTATATTTATACATTTTAATTCGCTATGTGGTGATTTCAGAAAAGAGTATAACCTAGCCATTATATTCCCATACCTTTTCAGGTGAAGAGGTCGTCAGGTTAGGTTAGCAAGTCAGAATATCGTCAGGCTATCAAGTACAATGGCACCTAAACAGTTTTTATTTATATATTTACTGTGCTCCATAACATGGTATTAATTAAGTAAATGTATTGGGGAGTCCAGAAACGTGTAGATGACACTTGGGCGCTACAGCAGTTTAGGCTTCATATTCACAGTAATAATAATCGATTTATGAGAGTTACCCTGAGTAGTTCAGTCTTAAAAGCGAATGTTATGAGTTTGAGTCCTAGTAAGGTTGTGATCACTCTGTGAAGGTAGTGTTTGATTGGTACCAGTGCTAATTATGTTGGGTGACTGTTAATATCAAGAACGACTCAGTATTGTTCTCTTTATGAGGTTCAAAGTAATTTGTTTTAAATTTAAAATATTTAAAATATTTTCAACTTCCTGTGATGGTTGACGTTGCAGGCTGGCTCCTGGAGAGACTCCTTCATCCACGCGAGTTCTCAGGATTGGAAATAACAATGTTTTTGGCGCGGACAGTCATTCAGAGGCTCTGAAGATTGGGAACAACAACGTCTTCGGGTCCAAATGTAAGTCATTCACTTGGGTTAGATGAATACTTCTTGCATAGAAACAACAGATAGGGAATCTGGCACCTGGGCGAATACCCTAAATGCAGATTAGTAGTGATTGATTGATTGATTGATTGATTGATTGATTGATTGATTGATTGATTGATTGATTGATTGATTGATTGATTGATTGATTGATTGATTGATTGATTGATTGATTGATTGATTGATTGATTGATTGATTGATTGATTGATTGATTGATTGATTGATTGATTGATTGATTGATTGATTGATTGATTGATTGATTGAATGAATGCTCTTGCCACTCGAACAATGTTAGTAGGTTATTATTTATTACTGAATATAATGTCTTACAACATACTTTATAATTTAATTTCATTTCATCAAAGTCGTTAGCTTGCATTTAATCCCTAATACGCAAAAATACATCAGAAGATGACACTTCCCCTCCCGCCTCCACTGAAAGAGTTATTGCCTACAGAATTCGCTCAACACACTACATAGCAACCACGACAGAAGGAAGGGACCTGGCTTCAGTCCAACCATAGTCGCTGGAGCTGACGAAGAATTACCAGCTTGTTAATTGTTAATATATGTTGTTATAACATTTCATTAATTACCGGTATTACAATTATTTATACTTTGTAACAATTCATAAAAATAAAAGTACAGTTTGATAGAATCTGATGTTCTTTCAAAACGAAACATATCATTGTATCTTTAATTGTTTATTTTCCAGGTATAATCTGTTGTTATATGTTTTCTTTCTCAGGTATTTTCTAAATATTATTTAATCGTAAATTGTGTTTGAAAGGTTGAAGAACGTGACCGTTCATTGATCAATGCCATAAAAATGTGGCCCATAACACTACTCCCGTCGTTACAGAAACTAGGTGAAACTAGTGTATACTTCCCACTTTTACTCTTTGCGTGCAGTCTGTCAACAATTCTTGCATCCACAGAACCAGCCATTTGTCAATGTTTTTCCCACCAGTTTTCAGATCAGGATATCATTTAGTATAGCTCTTCTATGTAAACAGTTGTTTCCTGTTGCAGGCTTTGTTGGACGTAACGTGCAGGTGACCGACAATAATGTTGTGAGCGCAGGCTGCAGGTTGACGTGCCAACAGGTTGTTGGCCCGAACTTGGTGACATGTGGTTATCAGTGTGCGTAGAGGCAGTAGGCAGACCTTCCTCCTGTAAGTACAGTGTTTAAAGTCTACTTCATGAGGAAATACTCAGTGCATTTAGTGTTTTTCTGCAAAATGCTGAGATGGTATTAATCGTCTGATGAGGGATTACTGGTAGTACAGACAGATACTCCTTGCTCTAAACAGAGTGACACATTCTGTCACCTCACCGATGAGTGATTACTGGTAGCACAGACAGATACTCCTTGCTCTAAACACAGTGACACATTATTTTACCTCAGTTACAATGGTACAGCCACGTCTTTGCGGAACATTATTCGCAATAGTATTGATGTTGGCCATGTGTGGTGAAAACCTGTCAGAGATCTGTTGCTTTTTGCTTTATTTCTCTGTAATTTAGTGGAACTAAAGCTCCTTATTCAATGGAAATGCCTCCAGTGAAATCATGAAACTGCCCACGATTTGAAGGCTTTGATAACCAAATTTCACAATGCCTTTCCTTTGTCTTTATATTACCACCTCCTGCACTGATTTTCCTATCACACTTTTCAATTTTCTCATTCAGTGCATCAGCTTATTCTTGTACACCTATGCTGTTCATTCCCCAGGCCGCAATATCGTCTGCAAATAGTAATAACTTCATACGCTTCCTTTGTCTCCTTTGTAATTAGTCCAGAACCATCAGAAACAAAGGCGGTGAGAGAACACTCTCCTGTCTTAGTCCAGTTTCATTTCTAAACCATTCAGTCTTTCCAATGCCGCGGACGCAGTTGTTGTGCATTGCTTCCCAAACCTTCTCCTTTGAAACAGTATCATATGCCTTTGTTCTATCTAAGAATGTCATGACCAGATCTTTTCCGTTAATTGTCTCATGGGTCCACTCTTCCACTTCTAAGCCCTACTGTTCCTCTTGCAACCCCCCTTCCTTTTTTCTCATTCTCCACTCTACTATCCTTAACATTATTTTGCTTCTTGTGATAAGTGTGTGAGACCTCTATAATTACCACAAAAATTCGTTGGCCCGCTTCTGTAAGACTGGTATTATTATTATTCCGTTTCCCCACTCTTCTGGTATATGCACTTTAATCATCTGAACACCCATTGTAGTCCAACAGCCTTTATCATTCCCATGCTAATTTCACCGCTAACATTATTATATCATCTTCTACTGTTGAGATATCATACCATATTACTACCGTCTCCTCTCCACAATTTCTCACATTAAGTTAAGCTGCCTATCAATATACTTCTTCCAGCTTTTCTTTATTACTTCTGGATGTGTTATCAACTCTCCATCTTCTACTTTCATCAGCTTTGTATAAACTCTTTCTTTCCTATTACTTTGTACAATTACATACAGCATTCTTTTACTGCCAGCTTCATCCGTTTTCGTATTTTTGGTGTAAATTCTTTCCAATTTCTTACATTTCCTTCCATTATCAAGACACTTCCTTCCCTTTTATCTGTGTTCCAATCTTACCATGCTTTCTTCTTTTCTTTCACTACTTCCCTCGCCTTCTCATTCCACCGTGGTGTCTTATTTCAATCTCATCAGTGTTCCACCACTCTGCCCCACTTACAAATGTCCTTTTAAAGTACTACATTTCTTCCGAACGGACAGCCCATAATGGTGGAAATCCCCGAAGAATTCAAAACAAAAAGAAAACAAGGACCAAAAACTAATAATTGATTTCGTTTTTACACACAGAAACATTTGGAGCATGGATGATCAAATTATTAGTTCAGACGGGAGTGGAGTAAAAACTCCTATTGTCGCGCTGATGAATACCAAAATCCAGCAAAATCCCTGGTATTTTATTCATGTTAATATTTAAATCTCTATTCCTTCTACTTTAAAAGATGTCGTGGCACTTGGATTTTGAAACAAACAATTGTTCACTGATCTCCAAACTTGCAAATAGACACTATTTTCTACGGCTGAATGAAATGGCATATGGCATTTAGTGTTGGGAGTGTTCGAGGACAAGTTCGGCTCGCTAGATGCAGGTCTTTTGATTTGAATCCCGTATTCAACCCGCGCGTTGTGATGAGGATGAAATGATGACGAAGACGACACATAAAAGTTGCCCCCGTGCCAGCGGAATTAACAAAATATGGTTAAAATTCCGGAGTCTTCCAAGAATCGAACCTGTGACCAAAGGCCAGCGCGCTAACCATTTAGCCAAGGAGCCAGACTCTCTATGACTGTTCAGTGACGAGAACTATATAGAAACTGCTTTAATATTCAATACAAGTGAAAAACGTAATGCCACGTGTTGGCTGGATAAGTAAATGAGAATAAGCTGGTAGCATTTTTACTTCTAAGACGTATTAATTAATTCTAATGATCACTTACGCCTCGGTACACATTCAGGATTTCCGAGTGACACTTACTGTAAATCTACTTCATGACGTATCGTCCAACTCACGTTTATTTCTACTGTTTTCTCTTCTCTCTGTTTCCACAGAGTCGAATGGGCGGGCCTGGTGACATCACCAGTCCCTCTCAAATTGGCATGGTGGACGCTATAACCATTACACTGCCCCCTCCTTAAGGCTGCTCGTCCTGAGCTGCTCCATGATACAGCACAAGGCGATCCAGGTGAACGACCATCATCTTCCCACGCGGAAGCCGCCGGATCCTGTTGACGACGTCGTTGATCCCGGTGACGATTGTAAACGGGCCTTCCCATTGTGCCTGAAACTTCGGTGACTTCCCTATTTTCCACATCTGAAGGTAGAGCCACACTCTGTCAACTTCCTGGAAACTCTCAGAGTTCGGGCTTTCATCCGGTCCCTGGCCACCCTCAGATATTGTCACACATAATCGTGGATGTCGTTGAGCTGATCCACCAACACATAGTCCGCTGCTGGCTGCAAGCCGACCCGAACATTAAATCGCATGGCAGGCGGAGCTCCCTTCGTAAGACCTTGTGGTAGGTGCAGTGTCCGTCGTCTCGCAGGTGGATGCTCGATACGCCACCAACAAGAATGGGACCATCTCATCCCAGTCCTTCTGGTGCACCTATACCACCTTTCTGATATGCTCCTCGACAGTTTTTACAAAACACTCCACCATCCAGGGTGGAGGGGCGTCGTACGGATTTTCCGCACTCCTAATGCTGCAGAACATTTTGCATCAGCCTAGACACAAAGTTTATGCTTTGAGTCCTCTGCGGTTCCCTAGGGACACCGAATCAACAGAAGTTCTCGACCAAGACGTCGGCCACAGTAGATGCTTCTTGATTCAGGATGGTGTAGACGTCTGGCCACTTTGTGAAGTAGTCCATGGCCAGGAGTAACGGGTCCCAGCATCGGATTCACGGAATGGTTCAGCGACATCAATTGCGATCCTTTCGAAATGTGCTCCGATGTTGTATTCCATCATCCGGCCCTACCCCTGGGTTGTGGGCCTTGGCTCGCCGATCAGATGTCACACAGTAGTTCCCGCATGCAACTCGAACAAAACTTATTTTTTCATGCTCTTGGGAATATATCTGCTGAGCAATCTGTTTCTTTCCCTCGCTCGATTCCCACACGCCGGTAAGCACCCGATCGCTAACCTTGAGAGGCGGCCACTGGGCCCAGTATGCCTTGTAGGTTGAACTGCGTTTGGCGATGCCCTTCCATCCGGGCCTCTGCTCCGACTCGACTTCCCGTAGGAGCTGTCCGATGTCGTCATCCTTCAGCTGCTCCCTCCTCAGGGCGGCTCGTTCCCATCCTTCAGCAACGGTAGCCCTTACAGCCCGGACGTCCATGGTGCCCGCCTATCTCTCCAGTGTGCACAATTCTCTGGGCATGGTCTTCTGGATAGAGTGTCGGCATTGCAGTGCTTCCTTCCCTGTTGGTGCTCGTGGTGAAGTCGTACCCCTGAAGACGTTGCACCCAGCAGTCTGTCCTTCCACATTTCTGAAACTTAGGAGGCAGGACAATGTGGAGTGAGTGTTCACTGCGTAGATGGAAAGGCTGCCCATACAGATACTTGTGGAAGTGTTATCAGTGGAATAGTGTGTAGGAGGGATACTGACTAGAAGGTGATTGGAGATTCAAATGAGACTATGGAGTGTGTATGTGGGAAACTGGGAGTGAAATTTCTAGATCCTAATGGGTGGGTAGGAGATAGGGACCTGCGCTCAGATGGCCTTCACTTAAACCGCAGTGGTACATATAAGTTAGGCAATTTGTTTAGAAGGGTTATAGGCAGGTAGTCCGGCTCCATGGCTAAATGGTTAGCGTGCTGGCCTTTGGCCACAGGGGTCCCGGGTTCGATTCCCGGCAGGGTCGGGAATTTTAACCTTAATTGGTTAATTTCCCTGGCACGGGGACTGGGTGTATGTGTTGTCTTCATCATCATTTCATCCTCATCACGACGCGCAGGTCACCTACGGGTGTCAAATCAAAAGACCTGCACCTGGCGAGCCGAACTTGTCCTCGGACACTCCCGGCACTAAAACCCATACGCCATTTCATTTCATAGGCAGGTACATTAAGGGAAACGGGGTGGCCTAGGGAGCGGTGTTAAGGGAACAGGGAACTGTAAATCAAGTAGGGATGACATAAAACTGTTAGTGCTCAACTGTAGAAGTATTGTAAAGAAAAGAATAGAATTAAGTAATTCAATAGATATATACTTACCAGATATTGTAATAGGAGTTGAATCATGGCTGAGAAATGATATAACGGATGCAGAAATTTTCTCACGGCACTGGAGTGTGTATATTAGAAATAGGATAGGAATGGTAGGAGAGGGAGTATACATTCTCGTGAAACAAGAATTTGTAAGCTACGAAAAAGTTAAAGATGACAAACACGAAATTCTATGGGTAAGGCTCATCTCCAAAGATAATAGGCAACTTGATATCTTTGGAGTGTACAGACCAGGAAAGAGTAGCGCAGATGCTGATTCGGAATTATTTGGTAAAATAATCAGCTATATGGGAAACGATAAGGAAAGGAACGTGATTGTAGCGGGTGATCTCAATTTACCAAATGTCAATTGGGAAGGTAATGCGAACGACAGGAAGCATGACCAACAAATGGCAAATAAGTTAATATGGGAAGGGCACCTAATTCAGAAAGTGATGGAACCAACTAGAGGGAAGAATATTCTGGATGTGGTGCTGGTAAAACCAGATGAGATTTATAGAGAAACTGAAGTAATAGATGGTATTAGTGATCATGAAGCTGTTTTGTCGTAGTTAAAAATAAATCTGATAGAAAGGAAGGTCTTAAAAGTAGGACTATTAGGCAGTACCATATGGCTGATAAAGCAGGCATGAGGCAGTTTCTAAAAAGTAAATATAATCGGTGGGAAACGGTAAATAAAAATGTGAACAGACTCTGGGATGGGTTTAAAGAAATTGTTGAGGAATGCAAAAACAGGTTTGTACCTTTAAGGGTGGTAAGGAATGGTAAAGACCTACCTTATTATAATAGAGAAATAATGAGACTAAGAAGGAGGTGCAGGTTGGAAAGAAATAGAGTTAGAAATGGCTTTGTAAGTAAGGAGAAATTGAACTTACTAGGAAGTGAATCTAGCAACGAAGACTGCTAAGGATAACATGATGGCAAGCATAATTGGCAGTCATACAAATTTTAGTGAAACATGGAAATGTATGTATAGGTACCTTAAGGCAGAAACAGGTTAAAAGAAGGACATTCCAGGAATAATTAATGAACAAGGGGAGTGTGTATGCGAGGATCTTCAAAAGGCAGAAGTATTCACTCAGCAGTGTGTAAAGATTGTTGGTTACAAGGATAATGTCCAGATAGAGGAGGTGACTAATGCTAAAGAAATATTAAACTTTACATTATGTTGACAATGATATTTGCAATAAGATACAAAAGTTGAAAACCAGATAAGCTGCTGGAATTGATAAGATTTCTGGGGATATACTATAGACAATGGGTTGGGATATAGTACCATATCTGAAGTACTTATTGTTTGGTTGAAGGAGCTATATCAAATGAATGGAGAGTTGCTATAGTAGCCCCTGTGTATAAAGAAAGGGTGATAGACATAAAGCTGAAAATTACAGGCCAGTCAGTTTGACATGCATGCAGGCTTTGTGAAGGTATTCTTTCTGATTATATTGGACATTTTTGCCAAAGAAATAACGAGTTCTATAGAAGGCAGTTCGGTTTTAGTAAAGATTATTCCACTGAAGCGCACCTTTTAGGATTCCAGCAAGATATGGCAGATATCTTGGATTCAGGAGGTCAAATGGATTGTATCGCGATTGACCTGTCTAAAGCATTTGATAGGGTGGATCATGCGAGACTACTGGCAAAAGTGAGTACAATTGGACTAGACAAAAAGTGACTGAATGGGTTGCTATATTTCTAGAACATAGATCTCACAGATTTAGAGTAGGCGAAACTTTATCTGCCCCTGTAAATATTAAGAGGGGAATTCCCCTAGGCAGTATTATTGGACTTTTATGTTTTATTATATATATAAATGATATGAGTAATGAAGTGGAATCAGAGGTAAGGCTTTTTGGGGATGATGTTACTCTCTATAGAGTGGTAAATACACAAGATCGTAAGCAATTGTAGCATGACCTCGATAATGTTGTGAGATGGACAGCAGGCAATGGTATGTTGATAAACGCGGTTAAAAGTCAGGTTGTGAGTTTCACAAATAGGAAAAGTCCTCTCAGTTTTAATTACTGCGTTGATGGGGTGAAAGTTCCTTTTGGGGATCATTGTAAGTATCTAGGTGTTAATATAATGAAAAGTTTTTATTGTGGCAATCACATAAATGGGATTGTAAATAAAGGGTACAGAACTCTGCACATGGTTATGGGATATTTAGGGGTTGTAGTAAGGACGTAAAGGAGAGGGCATATAAATCTCTGGTAAGACACCAAGTAGGTATGTTTCCTGTGTATGGGACCCTCACCAGGATTACTTGATTCAAGAACTGGAAAAAATCCAAAGAAAAGCAGCTCGATTTGTTCTGGGTGATTTCCGACAATAGAGCAGCGTTACAAAAATGTTGCAAGGTTTGGGCTGGGAAGACTTGGGAGAAAGGAGACGAGCTGCTCGACTATGTGGTATGTTCCAAGCTGTCAGCGGAGAGATGGCGTGGAATGACATTAGTAGACGAATAAGTTTGAGTGGCGTCTTTAAAAGTAGGAATGATCACAATATGAAGATGAAGTTGGATTTCAAGGGGACAAATCGGGGCAAATATTCATTTATAGGAAGGGGAGTTAGAGAATGGAATAACTTTCCAAGGGAGATGTTCAATAAATTTCCAATTTCTTTGCAATCATTTAAGAAAAGGCTAGGAAAACAACAGATAGGAAATCTGCCACCTGGGCGACTGCTCTAAAAGCAGATCAGTAGTAATTGATTGATTGACACCTAAAATTTTGTACATTTGTCATTAGTTTTTCGTACCTTACAATTTCTATTTTCACCATATGAGTATTATTATTAATTATTACTACTGTGACATGAAGGGGGCCGCTCCCTTGAGTCAGGCAGCATTCTAAACACTACCTAGAGTGGAGATACACTGAAATGAAATGCCGTGTGACCTCTGGAAGGGCCTGGTGCAGCTCTTTTGACTTGTCGCCTGTAGGCCACCTGTACATCATGATAGGGATGAAATGATGATGAAGACGGTACATACACCCAGTCCCCGTGCCATGGGAATTAACCAATTATGGTTATAATTCCCGACCCTGCCAGGAATAGAACCCGGGTCCTCTGTGACCAAACGCCAGCACGCTAGCCATTTAGCCATGGAGCCGGACTGGAGAAACACTGAAGTCTGCCTTAATATGAAGTTCTGAAACCTACCTGTAGACAGCAGTTTCCTGTTAGTGGTTGCCACTTCGGAACCCATTTTAGAACTGTCATTGCCGGGCGAGTTGGCTGTACGGTTGGTGGCACGTGGTTGTAAGCTTCCATCCGGGAGATAGTGGTTTCGAGCCCCACTGTCGGCAGCCCTGAATATGGTTTTCCTTACCTTAATCAAAGCCACGGCTGCTCACTTCCCACTCCTAGCCCTTTCCTATCCCATTGTTGCCATAAGACCTATCTGTGTCGGAGCGAATTAAAAGAAATCGTATAAAATAAAATAAAAATAACTTTCAATTACTTTCATGTAGTGAGAAATGTAATAGTTGGCATCTCTTTTCTAAGGGTTGTTCCTACTGAACTTAGCCCAGTCTGCCATTATGAAAGGGCTGACCAGTTGTCTTGACTGCGGGATCATCGGCTCAGGTTATCACCTCACTGAAAGCATCTGGCGTGCTGGCGCAACGAGAGCAACTAGACTTCATCCTAAACCAGCGACTCTAGAAGATTCTATTGGCATCGGGAAGATAACAGCGTTCCCTTAGTTTAGGTTTGTGCCATTCTTGCTTCAGTTTTAGTGTAGGGATTTTATTAACTTAGTTTACTTTTGTATGATGTAAGTTTCTGTAAGTTTCTGTAAGTTTTTCAAGCAGCGAATGTAACCGTTCTAAGGGATGACATGTCTTAAAAGGAAGTATTAGCGACCCTTCTTTCCCTTTCCTTAAATTTTATTTCTCCAATATTTAATTGTGTCCTTCTTCTTTTCAGCCATTCATTTTCCTTCCTCCTACTTACACGGTGTGTCTGGGTTTGTGTCTTATTAGGGCAGCAAGTGTTATTCTGATACGTGGAGCTCAATTCTCTCCTGTTATTAACGAAACTCTGAGAACTGTCACCCGTTACCCTCGGCTTCGCTCGCGAGGATTTCGTAATTTGATAAAAATTACTTGTTCCTCGGTTCTGCACTAAAACATTATCTGCAAATCCCTAAACTCACCGAAAAATTGCATTTCATTTCCTCCAGAATCTGTCTATAAACCACGTTTGTGGCATTGCCTTTTGGGGCGAAGGTGACCAGGCTACTGGCAGAGCTAATGCGACATGGAACTCTACGTGTGAGAAACAGTCCCTTTTAAGTCGAAAAAAAAGTTTTCTTTACTTCTAAAGGAGATTCCAAATACCAATTTTCACTTCTGTAACATCTTAGTTTTTGAGATATAAGTAACCTCACAAAGAGAATTCAACTCCTTCTTCACTTAATTTTTATCTCCAGCTTAAGTTGATTTCCCCAAAGCAAAAAGTACCTGTTTCTTTTTTATTTTTAAAGGAGACTACAAATATCAATTTTCACGACCGTTACATGTCAAGTTTAAGGGATATACTGTAGATATACTCATTTTAAAATCTTCCCCAGTCCTTGGCCGAGTGGTCAGCGTTGGGGTCTTCGGTTCACAGGGTTTCGGCTTCGATTCCGGGCAGGTCTGGGGTTTTTTATCGCGTGGGATTAATTCTTCTGGCTCGTGGACAGGTTGATTGTGTTTATCTCAATATTCTCCTCTTCATATTCACTCAATACGCCACATTACCAATCACAACGGGAAAACGCAATAGTAATTACATCCCTACACATAGGGTTGCCGTCAGGAAGGCCATACAGCCGTAAAACAGGGCCAATTCTACATGTGCGATACAGTTCGCACGCGCGACCGCACAGGTGTGGAAAAAGCGGTAGAAGAAGAAGATACTCATTTTATAAATTCATCCGCTTTTTTATTCTTTTCACCCCCTTAAGTGGATTTTCCAAAAAAAAGTGTTTTCATTTATTTTTAAAGGAGATTCCAAATACCAATTTTAACGTCTGTAACATCTTAGTTTTTGAGATATAAGTATCCTCATATAAAGAATTCAACTCCTTCCTCACTTCGTTTCACCCCTCCTCTCCCCTTAAGTGGATTTTCTGAAAACAAAAATTTGTATTCTTTTATTTTTAAAGGAGATTTCAAATTCCAATTTTCATGTCTGTAACATGTTAGTTTTTTGGGATATATTGTAGATAATCTCGCTGCTGTAAGCATACTGGAGCTGATGTTGCCATGGTTACGACAGTTCATTTCTTTATCCGATTGCTAGAGCAGGTCTAGTGTGTTGCCAATATCTCCATAACGGTTGGTTTTAGGGCCTTAAAACATGGTTTTCTGGCCCGTAGGGCTTACAGATATTTGTTCGTTGCGTCAAGGGGCTTAAAATGAGCTTTGTCTCGTCCTTGTACGACAAATTCGATTTCGCCTATATTAGCCTATTATTTTTATATCTCCCCCCCGTCGCCCCCTCCCCTAGAATTGTTTTGAAAATAAAATACAGCCCATGTTACTCACTCACAATGTAGCTTTCTATTGGCGAAGTAATTTTTAAAATCGGTTCAGTAGTTTTTGAGGCTATCCGTTACAAACAAATATACAAAATTTTCCTTTATAATATTAGTATAGATGAAGGTACTTTAATGATTACCAAACTGTTGTTAAGTGTGATCGATCATCATTAACCAACTTCTTGTGGTTTCTAGATAAGAGGAAAGTGTGAGATGGAAAATATATTAGTGTTTTCCCTTTATGTGGTCATTTATTTGTCCAGCCCCACACCCTGTGGACTGCAGTTACAAATACCATTACTATCTTAATCCAATAGACAATTGTTATGTGCCCTGACAGTGTTTAAATGCACAAATGGATAAACAAAACATGTAATATTTGACCACGACGACACTGTCTGTGTGTCCTCTGCATAAATGTATTCTATAATAAGAAGTGTGTACAGTGGAACCTTGTTATCTCAAATCACCTCGGGAGCTAAATTTTATCTCGAGTTATGGAAATTTCAAGATAGAGAATACCGATTTTGACCGTGTAATTGAATCAATGTTTCTACGGGCTTATACTGAATACTTCATATTAACTGTATTTAAAAATATACAAACTAACTCTATTTTATGGCATCACTTTAATTATAACCCTTATTATAGTAACTTTTTAGAAGGCAGGATACAGTACACGCAGTAGTAAAAGTGAAACATACCTCCGTTAACACCTTTGAAAAAACCCGTTAGTCTATTCTGTTTGTTAGTGTCAAACTTTCTTCCCTTCACGTTAAAACTTCTCGTCAATGTCACGCAGCCGATATTTGTAAATGGAGCTTTCAATCCGCGACTTCGGGGGTTGCTTTCGTACGTGACCGGTAATTAATTCACACCCGAGAAACAGCGAGGCTTCGCCAATTTTCCGATCATTTAGAAGTCTTAGTTTTCCGGTTCCCGTCACATCAGCTCCCAGCATCTTTCCTTGTTAACTGTTCCTCACAAACCACAGTTAATGTTGCGCAAAATTCGAGTTACAGGGGAGGAAATGTTTGCTTCGAGAAATCGAGAAATTCGTGTAACCGAATTTCGAGTAATAGGGAAAATGTATCCGTGAAGAATAGGGCAAACGGCCGGGAAATTTAAGTGACTTCGAGATACTGAAAATTCGAGTAAAGGGGGTTGGAGATATCGATATTCGACTGTACGTGTTTTTATCCATGAAAGTATACTTAAAGATGTGTGCTTTTATTTCAGCCTCAGACTCTTCAGCTGGACTTCCTAACCCCGGTGTTACCAAATTACCACCAACGTGGATTCTCCGTCCTCGATTAACCGTTCTGCGGATTGCCTTCTCCACTCGGTGTCTCAGGGATTACAAACCTTTCAATATAAACATGAAAATGCTGGAAATAGTATATTTTTATAAATGTATTTCTTCTTGTCGTGTGTGCTAAATGAATAAGACTGAACTCCGTGTCCAGTCCTGCATCAGTTCACTTTCCAGGTTTTGTGTCTTTCCCTTCTCGTTCTCCACTAAACATCCCAGCTGCACTCCACCTCCTGAACCCTGGACCCCAACGGAAACAGCAGGCACTTCAGCATCTCCGAAAGCTATAAAACTAGTTCGTGGGATATTATAATAGCATACCAGATATATAGGACTGGAAATTAGACTTTTAACCATGTTCGCTAAGTGGACTACGCTTTTTAAATAGAACTGATTTCTGCAGATACTTTGAAGTTTGTGAAAATGTAATAATCACGAATATCGCCCATTGTTATTCCTCGTAAATCAAAAGCATAATGAAAAACAAAAGATCAGCAAGTATAATATGCACAAATTTTATTTTTTTACAGATTTTCAGTTCAGCTGATATGTATTAACGGAGAAATTTGACATTTCCCGTTTTGGCCTCCTCACACCATTCAAACCCGGCTATCCCTCAACTTCAATAGAGAGTTTTTGAGTAATTTAGTCGTGATGTAAGAGACAAACTGACAGACAAACAGATAAAAGCTGACCTAATCCTATTTTGTTATTGGTGGTGATGGTGATTATTGTTTTTTTCTTACAATGGGCTTTACGTCGCACTGACACAGATAGGTCTTGGGGCGACGATGAGAGAGGAAAGGCCTAGGAGTGCAAAGGATGCGGTCGTGGCCTTAATTAAGGAACAGCCCCAGCATTTGCCACGTGTGAAAACGGGAAACCACGGAAAACGATCTTCAGGGCTGCCGACAGTGTGGTTCGAACCCACTGTCTCCCGGATGCAGGCTCACAGCTGGGCGCTCCCAACCGCACGGCCAACTTGCCCCGTTATTATTGTCTTCAGAGGGAGTACAACTAGGCAACTATCCTCTACACAACATTAGTCAATCATCAATCACTACTGATCTGCATTTAGGGCAGTCACCCAGGTGGCAGATTCTCTATCTGTTGTTTCCCTAGCCTTTTCTTAAATGATTGCAAAGAAATTGGAAATTTATTGAACATCTCCCTTGGTAAGTTATTCCAATCCCTAACTCCCCTTCCTATAAACGAATATTTGTCCCAATTTGTCCTCTTGAATTCCAACTTTATATTCATATTGTGATCTTTCCTACTTTTAAAAACACCATCCAAACTTATTCGTCTACTGATGTCCTCCCACGCCATCTCTCTACTAACAGCTCGGAACATACCACTTAGTCGAGCAGCTCGTCTCCTTTCTCCAAAGTCTTCCCAGCCCAAACTTTGCAACATTTTTGTAACGCTACTCTTTTGTCGGAAATCGCCCAGAACAAATCGAGCTGCTTTTCTTTGGATTTTTTCCAGTTCCTGAATCAAGTAATCCTGGTAAGGGTCCCATACACTGGAACCATACTCTAGTTGGGGTCTCACCAGAGACAAATATGCTCTCTCCTTTACATCCTTACTACAACCCCTAAATACTCTCATAACCATGTGCAGAGATCTGTACCCTTTATTTACAATCATATTTATGTGAATACCCAAATGAAGATCTTTCCTTATATTAATACCTAGGTATTTACAACGATCCCCAAAGGGAACTTTCACCCTATCAACGCTGTAATTAAAACTGAGAGGACGTTTCGTATTTGTGAAACTCACAACCTGACTTTTATCCCCGTTTATCAACATACCATTGCCTGCTGTCCATCTCACAACATTTTCGATGTCACGTTGCAGTTGCTCACAATCTTGTAACTTATTTATTACTCTGTACAGAATAACATCATCTGCGAAAAGCCTAATCTCTGATTCCACTTCTTTACACAAATCATTGATATATATAAGAAAACATAAAGGTCCAATAATACTCCCTTGAGGAATTCCCCTCTTAATTTTTACAGGGACAGATAAAGCTTCACCTACCCTAATTCTCGGAGTTCTATTTTCTAGAAACACAGCCACTCATTCAGTCACTCTTTTGTCAAGTCCAATTGCATTCATTTTTGCCAGTAGTCTCCCATGATCTACCCTATAAAATGCCTTAGATAAGTCAATCGCAAGACAGTCCAATTGACCTCCTGAATCCAGGATATCTGCTATATCTTGCTGGAATCGTACAAGTTGGGCTTCAGTGGAATAACCTTTCCTAAACCCAAACTGCCTTCTATGAAACCAGTTATTAATTTTGCAAACATGTCTAATATAATCAGAAAGAATGCTTTGCCAAAGCTTACATACAATGCATGTCAAACTTACTGACCTGTAATTTTCAGCTTTATGTTTATCACCCTTTCCTTTATATACAGGGGCTACTATAGCAACTCTCCATTCATTTGGCAAAGTTCCTTCATGCAAACAATAATCAAACAAGTACTTCAGATATGGTACTATATCCCAACCCATTGTCTTTAGTATATCTCCCGAAACCTTATCAATTCGAGCTGCTTTTCTACTTTTCAAATTTTGTATCTTACTGTAAATGTCATTGCTGTCATAGGTAAATTTTAATACTTCTTTAGTATTATTCACCTCCTCTATCTGGACATTATCCTTGTAACCAACAATCTTTACATACTGCTGACTGAATACTCCTGCCTTTTGAAGATCCTCACATACACACTCCCTTGTTCATTAATTATTTCTGGAATGTCCTCCTTGGAACCTGTTTCTGCCTTAAAGTACCTATACATACCCTTCCATTTTTTACTAAAATTAGTGTGGCCACCAATTATGCTTGCCATCATGTTATCCTTAGCTAACTTCTTTGCTAGATTCAATTTCCTAGTAATTTCCTTCAATTTCTCCTTACTTCCACAGCCATTTCTAACTCTATTTCTTTCCAACTTGCATCTCCTCCTTAGTCTCTTTACTTCCCTGTTATAATATAGTGGATCTTTACCATTCCTTACCACCTTTAAAGGTACAAACCTATTTTCACATTCCTCAACAATTGCTTTAAACCCATCCCAGAGACTGTTTACATTTTTATTTACCATTTTCCACCGATCATTTTTACTTATTAAAAACTCCCTCATGCCTGTTTTATCAGCCATATGGTACTGCCTAACAGTCCTGCTTTTAAGACCTTCCTTTCTTTCACATTTATTTTTAATTACCACAAAAATAGCTTCGTGATCACTAATACCATCTATTACTTCGGTTTCTCTAGAGAGCTCATCTGGCTTTACCAGCACAACATCCAGAATATTCTTCCCTCTAGTTAGTTCCATCACTTTCTGAGTCAGCTGCCCTTCCCATATTCACTTATTTGCCATTTGTTGGTCATGCTTCCTGTCGTTCGCATTACCTTCCCAATTGACATTTGGTAAATTGAGATCACCCGCTACGATCACGTTCCTTTCCTTATCGTTTCCCACATAGCTGATTATCTTATCAAATAATTCGGAATCAGCATCTACGCTACCCTTTTCTGGTCTGTACACTCCAAAGACATCAAGTTGTCTATTATCCTTAGAAATGAGCCTTACACCTAGATTTTCGTGCTTGTCATCTTTAACTTTTTCGTAGTTTACAAATTCTTCTTTCACGAGAATGAATACTCCCCCTCCTACCATTCCTATCCTATCTCTACGATACACCCTCCATTTCTGTGAGAAAATTTCTGCATCCATTATATAATTTCTCAGCTATGATTCAACTCCTATTACAATATCTGGTACGTATATATCTATTAAATTAATTATATTCCTTTGTTTGCAATACTTCTACAGTTGAGCACTAACAGTTTTATGTCATCCCTATTTGATTTCCACTTCCCTGTTCCCTTAACACCGCTCCCTAGCGCACCCTGTTTCCCTGAATGTACCTCCCTATAACCCTCCTAAACAAATTTCCTAACTTATATGTACCACTGCGGTTTAAGTGAAGGCCATCAGAGTGCAGATCCCTATCTCTTACCCACCCATTAGGATCTAGAAATTTCACTCCCAGTTTCCCACATACCCACTCCATAGTCTCAATTAAATCCCCAATCATCTTCCAGTCAGTATCCCTCCTACACAGTATTCCACTGATAACAATCTCCGCTTCCTTAAACTTCATCCGTGCTGCATTTACCAGATCCCACACATCCCCAACTATGATGGTACTTATACCTGCTGGTCTTACGTTGTTAGTACCAACATGAAACACTACCACCTTCTCCTTTCCCTCCTCCTTCTCTTCTACTTTCCTCAACATCTGCCTTAACCTAACTCCTAGATAACTATCTACCCTGGTACCCTTTCCTCCACACACTTTCCCGACATGTCTAACGATAGAATCCCCCATGACCACAGCCTTAACCCTACCCACCTCATTTGATCCCCTCCCCTCCTGGTCATTCCTATCTTTCCTGACAGCTGCAGAAGCTACTTCCTCCTCCCTTTTCTCCAGCCCATGACCCTGTTCCACCTGTCTTTTCCCATCCACTACTCCACATTTCCCTTTCCTACCTCTTCCCTTTCTCCTACGGCCAAACTTCTCGGCAACAGTTCCCAGTTCCTCATCTTCCCTCGGTTGTTCTACCTGCAGTGACTCGTACCGATTTCTCATCGACACCAATCCTGAATTTTGATCCTGAATGGAGCCCTTAGCCTGCAATCTCCTTCCCCTTAAAACATTAGACCACCTGTCTTCCGCAATTCCCCCATTTCCTTCCATTCCCTCTATTACACCTACTGTATCCTGTACATTGTTTGGAGGCCTACTTTCCTTCCTGTCCTCTGAGAGAATCCTAATTATCTTCCTCAAACTCTCCAACTCCTCCCTCATACTCCTTAATGCCTGGCCACACCCACAGTTCCTACACTCGCACTGCTGAGCCGTTTTTTACTAAATAATGAAAAGAAAAGGAAAAATAAGATAACTTATTCTGTGCAAAATAAAAATGAAAGGAAAGAAGTAGTCTAGGTTAGTTTACAAAGAACACACGACAGTAAGTTATTTAATATAGGCTACTACTACACTACAATACTACTAAATTGTATTATTTTTATTCCTACAACACGCTAACGCGATGAAAATTGCTGTTAATTACTGGAAACCGAGAATAATACACACGAATTAGGCCTACACCATTCTTAACTGCAGTTAAGTCTACCCTAATGACAACAACAGAATTTTAGTAAGAGGGTTTCTACAGATACCACAGAAACGGTACTATACTATACAAATATTTCACAGTAATAGAATAAACACACTACTTTCTAATACGATGCTATAATACACTACAATATTTTTAAACTACATTCAGACTAAGTACAGATACTACAATACACTACAATAATTTTAAACTACGTTCAGACGTATTCTAATTACAACAGGTTATTACCAAGCAAAAACAGAAAAGAAAATTACCATTAAAGTTCGAAATTCGCGAAACTACTCAAAATTATAGAATAGGCCTTCTAATTTATAATAAGTTACTATACTACACTACAGTAATTTTAAAACTACGTTCAGACGTATCCTAGCTTCTTACTAAGCACAATAGAAATGAAAATTCCAATTAGGCCTAAATTTAGATATTCGCCAGAACTACCGGTAGGTAGCCTACTCAAAGATTACCAACAAAGTTAAACACGTATACAGCTTAATATTAGTACTTCTTGTCCTACTATGCTGTAATAGAACCTGCCGTTTGCACAAAAATACACACGAATATAACAGGCAAGTTAGTATCTAATATACTGTATCTACTGTACACTACAATTCTCAACTGAAATGCGGTTATGTGATCTTTACAGTTGGTGGATTACTATTATTTTTCCTACTCGGCGGAACGAAGAATAAAAGTGTCTTTAAATGTTGAAAATATGATGTTGTTTACAATAATTTCTCAAAAATACTTCTGTCTAAAACTACGCTAGGGACTTGAATTGCAATTATTGGAATGTACGGTATGAACTCGATTATTAGCTAACCGCTCATAAATACTGAAATGTCGAGGGTGTTAAATATAAATTACGGATACTTTAACTGCCTACTCAGAAATACAATGATCGGAATACAAGATCAGCTGATTTTTTTTATATTTTCTTGATACACTACACCCTTTGTTCACAGACTGTAGCCAACAATGTCAATCTTTGAATAAGAGCTACAATAATCAATAACAATTACGACTGTTAACTATTTCGCCAGTGAAATACTGTCTATTCTGTTGAAATCCTTTCTTTAAACAAAATTTACAACATTATTGCGTTATTAAAAGAAGTTATTACCTTCGTGATAGGTGGGATCGTTGAACTGCTATTTGAAATACGGTACTCTGTCAAATGCCTGCACTAATAGATATAACTGCTGCCGAAGTTACGACTCTTTTTTAATATCCGGTCTTTGTAAGTACCGTATTTTATCAACAAACCTATTGATATTTTAATAATACTATTATAAAGAAAGATATTTCTTCTTTCACGCAGACCTAAATTACCGGTTGTAGTCTAGCGAACGCCTACGGAACTACTCGGTGTGAAAACTGTAAATAAATGCCACTAATCGCATATTACTACAAATAAACACTAAACACAATTATTTGTGGAGCTAAATGTATCACACACACACAAAATTTGGTAAATTTCTACAATAATTATTAACTACTTTATCACTGAGATAACACAGAGCTCTTGGAACAGTCAACCACTCGCTAGCGCATCGAACAATGGAACAACCCACAAATATCAAAATGGAAGGGATCCGACACTTGAAGGATGAAGGCATCAACCAAAGAAGGACAAGGGCCACGAATGGCGTGAAAATGAAGGAATCCCTAGCCCTCGTAACCTAACAGTGTTAGGGTCCGAACATAACAATGGTTACCATGGGAAGTTGCATAGGAAGAGCCTGGCACAAGTAAGCGGAAACAATGTCAGTACTCAGCTATGGACCTCATGGTCGCAACCCACGCTTCCAAGTTACGAGTCCCTGGGGGACGGGGCCCCTTTTAGTCGCCTCTTAGGACAGGCAGGGGATACCTTGGGTGTTATCTAGCGCCCCTCTCAGGGAATATTTTGTTAATCTGTACCTACCAAATTAGAGATCAGAAAGAACGAAATATCAAGAGTGGCCAAGCGTGCTATGAGACAAACTCTATCCCAGAAATCGGAAGAATAATGTACTTTGAAATTTAGCAAATCCGTAATTCTATACCATAGTGTTATTTTGCGTACCGGTATAATTTTTTGCCCACATTCGGAGAGAGTTTTCCTCGACTGGAGCCATGATGAATGATGGCCACAAGATCAGGTAATGACAAGACTCTCCGTCTGTGGGTTCCACCACAAGATATGTAGCATAAAGACCTAACGGTACCATGAACCAGGTCTGTCGTTTTACTCTATACAAATTGTGCGGAGTAAAACAATTATATTTCTACGTCTCTTCAGCTCACTAAAGCAGATCTGAAGAAGGGTATCATTTAATCTCTCTTCGAACACTTCTACTTCAGGTTGCTTCTTATCCCAACAAGATAAATTATCATCAGTATTGTTACTGCAATTATCATCCCCTATTTTGATCTACGTCACACCGACACAGATAGGTCTTATGGTGACGATGGGAAAGGAAAGGCCTAGGAGCAGGAAGGATGCGACCAACACCTTAATTAAGATAAAGCCCCAGCATTTGTGTGGCGTGAAAATGGGGAACCACGGAAAACATATCTCCCGAATTCAAGCTGACAGTTACGTGACCCACTCTGGTAAAAATTTGTACTGTAAGCAGAGGCTTTGTCATATGTGAGGGCTCTACTATTATGGTAGATTTTAGGGTGAGCCTTGCACATTTGTATCGGTATGGATTTATACATCATACCACACATTTGGCAAGAAGACTTCCCGTCATTATTATTCACAGCAACCAAATCGACAACGTTAATTTCTTCCACAATTACATCCAAAATTATTTTCTTACCTAACTCATTTCCAACTTCAGCCATAGTTGATCCACTACATGGATCCTTACTTTCGCTATGCTTATTGGCTTCCTCACATGCAAGTTCTAGTGATATCTTGGATTCTGGAGGTCAAATGGACTGTATCGCGATTGACATGTCTAAAGCATTTGATAGGGTGGATCATGGGAGACTACTGGCAAAAATGAGTGCAATTGGACTAGACAAAAGACTGACTGAATGGGTTGCTATATTTCTAGAAAATAGATCTCAGAGAGTTTGAGTAGGTGAAGCTTTGTCTGACCCTGTAATAGTTGAGAGGGGAGTTCCTCAGGGCAGTGTTATCGGACCTTTATGTTTTCTTATATATATAAATGATATGAGTAAAGGAGTGGAACCGGAGGTAAGGCTTTTTGCGGATGATGTTATTCTCTATAGAGTGATAAATAAGTTACAAGATTGTGAGCAACTGCAACGTGACCTCGAAAATGTTGTGAGATGGATAGCAGGCAATGGTATGTTGATAAACGGGGCTAAAAGTCAGGTTGTGAGTTTCACAAATAGGAAAAGTCCTCTCAGTTTTAATTACTGCGTTGATGGGTTTTGGGGATCATTGTAAGTATCTAGGTGTTAATATAAGGAAAGATCTTCACTGGGGTAATCACATAAATGGGATTATAAATAAAGGGTACAGATCTCTGCACATGGTTATGCGGGTGTTTAGGGGTTGTAGTAAGGATGTAAAGGAGAGTGCATGTAAGTCTCTGGTAAGACCCCAACTAGAGTATGGTTCCAGTGTATGGGACCCTCACCAGGATTACCTGATTCAAGAACTGGAATAAATCCAAAGAAAAGCAGCTCGATTTGTTCTGGGTGATTTCCGACAAAAGAGTAGCGTTACAAAAATGTTGCAAAGTTTGGGTTGGGAAGAATTGAGAGAAAGAAGAAGAGGTGCTCGACTAAGTGGTATGTTCCGAGCTGTCAGCGGAGAGATGGCGTGGAATGACATTAGTAGACGAATAGGTTTGAATGGCGTTTTCAAAAGTAGGAAAGATCACAATATGAAGATAAAGTTGGAATTCAAGAGGACAAACTGGGGCAAATATTCATTTATAGGAAGGGGAGTTAGGGATTGGAATAACTTACCAAGGGAGATGTTCAATAAACTTCCAATTTCTTTGAAATCATTTCGGAAAAGGCTAGGAAAGCAACAGATAGGGAATCTGCCACCTGGGCGACTGCCCTAAATGCAGATCAGTAGTGATTGATTGATTGATTGATTGATTGATTGATTGATTGATTGATTGATTGATTGATTGATTGATTGATTGATTGATTGATTGATTGATTGATTGATTGATTGATTGATTGATTGATTGATTGATTGATTGATTGATTGATTGATTGATTGATTGATTGATTGATTGATTGATTGATTGATTGATTGATTGATTGATTGATTGATTGATTGATTGATTGATTGAAGTTCTAGTGATAAGAAATCTACAGTCATTTCCTATATCATTTATTATACATTCAGCAGGTATAAAACATTTGGCATCTCTGTTACCCGGAATGTTGTGTGATTGTCCTGTCGATGTAGTAAGACACTGCAGTTGGATATTTGATTGTTCATTAAGTGAACAGTTGTTAACGTTATTTGTAAGACCGCAGATGACTACCTGGAATGAGGATTCATGGACTTTCTCGGCATGCACTTTTAATCCATGTCTTCCCATGAACTCTTTGTCGCATTTAAACGTACAGGGTACTTCATCTCGAAAGTAAATAATTCACCTCCACTGTTGAAGTGTCCAAAACATCATTTGCATGTTCTATTTAAACATTTTCAAGCAGCGTGAAGCACCGCAACATCACTCACATTCCCCGTCAGGCCTCTGTCACGAGCTCTAATTTTGCTTCGTCTATCCACTCATTCACTGCAAAAACAACTTTAAATAATAGGGCGACTTGGCTTTACTTTTATTGATTAAATATAAATAAGATATGATACAGGAAATGAAGCTGATTTCTTGCGAACGTATCATTTAATCAGCAGCTCGTCTCCTCCTCCGGCTTCCTTCCTTCCCTACACTTTCCACATGAAGACTGACAAGTTGACAAACTGACCTGTTGTCGTGTTTATGTGTTGGTTTCTACACTGTATATGACGAATTGACAAAGCACAGTTTCTTCATATTAAAAGTTGATTAGAGCTAAGTGATAGGGGCCTTACGGGGAATGTGAGTGATGTTGTGGTGCTATGAATATTATGACACTGCTTGAAAATGTTCAAATAGAACAAGCAAATGATGTTTTGGACACTTCAACTGTGGACGTGAATTATTTACCTTTGAGTTGAAGTACCCTGTACGTTTATATTGCACGATGCTAATGTCAGTCGTGATCGAGACAGTGGAGTGAGCGGATGTGCTGAATATGGGTGATTCACTAGATCAGTACAGGGCAGCTATAGGAAGATGGAATGGAGGGGTGAAATACAAAAGAGTGATAGGAGAAATGAAAAATGGGCAGCAACTTGGAGTATTAGCAACCTTGATGGTAGCAGCAGTGATAGTAGTTTTATTGGAAATTGGTAGCGTTGAATGAAATCCGGGGCCTGGACCAATGGGTGTAATTGAATGGGAAGAATTCCGAAATGATAAAGGAAGTGGTCAAAGTAGCATGCCAGGACGAGCAAGCAAGGGATTTAATTAGGGAACAATCTAAGGAAATAAAAGAGCTAAAACAGTGTGTAAAAGAGGAGTTGAATGTGATAAAAGAGAAAGTGGCTCAAAACACGGATGTAGTAGAACGACTAAAGAACAAAGTCAGGGATTTGGAGGAGGAGCTTAGCCAAGTAAAGTGGTCGGAAAACAGGACTAATCGAGAACTCAGGAGTAAAAACATTTTTCTATGTGGTGTGCCGGAAAGAGACAACGAAAACAAGGTTGAAGTGGTATATAAAGTGGTAGAAGTGATACAAAGCCAAATGAAGATAAATTTTAGTGAGGTGGACATAGATGATATACATAGAGTAGGGAAATTGAAGGGCATATGGGGCCGATCAAGGTTAAACTAACATCAACTCTGATGGCGGAAATAGTGATGAGAAATACCAGAAACCTAAAAGGGGAGAAAATTGGGGTGAGAAGGGACGTGGACGACGGCGCCATCAAGGAACAAAGTATTCTACGCAGACACCTAGGGAAAGCCAGATATCAATGACTAAATGCCTACATTAAAACACAACGCCTGATCGTCGGAGATGGTCGCTGGTGGCGGACATGGTCAGCAGTGCAGCTGCAGGAAATGGAAACAAAACAACAACATCAGCAGAGTGTGACGTGTGAGGCAGGAACAGAAATGAGCAAGGTAACGTTGAGGGTGGTCAGTGATGACGTAGGTGGGAGCGATACGACAGAAGGAAGAGGAGCTAAGTCCACTTGGAAGTCGGATATAAGAGACGAGCACGAAGAAGCCGAGGTCACAGCACTGGATGACAGCCTTACCGAGCAACGCCCAGGGGTCAGCAACGAGAGACAATGGCTAAGGGTAAAAATTTAAGTTTAAAAGATCTATGGGCAAAGAGAACTAAGTCACAGACTGATAAGGGTGGAAAAGAGAATGGCAAAATGCATAAAACTCCGGAAGAGTGTACGTTAGATGTAGTAAAAGCTAGGATCACAAGGAATAAGACTTCAAACCTGTCCGAGAGCAATAAAAACCAAGTAGGAAATGGGGAAGATGTAAGTTAGAAGAAATAACTAGAACTGAGGATAGGATTTGTCAATATAGAAGGAATCTTAAGTAAGTTTAGTAAATTGGGTAATAAGGTAGTGACAGAGATGGTTGAAACCAAAGACTTTAATATTACTTATCTAGACTCACAGAATGCGCTGATGCTATTCGGAATATTGAACACTTTCGCGCATCGCCATGTTGCGGGCGCTTCAGCTTCGAATGTATGCTTAGCACGTGGTAATGATTACAGTCCTGTGCATGTTTTCGATTTGAATCATGTCTGTTAGTGGATTTATTGTAGTATTGTATGTGATGGAGTGATTCTATATTGTCAAATATCTTCAAGGAATGTGAGAGCTTGTACGATATGCTAGTTAAATTTTTGTCAATATTAAAGGGAAGTAAGTTAGGCCTTACGTGTGGAATGGTAATAAGGTACCGTATGCACTAGGGTGAATTCGTGTGCAACCTTTATTTGTACAGATCGCTATCAGATGGGATCTGGTATTTCTTTTCACACGTGAGTAGAAATTGAACGGTTATAAAATGACTTTCAATGACCATAATCGAAAACTAAACAGGTTACAAGGTGGTTGATTCAGACAACGTATGGACATTAAATTTAGAATGTTTAGGCTTCTTCTTTTCCCTCTTTGCCTCTTTCCAATTCATCGGAGATAATTTTTTAGAACTAAACAGCTGTTCTGAAAAAGCATACATATTTTTCGTACAGACTGTGTACCAGTATAACAAATTTGATAAACTTGGGCCTCGAATCCGTAAGATATGACTGATAAAGCTTGAATAAACCCTTTCAATATTAGGGTAAGGTATAGCTTCAAATTATTATCAGTTATCTGAAAAATGATTTACTGGTATCGTGACTTATGTCTTAAGTTCTCCTAAATCCTAATCACACAGAAATTATCATTTAAGTTCTACTCATACCATTACGTTAAGTCATATATAAACCAAACCAAACCAAACCAAACCAAACCAAACCAAATCAAACCAAACCAAACCAAACCAAACCAAACCAAACCAAACCAAACCAAACCAAACCAAACCAAACCAAACCAAACCAAACCAAACCAAACCAAACCAAACCAAACCGAAAGGCCATGGCCTACCAAGCGAGAGCTACTCAGCCTGAAGGCTTGCAGATTACGAGGTGTCGTGTGGTCAGCACGGCGAATCCTTTCGGCCGTTATTCTTGGCTTTCTACACCGGGGCCGCTATCTCACCCGCAGTTAGCTCCATAATTGTAATCACGTAGGCTGAGTGGACCTCGAACTAGCCCTAAGGTCCAGGTAAAATTCCCTAACCTGGGTGGAGACTGAACCCGGGGCCTCCGGATAAGTGGTAGGCACGCTACCCCTACACCGCGGAGCCGGTATTTCATATTCAGAAAATGATAAATGTATCTGATATTTTAGAAAGATTTCCGCAATTATGTGCTTTTTAAACAAACTGTTCAGAGACTTGAGTAAAATTTGCTGTAATGACTTATCAGAGAAAAATGATAAGCTATGTACCATTCATAGAAATATTTTATTTCACAGGTTTCCTTTTTGTTGATACTGAAGATTATTGTTATCGGTACTGGAGTTTGTAAATATTTAACTAATGTATTCTCCAGTCTGCTGAGAGACGGGCAATTTTTCTCTCGTGATATGTAATCGTACTTAAGTTGTAGACCTCTGTCATTTGAACATATCTTGGTGTTTTCAATAAAGCTAAAGTGTAGAGCCTAGGTTTCAATTACACGTATCTGTTCCGAATGTTCAAACATATCAGTTACAAACATGATCCTTATATTAAAATGAGCGACATGATTATCTTTAACTACCGCTAGGCCTATATATTGTTTTTTCTGTTTTCGGGGACTGAATTTCAAATAGTAGGTATGCATATGTATTTTTGTTAGTAGTGTATTTGTCAGTCTTCTTATTCAGTCTGCTAAAGGTTTTCTTATATTTTAATTTTCTTTTATGTGCGCCACCTATACGCTATCCAAAGGATTTGTGTAGATTGTTTAGTACAATGCAAAATGTGTTCAGTTTTTATACGCAAGTATTTTTTAATTTTACCACAGTCTTGATATTATGTATATTTATTGCGTGTGTACATGGTAGTCTGTGTAGGCTGTCATTAATTTACCAGATCAGGTGTTTTCATAATATGTGCGAAATGTAAGTTAATGCATGAATTCCATACTACGGTCTCCCCGGGGAGCTGTGGAGCGCCCGCAGCATGGCGGTACGCGCATGGGCAGCTCTTCCCTAGTCACACGCTTCTGTCGTGAACGGCGGCTCACGACGCGCCTTCCGCATATTAACGAGAGAGCGAACGGGTTCGAATGGGATTCGAATCCGTGACCTCCAGGGTAGAAAGCCTGTGATTTAAAAAGTAGCAGGTATATGAACGCATGTATATATGAAGGGAAATTGTAAGAGAGTTTGTGTAAGTTCATAACTCATAATTCATAAGTGATGATAATAATAATAATAATAATAAGAGAAATAACAGAATATTCCAAAGAAGGATTTAGAACATTCGATGTTGCGTAGAACCTCATAAACCAAGGACTGTGTGTCTTAATATTGTGAAACATTGTGTAAGTCAAATACGCATTTCTTTTGAGTTGGAAATATACAGAGTCACATGTAAGAGACGTAGAAACAGCTTCCAAATGTTCTAGAACAATGTATGTAATGCAACGTGACAGGGTGGATCCGTGCGCAACAACCAATGAGAGAACAGTGCAGTCGTGACTTGAACTAGTGACATGTGGTGGTGGTATGTGAATCAGTGGGATTATTCCAGAAAGAATAGAAGAAACTATATACTGGGTAACTTGTAAGCAACAGGGCTTTTTGACTCACAGACCTCGAAGGAGGCTTTTTGACTTTCATCCCTCAGAGGAGGCGTTAGAATGTTGGTGTCGGCCGTAGGGCCTGTCGCGCAGAGAAGTGAATAGTTAACTAGGGAGAACTGTCGGAGTGCTGGTAGACTTTGCATTAAGTTGCAGTACGCAGTAAAGTGAGTAATATACAGGGATATCAGGCTCTCAAAGTAAGTGTGAATTTTTAGTGAACAATCACAAAGGTTTTCCACACCGATTATCAAAGTAGGTGTTGGGACGTAAGTTTATAGACCAGCAGCTTAATTTATATTGGGAGAAGTCACGTCGCCGTGAAGAGCAACGGGCTCCAGGGATCGCTACGCAGGGATATATATATATGCAGAAGGCAAGAAAGAAGAGTGAAGACGTCAGCTGTACACCGTAGTTAAGTATTCAATCAGTGAATATTTGTATTTTATGCATTCTTGTGTGTATTAGGAAAAGACTTAAAAGACTTTCACAGAGTTCAGAAGTTGAGAAGATACTGAGAGTATTTAATTGTGTCAGAGATATTGTATTGAAAGTGTACATTTGTTTGTATATATTTGTATGTTAATATTCTTGGGTTTTAGAATATAAGTAGTTCTCAAACTTTGCCAATCTGATTATACGCTCCCAAACTCCGAACCCAAGTCCTCAGCCTGTTGAAATCCTTAGGGTCACGACAGGTGGACTTAAAATATTTGGTGTCAGGTGTGGGGTAACAATTAATTAACGGGAAAGTACTAGAAAATTCGGGTATCTAATTGTTGAGAATATATATAAGTATAACTACGATCACTCTAAGCGCCGCTTAGTGATCGGAATACAAGTGAATAAAATTGTAATTGTATTTGATCATTGTTCCAGGTACATTAAGAGGAAGGCAACGGGAAATGAATTCAAGTCGTTCGAGTCGCTTGGAGGCAGAAAGCAGACAGTAGCAGTTGCTCGGGAACAGTCAATCCAGCTCGGAGTCCAGTGATTATCCGGAGAGGGTGAGTCAAAGGCCAACTCATAATGGAGGGTACAGATAGAAATGCTAGTCCTACCCCTAGTAATGCAGAAGTAATGCATGATGCAAGTGAAAATGTGCATGCTCGTCTCTTATCAGTAACGGAGGCTCTAAAACCCATAGGGGCTGAATTTGATGGCTTACACAAGGAAAGATTGCAGAAATTCTGTGAAAATGTTTAAATGGCAATAGGGTTAGTTAAGCCAGAAGAGCGTGAGCTATTTGACAAATTGATACTCACAAAAGTAACGAAAGATGCGCGTAGCAAATTACTGGTAAGGGCCGATATTGAAACGTGGAATGATATAAAGGGAGCCTCACACGAATACTATTCCGAGAGACGAACCGTAGACTTCTATGCATGTCAATTGTTTGCCGCAAGACAGGGTAAAACAGAGGCTATCGCCCAATGGGCCCACCGGATCGACCGTATGGGAACCGAACTCCGGAACGCAATGGTCCAAGGTGAGCCATTAGTTGCCCGAGAGTACTAAACACGGGCGGTACGCAAGCTAGTGAAGGCTAGCTTTGTACAGGGTATCAGAGACGAGAGAATACAGTCTCTCATTAAGAGCCGGGACGCACAAACACTAGAACAGGCGGTCAACATTGCCACAGAAGAGGAAAAAGCGATAGTTTCCGCCCAGGCTAAACAACACCTCATGGGTCAGATAAGGAAACCAGCCGAAAAAAGGGCAAAAACATACACGCACTCAGACAGACAGTCACCACCTATGACCAGGCAAACGTCCAGTACAGTAACAAGTAGAAGGGCAAACATCAGAGTGATCTGTTATAATTGTAATTGTGAGAGGCACATAGCTAGGGACAGTAGAAAACAGAGAGCTACCAAGAAAGGTTCACCTAGCTGCCAATATTGTCAGAAGGTAGGCCATATAGAAAAGGATTGTAGGAACAAAGCCAGGGAAAAAGAAGAGGACAGGTCACGAGAAATCCACATTTGTGCAATAATTCGATGTTATAATTGTGGCAGGACGGGACACAAACAGTCCCATTGTCGCGAAAAGCCGAAACAACTCAGGGAAAGAAAGTGCTTCATCTGTGGACGAAAAGGTCACTTACAAAGAGCTTGTTGGTTTAAAGACCAAAAAGAGAGTAGTGGAAATTCCAAACCTCGTGAGTATGCGAGAAAGGGACAAGAAAGGGATAAACAATACGGAGACGGGCCGAAACAGTACGCGAAAGGAAAAAGTTTTCGTAATAGAGATTTAAACTAAACAGGGACCGCCACAACGGGCCTAAGGATGAGTCCCAGCGAAGCGAAGGCCCATGCAGGAGCCCAACTCAGAAATGCGCAGAAAAGTCGCGTAATCCTCCGCGACAGATTAGTAGAAACCAGCCCATCACAGAATGGGATAAATCACGAAAAGAACATGATGGAACGGGTTCGATACTCGTGCATGCCAGAGAACGAAATAAACCTTTCAAATTTTTGGTAGATACCGGGGCTGACATTAATTTAGTTCGGGAAAGAAGTGTACCGAAGAAGGAGATTCACTATCGTAAACCGGTAGTATAGCTCTCAGGCGTGACTGGGAAAATTTCACGCACTCGGGGATGCATTACATTACACATAGGGGATTCTTCCCCTGAATTTCATGTTGCCGGAGAAGGATTTCGACTTTCGTCAGATGGCCTCATAGGGAGAGACCTTTTGCAAGAGAGTATAATTAATTATAGGGATTGATATGTAGAAATTTTTGATCGAAGATACCCAATGGGCTTAAGTGTAAGGAAGTATGCCAAATGAGTGCCACTAACAGGCATTAGAAGGCACTGTAGAACTTGGAATACGAGGTCAGGAGAACCTGCTTCGATTCCTATTAGATACCGGAAGTGAAGTATCCCTCATAAAAAGACAGGTAGTGCAAGAGAAGCTATGATTTCTAGGGAACCTGCCCTCAAATTATAGGACGTAGGTTCAGAGAGAATCCGAACCAAGGGCACCGTAAGACTTCCAATAGGATAGTCAAACGCGGACTTTCATATAGTGGGGGACGATGTACAGCTCAGGTATGACGGGATTATAGGCCGAAACATACTTAAGGATAGCATAATAAATTTCAGAGAGGGTTATGCCATATTAAAGGGTGAGCAACACCACATGACTATGAAGACCGCTCAGGTCCACACGATCTGTCTCAAACCCAGATCATTGAAGTAAGGACGGACAAAAGAATGGCAGAAGGTGTGATTGACAAAAAGGAAATTTTGCCAGGGGTATACATAGCGAGTTTCTTAACGAAGGCACGCAATCACAAGGCAATAGTGAGTGTGCTCAATACGAGGGAAACAGAAGTAAATTTTGAAAGCCCCATATTTCCTATACAAGAGATTGAGCCCATGACAATCTCAGAACGTATCCAACAAAAGAGAGTGCACCACGTAACACAAATAGAGCAGAAAAACATGAAACCTAGAGAACAAAGAGTGATAGAACAATTAGAACATTTGGCACCTAAAGACCAAGGAGAGTTGTACGCTATCTGTGCAGCATACAATGATATTTTTCATTTAGAAGTCGATAAATTTACGTACACCGATCTGTTACAACACGAGATTAGAGTCAGGGAAGACCAACCTCCAATTAATGTGAGACCTTACAGATTACCTGAGGCTCAAAAGGAGGAAATTCAAAGACAGATTGACCAGATGTTACAGGATGAGATAATCGTACCTAGTAAGAGTGCATTGTCAGCGCCATTACTTCTTGTTCCCAAGAAAATGGACGCTTCAGGGAAGCAGAAATACAGAGTATGCATTGATTTTAGGGATTTGAATAAGGTGACAATAGGGACAGTATTCCCAATACCTCTCATATCAGAGCTCTTAGATGCTTTAGGGAAAGCACGGTATTTTTCGACCATGGATTTGGCGTCGGGATACCATCAGGTGCTAATAAGGCCAGAGGACCGTGAGAAGACGACTTTCTCAGCTTTAGGGCGACATTACGAGTATTTACGTATGCCGATGGGGTTGAAAGACTCGCCGAGTACTTTTATGAGACTCATGACAACCGCCATGTCGGGCTTGAATGGTGTCAAATGCCTTATTTATATGGATGATATTTTGGTCTTTGCTAGTTCCATAGAAGACCATAATCAGAGATTAGGGGAAGTATTTCAAAGACTCAGGGAACACAGGCTAAAATTACAGCCAGATAAGTGCGAATTTCTGCAAACAGAAGTAGCATTCCTAGATCATATCATTACCGAGCATGGAGTGCAACCAGATGAGCGAAAAGTGGAGGCAGTAAGGAATTTACCTAGACCTCAAACCACAAAACAATTGAAGGGATTTCTAGGATTAAGCGGGTATTATAGAAGATTCATTCCTGAGAACAGTAGGATTGCGAAACCTCTGTACGAACTCCTGAAGAACAATGTCCCATATGTATGGACAGACAGAAGCATTAGGCGCCATTTCTTCAGCAGCCCTGCTGACTTCATTTTTCATGACTATCCACCCTTCCCCTATTGTGTTTCCTTCAGCCTTTTCATTTAGTCCTTTTGCAACTTTTACCTTGAAACAATCCCTCACACTCTTTTCTTTCAACCTGTCTAGATCCCATCATTTTGCATTCTTTCCTTTCTTCGATTTCTTCAGCTTCAGATGGCATTTCATGACCAACAAGTTGTGGTCAGAGTCCACGTCTGCTCCTGCGAAAGTTTTGCAATCCAACACCTGGTTTCTGAATATCTGCCTAATCATAATGAAGTCTATTTGATACCTTCCAGTGTCTCCAGGTCTCTTTCACGAATAAAGCAGTCGTTTGTGGTGTTTGAACCAAGTATTGGCAAGGACTAAATTATGATCAGAGCAGAATTCAACCAGCCGACTTCCTCTTTCATTCCTTTGTCCCAATCCGAATTCTCCTACTGTATTACTTTCTCTTCCTTCGCCTACCATTGCAGTCCAATCTCCCATCACAATTAGATTCTCGTCACCTTTTACATATTGTACTAAATCTTCCATCTCTTCATATGTTCTTTCGATTTCCTCATCAACCGCTGAGCTAGTAGGCATATAGACCTGCACTATTGTGGTGGGCATTGGTTTGGTGTCTATCTTGACGACAATAATTCTTTCATTATGCTAGTCATAGTAGCTTACTCGCTGCCCTATTTTCTTAATCATTATTAAACCAACTCCTGCATTTCCTCAGTTTGATTTTGTGTTGATAATTCGGTAGTCGCCTGACCAGAAATGCTGTTCTTCCTGCCAACGTACTTCACTTATACCAACTACATCTAACTGTAGTCTATCTATCTTCCTTTTCAGATTCTCTAATCTACCACAACGATTCAAACTTCTAACATTCCACGCTCCGACTCGCAGAATGTCAGTATCCACCCCCTCTCGTGTAGTCCCCACCCGGAGATCTGAATGGGGGACTAAGTTACCTCCGGAATATTTTTACACGGGAGGAAGGCATCATCAGTATATCATTCATACAGAGAGAGAGAGCTGCATGTCCTCGGGAGTTAGTTACGGCTTTAGTTTCCCGTTGATTTCAGCCGTGTAGCAGTATCAACACAGCGAAGCCATGTTGAGTATGATTAGAAGGCCATATCAGTCAATCATCAGGACTGCCGCCCTTGCAACTTCCGAAAGGCTGCTACCCCCTTTCGATGAACCATTCCTTAGTCTGGTCTCTCGACAGATACCATCCGATATGGTTGCACCTGCAGCTCGGCTATCCGCTTCATTGGGACACGCAAGCCTCCCCACTGCGGCAAAGTCACATGGTTCGCAGGGGAGGACCATACACTGTGCTAGTGTTGTTTAATCCTGTATTAACTATTTATTCTTTTTTACTGTAAAGTGATTTTGGATTAAGCTCGTATGAATTTCCTGTGCATTACGGTGACACAAGTGTAAGACTTATATAACTTGAAAACAGTATTCTCTAACCCATGTGTAAATAATACAAGTATCGAGCTCAAAATATTATTATTTTATGATTACGATGATGATTATAATTATTATTATTACGACATGCAATGTATGGCTATGAAGTGTGTACATCCATTTAGTATTGGTATTATTTACGTCATTTGTACAGACGATACGATCGGAATATTTGTGAGGTTATGTCATGGTACATATGCTGTACATATATATGAGTTTAATGTAACCTGTAATTAATAGTGGGATCTGTTAAATGCAGCACGGGTGAAGTTTGAGGAAGCGGAGATTGTTATCAGTAGAATAATGTGTTGGAGGGATACTGACTGGAAGGTGATTCGGGATCTAAATGAGACGATGGAGTGGGTATGTGGGAAACTGGGAGTGAGATTTCTAGATCTTAATGGGTGGGTAGAAGATAGTGATCTGTGCTCAGATGGCTTTCACTTAAACCGCAGTGTCACATATTAGTTAGGGAATTTGTATGGAAAGGTTATAGGGAGGTACATTCAGGGAAACGGGGTGGCCTAGGGAGCGGTGATAAGGAAACAGGGAACTGGAAGTCATGTAGGAAGGACATAAAAAACTTAGTGCGGAACTGTTGAAGTATTGTAAGGAAAGGAATAAAATTAAGTAATTTAATAGATATATACTTACCAGATATTGTACGAGGAGTTGAATCATGGATGAGAAATGGTATTATGGATACAGAAACGTTCTCACGGAACTGGAGTGTGAACCGTAGAGATAGGATAGGAATGGTACGAGGGGGAGTATTCATTCTCGTGAAAGAAGAATTTGTAAGCTACGAAAAACTTAAAGATGACAAGCACGAAATTCTAGGGGTAAGGCTCATCTCTAAAGATATTAGGCAACTTGATGTCTTTGGAGTATACAGACCAGGAAAGGGTAGCGCTGACGCTGATTCAGAATTATTTGATAAGATAATCAGCTATGTGGGAAACGATAAGGAAAGGAACGTGATTGTAGCGGGTGATCTCAATTTACCAAATGTCAATTGCGAATGTAATACGTACGAAAGGAAATATGACCATCAAAAGGCAAATAAGTTAATATGAGAAAGGCATCTGATTCAGAAAGTGATGGAACCAACTAGAGTGAAGAATATTCTGGATGTGGTGCTGGTAAAACCAAATCAGCTCTATAGAGAAAACGACGTAATAGATGGTATTATTGATCACGAAGCTGTTTTTTGGTAGTTAAAAATAAATGTGAAATAAAGGAAGGAATTAAAATGAGGACTGCTTGGCAGTACCATATGGATGATAAAACAGGCATGAGGGAGTTTTTACAAAGTAATTGTGATCGGTGGAAAACGGTAAATAAAAATGTAAACAGACCCTTGAATTGATTTAAAGCAATTGCTGAGGAATGTGAAAATAGGTTTGTACCTTTAAAGGTGGTAAGGAATGGCAAAGATCCACTATATTATAACAGAAAAGAAAAGAGGCTAAGAAGGAGGTGCAGCTTGGAAAGAAATAGAGTTAGAAATGGCTGTGGAAGTAAAGAGAAATTGAAGGAACTTACTAGGAAATGGAATTTAGCAAAGAAGTCAGCTAAGAGTAACATCATGGCGAGCTTAATTGCTGGTCATACAAATTTTAATGAAAAATGGAAGAGTATGTATAGGTACTTTAAGGCAGAAACAAGTTCCTAGAAGGACATTCGAGGAATCATTAATGAACAAGGGGAGTGTGTATGTGAGGATTTTCAAAAGGCAGAAATATTCAGTCGGCAGTATGTAAAGATTTTTAGTTACGAGGATAACGTGCATATAGAGGAGCTGACTAATACTAAAGGAGTATTAAAATTTACCTATGATAACAATGACATTTAGAGTAAGATACAAAATTGAAAACCATAAAAGCAGCTGCAATTGACAAGGTTCCGGAGGATATGCTAAAGACAATGTGTTGGGATAGAGTACCATATCTGAAGTACTTATTTGATTATTGTTTGGTTGAAGGAGCTATACCAAATGAATGGAGAGTTGCTATAGTAGCCCCTGCGTATAAGGGAAAGGGTGATAGGCATAAAGCTGAAAATTACAGGCCAGTGAGCTTGACATGCATTGCATGTAAACTTAGGGAAAGCATTCTTTCCGAGTATATTAGGTTTGTTTGCGAAATTAATAACTGGTTTTTGTAGAAGGCAGTTTGGTTTTAGGAAAGGTTATTCCACTGAAGCTCAACTTGTAGCATTCCAGCAAGATATAGCAGATATCCTGGATTCAGAAGGTCAAATGGACTGTGTCGCGATTGATCTATGTAACGCATTTGATAGGGTGGATCATGGGAGACAACTGGCAAAAATTAGTGCAATTTGACTTGACAAAAGAGTGACTGAATGGGTGGCTATATTTCTAGGAAATAGATCTCAGAGAATTCGAGTATACGAAGCTTTTTCTGACCCTGTAATAATAGGGATGTACTGAAACACTACCGATAGATGTCTCACGTGTAGTACCCGGTATGCGCTTGTCGATCGTCATTTGTTTGTATGTGTTTTTAATGGAAGTTACCTAGTCAAATGCTAAAGTTAAAGATTTAATATATCGTTACGATAACAAAGACGACGAGAAAATTGTGATGTCTGACAATTGCTGTGTCCCAATGTCCCAATATCAAGGTCGACCGTATTCATACCATCAATTTCCTAAGCAAGATGCTTTCCGTAAAAAGTGGTTGCATGCGATTCGTAGGCAAGACCTACGAAATAAAAATATGACTCCTAATATCAAAGTCTGCTCGAAACATTTTACAGTTGAAGATTAAGTCATTACTGAAACTGGTAAGTAAGCTAATTAGTACTAATTGAGAAATAATTTTATAATAAGGTAGTACATTCTTAATATGACCTATTTCAATAATTTTAGGCGAAAGACGAGGACTTAAGGAGAACGCTGTACCTTCGATATTTTCATGGTGTGGCACCGGTACCTTGGAAGTAACTCCGAGAGAAAGAAGATATAGAAGTAGGAAAACAGCCATAACACCGTGTGCGGTACGGTACCCTGAATCACACAGTGACCTATAATTTGACACTGGAGCACCATCAATTTCAGACTTCCTAAACAGGAAATAACTCATTACTTCCAAATTTGAAATTTTTATAGCGGTATTTGTATCCTGAAACTCGTGCGCTACACGGAAATCAAGTTCAGTCGTACTGGATGTAGCCCCAGGCACTGCTGTCACACCAATGTCGTGCCTTATGTACGCCTATAACCGGCAAAGAAAAGAAAAAATACCGTATTAGGAATGTCTTCAAAATGCTATTTGTACTTTAAAAATTCAATATTAAAAAAAACGCTAAAAGAAGGAGTTGCTGCATTTATTCCTTACTGGTACCTTTCAATCAACTCTTGCATTTTTCCGGATACTTTTTCTCCCACTTTCTTTAATTCTGCTTCCGAATCCGCAATCGCCATTGCACCTATACCATTTCCCGTCTTGTAGAAAACATTAGCAGAATATGGTAACTCCATTTTAGTGCATTTAAAGCAAAAGTTTCGTTTCGATGATCGCAAATGTAGGAATAGTCCATATAAGTCTCATGTAAAACAATCGAGCAGCGGAAAGCGCATACCGGGTATTACCATTGCGCTGTTTAGCGGACAAGTTTTTCGTGATACATCCCTATTAAGAGGGGAATTCCCCCATGCAGTATTATTGGACCTTTATGTTTTCTTATATATATAAAAATGATATGAGTAAACAAGTATAATCAGAGATAAGGCTTTTTGCAGATGATGTTATTCTGTACAGAGTAATAAATAACAAACTAGTGAGCAACTGCAAAATGACCTCGATAATGTTGTGAGATGGACAGCAGGCAATGGTATGTTGATAAACGGGGTTAAAATTCAGGTTGTGAGTTTCACAAATAGAAAAAGTCCTCTCAGTTTTAATTACTGCGTTGATGGGGTGAAAGTTTTTTTGAGGATCATTGTAAATGGGATTGTAAATAAAGGGTACAGATCTCTGCACATAGTTATGAGGGTGTTTAGGGGTTGTAGTATGGATGTAAAGTAGAGGGCATATAAGTCTCTGGTAAGACCCCAACTAGAGTATGATTCCAGTGTACGTGACCCTCACCGGGATTATCTGATTCAAGAACTGGAAAATATCCGAAGAAAAGCAGCTCGATTTGTTCTGGGTAATTTCCGACAAAAGAGTAGCGTTACAAAAATGTTGCAAAGTTTGGGCTGGGAGGAACTGAGAGGAAGAAGACGAGCTGCTCGACCAAGTGGTATGTTCCGAACTGTCAGCGGAGAAATGGCGTGGAATGACATTAGTAGACGAATAAGTTTGAGTGGTAGTAGTATAATAAGCGGGTTCGGCCGCCTCCTCCTCCTCCCGCCGCCGCCTCCGCCTCCGCCGCCGCCGCCCGCGGGAAATTTGAATTTTGGCGGGAAATTTGAATTTTGGCGCGAGATTTGAATTTGTAAACAAAGCCACGTGCTTTTTGACAGCTGTCATCGACAACAACGCAACGCTAACCTCACTGCTGCCATCTTGACGGACCTAAACCTCACTAGTACCAACCTAACCTAACTAGCGTGAGGTAAACAAACCCACGTGTTTTTTGACAGCCACGTGCTTTTTGACAGACAACAACGCATCGCTAACCTCAGTACTGCCATCTTGACGGGTCTAACCTTAGTGGTACCAACTTAACCTAACTAGCATGAGGTAAACAAAGCCATGTGCTTTTTGACAGCCACGTGCTTTTTGACAGATTTGTAAACAAAGCCACGTGCTTTTTGACAGATTTGTAAACAAAGCCACGTGCTTTTTGACAGACAACAACACATCGCTAACCTCAGTACTGCCATCTTGACGGGCCTAAACCTTAGTGGTACCAACTTAACCTAACTAGCATGAGGTAAACAAAGCCACGTGCTTTTTGACAGCTACGTGCTTTTTGACAGCTACCATCCGCCATCTTTAAACTACAGAGCGCTGTGCTGCCCTCTTGCGTCACCTGTCATCGGCAGTGCTGCCATCTTGGCGGGCCTAAACCTTAGTGCTACCAACTTAACCTCACTAGCTCGAGATAAACAAATCCACGTGCTTTTTGACAGCCACGTGCTTTTTTTTTGACAGCTGTCATCAGCCATCTTTGAACACCATGCTGCCCTCATGCGGGGCAATTTCGTCAGCTGTCATCCGCCATCTTTAATCCAGAGAGAACAGTGCTGCACTCTATGTGGTGGCGGCAATTTGAAAAATTCTATGTGCTCTTGTTGGGAAACAAAGCCACGTGCAGCTGTCATCGGCCATCTTTAATCAATAGAGCGCTGTGCTGCGGGCAATTTCGTCAGCTGTCATCCGCCATCTTTAATCCAGAGAGAACAGTGCTGCACTCTATGTGGTGGCGGCAATTTGAAAAATTCTATGTGCTCTTGTTGGGAAACAAAGCCACGTGCAGCTGTCATTCGCCATCTTTGAGCGCTGCGCTGCGGGCAATTTCGTCGGCTGTTATCCGCCATCTTTAATCCAGAGAGAACAGTGCTGCACTCTATGTGGTGGCGGTAAATTCCACGTGCTTTACAAACCTATGCGCTTTTCTGACAGCTGTCATCCGCCATCTTTGAGAACAGTGCTGCACTCTATGTGGCGGTAGCAAATTCCACGTGCTCTACAAAGCCACATGCTCTTTTGACAGCTGTCACCCGCCATCTTTGAGCACTATGCTGCGGGAAATTTCGTTAGCCGTCATCCACCATCTTTAATGAACAGAGCACCGTGCTGCCCTCATGCGGGGCAATTTCGTTAGCTGTCATCCGCCATCTTTTAATGAACAGAGCACTATGCTGCTCTCTGTAGTAGCGGGTAATTTGAAAAGTTCTGTTAGCTGTCATCCGCCATCTTTAATCACCGTGCTGCCCCGGTGACGGCAAATTCCACGTGCTCTTGTTTGGAAACAAAGCTTTTAATCCAGAGAGAACAGTGCTGCCCCGGTGGTAGCAAATTCTACGTGCTTTACAAAGCTATGTGCTTTTTTGACAAAAAAAAAAAAATTCTGCTCTCGAGATACTTACCGAACTATACTTACGAAACTGCTCATCACCTTCTTTCTTCCATGAGTAATAAACAAAAACTCTATCCTGCAAATAAGGAGCGGGAGGAAGGTGATACCTAACCTAAAATAAAAGAATATGCCAATTCTACATTATTTATTTACATCTTGTATGTACAAGTTTTATCTCGAATCATTTTACCCTAGCGTACTTCTCGATGCAATTCTTGAATGTACAAGTTTAGACTTGCCGTACCAGCGTTCCTCTCCCGAATTGTGATGTAAGACAGCGTAACGTAAGTACACACACACCTTTAGCATAATGTTTATGTAAAGTAGTACTTATCAATACTACTATGCCCCCAGGCTAGCGTGTTGGTAGAATTTGGGATGACAAACCGTTTACAATCATCGCTATTAAGGGCTACCTTACTAATTAAATGTGTGTACAACTGGTGCTTCTTGCTTCTAATGACAGACATTTGCTTATGCAAAACAGGTGGATTACTTTTAATGCAATTGTTATAGTTTTCAAAACTTAGCTGATTCTGAACGACATTCTTTTTAACCCCCTTCAATCTCTTTATTTGTAATTCATTTAAGAGTTTTATGCAATATGACTTGGATTTAGTACCTACAAATGAATCGATAATATTCCCAGCACATTCATCTTTCATTTTACCTAGAACCTTTTTGTTCACTAGCGGCAGATGATATTGATTATCTGCAGGATAGTTACTCGTATCAAACCTACCCAAGTCAGGCTTTATATCATTGTAATAGTCATCAGTTTTGATTTGATAAATAAACGAATCGGTATCTGTGTAGAGCAATTGCGCATTATGCGCGTACTTCTTCATCATATAATCGTAATGGAATTCATACATGAGTGTTTTAGCCAATTCAAGTACTGTGAAGCCGACGTAGGTAGGTTTGTCATACTTAACCTTGACACGATTCATCTGTATAATAACTAAATTCTCATGTATGATGGTGCAGCTGTGGAAATTTGGTTTACTTATTAAATAGTTAGCACCATACCTTTTCTTAATATTATCCCAGTTTGTAATCAATTTTACATCAACGCGTTTGTCAACATTCTCCATAGTCTTACCAAACACACTGTTATTCATGAGCTTGTAGAAATCTTTTTCAAACTCGTTAACCGCATTCGTTCTTAAATTATTGTTCAGATCGATATATGGCTTTAGCCACGGTGACTGATTAAATTCTAGTACACGATGAATTTTGGATAACTTCAAACCATGCTGCAAACACTGTTTTAAATTTCGGTAATGAATGATATACTTAGATTTATCGCATAAATTAGCAATGAGCATTTTCGTCGTTGATGCAATGTACGGGGACTTCATATTTTCAGGGCAGAACGGTAGGTCATTATGAGAAGTGTGTAACTCTTTAGGATACTGTAAGTCAACTTCGAGGAAATAACCTTTATCAGCTTCATCACCTAGGGCGTGTAGCTGTAAAGCATCAATTTCGCACTGCGTCAGCCAGCGGAAACCACTCACCGGTAGATGCTGACTCATCGCCCACCCATACTGATTATTAGCATCGAGGTAAACGATATACCGAGATTCCTGACTGGAATCGAAACTCGGCATGTACTTATTATTAGCACTCGAATACCGGCCGCTGCACTGACTCAGACCGCCTCGAATGGATGCTTTTATAAAGTGCACCATATCGATATCGGACAGCAGTTCCAAATTCACACGCGTGTATTTTAACATCGCGTCCCAACTTAACCCAGGTGCAGTAAAATACTGACATGGGTCAAGGCTGTAGGTGTTCATGCAAACACAGCGAAAATTTTCAAAAACATCAGCTAACAAAAGTACATCTGTCTTTAAATATAAATCAGAGTATTCACCCAGCGTTTGAATGTGGAACTGCTCCCAGATATGTTGCGCATGTAAATAGTCATCATCACTAATATCTGCTGAATTCAGCGAGCTGTAAAAGGATTGTTTCGATGGTAAGGCACGTTCTTCGAGGCGGTCTAAGCAGTCGAGATATTCATAACAAAAAAACCCTTACGCCGAAGTAAATTAAACTGCGCTTCTTCAGGGAAAACGCGTCGAATTTCTGTAAATTGTTCAGGCTGTAAATGACTAGAAAGTTTATCGAGGCTACTCGCCATAAAGCGAAACGAGTCAAGGAATCTCAGTTTTATAGAATGCTCAGCATCTACTTTTACAGACTTTGCAAACGCAATGTACCGCTCTTTATTCTGAGGGATTATATCTACTTTTTCATCCGAAGCTCCAAATTGTGAAATGATGAAATGAGAGTCGTAACCAGATAAGTTATGAAAAATTACAGGGATAAATTTAGGAACTCTATACTTAAGATTACAGCTATAATGAGCGGCACATCTGTAGAAACCAGTTAAATGATCATGATCAAAGACTTTAGGGTCATTTTCGGAAAATTCCCCATCACAAATGCTACACTTTGTAGCACGTTCATGATCATTTAACTGAATTTCGGTGAGTGGCTTCATAGGAATATTACTATTCAGAATACGACCGAGACGAACTGCATCACTTTCAAGTCTTTCTAAAAATACTTTAGCAGCATCATGTCCTCGATACAGCTCTAACTTGTTAAGCGTACTATCGTAACTACACTTGATGTAATACGCGAAGCTATACGGGACATGCATGTGCGTAGTATTAGTGAAAGAGTTGTCAGGATTAGGTGAGCATGTGTTGCATGGCGTGAGGATGGCTTCAAAGTCTGCATAAATCACGAACGGTACCCACATCTGCTTGTGAAAATTTGTCAATTTTAAAACATTATTGCCTGTAGTAGGTATCTCTGTACGTACATGATTGCAGTCATTCTTGGAATGCTTCGTTAACTGATCTTCAGTTCTAAAATACTGCAAGCATCCATCACATAGCCACTTTTTACACTTATCTTTTGACAATTGACTACCAACAAGTCTACTCAGATTTTTAATCCAGCAAAAGTGGCTATTCTCACTGTTTTCAATATAGAGTAAATTAACATGAGTACTCTTCTTATGACATGTATAATACAGAGGACCTACTACAGACTTTTTCTCTACACCATACACATTAATACTAATGTTATTTAGTTCCTCAAAGCGCTTAATATCTTTTAACTGTACGGGAAATTCTATACTATCGAAATTTAGCTGCGTTGAATAGTGTGGATAGGATGATGTTCTCTTAGCTACGTCTGATTTCGCAGGATTTAAAGCCGACATCACCGCCCATGCAAAACATGCTTCGTCATTGTTTCGGATGTTTACAACAGCTTTTCTTTGCTGAATCCATGTCGGCAGCTCAATGTGCGAAGATCCACGCATAGGATTGTACTTATTGATGTTAACTTCTAGATACATTATCTCAACTAAAGCCCACCCTGATTCCTTTTCCTGAAATTCCTCGCTCTTAGTTGAAATAATGTTAGAGACATCCCTAAGTACATCACCAAAATTAGTCGACTGACTTATGACAAAATTCTTCGTATTAAATGATTTAATGTCCGTTATTTCGGATTCATCCGTGCTTTTAATGTACAAGGCGAAAAGTTCAAAATTAACTTTAAATAAACTATGATTGGACAAAGATTTAGCAAGAAGCTGTTGTACATCCGGTTGAACGCAATTTAAAAAGATTGAAGTGCTCTGAAACTTTTGACTGGTGCGAATTCGGTAACTAGCAATCCTACTTTTAAATGCTGTATTAATTTCCTCGATGTTTGCGTTACTACCACTTCTACACGCATTATTTTTATGCACATTACTCCGTAAGTGCCCCTGAAAATGCGAAGATGGTACATCAGTGTTACAGTGCTCGCAGTGAATAGTTTGAAGTTCATGATTTTTTCTAGGTTTTTTACTACTAGTACTTTCTACAGCTACATCAGTAGCTGCACGCTTTTCCCCTACTACTACCTGAGGGCAAGTAGATATTTGATGTACCTCTGCTAAGTGATCCTCATATCGCTCTACGTTAGCGAAATACACACTACAAACTTTACATAAAGCTGTTGTTATGCTAGGGTGTTTTGATTTCATATGGCGCGTGAAGTTATCACGCCTTGCAAACGTTACATTACATTCCTCGCAGCAGGGGGACATCTGTTCATGATTTTTTCTAGGTTTTTTACTACTAGTACTTTCTACGGCTACATCAGTAGCTGCACGCTTTTTCCCTACTACTACCTGAGGGCGAGTAGATATTTGATGTTCCTCTGCTAAGTGATCCTCATATCGCTCTACGTTAGCGAAATACACACTACAAACTTTACATAAAGCAGATGTTATGCTAGGGTGTTTTGATTTCATATGGCGCATGAAGTTATCACGCCTTGCAAACGTTACATTATATTCCTCGCAGCAGGGGGACATCTGAAAAGAGAACGACCGATAGAGATTAGGTGAAAGTTACGGAAGAAACCAAGTTTCAGCGTATAGAGGTTGGACATGGCTGTGAGTTAGGCCTATAGCATGAGGATTGAAGAGAACGACTAAAGTTACGATGTTCGGAAGAAACCAAGTTTAAGCCTGTTGAGGACGGACATAGCTATGTGTGCGTGTTTGAAATTATTCCACGTCTATAGTATGTAGGTTGAAGAGAACAATTATTTATGAATAGCTTAAAGTTACGGAAGAAACCAAGTTTCAGCCTGTTGAGGGCAGACATAGCTATGTGTACGTGTTTGAAATTATACCACGTCTATAGTATGTTGATTAAAGAGAACAACTATTTATGATTAGCTTAAAGTTACGATGTTCGGAAGAAACCAACTTTCAACCTGTTGAGAGCAGACATAGCTATGTGTGCGTGTTTGAAATTATACTACGTCTATAGTATGTAGATTAAAGAGAACAACTATTTATCAATAGACTAAAGTTACGATGTTCGGAAGAAACCAAGTTTAAGCCTGTTGAGGACGGTCATAGCTATGTGTGCGTGTTTGAAATTATACCACGTCTATAGTATGTAGATTAAAGAGAACAACTATTTATGATTAGCTTAAAGTTACAGAAGAAACCAAGTTTCAGCCCGTTGAGGGCAGACATAGCTATGTGTACGTGTTTGAAATTATACCACGTCTATAGTATGTTGATTAAAGAGAACAACTATTTATGATTAGCTTAAAGTTACGATGTTCGGAAGAAACCAACTTTCAACCTGTTGAGGGCAGACATAGCTATGTGTGCGTGTTTGAAATTATACTACGTCTATAGTATGTAGATTAAAGAGAACAACTATTTATCAATAGACTAAAGTTACGATGTTCGGAAGAAACCAAGTTTAAGCCTGTTGAGGACGGACATAGCTATGTGTGCGTGTTTGAAATTATACCACGTCTATAGTATGTAGATTAAAGAGAACAACTATTTATGATTAGCTTAAAGTTACAGAAGAAACCAAGTTTCAGCCCGTTGAGGGCAGACATAGCTATGTGTACGTGTTTGAAATTATGCCACGTCTATAGTATGTTGATTAAAGAGAACAACTATTTATGATTAGCTTAAAGTTACGATGTTCGGAAGAAACCAACTTTCAACCTGTTGAGGGCAGACATAGCTATGTGTGCGTGTTTGAAATTATACTACGTCTATAGTATGTAGATTAAAGAGAACAACTATTTATCAATAGACTAAAGTTACGATGTTCGGAAGAAACCAAGTTTAAGCCTGTTGAGGACGGACATAGCTATGTGTGCGTGTTTGAAATTATACCACGTCTATAGTATGTAGATTAAAGAGAACAACTATTTATGATTAGCTTAAAGTTACAGAAGAAACCAAGTTTCAGCCCGTTGAGGGCAGACATAGCTATGTGTACGTGTTTGAAATTATACCACGTCTATAGTATGTTGATTAAAGAGAACAACTATTTATGATTAGCTTAAAGTTACGATGTTCGGAAGAAACCAACTTTCAACCTGTTGAGGGCAGACATAGCTATGTGTGCGTGTTTGAAATTATACTACGTCTATAGTATGTAGATTAAAGAGAACAACTATTTATCAATAGACTAAAGTTACGATGTTCGGAAGAAACCAAGTTTAAGCCTGTTGAGGACGGACATAGCTATGTGTGCGTGTTTGAAATTATACCACGTCTATAGTATGTAGATTAAAGAGAACAACTATTTATGATTAGCTTAAAGTTACAGAAGAAACCAAGTTTCAGCCCGTTGAGGGCAGACATAGCTATGTGTACGTGTTTGAAATTATACCACGTCTATAGTATGTTGATTAAAGAGAACAACTATTTATGATTAGCTTAAAGTTACGATGTTCGGAAGAAACCAACTTTCAACCTGTTGAGGGCAGACATAGCTATGTGTGCGTGTTTGAAATTATACTACGTCTATAGTATGTAGATTAAAGAGAACAACTATTTATCAATAGACTAAAGTTACGATGTTCGGAAGAAACCAAGTTTAAGCCTGTTGAGGACGGACATAGCTATGTGTGCGTGTTTGAAATTATACCACGTCTATAGTATGTAGGTTGAAGAGAACAATTATTTATGAATAGCTTAAAGTTACAGAAGAAACCAAGTTTCAGCCTGTTGAGGGCAGACATAGCTATGTACGCACCCCGCGTGAGGATTAAAGAGAACAACTATTTATCAATAGACTAAAGTTACGATGTTTTAGAAGAAACCAAGTTTCAACGAATAGAGCTCAGACATACCTTAAAATCTTCGCGCTGCAAACTGTTACTCGGATGTATAAAATGCATGCGTTCAAGCCTGAAACTCGAATGATAATATTCTGCTCGTACCTAAAAAAAGAAGAAACATATATGAATGTAGTGTAGGGTGCATCATCTAACCTAGTTATCTTTATAACTCAAAGTTCGAAAACATACCTTTTTAAAAAAATGCACGTGCCGCAGACTGTTACTGGGTTGAATAAAATTGTGTACTTTCGAACGGTACCTAAAAAAGAACAAACATATATGAATGTAGATGTCTAGCGTAGAAGTTGCTTTGCAAATAAAAAAAGTAACTAACAGTTCTACCTCACCTTAAGATAAAGGCTGAAGAATAATATTCACTGCAGACGGGAGATGTGTGTGTGTGTACGTAATAAACGCATACAGAGAACTGTGAGCACTTCGCGCAGACTGCAGCGGCTAAATATTCTGCTTGTTACCAACCGGATGTGAAAAAATCGCTGAGCTGACAACTGCGGTACAGTCGGGACGAATGCAACAAGAGCTCCCACCTGCAGGCTGACGTATTCGAACCTCCTGTTGATGCCGAGGTGTCAGAATTTAAGAGTTCGAGCCTTGGAAAGTTAGCGTGTGATCCTCGACTTCTCGAGGGTACATACGCGGTATTCCTTACCTGTAGGTATTGAGCTAAAGCTAGATCATGTAATGACGATCGCGCAGGGCCCCCTCGCCTAGCATTTACGGCTTCTAGTTCGAACCCGCTATCTACCGAAGTAGCGAGAATGATTGAAGAATGTTGAGGGTGATTCATTCGTCGGATGGAGGCGTTAAGCTATGTGCAGGCTTCTTCTAGTCGGGGTACGCGATTCAAATCCTGGTAACTTATGCCGTCGGGAAGGGCATCTAGCTAGATCATGTTATGACGATCGCGCAGGTCCCTCACCTAACATTTACGGCTTCCAGTTCGAACCCGCTATCTTCCGAAGTAGCGAGAATGATTGAAGAGTGTTTGAGGGTGATTCATTTGTTGGATGGAGGTGTTAAGCTGGCTTCTTCGGTAGGAGTAGGCTATGTCGGGATATCGATTTAAAATCCTAGTCAGGAGGGGCAGCCGCTCGTAAAACTATGGTGTGAGGCGGGTGTGCAAGAAAGCTAGCAATAAGTAAGGGCTGTTGATGGGGACGTTAAACCTTGTGCAGACTCCTTCGAAAATGATTTTTTGAGTACAAGACTTGACGGTGATTCATTTGTCGGATGGAGGCAATAAGCCTTGTGCAGGCTTCTTCAGCGGGAGTAGGCTATGTGTCGGTACCGGGATATCTAGTTATAAAACCCGCTACAACAAATTTATCGCGTATACTGCGATTTAAAATCCTAGTCGGGAAGGGCAACCGGTCGTAAAACTATGGTGTGAGGCGGGGTGTGCAAGAAAGCCAGCATTAAGTAAGGGCTGTTGATAGGAGGCGTTAAACTATGTGCAAGCTCCTTCACCAGGAGAAGCCTACATGCCGGTACCGTGCAGGTTCTTTCGATAGGAGTAGGCACTGTGTGTGTTTTAACCTCTCGGTACAATCATGATATTTTACGTTAGGAACTTACATAGGCTAAATGCTACACATTCCGTGGCAGAGCCAGGAATCGAACTCGGACCTCCGAGGGTAGCAGCTAATCACACTAACTACAGCACTACAGAGGAGGGCTATTTCAGAATATTTTACAACCTTAATTAGTACTGTGTTTTAAGAGCTTGAATGGTACTCAGCTAAGAAGACCTTCGCGAGTTACAAGCATGCCGTGTCCTCGTTCAAGGTCGAGCCGGAAGATACGTGTACAATTTCAGCTAACACACGCATTCCACACAACTCGCTCAGAATGACTGTGCCGATACTTCGAGGACTGTAGAACAAATCTATAGCCTACAGTATGCATGCCTCTCACCCGGTAGTCTCGGGTTCGATTCTCTTGGGAATAAAAATGTGTTTAAATCACATGAATGTGTTGAGTTGTCCTTCCTGATGCAAAACTAGCAGTATCTAACCTCATACACCATAGTTTTACGACCGGTTGCCCTTCCTGACAACTCGGATTAAGAATCTGTTTTACAACGTCTAACACGGGGAATCGGGGATTTACAGCTAGATGCACTTCTTAGATTTTAAATCACGAACTATTGTTTTACGGCTGGATGCCCTTCCTGACTAAGATTTTAAATCGCAAGAATTTGTTTTAAGACTAGTCGCCCTTCCTGATGCAAAACTGGCAGTATCTAGCCTCATACACTATGGTTTTCGACCGGTTGCCCTTCCTGACAACTCGGATTAAGAATCTGTCGAGAATCGGAGAGGATTTACAGCTAGATGCTCGCCGGATGCCCTTCCTGACTAAGATTTTTAAATCGCATGAATTTGTTGGGTTACCCTTCCTGACACAAAACTAGCAGTATCTAGCCTCTCACGTCATACACTATTGTTTTCGACCGGTTGCCCTTCCTGACAACTCGGATTAAGAATCTGTTTTACAACTTCTAACACGAGAATCGGGGATTTACAGCTTAAAGATGGCGGATGACGGCTGTCAGAAAAGCACATGGGTTTGTAAAGCACGTGGAATTTGCCGTCACTACATAGAGGGCAGCACGGTGATTAAAGATGGCGGATGACAGCTGCACATGGCTTTGTTTCCAAACAAGAGCACGTGGAATTTGCCGTCACCGGGGCAGCACGGTGATTAAAGATGGCGGATGACAGCTGTCAAAAAAGCACATGGCTTTGTTTCCAAACAAGAGCACGTGGAATTTGCCGTCACCCGGCAGCACGGTGATTAAAGATGGCGGATGACAGCTGTCAGAAAAGCACATAGGTTTGTAAAGCACTTGGAATTTGCCACCGCTACATAGAGGGCAGCACTGTTCTCAAAGATGGCGGATGACAGCTGTCAGAAAAGCACATAGGTTTGTAAAGCACTTGGAATTTGCCACCGCTACATAGAGGGCAGCACTGTTCTCAAAGATGGCGGATGACAGCTGTCAGAAAAGCGCATAGGTTTGTAAATCACGTGGAATTTACCACCACCACATAGAGGGCAGCACTGTTCTCAAAGATGGCGGATGACGGCTGTCAGAAAAGCGCATAGGTTTGTAAAGCACTTGGAATTTGCCACCGCTACATAGAGGGCAGCACTGTTCTCAAAGATGGCGGATGACGGCTGTCAGAAAAGCGCATAGGTTTGTAAAGCACTTGGAATTTGCCACCACCACATAGAGTGCAGCACTGTTCTCAAAGATGGCGGATGACAGCTGACGAAATTGCCCGCAGCACAGTGCTCAAAGATGGCGAATGACAGCTGTCAAAAAAGCACGTGGCTTTGTTTCCCAACAAGAGCACATAGATTTTTTCAAATTGCCGCCACCACATAGAGTGCAGCACTGTGCTCTGTTGATTAAAGATGGTGGATGACGGCTGTCAAAAAAGCACGTGAGTTTGTTTCCAAACAAGACCACGTGGAATTTACCACCACCACATAGAGGGCAGCACGGTGCTCTCTTGATTAAAGATGGCTGCTGTCACGTGGAATTGTCTGACACCACAGGTATCTAGCTAAAGAGGGCAGCACTGAGGTTTGCGATGCAAGATGGCTGCTGTCAAAAAAGCATTTTTCAAATTATCCGCCACCACAAAGAGGGTAGCACTGTGCTCTATAGATTAAAGATGGTGGATGACAGCTGTCAAAAAACACGTGGCTTTGTTTACCTCGCGCTAGTTAGGTTAAGTTGGTAGCACTAAGGTTTAGACCCGTCAAGATGGCAACACTGTCGATGACAGGTGATGAATTTTGCAGCTACTGCGATATAGAGGGCAGCACAGTGCTCAAAGATGGCGGATGACAGCTGTCAAAAAAGCACGTGGCTGTCAAAAAACACGTGGCTTTGTTTATCTCGCGCTAGTTATGTTAAGTTGGTACTACTGAGGTTTAGGCCCGTCAAGATGGCAGTACTGAGGTTTGCGATGCGTTGTTGTCTGTCAAAAGCACGTGGCTTTGTTTACAAATCTGTCAAAAAGCACGTGGCTGTCAAAAAGCACGTGGCTTTGTTTACCTCGCGCTAGTGAGGTTAAGTTGGCACTACTGAGGTTTAGGCCCGTCAAGATGGCAGTACTGAGGTTAGCGATGCGTTGTTGTCTGTCAAAAAGCACGTGGCTGTCAAAAAGCACGTGGCTTTGTTTACCTCATGCTAGTGAGGTTAAGTTGGCACTAGTGAGGTTTAGGCCCGTCAAGATGGCAGCAGTGAGGTTAGCGATGCGTTGTTGTCGATGACAGCTGTCAAAAAGCACGTGGCTTTGTTTACAAATTCAAATCTCGCGCCAAAATTCAAATTTCCCGCCAAAATTCAAATTTCCCGCGGGCGGCGGCGGAGGCGGCGGCGGCGGAGGAGGCGGCGGAGGAGGCGGCGGAGGAGGCGGCGGAGGAGGCGGTGGAGGAGGAGGCGGGCGGAGGCGTGCGGCGGCGGAGGTGCCGCAGAACCATCCAATTATACTACTAGTGGTGTCTTTAAAAGTAGGAAAGATCACAATATGAGTTAGGGATTGGAATAACTTACCAAGGAAGATGTTCAATAAATTTCCACTTTCTTTGAAATAATTTAAAGAAAATTCTAGGAAAACAACAGATGGGGAGTCTGCCACCTGTGCGACTGCCCTAAATGTAGATCAGGATTGATTGATTGATTGATTGATTGATTGATTGATTGATTGATTGATTGATTGATTGATTGATTGATTGATTGATTGATTGATTGATTGATTGATTGATTGATTGATTGATTGATTGATTGATTGATTGATTGATTGATTGATTGATTGATTGATTGATTGATTGATTGATTGATTGATTGATTGATTGATTGATTGATTGGTAGACTGTTGAGCCTAGAAGACAGCTAATACGGTCTTTTTAAATGTAGGTTGTGCCTAGAGAGGCGTGGAAAGCGTAAACTTTATTGAGCAAAGATGCTCTGGTATAAATGTAAAAGTTGAAGGTTGCCTTGAGAAGGCTGTAAGGGTATAAGGTTAGGAGTGCAGTCTCCTAGATAAATTAATAGAGCATAGATTCTCTTTCTATTCATGTAGAGGTTTTGAATGGTGCCTTTTGGAAGGCGGTAACGTTGTGGTATCCTAGAGAATTTGTGGAGCAAAAGGTGCTCTTGGAAGATTGTACATTGTGAATACTCTGTAAATGATATTGGGAGATCTGTCTCCTTGACTACTGAGTGGATGAAGCAATACCTAGTGCTCAAGTAACATTTGTAAATTTGGGAGCTTTATGCTCAGATTGTTAATTGGCAATTTTGTTGATTTTTCTGATTTCTCCATCCTTGTACCTAAGTTAACGAGCTAGTTCTGTACCTGAAATCTTGTTCTGTCGCTGAGTGACTTTTTTTTGTCAAAATTTAGCACCTGAGCAACAAAAAATAGAAAAAGAAATATGCTCTGATTGTAAAGTTTTAAACTAATCTTCTGATTGCCTCATATACAGCTGACCCATTCATGCCCGCATCTTCTTTCACCTCTGTCCACCACGGTATCCCCATAACATGAATAATGGCAGTGCTATTATTATTTGGGGGTTATTGTCTCTTTTAGCGTGATGTTAGAAGTGATCTGGGGGATTTGAGCTTAGGAGTTGGCAACACTGCGACATTGTAATAGAGAGCTGCAGCATCGTGTGCAACGTGAATCACATTACTAACTACATTTTGTATTGAACCCATGTCCTTTGTGTCATAAGAAATTAGAGTCCTAAAGTTACCACATGAGGCCCCATATTAATCGCAATGAGGAGCTCTGATACATGTTTTCTCACCGGAACGACACGTGGCATTGGAGGGGAGAATGGCTCGCTTTCCCATGCTAAGAAAAATGACGTCACTCGCACGTGTAAATGGAGGATTGATACTATGAAAGTGTTGGTTTGATAAAAATATTGTTTAAAGGGGAATTAGCAGCGAAACTAATATAGTAAATGGCCTGTAATTATATGTGAGACAATTGATCTTCAGTAACACAGGTTTTTGATTGCTAAGCTGTTTCCGTGGGAAAGTGGCGAAAGACGCGCGTATCTGTTCAACCTACGTCACGTCATCAGAATATAGTGCCTATCAAAAGAGGTCATTTAACCAGTCAATTTGTTACGAGATAATCGTAAATGTTCATAAACAATGTCACTATTAAATTAGCAAGTCCTGGGTTACTGTAAAATCTGCTTTCAATGCATTTCCTTAAGGTCGGAAAATATATGTAACTATTCTTGGCGGCAAGCGAAAATGCGTAATAGAGGGGGTAATGCCTATAAAAATAGGAGCGCCGTCTTGAAATTGCCCGCATTGTGTCATTTGAGTTAGAGGAGGAACCTCGTACTATTGTACAATTTTTCGGCGATTATCAGACTTAGCCCAATTGAGTTCTTCGATTTTTGGCCGATTTGGGTGAAGTATCGTCTCCAAGTGGAGACAGTATTTTCTTTAAGTAACATGTATTTAATAAACATGTAAAGAACGGTCATTATAGGCTGCAGTCTTATAATAGAAATTTTAATAATATCCTGTTGAAAGTATTGCGTGTGCGATCGAGATTTACAACAGTCGTGTTCGGTCCGCGAAAATATCGAGTGAAGGGTATTTTTATGTGCCTTTAATTCAGGTGAATCAAGATGAATGAAATGACCTCTGAAGCCAAAAGTGTTAAAATGGCTAAATACATTCCAGAGAGTTACTGTTGAACTCACACGATGGAAGCTGGCGTACGTCCAAGGTAGGTGAATTATCACCGTTACCACTTGTGTATTTGTTTCATGATTTCACCGTTTGTTTTATATGTGTATTTTGTGACGCAGTTTGGTCACCCATTTATTTTTGTAAAATGTCAGAAATATGACGAAAGGTCATTGATTTTTAACGCTGGGATAAAATTAGGAATTTTTGCAAAGTACGGTGTGAAGTGTTGTAAAATAGTCAAGTGATGGTTAGGAAACGATATAATGTCTGAAGTAGATTGTCATTTCCGTGCGTTTATTTTCTGTATTGTGTGGTGTCAACTTAAGATCTTTAATCCGATGTGAAAATTATTCTGTTTGAAATTATGACGAAAGTGGAATAAGAAATCCGTGGTTACTCATTTCCAGTCGAATGAAGGCACGATGTCGTGTGGAGCTATGTAAAATTTTATTAAGGAAAGTTAGGAGGCGAGATCGGTATATATCTGTTACGAAGGGATTGCTATTTCTATGTCCGTTTTTAAACTGTGTATAACTGGCGATGAAAATAACAGTAAATTTTCAGTCATTTTCGTGAAATCCAGTTCAGAAATACGAGGCCACGTTATGCGGAGATGTTTCATTATCAGAGTATTTGTGTGTGTACAACGTTGTGGATCCTAAGAGTTATTTTAATATCGTCGAGATTTTTGTCGTGTGGTCGAGTCTTGCTAAATATGAGTTGAGGTAGGATTTTGTGAATCAGGTGATTGGTAAACTGTAAATGATGCCGGGAGATTCTGTGTGAACCCGAAGTATTTATTTGTCTAATGTTTCGAGATAATAATAATAATGGCGTATGGCCTCCGGAGAGGCCTGGTGCAGGTCTTTTTCTGGAAGACGGCCAATTAGGTGACCTGCATGTCTGCGAAGATGAGGGCCCTCCGTAGGATGATTACTAATGTTGAATACGCCACACACATCCAGCTCCCGAGCCATCGGAATTAACAATTAAGGTTAAAATCCCCGAGCCGGCCGGGAATCGAACCCGGGACCCTCTGAACCCAAGGCCACTACGCTGACCATTCAGGCATCGAGTCCGACATGTTTTGAGATGGGAATATGGATCGGATTCCACCTTAAGTTGCAGGTTCGTGGTGTATGTGAATATTGAGTGACATCTGAAAGTAAATCTCTGCGTATAATCTGTTTGGACCAGGAATGTCGTAGTTGTAATTTTATCAGCGAGATTGTAGATATCATTCTTTCAAGACCAGTTAAGACGTGAATAGAACAGATGTTTCCTATCAAAGCGAAGACAGGAGGGGTAGCTCGCTCCGCTGGACAGCTGATCAGGTAGACCGCTGCTCGGATGATAACAGTAATTTGCCGTTTTTTATAGTCAACATATTGAAAATCAATGGCTCAGAAGCATGGAACCTTTTAGTTGATGATGCAAATAAATTAAGAATATTTGAAAGAAAGATTATTAGACAAATATATGGCCCAATTCAAGACCAGAATGGTTGGAGGATAAGGACGAATGCTGAAATACAGAACAGCTCAAGGCAAAGAGGAACACAGGGCTGTAGCGCCGGAAAAGTAAGTAAGTAAGTGTTGAAAATCAGATTGTATTCTTTAGAATGGAGCTCGTACTTTTTATAGAAACTAACTGAAATTATTATCATTGAGTAATTTGTATGTTATTAGATCGCTTTTTTTTATATTAACTTGTTTAACCGAGATTTGAACGTATATTTGAAGCGACGGAAATAGACAATAATGAGCTGATTTAACTAATTCCAGGAATGTCCAAAATAGAGTATTGGTGGTAGTTATTGATTTTATTTTTGAGGGATGCACAAAGCCTTATTTTAAATGTCATGTTGGGATGTGACAAAGTGTTGGCTTATTTTGTGTTGAGTTTACTTGCGCCGATTTGAGTACTTAATAATTAGGGGTATGCAAGCGGGTGTTAATAACTGTTAGTGTTAAATTATTGTGGTGTGACGTCATGAAATAAATAATATTGGAAATAAGAATGTATGTTTCTAGTCTCCATGAAGTGACGATCAACGTTATAATAAAACGTAAATAAATTTGAGTAGCGACTTGTTAAAGAAACCATTCGTCCGCGGAGATAGAATTTGTTGTTAATTAGGATTTATAAAAAACATTTCAATTTATTAAATCACTAAACTCAGTGGAAACCGTATTTGAGACATAACTTAAAACCAGGTGATTAATTTAAAAATGTATTCCTGAAATCCTAGATTATTTTGTTGGGAAAATTCAATTGTTAACGTAACGATAAAGGGGTCGTATCCGAATGTAAGGATTTTACTGCCACAAAGTGTTGTGAGCATTATTTTTGTTGTTGTTGTTGTTGTTGTTGGATATTTGACTTTGATTGATTGAGCATTAAATGTGCTGGGATTAGTAAAGTGGAAACCTTGGTCATCAAATACTGTAAAATTAATGGTGTTTAGCCTTCAGCTTAAAATGTTGATGGTCATGGGGTCATCAACCTCAGGGACTTAGATTAAGGCCATCTGCCATTATAGCATCATGTTCCTTGCGGTCATCATCCAGAATAACTTTAAAGTAAATTGCAAAGTTAGATGTAGGTCCATGAGGTAGTTGCAGGTCACATCGATTCAATTAACGGTCCATGCCCTACAACCACTGTGTGGCACATACCGATTGGACGGCCTTAATTATACCAAGAGTCCAGAGTTCGTATTACGAGGGCTGGATCATCACGAATCATTTTAATGGTACATGTAGTCTCACATGGAAACCGAATTTAAGGATTTTCAGAATTTCTTTACCTTGCTCTTAACTTGTGACAGTGGTTTCTAGTAAGGATGAACATCAGGCAGTTAAAACTTCTAAAACCAGTACATTTCTCCTCTGCGTTGTAATTATTGTTGATTATGTTGATCGAACAAGTTGAAGTTCGAGTTACAATTTTTTAAATTTCCCACTTAAATAATTTCTTGAATAAACCACGATTTTTATAGATTTGATTTTCATTTCGTAGATAGATTAAATATTACTGACACCCGCCTCTTTAATCAATCAATCAATCAATCAATCAATCAATCGATCAATCAATCAATCAATCAATCAATACTGATCTACATTTAGGGCAGTCGCCCAGGTGGCAGATTCCCTATCTGTTGTGTTCCTAGCCTTTTCCTGAATGATTTTAAAGTAATTGGAAATTTATTGAACATCTCCCTTGGTAAGTTATTCCAATCCCTAATTCCCCTTCCTATAAATGAATATTTGCCCCAGTTTGTCCTCTTGAATTCCAACTTTATCTTCATATTGTGATCTTTCCTGCTTTTATAAACGCCACTCAAACTTATTCGTCTACTAATGTCATTCCACGCCTTCTCTCCGCTGACAGCTCGGAACATACCACTTGGTCGAGCAGCTCTTCTTCTTTCTCTCAATTCTTCCCAGCCCAAACTTTGCCATATTTTTGGAACGCTACTCTTTTGTCGGAAATCACCCAGAACAAATCGAGCTGCTTTTCTTTGGATTTTTTCCAGTTCTTCAATCAGGTAATCCTGGTGAGGGTCCCATACACCGGAACCAGACTCTAGTTGGAGTCTTACCGGAGACTTATATTCCCTCTCCTTTACATCCTTACTACAACCCCTAAACACCCTCATAACCATGTGCAGAGATCTGTACCCTTTATTTACAATCCCATTTATGTGATTACCCCAGTGAAGATCTTTCCTTATATTAACACCTAGATACTTACAATGATCCCCCAAAGGAACTTTCGCCCCATCAATGCAGTAATTAAAACTGAGAGGACTTTTCCTATTTGTGAAACTCACAACCTGACTTTTAACCCCGTTTATCAACATACCATTGCCTGCTGTCCATCCCACAACATTTTCGAGGTCACGTTGTAGTTGCTCACAATCTTGTAACTTATTTATTACTCTATAGAGAATAACATCATCCGCAAAAAGCCTTGCCTCTGATTCCACTCCTTTACTCATATCTATACTAATATTATAAAGAGGAAAAATGTGTTTGTTTGTAACGAATATACTCAAAAACTACTGAACAGATTTTAAAAATTTCTTCACCTACAGAAAGCTACATTGCGAGTGAGTAACATGGGCTGTATTTCATTTTCAAAACAATTCGAAGTGGGGGCACGGGGGGAGATATAAAAATGATAGGCTAATATAGGCAAAATATCGAATTTGTCGTATAAGGACGAGACAAAGCTCCATTTAATCCTCTTGAGGCAATGAACAAAACTCGGTAAGCCCTACGGGCCCAAAACCATATTTTAAGGCCCTAAAACCAACCGTTACCTAGATATTGGCACCACACCACCCCTGCTCTAGGAATCGGATAAAATAATGAACTGCCGTAACCATGGTAACGTCAGCTCCAGGATTCTACAGCAGCGAGATTATCTACAATAAATCACAAAAACTTAACAGTTACAGGCATGAAAATTGATATTTGGAATCCTCTTTAAAAATAAAAGAACGCAAATATTCGTTTTCAGAAAATCCACTTAAAGGGGGGGGGGGGTGAAAGAAAGTGAGGAAGGAGTTGAATTATATATATGAGGATACATATATCTCAAAAAAAGAAGATGTTACAGACTTTAAAATTTGTACTTGGAATCTCCTTTAAAAATGAACACACTCTTTTTAGAAAATCCACTTCAGGGGGCGAAAAGAATAAAAAAGCGGGTGATTTTTTTTAAATGAGTATCTTCTTCTTCTATCGCTTTTCCCACACCTGTGAGGTTGCGGGTGCGAACTGTGTCGCACATGTGGATTAAACCCTATTTTACGGCTGGATGCCCTTCCTGACGGCAACCGTATGTGTAGGGATGTCATTTATATTTCTATACTAATATTATAAAGAGGAAAATGTGTATATTTGTTTGTAACGGATAGACTCAAACACTACTGAACCGATTTTAAAAATTACTTCACCTGTAGAAAGCTACATTGCTAGTGAGTAATATGGGCTGTATTTTATTTTCAAAACAATTTGATCGGGGTGACGGGGGGAGATATAAAAATATTAAAATAATAGGCTAAAATAGGCGAAATCGAATTTGTCCTACAAGGACGAGACAGAGCTCATTTTAAGCCCCTTGAGGCAAAAAACTAAACTCTGTAAACCCTTCGGGTTCGAAAACCATGTTTTAAGGCCCTAAAACCAACCGTTATGGAGATGTTGGGACCACACTGCCCCTGCTCTAGGAATCGGATAAAGAAACGAACGCCCGTAACCATGGCAACGTCAGCTCCAGGATCCCACTATGCATGAACGTTTGGGCATAGCTGCCAACCAGAATTGATACACATATGACTTACTATCTGGAAAAAATAAACTGTTGTGTAAGACGTTCATAGCACTCCTTTGGGCGGGGATGGAAAGGGAGTGAAGTATAAAAATAATAGCCCCGGACAAGCGGTTGCCGACGGGCCTCCGTTTTTACGTACTGGCTTAGGTTTCAGCATTTTGAGGAGTCTGTTACCAATAGTTTAAACTATTTTCTACCAAATCATGGAGTAGTAGGATCACTGATGTTATTAGTGCCGATATATTGGTCCACTTTTACGATCATTGTAACCGTGAAACCTATATACTGTACACAATTGTCAAGATGGTGCGCCCTTGACTTGAAAAAATGTCTCATCATTTATACTCAGATTCATTATATGATGTGCGACATGAGTGACAAGCCATGAGAATTATAATTCTCGATAATTATAGTAGTTTCTTTTATGCATCGCGTATTTCCTTTATCATTTGTAATAGTTATGAAATGTCGGATCAAACAAATATATTCAATAATATTTATATTTGTGGTACTATCTGGCGAAAGTATACTTATACTAAACCTGCAGCTTTGTGAAGGCATCAGGTATATCTAGGTTTGAATGAAGGAAAAACATGGTAGCAAAAGATCTTAGAGGTCGACCCTAATTAGGAACTAATATTTAGAGGCCCCCATGAAGAAAAGAAGAAGAAGGTACACTATAATTCCAAATATGACAAATAATTTCTACGTACTTAAGTAAATACACCAGTGATATAAATATCTAATGAAGTCAGTCACGCCGATAGTATGAGTAACTAAAGCCAGTTTCTGATAACCCGTACGAAGAACGGGTACTTCCGCTAGTCATTTATATATATAAGAAAATATAAAGGTCCGATAATACTGCCTTGAGGAAATCCACTCTTAATTATTACAGGGTCAGATAAAGCTTCACCTACTCTAATTCTCTGAGATCTGTTTTCTAGAAATATGCCAACCCATTCAGTCACTCTTTTGTCTAGTCCAATTGCACTCATGTTTGCCAGTAGTCTCCCATGATCCACCCTATCAAATGCTTTAGACAGGTCAATCGCGATATAGTCCATTTGACCTCTAGAATCCAAGATAACTGCTATATCTTGCTGGAATCCTACAAGTTGAGCTTCAGTGGAATAACCTTTTCTAAAACCGAACTGCCTTCTATCGAACCAGTTATTAATTTCACAAACATGTCTAAGATAATCAGAAAGAATGCCTTCCGAAAGCTTACATACAATGCATGTCAAACTTACTGGCCTGTAATTTTCAGTTTTATGTCTATCACCCTTTCCTTTATACACAGGGGCTACTATAGCAACTCTCCATTCATCTGGTATAGCTCCTCGGACCAAACAATAATCAAATAAGTACTTCGGATATGGTACTATATCCCAACCCATTGTCTTTAGTATATCCCCAGAAATCTTATCAATTCCAGCCGCTTTTCTAGTTTTCAAATTTTGTATCTTATTGTAAATGTCATTGTTATCATATGTAAATTTTAATACTTCTTTAGCCTTAGTCTCCTCCTCTATCTGGACATTATTCTTGTAACCAACAAACTTTACATACTGCTGACCGAATACTTCTGCCTTTTGAAGATCCGCACATACACACTTCCCTTGTTCAATCAATCATCAATACTGATCTGCATTTAGGGCAATGGCCCAGGTGGCAGATTCCATGTCTTTTGTTTTCCTAGTTTTTTCTTAAATCATTTCAAAGAAATTGGAAACTTATTGAACATCTCCCTTGGTAAGTTATTCCAATCCCTAACTCCCCTTCCTATAAATTAATATTTGCCCCAGTTGGTCCTCTTGATTTCCAACTTTATCTTCATATTGTGATCTTTCCTACTGTTGTTCATTTAGTATTCCTGGAATGTCCTTCTTGGAACCTATTTCTGCCTTAAATACCTATACATACTCTTCCATTTTTCGCTAAAATATGTATGACTGCCAATTATGCTTTCCATCATGTTATCCTTAGCTGCCTTCTTTGCTAGATTCAATTTTCTAGTAAGTTCCTTCAATTTCTCCTTACTTCCACAGTTATTTCTAACTTTATTTCTTTCCAGTCTGCACCTCCTTCTTAGTCTCTTTACTTCTCTATTATAATAAGGTGGGTCTTTGCCATTCCTTACCACCCTTAAAGGTACAAACCTATTTTCGCATTCCTCAACAATTTCCTTAAACCCATCCCAGAGTCTGTTTACATTTTTATTTACCGTTTTCCACCGATCATAGTTACTTTTTAGAAACTGCCTCATGCCTGCTTTATCAGCCATATGGCACTGCCTAATAGTCCTACTTTTAAGACCTTCCTTTCTATCGCATTTATTTTTAACTACGACAAAAACAGCTTCATGATCACTAATACCATCTATTACTTCAGTTTCTCTATAGAGCTCATCTGGTTTTATCAGCACCACATCCAGGATATTTTTCCCTCTGGTTGGTTCCATCACTTTCTGAATCAGCTGTCCTTCCCATATTAACTTATTTGCCATTTTTTGGTCATGTTTCCTGTCGTTCGCATTTCCTTCCCAATTGACATCTGGTAAATTCAGATCTCCCGCGACAATCACCTTTCTTTCCATGTCGTTTCCTACATAGCTGATTATCTTATCAAATAATTCTGAATCCTTGTCAGTGCTACCCTTTCCCGGTCTGTACCCTCCAAATATATCAAGTTGCCTATTATCTTTAGAAATGAGCCTTACACCTAGAATTTCATGTGTCTCATTTTTTAACTTTTTCGTAGCTTACAAATTCTTTCACCAGAATGAATACTCCCCCTCCAACCATTCCTATCCTATCTCTACGATACACACTCCAGTTCCGTGAGAAAATTTCTGCATCCATTATGTCATTTCTCAGCCATGATTCAACTCCTATTACAATATCTGGTAAATACAAAACTATTAAATTACTTCATTCTATTCCTTTGTTTACAATACTTCTACAGTTCTACACTAACAATTTTATGTCATCCCTACTTGATTTCCAGTTCCCTGTTCCCTTATCACCGCTCCCTAGGCCACCCTGTTTCCCTGAATGTACCTCCCTATTACCCTTCCAAACAAATTTCCCAACTTATACGTACCACTGCGGTTTAAGTGAAGGCCATCTGAGCGCAGTTCCCTATCTCCTGCCCACCCATTAGGATCTAGAAATTTCACTCCCAGTTTCCCGCATACCCACTCCATAGTCTCATTTAAATCCCCAATCACCCTCCAGTCAGTATCCCTCCTTCACAGTATTCCACTACCCACCTTACCTAAGCAAGTGACGGAGAACCGTTAACGACCCAACAGACAGATCTCATGCAGATTGGTAATAGGTAAGGAAGGTAGGTATCCTTTATGAATCTTAAAGGGTTCAATATGTTACATCAATACAAACAAGTATATTGCATAATTTAATTTGGGACAGAATACGCTCGCTGGTTTCATTTCAAATATACACGACATTACGCATTCAGGTATACTCTACTATAGAATGGCTTAGCGGGCCCCGTCATCTCGTGGGCTCGTTGCCCACAACGCTTGATGGTCGAGTACGTTGGAATGTAACACCATGGAACCACGTTGTTTGGGAAGGAATATACATTTTTAGATAAATGCTTCATGCAGTAGATTTAACCCTAGAAACGGCCTTTAAAAAGAAATCATACCAAGTAAATTACTGGTCGCTGGAACAAAATTGGTCTTATATAGGTTTAAGTAGGTTTTGGGAAAAATCGGTCCCCAATATGGGTGGTGTTTAGGTCAATTTTCGAAATAGTTGAGATTGTTTCCGGAAAATATGTTGTGTAGTTGATATAGGCTCCTCAAAATATGGTTTTTACAGGACCGTCATATCGCAGCTTTTCATATGCTGGTTTCAGGGGAGTACCGAATGTGATGCGGGCCCGGCTGCCGAAATAAACATTCGGGCCCCTCAAATAAAGTGTAAAACCTATCAAATAACGTATATAAACTAATTACAACAATGGTACTAACGCGATATATTGTCATTATTCCACTGAAGCTCAACTTGTAGGATTCCAGCAAGATATAGCAGATATCTTGGAATCAGCAGGTCAAATGGTGTGTATCGCGATTGACCTGTCTAAGGCGTTTGATAGGGCAGATCATGGGAGACAACTGGCAAAAATGAGTGAAATTGGACTTGACAAAAGAGTGACTGAATGGTTATAAATGAGTAAGGAAGTGGAATCAGAGATAAGATGTTATTCTGTACAGAGTAATAAATAAGTTACAAGATTGTGAGCAACTGCAAAATGACCTCGATAATGTTGTGATATGGACAGCAGGCAATGGTATTCCCCCCATTATTGTCTGGCTAAGCCCAGCCAGTTAGCGAGAGATCCCGAGATGGACCGTTCGTTCATGGCTTTCGTTTTCTAGAGGCATTTAAGGGTAAAGGGGTTGATGACCAAGCAACAATAAATAAAATTTCAAAACAACACTCTTACATTTATTGACATAAGCATATCACAATAAAAAATATCCTTGCTGGATTTTGTTTTACAATGAACTTTCATAATATTTATTTTTCAGTATTATTTGAAAACCATGTATCTCTTGTCCTCCAGCCTTGCTGCTCTGGAACGAAAATTAAAGAAATTTAGGCCTTCACTGCCTTTAAAATGAAAATATTTAGCTGAAAGAATTCAAAAACTTCAACAAAGATTTTTACAAAATTATTGGACAGCTGTCTCGCTTATGGTTCCACAATAAAAGTTGCCAAAGGTTCCATCTCAACACGTGGTCTAAGCTGAATTCTGCTAAATCTCAATATTTAAAGTGTATAATATTCGTTAGTTACACCAGTAGAACCTTTAGTAAAAATCAAAATTAATTTCAAAATTTTATAATTAATTAATTATTATTATTACTATTAGTAATAATCTTTAACCTTGTTTGTGTAACACGTTCCTTTATGATCACACGATCGTGCTTTCTAATTAGTGTATCTCACTACATTATCCACATGGCAATTATAATTCACATTTTTAATTAGTTATTCTCCAGTTAATTACTATGACTCATTATTACTAGAATTCAAGTTAATTATGCCGTTTGTGAACATTTACTTCTGACATTTGCACAGCATTCAAATTTTCAACTTAATTTAAAATATTTCAAAATTTTACTATAAATATGTTGGAAATTTTCTTATCCACGTGTGAGCTAATTAAGATATTAATTTACAAATCGCTTGCCATTGCGGAAAATAACGAGATGATCTTTCCCTTAAATCATAATAATCAGCAAAATAAAATCCTATTCTAGTCTTCCTCGACATAAAACTCATTAAATATTTCCTTAAGATGCGAAAATAACTTCTCAAGGTGGCACACAACGATGAACATAATCTGTGTCGCCATAGATGCACGACCAGAATAAATCAAATTGAATAATCACAAGACATGGAAAATATTCATATTTGCACACACACACGCACACATTCATCCAAGGTAACACGTTCTTTTATATACATTATTTACAGCGAATCCTGCCCTTATAAGTTTATTCTTTAATTTTAAGTATGGTCACGTCAACATTCGGCAAAGGATAAATTCGTGTACGAAAAGTACTCTTTCATCAATAGTGGCTAGTGATCGAAATTAAGGATATCACTTGGGTTGAAATATTCTCTCATAACGATGGAGATTCATCTAAATTTTTGATATATAATTGAAGATTCCAATAAATTCCGTAATCACCACCATCACGTCACAACTATCGCGTTCGTGAGCCTCAATCGCATTCTTATTATTCCCTATCCGTGAAATACATACACAACACGTGCTCCACTTAAAATAAATTCCTTGTGCTCCCAGTGACACAAGAACAAGTCAATCATCACAAATAAATTCTCCAATTACTCAATTACATAATTAACATCCCTCAGGATTGCCGTATTCCAGGGCACTTCATCAACAGAGCACATTAAATCTCACATATAAGGGATCTAAGATAAATTATAGCTCACGATCGTTTAATTCCATTTTTACCCGATCTTTATTTGATTTTATTATTACTCAAGTGATTATTGTCAATCCTCATGAAATATCATGAAATTAGATGACTCGATCCTAAAGAATACAAGTGATCTTAAAATGACACTAGGTTCGGTCCTATCTCACAAATGGTACACGTAAATTCAAATCCGATTAATTTCAACGTCACAAGCAAATAAATGAAGTTTATCGCGTGGTCAGTGCTCTTTAGATATATCTAACTCATATGCATGGGAACTCACTCAAGGACAAACTACACATCTAATCTAATAGGTTCCAAATTTCAGTCACACCCATGAGACTCGACTACCATGACACCTTAAGAAATGGAAAATGAAATGCTTCTATCTACAAGAAAACTAATAGATCTACGATTTAAAGAAGAAAGACCTTCTAGCTTTACAAAGATGAGAAAGAAATAAAATTTTGAATGGTACCGGTACTCAAGTTTTAGATGAGGCTCGATCCCTGGTTGTAGTCAATTATTCCAGCATTCCCCGATCAGTCACCTTCTCTTCACCAGATACGCCTCACATACTTAGAAAGTCATGGAGACACGGCAGTAGACGTCCCACGATGAAGCTGAGGTGTACATTGTCGAAGAATTATTCATCTTGAGGTACACTGCGATCTCCGGGATGGCTTCTGTGGCGTTCCAGAAGTGTAAGCTGTAACTGAGACGACAAAAATTAGGATATGCACAAACACACGCAGAGTCACTGAATGTTCTCCTGGATAATTACATTTAACTTGGTTTTTCTATGTTGAATTTTACTCCATAAGAGTAAATTATTTCCACTAAATTTCGCAGAACGGGCGTCTGCTCGTACGACAAAGTTCTCTCCAACGTGGTCACGATGAATACCAGAGTAACGTAGATCGGAGTCGAGTAGAGTAGTGTAGAGTAGAGTAGCGTAGTGGCATAGAGAGTGATTTACACGAACATGGCCTTTTATATCCTTGGCTTGGGAGGCGTGTACTTTTCGAAGACGATTATTGGTTACTGGGGTCTCTTATAATTGGCTCTGACTGTTCGAGAAGCTTGTTGGCAGTCAGGCCGTTCGCGCGTGGCAGGTTAGCACACTGGCTCGTCACGTGAATTACCTTGCCCTGGTCGAACTCGGATCAATACGTCGCCCCTCTGAATGAAGAAAAAAACTGGTTCAGAGCTCGCCGACTGCTTCCCAAATGACAAAATGCAGCTCCCAACAGACAATAAAACTTTTAATATTCACTTGTAGTAAATGTTCTCAATATCACCAAATTTGAAGGGGACAGTATGATGATAAACGGGGTTAAAAGACAGGTTGTGAGTTTTAAAAATAAGAAAAGTCCTCTCTGTTTTAATTACTGCGTTGATAGTGTGAAAATTATTTTTGGGGATCATTGAAAGTATGTAGGTGTTAATATAAGGAAAGATCTTCATTGGGGTAACAACATAAATGGGATTGTACATAAAGGGTACAGATCTATGCACATGGTTATGAAGATATTTACGGGCTGTAGTAAGGATGTAAAGGAGAGGGCATACAAGTCTCTGGTAAGACCCCAACTAGAGTCTGGTTCCAGTGTACAGGACCCTCACCAGGATTACCTGATTCAAGAGCTGGAAAAAATCCAAAGAAAAGCAGCTCGATTTGTTCTGAGTGATTCCGACAAAAGAGTAGCGTTAAAAAATGTTGCAAAGTTTGGGCTGGGAAGACTTGGAAGAAAGGAGACGAGCTGCTCGACTAAGTGGTATGTTCCGATCTGTCAGCGGAGAGATGGCGTGGAATGACATTAGTAGACGAATAAGTTCGAGTGGTGTCTTTAAAAGTAGGAAAGATCACAATATGAGGATAAAGTTGGAATTCAAGAGGACAAATTGAGGCAAATATTCGTTTATGGGAAGGGGAGTTAGGGATTTGAATAACGTACTAAGGGAGCTGTTCAAAAAAAATTCAATTTCTTTTAAATCATTAAAGGAAAAGCTAGGAAACAACAGACAGGGAATCTGCCACCGGGGCGACTGCCCTTAAGGCAGATCAGTATTGATTGATTTGATTTTTGATTGAAGAGCACTACGGTACTGCTCCCTTCAACCAACACTCAACGAGAGGGAGTTCCAGCGTTTATAATAGTAGAAAAAGAGCGTCTGTGCTCCACACAATTACTCTCTTATCTGCTCGACAGTCGAAATTAACAGGGACAATAACTGCTCATTCTACGTGACCTTGGTTAAAAAATAAAACTGGCTGAAAATCAAAATGTTAGGAGGCGAACACTTGCACTCCTATGTGGGCTATGGAGGTGACCAGATGGAGAGAAATGCTTAAGTTACAATATTACGAGTTCGGTTTAAGTTTTACTAAGTTCAAGGTGAGTACAAGGGGGTACGACTCTTTAGAGTCCTCAGACTTATTTCAAATTTACATTAGTGGAGAATTTCAAAACCTTCCCCTCGAACTAGCTTTCTCAGACGATTACATGCTTAAGGAAATATCTGCCATTACCTTGATCTGGTGGGCCTTCCGGAGACGGACGAGGCAGCCCCACTACGAACAAACTCTAAATCTCTTGACTGGAGCGATCACAAACGAAACGTGGCCCACCAGACCCCGGCTTTTATAGCGGAGGGGAAGATTCCAGATTTATCTGGGTCGAAACCATGACACACCCCCAATTGTCATTGGACAATCTGATAAATACCAAAAATTTCTTATTGGCTGGAATATTAACTTGGCGGGAAGAGATAGAAGTGTTGATAACTTTAGAACACCACAAACAATTTACGAACAATTCAGTTTTACCAACTAATGAATACCATATTCATCTTGAGTTTTAATTGTCCATCCTCTCATCAGAGGGAGCACCTAGCTTTACAGTAGAGCTTTACAGTAAAGCGTTCTAACTTCCTCCGTTTGCAGTTTCAGAGTTTATGTTATGGATGGCCTTCTAAAAGGCGCTTATTTTAAATGCGCGGGGCGGGTTTACCTCCGGTATTATTATTACTATTATTATTATTATTATTATTATTATTATTATTATTATTATTATTATTATTATTGTACCGGTAGGTACACACGCCCCGTTCATTCAAATGTAGCGCCTTGAAAAATGCCATCTGATATATGAAGTTTGCAACAACTAATACAAGAAGTTTTGACTTTTCTCTACAGATGTGTCTACTAAAAATCATATGTTATGCCCTTTGGTGTGAAGAGGAACTATTAAAATTGTAAAGATTTTTTTAATTTTAAGGTTTTCTACACTGAGTTGATTATTCCTTTTTTGGTGTGTTAGAGTTTACAGCACTTCTACCTCTTCCCGCCAACTTATTATGTTGGCCAATAGAAAATTTTGTGTATTTATTTTTGTAACCAACCAAATTAGCGGTGTGTCGGGCTAGAGCCTTCTTCTCGGGTATGAAAGCTGGCACAGTTTCGAGCCAGGTTGTCTTTGTGATCGCTCCAGTCTACAGCGTTAATAAGGCGGCGGAGGTGCCTCGCTCATCGTCGAGTAGTCCATCAGCTCAAGGTAATGGCAGTCCTGGTTTTACTAAGTGAAAGCTAGCTCGAGGGGAAGGTTTGGGATATTTAACTATGTAACCTTAATTTTCTGAAATGTAAATTCTAAATTCAAATGTAAATTTCAAACAAGTCAAAAACTTAGCCGAAATCGGGGAATAGAGAGTGTGATACCCTCTCGTGTTCCCATTCAACTTTATTTTGAGGTGACTATGATTTTATAACCTTTTTCAGTTTGTAATCCGTGCAATTTAAATATTAGTGTGTACTCGAATTCTAAACGATTTTTGGTTAAAGTGTTATTGTATAGTATTGAATCAAAATCTCAAAAATCTACTATAACCGCACTTAAATTGGTAAAATGTCAACCTGTCGAAATTCGCTCAGAGAGCATAAAAAAATATACCACTTTGTAGAATGTTTTCATGTTTGATGTACAGTGTATACCACCCCCCACCCCCTCTTCTAATACCCAGTCGCCACTACTGCGGAAGATGGTCCAGTCCAAACAATGGTCTCAGCCCGCAACCAGTCACACACAGAATGAGATTTAATGATTCTGCATGAAGACACCGCAACCTCGGTGCAATGTTCTTTTTCTTCTATCGCTTTCTCCACACTGGCGGGATTTCCGGGGCTAGTTATGACCCTGTTTTACGGCCAGAAGTCCTTCCTCATGCCAACTCTGTGCGGAGGGATTTTTCTGCTGTTGTTGGTAGCGAAATGTGTTTAGGGTTACCACACATCCAGAACAGCCCGACATCCCTTACAATTTAACATTCTGTCTGGCAACACGGAAGAATTTCTTAATATTTGTAAATATCCCCCTTTTTTTTAGAAATTCAAAACACTCAGTGGTTTAAAATGTAAAGAATAAACATGACCGCATGGACAAGAAGAAATAAAGTTTTTTTTAAGTTTGCTTTTCGTCGCACCGACACAGAGAGGTCTAACGGTGATGATGGGATAGCAAAGGGCCAGGAGCGGGAAGGAAGCGACCGTGGCCTGGGTCAAGGTACAGCACCAGCATTTGCCTGGTGTGAAAATGGGAAACGACGGAAAACCATCCTCACGGCTGCCGAATGCAGGCTGATAGCTACGTGACCCGTTCTTGTGGTTGTCTGATGATAAGTAGGAGAGCTGTCCCTGTTGCTGCGGGTTTCCGCCCAATGAACAGATTAGAGAAATAGAATATGTGGAAGTTCGTTTAGATAGATATAACTTCATGCACTTAAACGGCTCTAACTTTCCATGTGTTTGCAACAATACAGTAAAAATGAAAATCCACAACTTGTTTACAGTTTCAACCGGGGTGAATCAATCAGTCACTACTGATCTCCATTTAGGGCAGTCGCCCAGGTGGCAGATTCCCTATCTGTATTTTGCCTAGCCTTCTCTTAAATAATTGCAAAGAAATTGCAAATTTATTGAACATCTCCTATGGTAAGTTATTCCAATCCCTAACTCCCCTTCATATAAATGAATATTTACCCCAATTTGTCCTCTTGAATTCCAACCTTATCTTCATATTGTGATCTTTCCTACTTTTAAAGACACCACTAAAACCTATTCGTCTACTGATGTAATCCCATGTCATCTCTCCACTGACAGCTCGGAACATACCACTTAGTCGAGCAGCTCGTCCCCTTTCTCCCAAGTCTTCACAGCCTAAACTTTGCAACATTTTTGTAACGCTACTCTGTTGTCGGAAACAGCCCAGAACAAATCGAGCTGCTTTTCTTTGGATTTTTTCCAGTTCTTGAATCAAGTAATCCTGGTGAGGGCCCCATACACTCGAACCATACTCTAGTTGGGGTCTTACCGGAGATTTACACACCCTCTCCGTTACATCCTTACTACAACCCCTAAATACCCTCATAACCATGTGCAGAGATCTGTACTCTTTATTTACAACCATATTTATATGTTTACCCCAATGAAAATCTTTGCTTATATTAATACCTAGGTATTTACAATGATCCCTAAAAGGAACTTTCACCCCATCAACGCAGTAATTAAAACTGAGAAGACTTTTCCTATTTGTGAAACTCACTACCTGACTTTTAACCCCGTTTATCAACATACCATTACCCGATGTCCATCTCACAACATTGTTGAGGTCAATCAATCAATACTGATCTGCATTTAGGGCAGTCGCCCAGGTGGCAGATTCCCTATCTGTTGCTTTCCTAGCCTTTTCCTAAATGATTTCAAAGAAATTGGAAATTTATTGAACGTCTCCCTTGGTAAGTTATTCCAATCCCTAACTCCTCTTCCTATAAATGAATATTTGCCCCAGTTTGTCCTCTTGAATTCCAACTTTATCTTCATATTGTGATCTTTCCTACTTTTATAAACGCCATAAAGGTCATTTTGCAGTTGCTCACAATCTTGTAACTTATTTATTACTCTATTCAGAATAACATCATCTGCAAAAAGCCTTATCTCTGATTCCACTTCTTTACTCATATCATTGATATATATAAGAAAACATAAAAGGTCCAATAATACTGCCTTGAGGAATTCCCTTCTTAAATATTACAGAGTCAGATAAAGCTTCGCCTACTCTAATTCTCTGAGTTCTATTTTCTAAAAACATAGCCACCCATTCAATTGCACTCATTTTTTTCCAGTAGTCTCCCATGATCTACCCTATCAACTGCCTTAGATAGTGTACTATTCTGTTTAGTCAAAAGAATGGACATTCAACGCAATCAATATGTTGCGCAACATGACGCCGATTGTGTAGGCGTGATGCTATACTAAGCGCGGGAAATGAGAAGGTCAGGACGTGGTCATGTGTGACTGAGAAAGAATATATGAGGAAGAAAGAAGGAGAGATGGGAATTTGTCTGGGGGAGAGCCTTGCCATCTTAACAGAGATTTTTAGCGGGAGCAGTCAGAGTCACCACATCACGGAAATTGAGTCATCATTCCTATATTTGAAGGTTTCCCAGGAAATTAAAAAGATGGAAATTATCGCCAAAATTTTACGAACCTAACGGTACGTCGAAGTCCATTAATATATAACTGAATCAATAAATACGTAGTAAGCCATCCACCGTGAGAAAATATTTTGAGGCTGCATACCTATCTCAAGTAGTTTCCTGGGGCTTCACAGGGCGGCGCGTGGGCTCCTGCATTCTATAAGAGCTGAGATACGTGGAAGGGGGGCATTCAGTCAACGATAAGATCGCTGTCCATGCGCGTCGCGTCTTTGCTGATATGTACGCCAGAAACCTGTGTCTAAGACAAAGATTGTGACTAATAAGTGTTGTGGCGATAGCTGGATTCAGTAGGTTCGAGATTTATAAACTTCCCGGTAGCAATTTAAGTGAATGACAGTATGTAGACGTTTGCAGTGAGACCGCGAGTGCTTGTTTATTTGACGCAAAGAGTGCTGTATGTATAGACTTCGTTATGAACCGTGGAGAGGGAAGTGGCGAAGAGCGAAAGTAGTACCAATAACAATAAGCTAGAGTAGTTGACATTATTCCGGTCAGACGTAGAAGACTAGATCAGTGGAGCAGGAATAGTAAATTCAGTTTCGAGGTTACAGATATCCAGTACTGATTTCCATGTCAAAGGGAATAAATTATATCGAGAGGTGGTGTGCTGTGAATAAACTAGATATTTCATTTTAGTGAAGAGCGATGCTGTGTGCAGGAGACGGGTGTTACAAACTGCCGTCCACAAACCCAAGAAGACGACCAACGGGCCACCCAGACCGAAGAAGATATCATGAACGTGATACACCTGAAGACTGGACCTAGGGGCTCGAGCCGGGGCTACGCTGCCACCATGGCTGCTTAAGCAATCGCAGTCAACCCGGACGGAGAGGAAGAGGTCTCCAGGATGATAGATAAGTGAACCATAATTAGTATGTATGTATAGGGTCTGGGGGTTGTTATGCAGAAATACAGTAATTAATTTGTAAATATAGTAGGGGACATGATTACGGCCCATCAGGCCATTTATTGAGATATTTCCTTTATATATTCTAGTGTAAGGCATATACATTTTTTATTTGTAGGAAGCAAGGATTAAGTTAGCTTGTGTGATAGTGTTGAAGTGTACATTGTAGTGCGGGAGTTTAATCATGAGCTTAGATCAGTGTTTTCTTAGTGTCTGGCATCGGACGATATCTGCTTGCAACTATGGGTTCTTTAGGATAGTGTACCATTTCTCTATATTGGGAAGGGAATCTGGTCTGCGTAACGTAGAGCATGCATGCTGCCTGGATTGAATGTTTACTTCAATGTTCGCATTTATTTTGATCAACTGTGGGTGTAATGAAACTACACCGTAGGTTACGTCACGAACATCTTTGACCCATCTTACTCTGCCAAGTAAGGGTTTGAACCCTAGACTCGAGGGTTAGCAGGAACACGTCGTATGGATTGACGGTGATGTTGATGTGAATAACTGGGTGAAATACGTTATATGTTATAAATGAGACTCAGGGCGGTCTGGCACGGGTGTTGGATAGATAAAATATGTATGTGATTCTTCACGCATTGTATGGCTACTTTTTTGTCGTGTGGGGAAGCGGTTAGAGGCCTTTGCGAAGGGGCTCTGTGTGCTTGGAAACTAGGCCATGTTTTTATTTTTTTTGTAGTGAGGGAGTGTTTTCACTGGCGAGACTTGAAGGTCATTTCCCTCAGCCCCGCACGGCAGGGGAGGCTCGCTGCCATTTTTAAAGGGGCCAGTGGTTGAGGAAGTCTTTCTTGCAGGCGAGACATGCATGATTACTGCGGTTCATTCATTCTTTCTTCCTTTCTCTTATTCTTTTTTTTTTACTTGTTAATAGAAGTGTCTTATGTAGGAATTGGGCACTAAGGAAACTAGCTTAATTAGTACATCTTGTAAATATAATGTTTGTTTAATCGATTTATGTTCGCATCCATATATATATTTCTATGCGAGATAGGGAAATATATGTCTGTAGTAGTAGATTTTAAACGCGCTATTTGTTGTATGCATTTCCCAAATATGTGTGAGGACATTTTAATGGCTTTATTTCTGCAAGACAATTTCTCACCCTACCATCATATCCTTTATTTGTAGGTACAGCGATGCTGTTCCGTGTAAGGACACATCCTTTTTTTCTTCGGTTCACTCATCGTCTAGCGCACGACATCAACCAGCTATTGTATATTTTTTTGATGGATTTATGGATGTAATCCTTTGGGGCATTCATTTTAGCACTATCAGTGAAATCAATTGTAAAAAGAAAAACTGGTTTAAGAATACACAATTTATGCTCAAAAGTTTTGTAGATGCGTTTGTGTTCCTCATTTCATAAGCGTACGTGATAGAACATTTTTTTCTATCCCCCTACTCTCGTCACAAGAACGACCTTCCTCCCGACTGCAGTTGAGCTGGCTCATTCATCTAGTAACAGGTAAGAAGGTAAGATCGATTATGCAGTGTTGTTTATGCCCTATAGGGTATAATAGGTCAATCGTGATACAGTCCATTTGACCTCCTGAATTCAGGATATCTGCTATATCTTGCTAGAATCCTACAAGTTGAGCTTCAGTGGACTAACCTTTCCTAAACTCAAACTGCTTTCTATCAAACCAGTTATTAATTTCGCAAACATGTCTAATGTAATTAGAAAGAATGCTTTCCCAATGCTTACATGCAATGCGTGTTAAACTGACTGGCCTGCAATTTTCAGCTTTATTTCTATCACTCTTTCCTTATTTACAGAGGCTACTATAGCAACTCTCCATTCATTTGGTATAGCTCCTTCATGCAAACAATAATCAAATAAGTACTTCAGTGTGGTACTATATCCCAACCCATTGTCTTTAGTATTTCCGCCGAAACCTTATCAATTCCAGCTGATTTTTTAGTCTTCAACTTTTGTATCTTACTGTAAATGTCATTGTTGTCATAGGTAAATTTTAATACTTCTTTAATATTAGTCACTTTCTCTATCTGGACATTATCCTTGTACCGAGAGAGTTGGCCGTGCGGTTAGGGGCGCGCAGCTGTGAGCTCGCATCCGGGAGATAGTGGGTTCGAACCCCATTGTCGGCAACCCTGAAGATGGTTTTCCGTGGTTTCCTATTTTCACACAAGGAAAATGCTGGGACGGTACCTTAATTAAGGCCACGGCCGTTTCCTTCCCATTCCTAGGCCTTTCCTGTCCAATCGTCGCCATAATATCTATCTGTGTCGGTGCGACGTAAAGCAAATGGCATTATCCTTATAACCAACAATCTTTACATACTGCTGAGTGAATACTTCTGCCTTTTGAAGATCCTCACGTACACACTCCCCTTGTTCATTAATTATTCCTGGAATGTCCTTCTTGGAACCTGTTTCTGCCTTAAAGTACTTATACATATTCTTCCATTTTTCACTACAATTTTTTTGACCGCCAATTATGCTTGCCATCATGTTATCCTTTTTTTTTGCTAGTTGCTTTACGTCGCACCGACACAGATAGGTCTTATGGCGAAGATAGGACGGGGAAGGACTAGGAGTGGGAAGGAAGCCGCCGTGGCCTTAATTAAGGTACAGCCCCGGCATTTGCCTGGTGTGAAAATGGGAAACCACGGAAAACCATTTTCAGGGCTGCCGACAGTGGGGTTCGAACCTACTATCTCCCGAATACTGGACACAGGCCGCATTTAAGCGACTGCAGCTTTTGCTAGATTCAATTTCCTAGTAATTTCCTTCAATTTCTCCTTACTTCCACAGCCATTTCTAACTGTACTTCTTTCCAATCTGCACCTCCTTCTCACTCTCTTTATTTCTCTATTATAATATAGTAGGTCGTTATCATTCCTTACAACCGTTAAAGGTACGAACCTTTTTTCACATTCCTCAACAATTGCTTTAAACCCATCCCAGAGTCTGTTTACATTCTTATTTACCGTTTTCCACCGATCTAAGTTACTTTTTTAAAACTCACTCATGCATGTTTTATCAGCCACATGGAACTGCGTAATAATCCTAATTTTTATGCCTTCCTTTCTTTTATATTTATTTTGAACTACCATCTAGCGGCGAGGATATGAACTGTGCCGGCTGCCGAAGACTGTCGCACTCCTCTGCGGCAATAAATGACGGTCTGATGAAATGTTATTCGAGCGTGTTGCTGGAATGAAAGTTCTGAGGGAAAACCGGAGTACCAGGAGAAAAACCTGTACCGCCTCCGCTTTGCCCAGTACAAATGTCACATGGAAGGACCGGGATTTGAACCATGGAACAAAGTGGTGAGAGGCTGACGCGCTGCCTCCTGAGCCATAAGGTTCCATTAAATATTGCTTATTTTCACATATTTTCACTTTCATTTTTTAATATCTCGATGTACATTTTAGGGAATTAAGTTCCACATTCCGCTAATATAATAACTTCATGTGGTGGAGGCCTTGTAAGGCAGACCCTCCGCTGAGAGTGAGCGTTGGTGGATTGTAGCGTTAGGTGTGGTGTGCGAGTTGCAGTACAATCACTCAGCCCCCGACGCTCGATCCGGCCGGGAACTGTACCCGGGGCCCTGTGAACCAAAGGCGACCATTCATCCAAGAAGCCGGACTACATTCTGGTCATCATAGCTGTTTCCGCGTCAGAGATACAGTTAAAATGCCCGATCTGAACCTGGAACCTTGTGGACCGAATGTCTCCACGCTGACACGAAGTCGGACCAATATGTAATCCTTTAGAAGGGAATGAGCCGTGCAAACATCAGGTCCTGGCGATTGTTGTCATGATGACGATAACTGTGGCTGAATGTCGTAAGCCACACACCTCAAGCGGTGAAATATTACTGTAGGCCATCACAGTTTGATCGTTTCCTCTCTCCTCATTTAGTTGTCAGTAGAAGCTGATGAACGCTCCTATACAAACAGCCAGTAGGTTGTTTGTTACCCCGAGGACTGGAAAATATGTGCACAACTGCGACACTTGTGCGGTAAACATGTACCAGATTGCCCAGATTCTAGACATTTTGGCCTACGTGTCAAGAGTCAAGCGTATTCCTGTGAACTCTCCCCAACTGGAGCCAAGAAATAACAAGTATTCTTATCTGTTTATTGGTAGTAAACACACACACTGAGCTAACTTGCTTCACAGCTGCAACCTATCTCTGCTAAAGGCCCTTCTCTGGAGCTTTCATTCTTGTGTTGTTTGAGTCATCAGTCCATAGACTGGTTTGATTCAGTTCTCCATGCCACCCTATCTTGTGCTAACCTTTTCATTTCTACATAACTATTGCATCCTACATCTGCTCTAATCTGCTTGTCATATTCATACCTTGGTCTACCCCTACCGTTCTTACCACCTACACTTCCTTCAAAAATCAACTGAACGAGTCCTGGGTGTCTTAAGATGTGTCCTATCATTCTATCTCTTCTTCTCGTCAAATTTAGCCAAATCGATCTCCTCTCACCAATTCGATTCAGTATCTCTTCATTCGTGATTCGATCTATCCATCTCACCTTCAGCATTCTTCTGTAACACCACATTTCAAAAGCTTCTATTCTCTTTCTTTCTGAGCTAGTTCACTTCCATACAATGCCACGCTCCACACGAAAGTCTTCAAAAACATCTTTCTAATTCCGATATCAATGTTTGAAGTGAGCAATTTTTTTTTCTTAAGAAAGCTCTTCCTTGCTTGTGCTAGTCTGCATTTTATGACCTCCTTACTTCTGCCACCGTTAGTTATTTTACTACCCAAGTAACAATATTCATCTACTTCCTTTAAGACTTCGTTTCCTAATCTAATATTTCTTACATCACCTGCCTTCGTTCGACTGCACTTCACTACTTTTGTTTTGGACTTATTTATTTTCATCTTGTACTCCTTACCCAAGACTTCATCCATACCATTCAGCAACTTCTCGAGATCTTCTGCAGTCTCAGATAAAATAACAATATCATCGGCTAATCTCAAGGTTTTGATTTCCTCTCCTTGGACTATGATTCCCTTGCCAAATTTCTCTTTGATTTCCTTTACTGCCTGTTCTATGTAAACATTAAAAAGGAGAGGGGACAAACTGCAGCCTTGCCTCACTCTTTCTGGATTGCTGCTTCTTTTTCAAAGCCCTCGATTCTTATCACTGGAGACTAATTTTTATAGAGATTGTAGATAATTCTTCGGTCTCGGTATCTGATCCCTATCATCTTCAGAATCATAAATAGCTTGGTCCAATCAACATTATCGAATGCCTTTTCTAGATATACGAATGCCATGTACGTGGGCTTGTCCTTCTTGATTCGATCCTCTAAGATCAGACGTAAAGTCAGGATTGCTTCACGTGTTCCTACATTTCTTCTGAAGCCAAACTGATCTTCCCCCAACTCAGCTTCAACTTGTTTTTCCATTCTTCTGTAAATAATACGTGTTAAAATTTTGCAGGCATGAGATACTAAACTAATGGTGCGGCAGTTTTCACACCTGTCAGCACCGGCTTTCTTGGGAATAGGTACAACATTCTGCCGAAAATCGGATGGGACTTCTCCTGTCTCATACATCTTGCACACTAAATGAAATAACCTTGCCATGCTGGTTTCTCCTAAGGCAGTCAGTAATTCAGAGGGAATATCATCAATTTCAGGTGCCTTGTTCCTATTTAGGTCACTCACAGCTCTGTCAAACTCTGACCTCAAAATTGGGTCTCCCATTTCATCAGCATCAACAGCCTCTTCATGTTCCAGAACCAAATTATCTACATCTTTACCTTCATACAACTGTTGGATATGCTCCTGCCATCTTTCTGCTTTGTCTTCTTTCCCTAGAAGTGGCTTTTCATCTGAGCTCTTAATATTCATACACCTAGTACAATCAAATGAATTTATGAAATACTCATTCTTATTATCATTATTTCCACCCAGAGGCGGATCCAGAGAGGGGCTAAGGAGGACTCAAGCCTTGTCCCTCCCTAGTTACATTAAAAAGTTTACAAAGTTATTTTTGTTTAATGAAATTAAACTTAACAGCATTGCTTATTATGCTCCGGATTTATTTTATTTAATTTCTTAAGCTTTCTTTCTTTCTTTACATGTTCTCCAAATCTGTTACTTAGCTTAGTTATCTTTGATTTTATATGTATCATCCGGTAATTAACGACGTAAGGTGTAAGAGAGGGTCACGAGCTCAAACTTCGCTAAAGTCAAAAATATATAAGGAAATAAGGAAGAGAAAGTGCGATCACTTCTCCTCGCCCGTAACTTGCCCTTGTCGGCGGCGTCTGGCCGAAACTCTGGCATCGCGGTCCCTAGTGGATTTAGTTGCTAATGCATGTACCTCGTATTGCGCACGGAAGTTGTGTATTTTTAAATTTTGTGAGTCTGTGAATGCCCGTGTAGCATAACCAAACCTCCACACAGAATAAAACGAAAGCAATCCGAAGGTCATTGCGTATTGTTTACGCATTTTAAACGGCTGAATCGTTTACAAACGCCAGCTCACCACTCAAAAACCTCGAGAGTTTTCAGTTATAATCGTGATGAATAAATTTGACCTTTACGACCCTCTTCAAAAAGGCTGGATTTGGCGAGATACCGCTCACGTTGACAACACTAGGTATGGATGGGCCTTGGCAACATAATGATTAGGTTTTTCGTGTAGTTTGCTCTTTCCTTGTTAGTGAACAATGAGTTTCTATATTCTGTGAGTACATTCATATTGCTGTGAAAGAGACAAGCGTTGTTGTATTGTAACGGATTGTACATAGGGATACAAGACACGGTATTTCTTTATACAAACCAAAAAACGTAGAGGCGTGTTTTTGAAGATGGAAAATGTTATTCCCCGAAGGACAAAAATCTCACTGCATAGTTGTGTGTGTGATGACAAGTACCCTACGAACATTAATAAGGCTGATAAATTTGAGATTAACGGCAAAGGGGCGGAACTTGCCGTGGACCATAAGGATGAGGAACAGGAAAAAACGTTGCGACAAGCTTTTGGTGAAGATGAGTACCGCGAACAAATCCACAATAAAAGTGGAGGCTGTATACAATCATCTTTTCTACGCGGTGGGACTAGAAGTAGTACTGGAGCAGAAGTTCGTGCGCTGTATAAATATCTCGGAAATTTTCGTCAATACTTTCGCTGGATTTGATGTTGAAAGGTAATTTAATCAATCAATACTGATCTGCATTTAGGGCAGTCGCCCAGGTGGCAGATTCCCTATCTGTTGCTTTCCTAGCCTTTTCCGAAATGATTTCAAAGAAATTGGAAATTTATTGAACATCTCCCTTGGTAAGTTATTCCAATCCCTAACTCCCCTTTCTATAAATGAATATTTGCCCCAGTTTGTCCTCTTGAATTCCAACTTTATCTTCATATCGTGATCTTTCCTACTTTTATAAACGCCAATCAAACCTATTCGTCTACCAATGTCATTCCACGCCATCTCTCCGCTGACAGCTCGGAACATACCACTTAGTCGAGCAGCTCTTCTTCTTTCTCTCAATTCTTCCCAACCCAAACATTGCAACATTTTTGTAACGCTACTCTTTTGTCGGAAATCACTCAGAACAAATCGAGCCGCTTTTCTTTGGATTTTTTTCCAGTTCTTGAATCAGGTAATCCTGGTGAGGGTCCCATACACTGGAACCATACTCTAGTTAGGGTCTTACCAGAGACTTATATGCACTCTCCTTTACATCCTTACTACAACCCCTAAACACCCCCATAACCATGTGCAGAGATCGGTACCCTTTATTTACAATCTCATTTATGTGATTACCCCAGTGAAGATCTTTCCTTATATTAACACCTAGTTAATTACAATGATCCCCAAAAGGAACTTTCACCCCATCAACGCAGTAATTAAAACTGAGTGGACTTTTCCTATTTGTGAAACTCACAACCTGACTTTTAGCCCTGTTTATCAACATACCATTGCCTGCTGTCCATCTCACAACATTTTCGAGGTCACGTTGCAGTTGCTCACAATCTTGTAACTTATTTATCACTCTATAGAGAATAACATCATCCGCAAAAAGCCTTACCTCCGATTCCACTCCTTTACTCATATCATTTATATATATAAGAAAACATAAAGGTCCGATAACACTGCCTGGAGAAACTCCCCTCTCAACTATTACAGGGTCAGTCAAAGTTTCACCTACTCTAACTCTCTGAGATCTATTTTCTAGAAATATAGCAACCCATTCAGTCACTCTTTTGTCTAGTCCAATTGCACTCATTCTTGCCAGTAGTCTCCCATGACCCACCCAATCAAATGCTTTAGACATGTCAATCGCGATACAGTCCATTTGACCTCCAGAATCCAAGATATCTGCTATATCTTGCTGGAATCCTACAAGTTGAGCTTCAGTGGAATAACCTTTCCTAAAACCGAATTGCCTTCTATCGAACCAGTTATTAATTTCACAAACATGTCTAATATAATCAGAAAGAATGCCTTCCCAAAGCTTACATACAATGCATGTCAAACTTACTGGCCTGTAATTTTCCGCTTTATGTCTATCACCCTTTCCTTTATACACAGGGGCTACTATAGCAATTCTCCATTCATCTGGTATAGCTCCTTCGACCAAACAATAACCAAATAAGTACTTCAGATATGGTACTACATTCTAACCCATTGTCTTTAGTATATCCCCAGAAAACTGATCAATTCCAGCCGCTTTTATAGTTTTCAACTTTTGTATCATATTGTAAATGTCATTGTTATCATGTGTAAATTTTATTACTTCTTTGGCCTTAGTCTCTTCCTCTATCTCGACATTGTCCTTGTAACCAACAATCTTTACATACTGCTGACTGAATACTTCTGCCTTTTGAAGATCCTCACATACACAATCCCCTTGTTCATTAATTATTCCTGGAATGTCCTTCTTGGAACCTGTTTCTGCCTTAAAATACCTATACATACCCTTCCATTTTTCACTAAAATTTGTATGACTGCCAATTATGCTTGCCATCATGTTATCCTTAGCTGCCTTCTTTGCAAGATTCAATTTTCTAGTAAGTTCCTTCAATTTCTCCTTACTTCCACAGCCATTTCTAACTCTATTTCTTTCCAGTCGGCACCTCCTTCTTAGTCTCTTTATTTCTCTATTATAATAAGGTCGGTCTTTACCATTTCTTACCACCCTTAAAGGTACAAACCTGTTTTCGCATTCCTCAACAATTTCTTTAAACCCATCCCAGAGTCTGTTTACATTTTTATTTACCGTTTTCCACCGATCATAGTTACTTTTTAGAAACTGCCTCATACCTGCTTTATCAGCCATATGGTACTGCCTAACAGTCCTACTTTTAAGACCTTCCTTTCTATCACATTTATTTTCAACTACCACAAAAACAGGTTCATGATCACTAATACCATCTATTACTTCAGTTTCCCTATAGAGCTCATCTGGTTTTATCAGCACCACATCCAAAATATTTTTCCCTCTGGTTGGTTCCATCACTTTCTGAATCAGCTGTCCTTCCCATATTAACTTATTTGCCATTTGTTGGTCATGCTTCCTGTCGTTCGCATTTCCTTCCCAATTGACATTTGGTAAATTCAGATCTCCCGCGACAATCACATTTCTTTCCATGTCGTTTCCTACATACCTGATTATCTTATCAAATAATTCTGAATCTGTGTCAGCGCTACACTTTCCCGGTCTGTACACTCCAAATACATCAAGTTGCCTATTATCTTTAGAAATGAGCCTTACACCTAGAATTTCATTTTTCTCATCTTTAACGTTTTCGTAACTTACAAATTCTTCTTTCACCAGAATGAATACTCCCCCTCCTACCTTTCCTATCCTAACTCTACGATACACACTCCAGTCCCGTGAGAAAATTTCTGCATCCATTATATCATTTCTCATCCACGATTCAACTCCTATTACAATATCTGGTAAGTATATATCTATTAAATTACTTCGTTCTATTCCTTTCTTTACGATACGATGGAAATTACCTACGGTGTTGCACAAGAAATGCCGGGTGTTTATACTAAAATTGCTCATAAACATAACTTTTTTTTCGTAGCATCTTACATTTCATAGCGCTATGCTATGATCGGCTAAAACAGGTAAATGAGTACACTTTCTCTTCTATGCGCTTTACTTCTGCCTTAAATACGTATGTCATCAATGTTTGCTAATGTGACAGCTTCAGCAATCTCCCGCACTTTCAGTCGACGATCATCCACCATTTTATGCACTTTTGCGATAAATTCTGGGGTCGTAACATTTTTTGGCCGTCCAGAACGCGGATCATCATCCAAGCTGCCCCGACCAAATTTAAACTCGCTGGTCCACTTGGCAACAGTTGAAAATGAAGGGGCAGAGTCCCCCAGTGTGTTCTGAAAGTCGGCATGAATTTCCTTTGCTTTCATACCTTTCTTTACAAAGTAATTAATCACTGCTCGAATCTCAGTTTTGTCCATTGTCATAAATCACTACGCGGGAACAACAACAAAGAGTCGTCACTGTCACACTCCTGCAGCTAGAGCACTGACGCGCCACGTGTTCAATCACAATGGATGTGTGATTATTGCGCGGGAACTTCGTTGCTCTAGCGCTGATATCTAGCGGTGATTCCGAGAACTTTTCAAAACGCCCTCGTACATTACCATTTAGTCAAGACATACATCCGTATAAAACAGTACAAACAAGACATTACAATACATATTTCAGTAGAATCAAGGTTTTACGTACAGTTTATTCCAACTTTAAAGAATTGGGCGGTTTTATCCTTCATTGGTTAATTCCGATGGTTCGGAGCCTGAGTGTGGGTTTCTTCATCATCATTAGAATTCATACTCACAGACGCGCAGGCGTTAACTCGAAAGTCATGGAACCAACTTCTCACCGATCACCACCCTCTAGGTCCCCGGTACGACCTAGGGATGATGAAGGTCAATAACCTTACCCACCAGGGTGAGAGTAGGAGAGAGAGGAAAAAGGGCACAGAGGGAGAGGAAGAGAGAGAGAGAGAGAGATAGATAGAGACCCTGGTGAGAAGGTTGCTAGCGTGTCCGCCCCAAAATGGGAGTTATAGCGAACACGAGGGAGAATGATGGGTACAAGAAGGACGACAACAAAGGTACAAGCACAATAAAACAACAAGGAACCATAGAAAAAAACAAAGGATGTAGTTACCACACTTACCGGGAGCAGCGGAGGAAGACGACTTAAGGCCGTGGAAGTAAATACACCAGAAAATCGGTGACAGTGCTCCACCGAACGTGGCGAATGAAAACCAGCACTCAAATGAAGTTAAAGAATTTTAATTGAAGGGCAAATTGTAGGTAACAAACCAAATCATTAAGTTGATAAAGCCTATGTTTATTTTAAGTAAAGCCAAAATGAAAATAAATTCAACGTAAAGTTGAAAGGTGGAAAAGTAATTAACAATAAATAAAATAAATCAGAATATACCCAGGTATGGTTTAAAAGAAAAATTAATTCATTATTAATTAACAATTAATGGTAAATAAATACCCTTTAACAGATAATAAATTGAAATTTTTATGAAAACAACAAAGAAAAGAAAAGGATGACCTCCGTACCTAATAAAATGTGATCAGAAAACAACGGAAAACCAATTGACTTCCTTACATAAATACTACCTTGAAATAAAATGTGATCGATCACGGATAGTTAATTAATTAAAAAAACATACTCAGTTAACAAGTTTTCAATAAAATGGATCTTCAACGCGGCCGCTTCTCATAATTACCAAAATTAAAAACGTTCAGTTTCCACCAAGGACAGTTTCCAAGACATATAGAATTTTACGTAAAAAAACACACCACCCGGGGCAAGAAAATGGTAACACAACTTTAAAGGGTGGTCAAAATTAATAAATTAACATTTAAAACAGTAAACGATACACTCAACTCAGAAATATATAATTCAAGATCCACACAGGCTCCATGCGCAAGACAACATTAAAACCCGACAACAATACCCACACAAAACCGTTGCCAAGGTAACCACCAAACAAAAGCAACGCCTCCAAAAACAAGGAGGAAAACAGGCTAGAGAAAATTTTAATTCGCCAAAAACCCCAGAAGGGGAGGGGAGAAGAAAACATACCAAACGAATTGGAAAACAAAACACAGGAAGGCAAACAGAAAGCCGAAGAAAGTAAAGCCCGATACCTTGGAGCCTGTACCTTGGTTCACAAGGAAGGTTACAATTTAAAGTGCCAAAAAGAACTCATTTAAATTTTAAATTAATAATCCCAATTCAGTTCACTGTGAACCTTCCACATTACTGTGATTAGTTGCCGAAACTGGTTTTCAGATTTTCACAACTGCACACGTCAAATAGGTACCAATTTAGCGACGAAGTTCAAATCGTTATTATTATTATTATTATTATTATTATTATTATTATTATTATTATTATTATTTTTCCTGAAATCCTCGAAAATATCAAAATCCTCTTCGGGACGACGTTTAAAATGTTTCAAACACTGGTACATACCTTTGGTGGTGAAGAAATTGTGAGAATTTCAAACCTGGCCATTGTTGACGAAGAATGCAGTCACACGACCAGCATCAGACCTTGTTACCGAGTATCCAGACGAAATATAGATGCTAAAATATGATCAGAAGAAATGGCAGGAGGTCTCCAACTGGTTCCACCGGGGAAAATCCCCGTTAATGAAGTAATTAAGGAGGTTTTCTGGTAATCCACCACTCCATGGCGCAACACACAATTACACAAGCGCTCGCCATGATTGCCTCAAGCGAACTGGCTCTCGCGTCAGACGCGAGGAAGCAGCAAGTCTCTCTGGTAGTAGGCCGGCGCATGCGCAGTTATGCGCAACCAGACACAAGGCCAGACAATGGCGCGCTGTCTACAGTAACTTAAAAAGGTTATGCTGGCGAAAAGCCGATTGACACAAATACTCCAGGCCGCAAGGCAAGTCCAAAAGGTTATAAAGGGGAGGCTCACACTATTTAATATTTTCTCAAACTAGAGGGAGGAATATCCTGGACGCGGTGCTAATATAAACCAGATGAGCCCTATAGAGAAACCGAAGTAATAGTTGGTATTAATGATGACGAAGCTGTTTTGTCGTAGTTAAAAATAAATGTGATAGAAAGAAGGTCTTATAGGTACGGTATGGCTGATAAAACAGGTATGAGAGAGGTTTTAAAAAGTAACTATGATCGGTGAAGAACAGTATATATAAATGTAAACAGACTCTGGGATGGGTTTAAAACAATAGTTGAGGAATGTGAAAACAGGTTTTTACCTTTAAAGATGGTAAGGAATGGTAAATACCAACCTTATTATCATATAGAAAGAGACCAAGAAGGAGGTGCATATTGGAAAGAAATACAGTTAGAAATGGCTGTGGAAGTATGAAGAAATTGAAGGAACTTCCTTGGAAATTGAATCTAGCAAAGAAGGCGGCTAAGGATAACATGATGGCAAGTATAATTGGCACTCATTCAAATTTTGGTCGAAAATGGAAGGGTGTGTGAGGCAGAAACAGGTCCCAAGAAGGATATTCCAGGTATATTTAATGAAGAAGTGCAGTGTGTATGCGAGGATCTTCAAAAGGCAAAGTTTTCAGTCAGCAGTATGTAAAGATTGTTCTTTACAAGGATAATATCCAGATAGGGGAAGTGACTAATACTAAAGAAGTATTAAAATTTACCTATGATAACAATGACATTTAAGTAAGATACAAAAGTTGAAAACTGGAAAAGCTGCTGGAATTGATAAGATTTCTGGAGATATAGCCTACTGAAGACAATGGGTTGGAATATAGTACCATATCTGAAGTACTTATTTGATTTTTTTTTTGTATGAAGGAGCTGTACCAAATGAGCGGAGAGTTGCAATAGTAGCCCCTATGTATAAAAAGGGTGATAGACGTAAACCGAAAAATTACAGGCCAGTAAGTTTGACATGCATTTCATGTAAACATTGGGAAAGCATTCTTTCTGATTATATTACACATGTTTGTGAAATTAATAACTGGTTTGATAGAAGGCAGTCTGGCTTTAGGAAAAGCTATTCCACTGAAGCTCAACTTGTAGGATTCCAGCAGCGTATAACACATATCCTGGATTCAGGAGGTCAAATGGCCTGTATCGCGATTGACCTATCTAAGGCAATAGATAGGGTAGAACTAGGGAGACTACTCGCAAAAATGAGTGCAATTGGACGTGACAAAAGAGTGACTGAATGGGTGGCTATGTTTCTAGAAAATAGAACTCAGGGAATTAGAATAGGTGAATCATTATCTGTCCCTGCAATAATTAAGAGGGGAATTCAGCAAGGCAGTATTCTTGGACCTTTATGTTTTCTTATATATTGTACCAGGAAAGCCTAGGTCCTGGTCCATATTAATTGAAAGAAACATTACTTCAGCATAAAAGATCCGACCGACGTACGAACATCTATGTAAAGAATGTTCCAGTATGTGCCAGACCCTACGAGTGCACTAGGCGGAGTCAAGTGACGTCACCTGTCGCTTGAAGCTCACCTCCCCTAGAGATATTTCTCGAAAGAATTTTTCTTTTACCAGCTTTCGAACACCTTAACCAATTTCAACGGGACAAACGCTGAATTATAGCGGACGTCATAAAAGTTAATCCCTGTGAATTTCGAATTAATTCATCCCATGGTTGTTGAGTTATAATAATTTAAAGTTTCAACGAAATTACGTAATCACGGTCACATGGCCGAGAGAGATGCTACCCCTCCCAGCGCTGGTATCTATATATGCCAAGGCCAGCCAGCCAGCAGGCAGTACAAGGACGAGTAGACAGCTGTATGAGTGAGACAGAGGAGAGACCGGCCCGCGTACAGTATGTTCGCGCAGTCACGGTGAAAGTACTTTCCGTCGTATTTCCGGAACGCGAAATTATATCGCCGACAGAATTATAAAAGACGTCGCACTATATTTAGTATATCGCGTCGCGACTACAGTCTAATCCTAAAGACATTTAAGAATGTAATACGAGTGAACTTATTGAAGTGCAAACATTAACTATTTTACGTTCACAGAATATGTCATTACGTGTAGACTTATGATTTTGAACTTCTGCAGAAACTAATGTGTAGAATCACCAGAACTCGTTTCTTTCCGAGTATTGAACTGTATTCCTTTATTCATGCCACGTCAGTATACGACTTACAGTAATTTGAGTGAAAATTAGGAACTTTTCTGAGGTAATATAACATTATAATAACAGGATAAGCAGAAAATAATTCTTAGTGACTTAATGACTGTGTTCAAAGACTGTGATTATCGACTTGCCTTTTCAAGTGTGAACTGTGCATTTATGAACGTTTCAATAACGACTGTAAATAGTAATTCATACAGGAAGGACTGTGATTCTTTCAATTACGCCATAAATAGTGTTCAACAGTCAATGACAGTGTCAGTGTTAACTACTCGCACTAAGTGAATTTTTCGTGTGCGAAAAATCACCCTAACGAGCTGCAATTCTACATGATCCAGTTCCAGCCGTCATCACCTCATCGGGAACGTCAACATGGTGTGTCAAGGGAACATTCCCGATGTCCATCCTTCGACATTTTGTAGCAACATTTCTTGCCATGAGTGAGTAGTAACAAACTGACTAAATTTTTTTTTTCATTAATTTGTGAACAGTGGAAACTTCAGTGCCGCGTGTGAACAAATATTTCAGAGTTCTCATAATTTCTCAGAAGTGATTAATTTAATTTCACATTTCAGTTTCATATCTCGTAGAAAGACTTTAGGCTTTTCAAGTGTGTTATATATCAAGGGTGACGAACTGAGAACTGAAAACTATTAACCAAAATTTAATTTCTCATATCAACTTACAATTATAAGTGTGCTTAGGTTTAGAAAGACTTTAGGTGGAAATTCAATACCTCATATTCTTACATATGAAAGACTTTGAAATCAGTAGTATTTATGCCATTTTCATGAACAGAATTCAGGAAGATTACTTTCAAACTTTTAATTTCAATGCCAGATTTGAATCAAAAATCATATCGCAGGGTGAAGAATTAATAAATTGTTTTGAAAAAGATTTTTAACCATCTATTATTCGCTCTGCGAGTCTATCCTACTCTGTATCAGCTCAAAAACCAAGTTCCACTCCCTGAGGTCCTACTCATGCCCTTTGCCCACAACTTTTCCTGGTACAGAGAGGATAGTAAAATAATAGATGGCGCCGCAACTTTAGGGGCCCGATTTTGGAGCTGTGCTATAATAATAGATGACGCCGCAACTTCAAGGACTCGATTCGGAACCGTGCCATATTAATAGATGATGCGCCAGTAATAATCGCAACATTCAGGGTTTGATTCAAGTCATTGCATTTTGAGTACAGGATCCGACTGCAATCATTACGAACACGAACAACTTGTTGTATTTGACTTATTCGAATATTCCGGAAACATGGATAACATACTTGCAGCAATCGAAGCTCTCAGGCTTAGCATTAATGATCAGAATGCTAAGATTGATAGGTCTAATAACCAGATAACACAAATGCAGGCTCAAATGAACACGCAAATAGATCGAATAAATACGCAAATGGTAGAGTCTAATAACCAATTGCAGGCTCAAAATACTCAACTTCAACAACAAATGCAGGCACAAAATACTCAACTTCAAGCGCAGTTAACTGAGTCAAATAGTAAGGTTGAAGACTTAACTTCTAAAATTGACAGGACCTTGGACACTAAGTTTGCTGAAGCGGATAAAGTCATTAATAAAAGGCTCACTGAATCTAGTGCCCTTATCGAGCAACGATTCCGTGAAGCTGGAACTCGCCTCGAAAAGAAACTTACTGATTCTAGTGCACAAGTCGAAGCCACATTGAAAAACATGCGGGATCAGTTTGTTGAAAACTTAGAGTCTATTAAGGAAGAAATAAAGACAGAGGTCGTCAAGTCTTTAGACAAAGATCTTAGAAATGTTCTTCCTTCCGTTCAAGCATTTTCAACTGAACTTAAAGATTTACGGACTGAATTTCAAGAATCCCATGGTAACATCTCACAAACTCAAGTAAAGCTAGCTCAGGTACAGGAAACCTTACGAGATGCATTAAAGAGCGACGTGGGTAAATTACGAAGCGAGATAGGATTAATTAAGAGCACGCAAGGAGAACTCGACAAGCGTATTACAGGACAGCTAGACAGCACGCATACCCAGATAGCTGCTTTCTGTAAAGACGCACAAGTCATTAAAACTGACTTGAGAAATGAAATAACAAATTTAGACACCTCAATTAATTCTAAAATTAAAAGTTTGTCTGAAGAAATGAATCAAATTAAACTCAAAGAACATACGACTGACGTCACAATTCCTGGTTCGTCGAGGGAAGTACACAGCACAACAACACTTATTAAAGTACCAGATGACAAACCAGTCAAATTTTCAGGACGTGATGAGTACACTGCTCGAGAATTTTTGTTAAATGTCGACGATTACCTGGAAGAGAATAGGGTAGATGACGATAGGAAACTTAGAGTAGTATCCAAACTTCTAGAAGGACGAGCCTTATCATGGTTCATAGCTTTTAAGAGCAACTTTAAAAACTATGACGACTTTAAAAAGGCACTTCTTAAACGCTTTTGGGATTCAGAAAGACAGCACCTTGTCAAGATGCAACTCTACTCTAGTAAATACAATACTTCAGTCAATACTTCCCGATATTCCGATTATTGCCTAATGCAATTAAAGAAGCTCCAGTTTTTAGACCCACCTTTGCCAGATATCGAACTTATTCAGATCCTGACACTTCAATATCCGCCTCATGTTCAAGAAATACTAGTCGCTGCCAACATTAAAACATTGGAGCATTTTGACGCTACTTTGCGTAGGTTAGATACGGCTAATACCCAATCTAGTCCGAAAACTAACAGGAGTCGAGAAATAAATACGAATTCTGCGGAAATAAAACCGCCGGAGAGAGAGGAACCCAGGACACGTGAAGAAGGCAGATTACGCCCTACCAACCCAACCAGATTCCGGAATTTTAGACGTCAGAGGAATCAGGATAGACACCCTTACCAACCTAGGAATTTATGGAGACAGCACGAAAGCACTCCTGAAGAAAATCGTGAGTCCAGACGACGAGAACTTGAAAGTAGATGGAAGGATACACGGGAATACATCAGGGAGAGAAATCGTAATCCTGATGAGCCTGGAGCTACATCCCTGGAATACCAACGTCAATTCGGACCAAGAGAACAAAGATCACCTGATCCTGAATCAACAGGCGCTATAAAAAAAACGCCGATCTCGCAATAGGGAGATTAACTACAGAACACGATGAGGACGAAATTTCAAATTATTGTACTGCTGTTATCAATTACTGGCATATTGACGATTCTGAATTACTATTCGAAGACGCACAAACACTAAGGCCAATTATTACACGTTCACTACCTGTCATAACAGTACGCACAGGCAACCTACAGGTGATTACGCTCATCGATTCTGGAGCGCAAGCTTCTTTAATTTCTGATAAGCTTGTAGACTCGCTTAAAGATCAGAACAATGTTTTGTTATTGCCTGCAGCTCAGATTAAAGTAAGAGGGATAGTTCCTGATAAAATTATTAAATGTAAATCCCAGGCATTTTTAGAGTTTGAAATTAACAGTCAGACATTCGAACACATATTTTTAGTAGTATCACGTCTTAACTTCAACTTAATACTTGGATCAGATTTTATGATCAAATACAAAGGAACCATTGACTATGATGCCAACCTCGTAAGATTCAAGAATAATTCCGTAGGACTACAGCTGGTAGGACGAAGTGACCTGGAAGTTCAAGAGAAGGGAGCCCGTTTCGAAGAAGCCGGTGGTGACATTATTAAGCCCGCTGTAAGTGAGGTTGCGCCAGCCGTAGCGGAAAGTAGAAAGGGTGACCAAAGTGAGGACGATGCAGAGTCCCTATTCAATGAGAACTCCATCATAGGTCCGGACTATATAATGTCAATAGCCAGTGTGGTTGAAGACCCGGAAATTAAATTAAAATTGGAGGAGGCTAAAAATGACGTTCTACAGAAATTTGCATGTGTATTCGATGACAAGCCTGGAGAGATAGCTGGCTATGAATATCATCTTGATGTAAATGACTTGTCCCCTTATCAGAAGAAACCATATCCCGTACCCGAGAAATATCGAGAAGAAGTTCGCAACTTAATTCATAAAATGACAGATGATGGGATAATTTCGCCTTGCGTAACTAAGTACTTGAATCCATTGGCCATAGTGCGTAAGCCTAACGGCAGTATCAGAATTTGCCTCGACGCAAGGGTCCTAAATGACCGACTGACCTTAGAATATGACCGTCCTCCATTACTTAAGGATATTATCAGAAGATTCCACGGCATGAATTTCTTTAGTTGCCTTGACGGAACTTCTTCATACTATCACATAAAATTGGATGCTGAAAGTAGGCTATTCACAGGCTTCTTATTTGAAAATAGGACCTATGTTTTCAACAAAATTCCCTTTGGTATTAAGAACTCGGGAGCTGTTTTGATCAGAGCCTTGGAAAAACACTTATCAGATGATGTAAAGGACATAACTACGATTTATGTTGACGACATTTTGATTGCCTCGAGAACTTTCGAAGAGCACGTGAGAGATGTCAATCTGGTCCTGCAGGAATTGGAGAAGAAGAATTTCAAGATAAATGCCCAGAAAAGTCAACTTTTTCAAACATCAGTATTATTCTTAGGACATGTAATTAGTGGTGATGGAATTCAACCCAACCCTGCCAAGATTAAGAGTATCATTGACTTTCCTAGACCTCAGCGCATTAGAAACGTGAGACAGTTCCTAGGACTTTGTCAGTTCTTTTCTCAACACTGTCCAGATTACACTGAGACGGTAGCTCCTCTTCAGCAACTGCTACTTATGAATAATAGATGGAAGTGGACCGAAGAATGTGAACGAGCTTTCCTTGCCACTAAGGACATGTTGAAAAACTCTGTTAAACTAGTTTATCCGGATTTTTCTCTTCCATTCTTCATAGAGTGTGATGCCAGCTCTGTAGGAATAGGCGCAGTACTGTATCAAGCGAGACCTGAAGAACCCGATTACAGACTTTTCATCTCGTTTCTAAGTAGAAAACTACGACCTCACGAAAAGTCTTATACTATAACTGAACTCGAAGCTCTGGCTGTTGTTTTTTCTCTCCAGTATTGGAAGAAAATTATCTACGGCTATCCTATTACGATTTACACAGACCATAAAGCTCTGACATTCATACTGTCATCTGACATGACGAATGAAAGAGTTTCCCGATGGGCTCTTTTTATTCAACAATTTGACCTCACAGTAATACATAGGCCTGGCCGGAAGAATGCATTAGCAGATGCCCTCAGCCGCAACCCTGCTGAAGTTATAGAAGTTCACGAGGTTAACATCATGACTGATGATGACGAAGAATGTCTTCGCAAACTTCGTTACCTTGCCCAGATGCAACGAAGAGATGCCAATTGTAGGGAATTAATTCGATTTTTATCAGGTTCGATTCCCGCCGATGATGATGAATTCCCACGTCTCCAACGACTCTCTTCAAACTTCTGTTTACGGGATGGGATTCTTATGAAATACATTGATTTAGCCAAGACGCAATGCAGGATTTATGCACCTGTTAAAATCAGGAAGGCTATCATATGGCATTGTCACTCAATTTCAGGTCATGCTGGTACGGATAAAGTTCTCAACCTTATTAAGGAAAGGTTTACATGGGAATATCTTAGGCGAGACATTAGGAGAATTTTACGGTCCTGTGATTTATGCCAGCGGATCAAGTCGAATAATTATCTCCTCAAGGAATTTCCCAAACCGTTGATCCCGGAAAAGCCCGGAGAAATAATGGCAATCGATCTGTACGGCACTTTGCCAAAGGCGACCAGGGGGAACAGACATGTCATTGTAGTTGTGAATGTCTTTTCTAAATATACTATGTTATTGCCTATCCAGAAAGCTAACGCCGGTAACATCTTAAGGAGGCTGAAAAAGAACATCATCCCCGAGATGGGAAAGCCTGAATACCTACTGACGGATCACGGAACGCAATTCACTTCCGTAGAATTCCAACAGGCTTTGGAAGAACTCAACATTCGATATATCATGAATTCTATTAGGCATCCGGAAGCTAACCCTGCTGAAAGAATAATGAGAGAACTCGCTAAATTCTGTCGAATTTATTGTAGTGAACATCACTGGAAGTGGATCGAGGTCTTGCCAGTAATGCAAAAAATTATGAACTCTATTGTGCATGAATCTACTAATGACATTCCTCTCAGCCTACATCATGGATCAAAACCAGAGCGACCTTGGGACAGAATTTTACCAGCTCTACCAAATGTTATTGTGCCGCAGCAAGTTAAGATCAACGACGCGCTGACCAGGTTAAGACATGCAGCCGCCCTCAGAGAACGACGCCAGCGTAATAGGAAGTTCAGAAGACCATTGAATCCTGGAGACCTTATTTTAATACGGAGACCAGCTACTTCCAACCCTGAGAGAAGGATTTACGCTAAGTTCTGTCCACTATTCGTAGGTCCTTACCGTGTCCGCACTGTATTGAGAAACGGGGCTTATGAAATTGTGAAACTGGACGGCACTTTCGAGGGTATTTATAACTCAGCCAATTTAAAACAATATGTACCACAGGAAGAGTAAAGCCTGGAAAAGAAAATCCTGCGTATTTTCTTTTCGTCCAACCAAGGGGAAGATGTACCAGGAAAGCCTAGGTCCTGGTCCATATTAATTGAAAGAAACATTACTTCAGCATAAAAGATCCGACCGACGTACGAACATCTATGTAAAGAATGTTCCAGTATGTGCCAGACCCTACGAGTGCACTAGGCGGAGTCAAGTGACGTCACCTGTCGCTTGAAGCTTACCTCCCCTAGAGATATTTCTCGAAAGAATTTTTCTTTTACCAGCTTTTTAACACCTTAACCAATTTCAACGGGACAAACGCTGAATTATAGCGGACGTCATAAAAGTTAATCCCTGTGAATTTCGAATTAATTCATCCCATGGTTGTTGAGTTATAATAATTTAAAGTTTCAACGAAATTACGTAATCACGGTCACATGGCCGAGAGAGATGCTACCCCTCCCAGCGCTGGTATCTATATATGCCAAGGCCAGCCAGCCAGCAGGCAGTACAAGGACGAGTAGACAGCTGTATGAGTGAGACAGAGGAGAGACCGGCCCGCGTACAGTATGTTCGCGCAGTCACGGTGAAAGTACTTTCCGTCGTATTTCCGGAACGCGAAATTATATCGCCGACAGAATTATAAAAGACGTCGCACTATATTTAGTATATCGCGTCGCGACTACAGTCTAATCCTAAAGGCATTTAAGAATGTAATACGAGTGAACTTATTGAAGTGCAAACATTAACTATTTTACGTTCACAGAATATGTCATTACGTGTAGACTTATGATTTTGAACTTCTGCAGAAACTAATGTGTAGAATCACCAGAACTCGTTTCTTTCCGAGTATTGAACTGTATTCCTTTATTCATGCCACGTCAGTATACGACTTACAGTAATTTGAGTGAAAATTAGGAACTTTTCTGAGGTAATATAACATTATAATAACAGGATAAGCAGAAAATAATTCTTAGTGACTTAATGACTGTGTTCAAAGACTGTGATTATCGACTTGCCTTTTTAAGTGTGAACTGTGCATTTATGAACGTTTCAATAACGACTGTAAATAGTAATTCATACAGGAAGGACTGTGATTCTTTCAATTACGCCATAAATAGTGTTCAACAGTCAATGACAGTGTCAGTGTTAACTACTCGCACTAAGTGAATTTTTCGTGTGCGAAAAATCACCCTAACGAGCTGCAATTCTACATGATCCAGTTCCAGCCGTCATCACCTCATCGGGAACGTCAACATGGTGTGTCAAGGGAACATTCCCGATGTCCATCCTTCGACATTTTGTAGCAACATTTCTTGCCATGAGTGAGTAGTAACAAACTGACTAATTTTTTTTTTTCATTAATTTGTGAACAGTGGAAACTTCAGTGCCGCGTGTGAACAAATATTTCAGAGTTCTCATAATTTCTCAGAAGTGATTAATTTAATTTCACATTTCAGTTTCATATCTCGTAGAAAGACTTTAGGCTTTTCAAGTGTGTTATATATCAAGGGTGACGAACTGAGAACTGAAAACTATTAACCAAAATTTAATTTCTCATATCAACTTACAATTATAAGTGTGCTTAGGTTTAGAAAGACTTTAGGTGGAAATTCAATACCTCATATTCTTACATATGAAAGACTTTGAAATCAGTAGTATTTATGCCATTTTCATGAACAGAATTCAGGAAGATTACTTTCAAACTTTTAATTTCAATGCCAGATTTGAATCAAAAATCATATCGCAGGGTGAAGAATTAATAAATTGTTTTGAAAAAGATTTTTAACCATCTATTATTCGCTCTGCGAGTCTATCCTACTCTGTATCAGCTCAAAAACCAAGTTCCACTCCCTGAGGTCCTACTCATGCCCTTTGCCCACAACTTTTCCTGGTACAATATATATATATCAATGACATGTGTAACGAAGTGGGATCAGAGATAAGGCTGTTTGCAGATGATGTTATTCTGTACAGAGTAATAAATAAGTTACAAGTTTGTGAGCAACTGCGAAATGACCTCGAAAATGTTATGAGATGGACAGCAGGCAATGGTATGATGATAAACGGGGTTAAAAGTCAGGTTGTGAGTTTTACAAATAGGAAAAGTCCTCTCAGATTTAATTACTGCGCTGATGGGGTGAAAGTTCCTTTTGAGGATCATTGTAAATATCTAGGTGTTAATATAAGGAAAGATCTTCATTGGGGTAATCACATACATATGATTGTAAATAAAGGGTACAGATCTCTGCACATGGTTATGAGGGTATTTAGGGGTTGTAGTAAGGATGTAAAGGAGAGGTCATATAAGTCTGTGATAAGACCCCAAGTAGAGCATAGTTCCAGTGTATGGGACCCTCACCAGGATTACTTGATTCAAGAACTGGAAAAATCCAAAGAAAAGCAGCTCGATTTGTTCTGGGTGATTTCCGACAAAAAATGTTGCAAAGTTTGGGCTGCTAAGACGTGGGAGAAAGGAGACGAGCTGCTCGACTAATTGGTATGATCCGAGCAGTCAGTGGAATGACATTAGTAGACGAATAAGTTTGAATGGTGTCTTTAAAAGTGGGAAGATAACAATATGAAAATAAAGTTGGAATTCAAGAGGACAAATTGGGGCAAATATTCGTTTATAGGAAGGGGAGTTAAGGATTGGAATAACTTAACAAGGAAGATGTTAAAAAATTTCCAATTTCTTTGCAAAAATTTAAGAAAAGGCTAGGAAAACTACAGATAGGGAATCTGCTACCTGGGCGACTGCCCTAAAAGCAGATCAGTATTGATTGAAATTGAATGAATCGGAGAGTCTAATAACTTAGTGCTCCCTTGATTGTTAGAAGAAGGATGGTTGTCAGAAGAAAATGAGCGGCGGATCTCGTCATTGCAATCTTATATAATCGAAATATTTAGGAGCTCAATTGGATTATGGTTGTTTTAATTTTGATATAGTCTCCTTATCGTTTATACAAAATCTTCATGTCAAAGAATTTCAAGCCTTACGGTTATGTATAGGTGCGTTAGAAACAACCCCTACAAACGCCTTATTAGTAGAAACAGGTGAAATGCCGCTAGCAAATAGAAGACACACTTGTCTTGCAAGTATATTCTCAAAAATATATCATTGGCCCAACGTCCTTTGTTACCCAAATTTTAATCATTTATCAAAATATCTACAACCAAAATCAAAGTCTCCGGCCTTAATAAAAAGCCTTTTATAACAATGTCAGTCCCTTCCTACTAATAACAATGTTAGGTACGGTATTGACTTTACATCCCACTAACTACTTTTACGGTTTTCGGAGATGCCTAGGTGCCAGAAATTTGTCCCCCAGGAGTTCGTTAACGTGCCAGTAAATCTACCGACAGGAGGTCGACGTATTTGAACACCCTGGAATACCACCGGTCTGAACAGGATCGGACCTGCTAAGTTGCGGTCAGAAGGCCAGTACCTCAACTGTCTGAGCCTCTCAGACCGGTCCAGTCCCTTCCTCAATATGCAATACCTTATTATTTCATAATAAACCGCATATAATTATATGCTCACAGGATCCGTTCAATCGTAGAAAGCCTCAAAGGGATGCACTGTATCCTAAAATAATGAACATTTATTTAGCCACGGTAAACCCACACTTGATGTGTATTCAAACTCTGAGCAACAAATGTGATTTCACACTCAACAGTGGGTAAGGATGTTGGACAGAGTGACTTGCAGCTACCAACACCGAGTTTTGTTTCTCCGCACTTAACTCTAGTTTTATCCTCTAAATACACGGATTCTCTAACAAGTTTGTGATGTTTATCAATCCACAAATACAAGAGTGGTGTCAGAAGTTGGAAGAATAAGTAACGTCGAGTGTATCCGAGAAACAGTGAAGTGAAAGTCGCCCGAAACTTAACCTCAACGCGACTACGTACTACCGAACGAAGCTCAACATCACGCGTGTTGGAATATTAGTGAACGTGTGAACCACACTCCCTAAGAGAGAATGATAAATAACGTCGCGTGTACCCGAGAAACAGTGAAGTGAAAGTCGCCCGAAACTTAACCTCAACGCGACCACGTGCTACCAAACGAGGTTCAACATCACGCGCGCTAGAGTATCTGTGAATTAATGAACCATTCTCCTTCAACATGTCACGAGGAGTATCTGCGGAACTTCTTCAGGCTCTTTCTGGGATGACGGCCAATGCTCTCAGGGAATCCACCGCGTGAGGTGCTACCGGGAACAAGTCAGCGTCCCCAACACGGCCTCGACCACCACAGTTCTCGGTGCCAGCAATCGCGCCGCCGTGGGACCACCATAGGGAACCATTTCACGCGGTTCACATGGGTGCCGAACTCAACTCGACGTAAGCCCCATCGACCCGGAAACTCCCTCATACAGCGAAATCCAGTCGAAATTGACGGACCATTTTTACGCCAGTCGTAATGAATATGCAGAGAGCATAACATTCCGGAGCGTCATGCAGTGCGCAGGGGAGACGTTCAACAGCTTCACTTTCAGATTAAGGAAAGCAGCAACACACTGTGAGTATGGAGAATTTATAGACTGAACAACTGCTCAAAGGTTTAGAGTCGAGAGACATGTGCGACCGGATAGGCCACGCTTAGCCACAGTCACGGAGGGGCGGAAACAAATGGTGACGCGAGAAATCGATCAATCGCCAACAGAAGTCTGACCAACCTAGGCCTCAACAAAGATCGCATCGAGCCAATCAGGGAACATCACGTGACCAATCGTCGTTGTAGTGCGCTGGGTGTGGCAGGGACCATTAACGCAGTCAGTGCAGGTTCCTCAAGGCTGATTGCCGGGCGAGTGGCAAGGAAGGTCACATGGCTAAAGCTTGTCGGTCCAAACCAAAGCAGCGTAAGACGAATCACCTGACCGAAGGAGAGCAACTAGCCGACAACGTTGATCCCATGCATCATTTCAACGAAGTTGAAGTCTTCGGAGCAATACAGTCTCCAAGTAAGCCGCTGATACATGTCAACATAGAGGGAACCACCGTCAAGATGGAACTCGACACCGGTGCCCCCCATTCGACGATGAACAAATTGAGGTTAGTTATGATAAAACCAAATTTTCTTTTGCAGAAAACTGATCTTAACTTTGCGAGCTATGCTGGCCACCTTGACCTCTCCATCGTCGTCGATGAGTTTGAGACGCTTCTTGGTCGAGAGTGGATCTCTGAGTTCGCACGAGAGATCAATTTCGAGCAACTTTTTGGAAGGCCAGCACAGATCCTCCAACTCTCCGTCAAGCAGTCTCTGTCCCTGGACGAACAAAAGGAACTTGATGCCGTCCTCAATCAATACCAGGATGCCTTCAGCGATACCTCCGGGAAACTGTTACGCTCACCAGCGAAGATGCACCTGAAGGATGGTGCCACCCGTATCTTCTCCCAAGCACGTGAAGTTCCTTGGGCCCTGTGAGGTGCTTACGCCAGTGAAATCGATGCCAAAATCGAATCCGGTTTCTGCAAGAGAGATGAATACTCAGAGTGGGCGTCCACAACTCATGTCGTCCTGAAGAATAACAAAAAGTTGAGAATTACGGGTAACTGCAAACCTACTCTCAAACCGCGGATCATCATCGATGAACACCTGATTCCGAAATTGGAGCACCTGTTCAACCGGATGCGCGGCGCCACCCTCACTGCCATCTGGACGCGACGGACGCGTACACTCATCTCGAGGTTGACAAAGAATTCAGCCATGCCCTCACGGAGCAGCCAACATCCCACCATCTGGCAGCGGCGAATGGTTTTACAGAACATCCTTAATGTCGTAAGTTTATTTGACGACACCATTGTTTTGCCGATAGTGTTGAAAGCTTGATAGAGGCCCTCACCCCGACATTGCTGCGCTTTCGCCGACACGGTATGAAGCTCAACCGAGCCGAGTGCAGCTTTGCCGAACCTATGCTGGAAGCTCTTGACCATAAGATCGATGCATCAGGCATCGATACGTCTGATGCGCACATCCGAGATGTACGAATGTACGAGACGCGCCGAAAACAACGACTCCGGAAGAACTCCAGTTGTTTCTGGGTAAAGCGACATATTACAGCGCCTTCATCCACAATCTATCAACGAGAGATCAAAGACTCAGGGAGATGCTGCTGAAGCATCCTCTCGAATGGACACCAGAAGGTGACAGGGCCTATCAGGACATCAAGGACACTCTAACCTCTCCGCAGGTCCTTATGCTGTACGATCCAGCATTACCATTTTTTCTGGCAACAGACGCCAGTAAAACCGGTCTTGGCGCAGTGTTGTCACGAACGGCCTATCGCATACGCTAGTCGCACAATGTCAGCAACGTAAAAGAAGTAGAAGAGTACGAAAGAAAGGTTCTGTATATCGCGGTTCCCTAAATATCCTAGTTATAGGGTGCCCAGTACCAAGAGTCCTAGAAGAAAAATTACTAGGACCGCACTACCCTCACCCAAGAAACGCAAAAGAGTTGAAGCTGCTTATCATTTTCAAAATTCTGATGCAAACTGTTCAACAGCTAATAACGAAGGTACAGGCTATTTTTCAAATACCAGTTTCACTCTAGAGCAACTAGCATAAAGTGAAGATATACCTGAAGCAGAAATGACATTACAAGCACAAGGATGCTGAAACACCTAAGTTTGTATTACAGCTCCCTACAACCACTCTTGAATTAGCACTTTCGCCTTAGTTTTCGGTTTCTGTTTTCGGGTATTTATTCTCCCTAAATTTTCTTTCATTGAATAAGCCTTTAGGCGGAGTTATACACTGACTGACAGAGCAAATGCAACACCAAGAAGGAGTGGTCAGAACTTTATGCCAATTGCAGGGTAGACTGACGTCACTGAGGTATGCTCATGATGTGAAATGCGCCGCTGTGCTGCGCACGTAGCGAACGATAAATGGGACACGGCGTTGGCGAATGGCCCACTTCGTACCGTGATTTCTCAGCCGACAGTCATACAGTCATTGTAGAACGTGTTGTCGTGTGCCACAGGACACGTGTATAGCTAAGAATGTCAGGCCGCCGTCAACGGAGGCATTTCCAGCAGACAGACGACTTTACGAGTGGTATGGTGATCGGGCTGAGAAGGGCAGGTTGGTCGCTTCGTCAAATCGCAGCCGATACCCATAGGGATGTGTCCACGGTGCAGCGCCTGTGGCGAAGATGGTTGGCGCAGGGACATGTGGCACGTGCGAGGGGTCCAGGCGCAGCCCGAGTGACGTCAGCACGCGAGGATCGGCGCATCCGCCGCCAAGCGGTGGCAGCCCCGCACGCCACGTCAACCAGAACAATTTCCCGTCGATCACCAGAGGAGATTTTCAAAACCCTCCAGAAGCTGAAAATTAGTAAGAAATTTGTTTATCGCACTATAAATCGATTTGTTGAGATTGGAACTGTGAGAGATCGCCCGCGGCAAGGAAGACCACGCACAGTACGAACGCCAGAACTCATCAAAGCAGTGGCGGCTCGTGTGCGACGAGACAGTCAGTGATGGCTCGTGAGTTACAGATATAAAAAATGTCTATGTCTCGCACGTTAAGCATTGACCTGGGACTCCGTGCTTTCAAACGACGCAAAGGACATCTCCTGAAGCGCCCGAGGCTCCTAAAATCAAAGCGTTACGCGGCTAATGGTCATCGTCGAATCCTGTTTACAGATGAAAAGATTTTCAGTGTTGAGGAGACTTTCAACGCCCAAAACGACAGGGTATATGCCCATTCCTCTAGAGAAGCTGGTGAAAAGGCTACAAGGATCATCACTTATGGTGTGGTGGGGTGTGAGCGTCGAGGGCACAACGGAGCTCCATTTCTGTGAAAAGGGAGTCAAAACTTCAGCTAAAGTGTACCAGGAGACAGTGCTTGAGGGACTGGCCAAGAATCTCAACAACACCCTCGTCCATGGACGGAACTGGAGCTTCCAGCAGGACCAAGCCCCAGCGCACAAGGCACGGGAAACCCAACAGTGGTTGGAGGCAAATGTTCCTGATTTCATTTCCACTTCAGATTGGCCGTCTGCAAGTCCAGATTTTAACCCTTTGGATTAAAAATTGTGGTCCAAGCTTCAGGAGATGGCTTGCAAGAACAGATATTCCAATATTGAAAGCTTAAAGCAGTCTCTTCGGAAAGCAGTTGCAGAATTTCCAGTTGATGTGTTGCGTAATGCCATTGATGAGTGGCCACAAAGACTTAAGGCCTGTGTGCGTGCAAATGGTGGCCATTTTGAATAATTATTTGTGGTTATGGTTCATAATGCATCTATGTAACACTTGTTATTAGGATATTAAAATATCTCTAACCATTTTGTGTCAATTTACTTAAACGTTTGGGACAGTATTTATGGTAAGACTATGTAATATTATATTACAGTGCCGGCCTCGTGATGTAGAGGTAGCGTGCCTGCTTCTTACCCGGAGGCCCCGGGTTCGATTCCCGGCCAGGTCAGGGATTTTTACCCGTACCTGAGGGCTGGTTCGAGGTGCACTCAACCTACGTGATTAGAATTTAGGAGCTATCTGACGGTGAGATAACGGCCCCGGTCTCGAAAGGCAAGAATAACGGCCGAGAGGATTCGTCGTGCTGACCACACGATACCTCGTAATCTGCAGGCCTTCTGGCTGAGCAGCGGTCGCTTGGTAGGCCAAGGCCTTTCAAGGGCTCTAGTCCCATGGGGTTTGGGTTAATATTATATTATAAGATTAATTGCCTATTTACATGTATTTACAAGGTGTTCCCATGATCTATAATGTGATTGTGTCACACACATGCGTGTGCCCATTTTAATTCAAGAATGTCTTTGGGTGTTTTATTTTGTAATATAGCTGCTCACCCACGTCGTGTATCTCTTTGATGAGATGGTTACTTGCGCCTGCCTGTTTGTGATCAGACTTTATAGCAGCGATTTGAATTTTTCTTTAAGTGTAGGGGTTTTCATCATTTGCCTGATTTTCCCATTGTTAATATGGTATGGGACGTCCGCACATTGTGAGCGTTTTATACAGTGGGAGCTCGTTAGATAGCGCTCCTGCTGCCTGTTTTGTTTTGTTGGTGATTGACCCGACTTGGCTTGTCAAGTATGATGCCAAGGTACTTTCCTTCAGGTGACCATGGAATTTCTGTGCCGTTGACCTGGATATTGACCAGCGGTTTGTGGTCATATCCGAGTGTGTGTAGGACAGCTACTGTCTTGGCTGCGTTTAATTTAATTCGCCACGTCTTCATCCATTTCCTGTTGGTGAGGTAATCTGCCAGGAGCCTTCAGTACGTGTCATCTAGATTCAGCCTACGTTGTTTTAGTAGCCCTGTGTTTTCTTGCTCTACTGGGTAGGATTTAGCCAGCTGTATGACTGTTCGAACTGGGTAACCCTTTGCCAGTAGTACTACATACCCTGGGATCCTGAGCTTATGATTTGGTTTCAGGAATGTTTCCTGGATCAGTAGCCTACTATATCTATATTGTACTCCTAGAGGAGGTACTTAAGTTTCTGTATCTTAGGCTTTAGGCCTTGTGCGTTCCATACGAAACAACGTGTGCTACGAGGTACATGTAAATTATTAACTCTGTTGTTGGCCATGGTTGATCATCATGTATCCAAGGGCAACTTGTAGTGCTGTCCATCCTTCCTTGGGGTAGAGGATGTTAATGAGCATTTTATAAATTCGTCCTGCGAGACCCGATGTGTGCAGTTTTCTGACAGGAGATGGAACTGCTCATGGGTTGGGAGGTTGCTTAGCTGTCTGGCGGCTTCTGCTCTGCCATCCGTCAGTGTGATCTTTCTTCTGACAGGTATTAATCCTGTGTTCGTTGTGGCCCGTTCACGGGTACTCTGTGAGTGTTAGAAGTACCAGCTACTGGGTCAACCACAATTTCTTCTGCCGGGAAAGTGGCGGGAAGTCAGTCCTGCTGTCAATATTGATTGCCGGCTTTGCTGCTTCCTTCCTCCTCTGTTCCCGTTGCTTAGCTTTCGCTTTGGCCTCCTTGACAGCTTCACATCCTCTGTAGTTTGCTGTATCCATGCCTCCGTAGTTGCAGCATTTGAAGTCCTTCCACGTGTTTACGGGGCATTTTTCAGTTGCGTGCCTTTCCGGGCATTTAACGCACCTGGGTGCAAGGTGACAATTCCTTTGTGTATGACCCGGCCTTTGGCACCTTTTGCATTGCGGTGGTCCGGAGGGCCTCCTGTATCTCTCTACAGTTATAAAGTGATCCAGGATCGATGTTCCGTTGTGAATCTTCTTCCCTTCTGGGTTGTTGGTAAGTATTACTACAAACAGTGGAATAGGGCGCCTCACTCTCGCTGCCGTTTCCCCTGTGTTTTCTTGCTCTACTGGGTAGGATTTAGCCAGCTGTATGACTGTTCGAACTGGGTAGCCCTTTGCCAGTAGCATTTGCTCTATTTCTTCCAGCGATAGTTTTTTAATTACCAACTGCGGGGTTTTAGGTGGTTCCGAACTGTGGGTGAAGTATTCTATGTCTTCTTTGCTAAGACGATCTATTAATGTCTTGTAGTCCCTCATTGTGATAAGTTGATATTTGATTGCTCCCTTAGGTAGCGTGCGTGCAGTAGGCCTGTAGCCATCCTTGAGATTCTGCTTAAGGAATTTCTTCCTCTCGTGTGAAGGGAGCGGATACTTCTCGATTGTTATTGGACGAGGTCACACCCTTGTAACAGGATTGGTCGGATCTTCCTTCTCCTCAGTACCGTACTTCATACTGGTTCGTAGTGCTAACAGGCATACTAGGCTGGGTGGCGGGTGCCTTGGCAGCATGCCTGCTGTCTAATAGAGTGAATACTTCTCATTCCTCTAGTTCCTTCGTCTTCTTCTCGGAAAACATTTCCTGTGAAGGCGGGGCGAGATTTTCAGCTGTCCTCTTCGGGGTTTTAGGTTTGGTTGTGGTAGGGGTTCCCTCGATGTCTTTGTGGTGTTGTTTATTAGCCAGTCTTGGGTGCCGTGGTTAGGCTTCTTTTATGTATTCCTCCGCTGGTTTCTTGCCAGTTGAAGTCTTAATGCTGGCTGAGGAGAAATATTTCTTCTCAGCCGGTTTCTGCGCAGGCGGTTTCATGCCCGTGTCCTTCCTCTTCTGTACTTTCTCTTCCTGTTCCTTCAATGAATTATTCTTGGGATAAGAGTCCTACTACCCTGAGAAGGGTTGTGAGTTCTTGAATCTTCCCCGGCCGGAGCTACTCGATCCACCCGGGTTCGGTTGGGTCCTAGCATAGTGCGTGCGTGAGTGCCGTTAGTTGACATTGCGGCAGTGTTTAGTTGTGTGTGAGTGTCCAGGGGTGTTGTTAGCCATGTGTATCCTACCTACCTAGCTGCATCAAGCTACTGTATACAAGCCAAGAGCCAGAAGGCCGGCCGATAGGGTAGGGGAGGGTGGGTCAAAAGCCCGAAGGCGGACCGACCGGACGAGGTTTGCCCCCCCCCCCAAAATGTTTCCTAAAACTATAGCGAGGATCAGCCGTTGTTTTACGTACGGTACCAACAACTTAAAAACGTACGCCGAAATGTTAAATTAACGTAGCGACAAAGAATCTACTAGCAATTCTCCATATTTGTACTGCTTGAATGAAAGGAAAACACTTAGGATTGTGATGCGCGAGGATATTTCCCTGTAGAGGCCTCAGCATTGGGAATGTAACCGTGTGTTGAAAAATGTCAAGAGATGAGGAAAAGGCCAATTAGCAATGGATTATTCAGTAGGGGGCCGCAACGTGACCACCGATATAACGGGGGCCACGGAGAGAAACAGTTGCAAGCTTACAACATCGTGTCAGCTTTTGCACATCGGTTCCAGGAAACAATAAGGTCATAGTGATCCTGGGGTTGTACCGTGGTTGAGAGATGTGCTGTGTTTAAGTTGCAGTGACAGGATTGTCAGCTGCACGTTAGTTCCTCATTTTGTGGCATATGAGTAACTTTTTTGAAGATGGACCGTTTTGTCATAAAGAAGCCAAAACTATATGTATCCTCAGTAAGTTATGAAAAGTATTTCTTTTATTCTAACAGTAGCAAGACAGATCGCGGATGCGTGCCTAAGTTCTATAGGTAGGCCTATATATTTTGTCAAATGCCCGGAGACTGATTGGAACCTCAAATGGCACCATCAAAAGTGCGGGTAACTATTTTGTAATTAGCGGGCTTGATAACTCAGTTCCAATGGTTCTATCTTCTCATCAAGACGGCCGAGGATTGAATCGCAGTCGATGCATGAAACATTTTTTAAATACGAAGTGACGCTCTACTGATTCGGATTCTAATTAAAACACTAGATCCCGTCCCTTACCTTTCTTTAGTACTTTTGAGCCATAATCGCATCATTCATGGTGGTGTATTTTGAGTATCCAACCATTCTTCGGGCTTACCTTGTACCTTAAATGGTGAGTGGATGCAGTGGCGTTCCCGCCAAATAATTTCAGTGGGTGGGGTATAAGTCCAGGCCAGTAACGTGGATACAACTTTCCCTTGGAAGGGGTTGTGGAAAGATTTTTTAATTTTTTAATTTTATAATTTGCTTTACGTCGCATCGTAGGTCTTATGGCGACGATGGGAAAGGAAAGGACTAGAAGCGGGAAGGAAGCGACCGTGGCCTTAATTAAGGTGCAGTCCCAGCATTTGCCTGGTGTGAAAATGGGAAACCACGGAAAACCATCTTTAGGGCTGCTCACAGCCAACTCACGGCCAACTCGCCCGGTGGATATGAAAAGAGAGCTGGTCCTAACGAATGCCGTGACGGATCTTCAGTAGATATTGATGGTTTTGATTGTTACCATGTAATTATATACAACAATCGAAATCATAGCTTCTCTACTCTTAACATAAACCGGCTGCATTATTGAAACTGTTCGTAAAATTGATTATATCGTTCTTCGTTTATGAGGAAGTAGAATCATTTAATTTGTCATCTTAAAAAAAGGAACCACTTCGGTACTACGCCCAGTGCAGGTGACTACCTTCCAGGTCGTAGATATTTCGATTATGGGAGACTCAAGGTCAACACTATTGCACCCACAAACAAGGCTGTATCTTCCCCATCCCATGCCTTTCTTTACTCTGTCAGTACCGGGAATCAAATGCAGGATGCCTTAAGTCAAATTCTAAAATAAGGAGACCTAAAAGTAAACAGCCGCTGGGGTGAGTGGCTCAGACGGTTGAGTCGCTGGCCTTCTGATCCCAACTAGGCAGGTTCGAGCCTGGCTCAGTCCGGTGGTATTTGAAGGTGCTCAAATACGTCAGCCTCGTATCAGTATATTTACTGGTGCGTAAAAAAACTCCTGCGGGACTAAATTCCGGCACCTCGGCGATTCCAAAAACCGTAAAAGTAGTTAGTGGGACGTAAAGTAAATAACATTATTATTATTTAAGTAAACAGCCGGCCCCGTTGTGTAGCGGTAGCGTGTCTCTCTTACCGGAGACCCCGGGATCTATTCCCGGCCAGGTCAGGGATTTTTACCTGGATCTGAGGGTGGTTCGAGGTTTACTCAGCCGACGTGCTTATAATTGAGGAGCTATCTGACGGTGAGACGGCGGCCCAGGTCTAGAAAGCCAAGAATAACGGTGGAGAGGATTCGACGTGCTGACCACACGATAACTCGAAATCTGCAGGCCTTTGGGCTGAACAGCGGTCGCTTGGTAGGCGATGGCCCTTCGGGGCTATTACGCCATGGAGTTTGGTTTGGAAGAGTAAACAGAGAAGGAAGCGACATCGCTGCGAGGCTCTTTAGCTTCCAACTAGTTCTTTCACCCGGTCTCGTACATTTAGGGCAGTTGGAAAACGTTCGCCTTGATAAATGCTCCTCATAAAACCTTTGTAAAAATACTAACTGCATCTGTTTATAACACTAATCACAAACGCCTCCTTTTCATGTGGCTCAGTTGGTTGAGTCGCTGTCCTTCTGAGTCCGAGGTCGCAGGTTCAAATCCCGGATTGGGTCGGTGGCCCTTAAAACGGTGTTGAAATGACAACAGCTCCATGTCGTTGGTTTCTGGCACGTTAATAAAAATTCTGCATACAAATATTAGCATTGCAAAACTGTAACTTTATACTACCATATTCTGTATCTCAGGCTTGCGAGGGAAACTAATAGGACAAGGTAAACCCTACCTAGCATATGTTGTGACGTGTATTTACCAACTAACAAAATATCTGTACCCATACCGCTCATATTCTATATATTTGTTGTGTGTGTGTGTGTATTTCTTTGCTGCATTATTTGTATAAAATGTCACTTATTTATAGCTTATCACATGACCATTATTATATAATAAAACCGAGCTCGATAGCTGCAGTCGCTTAAGTGCGGCCAGCATCCAGTAATTGGGAGATAGTGGGTTTGAGCCCCACTGTCGGCAGCCCTGAAGATGGTTTCCGTGGTTTTCCATTTGCACACCAGGCAAATGGCGGGGCTGTACCTTAATTAAGGCCACGGCCGCTTCCTTCCAATTCCTAGGCCTTTCCTATCACATCGTCACCATAAGACATATCTGTGTTGATGGGACGTAAAGCAAATTGCAAAGTATATATATATATATAACAACATTACCATGTTTATTCTAACCCAGAATATTGCATCCTTACTTAAACTATATATTCTTGCATTCATTTCACTTGTACACGGAATAATGAAATAACAGATGTTGGCAGTGGGGGGGGGGGGTGGTATCGTGGCACTTATTTCCTTTTAAGGTATTCTATACCAGCTAAACTCTGGAAGTTTGGACACCTATCAAAATAAAATCTGGATGAAGAACTACCTTAACGTGGCCCCCCCGGCCTGGCTACGCTACTGCCTCCCACGGCAAAAAGCAAGCGAGTAGCCTGAGTGAGGGTTGGTCCGATGGACGGCGGACCACCAAGGCAAATTTGCTCCCAAAGGTGCCGGCTGGTACACCGATAACCAGCGTACCACACCGTGAGACTCGTGCCGGCTTCCGGCAGTGGAAGAGTTGGCCCCTTCTAAGAGCCAGAGTTGCCTCGCCTTCTCTCTCTCCTCTCTCCAAGCGTGCTCCTTCACGGACTGCTGATTCTTCTTCTCCTTAGGATTTTCTTGGGCGCTGCTGAAAAGCCATTACCCAGGCACAACACTTACTGTCACAAATCTTCAAGAGAAACAGGCTGAGTTTTACTTATGATGGATAGAGTAGTTCAACAGGTCGAGAACTTGACGTCATCATACGTTACAGCAAAGTGAATGGGTTGCAGTTATGTAGAGGAGGATGCTAGTTAAGAAGCTCATAAGACTCACGAGTCAAAAGAAATTAGAGTTTAATGTTACAATTATCCAAAAATTCTTGAATAGCGAGAACAAGTGAAGGTGTAGGCTGTTGAGTGATGATGCTGCATGGTTGGAGACGAAATATCGGCCTCAGCGTAGGTGTCAACGACGTCATCTTCTTCCATACGTCAACCAATCACCGTTATAGTACCGGTACTACATAAGCAATGCATATGGTGTCTAAAACAGTGTTTTTGGTTATGAAAGTAAATATACATTTACGAGCGGGTGGGTTGGTCCCTGGCAAGCGTATTGAACACACTTCTCTTCCACAATCATTTTTAGGAGAGAACAGCAGCATTTAAAGTGACTGGACGATAATTAATAGAGTCCATCCCACCCACTCTAGAAGCAGAAGAAGAAAGTACCGTAACATTTTACGTAATAATCCTTGCGGTGTAGCCTATGGAGTTAAAGGGCAAGAAAGGTTTCCGACAACAATAGTAAGTCGATATTGTTGTCACCTCTAGTTAGAGACGAAAGCCTCGAGCTCGAGTTTCTGCCCAGGACACCTTCACAATATAAGCACATAGTCAGGCAGTCGCAGTCAGTCGCAGTCGCCCATCTGAGCCATAGTACAGTACCGGTACGGTAGCTCACAAAGGCTTTTACCAGTATCTCAACTTTACTGAATACGGTATATCAGTATAGTGCTTTAGCTTATTAATATAACATTACAAACATGACACAGCCGGGCTAAAGTATTAATAAAATGGGAAGTAATCTGAGCAGTTTAATGGGCCATTGGCGACTTTGAAGCAGAGTCTCGGCCAAGGTCTACTTTACGTTGTCGCGACTATGAATAAGAAAATAGTGACTTTGGTGGGTACAAAGTCGACTTTTCCTCGAAATCTTGTTCTTGAATACGGGAAGAAGTACGCTTAGTCTCACCATGACTACCGTTGTGACAGCTGTTGTTTTGTTCGTAGTAGCGTTACTTATGTCTCATTTACAGCTTTACAATACGCTTTCAGCCGAAGCTACGAGTTCAACTAGCAGGTTAGTTTAAGTATGATTTTCGAATTTTATGTACAAATTTATGAGAATATATGGATATATATGAATTTGATGCGTTTGACAGTGAAGTAGACTGATTCCATAAATGCAACACGCTGACACATGAGTAAAAGTGTTAAAAATTGATTACTGGGTACCGGTATGTCTTCAGGTTAGGGTAGGATAGAATGAACTTACGGTAAAGTCATGATAATTTCAATATATCCCGTTGGACTAAACAAATAAAGAATTTATTTCAGCCAATGACCATAAACTACACTTAAATTATATAATGCAAACAGAATCATTCAAATTGATTGATTGATTGATTGATTGATTGATGGAATTTTGTTAGTTCAATCTGCGTTTTAGTACAGGTCACAACAAAATATATGTCGCAAGTCTCCTTGCATAATACACAAATACATTCCTTGTTTGGGGTGCAAAAAGTTTTCTTGGTACAGGCTTGATGAAAACCATGTGTTGCTCATCTAGTCGCCAAGTTATGTGTCTGAGTTCATAAGTCTGCCTTCATCCAGTCAGTACTGATCGTGGCCTCTGTAGTATACAAAAGTTTTACATATTTCTTTCTGCTTGGCTTGAAGCATTGCCTGTACTTGATTGAATGCAGCTGTAGACGGCAATACTAGTTTGTATCAGAGTTGTTCAGTGTAGAAATATTCTCTTGTGGGCTCATAACATAATCTTGATGAAGTAAATTTTAGAACCAGTCAATCACTACTGATCTGCATTCAGGGCAGTCGCCCAGGTGCCAGATTCCCCATCTGTTGTTTTCCTAGCCTCCTCTTAAATGATCGCAAAGAAATTGGAAAACTATTGAACACTTCCCTTGGTAAGTCATTCCAGTCCCTATCTCCCCTTTCCATAAATGAATATTTGCCCCAATTTGTCCTCTTGAATTCCAACTTTATCTCCATATTGTGATCTTTCCTACGTTTAAAGACACCACTCAAACTTATTCATCTACTGATATCCTCCCACGCCATCTCTCCATTGACAGCTTGGAACATACCACTTAATCGACCAGCTCGTCTCCTTTCTCCCAAGTCTTCCCAGCCCAAACTTTGCAACATTCTTGTAACGCTACTCTTTTGTCGGAAATCACCCAGAACAAATCAAGCTGCTTTTCTTTGGATTTTTTCCAGTTCTTGAATCAAATAATCCTGGTGAGGGTCCCATACACTGGAACCATACTCTAGTTGGGGTCTTACCACAGACTTATATGCCCTCTCCTTTACATCCTTACTACAACCCCTAAATACCCTCATAACCATGTGCAGAGATCTGTACCCTTTATTAACAATCATATTTATGTGATTACCCCAATGAAGGTCTTTGCTTATATTAACACCTAGGTACTTACAATGATCCCCAACAGGAACTTTCACCCCATCAACACAGTAATTAAAACTAAGAGGACTTTTCCTATTTGTGAAACTCACAACCTGACTTTTAACCCCATTTATCATCATACCATTGCCCACCGTCCATCTCACAACACTATCGAGGTCACCCTGCAGCCACTCACAATTTTTTAACTTATTTATTACTCTGTACGAAATAACATCATCTGCAAACAGCCTTATCTCTGATTCCACTTCTTTACACATATCATTGATATATTATCTGCGCACTTTTTATCGATAGATTTGTGTACGGGTTTGAGGAGTAAGGAGGGAGCAATTCCGGTTCCAGTAGTACTGCCAACTGAATGGAAATGAAATCTGAATTGAATCGATAATATGATCGATCGATATGAATTTTGCTAAACCTTTGTTATCTTAAGCCAACAACTGTATCACACACACACACACACACACACACACATTATATAACATTATTTAACATTTCTCGATGCAAATCTTATTCCTAGAGTGAATTCTATAGTGTGGCTTTGCTGTGTAAATAGCAACAGTACTAGTACGTAAAGTGTACTCCAGGTGTCGCACAGCGATGCATAAGCGATTCATAGTTTGTGTTTCAAAGGTTGCCAGTATGAATCTCGAAGATTGCTGAGGTCGACCAATTCAGCACTAGGGTGTAAATCTATCCAGAAAAGGTGCGCAGATAATATATATATAAGAAAACATAAAGGTCCAAGAATACTGCCCTGAGGAATTCCCCTCTTAATTATTACAGGGTCAGATAAAGCTTTGCCTACTCTAATTCTCTGAGTTCTGTTTTGTAGAAATATAGCCACCCATTCAGTCACTCCTTTTTCTAGTCCAATAGCACTCATTTTTGCCAGTAGTCTTCCATGATCTACCCTATCAAATGCCTTAGATAGGTCAATCGCAATAAAGTCCATTTGGCCTCCTGAATCCAGGGTATCTGCTATATCTTGCTGAAAACCTACAAGCTGAGCTTCAGTGGAATAACATGTCCTAAACCCTAACTGCCTTTTGTGAAACCAGTTATTAATTTTGCAAACATGTCTAATCTAATCAGAAAGAATGCTTTCCCAAAGCTTACGTGCAATGGATGTCGAACTGACTGGCCTGTAAGTTTCAGCTTTATGTCTGTCACACTTTCCTTTATACACAAGGGCTACTATAGCAACTCTCCATTCATTTGGTATAGCTCCTTCAACCAAACAATAATCAAATAAATATTTCAGATATGGTACTATATCCCAACCCATTGCCTTTAGTATATCCCCAGAAATCTTATCAATTCCAGCTGCTTTTCTAGTTTTCACGTTTGTATCTTACTGTAAATGTCATTGTTATCATAGGTAAATTTTAATACTTCTTTAGTATTACTCACCTCCCCTATCTGCACATTATCCTTGTAACCAACAATCTTTACATACTGCTGACTGAATACTTCTGCTAAAAGTCAGGTTGTGAGTTTCACAAATAGGAAAAGTCCTCTCAGTTTTAATTACTGCGTTGATGGGGTGAAAGTTCCTTTTGGGGATCATTGTAAGTATCTAGGTGTTAATATAAGGAAAGATCTTCACTGGGGTAATCACATAAATGGGATTGTAAATAAAGGGTACCGATCTCTGCACATGGTTATGAGGGTGTTTAGGGGTTGTAGTAAGGATGTAAAGGAGAGTACATATAAGTCTCTGGTAAGACCCCAACTAGAGTATGGTTCCAGTGTTTGGGACCCTCACCAGGATTACCTGATTCAAGAACTGGAAAAAATCCAAAGAAAAGCAGCTCGATTTGTTCTGGGTGATTTCCGACAAAAGAGTAGCATTACAAAAATGTTGCAATGTTTGGGTTGGGAAGAATTGAGAGAAAGAAGAAGAGCTGCTCGACTAAGTGGTATGTTTCGAGCTATCAGCGGAGAGATGGCGTGGAATGACATTAGTAGATGAATAGGTTTGAATGGCGTCTATAAAAGTAGGAAAGATCACAATATGAAGATAAAGCTGGAATTCGAGAGGACAAACTGGGGCAAATATTCATTTATAGGAAGGGGAGTTAGGGATTGGAATAACTTACCAAGGGAGATGTTCAATAAATTTCCAATTTCTTTGAAATCATTTCGGAAAAGGCTAGGAAAGCAACAGATAGGGAATCTGCCACCTGGGCAACTGCCCTAAATGCAGATCAGTATTGATTGATTGATTGATTGTGTTAAGAAGGAGCAGTTTCGATTCCTCACATACACACTCCCCCTGTTCATTAATGATTCCTGGAATGACCTTCTTGGAACCTGTTTCTGCCTTAAATACCTACACATCCCTTTCATTTTTCACTAAAATTTGTATGATCATCAATTTTGCTTGCCATCATGTTATCCTTAGCTGACTTCTTTTCTAGATTCAATTTCTTAGTGTACGGTATGTATGTTTAGTCATCAGCCCGAAGGCTGGTTGGATCCTCAAGAGCTTCGCCATCAGCTGTAATAGATGACCTAGACGTCACTGAAGAGGCGTACCAGGGAAATGAGGAGTGAGGTAGTTTCCCGTTGCTTTCCTCACCAGGCCAGAAGTTGCTATTACATATAAGTCTGCCAAGCCCACTGAAATGCTTGCACCAACTGACCCTATGAGCAACAGTTTTGCACCGTTCATAGCAGGGACTGGCTGCATAAGGAATGGCATTACTAGCATCGCTCATACCTCAGTCACTTTCATATTGTCAAAGCCAAGTATAAGACAGAGACAGATCAATGAAAGTAACAAAATTGCTCTAGCCTATACCAGAAGACATAGTGCACTGTAAACACTAGGTCCCACTAGCGTAAGTTCCTTCAATTTCTCCTTACTTCCATCACCAATTCTAACTCTATTTCGTTCCAACCTGCACCTCCTTCTTATTCTCTTTACTTCTCTGTTATAATATAGTGGATCTTTACCATGCCTTACCACTTTAAAGGTACAAACCTATTTTTACATTCCTCAGCAATTGCTGTAAACCCATTGCAGAGTCTGTTTACATTTTTATTTACCATTTTCCTGCGATCATAGTTACTTGTTAAAAACTCCCTCATGCCTGTTTTATCATTCATATGGTACTGCCTAATAGTCCTAATTTTAAAACCTTCCTTTCTTTCACATTTATTTTTAACTACGACAAAAACAGCTTCGTGATCACTAATACCATCTATTACTTCGGTTTCTCTATAGAGCTCATCTGGTTTTATCAGCACCACATCCAAAATATTCTTCCCTCTAGTTAGTTCCATCACTTTCTGAATCAGGTGCCCTTCCCATATTAACTTATTTGCCATTTGTTGTTCATGCCTCCTGTCGTTCACATTACCTTCCCAATTGACATTTGGTAAATTGAGATCACCCCCTACAATCACGTTCCTTTCCTTATCATTTCCCACATAGCTGATTATCTTATCAAATAATTCTGACCGAGCTCGATAGCTGCAGTCGCTTAAGTGCGGCCAGTATCCAGTATTCGGGCATAGTAGGTTCAAACCCCACTGTCGGCAGCCCTGGAAATGGTTTTCCGTGGTTTCCCATTTTCACACCAGGCAAATGCTGGGGCTGTACATTAATTAAGGCCACGGCTGCTTCCTTCCCACTCCTAGCCCTTGCCTGTCCCATCGTCGCCGTAAGACCTATCTGTGTCAGTGCAACATAAAACAACTAGCAAATAAGTCTGAATCAGCGTCAGCGCTGCCCTTTCCCAGTCGGTACACTCCAAAGACATCAAGTTGCCTGTTATCTTTAGAGATGAGCCTTACACCCAGAATTTCATGTTTTTTATCCTTAACTTTTTTGTAGCTTACAAATTCTTTTTTCACAAGAATGAATACTCCCCCTCCTACCATTCCTATCCTATCTCTACGATACACACTCCAGTGCCGTGAGAAAATTTCTGCATCCATTATATCATTTCTCAGCCATGATTCAACTCCTAATACAATATCTGGTAAGTATATATCTATTAAATTACTTAATTCAATTCCTTTGTTTACAATGCTTCTACAGTTGAACACTAACATTTTTATGTCATCTCTACTTGATTTCCAGTTCCTTGTTCCTTTAACACCGCTCCTTAGGCCACCCCGTTTCCCTCAATGTACCTGCCTATAACCCTTCTAAACAAGTTACCTAACTTATATGTACCACTGCAGTTTAAGTGAAGGCCATCTGAGCGCAGATCCCTGTTTCCTACCCACCCATTAGGGTCTAGAAATCTCACTCGCAGTTTCCCACATACCCACTCCATAGTCTCATTTAAATTCCCAATCACCTTCCAGTCAGTATCCTTCCTACACAGTATTCCACTGATAACAATCTCCGCTTCCTTAAACTTCATCCGTGTGCATTTACCAGATCCCACACATCCCCAACTATGTTGGTACTTATACCTGCTTGCCTTACGTTGTTAGTACCAACGTGAAACACTACCACCCTCTCCTTTCCCTCTTCCTTCTCTTCTATTTTCCTTAACATCTGCCTCAACCTGATTCCTGGATAACACTCTACCCTGGTTCCCTTTCCTCCACACGCTTTCCCCACATGTCTAACGATGGAATCCCCCATGACCAGAGCCCCAACCCTACCCACCTCATTTGAACCTCTCCCCTCCTGGTCAGCCCTATGTTTTCTCACTGCTGCAGAAGCTACTTCCTCCTCCCTTTTCTCCCTCCCATGACCCTGTTCCACCTGTCTTTTCCTTTCCACTACACTGCATTTCCCTTTCCTACCTTTTCTCTTCCTCCTACTTCCACACATCTCAGCAACAGTTCCCTGTTCCTCATCTTCCCTCAGTTGGTCTATCTGCAGTGACTCATACCGATTTCTCACAGACACCTGTCCTGAATTCTGATCCTGAACAGAGCCCTTAGCCTGCAATCTCCTTCCCCTTAAAACATTAGACCACTTGTCGTCTACAATTCCCTCATTTCCTTCCCATCCCTCCTTTACACCTACTGTATCCTGTACATTATTTGAGGGAGGCCTACTTTCCTTCCTGTCCTCTGAGAGAATCCTAATTATCTCCCTCAATCCTAATTATCTCACACAGGTGAAGTCCGAAAAGTGCATTCATATCAAAAGTACAATATTGGTTCAATCATTTAAACGAATCTAAACAACCTAATCATCTTCCATGCAGTAATATTCTATAGTCTTACTGGTACAAAAACAAATCATAGGCACAAATAGCTTTTTTCATGTAAATTGCTTTCACATTTTCAGTGTCTTGAGAAGATTTCTTTTGGTTAGATATTCTCATATTAGTTCTGTTCCGTTTGTGATTATTGGTGAATTTTTGCATGGAACAGCTTCATTCTACTTCAACTTAGAGCTTGCATAAAATCAAAATATCATTCATTGTTATTATTGTTATTACTGCCGCAGCCATTCTATCCTTAATGTGCCTGGTATAAGTAGTCCCCAATTTCTGTATTGTAATGTCCAAATTTTAAAGTTGCTTGTGATTTGCGAAGTTCCTCCTCCATTCTCGTAGCAAATTTTCTCGCTTAATGCTGGTGTGCCTCCCTTGCAGAGAATCATCTGTACCATCTTCTGCCAATTAATTGTGAATTTATTTTCCTCTGCTCAAATATTCAGCTTGTTGAAAGAAGTCTGTAGTTTCTCGAGTGTTTTTGGTACGAGTACATTGTCATCTGCATACACGTACATATTTACCTCATTACATTCCTCCTTTATTTTGTGTATTAAGTCTGAGATCGCTATATTGAACAGTGTGGGACTCAGTGGGTCACCCGTTTAGTACTCCATCTGCGTTATCGGATTCGAGAGAGAGATGTTATCCCTTACAGTGATTTAATTATAAGCAAGAATGTTCTTGATGATGTTCATTAAAGGATTCATATGTCCCATTATGGTTCCCAATTTTTCCAGCAGATTTTTCCTATCCATTAGATGAAACGCTTTGGTGTAGTCTACGAAAGTCTTGTAAAGTTTTGCCTTTGGGTGTCTTTGGGCATCATCTATGTCATCAATTAAATTCGTTGTCACATTCGTTTAGTATCATCCTGGTCTAAAGGCAAATTGCTCTTCCGGTAAGGCTTGGTCGACCTCTTCTATCAATCTCGTTATTAGCAACCTTGTGAAAAGTTTAAAGACATTGATTTCTAAGGCAGTCCCGTGATATAAATCGAGGCAGCTGGTGTTTCCCTTTCCTTTATATAGGATCTTCATTATTGAGTGTCTCCAGGTGTCAGGGTTGTCATTTATTTGCATGCATTTATTGAAGAGTGATATCCTTGTTTTTGGTAGTACATTTTCCGTAGAATTTTTATGTTAGTTGAAAATGCTATTGATGCTATTGATTCCTGATTTATGGAATTTTTTTACTTCTTCCTCGGTGAAGGCCTGGAAGAGTTTTTGCTTGCCATTTACAATATCATCTACAATGGTTACAGATAGATCGTCCTTATTCAGCACTTTCACATTGGACTACAAAGTACCTAAATAATAATAATCCACGCCAATTTCCAGTCATTCAACCGGGTCAGGAATGGAATGGTGAGGATAGGAATTGTGCCAGCTGCCAAAGCCTGTCACACACCTCTGGGGCAAGGATTAATGACTGACAAATGAAATGAAATGATATTGGAGTGTTGCTGGAATGAAAGATGACAGGGAAAGTTGGAGTACCTAGAGAAAAACCTGTCTACAAAAAAACCTAAATATTCATGAATAAATTTACTTGCATGAACCGTACACAAATACATTTTAGGCATCATAGCATTTGTTTTTGTACCAGTAAGACTATAGAATATTACTGCATGGAAGATGATTAGGTTGTTTAGATTCGTTTAAATGCTTGAAGCAATATTGTACTTCTGATATGAATGCACTTTTCGGACTTCATCTGTGTTCATCTTATGTTTGTTATTCATTTCAATCTCAGAGTCTGTAGAGATGACCAGAATCGCCTTGACAATTATCACTCAGTTATACTGTCCCTTAAAACTCAGTGGAGTTGTCCTCACCATTTTTAATTTCATGCTAGTTATTCCTCTCATATATTTAATGCATTCTGGAAAGGAATATGAGGATGTGTAGAAATTGTATTTAGCTTATTTATTACAAATTCTTTCCTTTCTTTATTCATTAAAGTCATTAGTTCACTTAAGGTCCGACTACTTGGCTGAATGGTCACCGTTGAGGCCTTCGGTTCAGAGAGTCCCGGGTTCGATTCCCGGCCGGGTCGGAGATTTTAATCGCGTCTGATTAATTATTGAATTGAGTTGAACCTGGGACCATCTGGATCAAAGCCGGGTGTTCATTATGAATTCCAAGGATCCGCCAACCAAACCCTAGTAACAAAATTACTTTTATAACTTAATATAATAAAGCACACATCATTTTCTATACTTTCTGCGGCTGCTACCACTCTCCTTAGCTAAAATATCATTCATGTGACGTTCATTTCTAGCAATCAGCACACACACACACACACACACACAGACACACACAGACACACACAGACACAAAAGCCTAAACAGTGTGTGCGATGGCACTCTGCTAACAAGCCCTGACATTTTGTCACTAGCCAGAACATGCGCAGATCAATAAAATAAAAGCGGATTACCACCTGCCCACAACCGCGGTTCCTGGGGTTGTGCAGTCGGCTAAATTTCTTTTTAAAGAACAAAGTAGGTAAGCCTATGCAGTATTCTCCCTAGGACCTTTTTAATGAGCATACCGCCCTGTCGTTTTTACAAACCGCCCGGCTTTAAATATGTGCTAGTTACATAATACGTATTTGAGTCCTTGGATATCCCAAATTAAAAAGTAAATACTGTAAAACTGATTATTTAAATTATACATCACTATTGTGAGCATAATTGCATCAACTACAAAGGGCACTAGGAAATTTTTGCAATGTGAGTGAACACTTTAGTCTTTTATTTTCAAAATAATTTCCACCGGGCGAGTTGGCCGTGCAGTTAGGAGCGCGCGGCTGTGAGCTTGCATCCGGGAGATAATGGGTTCGAACTCCACTGTCGGCAGCCCTGAAGATGGTTTTCCGTGGTTTCCCATTTTCACATCAGGCAAATGCTGGGGCTGTACCTTAATTAAGGCCACGGCCGCTTCATTCAGTCAATCAATCAATACTGATCTGCATTTAGGGCAGTCGCCCAGGTGGCAGATTCCCTATCTGTAGTTTTCCTAGCCTTTTCCTAAATGATTTCAAAGAAATTGGAAATTTATTGAACATCTCCCTTGGTAAGTTATTCCAATCCCTAACTCCCCTTCCTATAAATGAATATTTGCCCCAGTTTGTCCTCTTGAATTCCAACTTTATCTTCATATTGTGATCTTTCCTACTTTTATAAACGCCACTCAAACTTAATCGTCTACTAATGTCATTCCTCGTCATCTCTCCACTGACAGCTCGGAACATACCACTTAATAGAGCAAACGCCGGAAAAGCCATCCATCTAATTTTTGATCTGACATACCACTTAGTCGAGCAGCTCTTCTTTCTCTCAATTCTTCCCAGCCCAAACTTTGCAACATTTTTGTAACGCTACTCTTTTGTTGGAAATTACCCAGAACAAATCGAGCTGCTTTTCTTTGGATTTTTTCCATTTCTTGAATCAGGTAATCCTGGTGAGGGTCCCATACACTGGAACCATACTCTGGTTGGGGTCTTACCAGAGAATTATGTGCCCTCTCCTTTACATCCTTACTACAACCCCTAAACACCCTCATAACCATGTGCAGAGATCTGTACCCTTTATTTAAAATCCCATTTATGTGATTACCCCAATGAAGATCTTTCCTTATATTATACCTAGATACTTACAATGATCCCCAAAAGGAACTTTCACCCCATCAACGCAGTAATTAAAACTGAGAGGACTTTTCCTATTTGTGAAACACACAACCTGACTTTTAACCCCGTTTATCAACATACCATTGCCTGCTGCCCATCTCACAACATTTTCGAGGTCACGTTGCAATTCCTCACAATCTTGTAACTTATTTATTACTCTATAGAGAATAACATCGTCTGCAAAAAGCCTTACCTCTGATTCCTCTCCTTTACTCATATCATTTATATATACAAGAAAACATAAAGGTCCAATAATACTGCCTTGAGGAATTCCCCTCTTAATTTTTACAGGGTCAGATAAAGCTTCACCTACTGTAATTCTCTGAGATCTATTTTCTAGAAATATAGCAATCCATTCAGTCACTCTCTTGTCTAGTACAATTGCACTCATTTTTGCCAGTAGTCTCCCATGATCCACCCTATCAAATGCTTTAGATAGGTCAATCGTGATACAGTCCATTTGACCTCCTGAATCCAAGATATCTGCTATATCTTGCTGGAATCCTACAAGTTGAGTTTCAGTGGAATAACCTTTCCCAAAACCGAACTGCCTTCTATCGAATCAGTTATTAATTTAACAAATATGTCTAATATAATCAGAAAGAATGCCTTCCAAAAGCAAACATACAATGCATGTCAAACTTACTGGCCTGTAATTTTCAGCTGTATGTTTATCACCCTTTCCTTTATACACAAGGGCTACTAGAGCAACTCTCCATTCATCTGGTATAGTTCCTCTGACCAAACAATAATCAAATACGTACTTCAGATACGGTACTATATCCCAATCCATTTTCTTCAGTATATCCCCAGAAATCTGATCAATTCCAGCCGCTTTTCTAGTTTTCAACTTTTGTATCATACTGTAAATGTCATTGTTATCATATGTAAATTTTAATACTTCTTTAGCCTTAGCCTCCTCCTCTATCTGGACATTATCCTTGTAACCAACAATCTTTACATACTGCTGACTGAATACTTCTGCCTTTTGAAGATCCTCACATACACACTCCCCTTGTTCATTAATTATTCCTGGAATGTCCTTTTTGGAACCTGTTTCTGCCTTGAAATATCTATACATACCCTTCCATTTTTCACTAAAATTTGTACGACTCCCAATTATGTTTGCCGTCATGTTATCCTTAGCTGCCTTCTTTGCTAGATTCAATTTCCTAGTAAGTTCCTTCAAATTCTCCTTACTTCCACATCCATTTCTAACTTTATTTCTTTCCAACCTGGACCTCCTTCTTAGTTTCTGTATTCCTCTATTATACTAAGGTGCGTCCTTACCATTCCTTAGCACCCTTAAAGGTACAAACCTGTTTTCGCATTCCTCAACAATTTCTTTAAACCCATCCAAGAGTCTGTTTACATTTTTATTTACCGTTTTCCACCGATCATAATTACTTTTTAGAAACTGCCTCATGCATGCTTTATCAGCCATATGGTACTGCCTAACAGTCCTACTTTTAAAACCTTCCTTTCTATCATTTATTTTTAACTACGACACATACACTACGACTAGGATTCCAGCAAGATATAGCAGATATCTTGGATTCAGGAGGTCAAATGGACTGTATCACAATTGACCTATCTAAAGCATTTGATAGGGTGGATCATGGGAGACTACTGGCAAAAATGAGTGCAATTGTACTAGACAAGAGAGTGACTGAATGGATTGCTATATTTCTAGAAAATAGATCTCAGAGAATTACAGTAGGTGAAGCTTTATCTGACCCTGTAAAAATTAAGAGGGGAATTCCTCAAGGCAGTATTATTGGACCTTTATGTTTTCTTGTATATATAAATGATATGAGTAAAGGAGAGGAATCAGAGGTAAGGCTTTTTGCAGACGATGTTATTCTCTATAGAGTAATAAATAAGTTACAAGATTGTGAGGAATTTCAACGTGACCTCGAATATGTTGTGAGATGGACAGCAGGCAATGGTATGTTGATAAACAAGGTTAAAAGTCAGGTTGTGTGTTTCACAAATAGGAAAAGTCCTCTCAGTTTTTATTACTGCATTGATGGGGTGAAAGTTCCTTTTGGGGATCATTGTAAGTATCTAGGTGTAATATAAGGAAAGATCTTCATTGGGGTAATCACATAAATGGGATTGTAAATAAAGTCTACAGATCTCTGCACATGGTTATGAGGGTGTTTAGGGGTTGTAGTAAGGATGTAAAGGAGAGGGCATATAAGTCTCTGGTAAGACCCCAACTAGAGTATGGTTCCAGTGTATGGGACCCTCACCAGGATTACCTGATTCAAGAACTGGAAAAAATCCAAAGAAAAGCAGCTCGATTTGTTCTGAGTGATTTCCGACAAAAGAGTAGCGTTAAAAAAATGATGTAAAGTTTGGGTTGGGAAGAATTGAGGGAAAGAAGAAGAGCTGCTCGACTAAGTGGTATGTTCCGAGCTGTCAGTGGAGAGATGGCGTGGAATGACATTAGTAGACGATTAAGTTTGAGTGGCGTTTATAAAAGTAGGAAAGATCACAATATGAAGATAAAGTTGGAATTCAAGAGGACCAACTGGGGCAAATATTCATTTGTAGGAAGGGGAGTTAGGGATTGGAATAACTTACCAAGGGAGACGTTCAATATATTTCTAATTTCTTGGAAATCATTTAGGAAAAAGCTAGGAAAACAACTGATAGGGAATCTGCCACCTGGGCGACTGCCCTAAATGCAGATCAGTATTGATGGATTGATTGATTGATTGATTGATTGATTGATTGATTGATTGATTGATTGAACAGCTTCATAATCACTAATACCATCTATTACTTCAGTTTCTCTATAGAGCTTATCTGGTTTTATCAGCACCACATCCAGGATATTTTTCCCTCTCGTTGGTTCCATCACTTTCTAAATCAGCTGTCCTTCCTATATTAACTTATTTGCCATTTGTTGGTCATGCTTCCTGTCGTTCGCATTTCCTTCCTAATTGACGTCTGGTAAATTCAGATCTCCCGCTACAATCACATTTCTTTCCAAGCTGTTTCTTACATACCTGATTATCTTATGAAATAATTCTGAATCCGTGTCAGTGCTACCCTTTTCCGGTCTGTACACTCCAAATATATCAAGTTGCCTGTTATCTTTAGAAATGAGCCTTACACCTAGAATTTCATGTGTCTCATCTTTAACTTTTCCGTAGCTTACAAATTCTTCTTTCACCAGAATGTATACCCCCCCCTCCCACCATTCCTATTCTATCTCTACGATATACACTCCAGTTCCGTGATATAATTTCTGCATCCATTATATCATTTCTCAGCCATGATTCAACTCCTGTTACAATATCTGGTAAATATATATCTATTAAATTACTTAATTCTTTTCCTTTCTTTACAATACTTCTTCTGTTCAACACTAACAATTTTATGTCATCCCTACTTGATTTCCAGTTCCCTTATCACCACTCCCTAGGCCACCCCGTTTCCCTGAATTAACCTCCCTATTACCCTTCCAAACAAATTTCCTAACTTATACGTACCACTGGGGTTTAAGTGAAGGCCATCTGAGTGCAGATCTGTATCTCCTACCCACCCATTAGGATCTAGAAATTTCACTCCCAGTTTCCCACATACCCACTCCATAGTCTCATTTAAATCCCCAATCACCCTCCAGTCAGTATCCTCTTACACAGTATTCCACTAATAACAATCTCCGCTTTCTTAAACTCCACCCGTGCTGCATTTACCAGATCCCACTCATCCCCAGCTATATTGGTACTTATATCAGCTTGCCTTACGTTGTTGGTAACAACGCGAAACACTACCACCTTCTCCTTCCCCTCCTCCCTTTCTTCTACTTTCCTCAACATCTGCCTCAACCTAATTCCTGGATAACATTCTACTCTGGTTCCCTTTCCTCCACACACTTTCCCCACGTGTCTAACGATGGAATCCCCCATGACCAGAGCATCAACCCTACCCACCTCATTTGATCCCCTGCCCTCCTGGTCAGCCCTATCTTTCCTGATAGCTGCAGAAGCTACTTCCTCCTCCCTTTTCTCCTCCCCATGACCCTGTGGGAAACTGGGTGTGAAATTTCTAGACTTGTCTCATTACAAAAAATTGATGCCTGCTTGGCCATCAGATGATACAGTGGCCTCCACGGTATGCACTAGCCAGTGTATTGGTAGGTGTGCTAGGTACCAACTGACGAGCCCACCCTAGCACATGAGGGTAAAACGCTGGCAACCAGGAATGAGTTAGCTGGAAAATTTATAATGTCCAATAATGGACCATTTATATTGGTACCACTCCATAGTCTCATTTAAGTTCCCAATCACCCTCCAGTCAGTATCCCTCCTACACAGTATTCCACTAATAACAATCTCCGCTTTCTTAAACTTCACCTGTGCTGCATTTACCAGATCCCACACATCCCCAACTATGTTGGTACTCATTTGATCCCCTCTCCTCCTGGTCAGCCCTATCTTTCCTGATAGCCGCAGAAGCTACTTCCTCCTCCCTTTTCTCCTTCCCATGACCCTGTTCCACCTGTCTTTTCCTATCCTCTACTCTACATTTCCCTTTCTTACCTTTTCCCTTCCTCCTACTTCCACACATCTCAGCAACAGTTCCCTGTCCCTCATCTTCCCTCTGTTGTTCTACCCAGTGACTCGTACCGATTTTGCACAGACACCTGTCCTGAATTCTGATCCTGAATAAAGCCCTTAGCCTGCAGTCTCCTTCCCCTTAGAACATTAGGCCACCTGTCTTCTACAACTCCCCCCTTTCCTTCCCCTCCCTCTTGTACACCTACTGTAACCTGTACATTGTTTGAGGGAGTCCTACCTTCCTTCCTGTCTTCTGTGAGAATTCTAATTATCTCCCTCAAACTCTCCAACTCCTCCCTCATACCCCGCAATGCCTCGCCACACCCACAGTTCGTACACTCTCACTCCTTAGCCAATCTTTACGGAAAAATATGAAAATAAAAATAAAATAACTTATTTGCAAAAAATAAATGAACGGAAGGATATAAACTGCTGTTAATTACTGAATATCGAAAGGAATACACAAGAACTACACAATTCCGAACTGCAATTAAGCCTATTCTAATTACAACAACCGAATTGTAGTAAGAGTTTCTACAGATACCTCTACTACACCAGTACTACACAAATATTTTACAATAATAAAATAAGCACACTAAATTCTAATAGGATATTACTCGTGTACTACTGTACAGTACACTACAGTAATTTTTAAACTAGTTTCAGACGTATCCTAATTACAATACCGATACCGTATGTCACTTCTAAGCACAAACAGAAATGAAATTTACAAGAACTACTGTACTCAAAGATTACCAACAAAGCTAAATACTTAGACAAATTATTATTATTACTACACTCTAATAGATACATACGAAAGATAATACACGAATATAGCAGGCAAGATACGGCACTATCTAAATATACTGTATCTACACTACAATTTTCAGCTGAAGTGTGGTTATATGAACTTTTACCGCTGGTGGATTAGTATTATTTTCCCTACTACTCGGGACGGAGAATAAAAGTGTCCTTAAATGCTGAGAATAAGAGGTTGTCTACTGTAATTTCTGTCAAAACCACACCGGGGGCTTGATTTGCAATATTATTGGGATATAGGAATTTGATTATTAACTTTTACTCGATGAATAAACGAAGATGGAAAGTACAAAGTATGCAGGGAACTAAGACTACAAATTATCGGAATAATGAATCAGCTCACTTTGTATTTACTTACACAACTATCATGTGCATGTAGCAACAATCATCAACAATCCAAAAAACTGTAAAGTACTGTTTTTATCCAGTGAAATTTCTGTGAATTCTCTTTAACTTCTCTTTAAAACGATGTTTACAGGCTTATCATGTTATTTAATGTAATAAATTATTACCTTCGTGATAGTTTGAATGGATATCTGTACAAAATATCGGAAAAGTAGAGGCGGAAATTACAATGAGTTACAACTCCTTATGATAATCTGCCTTTGTAAGTATTACACCAACGAACCTACAGATATTTAAAAATATTTTTTTACAGTTAATATTATTACCTGAAGTATTTCCTAAATCTAAATTTGAAACAAGGTACATCTAGCTAGCCTACTTAACCTAGAAAACGTAATCTACTGTACACCATGAATTACTTGTTATAAAATTCAAAATAAATAACACTACTCCCAATTTCTACCAACAAGCACTAAACGCCAATATATAAATAGTACTAAATGGAACACACACACAAAATTTAAATAATTTCAGTAGGTTTTAACTACTTTTTCACTACCATAATGCAAGAGCTCTCTTAACAGCCAACCGTTCACAAGCGCATCCAACAAGGCCTTTCCTATCCCTTCGTCGCCATAAGACCTATCTATGTCGGTGCGACGTAAAGCGAATTGCAAAGAATAATAATAATAATAATAATAATAATAATAATAATAATAATAATAATAATAATAATAATAATTTCCACCACACACAGTACACTTCTCCATACGTCGAAACCAGTCACTGAACCAACTCTGCCACTTTTCTTCGGTTACATTTTCACACTCTTGATCCCATGCTGCCAGAAGCTCCTCATCGGATGCAAAACGCTGCCCTCTCAGCTTCACCTTCACTTCTGGGAAGAGTGCGAAGTCACATGGGGCAAGATCAGGACTGTATGGAGGGTGATCAAGCACAGTCAACCCTGATCTGGCAAGAAAATCCATTGTTACATTAGCACGATGTGCTGGAGCATTGTCGTGATGCAAGAGCCAAGTGTTGAGCCGTGACCTTGGACCTAGCTGCTTGAGAGTCTGGATGACCTGAGGCAGACAAGTCTCACTGTACCACATCGTAGTAACTGTCCTTTGTGTTTCTAGCACAACCCGAGTCAGGATGCCCCGTTTAGTGAAGAATGCTGCAATCATCCTTTTCTTCACTGACTTTGGCGTTCGCACAGTCACAGGAGTGCCCTCATCTACAAACAGCCACACATTGTTCTGGGATTTTGTTGGGTCATCGTAATAATAAAGCCAAGTTTCGTCACCTGTAACGATGCTATTGATGTTATGCAAAGTCCCATTTTCAAACTGTTTTAGCAATTTTCGGCACCATTTCACTTGATGTGCCCTTTGTTCCTTTGAAAGTGAATGGGGCACCCAAAGGGAACAAACCTTTCTAACACGGAGATGGTCATGTAGAATTGAATGAATAGCTGTTGCAGGAATGTGGAGGGTCTCTTCTACCTGTTGATATGACAACTGCCTCTCTTGCTCCAACATTTTCCTCACAGCTTCAATATTTTCCTCAGTCACTGATTCAGACGGTCGCTCAGAACGAGGATCGTCTTAACCCCAAAATTTCCCCTCTGGAACTCTTGGTACCAGCGGAAAATTGTTGTCCAATGTGGACAGTCTTTTCGCTGCACAGGAGTCATTTCCTCCAGGTACTGGTCAACAGTTAATCCACGAGCAAAATTGTAACGGATAATTGCGCGATATTCACCTTTAGAGCACACTGACATCTTAACTTGGTTTCAATCCCACTGCTTGGTAACAACTGATGTGAAGGTCGTGCCTTGCTGTCTTCTAGACCGGTTTTCACCCCTCTTTTCATCCCTTACCATAACAGGAGTGTCCAGCCAACCGTTTTTGCTTATTGCTAAACTTTCCTAGTGCCCTTGTACATCGAAGATAATGTTTAGCTTGACTATCACGTTGTGCCGTGCGCGAGTGGTGCCTGGATTAGCGTGGAATCGCATGTGAATACTCCATTCTGCATGACATCACAAACCCCTTACGGCACTCCACAGTAACCAAGTGGTAAGCCATGGTGTTACCTAATTATGAACGAGCAGTAGAACACTCATCATCATCGTCATCATCATTGTACAGTTCCAGTTTCCCGGGTACTGTTAATGAGACTCTCCACTCCTCCCTGTCCATATACAACTTGTCATGGAGAACATAATCCACTGTCCATCCTCTGGTAACTAGATCAACCTTGATCATGTCCATCCATCGGGTTTTAGGTCTTCGTGCAGGTCTTTTTCCTTCCACCTGTCTTCCAAATTTATTCCTGCTGCTTTTGTAGGCTCCATCCTCATCACATGCCCGTACCACCGTAGTCTGGATGTGCCAATTTGGTCTAATAGGAATGTCTTTATTCCGGCTTCTTTCCTCACCTCCTCATTTCTTAACTTGTCCATCTTGGTCTTCTGGGTGATGGATCTAAGAAATTTCATCTCTGATGCTTGCAGTCTTGATGAATCTCTTTTTGTGAGGGTGCACGCTTCAATACCATAGGTTAATATTGGTATTTAATAGCTGTTAAACATCATCAGTTTAGCCGGTTTTGGAATCATGTCATCCCATAAAAGTGTTCTTACTTGTTGGTAGAATTCAGATCCCTTTTGCACTCTGTTTGTAATTTCCTTTCTGACCAAATAATCACTGGAGATTACACTTCCAAGGTAAGGAAAACTATCCACACACTCGAGCTGGTGGTCTCCTAGTTTTACACTTGCTGGACTACCTTCTCTGTTGACTGCCATCACCACTGTCTTGGTCTCGCTGATGATGAGGTTATATTCCTGGAAATGGGATGTCCATACGTTGAGTCTGGTCTGTACTTCCTCTTCTGTTTAACCCCAAATCATGATATCATCAGCAAAGGCCACTGCATTCTGTTCACCTAACTTTTCCTTGACGTTCTTCATTATATTGACTATAACAGTGATGAACAGTAGTGGGGACAGTGCACTTCCTTGCTGAACTCCACTCTTGGTCTCATACCATGATGATCGACCTTCCCCAATTTGTACACAGCTACTACAGTCTTTCTACAACATCTGAATTTTCCTTATCAGTCCTTCAGGCACATTTCTTTTCCTCAGGCACTCATAGATCTTATCTGTTATTACACTATCACAGGCCTTTTCTATATCCAGGAATACAATGACCAGGTCTTTGCCTTTCTCCCAATACTTTTCCATCAGCATGCTGGTGCTAAAAATTAGATTCGTTGTTGATCTGTTACTTCTGAATCCATATTGCTCCTCCTCTAACTGTGGTTCAATGATGGTTCTCAATCTCCTTTCTGTGATCTTCTCTAGAATGTTTAGCCCATGAGACAGCAGTGTTATTCCTCTATAGCTGGTTGGTTTCCGTCTGCTGCCTTTCTTAAACAGGGGAATTATAACGCCCTTGCTCCAATCTGCAGGTATTTTGTTGTCTGTCCATACAGCATTTAGTACTCTGTGCAGCTACTGTACACCCTGAATGCCTGCTGCATTTATCATGTCCGCATTCACTTCATCTGCACCTGAAGATTTTCCTTTAGGCATAGATTTGAAGGCTGTATCAGTTTCTGTCCAGGTGATGGGAAGTTCCTCATTGTAGGCTTGGATTTCCAGTTCTGTATTTTGTTCTTGAACTTGTCTATTCAGTAGGTGATCGAAATGGTTCTTCAGGACTTCTCTCGTGTACTTTCTGTCCTAACCAGATTTCCATTTTCATCTTCAAGTGCCTTTATGGTACCGGTATTCATCGGTTTAATTTTACCTGTGATAACACTGTGCAGTAGTTTCTTATTGCCTCTGCTGTCTTCCTCCAGTTTCTGAGTGAATATATTCCATGCCTTGGTCTTTTCTTCTCATACTGCTCTTTTAACGTCCAGTTTCTTGTTTCGGTATAGTTGTTCGAGGTTTCTTAACTTTACCTCATCTCTAGTAAGATCCGGTTTATTTTTCTCCCAATCTCTTTCTTTCTGCAAGAGATTTCTTTCCCTGATTGCTGCTCTCACTCTTTCATTCCACCAAGGTGCTTCCTTCTCCCTTGTTTTCATACTTGTCTTTCCTCAAACTTCAGTTGCTTCCTTAACCAATGTGTCCCTTAGTCTGGTCCATAATGCCTCTCCATTTTTCCTTTAATCTCTTGGTAACAGGGTTTTTACCTGGTTCTGATACTCAGTTCTCTTATCTGTTTTCTGGAGTTCCCATACTTTGATTTTGGCATATTCCTGTTCTGTACTTTCGGCATATAGAAGTGTCTCAGGTCCACTACAAATACGGTGGTCACTGTCAAGACTCTCGCTGAGTATTACTCTGACATCTGTTACCATTCTGCTCCTTTCTTCATCTGAGATGACATAATCAATGACATTCTTTTGTAGTCCATCCCAACTGTATCGTGTTATCTTTTGGCTCTGTCTCTTCTTGAATCAAGTATTTTTCACCACCAACCCATTCCTCATACAGTAGTCAAGGAGATGTTCACCTTCTGTATTTCTTCCACCATATCCCTGAGGTCCCATTACATTCTCATATCCTGTTCTATCTGTCCCAATCTGTAGCAGTAGAACACTATAAGTTCAAAATACTCTGTTATGTCTTGTTCGTGATAAACACCACAATAGTTCAATTTTGCAGTTAATATTTATCTATCTGATATTATTGTTAATACCCTGATGGGAATGAATTTACTATGATGATGATGGTGATGATGCTTGTTGTTTAAAGGGGCCTAACATCTAGGTCATTACCCCCTAATGGCACGAAATGAGATGAAATGTAATGACAATTGAAAAGTCCAAAATCATCCACTGACCAGAATTCAGAACGTGATGATGAAGAATGAATGGATGAATATGAATTTGAAACAATTGGTGGATCTGACCCGCAATGCTCATATTCCCTGAAACTAATAACAATGGTAGTACTGACCAAGGGACTGCTTCCAAAGTACAATCCTGAATCGAGGTTGCTTCTTGACTAAATGGGTCCAAAATCCAGGTGTCAATGGCCCCTCATAAGGGTACTTAGGGCTAGTAAAGTAGAACCATGGCATTTGTCATGTTCATCAATAACTACTGATCTGCAACTAGGGCAATCGCCCAGGTGGCAGATTCCCTATCTGTTGTTTTCCTAGCCTCTTCTCAAATGATTTCAAAGAAATTGGAAATTTATTGAACTTCTCCCATGGTAAGTTATTCCAATCCCTAACTCCCCTTCCTATAAACGAATATTTGCCCCAATTTGTCCTCTTGAATTCCAACTTTATCTTCACATTGTTATCATTCCTACTTCTAAAGACACCATTCAAACTTATTGGTCTAGTGATGTCATTCCACGCCATTTCTCCACTGACAGCTCGGAACATACCACTTACATTGAATCAATGACAGTAAATTTTCACCTTCTTGATACTTATATTTGCTTTAAGCAAATTAATAGATCATTTACAGTACATGTTTAATTCCATTTGGAACATCTTCAGCTATATTACAATGCTTAGGTGAAATTACAAATAATATTAATCTTTTTAAAAAACATCTTAATAAGTACCTTCTTGTGCTTCAAATCTATGTGAATTTCAAAAATTAAAATAATTAAAATTAATGTCGATGGTTGAATGGGGCAGTGAATTGGGAAGAGAAATAGGTTTACTTATTTTAACTTATTTTAAAACTATGTCTATTCATTTGAACAGATATTAAGATAGGTTAAAATAAGTAAACCCTCTTCCCTCCTCATTTTACCGTCCCATTCAACCATCGACATTGATTTTAATTATTTTAAATTTCTAAATTCTCATAGATTTTAAGCACAACAAGGTACTTATTAAGATGTCTTTTTAAGAAATTACTTTGTAATTTCACCTAAGCATTGTAATATAGATGAAGAAGTTCCAAATGGAAGGAAACATGAACTGTAAATGATTAATTAATTTGCTTTAAGCAAATATAAGTATCAAAATGTTGGAAATTTACTGTTATTGATTCAATGTAAATAAGATTTGATACGGGAAATGAAACTGATTTCTTACAAACATACCACTTAGTCGAGCAGCTCGTCTCCTTTCTCCCAAGTCTTCCCAGCCCATACTTAGCAACATTTTTTTAACGCTACTCATTTGTCGGAAATCACCCAGAACAAATCGAGCTGCTTTTTTTTCAATTTTTTTCCAGTTCTCAAATCAAGTAATACTGGTGAGGGTCCCATACACTGGAACCATACTCTAGTTGGGGTCTTACCAGAGACTTATAAGCCCTCTCATTTACATCCTTATTACAACCCCTAAATACTGTCATAACCATATGCAGAGATATATACCCTCTATTTACAATCCTATTTATGTGATTACCTCAATGAAGATCTTTCCTTATATTAACACCTAGGTACTTACAGTGTCTCCACAAAGAACTTTCACCCCATCAACATAGTAGTTAAAACTGAGAGGTCTTTTTCCTATTTGTGAAACTCACAACCTGACTTTTAACACCGTTTATCATCATGCCATTGCCTACTGTCCATCTCAGGATATTATCGAGGTCATTTTGCAGTTGCTCACAATCTTGTAACTTATTTATTACTCTATACAGAATAACATCATCCGCAAAAAGCCTTATCTCTGATTCCACTTCTTTACTCATATCATTTATATATGTACGAAAACATAAAGTTTCAATAATACTGCCTTGAGTAATTCCCCTCTTAATTGTTACACGGTCAGATAAAGCTTTGCCTACCCTAATTCTCTAAGATCTATTTTCTAGAAATATAGCAACTCATTCAGTCACTCTTTTGTCAAGTCCTATTGCACTCATTTTTGCCAGTAGTCTCCCATGATCCACCCTATCAAATGCCTTAGACAGGTCAGTCGCGATAAAATTCATGTGATCTCCTGAATCCAAGATATCTGCTATATCTTGCTAGAATCCTACCAGTTGATCTTCAGTGGAATAACCTTTCCTAAACCCGAACTGCCTTCTGTTGAACCAGTTATTCATTTTGCAAACTTGTATAATATAATCAGAAAAAACTGTTTTCTCAAAGCTTACATGCAATGCATGTCAAACTTACTGGCCTGTAATTTTCAGCTTTATGTCTATCACCCTTTGCTTTATAAACAGGGGCTACTATAGCATCTCTCCATTCATACAAAAGTAATCAAATAAGTACTTCAGATATGGCACTATATCTCAACCCATTGTCTTTAGTATATCCCCTGAAACCTTATCAATTCCAGCCGCTTTTCTAGTTTTCAACTTTTGTATCTTACCGTAAATGTCATTGCTGTCATAGGTAAATTTTAATACTTCTTTAGTATTAGTCACCTCCTCTATCTGTACATTATCCTTGTAACCAACAATCTTTACATACTGCTGACTGAATACTTCTGCCTTTTGAAGATCCTCGCATACACACTCCCCTTGCCCATTAATGGTTCTTGGAATGTCCTTCATGGAACCTGTTTCTGCCTTAAAGTACCTTTACATACCCTTCCATTTTTCACTAAAATTTGTATGACTGCCAATTATGCTTGCCATCATGTTATCCTTAGCTGACTTCTTTGCTAGATTCAAATTCCTAGTAAGTTCCGTCAATTTCTCCTTACTTCCACAGCCATTTCTAACTCTATTTCTTTGCAGTCTGCACCTTCTTCTTTGTCTCTGTACTTCTCTGTTATAATATAGTGGATCTTTACCATTCCTTAGCACCTTTAAAGGAACAAACCTGTTTTCAAATTCCTCAGCAATTGCTTTAAACCCATCCCAGAATCTGTTTATATTCTTCCACCTATCATAGTTACTTTTTTTTAAACTCTCTCATGCCTGTTTAATCAGCCATATGGTACTGCCTAACAGTCCTAAAGTTAAGACCTTCCTTTTATCACATTTATTTTTAACTATGACAAAAACAGCTTCGTGATCACTAATAGCATTTATTATCAAAATTATCGTAAACTCACGGTGTTCCACACATTATGGTACTATTTACAAGTATTGTACATCACACAGGTAATTCAGACCTCTTGTGTTTCTCACATAAATGGCGCCACTCATAGGCAACACAAACGCATGGTGTTACCCACCAAGGTGTACTAATCACGGGCGCTGGTATTCCCGTAGTGGTGATGATGTTGATGTTTGGTGTTTAAAGGATTCTAGGTAGGTCATCGGCCCGTAATGGTAAGAGGTGAACAAAACGAAAATTAAAACTTCAGATTTTATCCACTGACTAGAATCTAAAACGAATGATGAAAGAATGATAGTGAAACAAAAACAATGAGCGGATCTTGCATTATTATCTAAAGGGGTCCAAAATCCAGGTTGCAGGCCCCTCATAATGGTACTAATCGCAGGCAATGTATACTTATGGTGTTCCTCACATAGTGCTACTAAGCATAGGCAATGTAGACCCACGGTGTATGACACATTACGTAGCCTAACAACCACAGGTAATACAACACATGGTTACGCACATAGTGGTACCTACCACCGATAACTTGTGTCTAGATACCCTCGCGTTATCTCATCTAAGAAACCGTGCAGTGTGAAAGCATGCATTTAGCTGCGTGCGCCACTGAGTCAACGGCAGCCGTCCATTCCAGTGGCAAGGCACGGCTGCCGTGCCGTGTAATGTGAAAGGTCTAATGCTCTTCTTCACGCCACTAAAGGAATGTCGCCGTACGTTTGTTTTGCCGCTTCACACTATACGCTTTCACATTGCACGGTTTTTTTAATCGTACGGCAGCTCTCGAGCAGCTGTAGATGAGATAACGCGAGGGTATCTAGACACAAGTTATACAAGGCTCCTTTCACACTACACGGTTTCGACCGTACGGCAAAAAAACCGTACGGCTCTTTGCCGTGGAGATGTTGCTTTCACACTGCAACGGTTTTCTTGCCGTACGGTTATTTTTGCCGTGGGAAGCTCAGTGCATGTCTTGATGCTAGTCATACAAGAGAGTCATTTTAATAATAGGATGATTTCTTAATAATAGTAGTTTGTGGCTGAACATTGAACTGTGAAATTGTATCATAAGTGTATATTTGTGAATCTGTATTATGTAATAATATACACTATATATAATAATATACTGAAAATACACTTAAGTTACCAAACACATTTTTCTTTGTCTTGAATTAGGTCAAAATCTGGTTTTATTTCTAAGTAAACTTCACGCCAGGCATTTCTTGTCGCATTCCGATCTTTATCAATGCAATAGCGGCGATTAGGGGGGCGAGGGGGTGCGGTCACCCCCGCCCCACTTTGTGGAGAAAACATTACATTATTATTCCATTTTAGGTGGCTGAAACTAGGACTTATTTTAATTATTTAAAAAAGCGATTTATACAAACCCTGTTGTCTTATCAGATAAATCTTTCTTTTATTTTCTTTAATTACCTATCAGTAAAATTATTAGCGGGAATACGCACAAAATGTAGTCTGTCGCGGCTAACCGATCTGTATAGCGCCATACCAAGTAGTGGAGACTTTGCATGTCCTGTGAGGAAGGGTGGCAGGGGTGTGTTTTATTGCCAAGGTCATGGACACTGAGGTATGATTCACTCGCTTGCCGCGCGCATTCGTCTATCTGGCAATCTCTTTAGTGTGTTAGTTTCGTAGTGTGTAGTCAAATACTAAACGAATTTTAATTGAATTATCACACCGTACTTCTGTTTAATTTTAGTGCATGTGTAAAATTGTTCCTTTGATGAAAGTTTTATTGTATGGTATTGAATCAATATCTTAAAAAAAACTATTGCCGCACTTAAGTTGGTAGTCTGACAATCTTTACCTCTCTATCGAAATTAGCCTATCACTTTGAGCTTTGTTAAAAAGTTCTGGTGTATATACGTCCCCCCCACCCCCCACGCTAATCACCACAAACCCGGGCACGGTACGTTTTGTTGTTTGTACATTTCGCCCTCCTCCCCCAACACACACGTCCAATACCCAATCGCCACTACTGTATAAATGTCTAGAGTTATGTCCCAGTATGGACCAGAGTAATAAGAATTTCAGAATCTAGGTTAGCCATTTCTCAAAACCAACGATAAATCCTGCAAAGCAATGCACTGAACATTTTAATAACAAAGTAAAACAATAAAACACTACGATACTAATGCGTATAACTTGTGTCTAGATACCCTCGCGTTATCTCCTCTACAGCTGCTCGAGAGCTGCCGTACGATTAAAAAACCGTGCAGTGTGGAAGCATGCATTTAGCTGCGTGCGCCACTGAGTCAACGGCAGCCGTCCATTCCAGTGGCAAGGCACGGCTGCCGTGCCGTGTAATGTGAAAGGTCTTCTTCACGCCACTAAAGGAATGTCGCCGTACGGTTTTTTTGCCGTACGGTCGAAACCGTATAGTGTGAAAGGAGCCTATTAGTATCGTAGTGTTTTATTGTTTTACTTTGTTATTAAAATGTTCAGTGCATTGCTTTGTAGGATTTATCGTTGGTTTTGAGAAATGGCTGACATAGATTCATAAATTCTTATTACTCTGGTCCATACTGGGACATAACTCTTATGGCCGGTTTCTGGAATGACAGTTATCTGTAGATGCGTAGTTATCAGTGACTTAAGATGGTGATACGTTTAAAATGAGTTTCCGAAACAACAGTTATCGGCTTCTTCACAGTTATCCCCGCAGCGACTGGTAACTGTAGCTAGTGCTGTAGTTACCTCTATGTTAGAACTGATTCCAACAATTATCGCTATGAGGCGCCACTTCATACTGTTTCGTACAAGGTCTTATATTAGTTTCGTAAACATTAGAAAGTGATAATGTACTGGTTATAATATATTTACAGTCATTCATTGTAGTTTTAACGTGCTTGGGTGTGCTGGACTCGACAATATTTCGGTTAGTACGTTTACTTCCATGTTATCACTGGCTTTAGTCACTGATTCCACTTTTATGGTGTCATCTGTCCCAGTTGTTTAGAGGTTACAATCTCCTCGAAGCATGGCGCCTCTACTGTAGATATATCTTCCAATACGGGAAATGAATCGTCAAATAAAACAGAACTCGAGTCAAACAGATTTTCATCACGCTCTAATTGATTCTTCAGTGTAGATGTCATGTTAAGATCTCTTTCGTCAGGCTCTGAATGATGAGTCCCACCAACAGTTAGTGAACATCCAATCTGAAATTATGGAGTATTTACCATTAATATTTACACTTGTACTAAATAATAAATATCATAGGTACCGGTATGCATTTATTATAAACCTATTGAATAATAAATATCGATTTTTCATTGCTTTTTTTAATGATATTATATCCTTTAACCGGTGACGTGAGGTCTCAGACTCCTAATAAACATAAAACATCTGGACTAATTAAAAATCTTGCAGGGAGCTGTAGTTTATGTTACCTTCTTATCTGTTTCAACACACTTCACACCCAGAGTCAGGGTTAGCTCGCTATGTTCGATTGAAATTCTCAAGTTGACTTCACGTCAGCAGTTGCATATTTTTGTCAATGCATGTTGCGTGGTCAGTGTTAAAAAGAAAGAAAAAGTCTGTAACTGTTGCAGCGAGAACAGATGGATATCGCACTATCAGTGCAGAACTTCAGTGCCGGAATGATAGGTTCCAAAGTGTGCGGCACGTTTTCATTTATGTGATTATTTTCATTTACGCTTGTTGTGTTCTGGATCAGTGAAAAGTGATCTGTTTCGTAATTGCGGTGTATTTTTATAATTTTACTGATGACAACGACCAAGGGGAAATTTAAGACGATGTCTGCATAGCCTACTGTGAATAAGAAAAAAAGGGGAAATAATATATATACAGAGTGTTAGGTGTATACCTGCAGATATTTCTTCTAGCAATAGAGAACGATGTGACGAACCACTATATATCAAACTTTTAGTAATCCTCGGAAGTTATTTTCGAGAGCAAAAAGATACGATGTTTTTAGAATAGGTAGTATGCCTTGTTCTTGTGAATGAATAGCTTCCCTTTGAGAACAGGCGAGTCACGCGCCATTCGTGCCAAACTGGTTTCTGTTTATGTTTACGAGCAAGTGTGCTACAGTAACAGCTGAACGCTACCAATGCAATGCACGAGATGTTACGTAACATACTTGTCAAACTGGTTTTATGTTTAAGAGCCACTGAGCTACGATAACAGCTGAAGGTGGCTACTACAGTAGTGTATGCCATATTACGTTACATTCTCGCCAGACTGGCTTCGTTGTTGTCAGTATTTAGTTTCCGTCTTAGGGGCTTCAGACAACCCTGGTCATCGGTTTCGGACCCTGAAGATGTACCGAATTCTCAGCGTTAATACTGGTTCATTTGCTGTTATGTCATTTAGGGGATTGGAATATCTGTGGTCATCAGCCCCGTGGTCTAGTGAGTATGGAAATGCCCTGAAAACCTGTATCGGTGCGGGACCTGTACGACTGACATAATTATTGGCTGGGATAAGCGCGCCGGGACGTGAAATGCGGTACGATCCCCGTTGTGCATTGCGTAAAGGTAGAAGAAAGATGGCAGTTCCTTACGCCAACGAAAGCAGTCATGGGATGCCCAAATAAGTAGCATCGGAATTGAATTATCGAAACACATCGAACGTTTAGTTTCAAATGAATAATGGACATGTTATACAACTAAATAAATTAAGCGTACCTATATTTCGTGCCTCCTTCCGGACTGAGTGGCTCAGACGGTTGAGGTGCAGGCCTTTTGACTCCAACTTCTGGCCCAGTCCGGTGGTATTTTGAAGGTGCTCAAATACACGTCAGCCTCGTGTCGGCAGATTTTCTGGTACATAAAAAGTGTACCGGGCGGTATACCTCCGCGCCGCTTATTTAAAATGTGCGCCAGTTGAAACTCCTCTGCTGGAGGAAGTCTGAACTTTATCTACGCTATTAATTCTCTACTTTCTCAGAAGATGTCACCACGTGGAAAACTTTGAGTTTTTGAACTGTGTCATTTTTGATGTGCTTTTGTTTAGCTTGAAGTAAGAAGTGTGAACTTTCTCTTCTAGAGGACACTACTGAAGATCTACAATAGTGCAACCTAGTGCGGAGTCAAAGAACTATTTTGTTGGAGAAAATTTAATTTCAAGAGTTTGTTCTTTGTTAAATTTCTTTCTGTTATTGTTTAAGTTGGCTATATTTACCCCTTTCTTCCCCTTGTTTTGAATGTATCCAATCACGAATTTCTTCAATTTATTTCTGACCAATCTGGTGTATCTTCCCCCAACTTGAATCTGTTGCGGGGTCCTACCCAATAAAATCTTTGTGGGAGGGTGTTTTCTTTCCCCTAACGCCTAGAACTTTCTGCGAGAGTATTTAAACTGCTGATTTTTGGGTCTCCGGGCCACTTCTGTTCCATCTTTCAGTGTATTAAGTACATAGCAGGAGGCGGGAAGCGTCTCTTTCCTCGGCAGCGGTCAACAACAAGGTAATGGCCGATTAATAAATTCTTTCTTTGCTAGCTCAGCAGTTTAACTTTCGGGGCGGGTTCTAAGCGTTCCACTATGTAACCTTTTCCTAAAATGTAACTCCTTTCTTCTATTCTCTTGTAAAGCTACATACTGGGATAGAGAGTGCTAACCCTCTCGAGCTCCCACTCACATTGTCTTGAGGTGAACTTATTTTCTCAACCAATTCTTCCGTAATGTAATGTAAATTATTCTTTCTTAAGTCACCTCTGTAGTATGGGATTAGCCCTTGCATCAGTGGCCTAAGAGCCAAAATAGGTCTTAAAGACAAAGTGTATTAGGAGTGCAAGTTCGCCTCCTCTCAAATTGTTACCTTAGAGGTCATTTAATTAACCTTTTTTTTTATTTCCTAGACCTCAGTAGATTGGGTATTTTACCCCTGTGTTTAGGTCCGTTGAGGACAACTTGAAGGTTGAGTTTGGTGTGGCCTGGGAGAAGGCTTAAATTTGAGAGCGAGTGGCTCTTTTAAAAATTGATTGTGGTATGCCTCGTGGAGGCTTTCCAGTGTAATTTGGAGCAAGGGCTCCGAGGTATGAATGGGGTTTTCTGCCCCTCTGTTGAAACTTGTGTTTGGGAGGTAAAACTGGGCTGATTGCCCAAGCATTGTGTTTTCGGGGCTCGAAGCCCAAATCCTGTAAATATTGTGACTACCCTTTGACGTGCTACCTTGTAACTGCCATACTTGTTATTTCTTTGTTTTTGAAAAGAAAATATAACCTTGTTAAATTTTAAAATTTACTTTAGTAGCTTGAGACCTATTCACCACCCAGCACCTCCTTTCACCTCTACCTACCACCAAAACACGGTAACAAAAAGAACTCGTGCGGGAATAAATTCGGGCACCTCAGCGTCTCAGAAAACCGTAGAAGTAGTTTTTTGCTATTTTGCTTTACGTCGCACCGACACAGATAGGTCTTATGGCGACGATGGGATGGGAAAGGCCTAGGAGTTGGAAGAAAGCGGCCGTGGCCTTAATTAAGGTACAGCCCCAGCATTTGCCTGGTGTGAAAATGGGAAACCACGGAAAACCATTTTCAGGGCTGCCGACAGTGGGGCTCGAACCCACTATCTCCCGATTACTGGATACTGGCAACACTTAAGCGACTGCAGCTATCGAGCTCGGTGTAGAAGTAGTTAGTGGGACGTAAAGCAATTAACGTTATTATTATTATTATTATCAGGTAATTAAATGCTGAAATACGTGAAAGAAAATAGTAAAATACGCGTGGTTTAAGAGGAAACAAGATGAAATGTATGTCACGTGAGTTAGCATCGGACGCAGTAGTTACCTACAGATTACTATGCGTAAGACGAGAACCAGGTCAAGCTCGTGGGGATGAGTCAGCTGTAATCTCGTATTGTGTATAAACATCAAACATACACATCAACAAATCTAAGAAACACAATCAAGGTTACACGTTAGAGACATGTAGCTATTAACCTGAACGCCAGGCCGACGGTCGCTTTCATGAGTACAGATGAGTTATCAAATTATACACAATCCACAGATGTCGAAGGTATCTAAAAAGATTCCGCCACAACTATATTACATTTTACTATGATGGTGCTAATAACAAATCGCAGCAGCTATTGGCTTTACGTCGCACCTACACAGATAGGCCTTATGGCGACGACGGGACTGGAAAAGGCTAGGACAGGGAAGGAAGCGGCCGTGGCCTTAATTAAGGTACAGCCCCAGCATTTTCCTGGTGTAAAAATGGGAAACCACGGAAAATCATCTTCTTGGCTGCCGAGAGTGGGGTTCAAGCCCACTATCTCACGAATAATGGACACTGGCCACACTGAAATGAAATGTCGTATGGCTTTTAGTGCCGGGAGTGTCCGAGGACAAGTTCGGCTCGCCAGAAGCAGGTCTTTTGATTTGACACCCGTAGGTGACCTGCGTGTCGTAATGAGAATGAATTGATGACGAGACAACACACACACCCAGCCCCCGTGCCGGCAAAATTAACCTATGATGGTTAAAATTCGCGACCCCGCTGCGTATCGAACCCGGGAACCATGTGATCAAGGACCAGCACGCTAACCATTTAGCCAAGGAGCCGGCCTGAAAGCCGGTGATGTTGTGGTACATAAGCACCTGTATCCACGACCTGCGCGTCGTGATGAGAATGAAATGATGATGAATATGGCACATACACCCAGTTCCCGTGCCAGCAAAATTAACCAATTAAGGTTAAATTCTCGACCCTGCCGGGAATCGAACCCGGGACCTCTGTGACCAAAGGCCAGCACGCTAACCATTTAGCCATGGAGCCGGACTTAAGCGATTGCAGCTATTGAGCTCGGTAAATCGCAACAGATTACGCTACTGCATGTTAAGATGATGTCGGTAGAATAAGACATAAGGCTGCAGTAGAAGAAGAGGCAGAAGAAGGTAACGAGAGCCACATGGTCAAGCAGTACAGAGCCGAACAAAGCGCACATTAGTGACACAGACATAAGAGTGGCGTGGTCGTAGGAACTACGGTCGCATGAGTAACACTCTGTTGTAGAAAAATAATGAACTAACATACAGTACGGGCTCCGTAATTCCAGGTGGACGGTAACAAGACTATCTCGAATAGAAAAGTACGGATTTACGAACGTACACGAAAACGCCTGTGAACAAAAAAATGTACCTATGTTAAACATTACAGTACAACAATTTAGAAAACAAAAACATACAGATTGCCTTACACTAAAAGAAATTTTAATTTTTCTTTTGTAAATTAACAAAACACTCTAGGCAACCTTCTTAAGTTAAATGTTAACTTATACTTCCTATTTCAGTAATGATGAATATAAAACAATTATTTTATTGAATATTTATACGTTATGATGATGATGATGATTGCTGCCTTAATGTCATCGGCCCTTAAAACGCAAAGTGCCCTCTGTTTTAACTCGTAGTGAATAAAAAACAAAATATAAATTGCTCGCAGCCTCTCCCGATAGATTCATGAAGGGCGACCCGTGTTCTGTTCTGCCACACGATACACTAGCAGCATATCATGGTATTCGTGGTATTCATACACTGGCATTATTCAAATAATACTACTGATGCTACTACTACGAAGTAACTCGCGTACTAGTACGGACGATAATTCGCATCTCTGACAGCTGTTATTCAGGTCAAGGTCAGAGAGACTGGTTTCATGTAGGGGCGGGGAACCCGTCCAGCCACATCTCCGTCGCTAGGTACAGCAGACAATCGAATCGTTACGAGACACGTCTAGTGCTTTTGTCGAACTGCTTACGTGGAATATTCTCCCACAGTGCGATTTCAATATCATGGTTTTTTGGGAGTGTAACTCGCCGTATGCAGAAACATCCCGTGTTGACGTCTATGTAAATAAAGTTTATTACGTCAGCGAAAGAATGCATGGGATATGATTTCCAAGTGAGTAGTATCGGAACTGAAATGTCAAAACACATCGAACGTTTTACTTCATACCAGTAAGGGACATGTTATGAACATAAATTAATTAAACGTACCTTCCTTTCGTGCTTCCAACCGAAGAGAACATGTTTAAATGTAAATGAAAGCCTTCTAGCTTACTGCAGATATTGCAGTGCCTATTAAACGTATCAAAATAAACGTTGCCAGGCTGAGTGGCTCAGACGGTTCAAGCACTGGTTTAATGAACTTAGCAGGCTCGATCCTGGCTCAGTCCGCTGGTATTTGAAGGTGCTCAAATACGACCGCTTCTGATCGGTAGATTACAGGCACGTTAAGGAATACCTGTGGGCAAAATTCCGACACCGCGCGTCTCCATTGGCACGTAAAGATGTATTATTATTATTATTATTATTATTATTATTATTATTATTATTATTATTATTATTATTATTATTACTGGGCGAGTTGGCCGTGCGATTAGGAGCGCGTGGCTGTCAGCTTGCATCCGTCGAAAAGCCACTAACAGTATTATTATAAAAACTGTGTTAGTCTATTATTACTAACTATTATGAAAAAAAAGTTAATCGCCCCACTCAAACTTAGTAGCTCGTAATCTGTCAGAAAACACTAAAGAAAATAGTGAACTTTTAACAGGTCCGAATTATTATTAATATTATAATTGCAGACATGTCTCCGAAATTACCGAAACATGTACTTACAAATTGTTTTACGTCGCACCGACACAAATAGGTCTTACGGCAACGATGGGAGAGAAAAAGGATACAAGTGGGAAGGAAGCGTTCGAAGTCTAATAAAGGTACAGTCCCAGCATTTCCCTGATGTGAAAATGGGAAACTACGAAAAACCATCTTCCTGGCTGCCGACAGTGGAGTTCGAACCCACTATTACTAGAATACAAGCTCACAGCTGCGCGCCCCTAACCGCACGATCAACTTACTCTAAGCTCCAATGGCGGTCTGAGTAGCTCGGACGATAGAGCGCTGGTCTTCTGATCCCACCTTGGCAGGTTCGATGGCGGCTCAGTTCGGTGGTATTTGAAGGTGCTGAAATACGCCTGTCTCGTGTCTGTGGATTTACTTTCATTTAAAAAAGTACTGTGGTACAAAATTCTGGCACTTCAGCGTCTCCGAAAACCGTGAAAATTAGTTAGTGAAACGTAAAGATATGAGTAGTAGTAGTAGTAACATTATTATTACGGAAGTTTTAATGAAACGGGTCCGTTATATTACCTATCGGCACTTACTGTCCAGTAATTAGCCTTCTGTCCACCTCTGTGGTATAGTGGTTAGTGTGATTAGCTGCCACCCCCCGGAGGCCCGTGTTCCATTCCCAGCTCCGCCACGAAATTTGAAAAGTGGTACGAGGGCTGGAATGGGGTCCATTAAGCCTCGGGAGGTCAAATGAGTAGAGGTGGTTCGATTCCCACCTCAGCCATCCTGAAAGTGGTTTCCCGTAGTTTCCCACTTCTCCAGGCAAATGCCGGGATGGTACCTAACTTAAGGCCACGGCCGCTTCCTTCCCTCTTCCTTGCCTATCCCTTCCAATCTCCCCATTCCCCCGCAAGGCCCCTGATAAGCATAGAAGGTGAGGCCGCCTGGACGAGGTACTGGTCATTCTCCCCAGTTGTATCCCCCGACCCAGTGTCTCACGCTCCAGGACACTGCCCTTGAGGCAGTAGAGTTGGGATCCCTCGCTGAGTCCGGAAACCAACCCTGGAGTGTAAACAGATTAGGAAAAAGAAGAATAAGCCTTCTATTAGAAATGCCCGGCGGCAATTCCACAGTAGACCGAGCTCGATAGCTGCAGTCGCTTAAGTGCGGCCAGTATCCAGTATTCCCCAGATAGCAGGTTCGAACCCCACTGTCGGCGGCCCTGAAGATGGTTTTCCGTGGTTTCCCATTTTCACACCAGGCAAATGCTGGGGCTGTACCTTAAATAAGGCCACGGCCGCTTCCTTCCCACTCTTAGCCCTTTCCTGTCCCATCGTCGCCATAAGACCTATCTGTCTCGGTGCGACGTAAAGTAACTAGCAAAAAAAATCCACAGTAGCTATTTTTCCTCCGAGCAATGTTCACGCATAGTTGCAGCTACGGTTTTTGAAATCTGTCTCATTAATAACAGTATGACTGAATACTTACAGCCTTTTCTTTCAGTGTCCACCGTCCTTTCATTGACCTGAAAAGTTTATGAATAAGCATAGACAACTCGCATTGTCTATTGTCAGAAATTCATCGTAGACTGTCGCAATAACAGCACAGAAATGTTGCGCTCATTTTTCATTTACTTATTAACTATTTCCTTTCATTTTGTCAGATTGGATCACTTAGTAATGCCATTGACGTCTTATAAATCACACACAACTACACAATACTTGATTCGCATGTATGTGCTGGTACGTATCTTCGAGGTCACTGTAAGAATTCTGTGTACATTTCACACAGAGTACCCTAGACCGCTTTTCGAGTATAGCAAGTGGCCTGGCACGTGAGTCATCCTCTCCTACTTGCCAAGGCTTTAGGGGAAGTGCACAACAACATGCGTTGGCCTGCGGTAAGAAACAGGTTCAACAAGCCCTGCTACTGTACTTCCACTACGTGTGGACAGAATGACGTAACAGGCATATCCTGCTACGTTCAAAACACATTAGGTCCTGAAATATTTGTCTCAGTTATGGGCAAACTAATAGGACAAGGTAAAAAGTACATAGCGTATATTGTGAGATGTATTTTTCTTTGCCGACTAACTTAATATCTGCACGTATACCCCTAACACCTGTATATATATATATATATATATATATATATATAATTTTTGCATCGTTAGATCGATTCTTTTTTTATATTATGAGAGATTAATACATGCCGAATCAGATTGATTGAGATGACTGTGTACATATTTGCCAACCATTTTTCGTTGTAGAAAACTTCTGCTAGTAAAAGTAACTAGATATTACCAAAATAACCCTAAAACATTCGCGTAGAGACATCTATTGGTGGACGAGAGATACTAAACCTGACGATAACTGTACTGCTTATTACCAGGGCTTATAAATCTGGATTTAAGTTTCCGGAAACTCATTAAAGTTAACAGCACAGTTAAAGTTACAAGCGCTTTTAGGTAACTCACAGGTAACTGTGATGTACCAGAAACCGGCCATTAGACATTTATACAGTAGTGACGATTGGGTATTGGACGTGTGTGTTGGGGGAGGGGGGCCAAATGTACAAACAACAAAACGTACCCGGGTTTGTGGTGTATAGCGTGGGGGGGTGGGGGGGGACGTATATACACCAGAATTTTTTCAAAAAGCTCAAAGTGGTAGGCTAATTTCGACAGAGAGGTAAAGATTGTCAGACTACCAACTTAAGTGCGGCAATAGTTTTTTTTTAAGATATTGATTCAATACCATACAATAAAACTTTCATCAAAGGAACAATTTTACACATGCACTAAAATTAAACAGAAGTACGGTGTGATAATTCAATTAAAATTCGTTTAGTATTTGACTACACACTACGAAACTAACACACTAAAGAGATTGCCAGATAGACGAATGCGCGCGGCAAGCGAGTGAATCATACCTCAGTGTCCATGACCTTGGCAATAAAACACACCCCTGCCACCCTTCCTCACAGGACATGCAAAGTCTCCACTACTTGGTATGGCGCTATACAGATCGGTTAGCCGCGACAGACTACATTTTGTGCGTATTCCCGCTAATAATTTTACTGATAGGTAATTAAAGAAAATAAAAGAAAGATTTATCTGATAAGACAACAGGGTTTGTATAAATCGCTTTTTTAAATAATTAAAATAAGTCCTAGTTTCAGCCACCTAAAATGGAATAATAATGTAATGTTTTCTCCACAAAGTGGGGCGGGGGTGACCGCACCCCCTCGCCCCCCTAATCGCCGCTATTGCATTGATAAAGATCGGAATGCGACAAGAAATGCCTGGCGTGAAGTTTACTTAGAAATAAAACCAGATTTTGACCTAATTCAAGACAAAGAAAAATGTGTTTGGTAACTTAAGTGTATTTTCAGTATATTATTATATATAGTGTATATTATTACATAATACAGATTCACAAATATACACTTATGATACAATTTCACAGTTCAATGTTCAGCCACAAACTACTATTATTAAGAAATCATCCTATTATTAAAATGACTCTCTTGTATGACTAGCATCAAGACATGCACTGAGCTTCCCACGGCAAAAAAAAACCATACGGCAAGAAAACCGTTGCAGTGTGAAAGCAACATCTCCACGGCAAAGAGCCGTACGGTTTTTTTGCCGTACGGTCGAAACCGTGTAGTGTGAAAGGAGCCTTACGGCACATGGACATTAGTTGGCGCAGCCGAAAGCCCGCTCCCCAGCTTTGGTGGAACACATACGATCGTAGACCCTACTAACCACGGAACCGTGGTGTTCCTCACAAGGTGGTACTAACTGCAAGTAACGTCGACCCATGTTGTTCCTCGCGTAACGTAAGCACAAGTAGTTTCATGGTTCTAATGTCATCATCCCTTGGTCGGCCCCTTTAGTCGCCTCTTACGACAGGCAGGGGATACCGCGGGTGTATTCTTCGTCTCTGTCCCCACTCTCAGGGGGTTATTCCCGTGGTGTTCCTCATATAGTGGGTACTACTGTAATTACAGGCAACGCAGACCCACGGTGTCACTCATATTGTGCTACTAATCACAGGCAACGCCCAGACCCGTGGTGTTTCTCACATAATGGTACTAATCACGGGCAACGTAAGCCCGTGGTGTTCCGCATTTAGTGGTACTATTCATAGGTACAGTAAACCCACAGTGTACCCACTCCCCGCTGCTACTAATCACAAATAGTTTCATGGTTCTGATTCCATCATCCCTTGGTCGCCCCATTTAGTCGCGTCTTACGACAGCCAGGGGATACCGGGGGTCTATTTTACATCTGTGTCCCCCACCCACGGGGTAGAGAGAGAGAGAGAGAGAGAGATAAAAAGAAAAAGAACGGATACGTCACTTCAAAAAATGAAGTAACAGACAAAGAAAGGCAAGGGCCACGAAGGGCGTGAAAATGAAATACTCCGCAGTCCTCGAATGCTCTAATGCCAGAACAAGAGTTGACCAAGGGAGATCGAACAGGATAAACGAAAGAGAGGAGCCTGGCACAAGTAAGTGGAAGCAATGCCAAGACTCAGCTAAGGGCCCCGTGGTCGCCAACCCATACTCCCAAGTTGAGAGCCCCTTTTAGTCTCCTCTTATGACAGGCAGGGGATACCGTGGGTGTATTCTTCATCTGCGTCCCTCATCCTCAGAGGGTGGGAATAAATTGACATTTTATCATATTCATTTTTAATGTAGTATTTCCCACCCGGCTGGCGAAAATTTCTGGGGAGAGCACTGTTATGTGAGCGTTGCTGGTGGGGCAGCTAAGACGTAAACAGAGACAGTAAGGAAGGAAGTGCCATGGACGATGTTGTTTGCCGATATTGTGCACAGATTCGCAGAATAAAGAAGTGTTACTGGAGGACTGGAGCATAGTGGTATGAGGATGGGCAAAAGTGAAACAGAGTTTATGTGCAGTGTGAGCCATGTACGAGGAGTGAGCATACCAACAGTGACAATTTTTATATACCTTGGCTGTACTATAAATGACAAAGGCGCCCTCGGAAGTAAAAACCTCAGAATCTATTCTGGGTAGAATGTTTGGAGAAGGGTTTCCAGTGTGTTGCGAGACAAGAGGATTCCAGCCAAAGTGAATGGGAAAATACACAAGGTAGTTGTGATACCCAGTATCGGTAGGTACTCATCTATGGAGCAGAAACCTGGCCCATCACCAGAGGGCTGCTGCAAAAGATACGTGTTGCAGAGATGAAGATGCTGGACTGACAAGAGAGAGAGTAAGGAATGAGAAAATCAGAGGAACATTAGGTGTGGAGGAGTTCAGCATAAAATTCAGGAAAGCATGGCCATGTTGAGGAGATAGAAGATTACGAAGGAAGAGGGTAATGGAGAGAGCCGTGCCTGGTGAAAGAGAAGACCAAAAAGAAGATGGTTGGAGTGCATAAAAGAGGATATGACAGAGCTGTCCTACAGGAAAACCTGGTCGCTGACAGGAACAATTGGAGGAAGTTAATCCGCACTCGCGACCCCACTTAGTGTGGGAATACCGGCACTTTCTCTACTTTATTTCGACCTCAAAAACAGGCAGGGAAATTTATGCGAATCTAAATTAAAAAGGGAAATTAAAAATTCGAACACAACTACCTTACTTAAGTGAAAAAATATTTTAGGCTAAAATAGTACAAAATAATTGAAAATATGTATAATACAAATAATTTTAATAAAAAATCGAAGACAATAGTATGTTCCCTAGCAATAATTATACGGAAACCATCGTCTTTTAATGTCACGTGAGAATTCGCTGAAGATAGGAGCCAGATACATTAAATAAATTCGAATGCAGTATTAGGGTAAAATCTGTAACATTGCCTACGTTAATATGTATTTCACTTCAAAGGATTAGACTTGCGATGTCATTCATCGTCACTTTCTTCCAAAGTTGTCTGTGATGAATCACTCCCATTCTGTTCCATCTCCCAGATGCAGTCATCTTCAGTTCCATCTAGTTTCTTGGAAATGCCAGTTTTTTGAAACTTTTCTCAATAATATATTGTGAAATCAGCCCCCATGCACGGACAATCCACTCACATGTTAATTCTAGTGAAGGCATCTTGATCTTCCCGGTAGGCGTCAGAGTGTGAGAATCTCCCGCCATCCATTCAGAATGTACCCGCCGCACGTTGTCTTTGAATGGCTTATTGACGCTTACATCAAGAGGAGGCAAGGCTGACGTCAAGCCACCAGGAATTATTGCAGCATCAGTCTTTTGGTTGACCATTTCTTGGCGAACATCATCAACAAGATGGCCACGGAAACTGTCCAAAACCAGGAGAGCTGTGGTTTAAAAGATGGCCAGGTCGTCTTCCCCACACAACACACAACCAATCCTTCATGAGATCCGCCACATTTCATCCTTTCTCCTGGACACGAATGTGCATGTCGGAATTGTTTTTCACTTGAAAATTGCGTAGAAAGGAAGCTTTCGCCCGTTCGCAGTGACAGCCAGCATAACTGTACAGCGAAGCTTCTCTATCCCAGTAGTCCTCATGACTACGCTGGATGCTCCTTTTACGGTATTGTAGTGTTTCTCGGCATATCAAAGAAAATCGGAGTTTGATCTGAATTTCCGATTCGCGATAGCAGGTAATTGAACTCGCGCACTTCCTAATTACAAATCTATGAAATTGCACACGTTGCTGGCATATAGATGTCCTTCTTCGAAGAGAAAGATTATTCCTTTTCATGAACCGACAAAGCTACCCTCTGCTTGCTTTAAAATCAGGAATTTTCAAGGTTTTTGCTACTTCTACAGCCTTTAACTGGAGCATCTCATGGGAAACTGAAAAGCCATCATTTTTCAATTGATTTACGTAAGAAACAACTTCCTTTTCGACATGATATAGGCTTTTTGGGCTTATGTCGTGTCAAGAAAATAAGGTGAATTAGTTTCGCGGAGAACTTTGCTCTGCGTCTTCAGAAGAAAATATTGACCGTTCACGAGGAAGACCTACAAAAATGAAGTATGAATTTAGACGTTAATTATAGATGTGGAAGTGGTACGTTCATTCGCCACCAGGTGGCTTACCGTACGCGGTACAGCGCTAGCATTCAAAGAGGAAGCTGACGACACCATAAGAATCAGTCTGAGAGGGGTCACATAACAGGTGTACACGTATTATGAAAGTATGACATGGACACAAACCTGGAATGAAACATCTGGTGATGAGGAACATACGAATTTGAAAACACTGAAACGAAATAACAACAGGGAAGGGAACTACCTACGTAAATCCTTAATAGCTGGCAACCACGTATTACTTAATTCATAGCCATTGTCCCTGTTGAAGTTGTTAGGATTTCTACGTATTTCCACAGCTTCCCGTATAATCCTGGACCTGTAGTGTCTAGTGTGGGTAAGAGCTCGAGCATCTTGGAACACATCATAACCCGACGATAGGGCGTGTTCATCTACAGTATTGCTGATTTGTCTGCCTAGTTGAGACAAAGATTTTGTATATGTTCCTTGATAGAGTGATGCAAGTGTAATGGACTAGTATAACTTGCAAATAATTCTGTAAACCCATGGGTAAATAGTGAAATATCGAGCTTGATTGATATTATTATTATTATTGTTCCGGGGTTACCCGTGGACCAGCAGAGGTTGAAGAAGGTGCGGGCTGGAATGGGTCTAACTACGAATCCAAAATTAATTTAAAACTTTAACAAAGGTTATATTTCTTTTCAAAATCAACAAATAACAATGTAACAGGTAACATGAGTAATTAATAACCAGGTTTAGAAAACACAATTCTAGTGAATTACACAGGTCCTGGGCTTCAAGCCCCTCGCTTTACGATTCTTGAGCTCCTAGCTCAAATTTTCAACAGAGTACAATTTAATACCAGGGCAGAAATCCCCTAATTCACAGACCACTTGCTCTCAAGATTACAACATCTAGCCTTCAGGAGGCATTCATTACAAAAACTTTGAAAAAAGAGCTAACAGGCTCTGTTTTTCAAGCCTACACAAGGCGACATCAACTTACAATTCCCGGCCTCTCAAGGCCCAACTTACACTTGGAAAATGATAATACAGGGGTATTCAATACCCAACCTACTGGGCCTTTATAGAAAAGGAACAGGTTAAATAACTGGCCCAAACACAAAATGAATGGAGGCGTATACTAGCACTCCTAGCTATGAACACTTAAAACCTAAAGGGCACTAGGCCGATGAAACAGGGGCTATTCCCAAACTATAGAGGTGACTCGTATAAGAATAAATTTAAACTTTACAGAAGGGAAGAAAACCAGATACGAAATGTAGTCACCTCAAACCAGAATGAAGGGGAGCTCGAGAGTGTACATCACTCTCTATCCCTGATTTACAGTTTAAGATTTATGCAGTTATTACATTAGCCGGCAGAAATTGCATTTGAGAAAAGGTAGGTTATATTTAATGATTTCGGACCTCTCCCTCAGGTTACACTGCGGAGCTAGCAAGAAATAAAGATTTTATGTGGCCATTACCTTGTTGGTGAACTGCTGCCTGGATAAAGAGGCCCCCGCCTCCCGCTTCACACACACACACACACACACACACACAAAAGTAATATGACGATCAATTGGCCCAGACACGTAAAAATCCGCAGTTTATAAACCCTCGGGGAAAGTTCGAGACCATTCCTGAATAATTAAGACACACCCACTGAATTTTATTGGTGGGATTCAAAGTTACACTTCAGTATCGAAGAAGAAGCCTCTGATAGGCTGAAAATTAATTACAGAAATTTGGGATTGGCTAGATTCAAAACTGGCGGAAAGAAAAGATAAATATTGCCAACCCAAAAATAAATGAACATCAATTAGTAAAAAATACTTATGAATACCAAACTTCTTTAAAACAAAAGTTCTTTCACTTCGCACCAGCGTGCATGATCATAGATTTTTAGTAGTGTCATCTATGAGAGAAAGTCCAAACTTCTTGATGAATGTTAAACAAAACAAGTAGAAATACAGTCAGTTCAGGAAACTTCACAATAACAAAATTACGTCAAATTACTGTAGTGACATCTTCTGAGTAAAGTTCAAATTAGGTGTAGTTTCAGTTTCACAGTTTCTCCAGTAGAGGAGTTCTTTTAGGCGCTAGATTTAAATGCGCGGCGTTGGGGTGTACCTCCCGGTACAATTATTATTAATATTATTATTATTAGTAGTAGTATTTACGTAGTTATGTACGGACTTTATTTGGTATAAATCGTGGTCGTATCATTTATTATTTGTGTGTTGTATGATCTGTCTTGTGTAAGAAAACATGTGAGGTTATGTCACGATACAACTGCTGTATGTATATTAATACGACTATATTTAATGTAGAACACGTAATTAATAGTATATAATTTATTATTACCTATATATGTATAAATCCAATGTATTGTTGTGCAACACATGGTAATAGTCAACAACAGCACATCTTTGTCACTACGTTTGTAGGGTATAGAATGTTCTATTCATTTATAAATAGGTTATTGGAGACTCGAGAAAATACAAGAAAACATGTCGTGTCATACTTTTTTAGAACCCTGGCCAGGCAAGGTATGTAAAGAGACAGTCTTGGGAGTTGTAGTTCAACACGGGGCACATCGCGCAACTCCGAATCGGACTATAATTCACGTCCACGCATCCCTTCGACTTTTTGTGCGGCCGGGTGGCCATCATCTATAGCCTGCTACCCAGTCGACCCTCAAAAACAAAGGCTGACGCCTCGTTGGCAGTCGCCATGTACGCATGCATCATATCCGACATTGCTCCTACCATCTCTGAAGATGACGTCTGTATCGCCATCCGCTCCGCCGGCTACCGCCTCCACGACGCCTATCGCCTGTTGGACGGCGCCAGCTCCACACCATCGCCAGTGATTTTCTTGCACCTGCTCACGTTAGTGGATCAGCAGCGACTCCTCGACTACGGCGTCTCCATCCATGACTGTTTCTATCCTGTGGTACCCACTCCTCCATCTATCCTTACCCAGCTCTCCGCCGACCCCACCATCGTCCATGTGGTTCATATGCCGCTGATCATACCCTTGCACCAACCCACATAGACTTCATATCCCATACCACAACTATCACCACCACAACCTCTACCTCGACGCTTTTGTCCTCCTCGCACATCCCGGTTACTTTCGTTACGACTTGCCACCCATCGCCCGTTGTGACCTCCTCTCTTCCACTTGCTTCAACGGCTAATCCCTCCAACCCCTTGGCATCCGCCGTTTCAACGCCGCCATTGCAGTCAGCATCGCCCTCAGACATCGTCGCAGCAGCACCATCGTCGATATCTCCCACGCAGCAATCCACACCTCATCATGGTCTTCCCAGCTGTGTGATCCGCGGACTTGACCCATCTCCAGCGAGGACGTCATCTAGGAACTTCACGCCGCCGGAATCCCAGCCCGTAGTGCGTTTCGCATCCAGACCAGTTCAGGTCCAACAAACATGGGTCGTCTCTTCCTCCCGACTGTCCAGCACCTCATTGCCACCGGAGCCCTCATTTATCGTCATCGCTAGAGAGTGGAGCCTTCCCGTTCACCAACTCCACCGGCACGCTCTCCATCCCACACCACCTCTCGTCGCCCCCGGCCGACCCCTCCTCTTGTCCCACACCCGCAACCCGCTTGTCCGCCCCTCCTCCAAATAGCTTATTCCCTCAACCCTTTCCAACACTTGAATTTTTCCGACTTCTCACCACCTCCCTCTGGATATATAACCACTACACTCCATCTCCTCACCCTTCATCTACAACCTGGAACTCTCCTCTAAACTTCACACCTTATCCACATCCCATCAATAATTCCCTGGTCGTAGCCCTCCTATTCTACTTCTACACTTCGCTTCCCCATCTTCATCCTCCTTCGCTTCTCCAGATTTTTCCCACTTCATCCGGCATGAGAGAGGGCGTAACCCTCTGAGAGGCCCGCCCCGCTCTTCAGGCGGGGATTGAAAACTTTAAAAAATTTTTTTAAAGTTGTAGTTGAATTGTTAGCGAGACTTGTTAGTGAAAGTCGTTCGTCAAGTATGTGAACTCATGTTGTGATTTTAGTTGTGTTGGTAATTGGTTGACATGCTAATGTGACAGTCTAATAGTGTGTGTGTATAATTTGTAAATGAAACAATGTATACAAGTGACAACATCTCGTGTGTGCGTCTTTGTGATTACGTCAACGGGTATCAATGGACCGGCATGTTTGGCCAATGTATACCTTGCCGCAAGTACAGGTAATTTTGTATACCCGAGGATGTACAAGTGGGGACAATTTGTCCTTGGTCTTACCTAGACTCTGAGCAATTTTAGTGACAGTGCCAAACATGGTTTTTATATTGTTTGCGGAGATCCTTGGCAATTCGATCTCATTTCTTCTGTGAGCTTTGCTTGGTCGTCCCTCTGGGATGCAGGGCTCTATGAATCTGCACATTGCTGTAACCATTACCCTTGAACGTGACTTTGAGTGTGTCCGTCTCCTCCTTGATATTTGATGGCTCACAAATTCGTATCGCCCTCTTGGTGAGTGTCGTGAGAATGCATTGTTTTGTGCTGAATGGTGGTGAGAATCTGCATGAAGATAGCGATTTGTATGGGTAGGCTTACGATAGACGGTATGCCTTACGGAGCCGTTCGGTTTCTTTCTTACTAGAACATCCAAAAGGGCAATACACAACGGCTGCTATCTTTGCAGTCCCATTATTTTCCTATCCTAGCATTGCCAGAAACTACCTGTGTTAATGCACTGTTAACACATTCACTCGAAGTTCCCTCTATGGGTATTTAATCATGCAGCCCAGTGATTTTAGATGCCACTCTGACTCGCTAGGTAACATGAAACACGTGGATTTAACTTAGTATAAACCTTACACTATAAATCCTAAAAATATGAAAATTTGTGCGTACCTTCAAAAGATAATCTAGTATGATATTTTACTTGCCATGACTGTTCATTTTATTACTCAGTGCCATTTCGATTCCAACTGCGCACTTCAGAGACCTCGGGACTGGCACATGTTTATTTAGGTCACATCCCACAATGTGGGAAATTACCCCAAGCTCTTTTAAAATGTTTATCTGCCCGCTATCTACCAGCAAACAGATACACTGTGTCATTTAACATATATATGAACGTAAAATGTTGGCACGAATTAAAATACGGCTAACGTCGGATACAGTATTTTACACACGTGAAACCTAATCTGACCACGGTCGGATAAGGGAGCAAATGTGTTACAGTCGGCCAGGAAAGGAAATCATGCTAAAGGACCAAGTTTAGAATTCTTGTACAATTATCACTAAGGGACGGGTTTCTATGACTTGACATTTTTCACCTCACCATTATTTAATTTCTTAAAGTTATATAAACATGCTTGTTGACTTTCTGATGAATATAAGAAGATTTTTATTGGGAAATACCTACATATTATATCTTCATTATAGATTGTTATGCCTATCAGCATTCAATTTGCAAGTCCCTGTGAATTTACTGAATGCCTCCACAATCTCCTTTTTGTAACTAGCTCTGTGACCTCATTTAGTTCCATACCCCTTACCCTTAAATCATTAGAAACTGAGACTAGCCATCGTCTTCTTGGTCCCCCTCTACTTTTCTTAACACCCCATGACCGAGTCCAATGCTCTCCTACGTAATCTATCCTCGTCCATTCGCCTCGCATGACCCCACCACTGAAGCCAGTTTATGCATACAGTATCATCATTCCAGATCATTCGTAACTTAGCCTTTATCTGCTCATCCCAAGTACCCTCCTGCCATTGTTCCCACATGTGTGCATCAGCAATCATTCTCACTACTTTCATGTCTGATTTCTAATTCCTGAGTCCGCCGAGCTTTCACTCCCGTACAGCAAAGTTGGTCTGAAATAAATTATGGCTGCCTTTGTATGCGAACAGTTCTTTTCAGTATTAAAACTAGATAAACCAGGACTGCGAGCAGTTGTTTACACTTGTCTGTAACATGTTCATTAGCACCTGCTATTATGATAATTGTTTATTCATGAAAACAAGAATAATTGAAAATAAAACAGCCATTTGTATTTTGTACATTAGCAAAGACGTGCTAGTTTTATTGTTGTATAAAGGTAGATGTGTGTTTGCCAATGTAGAAACATACAAATATCCATTATATTTGGCAATTTGATTGCTAATTTTAATAACAAGCTTAATATTTTCATATCAGCAATAAAATTAATGACATTTTTGATGGGCGAGGAGGCTTCCCCACTGTGTGGACACCACTTCAGTAGATGATCCATGTAAACTGTGAACAACAAAGATGAAAGGTTACAAGTGTGTCTAACACGTGTAAGTTCATTGGACCAAAACTTATTCTATCATCGAGTTGGCCGTGCGGTTAGGGGCGCGCGGCTGTGAGCTTGCATCCGGGAGATAGTGGATTCGAATCCCACTGTCGGCAGCCCTGAAGATGGTCTTCCGTGGTTTCCCATTTTCACACCAGGCAAATGCTGGGGCTGTACCTTAATTAAGGCCATGGCAGCTTCCTTCCAACTCCCAGGCCTTTCCTATCCCATCGCCGCCATAAGACCTATCTGTGTCGGTGCAACGTAAAGCCACTAGCATTCTATCATCAATTCTCACTGTAGCCCATTTGATTGCTTTTAATAATTACATTTAATTCCATAATCCCGCAGTACAGCTGGCATCTTGTTGTATCCACAAAGACGCACATAAAATGCTGCCAGTTGGTAGACTTATTTATTTACAATTATTTACAAATTAAACTCACATAACCTTAATCACGGCCGTCACAAACAGAACACTTCACTACGAAAACATCAGCACATCACCGTCTTTAACAAATGCCTCTCATTATGCACATACCACATGGAGATCGCAACCTTAAAAACAAAGTGACTGCTTACAAGCATGTCACCCACAACACGTGGCCACAAGTATACTCCTGTTAAACCATAATTCCAATTAAGCATTAACTCGTCTCCACCATCAAGACCACCTCCTTATATAGGTGCCTGACCAGCCTTCTAGAAAGATACGTTACTAAATACTATCTCGTAAATTCTAGAGTGTTTAATACACAGATATAATGTACAGAATATTCTCCATAATTCTCGTCTACCTAGTGCCATTCGAGATATGACAGTGTGTTTCACAATACTGTAATGGATATACAGGTACCTACCCCTGTTGAGAAGCTAGCGTTGCACTTCCAAGTATTCGTCGAGAAGTCGCTCCCAATCAAGAACGACTGAAGGTTGAGAACGTTGAAGCTCACCCGCTGTTTGGTCATCAGCAATCTCAATCTAGGCTGAAATCCAGGAAAAGCTTCCTCCAGACATCCAAGCCCTTGAAAGGACCACCAGATAAGGCAAGACTTTCCTTGTGGAAATCTAAGCAGCAAGAATGGATGGAGCCGCGTAAACAACTTCCGGCTGGCTACAATGAAGACTGGAGTGTTTGGAGGTCCCTTACGCGATTACGAACTGGTGTCGGTAGGGCTAAGTTCTCACTTAAGTTATGGGGCTCCACATAAGAGGACAGCAAGTGCGACTGCGGTGAAGGAAAAACAGTGAACCATATGTGTCAATGTTTTCTCTGCACATTTTCATGCTCAGAACAACATTTAATGCTTGCTGATGACAACGCCCTAGGTGTGGCTCAGTTTTGGAAAAGCACCATCTAGATGTACAGTAAATTGGGTCAATTCCCTTTGTCTGGAAATTTTTGTAAATCGTTTAATTATTATTTTATTTTTAACTGAATGATTAAGTATGCTTCTGACACGAGTAAAAAAAATTATATCAGGTTCTGACATTAACTGAACTCATATAAATGTATATATACAGTACATGTTACATGACATAACCTCACAAACAATGCGATCATCGGACTACGTAAATAATAATAATAATACTAAATGGATGTAAACATTTTATAGCAATACATTGCAAGGCATAATAAAAATACCAATAATCATAATCGTAAAATAATAATAATAATAACTCGAGCTCGATACTTGCATTATTTACCCATGGGTGAGGGAATATTGTTTTCAAGTTATATCAGTTTATCACACTTGCATCACTATCCCCCCTATAACTTGAAACAATTTCCACAGTCTGTCACACTCATCGACTTTGCCTTGGTCGTAGATTGTATCTTCTTCCTTCCTCGACGTCGCTGGATGTGCTCTCCTCCTCTTGACCGGATCGTACCGTGTCGGGGGTCAGGGATGCCTCGCTGCTAGCCTCTTCCTCGATGATAGTCGATGCATTCTCCTCATGACCACACTGAGCTGTGTCATCAGTAGCCTCTCCTCCAGGTGGACCCGTGGCAGTACCTGACTTACTCTATGCGCAGCGGTTGGTTGACTCGCCGCAACACCGATGGGTGGACGTTGACAGGAGGGTTGGTCCCCATGGCCCAACTGCTTATCCACCTCGATGGGACCAACCCACTTAGGTGCGAGACCTGCGTGAAACACTCAAATCTTATTACTGAATGGGTGGTTACGTCGCAGTACTTGTTGGCCTAGGAGAAAGATCTGGGTCTCTTCGACATCTTGAGCCTTGGCCTGGGTGAGGGATCTCTTCTCGGCCAAAGTTTGTTTCTCCTTGATGTCCTGCTGCTGCAGCCACTCTGCCAGGGAAACAGCTGCTTTATCTTTACCAGAAGTGGGTGGTGGACGAATCTCCCAATCCCCGGTGCCGTATAGTTGTCGACTAAGGAAGAACTCCGCTGGGGAATAGCCGATGGCACGGTTGATGCGTCGTCTCAGGGCAAAGAGTGACTGCGGTATCTGACGGTCCCACAGTCGACGTTCTTTGTCTGTTAGGTGGACCCATAAAATTCTTTTTAGCTCCTGGTTCCATCGTTTTGTTGAATTGGCCCTTGGGTTGTAGATAGGGGTGGTCTAGTGCTCCACACCCCATTCTGCCATCATTTGCTGCCACTTCCTTGATGTGAAGTGACTCCCGTTGTCTGACAGAATGCACCGTGGATAACCGTAGTGGCTGAATACCTCATTTTGTAGAAGGCTGGTGATGCGTCCCGTTGTGGCTTCCGGTATCGGAAAGGCCTCAATCCATCTTGTGAAGAGGTCAGTGATTTGTAGGAGTCCTGTTTTACACCGTGGTGTCCTAAGGTAAGGAACCATTAAGTCCAGGGCTATGACCTCCCAAGGGCATTGCGGCCGTCTTCCTCGCTGACTGGTATCTGCCTTCCTGTTGCTCGCCTTGGTGCAGGCACAGATGTAGCACTCCTTCACATAGTCCAAGATGTCTTTCTGCATGTTGACTCAGAAGAATCTTCGTCAGATAGACTGATACATCTCTTCGCCTCCTGGATGTCCGGGTTCAGTGCTGTCATGGAATTTCTCAAGGATGTCCATCGTGTGGTGTCTGAGGATCACCACTACTGCAGCCGTGTGAGAGAGGTGAGATCTGAACATCAAGTGTCCTCCATCAACCCGGAAGTTCTTGTAGCACATCTTGAATTCCCTCGGGACGACTCGACAATCGGTGTTCTGTCTCCTAATCCACTGAATCACAGTCCTACAGGGCTTCTCTTGTTCCTGCCACAGTTTGATTACTCCCAGATCAAGTTCCTTCTTAATAGCCTGGCTAGTACTTTTAAAAAAAGTACCTTCTTAATGGTCATAAGGAGAGGTTTCATAGGCTCATTCTGGTGTTTTCGTGGGAACTCCACGACAATGGTGCTCCTAGCTTCAGGTTGCATCGCTGGGTGCCTAGATAAGCTAACTGCTCCTATGTTCGTCGGTACTGGGACGTGACACACGTCGAAACCAAATTCTGTGATTAACGGAGCCCATCGCATCAATTTAGATTTTGAGCCAGAGGCAGAATTAAACCATTTGAGACGGCGTCATCGGTGTAGAGCTGGAACTTCGTTCCCTCCAAGTAGCCTCTGAATTCGCCATAGCTCACACCACGGCTAAGGCTTCCTTCTCGGCAGTGCAGTAGCGTTGTTCGGTGGGAGATAGCTTTCTGCTGTCTTACTCGATGATGTCCCTTCCGCCGTCACTCCTCTCCTGGAATAACACTGCTACGAAGCCAAAGTTGCTGGCGTCCGTCTGCAGGCACATCTTCCGTTGAGGGTCGGGATGGGCTAGACCGGCAGGGTTGCGTATCGCAACCTTAATACCTTGTAATGCTGCCTCTTCCTTGCTGGTCCATCGGAACGGGCGGTTGTTATGGAGTATATCGGTGAGCATGGGCGCCCGCAGGATCTTTTCCAGGGGGGCACATTAACAATTTTCTTGAATATAAAAACCAATATTAGGTTAGCAACATTAAATTGTTTACAGAAACTTCCAGTTATAACATATGCTAGCTGACTGTCAGTAATTTCAGTTTATGAAATAATCTAGTATGATATTAAACAATTGAACATCAACATTTTTAGAATTCCAGGGGGGCAAGTGCCCCCCTTGCCCCCCCTTGCGGGCGCCCATGTCGGTGAGTGGTATTGCCTTCTCTTCAAAGTGTGGCACGAAGTTGCTATACCATCCACAAAAGCCAAGGAACTGACGTACATGTTGCTTGGTCCGCGGGCGTTTAGCTTCTTCGATAGCTCGATTCTTCTCCGGTTGCCTTTCTAAGCCTTCAGATGGTACGGCATAGCCAAAATATTCTACGCGGGACTGGGCGAAGTGGCACTTCTCCAGTTGGCAAGTCACTCCATGATCTTCAGTCGTTCCAGTACTTTCGTCAGATGTACAAGATGTTCTTGAAAATTTTTGCCGTGAATTAAAAAGTCGTCTAGAAACACTTTTCAAAAATATCCGACATATCCTGATAATACCTTATCCATCAGTCGCATGAAGGTGGCAGGAGCATTCTTCAATCCAAAAGGCATTACTGCAAACTGGTATAACCTCTCGGTGTCAGTGGTCTAGAACTTTCCTCGACCTCCGCTTGCCAGTATCCGGAGTTGAGATACAGTGTGCTGAAAACCCTAGACCCACTTACTTGTTTCAGTGGTTCTTTTGGGTCAGGCATGGGGTAGGCGTCACTACCGGTTTTCTCGTTCAACTTGCGATAGTCCACACACAGTCGATACTCCCTATTCTTTTTATTCTTCGGTAGGTCGTTAGGTGAAGCCCAACAAGATGTAGACGGTTCGATGAAACCATGCCCTTCCATCTCTTGAATCTTCTGGATGACGAAGTTGCGCTTATCCGGGTTGATTGGATATGGACGTTGCTTGATGGGTGAGGAAGCGCTGCATTCAATGGTTTTCATTACCATGGTCGTCCGTCCTATTGTATTGCTGATGACTTCCGGAAAGTCCTTCAAGGTGTGTCTCAGTTCCTCTTCACTCGGTCGAAGATGCGTTAACTGGATATCTTCCAGGTCTACGTCGACTTTCCGCATCCTTGCAAGTCCGGAGATTTCCATCGTGCCAGGCAACCCTCAGACGTCTGTCTTTTCCCAAGAAGACTTCATGCGCTGCATAGTTTAGGATCACATTGTATTCCACCAGAAAGTCATTACCAAGTATAATGTCAGGTATCAGGTTCTGAATCACTGCAACATCAATTACAATAGGCATGTTCATGCGTTTATGGTTGCGTTAGACTGTCCTTGGATGGAATAGGTTACTCTGCCCGCTGCTCCCACTACCATTCCGAGGTGGTGACACTTCATAGGCGGTAGTAATCTGACGACAGTCCCGTTGACAAATGAATAGCTTGCTGGGCTGTCGAGTATGGCTGAAAAATTGAAAAATTGCACAAAAATGACTTCTGGTAAACTCGTCCTTCCAAACAGACTGACCGATCCCTCGATGAAACTAGTCGGGTTCTCTTCCAGTCGCCCATGGAATTCCGGAAGGCTCTCTATAATCACCTTCGGGTCTAGGTGTGTTGTATTGGCGGTTAGGTTTGGGGGTTAGAGGTGTGGTGATACGACCTGTTTGAGTTAATCTATTTTCTACTGCGTGAAGGATGCTTTCTATTTTATTCTGCACATCTCCCTTGATGGTCAAAATCCGTTTTTTTACCTTCCTTCAACAGCAGAAATACGGCTCCCAAAATTTCCCTCAACGGTAGAAATATGGCTTTGGAGACTTCCCTCGACGGTAGAAATTCTACCCTCAACCTGTTGCTTTATGCCGGAAACCTGGATTTCCACCTCCTCCTTGAGGTCGGTGATGTCCCCTTCCAGCTGGCTTACCCTACTTTCGATCTGTTCAACCTGTCCCAGTTTTGACCTGATTTCCGATATCTTCTGCGTTAATTGATTGGTGACGTCGATAATTTGGAATGCAATTTTGTCATTTACGGTTGAAATTTTCGATTCTAGGCCCTGTTCTACTTGGTAAACCTGCGTGTTCACTTGTGATATTTGTCCGGTTAAAACCAAGTTAGCTTGAGAAATTTGTTCTGTTAAGGTGGCATTGAGTCTTTGGATCATGTTCGTTAACTTATAACACATTTCTTTTATATTTACCTCTTCTTTAGTCTCCGAAACTTCGTCGAATTCGATGGAAAACTTCTTTTTCGACGAGATCTTCCCGTAACCGCGTCTGCAGCGATTTCTTCTTCCCGTCCGTCGGGAGAATTCTCTTGGCGAGCTCATCTTTGAGCTGTTGCACGGACATATTTCCAAGTGTCACTCGCATCTTGATCTATTTCACACTACACTCGTATTCACTCGTAAATTCTTACGTCCTCGTCACGGTCGCCAGTTGTTGTATCCAGAAGACGCACACAAATTGCTGTCAGTTGGTAAACGTATTTATTTACAATTATTTACAAATTAAACTCACATAACCTTAATCACGGCCGTCACAAACAGAACACTTCACTACAAAAACATCAACACACCACCATCTTTAACAAATGCCTATCACTAAGCACATGCCACATGGAAATCGCAACCTTAAAAACAATTGTCTGTCTACAAGCATGTCACCCACAACACGTGGTCACAAGTATACTCCTGTTAAACCATAACTCCAACTAAGCAATAGCTCGTGACCACCATCAAGAGCACCTCCTTATAGAGATGCCTGGCGAGGCTTCTAGAAAGATACGTTACTAAATACCTTCTCGTAAAGTCTAGAGTGCTTAATACATAGATATAATGTACAGAATATTCTCCATAGTTCTCGTTTACCTAGTACCATTCTGGATGTTATAGTGTGTTTCGCAATACTGTAGTAGATTACAAACCATATATACAGGTGTTTCATAACAGAAACCTTACAAACAATGCGATCATCGGACTACGTAAATAATAATAATAATAATAATAATAATAATAATAATAATAATAATAATAATAATAATAATAATAATAGATGTAAACACTTCATAGTGATACATTGCAAGGCATAATAAAATAATAATCATAATCGTAAAATAGTAATATTTCGAGCTCGATACTTGCATTGTTTACCCATGGGTGAGGGAATGTTGTTTTCAAGTTATATCAGTTTACCACACGTTCGTCAATCTTCTGTCTCTTTACTCTTCCCTCCACTCTACGACTTCACGGCATCGCTATCGCCACAATACGAGGTTCAGTGACCATACTCCGCAATCATCTGTATAACATTTGAAGAACCATGCATCATGCCATATCCCAAATTCATTGCAAGTTTTATTTCTGAGCCTTGTGTTATTTCTATCTGGCACACTAGCAAACTCAACAGTAACTTAGAAGACAAAATACTGTGTAGTCGACATACTTTGTCCTTGTAGCAGCCTCCGCATGGGGGAAGTTGTATTAATAAATAATAATTAATAAATTAATAAATAAAAATGTTTTCTGTACAACTATGGAATATAAATATAACTGTTTATTCCTCCTGTAGCATTTTTCATTTATCTAGTGCATGCTGAAAATCTGATCCTGACAATTCCTCTGAGGTCTGAAACCACACTCGTTTTTCTTCAGCTTTCAACCATTGTTCGCACCTTCCCTTTCAAAATGTTGGTGAACACCTTGCCTGGTATACCTATCAATGAAGTACCCCAGTAGTTATAATCCTTAGTGTTCCCTTGCTTATAGAAAGGTGCAGTTACTGCTTTCGACTAGTCAGAGAGTACCTTACTAATATTCCATGCTAATCTTATTACTCGTGAAACAATTTCATCTTTGACTTTCCACTATATTTCACCATGGAGGTGTAATTTAATCTATTCCTTCTTGTTCATGACAATAGGGTTTATTTACCATTCTTTCCACTTCAAATGTAATTTCACCAACATAATTGTCCTCCTCAAGATGAGCTTGGTTGATCGTGATGTCAATAGAAATATTTGCTTTTACGTTAAGATAATTTTCATAATATTCCGTCCACCTGTCCAGTGACTCCCTGGGATCTACTATGAGTTCACCTGATTTATGCAAAACACTATTCATTTCCATTTCCCTCCCTTTCTAAGATTCTTTATTACTATCTAGAAAGGTTATCTGTCGCTTGGCCAAGTCTTTCCGGATTGTTATCAAAATCTGCCCACGATTTCTTCTTCTTGGATTCAGCACTTATTGGTTTTCGCTTGATTTCTTTCGTCTACGTATACTTCCCTATCTAGATCAGTCCTTGTTTGGAGCAATTTCTGATACGCTCTCATTTTATATTTACAAGCTGCCCTCAATTCATCATTCTACCAAGATGTTCACTTTTTGCCATCTTTACACACAGTTGTTCCAAGGCATTTCCCTGCATTTTCTACTACAGTAGCCGGGCTGAGGCTCAGACGGTTGAGGCGCCGGCCGTCCGACCCCAGCTCAGCAGGTTTTATCCTGGCTCAGTCCGGTGGTATTTGAAGGCGCTTAAATATATCAGCCTCGTGTCGGTAGATTTACGGTATGTTAAAGAACTCCCGTGGGACTAAATTCCGGCCCCTCGGCAACTCCGAAAACCAGAAAAGTAGTTACCGGGACATAAAGTCAATAACATTATTATTATTATTATTATTATTATTATTATTATTATTATTATTATTATTATTATTATTATTGTTCCGGGGTTACCCGTGGAGCAGAAAGAGGTTAAAGAAGGTGCCGGGGTGAATGGGTCTATCTACAATATCAAAGTGAATTTAAAACTTTAACAAAGGTTATATTTCTTTAGAATTTCAAAAATCAATAAATAACAACATAACAGGTACAATAGTCATTTTGAAACAAGTCAAGGAATATACAATATTAGTGAATTCGACAGGTCCTGGGCTTCAAGCCCCTCGCTTTACAATTCTTGAGCTCCCAGCTAAAATTTACAAAGGAGCACACATTTATTCAAGGGCAGAAATCCCTTCATTCAAGAACACTCGCTTTCCAAAATACAATATCTAGCCTTCCTGAGGCACTCGTTACAATTACAAAACTTGAAAAAGAGCTAACAGGCTCTCAGTTTCTTAGTGCCTACTCAAGGCAACATTACATCAATTTCTGGTCTCTTAAACCACCATTTACAAATGGAACTTATTTTTACGGGGTTATTAAATACCCAACCTACCGGGCCTTCGTGGAATAAGAATAACAGGTTAAATAACTGGGCCAAACACAAAGTAAATGGAGGCGTACACTGCGCTCCAAGAAAATGAACTTAAAACTTACAGGGCTCTAGGCCGGTGAAACAGGGGCTATTCCCAAACTACTGAGGTGACTCGTATGGAATTACATTAACACATTACGGAATGGAAAACAGTTATAAACGTAGTCACCTCAAACCAAGATGAAGGGGAGCTCGAGAGGGTAATTCACTCTCTATCCCCGGTTTATAGTTAAAGATTTGTAAAGGTTTTTACATTAGCCGGAAGAAAGTTACATTTTAGAAAAGCTTGTTACATAACTAGAGAGTCGGACCTTTCCCTCGGGTTAAACTGCGGAGGTAGCAAGAAAGAAAGAAGTTATGTGACCATACCTTGTAGATGTTCTGCTGACCGATGAAAGAGGCCTCCTGCTCTGACACTCACACTCAGTAAGATGACGATGAAAGGGCCAAGAGACATGAAAAGCCGCAGTTTATAAACCCTCAGGGAAGGTTCGAGATCATTCCAGATTAAACCAGACACACCCTCTCGATTTTATTGGTTAAATTCAAAAGTAACCCACAGAATCGAAGAAGAAGCCTGTGATAGGTGGAAAATTAATTACAGAAATTAATGATTGGCTGGATTCAAAACTGGCGGAAATAAAAAGGAAATATTGCCAACCCAAAAATAAATGAACATCAATCAGTTACAGAAACCTAGGAAAACAAAACTTCTTTAAGTCATAAGTCCTTTAACTTTGCACCAGGGTGTATGATCATAGATTTTTAGTGGTGTCATCTGTAGAAAAATGTCCAAACTTCTTGATATACAGCAAACAACAAGGAGAAATTCAGTCACTTTAGGAAACTTCACAACAACAAAATTACTCAATATTTTAGTGGTGACATCTTCTTATTAACGTTCCCAGTTGGTGTAGTTTCAGTTTCACTGTTTTACCAATAGAGGAGTTCATTTAGGCGCTAGTTTTGAATGCGTGGCGTAGAGGTGTACCTCCCGGTACAATTATTATTATTATTATTATTATTATTATTATTATTATTATTATTATTATTATTATTATTATTATTATTATTATTATTATTATTATTATTATTACAGCATCCCTGTACAACCACCCATTCTCTTTCTATATCATGTACCTGCTTAGTGTCTATTGTTTTGAACTTTTCACTTTTCATACCTAGATACTTCTAATATTCTCGTCCTGGAGATTCTCTAATATTATTTATCTGCAAACAATGTCACTTTCTCCGTCCTAGGTCTAGATATACTTAGCTCAGTACAGAATGGTAAGCTGTATCATCGAAGAATACCCACACATTCCTAACATTAGCAAAGTTGGTTATGATTAGGTCCCAGTTTTTTATGACCTAAGATGTCACTCAGTGCTTCATAAAATTTGTCATCTTCATCCTCTTTTGCATCCTTACATGGTTCGCAATTCTCGTCCTAATTCCTCCAGTTGTTAAATCTACGCACATCATTCAGTTATTTATGTACCCAACAGAAAATATATTGCATGCAGTAGTATTCCTGATGAACCGTGCTACCCCACACTCTGTCCTTCCTTATTTAACACCAGTTAAGAACACTGTATAATCTCTTCCTCATTATCTCGCCTTACCTGAATATCATTAACTCCTGACACATTCAGATGTATCCTCTTTGCTGATGCAGCTGTTCATAAGCCGCACTAATGTTGATAGTATGTTATCGGATGTGTCCTTCATGTGAGGTCATAGATCGTGCTAGTATATAAAACACTCTATGTACGAGAAACCTTCTTGTCACCAGTATAGTGTTGCTACTTGATGATTGGCACAATCGCAATACACTGGCAGAGTTAATTCGGTATCCAGAATATTATTACTATTATTATTTTGTGTCAGAGCATTGATACAATACAAATATACACGTTACAATCACACAAAGTACATGACAGATATATATTTCGTGCGGTCACACTGAGTCCATCTAATAATGAGCGACAGCAATTCAGGCGCTTGATCGAGGTCTTGAAGTGTACATTGGACAGGACATATTTGACATTTATACACGTGTGGGGTAGTTTGTTTCTCCCTGCAATCACAAAGTTCTGTCAGTTTTTCTAAACCTTCCACCTCTTGAGGTTGGCCCTAGACCTTTCAGAACCACTCCTCAAACAATTAAGTGACCTCCAAGTATCCCAGATTCAGGAGGTGAAGATTCATGAGGTAACATCCACTCCGAAAGGTGTTGTGTCCTACTTCACCACAGGTGTCGGCGTGTGGTTGCTGGTGATTTGTTTAAAGTGTTAGAGATATTGAGGAAGTTCTTTCTTGATTTTAATCTTTTAGGAGCCGGTTGAAGTCAAATAGTGGGTGACTTGTGTTGTTCTCCGCCTTTGTTCTCTCATATCTTGTCACCACTTCCCTCCGAATATCAGGCGGAGCGATCCCAGCCATGCAGTAGAGTTTCTCACTAGGGGTTGCTTTCAGGCATCTTGTAACTACTCTGCAGGTTTCATTCAAAGCTTTGTATGAACCGAACTGAACCACACAGGGCTTGTGCATTCTGTCGCAGAGAAACTGAAAGCCAAAGCAGATGTCCTTAATACGGTTGGATTTGCTCAACCCTTTGTGGGGCAAAGTTAACGAAAGATATTGTTCCGGGCTGATACCTGTACAGTGTGTCCTGTTTGTTGACTCCAAGGTACTTCAGTAAAACGCAATGCTCCTCTCTCACTCCACAATCAATTGCCTGTTAGCTTCCCAATTCCTAAGAGGAACTGTAAACAAACACTGGGTCTGAGCAGGTTTTGAACTGACCGGTTTTACTTATAATAAGTTGACATTTCTTCAAGTGAGGAAGTCATTGTCACTTCAATAGTGTGGAAATCATCACGGTGGACAGGCAAAGCCAGATAATCATCATAAATGAAGCTCCGAGTGAGAGGCGGTCACGGTTCCTCATTCGTATATATGCTGAATAGGATCCAGGAACTTTCCCAGGTGGGACACGATTTTAGCCTTTCTCCACAAACATTTTAGGCCTTGGTGACTCACCCTTGAAATTTGTATCTTTTTGGAATTTATTCCAACTCTGTTCCATTTTATGTACTGTGCGACTAATGTCGCTTATTGTATCTGTATCACGTCCGTCCTTGGAGTACTTCAAATGTTTCAATTTGATGTAAGTCACGATTTTCCTGTTGTCTGTTGGTCCGCCTCAGGCCAGCCTGAGAGCGAGGCCGATCTTAGGTCCGCTCGCTGTTCTACCGACTTCTACAACAGGCTCGCCGTGTAGCGTAGCCTGAGTGCATTGTCGAGTTCCAAGATGGCTCTCTAATTGGGCATCTTTCTATTTAGAGTTGCCCGGATAATGTGCTATGAATATGGGCTAAGGCGCTGAAGTGTTTTATATTTTCTTGGTTATTTATTATCTTTTTTGAGCGGACGTCCGTCATTTTTCCTGGTTAAATAGTGTGCTGAAGGAATGTAAGTAAACTGCTTTTAAAACTGACGCCATGGATCAAAAGTAAGTGGACTACGATTTTCTCTTTACCATGGAGCTGGATGGCATCGTATCAAACCTTCATTTTCAAGCGAAAAATGTTCTGTTTTACTATCACCATTTCCAAAGGACCTTCGTTTCGAATGAACGTAGGAATTACAAAAAACATGAAAACTTCGGGTTTAATGACTACAAAGAATAAAACTGTTTCAAGTGGGAGTAATACTTTTGGACTAATGTTACAAATGGTTTTGCCGTTGCAAATTATGTTTGAGATGTTTCGTGAAGATTAATTTAATTATGTAATTAATATTTTTAAAGGTTTGAGATCGTGAGATTACCTCCGCGGATCGGGATCTAGTTTCTGTTTGTGCTACCTTTTCTGTGTTTCTTTCCCTTTGATATATCTTTCCTTGCTTCGGTACGCTAACTGTTGTTGGCGGTTCCTATGACAACCGTTGCCAGGAGGAACTATTGTTTGGTTTGAAAATAATTACGTTTGTTGCTGATGGATGTATGATTTTAATTTGTGCCCTGCGTGCTATTATGTTGGGAGTTATTAGCTCTTAATTCATCCCCTGTATTGAATTTTTATTTGAAACCGTGAACTTTTCCTACTGGTTTGAGCTGACCTGCCCTTCACGGCAATTTGATTCGATGTGTACACGCACTGTTGTACCTCGTCCTGTTGCTCTGATAATTTATGTCCGTATTGTGATTTTGACTAGGCTCCCTGTTATCCTTTTGTGTTATCGTTTCTTCCTTTACTACGTATGGTGTAATTTCGGGGCCATTTGATGATCTGTTTCGTATCTTTTAATTTTGTGTGCCCCTCCAGTTTTGGAAAAGGCATTTGGTGCGTGTTATTTAATTCCTCGTTGCGATTATTGGGCCCCGGTTCACGAAAAAATCAAGCGGTCTCAACCTACTATCTCGTCGGTACCAAGATTTCTGTAGAAAAATTTTGGGTTTGATTTACTAATATACAAGCAAATTCTTGTGAAATTTAGGTAATCACTCTAGCCTTCTGTTGGGCAGTAAAATTGGTCCATGGACATTGTACCGGGCGGTACACCTCTACTCTGTTTATTTAAAAGTTGCGCCAGTTGAAACTCCTCTTCTGGAGGAAGTCTGAACTTTATCTACACTATTAATCTACTAATTTCTCAGAAGATGTCACTACCTGGAAATTTTTGAGTTTGTGAACTGTGTCATTTTTGATGTGTTTTTGTTTCGCTTGAAGTAAGAAGTGTGAACTTTCTCTTCTAGAGGACACTACTGAAGAATTACAATAGTGCAACCTAGTGCGAAATCAAAGAACTATTTTGTTGGAGAAATTTTTATTTCAAGAGTTTGTTCTTTGTTAAATTTCTTTCTGTCATGGTTTAAGTTGGCTGTATACCCCTCTTTTTCCCCTTATTTTGGATCTAGCCAATCCCGAGTTTCTTTAATTAATTTTCCACCAATAATGTGTTTCTTTTTCCTCTATGTAGGGGTTTCTTTTCCCGAACCAATAAAGATTTTGTGGGAGGGTGTTTTCTTTCCCCTAACGCCTAGAATTTTCTGCGAGAGTATTTAAACTGCTGATTTTAGGGTCTCCGGGCCACTTCTGTTCCATCTTTCAGTGTATTAAGTACATAGCAGGAGGCGGGAAGCGCCTCTTTCCTCGGCAGCGATCTACTACCAGGTAATGGCCTATTAATATCTTCTTTTCTTGCTAGGTCGGCAGTTTAACTCTCGCGGCGGGTTCGAAGCGTTTTCCATCATGTAACCTTTTCCTAAAATGTAACTACTCTTTTCTTCTATTCTCTTGTAAAGCTACATTATGGGATAGAGAGTGCTAACCCTCTCGAGTTCCCACTCACATCGTCTTGAGGTGAACTTATTTTTCTCAACCAATTCTCCCGTAATGTAATGTAAATTGCCTTTAAGTCACCTCTGTAGTATGGGATTAGCCCTTGTATTAACGGCCTAGTGCCAAGTAGGTCTTAAGCAAAGTGTATTAGGAGTGCAAGTTCGCCTCCTCTCAAGTTGTATTTTAGAGGTCATGTATTAATCTTTTCTCACCTAATAGACCTCAGTAGGTTGGGTATTTTACCCCTGTGTATATGTCCTTTGAGGACAACTTGAAAGTTGAGTTTGGTGTGGCCTGGGAGAGGCTTAACTTTAAGAGCGAGTGGCTCTTTTCTAAAATTGAGAGTTGTATGCCTCGAGGAGGCTTTGCTGTGTAATTTGGAGCAAGGGCTCCAGGGTTTGAGTGGGGTCTTCTGCCCCTTTTGTTGAAATTGGTATATCGTAAAGTTGAGCTACTTGCTCAAGAATTGTGTTTTCAGGGCTCGAAGCCCAAATTCTTTAATCCCTGTAATTGTACATTTCAAGTTGTATTTCGGCTACTAAGTACCTGTTCTATTTGTTGTTACCTAATTTTGAAAAGAAAATATAACCTTGTTAAATTTTAAAATTTAATTTCTCTTTAGTAGCTTGAGACCTATTCACCACCCAGCACCTTCTTTCATGCTTAACTACCACAAAAACTCGGTAACAAGTGGTAGCAGAGCGTGGTTAATGGGTCTCAATTTTGCCCCTCTTGACGGTCAAACATTGCTTTAATTCAAACTCTAACCATTTTCTCAGTTGCTGGCATTTGTGAGTTTTTCAAATTCGTTCTGTCATCATGCCCGGCCCTCGCGATGTTCTCATTCTTAACTATTTGCGCAAGGAGGAGTTGATATATGAATTGACTATTAGAAATGTGCAATCTGGAGGCACGGTTGCAATAGACACTAACAAGCTTAGAGAGTCCCTTGATTTACCCATTTCCATCCCCAATTTGGGAGAGAAAGAAATTGATGATTCTCTTTCCACGATCGTCGAAAATATTACTGGGCTAGCATCGGTAGTCAGCTTTTTTGATGAAAACGATCCATCTCCTAATCAAATTAAGCGTGTGCAAGGCAGGCTGTATCACTTTGCAAATAGAGTTAATGATCTGTTGTCTCTAAAGGTGAATGACGTTCAGAGGAAGCAAGCTAATACGCTCCTTGAAACTATTTCTGAATTGTCTAATAAGGTCACTCAATTGCTAACCGGCGAAGCTCCTCCCAAAACTGATCAACCCGCCACAGTGAATGTAGGTAGTGATGAAGTGCCTCCTCAGGGAGAAGTCAATAGGATAACCGTGGCTGCTCAAACTATCTCTGCCCCATCGAACGACGAATCTGAACACCGTGCATCGTTGAGTAACATCCGTTCGGAGTTGACTTCCTTACCCTTGAAACCTTTGCCTACTATGTCGCCCGGGTTCAGCAGCTTGCCTCATCCGTTGGCAATGTTGCTCAGAGGTATATCCAAGTTTTCCGTTAACACCACCAGTGACGTAATTTCATTTTTAAGATTTCTAGTGGAATTTCAGGATCATGCTCTTGTTTTTTCTCTTTCGCCATGTCAAATTTTGCAAATTATCTATCCGTATGCTATTGGTATTCTCTCTGATAAAATCGTAAGAGCCATTGCCGAGCAATCATCTATTGAGGATTTCCATGCCCATTTGCTAGCTAACTTCATCCCGGCTAGGGCCAGGTCCTCCCTGATTCAGAAGTACTATTACCGTGTACAGCGCTTGGATGAAAACTTGGCTGATTTCATACAAGATATCAAATTCTACACTAGGGTGTTTGCTCTTCACTTCCCTGAGGATCAAATTGTACAAGCTATTGTGGAAGGCATATCACCATCTTATAGATCATACTTGTGTTTTGCGGCATGCCCGCAAACTTTCTCTGAACTTGAAGCGTTGGCCGTCTCAGCGGAAGGAGTTAGATACGCCGATTCTTTGCGTGTAGCGAAAGAACCCCCGCCTTCCTTTAGTAACACTCGGCCTCCACCTCGCCGATCAGTCAATCTCCGTAAATGTTATGCTTGCGGGTCGCCTGACCATCTGCGCAACAAGTGTCCACTGATCAAGCCAAGTGGGACTAGGAATGGAGCTGGCTCATCACAAGGCTGCTTTAAATGTGGGGCCTTCTCACATATCGCCAAGAATTGCCCAAACTCAAATAGCACCCCCTCCTGCTCAACTTCTGGTGCAAATTCCACCTATGCCAATAATAAAAAGTGACTAGCGGCTTCGGCTGAGTCGACTAATTCTGCTTTCCAAGGCTCAGCCCCGGGCAAAAAGGTCGAGAATTCAGGGAATGAGCAATCTTCAAATTCTTTTTTTGAATGCCCCAGAGAGTGTCTTAGGATTGCGGCGGATACCCCCGCACCTGTTCCTTTTCTTAAGATTGAGTTAAATAACGAGCCTATAACAGCTCTCTTAGATTCAGGCAGTGTTTGTTCCATTATTTCGGCTGATTGGTATTCTAAATTGAAATCTGTTTGTAAACTCCCTGACTATGTCTCTTCTCCTGTTCAATACGTTTCGGCTAATTCATCTCCATTAGAAATTCTAGGTTCCTTACTGGTCAAAATTCGTGTTTTTAAGTTTACATGGAAAGTTAAATTGTTTGTGGCCAAGCAATTGTCTTGCCCCATTATATTGGGAGCTGACTTTATTTCTCACACTGGTCTTGTGCTCGATCTCCGGTCTAGGTCGTGCACATTCAAATTTGCTTCTAGTTATAAAATCCCACTATTAAAGTGTAATTCTGTATCATGTTCATCTATTTCGCCTACCCAGGATGAGATGTTGTTAGACCTTAGACATCTACCTGAGGAGCAGGCTGATAGTATTCGCAAACTGTGTCAGTCGTTTCCCGAGGTGTTCTCTGATACTCTTGGTGTTACTGACCTTATTGAATACAAAATTGAGGTCACGGACTCGATTCCTGTCCGTTTTCCACCGTATAGGCTATCTCCACCTAAAATGAAGGCTCTGAAAGAAATCATCGATCAGATGTTGAAGGATGGTATTATTAGGCCCTCTAAGTCAGCGTATTCTTCGCCTATTTTTCTAGTCCCGAAACCCCAAGGAGGCTTCAGGCCTGTCATTGATTACAGGGCTCTCAATCGGAAGGTGGTGTTGCAATCTGTGCCCCTTCCCGACCTTCATTCTTGCTTTTCATGGTTTCGTAAGGCCAAGTTCTTCACCATCTTGGACTTGAATCAGGCCTATAATCAAATTCCCCTTGCCGAAGAGTCTAAACATCTTACAGCGTTTGCCACGGACTGGAATTTATATGAATACAACCGCGTGCCTTTCGGGCTCCCCACCGGGGCAGCTGTGCTCACTAGGCTACTAGATAGGGTCTTCTCCGACATCAAATTTGAGTACTTATATCACTACTTGGATGATGTCGTCGTATTTTCAGAGACTTTTGAAGAGCATCTAGATCATCTGCGAGAAGTTCTCGATCGCCTTCGTAAGGCTGGGTTAACTGTTAAGTTGTCCAAGGTTGCCTTCGCTAAGCCCTCTATGTCTTTCCTTGGGCATATTGTGTCACCTGATGGTGTAGCTGTCGATCATTCTAGAACACAGGCCATCCGTGATTTTAAACCTCCCAAGGACATTAAAGGTATCGCCAGATTCATTGGTATGGTGAATTTCTTCAGAAAGTTCATTCCTAACTTTGCTAATAGAGCGGCGCCCTTAAACCTTCTTCGTAGGAAAGGCATCAAATTCGAGTGGGGACCTTCTCAACAAGCCGCTTTTGAAGACCTTAAATTAGCTCTTTGTAATGCCCCTGTTCTTGCTATGCCTGATTTCTCGAAGAAATTCATCGTCCAAACCGACGCATCGTCGTCAGCAGTGGCTGCAGTTCTTCTTCAAGAGACTGAACTAGGGAGGCGACCCATCGCCTATGCGTCTAGGACTTTGTCGGCTCAAGAAGCCAAGTATTCCATCTATGAGCTCGAAGGTTTGGCAGTTTTATTTGCCTTAGAAAAGTTCCGTCTCTATCTGGAACATGTCAAATTCGACCTGGAGACAGATAACCAAGCCTTAAGCTGGGTCTTAGGTAGGCCGCGTCGTACTGGTCGTATAGCCCGTTGGGCTATCCGTATTTCTGCCTTCCAATTCGATGTCAGGCATATCAGAGGTACTGAAAATGTGGTTGCTGATGGACTCAGCCGTATGTTTTCAAACGACGTTGAGAACCATGAACCGGTCGACCGTTCATCACCTCCCGAGTCCACACTATTTGATGTTAATGCCATTTTAAATGATACCCCCATGCTCTTTAGGGATATCGAGAAATACCAACGTGAAGATCCGACGCTGGCTCCGATAATGGAAACCCTTTCTTCTGGGGAGCATGTCGTCCCTTATGTTCTGAGGAATGGTGTTTTATGTTGCCCTTCGAGGCATGATAAGATGATGAAAGTTGTCGTTCCAGCTGTTCTCGTGCCTATGATCTTCAAATACTATCATGAGACCCCATTGGGGGGGCATCTTGGAATCTTTAAAACCCGTGAAAAGATTCGTGAAAGGTTCATCTGGAAAGGTATGGACGGTGAAATTCGTGAACTTGTAAAAGCCTGTAAATCTTGTTTGCTTAGTAAACCAACCATGTCCACTAAGGTGGGCCTTTTGTCTTCTCATCAAGCATCGCGCCCCATGGAACGCCTGTATATTGATTATGTAGGACCCTTCCCCCAGTCGAAGGGAAATGCCAACAAATTTATCCTTGTATGTGTAGATGGTTTTACTAGATTTTCCTGGTTATTTCCGACTAAGCTGGCTACCGCTCAGTCCACCATTACCTGCTTAAATTCTATTTTTGCTTCTTTTGGTCCGTGTCAATATATTGTATCTGATAATGCTAAGGCTTTTACATCTAATTTATTTCGTAAATTCTGTTTTGACTTATCAATATCTCATGTAACTACTTCTGCTTATTACCCGCAACCATCTCTGGCTGAACGAGTTAACCGTAATCTCAGGTCCGCTCTCATTGCTTATCATCATGAAGATCCTTCCAGGTGGGACACGTCCCTGCATTGGTTAGCTTTTGCTTTGAATTCGGCGGTTCATGAATCTCACAAGTTTACTCCAGCTTCTTTGATGTTCAAGTTTGTTCCCAACTCGCCGCTCTCTAACCTCTGGTCTCTGAGTGACATTCTGCCCGAGACAATAGATCCGGACAACATCAAAGATCTTTGGAAGAAGGCTAAAGCCAATCTTAAAGTGTCTCATGAAAAGGTTAGGGAAAGGTATGATCGTGGACGGAGACCCACCCCTTTGAAGGTAGGTGACCAGGTTATGGTCAAAAATTTTGTTCCCGCGGGCAAGCTTGCCCCCAGATTTCATGGGCCTTGTATCATTCTCGATTTTCTTACGCCGGTTACTTTATTGTTAAGTAATCCAGCCACCGAGAGGATATTTAGAGTTCACCTGTCCCAGGTGAAACCGGTGTAATTTCTGTGTTAACTTGCTTCATATTATTTTGAAAGGATATGAAGGTTATATTTTTTTTTTGAGTTTTACTTTTAAGGCATTCTGCACTACCTATAATATTTTGTTTCAGATGTAAGCTTTTTGTAAAACCTGTCCCGACCCGTTAAACTGCCATTCTGCCCTTGCCACGGCCATTACCACGCTCCCGTCTCCTGCTCCACCTTACACTGTGGCTTCATAATGTTTAATGCAATGGGTATCTACACGCCGCTGGCCCCTCAACCTCTCCATAATGCCTGTACCCTCAATGAAGACGATGGTCCAACACAATTCTGCCGCCTAGCTTTAATGTTTCAGCGCCCCCGCAGCCGCGCAGCGCCGTGCAGCGACTGGGGAGGGGGATGGGCCCCCTCCTCTCCAGCGAGGACGACATGTGCACGGCGAGCCGGAGCTCTCCTCCCGGCCAAGGCTGATGTGCGGCGCACGACCTGCTACATGCCCGCAGCCTGTATCTGTTCACCGCGGGCGCGGCGTACTTCAACACCTCTGCTCCCCTCATAGTGCGGGCGAGCGGTATCTCAGGGTACTTGAGGGGTCCGAGCGGCCTCCGTTGGACGCAAGCTGCAACGGCCGGTCTGGCCATCCGACTCAATCTACATCAACTACATGGACAGTCACCATAAGCAATAATTACATTTGGGAATTTAACAACAATATTTGGTGGACATTGCAAAACTTTTCTTCACTTTTAAGCATTAAAGGTTTATCTTCAGAAATTCAACTACTACAACAGAAAAACTTTACTGCACCTGCAACAACAAAATTTTGAAATTGCAACCAACCAAATTACTAAAATCTTATAAATGCTTCCGCAATTAATCTTAATATCAACATCAAAACTTGGACCTTATTTTGGAAACAAAGCTTATGTTCTTCTGTGTTACCCCTTGGAGGAACTTTTGGGGGGGGAGGTCTGTACCGGGCGGTACACCTCTACTCTGTTTATTTAAAAGTTGCGCCAGTTGAAACTCCTCTTCTGGAGGAAGTCTGAACTTTATCTACACTATTAATCTACTAATTTCTCAGAAGATGTCACTACCTGGAAATTTTTGAGTTTGTGAACTGTGTCATTTTTGATGTGTTTTTGTTTCGCTTGAAGTAAGAAGTGTGAACTTTCTCTTCTAGAGGACACTACTGAAGAATTACAATAGTGCAACCTAGTGCGAAATCAAAGAACTATTTTGTTGGAGAAATTTTTATTTCAAGAGTTTGTTCTTTGTTAAATTTCTTTCTGTCATGGTTTAAGTTGGCTGTATACCCCTCTTTTTCCCCTTATTTTGGATCTAGCCAATCCCGAGTTTCTTTAATTAATTTTCCACCAATAATGTGTTTCTTTTTCCTCTATGTAGGGGTTTCTTTTCCCGAACCAATAAAGATTTTGTGGGAGGGTGTTTTCTTTCCCCTAACGCCTAGAATTTTCTGCGAGAGTATTTAAACTGCTGATTTTAGGGTCTCCGGGCCACTTCTGTTCCATCTTTCAGTGTATTAAGTACATAGCAGGAGGCGGGAAGCGCCTCTTTCCTCGGCAGCGATCTACTACCAGGTAATGGCCTATTAATATCTTCTTTTCTTGCTAGGTCGGCAGTTTAACTCTCGCGGCGGGTTCGAAGCGTTTTCCATCATGTAACCTTTTCCTAAAATGTAACTACTCTTTTCTTCTATTCTCTTGTAAAGCTACATTATGGGATAGAGAGTGCTAACCCTCTCGAGTTCCCACTCACATCGTCTTGAGGTGAACTTATTTTTCTCAACCAATTCTCCCGTAATGTAATGTAAATTGCCTTTAAGTCACCTCTGTAGTATGGGATTAGCCCTTGTATTAACGGCCTAGTGCCAAGTAGGTCTTAAGCAAAGTGTATTAGGAGTGCAAGTTCGCCTCCTCTCAAGTTGTATTTTAGAGGTCATGTATTAATCTTTTCTCACCTAATAGACCTCAGTAGGTTGGGTATTTTACCCCTGTGTATATGTCCTTTGAGGACAACTTGAAAGTTGAGTTTGGTGTGGCCTGGGAGAGGCTTAACTTTAAGAGCGAGTGGCTCTTTTCTAAAATTGAGAGTTGTATGCCTCGAGGAGGCTTTGCTGTGTAATTTGGAGCAAGGGCTCCAGGGTTTGAGTGGGGTCTTCTGCCCCTTTTGTTGAAATTGGTATATCGTAAAGTTGAGCTACTTGCTCAAGAATTGTGTTTTCAGGGCTCGAAGCCCAAATTCTTTAATCCCTGTAATTGTACATTTCAAGTTGTATTTCGGCTACTAAGTACCTGTTCTATTTGTTGTTACCTAATTTTGAAAAGAAAATATAACCTTGTTAAATTTTAAAATTTAATTTCTCTTTAGTAGCTTGAGACCTATTCACCACCCAGCACCTTCTTTCATGCTTAACTACCACAAAAACTCGGTAACAGACATTAACACAATTAATTATTTGTAACTGATGTGTTTTCAAATTAACTTTTAATTAATTTCCTTAGTTGAAAGGGCGTCCCTCGTTTCAAGGTACTCTTTGATTTTAACCTAGTTCAATTTAGTCAATTAATTTATCAAATGTTATTTAATTTGAGAGTTTGGTTAACCAATTTATTACTTAGGTAATTAATTTCCAGATTTTTATCAGGTGCACCTTTTAATCTTTACTCATTGGTTTTAATAATTATCGAATGTAATTTTTGGTTGCTTTACTAAACTATTTATCTCCTTTAAGAAAATAACAGAGTTTTCTTTCATGTTTTCCACTATTTACTGCCGTGTTTTTCTTTGGTTCTCGATCTAGTCACCTCTGTTTTCGGGCCTGTTTTCTGAACCTGGGTAAGTATTTTTCCGCTTCCTTTTATGTTTTTCCTGGTTTCTTGCTATCTGTTGTACTTGTTTACTTGTACCAGTAATTGCCGGTACGACTGCAGTTCTGTAACAGCATCTCAGTGATCTTTGTGAAACCATAGTCCTTTGTTACGTGGTAAAGCTTGCACAATTGTTGTGGTGCACCGTATCATATGCCGCAGTGAAGTCCAGGAAGGCCACGCTAGTTACCGTGCGTTTCTCGAATCCATCCTCAATGTACTGGGTGAGATTTAGGACCTGAGATACAGTTCGTACCCAGTCTGAAACCTGCTTGTTCAGGAATAATATGTTGTTCTACCTTAGAAATCACGCACTCAAGCACAATCCTCACAAATAGACGTGACACAACAGTGATATTGACCTATAGCTCCTGACATCTGATGCAGCTTTACCTGGTTTCAAGATGGCAATCACTCAGGTCTTTCTCCAAACTTTTGGTATTTGTTTAATCCTTATGCAGTTTTTGAAGAAAGAAACAACCACTCCTTCGCCCTGGTACTGAAGTGTTTAACCTGCTCCGGTCTCATTTTGCCTGTCTTGGATTCCTTGATGGCTCCTCCTAGTTCATTCATGGTGATGTCTTCTGTGAGGTCACTAGTCTCCATGTCAGGTTGTCTTTCCAACTTCGCTCTGCTTATACGCCCTCCAATTTCACTGCTGGGCAAAAGTTGAGAGCAATGGCATCCAGGGACAATTTGACATGTACCAGGGCTTTAGTGAAGTTATTATTAAGCCTCTTCAAGAGTCTCCTAGCTTTCTGGCAACTGATATCCAGTTCTTCGAGGGTGGAAATCCAACGCACTCTTTTGTTGGTGGCCAATGATGTTGACAAACACTAACCTTTACAAACAGTTTCTTCTGCAAATGTGTCTCGATCAAATAATTATATATATATACAGTATATATATGAGTATTCAAATAACAGAACTGACGTGTCTCCGTTGAGTCCAGAAACATAGTTTTTGGACGACATCCACGATGAGTTGATAGTCTAAAGCTCTACTTTACAGCTTCCACAAACAGACTGTAATCATTTTTGGAGTTACTTATCTTAGATACAGCATCTTCCAAACATGTAGTGAACAAGTTCCAGTCAGCTTTCTTGAAATTAAATCGTCTGCAGAAAGGGGAACACTGCCACAATAACGTGACATATGATTGGCTTCCGCTGCGAATGTGGTATAGGGAGGCCAATACTATTTACACACTGTTTAGTTAACCCTTCGCTGAAAAAATTGGGCCTGGATTGTAGCCCTGCTGCCACTAAAAGAAGAAGGCAGTTCGGCATCATGGATCAAACGTAGCTGATTAGCCCTTGCCCACTCCAGCACTACTTCTCCATCTTCATTGTCATGTTTGTATTCCCACACAGAGCTATGGCTGTTGGAATCTCCAATCACAATATGAACAGTCTGATAGTCATAATTTAGTGGAATACACTACTGGGTAGTTACACAGATGAAACAACAGTACAATGATTCAGCTCAACTGTAAGAATCTCTATATCATCTGCCCGCAAAATGTCAGTAGACGACAGCTATACCAAGTTTAACAAAAATGGCACTGCCATAACATTGATTCAGTATCTCTACCATTAAGTGCACATCGGTAACTCTTGGACGATGCAATGCAATATTCTTTATTCTTTCCTCCAGATCTACATTATATGGATATGATCCATTAATGGAGAGAAAATATAACAAGTCTGATCTAAACCAGCTCACAAAAAGAAAATAATAATGCTACCAGATAGGCAGATATGAACAGAACCATAAATAATAATAATAATAATAATAATAATAATAATAATAATCATCCGTGCCCAGTGGGTAAGATCATGTGTAATGAATGGTGCCGCGTCATTTGTCGGCTTATACAGAAGAACTGTACTTCTTTTATGGCTTCCGAGGAATAATAGTGGTTCTACTTGTGGTGTTACAAATGAGTTAGTGTTATCTTGTGATTTTGCTGTTATATAACAGGGTTTTTGTTTAATATTTAAAATGAATTCCATGCCGTAAATGTCCGCCATATTGGTAAATACGACAATTATTCCATAGATAACACGATCTAGAGGTCACTTCATATGTCTAGTGAACAATTTTGATATAACTGCACTTATTTTGTTTCCTTTGTCATCAATTCCATAGAAACCACGAATAAGATATGCAATATTCCTTTTACTATCAGCGTTGCCAAGGCCACACTGCCGGCCACTATACTGTCAGCCATTTCTAAGCCTGGCAATGTGACGCATATGTAATGGACAGCATAATGCATTATTACCTGGTCAGCTCACGTGGGGGTTTAGTTCCGAACTGAGTACGAACTAAGCATAACCCTGCGTGAGACACTGGGATGGGGCCCTCAACCCCGACACGGCGCGTCCCAATGACTAATAGGGGAAGTCTCCTGTAGATATACAGGACAAGTGTGAATAAGACGTAGTCAAATAAGCACTCGCGGATCAACTGAGGAAACTAGAACTGTGGTCAACGGCTTCGATGGCAGAAGAGGACATATGTCTCAATGGCTGAGAGGGTGGAAGAACCAAAAATAAAATCCACCTCGCGTCTGACTCGGATCGAGCGGTGAAGTGGTCAGCGTCTGTTTACCTAGTAGGTACGGCTGTATAGTTCCGTTCCAGGAACTAGCAATCCCTGGTCCTAATTTCCCAGTGGAAACACTGGATCAATCTTTGATTACAAGCTATGATGATTCGTGAGAGTAAAATCAGCATTACCCCAGGTGGTAACCAATCCACCCGTCATGAGACGGCTACTGGGTATTCGGATTCTGGGGAACCCAGGCAATCACGAACGCAGAGAAAGTCGGAGTTCTCTGGCAAACTAACATCCAAAACCTTCACATACATTGGCATGTTCAATGTAAATACCTTAATCCAACCTGGTAAATTGCACAATCTTGCAACAGAACTAGATCAACAGAAAATTCAGATACTTGCCCTGCAGGAAACGAGATTCACTGATGAGGACACAGCTGATTATGGAAACTACCGTATCTTCAAGAGTAAAACGGAGCGGAGAGTTGGTAAGGGAACTCCCTTACTAGGAATGGCCTTCATGGTACATAAAAGTATTGTAGACTCAATAAAAGAAGTTACTCCCATAAGTAACCGGCTCATGACAATGCGAATCCAATGTGCTAACAAGAAATATACAATAGTGAATGTACTTGCACCCACTAACGCGGACAATAAAAAAGAACCGCAAAAAACTGATGCATTCTGGGCTAAACTTGAGAAGATCATGGCGAAGATTCCAAAAGAGGATACAAAAGTTTTGCTGGGCGACTTTAACGCAGAAATTGGTAAAGAAAAAGAACATCAGAAAACTGTTGGCAAATTCCCTGCTCACAAATTCACTAACAAAAACGGGTTGAGACTCGTTGAACTGTGTCAACAAAACAATCTTAAAATAATGTCAACTTCTCTGAGAAAATCTCCACGGAAACAGAAGACCTGGAGGTCTCCCGTTCCAGGGATCGGTGAATTTCAAATCGATCACATTGCCATCTCTCATCCCATGCAGAGAGAGGTACACGATGTACAGGTACGCCGAGGAGCAAACGTCGATTCCGATCACTACCTAGTGAGAATAAAAGTAAAATTCACCCCGAAGAAAAGTCATCATAAGAGGTCACAAATACCGAAGTTTGATACGACACAGATTGGAAATACTAATCTGCAAGAAGTGTGGAAAAGGGAACATGCAGGCACCTGGGAGAAATTCCGCAACAAAATCATCCAGAAAACTCGAGAGCAAATTCCCCTGAAAAAGAATACTAAACACCCTTGGTGGAATTCTGAATGTGAACGTGCCTTGAAGGAACGAAAAGAAGCATTCCAGAAATACAACAGCAAGAAATCACCAGAAAACCAAACATATTTCAATGAAACTAGAAAACGAGTAGCCAAAATCATCAGGCAGGTCAAGAGAAAACGCTTGAAGCAACAACTGGACTCGATTGAAGACAACTTTCGTAACTACAATGTACGAGATTTCTACAGGGAATTCGGAGGACAAGTCCGTGGGTATGCTCCTCAAAACCTGGCTTTCAAAAGATCAGATGGAAAACTTGCATTCAGTAATCAGGATAATTGTCAGGAATTAGCACTTTACTTCGCTGATCTCCTCAACTGTCCAGAGCCCCTCACAAGATTCCCTCAAGAACCCCCAAGTCACACTTTCCCAGAATCTCCACCACCGACAGAGGAAGAAATCCGCGGCCACATCCTCAAACTTAAAAACAATAGGACCTCCGGAGAAGATGGCATCATTGCGGAACTTCTGAAAAATCTTGGACCTAACTCCCTCAAGGAGCTCACTCAAATCATCACAGATATCTGGCAATCGGAAGAATTACCTCAGGACTGGAAGTGCGCCCTCATCCACCCATTACACGAAAAGGGAGATAAGACCGACATAAACAATTACAGGGGCATTTCTCTTCTCCAAGTGACTTACAAAATTCTTTCAGCTTGCCTTTTGAAGAGAACGCAAGCACAACTTGAACAAAGTATTGGCGAATATCAAGCAGGCTTCCGCCCTGGTCGCTCGTGTGCAGAACAAATATTCAACTTGAAGGCAACACTTAAATACAAAGCATTGAGGAACAAACCGGTCATCTGCATTTTTGTTGACTTCAGGAAAGCGTACGACTCGGTTGATCGACAGTCTCTCTTCGTTATTCTTGAGGAACTGGGGCTTGATTCCAAGACCCTCAACCTCATCAAGGCAACACTCACTGACACTATCTCCAAAGTTAAATTCATGGGAGAGATCTCTGAACCATTCCCGATTAAAACTGGCGTCCGACAAGGTGACGGCTTATCTCCGCTTCTTTTCAACCTCGTCGTAGACAAAGTCATCCGGGAGTGGGAAAAGGTATTGAAAGACATGGGATACTGGCGCCCCATACGACTAGGACGATCCTAAGACGGTATTAAGATATCATGCCTCGCTTTTGCAGATGACCTGGCCATACTTACAGATGATGTATTCACAGCCGTTAAACAAAGTGAAACCCTTAGCGAATGTGCTGGAAAGGTTGGCCTACAAATTTCCTTTGAAAAGACCAAGTTCTTCTGCTCAAAACTTGACATCCAAACTTTGAACACGACACATGGGCAAATCAACCGAGTACCACACTTCAAGTACTTGGGAGAAATACTTGAACCAACGGGAGGCGAGAAGGTTGCCCAGAAAATTCGCCTACAAAAATTTCGGAGAGCCTACGGTAGGGTTCACAACATATACAATAAAAAGTGCTTGTCCCGCCATGCAAAGATCAGACAATATAATACAGTAATAAAGCCCGAAGTCTTATATGCCAGTGAGACCCTTACACTAAACGGGAAAGGTGACCTAGAAAATATTTTAAAAGAAGAAAGGAGAATCCTGAGGAAAATTCTCGGCCCCCGAAAAACGGAAGATGGATATAGACTGAGGTTACGCAGAGAGACAGAAGAGCATTCCAACATTGCAGCAGACATCCGTAAAAGACGTCTGAAATTCTATGGGCACGTCCACAGATTGCCGGCAAGTAGACTGACATACAAGATTCTCACCTACATAGAACATCTAAAGAATATTCCATGGGTACTAGAAGTGAAGAAGGATCTGGAAAAAGCCCAGATAAACCCAAATGACACCGCGGACAGAAACCTTTATAGGAAAAAAATTAATGGATGGAAAGTGCAACCAGAGAACGAAGTGAAAAAGAAGACTGGAGCAAAGTGGACAGAAGAACGAAAAAGGATCCACGGAGAAAGGATGAGAGCTGTTTGGCAACTCAGAAAACAGAATCGTTAGAGCTTTGCGTGATCCATTGGGTCCATACGCACATAATAATAATAATAATAATAATCATAATCATAATAATAATAAATGGCAATGTGGCAGAATAAACACTGCTGTATGGCCCAAGATCAACCCTTATTGGTGGTCTATTGGCTATGGCAAGCGGCTGTATGGCAGTATGATAATAAGAAACTAAAATAATAACATATTACTATGTATAGTGCAATAGTGTCGGCAGACGGCATCTGTGATTCAAACAAACTGCATATCTCTTCCGGCTGAGTTCGCAACTCAGCACAATCCTTCCTGGACACTGGCCTCTCTGTTGCTTTACTTAAGTTTCAAACCCAGCTTTCGTGTTACATCCACTGTCGTGGCGGTGTGCAATTATTCTCCTACCGAGCTCGATAGCTGCAGTCGCTTAAGTGCGGCCAGTATCCAGTATTCGGAAGATAGTAGGTTCGAACCCCACTGTCGGCAGCCCTGAAGATGGTTCTCCGTGGTTTCCGATTTTCACACCAGGCAAATGCTGGGGCTGTACCTTAATTAAGGCCACGGCCGCTTCCTTCCCACTACAAGCCCTTTCCTGTCCCATCCTCGCCATAAGACCTATCTGTGTCGGTGCGACGTAAAGCAAATAGAAAAAAATATTCTCCTTACGTTTCATTACTAGTGGCCACTGTTAAACTCCATTATCTAGTTACAGCTCCAAGTATTATGATTTACCAACCGAACATAATCATGATACCTCGCTATTATTTAAAAGCTCACCACACCTACCATTGGGTCGCTGATTCACAATCAACCTCCACCTCAGCTTATACCCCCTAGTCTTATTCTTTCACCACATATCAATTCCGCCTTCAATCTCAACCAACCTTTGTTTCACTCAAAATTTCAGGCCCATCTCCACATTAAATTAATCCATCACCCTTACCATTCCATACACATAATCGCTCTTGGCGGTCTTCACACAATACTATCATCCTCACCCAATTGACGTCCTTCCTCCAATACCATTATATCCATCCACCACTTCTCGTAATTTACATACCATATACCAATCATAATCACATACTCCTGATACCTCACTGTTATTTACAGACTCATACAACATACCATCGTATCACTGATTCACAGTCAACCTTCGTCTCAACTTATACCGCCTGGTCATATTCTCAAATCTACATCATACTTTCTAATCTCATACCTCTCACTCAGCGAGCTCGATAGCTGCAGTCACTTAAGTGCGGCCAGTATCCAGTATTCGGGAGATAGTAGGTTCGAACCCCACTGTCGGCAGCCCTGAAAATGGTTTTCCGTGGTTTCCCATTTTCACACCAGGCAAATGCTGGGGCTGTACCTTAATTAAGGCCACGGCCGCTTCCTTCCCACTCCTAGCCCTTTCCTGTCCCATCGTCGCCACAAGACCTATCTGTGTCGGTGCGACGTAAAGCAACTAGCAAAAAACTCTCACTCACCTCTTATTCATAATCACTCTTCTCTACACTATTCACTCTTCTTCTCACATACCATTAACAACCACACTCTGCTCTCAACTCGTCATTCACATATATTTATCCACCCAGCTCAAACTCTTATCCTTCAACAAATCACTCTTCCAAATTACCATACTTGCAGACAGTCCAATACACTCAGCCCAAATCCAGCTATATTCACAATCAATCTCAACATTAAATGCACTAATAATTATCAACTCATTCAACGAATTCCCTCCATACAGTTAACACTATATCACTATCATAATCTCTACACAATTAACACACCTCCAAAACACACTTCTCCCATACTTTCACCATAAACCACCGTTCATTTACATACCAAATACAGCTTACTCAAAATACAAATACCTACCTCCATGAACCATTAGCTCCATTTCATTCTCCTCCTCTCTCTAACCATAAACACGCCTCCAGAATACCTTTCACCAACAATTTCACCATATCCACTATCACTCCTCCAAAACATTAACTACAACTACTTAAATCTCTTTTCTAATATTACATCATGCTTCTTATTACAATACCCTCGTCATTTATTTTTAATCCCCACAGGTCCCTTAAGCTCTTGTTCCTTCCTAAGCTCTTACTATTTCCTCTGCTCATACGTAGTTCAATTCTCTGCCTGGGTACCTCTGCCTTTTCCTTTTCACTCTGCACATCATTTACTTCACTGCATTCACTTCTCTGACTTTCCTCTTCTTTTGCTGTGTCCGTAGCTGTATTCCTAAACCTTCCTCTTCTCACCCCATTGTCCACTGCTCTTCCCTTTTCACTATTTACGATCACACTTTCACTAAATTCAACTCCCTCCCGTTCTTCATTCGGCTTCCTGTTTTCCTTGGTATTTTTCTTATCACCTTGACCGTCTTCTCCAACATTGCTTTGTATAACTTGCCTTTCTTCCACTCTCTTCCCCATACTCATCTCCGTATCTTCCTCCTGTGTCATCTTTTCCTCTAGGTCCAGTAATTTGATCACGAGCCAGATCCTTCTCCAGCAGCCATTTGTCACTACTAGTTCCTGTCCCCTGATAGAACCTCTCAAACTTTGGCGTCTAGCCCGAATCATATGCTTCTTAAGAATTTTTGCATTCCTGATCCCTTCACTCTCCATGTCTCTTCTGATCCATATTTTTTCACCCTGTATATTACCCGCATTTCCAATCACTATATCGGCCATTAGCGTGGAAAACAGTTGCACTTTAATCGGCCTATTTCCTTTTACTTTCCCTATTCTCGCCAAATCGTCTATGTCTGCTTCACTAAAATTAATTTTCGTTTTCCCCTGAATTAGATCCACCACTTTGTAAATTGTAAGCAGTTTGTCCTCCCTCTTCTCCTCGGGCACACCATATATATAGGCATTTCTTTCTACGAATTTGAGTACTGTTTTCTACTTCTGATTTAAGCTTAAGCGCTTCCTCTTCTAAACTTTTATTTTCTCCCTTAATGATGCAACTTCTTCGGCGTTGTTTCTCACTTTGGATGTTGTGTCATCTGCCTTTTCCCGAAACCATTTCTTCATTTTCTCATACTCCGTCGTTTTCTCTTGTATCAAATTTTTAAGTTGCTCAAATGGGCACAACTCTTCAACCACCTCTTTTACAACCCTTCTGATTAGTTCCAAGTCTTTCCAACTCATGCTTCCGCTGGAGTTCGGCCCGGGGTTCAATTCAACTCCCCCGATACATAGCATTACTATAATCACCGCCACTGTCAGCATCCTCTCTCCCTTCATTCCTATGGCGATTATACTAAATTTAGAGGTGCTTTGCCACCCAGCATACTTAAAAATGTCACAACGAGCATTATTCTGCATGTGTCCGTTTCCTTGGGCATATTTTATCGGCACAGGGCATTTCTGTAGATCATGCCCGTACCCAGGCCATCCACAATTTCGAACTACCCAAAAATGTGAAGGGCGTTGCTAGGTTCATTGGCATGACCAATTTTTTCGGAAATGTTTGCCTCATTATGCTGAAATCGCTGCCCCGTTGAACTCCTTACGGCGGAAAGATGTCAAGTTTGTGTGGGATCAACCTCAACAAGTTGCTTTCGACTCCCTGAAAACCGCCCTTAGCAATGCTCCGGTGCTTGCTATTCCTGACTTTAAATAGAAATTTATCATCCAAACTAATGCCTCTGGCAAAGCTATCACTGGAGTCCTATTGCAAGATTCGGAAGTGGGAAGAAGACTCATTGCCTATGCATCCAGGGCAGTTTCTCCCCTGGAAAGGAAGTATTCTATTTATGAACTTGAGTGTTTAGCAGTTCTGTTCTCATTGGAAAAATTCCGTATGTATGTGGAACATGTAAATTTCGATTTGGAGACTGACAATGAGGCTCTTTCTTGGGTGCTTAGAAGGCCTAAGCGAACTGGCAGGTTGACTAGATGGGCATTAAGGATTTATGCCTTCAATTTGAGTGCTCGCCACATTCCTGGTACTGATAACGTAATTGCGATGGGCTCAGTCGAATGTTTGATGGTAAAAAGGACCCCCCGGAAAATTCTGTAGAAGATATTCGTCAGTGTAGTTTGGTAAGGGTAAATCCAGTCTTATCTAATCTTTCTATGCTGTACCAAGACATTGCCCAATATCAAAAGGATGATCCTGAACTGAAAGTAATTTTAGAGAAAATCATGTCCGGCGAAAATCTGAAGCCATATTCTTGTGAGAAAGGTGTTCTATGTTGTCAGTTCCATCATGATAAAAGGTTAAAGATTGTTGCTCCGAAAATTATTTTTCCTACCATCTTCCAGTATTATCATGATAGCCCTCTTGGTGGACATTTGGGTGTATTTAAAACAAGGCAGAAAATCCGGCAGTTTTTCATATGGAAGAAGATGGATGGTGACATAAGATCCATGGTTAAATCTTGTAGAATTTGTGCATTTAGTAAACCTAATCTGAATAACCGAGTGAGATTGCTGTCTTCTTCCCAAGCATCCAGACCCATGGAGCGATTCTTTATTGACCATGTCGGACCCTTGCCGCGTTCTTCTCGTGAGAATACTCATGCATTAGTGTGCATTGATGCTTTTACCCGGTTTTGTTTGATCTTCCCAACCATATCTACTAATTCACAAACAACTATTAAGTGTTTAAATTCTATTTTTGCTTCCTTTTGTGCACCTAAGTTCTTGATTTCAGATAATGCTAGTGGATTTACCAGCCACACGTTTAAGAAATATTTATTCGACTTGTGCATTTCGCATGCCACTACTACTCCCTATTACCCAAACCCATCGTATTCGGAGAGGATGAACAGAAATTTGAAAGCCGCACTAATTGCGTACCATCATTCTAACCAGTCCAAGTGGGATACTTGTCTACATTGGCTGTCGTATGCCTTCAATTCAGCAACCCACGAATCTCATGGTAAGACTCCTATGGAATTGATGTTTTGTTTTATTCCATTTTCACATCTGTCAAACCTCCTTCATATTGAGGAACTGTTACCGGACCTATCTACTCCTTGTAATGTCCGTAAGGTGTGGGATGAAGCCAAGGCAAAGTTAGCCGTGTCATATGAGAAAGTACGGAAAAACTATGACAAGGGACGAAAACCCACCAAGCTGAGGGTTGGAGATCAAATCTTTGTTAAGTGTTACCCTATTAGCAAAGCTATTAGTAAATTTTCTTCGAAGTTAGCTCCTAGGTTCCAAGGTCCTTGTACCATCTTGCAGTTTTTGAGTCCAGTATCTATGCTGATAAGTGATCCTATTGCCAAAAGGATAGGAAGAGTTCATCTCTCTCAAGTCAAATCGGCTTGAATTCCTGTATAATTGTTGTGTTTGGTATAGGTTAATTCTAAATTTGGCTTCTTGAGGGTAATTGCCCGGTTATCATTTCGATTAAACATGATCGTCTTTTAAATTTGGAAAATCACCAACGATATTGTTCATGAAATTAATGAACATGTGGTGTATAGAATTTTGTTTGATGCAGGTGTATTGATGTTTGGAAGGAACTGTATTCTTGGTTTAACTGTGCCCATCGTCTCAACCGTAGAAAATTAGGATTTGGTAAACAGTTAAAAGTTATCCTGACGAATTATGATGGTGAGGTTATGTGTTATTCATGTGATTATGATGTTGCTTATTTACCTTCAGTCTGCACTTCAGTGAGTGAGTTAAGTTGTTCTGGTTGTTGTTGGGGGGGGGGGTAAATTTCTATGGGTAACGAGTAAGTGTTACCATTGACCAATTTGCGTATGTGTTTTATCTGACGAGGATGTGAAAGACTTATCTAGCTACTAAGGAATCTTAACCTGAAGTGTAAAGGAGTAATCTCCTCTTAATTTGAATGATATGATTTTTGATCCTTTGTTGGGAATAATGTGCGTGACGATATTGTGGAAACGTTTCTGCAATTGATTGTGATTACATAGTGATTTGATGGCATTTGTTGTAGGTTGTAAAATTTTTCCTTTAACCTTCGGGGAATGACTCATGTAATCTGGTATCTTTTATGTAGAGTTATATAATTAGGGATGGGTCCAGTTAGTTCATTTGCTCGAACTAGTTCATTAGATACCGTTCAAAGCATTGAGTCGTTCAAATGAACGAGGTAGTTCATGACGTGATACAGGCCTAGAAACAGCCCTCGCGGCACTTCGTTCAAATGAACGTGTTAGTTTATTATGAGCACGAACAGAAAACAGCTACACAATGCTTACGCTCGTCTGCCTAAGTAAAGAAATTGTATCTAAGAGACGGAGAGACATGTAAGCTTTCTAATTTTGTATAACTCCTTCTCCCCCAGTTGAGAAGTGTGAGTGATGTGCTGTCACGTGACCATTAACACGTCACGCCACTGGCCATTCATGTGCAAGCTTATTTGTCGTTCAAATGAAGAGGTAGTTCATTTGTGCTGTCTGCATGGAAACATCTCTCGCGGCACTTCGTTCAATGAACGAAGTCGTTCAAATGAACGAGGTAGTTCATTTGTGCTGTCTACATGGAAAGAGCTCACGCGGCACTTCGTTCAATGAACGAAGTCGTTCAAATGAACGAGGTAGTTTATTATGAGCATCTTAGCACCAGCATAGCGCGCGAGTTAGTACGTATATTTTACGATAGCTGGTGCTTGTTTAGGTCTTAATATGAACGACAAACCATATAGCCTTCAACCACACCGCACCTCTTACGCTGTTTAAAGCTCGGCGGTTCGAGGGGCGTATGAATCAGCTGTTTGAGAGAGAAGAAGCGATTTACCTGTTTTATCCAGGGGAAAAATTTCTCTAAGATGATAATTGTCCTTTTTAGCTGTTAAAGAGGTGGGGAAGACGAATCCTATGGAAACGTCCTGTTAATAAGGAATGTTCCTGAATAACTAACTAATATTACAATGTTAGATATAAGTCTATACAAGTATTTACTCTAGTAAACCAATGTTTTTTCCTTATGCCTGACACTGCACTCATCAGAGTGGGATGTGTCAGGCCGTACCCACTGACGGTAGGATGTATGCTGGTGTTTTATCAGAAGCCCGTTAACTTTTGATATGCTCTATTGGTGTGTAAAGTCTAATTCCCTTAATATTTCCATTAATATTACATTGTTATAAGGGGAGTAATGACTGAAATTATGAACTTCTATAGTTTTCTGTCGATCACCAGCTAATTTTAACCACTACTACATTCAACTCATTTTAGACATCATTACACGTGGGGCAGGACAGATAGTAACCGAGAATAAGAATCGTCTCACAGGAAAAGGAAAAATGGTTGAGCAGCTATTATTTTATGAACAGTAATATCTGAACTGTTTTACGGCCCCCATTTATTGTTACGGTTTCCATGGAGGTCGAGGTGCCGAAATTCTATCCCGCAGGAGTTCTTTTACCTGCCAGTAAATTTCTGACAAGAGGCTGTCGTATTTGGGCACTTTGAAATTTATGAGCGTTTTCTATGTGGTAGGAACAATAATAGCATATGTTGTTATTTTAGTTGATTATTCTTCTACGCCAATACACTCATCTTATGATAGCCTATGCGTACTGAATACAATACCGTAGTCTTGTGTCGGTTACCACGTGATAACATGATTTTGTTACTCTGCTCCAAGTGCGTGTGATTTCGTTGTGCCTCATGTTGTTGACATTGATTGTTTTTGTGTAGACAAAGTATTTATTTACCATTGCCCGTGTATAATTCCCACAACTGTCGTGTATTATAGAACGCTTACAGTACGTAAGTGCCAGACTATAAACACGGGGGTTTTTTCGTAATGTTTTAAGAGGTAAACCAGCGATATTATCACTCCATTGTGTGTACTGTGGACCGTATTTTGCATAAAACCGGACTCGAACAAACACGAGCTCATTTATAGATGGCAGGCAAGTACCGGTACGACATTTTGCGAACTTGGAATTTGATTGTCGTCTTTCGGAGCTCCTAGCACGAACAGAAAACAGGTACCAAATGCACAGCGTCGCCGCCAGTTGAGAAGTGTGAGAGATGTGCTGTCATGTGATCATTAACACGGCACGCCATTGGCCATTTATGTGCGAGCTTATTTTGACGTTCAAATGAACGAGGTAGTTCATTTGTGCTGTCTTCATGGAATCAGCTCTCGCGCCACTTCATTCAATGAACGAACTCGTTCAAATGAACGAGGCGCCAGCTAGTACGTACATTTTACAATAGATGGTGCTTGCTTAGGTCTTCGTCCTCTAACATGCTGTATGCTTGCGTGAACGACCAGTTCAAATTATTTGAACAGACTCGTACTAGTTCAAATAAAAGAGTCGTTCAAATGAACTAGTTAGTTCATGAACGACCCAACTCTATATATAATGGCGTGATTGTGATGTTGGTGTTTATTTCTTGCTTAAGACACTTGGTGATGCAGGTCTTTGCCTTTATTCATGTTACCTCTGTGTCATTGAAGTATGGGCTGTGATTTATTTATAGGTGTCTGCAACTCATCTTATAGCACCTTAATTGTTAAATGCAACCTTCTAGTTCCTAGTGTAATGTCTTGGTTCTATCCTTGTGTTTGCTTGCATAACCCATTTTCGGACATAATCATGAAACTGTCTTAGTCCTATTGAGCATTGGTTATCACTCTGACTCCTTACCTGTCATTAGACGTTTACTGGTGGTGTATGATATAGATTACTGCTCCTTTTTTTCCTGTGGTCACCTGGTTTGAGGTAAATTTCTTTACCTTTTCATCTAATTGGGTGCCTATCATGGAGGTCTATTTTGGTGTATTTCTATGGATTTGGTTAAACTGCTGATGTCAGATCATTGTATGCTGATGTGAACTATTCCTAATGAGTTCTATCCTTCCCCTCCAATGGTGTTTACGGTTATCTTTTATCGAGTTTTTGCCCCTTCTATCTTGGTGCTATGCTTTGCTTGGTATTATTCGATGAATCTGTTGTCGATGACAAACATAATGCGTACCCTCCATCTAATTGAGCTCGAAGTCTCCAATCGTGTTCATCCTGTTTCTCCTTGCTTGGCATGCTGTTATTTCAAAAACCATGAATTTAGGGTGATCTCTTATCCTTGTTACTACTCTGTTACTATTCTGCCGGTATGGTGAATTCCTACCTTTCTTCTTCTTCTGCTGGGTTATACATTTGGTACATATGGATGTGAACAAGTACAGTTGTGAATAAATTGCATGACTTGGTTATGTATTTTGGGGAATTTTAAAAAGACTCGCTGATTTGTAGTTCTGAGGCTGAAATGTTCTAATTTGATTTTGATTTTAAAGCTTGATTTCTGATGTTCTGAATCTGTAGTGTTAAATGTACGCTTTCTCGAGGTCGTACCTAGGTATATTTAGTCATTATTCTGGTGAATTGTATTGTATTTGATCTACTTAGTTCCTATGATCTTTCTGTTTTTGGGTGATTGATGTTGATGCTGACTGATACCTGTTGATGAAGAGATTAGTATGTAATATATGTATTTATTTACTTATTTATGTACATCTATGCGCTGATTCATCAGTTTGCGGTGATTTCTGCTTTATCTCTGTAATTTTTATTTTTCTCCTTCGGTCGGTGTGTGAGAGTATTATTTCTGAATCAGTTTAGTCATAAACAAGATAACTCTGCCTTTCTTTCTCTATGATAGAAGTCCCAAATTTACTTGATAAGGGAAATTTTAAATATGTTTCAATATTGGGATTATGACCTGTTTTTCTTTCCGGGGCTAGTCTTATGTCAACTCCAAACGTCGTGTAACATTCAGTGCATAAAAACACTAACTATTAGTGTATTATTCCTTCAAAAAGGATGACCGTTTCCGTTTTTCGTGGTAGTACCAGTGTCGAAGATATGTGGTCAAGTCGTACTAAATGTTGGACTATTGAACTCTAATGAATACCGCCCGATTCATGACTGTCGGAATTTCTCCTTTGCCATAACCTTTGGAATGTCTATATCTAACAAATATGGCTCCTACCAACCTCAAGTAAGAGTGTAATAATATGCTGGAATTGAAAAAAAGATTGTTCCGTCGCGTGTTGTTGTAACGCCCAACCCTTTTGGGGGAGGAGACTATGGCGATTATACTAAATTTAGAGGTGTTTTGCCACCCAGCATACTTAAACATGTCACAATGAGCATTATTCTGCATGTTTCCGTTTCCTTGAACTGTCAGCGGATTGTAATTAAATTCATTGCGGTGCCCTGTGTTTTCGCAATAGTTCCGTTGTGCGCCGCTACAGCTGATCTCCTCTGAGTGCCTGACTGTATAGTGGAGCCATCTATTTGAGTTGATGGAACTGAGACAGTCGTTTGTCAACGCATGGACGCGCTACAATGAGAAGAGTGGCAGTTGTTTTGGTTGTTGTCGATCGTTAGGAGGAACGTCCTCCCTTTGTGTGCTACTGAAATTTAATCTAATTTACAGTAATTGAAAGAAGAAGAAATGGTGCTGCACGTTGACCCGCGGTAAACCAATCGCCGGTCGGCGTTATGCCGAAACAAGTCTTACATTTTGTTTCATTCTTAAGGTTTCCTGGAAATTGTAAGTAAGCTACCAGTTCTTCCTATCTGAAAGCAGAAATGATGTGATCAATTCAACCTAAAGTAAAACTGTGAACAAGTTCTTCTGGATTTGGGCGCCTAAGTTATGCTTTAATTGCGTTGAATAACTTCCGGGATAATGAAATTACAATTGAGAAAAGAATAATATTGTGTTTCGGTCACCATCATCTAGTAAATGTGTTCCAAGTTATTTGGGGTTTATTTTGATATAATATTTTGAAGAATAAGCTTGCTTGAGCGACCATTTCATAAATTTGTTAGACATCTGGTGTTATTTGTTAAAATTTACATATCGTAATGGGTCGTAAGAGTCTGTGTAACTCGTAATGTCATGAAGATCCATACTGTTACTAAGTATTTTCCTTATTATGGGTTGATTTACTAAACTCCGAGCTCGGGGGTAAATTAATGAGCCGTAAAATTGTTTCTTTGACTAACTCAGTTTGTTTGGGCAGCCATGTTTCATTCGGGTGTCACGTGATGTGTTCCCATGGCTACTCTTAGTACACATATTTGTGGGTGTGTACTATTTTCATTTTGACATTTGACGTATGACCCCATCATTATTGCTTTTCAACATATGAAGTGAGTCTATTGTGAAGAAGAGACATATTCGTGAGGGTTATGTTTGTGGGCGGGTGTATGCCTAATGTGTCGGTGTAGAGACTTTTCTCTGCATAACTAATGTTTTAATATAACTTGTTTTTGGAGAGTTTGCCGTTCGGTGATCTCTCGAATTACCTTCTGATTTTGCTTTTCGGTGAATTGTTCTCCCTGAACTTACTCTTGCTGACCGTTGCGTTGGGGATGCCTCATTTCGTTTTGAGATAGCCATAAGAGACTGTGTTCGGCTCCCACATTTTAAATCAAGTGTGATCTAAGATCGCAGAATTGTAAATAAAGTAAATCTCTTTTTTCTTGATAATTGATCAATCGGTTGTAAACCCAAGTAATTATAGTTAGCATCATCTTATGATCGGTGGGTTTGAAGTGTGTTTCTTTTATTGAACGGGAACTCGTAATTATTTTATGTTCTTTGGACCTTAAGATTGTCTGGAAACCTAATTAATTAATTAATTAATCAATTTCAGTTTATTAAAGTTATCACTTCCTTATATGCAGTGTTCTTATTTAAGTCAGTATATTAGAATTCTTTCTTCTGGTGATTCATTAGACCTGTTGGGTCTTGTTCGCTCTCACGTTTACGCGACCTTTTGGACTGTGAAGGTAAGTTTTGTTTTAATGTTCTAATTTCTGTTTGTCCTTGGTCATGCCACAACTATCGCTTGAATGTCAGGAAACTACGTGATAATTCCCAATACCATTCTACTCCCTCCTACTTTCACTTCTTCTTTCTTCTTTTTCCCCTGCCATCTTCCTATTATTGCCCTGTATTCTTCCACACCAATCATCTTCTTTAAACTCTTCCTCCGAACTTCCTCCACACACTCCACTTGACCCGACCGCTCCCGCACTCTTTTACCACTCCACTCAGCCGGCACACACCGCACGACACGCCTGACCTCCTTGCTGGTTTAAGCTAGACTGACTCTTGGACGATGCTAAGTACTGTCTCGGTGTGTTTTTTGAACACAAAGGAAGTCACAGCCATGTAGACCTGTTCTACAAAGATTCTGCAGACGTTTCTCTTTTGCCAGAGACATTCCCTCTAGGCTGTATTTATGGACATAATTGTCAACTGGGGTCCTGAAGAGAACTACTTCAATGCATCTCTTGTGCAAATATCAACTGCCAGATCATTTCGAATCATTTTCTGTGCTTTTATCTTGAATACCTATCATTGCAATCTATGTGTAGGCTCATTGGATATAAAGCACCCTATATACGAGAAACTCTCTTGGCACCATATGCTCATTCTTTTCTTTTTAGTGACTGTACATGTATTTAAAGGTTCATCTGCTTTGTGTATTTTAGCAATATATGAAAGCATCATTATTTTATAATTATATCTGTTACTTATGAAATTTTATTTTGTTACTAGTTTGAAGACTGCTTCTGGTGCTGTGGTGAGCAGGGGACCTTATCCTATCACCATGGGTAGCGCTAATACAATTCACCCAGGGGCAGCTATCATTGCTGAAGACGGGCCGATCATAATTGGCTCGACCAACATCATTGATGATAAGGCAGTTATCATTAACAGGTAAGAAACTAGGGTCATACTCTGAAAGATTCAGAGACACGCTTAGAGGAGGTTCTGGCAGTTTTAGAAGTCCCTGAGCGCTCAGTCAGAAAACTGAATTGACTTAAGTAATGGTACGAAAATATGCAAATGGTGGTTGTGGTTGTTTTAACAACATTGACATTTCACAATCTTCTTACCCTCCCTTCACTTTCCCATTCTCCACTTGGAGTGCTGATGGCCAATGGTTTTACGTGGCTGCCAATATACAGAATACATAATGCACTAATCGCATTGTGGGCGAACATCACTGTTAGTTATGACGCCTTAATGGTCCCCGATGGTTACTGTTGGTGACGGGATTAGTTTAGAGTTTGGAGAGATCGTACAGGGAGTGTTATACTTATTACAAGCTGTGTCAAAATTACTGATAATGATGGTTATGTTATTGTGTTTGACAAAATTGCTAATAGTGACTGGTTAGGTCTGTTTGAAAATCACAACACACACCAATCATGTCCTTCACAGTATCAATTGAGCTTTTGGTAAACTGTACTTTGGATATCCAGTTTTATACCAGCGATACGGTACCACACCAAGAATCAGAATATACTACCTTTTCTATTGTTATTATTATTATTATTATTATTATTATTATTATTATTATTATTATTATTATTATAGCAGAAGAAGGCGAAGAAGATGAACAAGTACCGGCAGCCGGCGCTGAACTTTGACTGCCAGGCGATGCGACCCTCCCATATGCAAGAAGCGCACATGCTTCGTGCTGGCGTGTCCGGGAAATTTTGGTGGGAAGTCCAGGTGGTATTGACCAGGACGGGTACAGCTCGATTAAAATAGGTCAGAACTTCTGAACTATTAGTGCAAATTATGTTCTTTAAAGGTTGTTTTCATCCTTATAGAATTGTAGAGGAGGTTAAACAAATTATATTGTTTGGGGAATTCATGAACAAGCTCAAAATAATTAGTGAATTTTAAGGAGCTAATATTTTACCGAGAAAATCGCTTGTAGAGAGTCAGCTGTTGGAGGTAACAGTATGCCTTACCAGAGTTTCTTTTTTGTGCTCTATAACTCCTACCTTTACAGTTTTGGCCTACCGTTGATTGTTTAGGAATCAGTTGCAATTGAATTATATTATTAATAATATTATCTTAAGGTATAAGAGCGCATGTATTCGGCGGGAGTGGCTTCGAATTCTAAATTCGATTATCAAATATACAGAAAACCGACACACACATCAATAACAATAAGAAATGATTCACTCCACCCGAAATCCCATAAACAAGCAACCTTTTTCTGTATGGTCTACAGAGCTCACAAAATAACCTGATCACCCGCGAATTTTACGAAATGGATATAAAGCAGAGATAGTAAATCGAATCATCAACAAAGTAAAGCTCAAACTAGCCACAAATTTCGAACCGGAAAAGACTAAAAAATCAAAATACGCAACCTTCACTTACACCAGTTTAACGATTCACCAAATAGCAAACCCACTCAAAAAAGGGATATGCAAATAGCCTTTAAAACACATAACACTAATAAAAACTTATTTTTAAATCATAACACAGTAAATTCCTACAATAACAAATTTCAAGGCTCCGGAATATACAGACTAACATGCACACAGTGTAAATCTTCATATGTTGGCCAAACTGGCCGCAGCTTCCTAACCAGATACATGGAACACTTTAAAACCTTAAAGCACAATAAATACTCCGCAATGAGTAATCATATGAAAGAAACCGGCCATCATTATACCTCAATAGACAAAGACCTCACAATAATCAAAAGAATCGAAAAGGGAAAGCTAATGACAGAGTTTAAAAACATATATATATTTATTTGGATCAATACTTTAATAAGGAAAAAAACATGAATGACGCGGTCGAAATAAAAAGCCCGTTAATACAGCAGTTGCCAATATTATTACGAACTTTCAAATCAGATAAAAGCAAATTCTTTAAGATATTTAATCTAAAACACCCACAACAGAAACTATTAAGACAACGCAAAAAATCCCCCTCCACATAACACGTCAAACCTTAACGCCCCGCCCGCAGGGTCGTCCCCTACTCCCACCTCGACAACAGATAAGAACTCCCTACCACATGGTACGCCAATAGCAAACGCCCCGCCCAGCATCTCTCCCCCTCAACCCCCTACCCGCCCCTCACAACAGCTCTTCCATACGTACATCACAAGGAGTAGAACCACAACAGACAATAGTCACAGTAACGTAAGAAAGTCCATAAGACTTTGCAGCAGCAGTCAAGGGGGTAAGTGAAAACGTAACATCAAACTCACATTATAAGCACAACATACACACAACATTATTCAAGTTAATTTCCATTTGTTCCAGATGCTTCTCCCATTCTGTATCTCAAAAGAAACATAATCAGCTACTCAAGAATTGGTTTGAAGCCCCTTTTAACCATAACTTACATTAATACAATCTGCTTCCAACTGAGAGTCTGGTCGCTATAAACAAGAATCAATTATGCCAACACTTTCTCTGATCAAATTGCCAAACTGCAGCAGCAGGCCTCAATAAATCTAGAAGCTGTTCTCCAACGGTTCCAAGATTTCAATTTCAGATTATCATTATGACTCAAATCACACATGGAGCAAATTTACAGTCGTTTAAATAAAATTATTTAGAGAACACAATTCCTAGCTAAAATTCTCAATATCGAAGGTTACTGTATTCTAGAAACCAATGGATTTTAGAAACAATGGCTCCTATATTTTAACCTTCAGTTTATAATTATGACTCGAAATTTAATGCCAAATTATAGTTGGTTCAATTTACCATAACACTGTAAAAATATTTTTAGCCAAATTTTCAAATTGTAAATACTATGTTTTGGACATCAATATATTTTAGAATTAAGGGTTACTAAAATTCAACGTTGTAAATCACATTGTCATACTTTTAATGTGTACATTATTGCTATGTTTTTATATGTTATTACTGAACTTAGATTTACATTCAAGCAATTAAATATGTAAAAATAATTCAAATATGACAAACCTTGAGACAATTATATAGGCTGAAGATGCTTGTAAATAAAGCGAAACATATCCCTGTAAATTAGTGTTGTAATATTATGAGCTAGCAACACAATACCAATTCGTATTGAAAAGGTGGATCAAAACAATTAATATATTGTTAGCATATCACATACCTCTTAGTCGAGCAGCTCGTCTCCTTTCTCCCAAGTCTTCCCAGCCCAAACTTTGCAACGTTTTTGTAACGCTACTCTTTTGTCGGAAATCACCCATAACAAATCGAGCTGCTTTTCTTTGGATTTTTTCCAGTTCTTGAATCAAGTAATCCTGGTGAGGGTCCCATACACTGGAACCATACTGTAGTTGGGGTCTTGCCAGATACTTATATGCCCTCTCCTTCACATACTTACTACAACCCCTAAATACCCTCATAACCATGTGCAGAGATCTGTACCCTTTATTAACAATCATATGTATGTGATTGCCCCAATGAAGGTCTTTTCTTATATTAACACCTAGGTACTTACAATGATCCCCAAAGGGAACTTTCACCCCATCAACGCAGTAATTAAAACTGAGAGGACTTTTCCTATTTGTGAAACTCGCAACCTGACTTTTAACCCCGTTCATCGTCATACCATTGCCCACCGTCCATCTCACAACACTATCGAAGTCACCCTGCAGCCGCTCACTATCTTGTAACTTACTTATTACTCTGTACAAAATAACATCATCTGCAAACAGCCTTATCTCTGATTCCACTTCTTTACACATATCATTGATATATATAAGAAAACATAAAGGTCCAATAATACAGCCTTGAGGAATTCCCCTTTTAATTATTACAGGATCAGATAAAGCTTCGCCTACTCTAATTCTAGAAATATAGCCACCCATTCAGTCACTCGTTTTTCTAGTCCAATAGCACTCATTTTTGGCAGTAGTCTTCCATGATCTACCCTATCAAATGCCTTAGATAGGTCAATCGCAATACAGCCCATTTGGCCTCCTGAATCCAGGATATCTGCTATATCTTGCCGAAATCCTACAAGCTGAGCTTCAGTGGAATAACCTTTCCTAAACCCAAACAACCTTCTGTCAAACCAGTTATTAATTTCGTAAACATGTCTAATATAATCAGAAAGAATGCTTTCCCAAAGCTTACATGCAATGCATGTCAAACTTACTGGTCTGTAATTTTCACCTTTATGTCTATCACCCTTTCCTTTATACACAGGGGCTACTATAGCAACTCTCCTTTCTTTTGGTATAGCCCCTTCAACCAAACAATAATCAAATAAGTACTTCAATATGGTACTATATCCCAACCCATTGCCTTTAGTATATCCCCAGAAATCTTATCAATTCCAGCTGCTTTTCTAGTTTTCAACTTTTGTATCTTACTGTAAATGTCATTGTTATCGTAGGTAAATTTTAATACTTCTTTAGTATTACTCACATCCCCTATCTGGACATTATCCTTGTAACCAACAATCTTTACAAACTGCTGACTGAATACTTCTGCCTTTTGAAGATCCTCGCATACACACTCCCCTCGTTCATTAATGATTCCTGGAATGTCCTTCTTTGAACCTGTTTCTGCCTTAAAGTACCTATACATACCCTTCCAATTTTCACTAAAATTTATATGACCACTAATTATGCTTGCCAGCATGTTATCCTTAGCTGACTTCTTTGCTAGATTCAATATCCTAGTACGTTCCTTCAATTTCTCCTTACTTCCATAACAATTCCTAACTCTCTTTCGTTCCAACCTGCACCTCCTTTTTAGTCTCTTTACTTCTCTGTTATAATATAGTGGATCTTTATCATTCCTTACCACCTTGAAAGGTACAAAGCTATTTTCACATTCCTCATGAATTGCTTTAAACCCATCCCAGAGTCTGTTTACATTTTTATTTACCATTTTCCAGCGATCATAATTACTTTTTAAAAACTCCCTCATGCCTGTTTTATCAGCCATATGGTACTGCCTAACAGTTCTAATTTTAATACCTTCCTTTCGTTCACATTTATTTTTAACAACGACAAAAACAGCTTCGTGATCACTAATACCATCTATTACTTGGGTTTCTCTATAGAGCTCATCTGGTTTTATCAGCACCACATCCAAAATATTCTTCCCTCTAGTTGGTTCCGTCACTTTCTGAATCAGGTGCCCTTCCCTTATTAACTTATTTGCCATTTGTTGTTCATGCTTCCTGTCGTTGGCATTACCTTCCCAATTGGCATTTGTTAAATTGAGATCACCCGCTACAATCACGTTGCTTTCCTTATCGTTTCCCACATAGCTGATTATCTTATCAAATAATTATGAATCAGCGTCAGCGCTACACGTTCCCGGTCTGTACACAACAAAGATATCAAGTTGGCTATTATCTTTAGAGATGAGCCTTACACCCAGAATTTCATGTTTTTCATCCTGAACTTTTTCGTTGCTTACAAATTCTTCTTTCACCAGAATGAATACTCCCACTCCTACCATTCCTATCCTATCTCTACGATACACACTCCAGTTCCGTGAGAATATTTCTGCATCCATTATATCATTTCTCAGCCATGATTCAACTCCTATTACAATATCTGGTAAGTATATATCTATTAAATTACTTAATTCGATTCCTTTGTTTACAGTGCTTCTACAATAGGGAACATGCACGATCCGGGATGATAATTAAAAATGTGCTAATCTGATTCAAAATTTCATGCAGAATTAAAAAATGTGATAAGAATGTACAAATAATAACTCCAAACATGATAAAAAAATAAATTAAAGTACGAAAATGTCACGTGATGCAAGTGCGCGATCTCATTGGTCTGACGTCATCGTACAGGTTGACTGAATGAGCAGACGAAATGACACCTAGTGTCCTGTGAGAAGCAGGATACACTTTGCGTATTTCTACTTTATGTTAGTGTCTGGTGTAGTTAACTTTGAAGGCTATACATTGGATAATAATCTGAGTGGTATATTTTAGACTTAAAATGAATCCTGCCCAGACAGTGAGGCAGAAAACTTATAAATGGTGTATAGTTCTGATGTGCAATAGCACATCGCATACCATCCCAAACAAATTGTTTATAAATGTTCCTAAGACGCTAAAACTAGGGAGAAATTGATTTTGGCGGGCCGGAGAAATGCTGGTGACATATCGGAAATGTCTACATTTTATTTTTTTGAAGATCATTTTAACATAAGTTGAATTTGTTTGAATTTTCAATCATTTTTCCATGTCAGTTGTTTTAGTGGTAAAACTTTAAATTTTAATGTATGATACTTTAATTAAATGCTTCAATTACATTCTGGAATATGAAAGTAATAAAGAGTGCATTAATTAATGCTGATTATTAAAGTATTCTCCAAACCTAACCTATGTTTTGGGTGAACCATGTCAAGGTAATAAATCAAGGGGGTTATGAAACATATTGACAGTGTTAATTATACTAATCTGTCTTGGCATGCGACAGTTATTAATGTCTTTATTGAAGAACTTACATTTGTAAAGAAATATAGCCTATAGCTAAAGACTCTATAATATAACAAAAAATAGGCATGTACGTCCTGAAAGAAATCGTGAATTTAACAAATGTATATCTCTACACAAAACCAATGCTTGTCTATCGGGGTCTTATAAGTTAACAATGCTCAATTATAATAATTATCATAATATTAATTAAATAAATAACATAATTGCACACAGGTGAAAATAGTGATGTTGGTGTTTAAAATATGATCCAACTTAGCCTAAGTTTTAGGTTATGCAAGCCAAGTCAATAAACCGAAGGGTAAAAATATCGGGCGAGTTGGCCATGTGGTTAGGAGCGCGCAGCTGTGAGTTCGCATCCGGGAGATAGTGGGTTCGAACCCCACTGTCGGCAGCCCTGAAGATGGTCTTCCGTGGTTTCCCATTTTCACACCAGGCAAATGCTGGGGCTGTACCTTAATTAAGGCCACGGCCGCTTCCTTCCCATTCCTAGGCTTTTCCTGTCATATCGTCGCCATAAGACCTATCTGTGACGGTGCGACGTAAAGCAAATGGCAAAAAAAATATAAAAAAGTAAAAGTCACAGCACCCAAAGACATTCCTGTATTGAACGACTAAAATGTCACCAAGATACTTTTCTTGCGTGATATGCTCAGCTTGTTAAAAGCCAAATGCAATTAATTTTATTGGTTTTACGCCCCCTAACTACTTCTACGGTTTTCGGAGACGCCGATCAACCAATCAATACTGATCTGTATTTAGGGCAGTCGCCCAGGTGGCAGATTCCCTATCTGTTGCTTTCCTAACCTTTTCCTAAATGATTTCAAAGAAATTGGAAATTTATTGAACGTCTCCCTTGGTAAGTTATTCCAATCCCTAACTCACCTTCCTATAAATGAATATTTGCCCCAGTTTGTCCTCTTGAATTCCAACCTTATCTTCATATTGTGATCTTTCCTACTTTTATGAACGCCATTCAAACTTATTCGTCTACTAATGTCATTCCACGCCAACTCTCCGCTGACAGCTAGGAACATACCACTTAGTCGAGCAGCTCTCCTTCTTTCTCTCAATTCTTCCCAACCCAAACATTGCAACATTTTTGTAACCCTACTCTTTTGTCGGAAATCACCCAGAACAAATCGAGCTGCTTTTCTTTGGATTTATTCCAGTTCTTGAATCAGGTAATCCTGGTGAGGGTCCCATACACTGGAACCATACTCTAGTTGGGGTCTTACCAGAGATTTATATGCCCTCTCCTTTACATCCTCACTACAACCCCTAAACACCCTCATAACCATGTGCAGAGATCTGTACCCTTTATTTACAATCCATTTATGCGATTACCCCAATGAAGATCTTTCCTTATATTAACACCTAGATACTTACAATGATCCCGATAACGAACTCACCCCATCAACGCAGTAATTAAAAACTGAGAGGACTTTTCCTATTTGTGAAACTCACAACCTGACTTTTATTCCCGTTTATCATCATACCATTGCCTGCTGTCCATCTCACAACACTTTCGAGGTCACGCTGCAGTTGCTCACAATCTTGTAACTTATTTATCACTCTATAGAGAATAACATCATCCGCACATCTGGACATTATCCTTGTAACCAACAATCTTTACATACTGCTGAGTGAATCCTTCTGCCTTTTGAAGATCCTCACATACACACTCCCCTTGTTCATTAATTATTCCTGGAATGTCCTTCTTTTAACCTGTTTCTGCCTTAAAATACCTATACATACCCTTCCATTTTTCACTAAAATTCGTATGACTGCGTGAGCACAGGAAACAGTTTTATATTCCCATGATTGCTGCCATCCGTACAAACACATATGTATGATACATCTTTGACTTGTTTAATGGCACTTGCTACACAGTGAGGTCCAAGTACATTATTGACAATGGCCTCAGACTTTGTACGAGCACACTGAATATTTTTCCCTATTTCAGAATCAGGAAATAATTTAGATGGAAACTTAGACATACAATCCACAGTTTTGTAGCTCCCGTGATGAACAGCATTTTAATAATAATAATTATTTGCTTTACGTCCCACTAACTACTTTTACGGTCTTTGGAGAATCGCATTTTCGTTCAGTGATATGTTCTTTTTGAAAAAATGTCAACACATTATTTGAAGATTAGTTTTATGTTTGCCCGTTGTAATGTGACTTCCTAAATCCATAGCTCCACGATTAGCCACAGAAACGTATGTTCCTGGTTTACATACTAGACACATGGCTTCTTCCTCGGCGTGGCCCTTTTCGAAGCATTTATATCTTTTCTTCAATTCAGCAGTGAACTTACACTTTCTTTTCCCCATAATACATTTAACGTACCAACAGATCACAACAGATATTGTAGAGTAGATCACAAGGATTGTGGCACAACTAATCAGCAATATGGACGAAAATTATTTGTTTTTAGCTTCCGTTTTCGTATGCTCTCGCCAAAGTCGACTATCTACTTCGACCAGCGATGATATTCTAGTCAAAGTCTACAGGAATTTAAAAAAGTTCAAGCTGCAGTTGAAGTCAACGGTTGTGGAATAAGCGAGTCTAAGTTTACAAAAATGGGTTTCCATTTGGAAAAAGTTCATTTTAACATTATTAGACGAAAATACGGACAATCAGCAAATAATTAAAAAATAAATATTGACGCCAGGACAGACGCTAAAAATAAGAGCAAATCCTGGTAAATACAGACGTCTGGTAACCCTACGCTTTTCATACAGAATGTTAAAAATGGAGGAAAATCTTCCCCCTGGTCATGAAGAAACCTGGACTACATCCAAGGCACTGAACGTACTAAGAGCAGGCGTTGGAAGATCCAAGGACAATATGAAGAAATGGGGCCTCCTGAAGGGGAATCAGACCCTATGTGAATGCGGCGTGGTACAAACCACAAGGCCCTGTTAAATGCACAGAACTTGATTTAGCACAGGCCAATATCAGTGCTGTTAATATGGCCAAATTCTGGGCCGATATTTTGTAAATAATTGTATAATTTTTGTAAGTATTGTAATTTCACGAATTTTATTTAATTTTGTAAAATGTAGTTGTAATCTATATTGTGCTACTGACACGAGTCTATATACGGTATATAAAATAAGAGTTTTGTCTGTACATTGCTCAGAATAATTGGAAGAGAATTGTGTTTCTGCATTGACCGTGTCCACAGTAACAAGGAAATGCACTTTTTAATTTTCCGTAATTTCTGTCTGTCTGTCTGTCTGTCTGTCTGTCTGTCTGTCTGTCTGTCTGTCTGTCTGTCTGTCTGTCTGTACGCGCATCACGAGAAAACGGTGGAAGAGAATTGAGTGAAAATCGGCATGCAAAGTCGGGGAATAAGTCGCTACAATCTAGGCTATACATAGTTTTGTTCACGCTGAGTGAAATGGTAGTTTAGGGGGAGGCCTAAAATTTTATTCTCAATATTTATGTTAATAGTGGTTCTCTCAATAAATAATACATAACCAGGGCTTTTCTTTCTGGAAAAAGAGGTGCCGGAACTCACAGGAGGGAAATTAAGGAAGAATACATGGGATTTTCCGAACATTTAAGAAAGCATGTAATTTTCAAAGAAACCTACGTACACTGAATTCAAAACAATTTCCAAATTTTTGACATGTCATCATCCTCCTCGGTTCGTTTTCTGGTCTTGCTTTTTGTATCCATGGCTGAATGACGACCTTGTAACAACCAAGTTTTGACATACTTCGTTGGATCAAATACCGTCAAAGGAGGTCCAACAATTCTTATAAATAGTAATGAGGTAATGGTTTTCACTGACAAAGATGAACTTTCTGGAGTCACAATCAAGTTCATCTGAGAAAATCCCCTTTCACATTCATTTGAAGATATAGCTATTGTGATGAGAGTCCTCCGAACCCGAGAAAGTTCCCTGGGCATTACTTCTCTGAATTTCAGATGATCTCTGAAGGCTCGAACAGCTTCTCTTTCATTCAGTTGGAATCTTCTTGCCAGTGTGCCTATTTCTGCTTCTCCATACAGAATATTTTCTCTTGAGTTTGCTGGCCAATTCTTAGAATCCAGAACTCTTGCACATCTTGACAGTTCAGTGTCTTCTTCGGAAAGTAATCTTTTCTGTAGAGAAGTTTTAAGTTGTTCATAGAAAGCATTCGGGGAGATTGGTGGATCATAAATTATGTTTTTCTTATGCAATGGAATACCCTTAAACTGTAGATTTGCAGCTGCCTCAAGAGCTTTCTGATAGGAAGGCCCTGGGACAGACTTCCTCTTCTCACAAAAATCAACAAGACACTCAGTCTTGCTGTGCGCTTTGTAAAGATCATCATTTCTCTCCTGCAGATCTAAGCTTAGTTCAGACAGTTCTTGCAAAGCATCGCAAATTAATCCCAGATTCAAAATTAATTCCACATGTTATTTTCCTGTGAAGAACTTCATAAGTGCATTTTCCTTTCTGTCACAACCATCTTCTGATTTACCTCTTTCAAAATGAAGTACCATTGCTTCAAAATTCTGCCAAACAGCCAAAACAGTTCTATAGCTGGATACAACCCACCTTGTGGACATAATTCTTCCAAATTTTAAAATCTGCATCTCCAGTGTAGCTGCCTTGCATTCTTTGGAGACGCATGATACATAACATATAATTTGCCCATAAAACTCTTAAATCTATTGATGCCAGAAACCTCTTTCACAACATCGTGTACTGATAATTCCAGTCTATGGCTAGCACAATGCCACAAAGCAATGGCAGGAAATCTGTCTTTGGAATGTTTAAAAACTCCTCCCCGTACTCTGAACATTACTGCGGCACCATCACACGTCAGTGAAACTAAATTTTCCTTTAGAAAATCTTCTGTGAACCCTAGTGCTCCTATAGAAGACATCAAGCTTTTGTAAATTCCATTTGCTGTTACGTCATCTAATCAATTAAATCAATGAAAAGGTTGACCGGTTCTGCCATTTTTATTTCTTCAATGTAGGTGCGAACATATACTATCAGAACAGACTTTTGACTAGAGTAGATGATTCATCAAGAATAAGAGAGAACTTGTCTGTGAATCAAGCACATTTTTTATCAATCTTGTTCTCATTTCACTGCCTATGTAGTTTACTATATTTATACAGGCATTACTTGAATGCAAAATTCTCCCCATATCAATCCCGTTCAATTCTTGTAAATCAATCTCACCGAGCTCGATAGCTGCAGTCGCTTAAGTGCGGCCAGTATCCGGTATTCGGGAGATAGTAGGTTCGAATCCCACTGTCGGCAGCTCTGAAAATGGTTTTCCGTGGTTTCCCATTTTCACACCAGGCAAATGCTGGGGCTGTACCTTAATTAAGGCCACGGCCGCTTCCTTCCCACTCCTAGCCCTTTCCTGTCCCATCTTCGCCAAAGACCTATCTGTGTCGGTGCGACGTAAAGCAACTAGCAAAAAAAAAATCAATTTCAGTTTCAAAATTTTAGAAAGACTGGTTCTTTTTTGCCACCTCATAAGCAGTACGAAATACTTTACAAGTAATTTCCTTTTCTCTCTCTAATGACTTTAGACATACTGTCTCAAGTTTTTTTCCTTCTTCAGTTATTTTATTAGCACTTTTGTGTCCAGCAATTTCTTTGTGGTCAAAAATCTTTTTCCTGAGAGATGTTAGCTTCTGTTTACGATTTTCTCCATAAGACACAATTTCACAGTTTACGCACTCTTTTGATAGTCGCATACCCACATTCTACTGTACACCTAAACTTCCAATCGTTTTTCTTTACAAAATAGTTCTTTTGTTCTACAGTCCAACAACTAGGCCACAGACTTTGAAATTCACTTTAAACTTTACAGACCGTTATGGAACTCGTCGACACATCTGTTACTTCAAGTTCCACACTTGAGTTTGATGATACTCCAGCTTCATGGACTGACGAACTGCTTGGGCAATTTTTGCGTTTGGTGGTAGGCACACAAAAATATTCTGAAATTCTTTTCATTCTCGCCTCGTGGTCGACAGATCTAGGTTATGTCTATTGCCGCGTAGGAAGTAGTACAAACTACGGCTGAGAATGGAACAAACAACAGTACTCTATATTGAGGGCAATCCAGATGAAACGTAACTAGAACTAGGACCAATATACAAAACAGCTACAAAGTGAGCAAAGAAAGAACAAGCACGAATACCGTATATCCATGCTGCCAGCAAACCGGAAGAATGTTTTCGATTTCGATTCTCGAAATAACAAGGCGATATGCGATAATTTCTTTTCAATTAAGGTCATTTAGCGCGGGAACAGTAAAAATAATATTTTTAAAATTCCTTAACCTGAAAAAAATCATATTTGAAGTCTAAATATTTTTTTAGAGAGTTGTACCCACGAAGAGGTTCCCCAAAAAGGCCCTGTACGTAACTAAAATTATATAGTATTAAATTTCTGATCATTTATGTCATACATTTTTATCGTACCGGTTATGATAACAGAGATATTCATGAATTTGGAATTTTGTTGCTAGGTTCATATCAACGCCCAAACACCATTTAAAGAAAATCGGTACTGTATGTAAAGTCGGGCAATAAGGAACTACAGTCTACGCTATAAATAATTTTATTCACCCTGGTTGAAATGGTAGTTTAGGGGCAGCGCCTAAAATTTAATTTTTAATTACCTGTGTTACTGGGCCTATCCAAAGTTGTAGAGAATACAATTTCCGGTCATCCTCTATGTAACACTATTGAGATAGAAAAAATGAAAGGGATCTGACACTTCTAAGAACGAAGGTGTCGATCTAAGAAAGACAGGGGCCACGAAGGGCGTGAAAATGGACACCCTAGGCCTCCGTACGTAATACTGTCGGGGTTAGAAAAGGACAAGAGTTGTCTAAGGGAGGTCGGATAGGATAGATGAAAGTGAGGAAACTGGCACAAGTGGAAGCAATGCCAGGACTCATGGAAGATCTTTATAAAAATGGGAAAACACCTTAAAGGAACAATCACTTGAATAATAAGACAAGAGGGAGTCGTGAAAGAAAGGAGGTTTCACTTTACATTAGATCCCCTTATATCACAGAGTCGAAATAAAACTAAATATGAAGGCCTACAACATAGAAAGCACATAAAATTGATCAACAATAACATTACATGGACCATTGTTTGTTGTGATGTGCTTTGTGTCTTCTGCTGTCAATCATCTCTGATAGATGGGATTACTGCTGCGTACCGGTATAACAGCCCACCTGAATATTGGTGGAAAGGAGCTGGAGAGTTACATCTGTCTCTTCGTTAGCATGCCATTCCTCTGGTTCATAAATTTACTCATACTACTGGTACGTAAACAAACGGGTTCATCATAGCATTCCAGCTCTGGAACTTTGGACTGTTCGTTAAAAGTGAGAAAATGTGCGTCTTTTCATTTGATCGAGTATTTCATATAAGCGCATTACTTTCAATCACAACATTCCTTCTGATGTCATTGTAATGACCTATGTTGACTTCAGTTGGGAAAACGACAAAGGCAGTCTTTCTGAGAATTCCGTAGCGAACCATGGGTACATCAGCTACTAAAAAATTAAGTCTCCTCTTATGACAGGCAGGGGATACCGTGGGTGTTATTCTACCGCCCCTACTCAAAGGGGTATGAAAATGCTAAACCACGGAAAACCATGTTGAGGGCTATACGAACCTAACTGCAAGACCAATTCATTCGGTACATTACTATTTATACGAGGGCAGATCAGAAAATACCGAGCTCGATAGCTGCAGTCGCTTAAGTGCGGCCAGTATCCAGTATTCGGGAGATAGTAGGTTCGAAACCCACTGTCGGCAGCCCTGAAGATGCTTTTTCCATGGTTTCCCATTTTCACACCAGGCAAATGTTGGGGCTGTGCCTTAATTAAGGCCACGGCCACTTCCTTCCAATTCCTATCCCTTTCCTGTCCCATCGTCGCCATAAGACATGCCTGTGTCGGTATGACGTAAAGCCAATAGCAAAAAAAAGATCAGAAAATAAGTTGCACAGTTATGGCCATTTATTACACCAACTATACAACAGCAACACGACTATAACGACTTACACTGTAACGTCACTTTCCACATAGTTTCCAAGAGACTCCAAACATTTCTGCGAACGCACAACCAACTTGTCGATGCCGGATGCATAGAAATTTCCTCCAGCGTTCTGCAACCACTCGGAGACAGCGGCCTTCACCTTCTCATCGGTCTGGAAACGTCGACCACCGAGCTCCGTTTTGAGCTTACCGAACAGATGAAAGTCACATGGCGCTAGGTCGGGACTGTAGGGTGCATGTTGCCAGACCTCCCACTTGAAACGCTGCAGCAGTTCTCTCGTTTGGCGGGCCTTGTGAGGTACTGCGTTATCGTGCAACAAAATCCCACCGGCGCTCAATTTCCCCCGGCGCTTCTCTTTAATCGCTTTACGCAACCGGTGCAACGTTTGACAATACGACGCCGCGTTGATCGTTGTTCCTTTCGGCATGAATTCCACGTGCAGCAAACTCTCCATGTCAAAGAACACTGTCGCCATAACCTTACCGGCTGAACGTTGAACCTCGGCGATCCCTCATCGTACGTCGCATGTCCACTATTTTTTCGGCTGGGTGGCCCTCTTCTCAACAGCTACTCAGTCGGCCCAAGTATAATCAAACGGCAGACACCTCGTTGGCAGTCGCCTCCCCCTACTCATCATGCCCACCACCCATCTCATTCTTGGTGTGGACACCACTATTGACGAATCTACGCTTCTCGACTCTCTCCCTATCCATTATGCTGAACGGCTTTTGGATCACACCACTAATGCATTGTCAACACAGGTCTTGGTCCAGTTCTTCCCGGACGTCGACGTGCCAGCCTTCCTAACCAGTGGCGCCAACATCGATAGACAACTTTACAAAGTGGTCCCCACTCCTGAGTACATTCTCCAACAACTGCGCTCTGACTCCCCTTTCCCTCCCCGAGTGCACCCTGCAGTGCTTCCGACTCCGCCTTCGTCCATCACTACTACTATCACTACTGTTTCCCTCACCACTTCGACCGTCACTTCCTTACCTTTTTCTCCTTCCACTACATCTAGCCATTCTTTTCCTATTCCATCCACGACCACCGTCTCCCTCCCTACTATACCGCCCTGTATTGAGCCAGCCTCAACGGTTGCCACAGGAACGGCTCAATCAGTCTCTTCAGGACAGGCCAGCACCACCGCAACGACCTCCACTCAACTTCCGTCGCCGAGTTGCGTGGTCCGAGGTGTTGACCCTGCCGTCACGGAACAAGACATCATGGACGAACTCCATACAGCAGGGGTCCCAGCTCAGTGCGTCTTCCGTATTTATAACGACCGAGGTCCGACGTTCATGGTTCGTCTCCAATTACCCAGTGATGCAGACGTCTATCAACTGGTCACCTTCGGCGTCCATCTCCGTCGTCGGCATCATCGAGTGGAACACTCTTGATCTCCACCCCATCTTACCCGCCCCCCCCTTCCGCTAGCTGCCTATTCATCCATTCCACCCCCACAATTCTTCCTTCCGCCGCTCCCGATCTTGGACCTTCTTCGACTACTTGCTACCTCCATTACTAATATCACCACGACACTTTATTACCTCCTCTCCCAACATTACCTTCCTCCTTACTCCCATTTCACACCCCATCCAACCATAGTACCACCTCAATGTTTGTAAACTTTGTAATTCGATGTAACACTTTCTCTTTTTCGCATTGCGCGCCCGACATACGCCTTACGTAAAATACAATTTCAGACCTTTCCTCTCCCGATTGTGGGGGTCAGCTTGGGCGGGGTTCTCTGCGGGCCTCCCCTGGGTCCCGGCTTGTTGTCATGGTGTCCTCGCGCCAGTTCAATATTTTTCTCCTCTTCTTATGGTGTGTACGACACACACCTCCTCTGTGTATGCTTTTCTATAACGCTCTTTCCTTTTCACTTGACCAAAGAGCTACTAGTATAGTTGTCGGCCCGCCCGCTCCTCGTCCGAGGAGTGGGAGTGAAATAACATATTTGATTGATTGAACCTTGGCCTTCCTTCGTTGTGGTGATGAGGGGTGCACCCATTCCATTGATTTTCGCTTCGTTTCGGGAGTGAAGTGGTGGACCCACGTTTCGTCACCTGTGACGATTCGCCGCAGAAACTCATTGCCGTCTGCGGCATAGCGTTGCAAAAATGCCAGGGAGGATTGGAAACGTTGTCCCTTGTGCTCATTGGTGAGAAGACGTGGGACCCATCATTGGCACAGCTTATGATATCCAAGGTCCTCGTGAACAATAGCGAACACACTGCCATACGACATATTCAGCTGCGTCGCGATTTCTCTCACTTTAATGCGCCGGTTCTGTCTAATGATCGTATTCACACTGTTGAACTTTGCACGGGTCCTGGACGTTGCGGGCCTGCCTTCGCGATGGTTGTCCGTGATATCCGTGCGTCTGGCTTCGAATTGCTGACACCACTTTACGATACCTTGCCGGGAAATGGCCCGCTCCCCATACACAGCACTAATTTCACGATGAATATCCGTGCAATTCTTCCTTTTGGCCCATAGGAATCGGATTGTCGCACGCACCTCATATTTGGAGTGAACGTCCAGTTGACACGCCATTGCATTTCGCCGCTATTCACACAATACTAGACGAGACACCACAGCGACCTGCCTAACAGACGTGTGGGAGTGTCTGTCCCTTTCTCCACGTTTGCGACACACAGCGCGCTGCTGCGGCGCGTTAGTGCAACTAACCTTTTGATCCACCTACGTATTATTGCATGTGTAGTAGGATTATCTTCTCTTGTGTTGTGGCAATTGTGATTTCAGGAAAGAAAAAGAAAGTCCTTGCAAGCGATATGGACTACATAACTTCAGTATATAACAATTATGTTGGGTGACTGTTAATAGTAATAATGACTTAGTATTATTCTCTTAATTAGGATGATTTCTTTTTTAAAATTCAAACCTTTAACATATTCTTCAACTTGCTTTGATCGTTTACGTTGCAGGCTGCCTCCTGGAGAGAAGTCTTCCGACGCGCAAGTTCTCATCATTGGAAATAACAATATTTTTAAAGGGGGCAGTCATTCAGAGGCTCTGAAGATTGGGAACAACAACATCTTGGAGTCTGGAAGTAAGTCACTCACTTGGGTTAGATGAATACTTTCTGTACAGGCAGTGCTATCGAACTTGAGACATTTTAGTATGATATTATTTACCACAAAAAATAATGTCTCGTAACATACTCTTTAATTTAATTTCATTTCATCAAAATCATTAGCTTGCATTTACTCCCTAATACACAAAAATACATTAAAAGATGATGAAGAAATTGTTGAGGAATGCGAAAACAGGTTTGTACCTTTAAAGGTGGTAAAGAATGGTAAAGACCCACCTTATTATAATAGAGAAATAAAGAGACTAAGAAGGAGGTGCAGACTGGAAAGAAATAGAGTTAGAAATGGCTGTGGAAGTAAGGAGAAATTGAAGGAACTTACTAGAAAATTGAATCTAGCAAAGAAGGCAGCTAAGGATAACATGATGGCAAGCATAATTGGCAGTCATACAAATTTTAGTGAAAAATGGAAGGGTATGTATAGGTATTTTAAGGCAGAAACAGGTTCCAAGAAGGACATTCCAGGAATAATTAATGAACAAGGGGAGTGTGTATGTGAGGATCTTCAAAAGGCAGAAGTATTCAGTCAGCAGTATGTAAAGATTGTTGGTTACAAGGATAATGTCGAGATAGAGGAAGAGACTAAGGCCAAAGAAGTAATAAAATTTACGTATGATAACAATGACATTTACAATAAGATACAAAAGTTGAAAACTAGAAAAGCGGCTGGAATTGATCAGATTTCTGGGGATATACTAAAGACAATGGGTTGGGTTATAGTACCATATCTGAAGTACTTATTTGATTATTGTTTGGCTGAAGGAGCTATACCAGATGAATGGAGAGTTGCTATAGTAGCCCCTGTGTATAAAGGAAAGGGTGATAGACATAAAGCTGAAAATTACAGGCCAGTAAGTTTGACATGCATTGTATGTAAGCTTTGGGAAGGCATTCTTTCTGATTATATTAGACATGTTTGTGAAATTAATAACTAGTTCGATAGAAGGCAATTCGGTTTTAGGAAAGGTTATTCCACTGAAGCTCAACTTGTAGGATTCCAGCAAGATATAGCAGATATCTTGGATTCTGGAGGTCAAATGGACTGTATCGCGATTGACATGTCTAAAGCATTTGATAGGGTGGATCATGGGAGACTACTGGCAAAAATGAGTGCAATTGGACTAGACAAAAGAGTGACTGAATGGGTTGCTATATATCTAGAAAATAGATCTCAGAGAGTTAGAGTAGGTGAAGCTTTATCTGACCCTGTAATAGTTGAGAGGGGTGTTCCTCAGGGCAGTGTTATCGGACCTTTATGTTTTCTTATATATATAAATGATATGAGTAAAGGAGTGGAATCGGAGGTAAGGCTTTTTGCGGATGATGTTATTCTCTATAGAGTGATAAATAAGTTACAAGATTGTGAGCAACTGCAACGTGACCTCGAAAATATTGTGAGATGGACAGCAGGCAATGGTATGTTGATAAACGGGGCTAAAAGTCATGTTGTGAGTTTTACAAGTAGGAAAAGTCCTCTCAGTTTTAATTACTGCGTTGATGGGGTGAAAGTTCCTTTTGGGGATCATTGTAAGTATCTAGGTGTTAATATAAGGAAAGATCTTCACTGGGGTAATCACATAAATGGGATTGTAAATAAAGGGTACCGATCTCTGCACATGGTTATGAGGGTGTTTAGGGGTTGTAGTAAGGATGTAAAGGAGAGTGCATATAAGTCTCTGGTAAGACCCCAACTAGAGTATGTTTCCAGTGTATGGGACCCTCACCAGGATTACCTGATTCAAGAACTGGAAAAAATCCAAAGAAAAGCAGCTCGATTTGTTCTGGGTGATTTGCGACCAAAGAGTAGCCTTACAAAAATGTTGCAATGTTTGGGTTGGGAAGAATTGAGAGAAAGAAGAAGAGCTGCTCGACTAAGTGGTATGTTCCGAGCTGTCAGCGGAGAGATGGCGTGGAATGACATTAGTAGACGAATAGGTTTGAATGGCGTCTATAAAAGTAGGAAAGATCACAATATGAAGATAAAGTTGGAATTCAAGAGGACAAACTGGGGCAAATATTCATTTATAGGAAGGGGAGTTAGGGATTGGAATAACTTACCAAGGGAGATGTTCAATAAATTTCCAATTTCTTTGAAATCATTTCGGAAAAGGCTAGGAAAGCAACAGATAGGGAATCTGCCACCTGGGCGACTGCCCTAAATGCAGATCAGTATTGATTGATTGATTGATTGATTGATTGATTGATTGATTGATTGATTCCCCTCCCCTCTCCACTGAACAGAGTTATTGTCTACAATTCTTTCTCCCCGCTACATAGGAACCACGACCGGACCAAGGGAATGTAGTCACTGGAGGTAACAAGCAATTTGCAGCTTGTTAATTGTTAATATAACTTGTTATAACATTTCATATTAGAATTATTTACATTTCTTCACAATATTAATCAATTAATAAGAATAAAAGTACAGTTATAGAGTCTGATGTTTCTTTTTTGAATTTTAATTAAATTGTTTCTAGGCTATATCAGGCATAATCTGTTGCTATATGTTTTCTTTCTCAGGTATTTTATTTAATCATAAATTCGTTTTGACAGATTGAACAAGCTGACAGTTTTACCATAAAACACTGGCCCAATATCACTACTACTGTAGGTCAGGGTGTTTACTTCCCACTTTGCATGCAGTCTGTCAACAGAACCAGCCCTTTATCATTGATTTTCCCCACCAGTTTTCAGATCAGAATATCATTTAGTATAGATCTTCTATGTAAACAGCCCTTAACATTTGTTTTCTGTTCCAGGCTTTCTTGGACGTGAAGTGGAGCTGACCAACAATTGTATTGTGGGCGCAGCATGCGTGGGGACGTGCCCATAGTTGCTTCCCCAAACTCAGTAGTGTGTGATCGTCAGTGTATGTGGAGGTAGTAGGCAGACCATACTCCTGTAAGTACAGTGTTCAAAGTCTACTGCACAATACTCAGTGCATATAGTGTTTTTCTCCAGAATGGTGAGATGGTATTTGTTCCGAGTTATCTGTGGAACAGCAGAGGTGAAAGAAGGTGCGGGCTGGAATGGGTCTAGGTACAAGGCCGAAAAGAATAATTAAAATTTAAATAAAGGTTATATTTTCGAAATTAGCAAACTTGACAATATTCACATAGAATTTTGAATGTTTAACAAGAAGTCAATAAATGACAATCAGGTACAGTGACAAAATTAGCAGCAAGACTAGAAGTATCCCAATTTTAGGGATTTTACACTCTTGGGCTACCAGCCCTGAATTTTACCAATTTTGGTTTTAAAGCCCTAGGGGCAAACGTCATGAGATCCTAGCTCAACTTTACAAACATACCACCTATTACCTGGGGCAGAAATCCCCTGAATCAAAGAGCACTTGCCCTTACTATAGAGAGAAAAGAGCCGAACTGCTCTCCATTATTCAAGCCTATTCAAGGCCACGACAGGCTTTACATTACTCTTGCCATCGAGGCATCACAAAAATTAAACAGGGGTATCTTGTACGCAAACTACTGGGCCTTAGCCGAAAAAGAACAGGTTAATTAAATGGCCCAAAATACCAAATGAATGGAGGCGAATACTTGCACTCCTGAATGACACTTCTTAAAACCTAAGAGGCACTAGGCCTATTACACAGGGGCTATTCCCACACTAGGGAGGTGACTCGAATAAGAAAACTTTACTGCATTAAGAAGAGAAGAAAATCGGTTATGAAAACGTAGTCACCTCAAGAGCAAAATGAAGGGGAGCTCGAGAGGGAAAAGCACTCTCTATCCCCAAATTACAGTTAAAGATATATAAAGTCTTTCAAAGACAGAAAAGGTTTACATGATTTAAGATATAGGTTACATGTTAAAGGTTTCGGACCTGCCCCGCAGGTTAAACTGCTGAGCTAGCAAGAAATAAAGATGTTAAACGGCCATTACCTTGTTGAAGAGTAGTAGACTGAAGAAAAGAGGCGCTTCCCGCCTCCCGCTACATGTTCACACACTAAGCAAGATGCTGATGAAGTCGCGAGGAGACATGAAAATTAGCAGTTTTATACCCTCGTGGAGGGTTCGAGACCTTTCGTGAATAAAACAACCCCGCCCCCTTTCCTTTATTGGTGACTGGAAAAGTTACATACAAACTTGAAGAAGAAACCTAGGATTGGTGGAAAATTAATTTATGAAATAGGGATTGGCTGAATTCAAAACTGGCGGAAGAAGAGATCAATATTGCCAACCCAACAAAAGAAAGAACAAAATTTAGTAAAGACAACAACTTATGAATACGAAATTTCTTCAAACACAGTTCATTCACTTCGCACCAGGGTACACAATCATAGTTTTTAGGCAGTGACATCTAGAAGAGAATGTCCACACTTCTTTCTAGATAGCAAACAAAACACTTCGAAATTGACACAGTTCAGAAAACTTCAAAATTACACAATTTATGGTAGTGACATCTTCTGAGAAACTGTTGAGTTGATTCAGATTTTAAAGTTCAGAGTTTCTCCTGTAGGGGATTACTTAATGCGGAAAATTCAAATGTGCGGCGTATAGGTGTACCAACCGGTACAGTATTAATCGGCTGATGAGTGATTACTGGTGGCTGTGACAGAAACTACTCTCTCTGAACAGAGTGATGCATTCTGTCACCTCACCGATGAGTGATTACTGGCAGCACAGACAGATACTCCTTGCTCTAAACAGTGACACATTCTTTTACCTCAGTTAGATTGGTACACTCACGTCTTCAAGGAACACTCTTCGCAATAGTATTGATGTTGGGCATGTGTAGTGAAAAACTGTCTAGAGATTTGTTGTACTTTTTGGTTTGTTTCTCTGTTGTTTAGTGGAACTGTAACACTCTATTGAATGGAAATGCCTCCAGTGAAATCGTATGAAGTAATCTGCTCTTAGAACAGAGCGATTGTACAATGATTTATAATTCTGTAAAGAAGAAAAGGAGGTTACCAAACCCTTGAAATGGACTGAAACTAAGGCTGTTGGTAGAAGTGACAAGACTAGCAGTGTGAGAAACTAGATCAGGGTAAACTCCAGGTAAACTTTGAGCATGTGCCAAGAAGATTTGCCTCGACAAGGTATTGTATGTGTAACCTTCATGGAATACAATGAAGTACAGAATGGACTCTGACTCATTAATGGAACAGGAACTCGAAAGGATTGTGATTCGTCTTGGTTCAGAAACCAGAGATCTGCTTTTTTACACTGCCTTCTCGCTTCTACCTGCGGCCTCATCAGTCCTTTTGATGCTTTGTATAACTCTCTTCTTTTCTTCCTTATAGAATTGTAAAGCATTGATGGTAGTTCTGCAGACTTGGCTGATGAGTCAACCAATGCAGCAGATGAAGATTGTGATGCTGAGTGCTTTTCTTCAGATGCTGAACATTATTCAATTACTATAGTGTGTGTTTGCTTGAAGTTGTATATTCTAGATTGTAATATTAGTTTTTGTGACTTTATTATTTTTTCTCCAGATCTACAGTAAACAAATACCCATTTGATCTGATAAATGAGAAAAATAACAATGTCCAGCCTATAGCCAGATTTAAACTAAAATGATATGAACAACAGATGCTGATAAATGGCCATGCACAACTCCTTACCGGAGATCCAATGGCCATGGCACTACGGCAGTGACGGCACACGTATTTTACAATCAGGCAAAATTAAATTGGTAAAATACTGTATAATGGCAAAGTTAAATACAATAAGACAAACTAAAATGAAATGCGCCACTGATAGGGGAAAAATTAAATGACAATGAACGACAGATGCTGATAAGCACTTGACTTGAAAATATTGCGCACCCGCTGGGGTTATGCAACATTAACCATGTCCCAGATTGCCTGCCTGAGTAAGCTAGTCTGGCAACACAATTCCACACCTAGCAAACCCAGGCAAGATCACGTCGTCTTGGTCTCCCTCTACTTCTCTTACCCTCCATAACAGAGTCCATTATTCTCCTAGGTAACCTATCCTCCTCCATTCGCCTCACATGACCCCACCACTGAAGCCTGTTTATGCGTACAGCTTCATCCATTGAGATTCCTAAATCAGATACCTAGTGTTGAACATTTAAACGAACAACCAAAGAGACCATGGGATAATATTTTAGGGGAAAACGATCAATCAAGACCCAGCAGTGTAGAAATCAACCAGATGGTTAATGCCAGACTTAGAGAACAGGCTGGTACACGACAGAAAAGAGTTCAAAACAAAAGATTCCATCCACCTTTTAAAAATAATGATATGGTAATTATTAAGAAAGCACCAAATTCTAATGTTTCAGGGCGGATATTTTCAAAGTTTGTTCACCTATTTGATGGTCCTTACGTTATAAAGAAAGTGCTACGTAACAACGCTTATGTAGTTGAAAATCCGACAGGAACATACAGAAATGTATACAATGAATCCAGTATGAAATTATATTATGAAAAAGATCATGAATAGAGTATAAAGTACAATGTTCAAATCATAAATAACGGAGTCATTCAAACAGATCAATGAAAAGTTCCATTTATATAAAGAAATGAAATGGAAATAAATATACTGCGAGCAGTACATTTATTTATCTGGAGTAGGGAAGAAAATGTACCATTTCATTGCCCTGATTACGTCGAAACAAGGTGTTAGAATAGTAACTTTTACCATGAATTGCGATAAAATGTCAGAAATTATGCAGTAGAAGGATATGTTATAAGAAAATACAGACATATGGAATTAAATAGGCCGTGAATATGTTATAAGAAAATACAGACGTATCGAACCAAGTAAGCCATGATCGGGAAGTAAAAATGTTCAGACCTACGGAATCCAAATTGACGTGATTGAGAAAAGTGCAGAACTTTTAAATTGTTAAACCGGCTCAGTGAACAATCAAATATTACGTTGAGCATCAAGACGAAGTTATATGAGGGGATTAGCACGCAAAGAAAAGGAGCTTGTTTTGGAAAGAAGATTTCATAACGATTAGTAATACAGAAATATTACGCCAATTTTCGTATATGTAACAAGATTATCAAGCACATTAATTGAAAGGAGAAGGAAAAGAATAGCTGTCGGTAGTCTAGGATTGAATCGAAAATTAACAAGGATTACTTAGAACAGAAATTAGATATCACTAATTTGAAGTATATCTTCATCAAACAAGGAGATATTTAAAGCATTTTAGAAGTCATTTAATCTGAGATATTATCGTCTACGGTGTTATAATCTACTTTATATAGTAGAAATAAAACTCAAGAGAAATAATAGAATTGTGAAACTAATGATATCTCTAACTATGTTTCTGTCACATGTATACAACGGCATCATGATGAACAACTAAGCTGAGAATGGGATTGACATCTGACGGAGACCAACCAGCTGATTCTGTGAACCCAAGACTAGTAACCACAACCCGGACATGACGCAATCATATCCTGGAGATGATGTACCAAAGAAGAACTAGATGATAGCCATCCCAGTCCAGTAACGCGGGCAAAATAAGCGAAGTTCCATGAAATTTATTTGTAGATTTTCCATATTTAACCTGATATGTAGTTAGTTGATATTTGTGTTATTATGAAAAGAAGGTCGATTATGGTATCTTCGAGAGATAATTTCAATGTGCAGTGTCTTTGCGAAAGAATTCATAATATTGTTTTAATGATGGATGTAGGTAGTCCTCGATTACATAAGATAACATCCATATATAGGGAAGATGATATTTACTAGTGGAGAGCTTTAATAATAATTTTTTGACTTATTTCTAAAGAGATAAACCATGCGCAATGCGATCCAATATAGTTGAAATGCAAATGGATTGACTTGTAGGATATTGAGACTAGATTCAACACCAACCTGACACCAAATGTAAGTAAATATGAGCCTGATATATTCATTCTTTGACAAGAAAAGTATAATTAGATGTTGGCTTTTCAGGCGTTTGCTCTATTAACCAGTGTTTCGTCTTGGGTCTGACACTAGACTTTTCAGAGTGGGATGTGTCAGACCCTACCCACTGACACTGGGGTGTATGCAGGTGAACTTATCAGAAGCATATTTAAGAGGCACAGTCTGATAACTGCATACGGGAGATAAAACTCCACAATGGAATTAATGCCCGCGTAGCAATTCCAAATGGAAATTCTAAGTTCCCAATGGAGGGAACTTAGAATTTCCATAAGGAAAGTATAGTTATTTTTTATGTGAATGGTAATTAGAAACACATAAAGCGTCATTGTGTTATGATATCGAACTTTTTGAATTATACGCTGCCAGGAAAAGATTAATTGATATTTAAATGTGTGGCAGAAAACAAATACGACAGAATTATGTGGTTAGAGTTGTGAGTATTATGATTGATATATATTAGTTGATACAGTTGTTGTGGAATTATGATATTTACGACAAAATATGATGAAAGGTATTTATTTATGGTTAATTGATAGTAAGTTCACGACACAATTCTAATCCTAGGTTATATTTTTCGTGATAGCAATGTGAATTATGGAGTAGCGTATAATGTGGGTTGATGTGATATACATACGGTGATATTTGTTTATTGAATTTATAGGCTAATAACGGTGTACGATCTTCAAAAGATTATTTCCAAATAACTGATATTAAGGTACAGTCATGGTATTTCCAAGGGGAATTTCGCAAGTCGCATTGTGTTTTAACTGATTTAAGTCAAAACAATAATTCATTGATGAAAGTGTCTTCATAATTTTTATGTTACTGCCATTAACGAATTAAGAGATGTCATCTACCGTATTCCTTGAATTTTCGCGACCAGGTGATAGAATTTAAATGAAGATTTGACCTCGGTAGCTGTATGACCTATTTATAAAAAATGATAAGGCTATGTTAGAAAATTCCTACATATTTTTCAGGAAATTTTACGGGTATATACCCAGTTACAGATAATACTTATATATCATTTTTGTTTATTTGTTGATATAAATTTGAAATGTAGCCATTGGAAGCTATGCTGGTGGAATTTACTTATTCTGCCTACGTTATGAAGTGAGAAGAGAATAGCATGAAAGTAATGATCAGAAGTTATAAAAATGAACAAGCGTTTTTGACATTCGACAATATTGTTATTTGTTATTTTTGACATTCGTAATGTGTGACATTCGTTATATTAACATTTCTCTTTAATAATTTCAACATTTTCTTTTAATAAGATAATAATTACATTTCAAACAAGAATTTTCTTTATTTTTCTGAATGAGACTATGATGTATGCAAATGAATGTTTAGATAATTTATTAATCCATCCTGAGTTACTAAACTGTTATAAATAAAGCTAGTATTTAATAATTTAAATTGTTATTGCTATTTTTATTATGGAAGATTAATTTTGATTTCTTCGAGGATAATGGTTGGTTGAACTTGAAAGTTGATTATAATTACATTTAAAGAACAGACGGATATGCAGACGTACTAGAAAATTGGAGGAGCGGTTTCCCAGTCGAGTCCACATAAAAAAATATTTTTTAATGTATAATCTTCGTCCCTGAGATGTATAGTGCAGCTAGCTAGAGACTTACTTGTCGCCAACAGTGAGGCTTGAAAAGGAGATTATCAGCCCAGTCAAAAACATCTCGGTGGAAGAAAACTTTTGTCGGGCTAGTCAAGAAAGGAGTCGGTGCAGGTACATAATGGGTTACAAGACCGGTTCATAATTTGCTTGCCCTACATGGCGCAAGAAAAATATTCCCTCAATGTGGTTCATTACCGTTCCATTTACTCTAATACCATACACTTATATCCCATACATCTGCTCTAACAATTACACAACGAACATCAAATACCAACTACCCTTACACCAAATATTCACTAGCTTAGTAGATCGAGCATTCAAGATTCCGATGTCCAGAAAAAAACTTAAATAAAGAACTAAACACCATTCGCTCTGTAGCAAAATTTAATGGATACAGTGAAGCCTTTATCGAAAGAATAATCAATAAATTTAGACACCGCCCAAAAACCACCCTAATAAAAGACAATACTAGCAATACCACGTTTTCTACATTTACCTTTAATAAAGAAATTTACAACATCACTAACGTTTTTAAAAAACACAACGTTAAAATAGCCTTTCGAACTAACAATAGAAGCAAAGAGATCCTGCATAACTCTTCATCAATAAATAAAAATAGTCCTTTTCCAAAATCAGGTGTATATAGGTTTCCTTGCCAAGACTGCAAAAGCTCTTACCTAGGGCAAATAGGACGCTGCTTTAAAATCAGATATGCAGAACATGTCAATGCCATAAAGCACAATCGTTTTTCCGCGGTTGGCCTACATATAAAAGAATTTAAGCACAACTTTACTGAAATAGATCAAGATCTTGAGGTACTAGAAATTCTAAACAAAGGTCCTTTACTAGACATAACTGAAAACCTCTATATTCATTTAGATCAATATTTCAATCCAAACCTAAACTTAAATGATATCTCAGAGAAACCAAAGATCCTGTTCGACTTTCTCATTGAATTTTTCAAAAACATTAATATTCCGAAAAATAGATCTGTCTTTCACATTATGTATAATACTTTATCACGCCACACACTTTCACCGCATCACCCTCCACAATCCCCCTCCTTCCACTCCTCCTCCCCTACCGCTCCTCTCCTCCCCCCTCCTAATCCAACAATGGCCGATCCCCCGTCCTAAGCTATCCATCGTGCTCTGTTCCTCCTCTTTCGCGCCATAGCTTTACCGCCTTACATCCCGCAAATAACATTGAACATCATAGAAACTGCCCCCACCCTACACGTAACGTTGCAACAATAGACCACAAATAATAGCACAGTCAACTTCTAAGCTCTCAGAGGAACATCTTACATAATTCGAATTTTGTACTCCTGTCGAGCTGAATATGTTTACTACACCCTCAACAAACGTGATTCTTTAACTACCATGTTCATCTCACACTTGGATTTAGATATGTTATATGCATTTACACAAGTTTGGATATGTTGAGCCCTGTCTCATACTTATGCTGCGCTTGACCTATATGGCATCGGACGGAGAACTGTCTACAAATTTAACTCTTTAACTGCCAATTTCACCTTGTACTTACGGAATATTTGAATATGACATGTGCTATTCAAGGTGATGTAGGAAATAAGGGAACGATAGATAGCATTGATGATACAGAAACAGGGAAGTTGAAAGTGTCACTAAACAATGAAGTGATAGATGGTGAAATATGTTAGTGTAGGAGTGTGGAAGTAAAGGGTTCTGTTCAAGATTGTGCAGATTCTGATGCAGAAACAGTGAAAGTCGATGTTTCTCTTAAATGAAGAGATCAGACAGTGATATGTTTGTTAAGGATGCAAAAATTGAGAATGAATTTCGAGAAAAATCATTTCAAGTTGCACAAGTGCTAGAAGATCGAGTCCAAACTCACACTTGCACAATTTTGCCTCACCCTTCACAGCTATTTTTGATTTGACGCTTAGTGAATAAGTGATTTCAATCCCTAACTACCAAATTTCACCTCATCCCAAAAATATTTTAAAATGTTATGTGCATTTTCGAGACGACGTGTCTGTTGAATTCTAACCTATGTTTTGTACTACACTCACGACAGGCAACTTTCAGTAGAAGAGTGTATGAAACAATTTGAATCTCCAGTGCCAATTTCATCTTGAACTTCCGCATGTTTTTGTTGCGGTTTATATGTTTTAAGTGATTATGTTTTTGAGCCCTAACTCATGTTTATACAATTTTGACTCGCCCTTCTTGACCATTTTGTTAACTGACAATGTAATTTACTATTTCATGTATCTCGTTTAATCACACTGTTTTAACATCTTGTATAATGTAAATGTCTCCATGCTTACGCCTATGCCTTTTTCCCACATTTTGGCTGAAGATGACGCCAAACAGCGTCGAAACTAGTTCCAAGTGTATATATATGTTGTAAATAAACTTATAACATTTATTTGTATTGAAAAGGTGGACCCTTTTAATTTTCCTATCTTACGTTCTCAGTTCAATACGGACAAAAAATGAAATTCTTAGATTTAAAAGTTGCTGGCAAATCGACTTCTTCTCTGTGTCCACCAGTTCAGGCTGGCCAATATGTGACTCGTGAAGCGTACTGTGGAATCCAAAATCGGTCCTTGCTTGCTAGTTGGTTGAAAGGCTATCATGTCAATGTGCCTGTTACCCCCATCCATAGCGAGGCCAGAAACTTCTCCATGCACTGTGAAACCGTGATCTCAGAGAGTTCACAATGATGTTCCGTATCGAATCATGGCGGGAATTTCTCAATACCTCCCCATGAGTTTAGGCACCCAGGACATGGGCAAGGGTTTCATGCTTTCTGTGCCAATGTCGATAGAAGGTGCTGCCCTGGGACCTTCCCGGCATGGAGCGAACGGCGCGCACATTCGCCGTCATGTTGATAGCGTATCTCCATTTCGCACAGCATAAGCCTCGGTGATCTCTTATCTGTTTGCTCCCTGGCGTGTATTCCTGAAAGAGTCATGCCCTTTCATTTGTGCAACAGCTTCATCCATGACTGAACTTCTGTCTCATAGTAACTGCCGGACCTTCCTTACATTGGGAAGATGGCTACTTATGGACATAACTTGATCATTCATTTCTATACCTACATCTTGCAAACAAGTTAGATGTTCCTCTTAGTTGCATGAATGTAGCCGTTATTTGCAAGTGTTAATTAATTACAAACGTTGATATGCTGCAGTTTGGCTTCCCAAGTAGCACAAAATAATCCGAGGCCTTTATACTTGCTTTCGCTGTACACCATGTAATCCGGAACGTCTACTGGTGGTTGTAATATTTCTTTAGTTCCACTCTTCAATATTTTATCTGCATCTGTCAGAAAAGTTTGAGGAATCTTGTTTAGTTGAATCAGTCAATCAGTCAATACTGATCTGCATTTAGGGCAGTCGCCCAGGTGGCAGATTCCCTATCTGTTGTTTTCCTAGCCTTTTCCTAAACGATTTTAAAGAAATTGGAAATTTATTGAACATCTCCCTTGGTAAGTTATTCCAATCCCTAACTCCCCTTCCTATAAATGAATATTTGCCTCAGTTTGTCCTCTTGAATTCCAACTTTATCTTCATGTTGTGATCTTTCCTACTTTTATAAACGCCACCCAAACTTATTCGTCTACTAATGTCATTCCACGCCATCTCTCCGCTGACAGCTCGGAACATACCGCTTACAACATAAAATAGTAATAACTTAGAAGCCTCCACCTTATCAATACAATATTTATTTACTTAATGCTGTAAATTTAGTACCAGTTTCGACCCCTATGGGGTCATCTTCAGCTATCACACATTAAATTGGTTACAAAAACATCACATTGTAAAACTTAACATTTTCACATAATTGACCCAATTGTAGCAAATCATTAAAATGTTGCTTTTCAAAATAGTAAAATGGATCCTTTTTCTTTGACTTAAAAGTACCTACTATGTGAGGCATATCACTTCATTATTACTTAAATCTAGTGAACGTCGAATAAAATTTACAGCTTATTTACACTGGTATTTGTAAAATTATTGCTGAGAGGTTCCTAACTCTCTTACTAACTTTACAGACATATAAATCTGGATTTAAATTGAAAAATCTGAATATATGCATTTAAAATGGAAAATCTGAAAATTAATATTCATTAAATAAAATACACACTCGTCGGACCTTGTACTCACACTTACTTGTTGCTTGCTTACTTACACATACGTTATTTGAAGTGCGCCAGCTACCACTCGGTGCAGCAATAATAGAATGAGACTCTTGACCATCTCTAGGGTGTGGGGTAATAAGCTTACTTTTGACAACATACCATATAAGTTCTGGGAAAAGGAGATTGGCGTTCGGTTTCCCCATTAATTTTGAGGTTAAGATATTTTACTGTTATTGAAATAAAACTAAGAATTCGTTTGATAGAACAAAATATATTCTTGGAATAATATATAAAAAATAGTGAGTCTTGTTGCGATAAAACAGATGAGAATATGAAATTATGACATGGCAACTGAAAGAAACTAGGCATGAATTTGAATTCTTCTTGACCGGACATTTAACAATTTATACGAAATATTTCCCTCACTGATTCACTTGACTGTACCTTCAACACTTTGAGTGTAATTACGACGTATTCCTTTGATCTGGTGTTTACTGTAGATGTGTCACGCCTAACTTGGTGATACATCCTTGTGACTGCTTCTTCTCCATATCATCTGACTTCTTTGTAAGTCAATATGTTATTACCTCATGGCAGGTCCAGGGTTGCCCTCTCTGACTCCATGGTAAGCCCTTGCGTCCGTGTCTTCAAGTAAGTGACCAACTAACTTTGGTCTCACTCTCTCAATGACCAATGATTAATGGCTCACTGAGTCTTCTCCATCTCTCGTTCACACTCGTTGACTGACCGACTGAGGCCTCTGCATCTAGTAGACTTCTTCATTGTTCATCTTCCGTTTAACTAATGACTGTTCACTTATCCATTTTGGCTTCTTCACTGTACTGCTTCCGTTTAAATAATGACTGACGCTACAATATGCATCCTCCTTTTATAGACGTGCATGGCACACCTACGCAATCTCCAGAAATAACAATGACATACTCCCATAACGCCTCAAACTGTTGCATGTAATGGTGAAATGCCCTGGGGCGGCTGAGTCTCTGAGCGAATTACTGAAAGCTCACGATGACGCAGCCATGTCGTAGCAATGACTTGGCAGAATCGCCAGTAGTGAAAAATATAACAACGTCACATCCACATCTGATACATCGAGACTCTCACTGTACAGGTATTTAATGTTAATCTACATATACGTATATATGTGTACCGGGCGGTACACCTCTACACCGTTTATTTAAAAGTTGCGCCAGTTGAAACTCCTCTTCTGGAGGAAGGTTGAACTTTATCTACTCTATTAATTCTCTACTTTCTCAGAAGATGTCACCACGTGGAAAATTTTGAGTTTTTGAACTGTGTCACTTTTGATGTGTTTTTGTTTCGCTTGAAGTAAGAAGTGTGAACTTTCTCTTCTAGAGGACACTACTGAAGATCAACAATAGTGCACCCTAGTGCGGAGTCAAAGAACTATTTTGTTGGAGAAATTTTTATTTCAAAAGTTTGTTTCTTGTTAAATTTCTTTCTGTTATGGTTTAAGTTGGCTGTTTACCCCTCTTTTTCCCCTTGTTTTAGATTTATCCAATCCCGAATTTCTTTTAGTAATTTCTGACCAATCTGGTGTATTTTCCCCCAACTTGTATCTGTTGCGGGGTCCTATCCAATAAAAACATTGTGGGCGGGTGTTTTCTTTCCCCTAACGCCTAGAAACTTCCGCGAGAGTATTTAAACTGCTGATTTTTGGGTCTCTGGGCCACTTCTGTTCCCTCTTTCAGTGTGTTAAGTACCTAGCAGGAGGCGGGAGGCGCCTCTTTCTTCGGCAGCGGTCAACAATAAGGTAATGGCCGATTAATAAATTCTTTCTTTTCTTGCTCAGCAGTTTAACTCTCGGGGCGGGTGCGAAGCGTTCCACCATGTAACCTTTTCCTAAAATGTAACTAGTCTTTTCTTCTATTCTCTTGAAAAGCTACATACTGGGATAGAGAGTGCTAACCCTCTCGAGCTCCCACTCATAATGTTTTGAGGTGAACTTATTGTTTCTCAACCTATCCTTCCGTAATGTAATGTAAATTGCTATTAAGTCACCTCTGTAGTATGGGATTAGCCCTTGTAATAACGGCCTAGTGCCAAGGTAGGTTTTAAAATCAAAGTGTATTAGGAGTGCAAGTTCGCCTCCTCTCAAATTGTTTTAGAGGTCATTTAATTAACCTGCTTTTCATTTAATAGACCGCAGTAGATTGGGTATTTTACCCCTGGGTTTGTGTCCGTTGTGGACAACTTGAAGGTGGAGTTTGGTGTGGCCTGGGAGAGGCTTAAATTAAAGAGCGGGTGGCTCTTTTGGAAACGGAGTGTTGTGTGCCTCGAGGAGGCTTAACTGTGTAATTTGGAGCAAGTGCTCCAGGGTTTGATTGGGGTCTTCTGCCCCTTTGTTAAAATTTGTATATCGGAAAGTTGGGCTAGTTGCTCAAGAATTGTGAACTCTGGGCTCGAAGCCCAAACTCTGTAACCCCTGTAATTTTACATTTCAAATTGTGTTTTGGCTACTAAGTACCTGTTCTTTGTTATTACTTAATATTGAAAAGAAAATATAACCTCGTTAAATTTTACATTAACTTTGATTCCGTAGTTTGAAAACCCATTCACGCCCGCACCTTCTTACGCCTCTACCTACCGCTAAAACACGGTAACAAGTGGTAGCAGAGCGTGGTTGAATGGGTCTCAATTTAGCCCCTTTTGACGGCTAAACATTGTTTGTTCCGAACTCTAACTATTTTCCCAGTTGCTGGAATTTTTTGAGTTTTTCAAAATTGTTCTGTCACCATGCCCGGCCCTCGCGATGTTCTCCTTCTTAACTATTTGCGCAAGGAGGAGTTGATCTATGAATTAACTATCAGAAATGTGCAATCTGGAGGCACGGTTGCAATAGACACTAACAAGCTTAGAGAGTCTCTTGATTTGCCCATTTCCATCCCCAATTTGGGAGAGAAAGAAATTGACGACTCTCTTTCCACGATCACGGAGAATATTACTGGGCTAGCTTCTGTAGTTAGTTTTTTTGATGAAAATGATCCGTCTCCTAATCAAATTAAGCGTGTGCAAGGCAGGCTATATCATTTTTCGAATAGGGTTAACGATCTGTTGTCTCTAAAACTGAATGACGTTCAGAGGAAGGAAGCTAGTACGCTCCTGGAAAATATTTCTGAATTATCTAGTAAGGTCACTCAATTGTTAACTGGGGAAGTTCCTCCCAAATCTGATCAACCCACCATAGTGAATGCAGGTAGTGAGGAAGCGCCTCCCAAGGGAGAAGTTAATAGGATAACCGTTGCTGCTCAAACTATCCCTGCCCCATTGGACAACGAATCTGAACGTCGTGCATCATTGAGTAACATCCGTTCTGAATTGACTTCCTTGCCATTGAAACCTTTACCTACTATGTCACCCGGATTTAGTAGCTTGCCTCATCCATTGGCAATGTTGCTCAGAGGTATATCCAAGTTTTCTGTTAATACCACCAGTGACGTAATTTCATTTTTAAGATTTCTAGTGGAATTTCAGGATCATGCCCTTGTTTTTTCTCTGTCTCCGTGTCAAATCTTGCAAATTATCTATCCGTATGCTATTGGTATTCTCTCCGACAAAATAGTAAGAGCCATAGCTGAACAGTCATCCATCGAAGATTTTCATGCACATCTACTTGCTAATTTTATTCCTGCCCGCGCAAGGTCATCTCTGATTCAGAAATACTATTATCGAGTACAGAGGTTGGATGAAAACTTGGCTGATTTCATACAAGACATTAAGTTTTATACCAGAGTGTTTGCTCTTCACTTCCCTGAGGACCAAATTGTACAAGCTATTGTGGAAGGCATTTCACCATCTTATAGGTCATACTTGTGTTTTGCGGCGTGCCCGCAAACTTTTTCTGAACTTGAAGCGTTGGCCGTCTCAGCGGAAGGAGTTAGATACGCCGATTCTTTGCGTGTAGCGAAAGAACCCCCGCCTTCCTTTAGTAACACTCGGCCTCCACCTCGCCGACCAGTCACACCCCGTAAATGTTATGCTTGCGGGTCGCCTGACCATCTTCGCAATAAATGTCCATTGGTCAAAAGTAGTAGGGCAAATAATGGAGCTGGTTCAGCACAAGGCTGTTTTAAATGTGGGGCCTTCTCACATATCGCCAAGAATTGTCCGAACTCAAATAGCACCCCCTCCTGCTCAACTTCTGGGGTAACTTCCAACAACAGTCAAAAGTGACTAGTGGCTTCGGCTGAGTCAACTAATCCATCTTCCCAAGGCTCAGCCCCTGGCAAAAAGGTCGAGAATTCAGGGAACGATAAGTCTTCGAATACATCTTTTGAATGCCCTAAAGAATGTCTTAGGGTTGCGGCGGATACCCCCGCACCTGTTCCTTTTCTTAAGATTGAGTTAAATAACGAGCCTATAACAGCTCTCTTAGATTCAGGTAGTGTTTGTTCGATTATTGCGGCTGAATGGTATTCTAAATTGAAATCGGTTTGTAAACTTCCTGACTATGTCTCTTCTCCTGTTCAATACGTTTCGGCTAATTCATCTCCATTAGAAATTCTAGGTTCCTTACTGGTCAAAATTCGTGTTTTTAAGTTTACATGGAAAATTAAATTGTTTGTGGCCAAGCAATTGTCTTGCCCCATTATATTGGGAGCTGACTTTATCTCTCACACTGGTCTTGTGCTCGATCTCAAGTCTAGGTCGTGCACATTCAAATTTGCTTCTAGTTGTAAAATACCACTATTAAAGTGTAATTCTGTGTCATGTTCTTCTATTTCGCCTACCCAGGATGAGATGTTGTTAGACCTTAGACATCTACCTGAGGAGCAGGCTGATAGTATTCGCAAACTGTGTCAGTCGTTTCCCGAGGTGTTCTCTGATACTCTTGGTGTTACTGACCTTATTGAATACAAAATTGAGGTTACGGATTCGATTCCTGTCCGTTTTCCACCGTATAGGCTATCTCCACCTAAAATGAAGGCTCTGAAGGAAATCATCGATCAGATGTTGAAGGACGGTATTATTAGGCCCTCTAAGTCAGCGTATTCTTCGCCTATTTTTCTAGTACCGAAACCCCAAGGAGGCTTCAGGCCTGTCATTGATTACAGGGCTCTCAATCGGAAGGTGGTGTTACAATCTGTGCCCCTTCCCGACCTTCATTCTTGTTTTTCATGGTTTCGTAAGGCCAAGTTCTTCACCATCTTGGACTTAAATCATGCCTATAATCAAATTCCCCTTGCCGAAGAGTCTAAACACCTTACAGCGTTCGCCACGGACTGGAATTTATATGAATACAACCGCGTGCCTTTCGGGCTCCCCACGGGAGCAGCTGTGCTCACTAGGCTGCTAGATAGGGTCTTCTCCGACATCAAATTCGAGTACTTATATCACTACTTAGATGATGTCGTAGTATTTTCAGAGACTTTTGAAGAACATCTAGATCATCTGCGAGAAGTTCTTGATCGCCTTCGTAAGGCTGGGTTAACTGTTAAGTTGTCCAAGGTTGCCTTTGCTAAGCCCTCTATGTCATTCCTAGGGCATATTGTGTCACCCGATGGTGTAGCAGTCGATCATTCTAGAACACAGGCCATCCGTGATTTTAAACCTCCCAAGGACATTAAAGGTATCGCCAGGTTCATTGGTATGGTGAATTTCTTCAGAAAGTTCATTCCTAACTTTGCTAATAGAGCGGCGCCCTTAAACCTTCTTCGTAGGAAAGGCATCAAATTCGAGTGGGGACCTTCTCAACAAGCCGCTTTTGAAGATCTGAAATTAGCTCTCTGTAATGCCCCTGTCCTTGCTATGCCTGATTTCTCGAAGAAATTCATTGTCCAAACCGACGCATCGTCGTCAGCAGTAGCGGCAGTCCTTCTTCAAGAGACTGAACTAGGGAGGCGACCCATCGCCTATGCGTCTAGGACATTGTCGGCTCAAGAAGCCAAGTATTCCATCTATGAGCTCGAAGGTTTGGCAGTCTTATTTGCCTTAGAAAAGTTCCGTCTCTATCTGGAACATGTCAAATTCGACCTGGAGACAGATAATCAAGCCTTAAGCTGGGTCTTAGGTAGGCCGCGTCGTACTGGTCGTATAGCCCGCTGGGCTATTCGTATTTCCGCCTTCCAGTTTGATGTTAGACATATCAGAGGTACCGAAAATGTTGTTGCTGATGGACTCAGCCGTATGTTTCATAACGACGTCGAGACCCACGAACCGGTCGACAGTTCATCACCTTCCGAGTCCATGCTATCTGAGGTTAATGCCATCCTAACAGATGCTCCCATGCTTTTTAGGGATATCGAGAAATACCAACGTGAAGATCCGACGCTGGCTCCGATAATGGAAACCCTTTCTTCTGGGGAACATGTTGTCCCTTATGTTCTGAGGAATGGTGTTTTATGTTGCCCTTCGAGGCATGATAAGATGATGAAAGTTGTTGTTCCAGCAGTTCTTGTACCAATGATCTTCAAGTATTATCATGAGACCAAATTAGGAGGGCATCTGGGTATCTTTAAAACTCGTGAAAGATTCGTGAAATGTTCATATGGAAAGGTATGGACGGTGAAATTCGGGAACTTGTAAAAGCTTGTAAATCTTGTTTGATCAGTAACCCCACCATGTCCACTAAAGTAGGCCTTTTGTCTTCTCATCAAGCGTCGCGCCCCATGGAACGCCTGTATATTGATTATGTAGGACCCTTGCCCCAGTCGAAGGGAAATGCCAACAAATTCATCTTTGTATGTGTAGATGGTTTTACCAGATTTTCTTGGTTATTTCCGACTAAGCTGGCTACCGCTCAGTCCACCATTACCTGTCTAAATTCTATTTTTGCTTCTTTTGGTCCGTGCCAATATATTGTATCTGATAATGCTAAGGCGTTCACATCAAATCTTTTTCGTAAATTCTGTTTTGACTTGTCCATCTCTCATGTAACCACTTCTGCTTATTACCCTCAACCATCTCTGGCTGAACGGGTTAACCGTAATCTCAGGTCCGCACTTATTGCCTATCATCATGAAGATCATTCTAGGTGGGACACGTCCCTGCATTGGTTAGCTTTTGCTTTGAATTCGGCGGTTCATGAATCACACAAGTTTACTCCAGCTTCCTTGATGTTTAAGTTTGTTCCCAACACGCCGCTCTCTAACCTCTGGTCTCTGAGTGACATTCTGCCCGAGACAATAGATCCGGATAATATTAAAGATCTTTGGAAGAAGGCTAAAGCCAATCTTAAGGTATCTCATGAAAAGGTTAGGGAAAGGTATGATTGTGGACGGAGACCCACCCCTTTAAAGGTAGGTGACCAAGTAATGGTCAAAAATTTTGTTCCCGCGGGCAAGCTTGCCCCCAGATTTCAGGGGCCTTGTATCATTCTCGATTTTCTTACGCCGGTTACCTTATTGTTAAGTAATCCAGCCACCGAGAGGATATTTAGAGTTCACCTGTCCCAGGTGAAGCCGGTGTAATTTCTGTGTTAACTTGCTTTATATTATTTTGAAAGGATATGAAGGTTATATTTTTTTTTTGAGTTTCATTTTTAAGGCATTCTGCACTACCTATAATATTTTGTTTCAGATGTAAGCATTTTTGTAAAACCTGTCCCGACCCGTTAAACTGCCATTCTGTCCTTTCCACGGCCATTAGCACGCTCCCGTCTCCTGCTCCACTACACTCAGTGGCTGGCTTAGATGAAATGCCATGGATATCTGCACGCCGCTGGCCCCTCAATCTCTTTACATGCCTGTGCCCTTAAAAGAAACATGATGGTCCAACACAATTCTGCCGCCTAGCTTTAATGTTTCAGTGCCCCCGCAGCCGCGCGGCGCCGTGCAGTAACTGGGGAGGGGGATGGGCCCCCTCCTCTCCAGCGAGGACATGTGCACGGCGAGCCGGAGCTCTCCTCCCGGCCAAGGCTGATGTGCGGCGCACGACCTGCTACTTGCCCGCAGCCTGTATATGTTCACCGCGGGCGCGGCGTGCTTCAACACCTCTGCTCCCCTCATTGTGCGGGCGAGCGGTATCTCAGGGTACTTAAGGGGTCCGAGCGGCCTCCTTTTGGACGCAAGCTGCAACGGCCGGTCCGGCCATCCAACTTCATCAACATCAACTACATGGACAGTTACTATAAGAGATAACTACACTTGGGAATTCAACAGCAATATTTGGTGGACATTGCAAATTTTTCCTTCACTTTTAAGTATTAAAAGCTTATCTTCAGAAATTCAACTTCTATAAACATAAAGACTTTACTTCACCTGCAACAACAAAATTTTGGAACCGACTTAAGAAATTTCTCAAATACTTCTGCAAGTTATCTTAATCTCAACATCAAACCTTGGAACTTATTTTCAAACAAAAGTTTATGTTCTTCTGTGTTACCCCTTGGAGGAACTTTTGGGGGGGGAGGTCTGTACCGGGCGGTACACCTCTACACCGTTTATTTAAAAGTTGCGCCAGTTGAAACTCATCTTCTGGAGGAAGGTTGAACTTTATCTACTCTATTAATTCTCTACTTTCTCAGAAGATGTCACCACGTGGAAAATTTTGAGTTTTTGAACTGTGTCACTTTTGATGTGTTTTTGTTTCGCTTGAAGTAAGAAGTGTGAACTTTCTCTTCTAGAGGACACTACTGAAGATCAACAATAGTGCACCCTAGTGCGGAGTCAAAGAACTATTTTGTTGGAGAAATTTTTATTTCAAAAGTTTGTTTCTTGTTAAATTTCTTTCTGTTATGGTTTAAGTTGGCTGTTTACCCCTCTTTTTCCCCTTGTTTTAGATTTATCCAATCTCGAATTTCTTTTAGTAATTTCTGACCAATCTGGTGTATTTTCCCCCAACTTGTATCTGTTGCGGGGTCCTATCCAATAAAAACATTGTGGGCGGGTGTTTTCTTTCCCCTAACGCCTAGAAACTTCCGCGAGAGTATTTAAACTGCTGATTTTTGGGTCTCTGGGCCACTTCTGTTCCCTCTTTCAGTGTGTTAAGTACCTAGCAGGAGGCGGGAGGCGCCTCTTTCTTCGGCAGCGGTCAACAATAAGGTAATGGCCGATTAATAAATTCTTTCTTTTCTTGCTCAGCAGTTTAACTCTCGGGGCGGGTGCGAAGCGTTCCACCATGTAACCTTTTCCTAAAATGTAACTAGTCTTTTCTTCTATTCTCTTGAAAAGCTACATACTGGGATAGAGAGTGCTAACCCTCTCGAGCTCCCACTCATAATGTTTTGAGGTGAACTTATTGTTTCTCAACCTATCCTTCCGTAATGTAATGTAAATTGCTATTAAGTCACCTCTGTAGTATGGGATTAGCCCTTGTAATAACGGCCTAGTGCCAAGGTAGGTTTTAAAATCAAAGTGTATTAGGAGTGCAAGTTCGCCTCCTCTCAAATTGTTTTAGAGGTCATTTAATTAACCTGCTTTTCATTTAATAGACCGCAGTAGATTGGGTATTTTACCCCTGGGTTTGTGTCCGTTGTGGACAACTTGAAGGTGGAGTTTGGTGTGGCCTGGGAGAGGCTTAAATTAAAGAGCGGGTGGCTCTTTTGGAAACGGAGTGTTGTGTGCCTCGAGGAGGCTTAACTGTGTAATTTGGAGCAAGTGCTCCAGGGTTTGATTGGGGTCTTCTGCCCCTTTGTTAAAATTTGTATATCGGAAAGTTGGGCTAGTTGCTCAAGAATTGTGAACTCTGGGCTCGAAGCCCAAACTCTGTAACCCCTGTAATTTTACATTTCAAATTGTGTTTTGGCTACTAAGTACCTGTTCTTTGTTATTACTTAATATTGAAAAGAAAATATAACCTCGTTAAATTTTACATTAACTTTGATTCCGTAGTTTGAAAACCCATTCACGCCCGCACCTTCTTACACCTCTACCTACCGCTAAAACACGGTAACAATATGCATACACTCAATTACAAATACGCAAGCGACAACCATTGCATAATGGAATTGAATGATAATTATAACAAAATAATGGTAATCTCACAGATAAAATAATAATAATAATATGGACATAATAATAATAATAATAATAATAATAATAATAATAATAATAATAATAATAATAATAATACAGATATTATCTTGTAACGGGATTTGAACCGTTACATTGCATACCGGTATTTACATTATAGTGTTAGAGCATTCATTGTCTTTAAAATAGTACCTACTATGTGAGGCATATCACTTCATTATTACTTAAATTTAGTGAACATCAAGTAAAATTTATAGCTTATTTACACTGGTATTTGTAAAATTATTGCATATTTACATTTATAGTGTTAGAGCATTCATTGTCTTAAAAAAGTACGGTATAAATACGTAAAAAGTTTTTGACCTGATATGTCAGGCTGGTTAAAAGTGAATGAATTGGTGAAAACAACGTAAAATGGGTTCACTTTTGCTCTATTTTGTACTGTTCATTATTGCTGCATTGTACTTATAAAATGGTAAGTGCACAGTAAGTATGCTAATGTTAGGGCTTATATTGGTTTATCATTCATTCCAATGTTTCTTGACTGCTGCTGGTATGCAGGTAATGAAGTTATCTTCATGTACTAGATGTTGTGAGAAATTGCGTATGCCATTGCTAAGTTAAATAATGCCTATTATGAGCTGGATTCGTTTAGTATGCCGTGCATCTTGATACAGGATTTAAACTATGTTGAATGTCTGCCAATATATTTGTTCGGGTGATAATGTGAGGGCTTCTTTTATGTTGTAGAGTACGATATCTGTAAGTAGAGATAATTTGTGTAAGAAACGGCGTATAATTGGCTGTGGAGAGTGAATATGTATGATGTACTTACGTTGAGTGTTGGCACTGTGTGCGCTGCACGGCTGCACGTTGAGATCTGTTACGTGATATTCTGGGACTGTAGTTCGCGGCTGCGGAGGGAAGGTTTGGAGGGATGGGTGGAGCGACTGTGGAAGGAGCGGGGCTAGAGTAGGGGGGTTTTAAGCGGTTCATTTGTATGTGTGAGTTGTTGTTTCTTAATTATTTTTAAATAATAATTCTTTAGAAGGGGAATGGCTGTGTCGAAAAGGATGTTATTTCTTTCTGTGATTTCATTTGGGTTGAAATTTTGGTTGACGTATTGATCTAAATTTATATATAATTCTTCCAATATACTGAGCAAGGGGCTCTTGGGGTTGGTATTTAGGATTTGCATGTCATTATTAATATTTGTGAATCTATGTTTTTGATCGTTGATATGTTGTCCCATAGCTGAAAAATGTCTGTTTAACTGCATTTATGTGTTCGTTATATCGTATTTGAAAGTTTCTCCCGGTATGCCCTATGTAACTGGCCTCGCAGTCATTGCATTTCAAGCGGTAGACGCCTGAGTAGTTGTATTGATTTATATTGTTGACTGATTTGGAGTTGTGTGAGATTTGTATGCTATTTTCAGGCCTTGTTTTTTAAAAATATTGGTTATGGGATGTATGTGGCTATTGTTGTAGGTGAATAGTACTTAGTCTTTTTTATCTTTTTCGGTTCTAGTTAGCTTGGTTTTAGGTCGGTTTTTTATTTTGTTGATAATCTTGTTAATCATTTCTTTTTATATCCATTCTGTTTGGCTATTTCGTGAATTAAATTCAATTCTTTATTTAGATCTTTTTTGTGAGTGGTATGTTGTATGCTCTGTATATCATACTGTAATATGCGGCTTTTTTATGTGTGTGGGTGAGTAGAAACTATTTTTATTGTGTTGGATGTGTGGGTAGGATTTCTGTATATTTTGTATGTTAAATGGTTATTGTGCCTAATTATGGATATATCTAGGTAATTTATGATGGTGTTGTTTTCCATTTCCATGGAGAATTTTATATGAGGATCTATTTCATTTAGTTGTTCTAGGATTTTATTTTCGTTGGTATACCTGTTATCTATTATAACAAATACATCGTCCACAAATCTGCACCAAAAATGGATATTATCTAGTTTTTGGATTTCTTGGTGTTCCAGGTAGTCTATATATATTTCTGCCAAAATACCCGATGTTGGGGATCCCATAGGTAATCCTTTCTGGTGATATATAGTGTCATGAAATTTGAAGTAATTGTTGTTAATGGCAAAGTGTAATAATTATATGAATTCCTCTATTTCTAACTTACTGAGCTTGCTATATCTTTGAGGTTGTATTCCATGATTTCTATAGTTTTCTGTGTAAGTATATTGGGCTACATATTTATTATGTCATACGATGCTAATCTATGGTGCTGTTCTATTTTTATGTTTTTAGTAATATTGCAGAATTCTATTGAGTTTTTATGGTTTTGTTGGCCTGGAACACATAATGTTTCTTGAGAAATCTTTGGATAAATTGTGATAATTTGTATGTGGGACTTGGTCTATAGTTTATAGTAGATTATGACATACCACCTAGTCGAGCAGCTCTTCTTCTTTCTCTCATTTCTTCCCAGCCCAAACTTTGCAACATATTTGTAACGCTACTCTTTTGTCGGAAATCACCCAGAACAAATTGAGCTGCTTTTCTTTGGATTTTGTCCAGTTCTTGAATCAGGTAATCCTGCTGAGGGTCCCATACACTGGAACTGTACTCTAGTTGGGGTCTTACCAGAGATATGCCCTCTCCTTTATATTCTTACTACAACCCCTAAACACCCTCATAACCATGTGCAGAGATCTGTACCCTTTATTTACAATCCCATTTATGTGATTACCCCAATGAAGATCTTTCCTTATATTAACACCTAGATACTTACAATGATTCCCAAAAGGAACTTTCACCCCATCAACGCAGTAATTAAAACTGAGAGTACTTTTCCTATTTGTGAAGCTCCCAACCTGACTTTTAACCCCGTTTATCAACATACCATTGCCTGCTGTCCATCTCACAACATTCCCGAGGTCACGTTGCAGTTGCTCACAATCTTGTAACTTGTTTATTGCTCTATAGAGAATAACATCATCCGCAAAAAGCCTTACCTCTGATTTCACTCCTTTACTCATATAATTTGTATATATAAGAAAACATAAAGTTCCGATGATACTCCCTTGAGGAATTCCCCTCTTAATTTTTACAGGGTCAGATAAAGCTTCACCCACTCTAATTCTCTGAGATCTATTTTCTAGAAATATAGCAACCCATCCAGTCACTCTTTTGTCTGGTAACTTGGTAACTTGAGTAACTTGGAGTAGATGATATTGAACTATTTAAATTGAACATTTCTAGTTGGATTGCAACAGTGGTGAGTTAACAGTGTGCGTATTGTGAAGTACTTGTGGATCCAGTTTAAGTTCATTAATGAATATTTGTAGCAAGTGTTTTAGCTCCTGATCAGTTCGTATGTGTATTTTCATGGTTTCCCTTGGGGAGCTCAGTTCTCTCGTATTATTTATGAAGCTCTGTGAGCTGTCATGTTGTTATAAATAAAGTTACTTAAATGATTACCAGACTATTGTTAAGTGTGATTGATCACCATCGTTAACTATCTTGTTGTGGTTTCTTGTTAAAGAGAAATGAGTGAGATAGAAAATATATTAGTGTTTTCCATTTATGTGGTCACTTATTTGTCTATCCCCAGACACTGTGGACCGCTGTTACAACTACCATTACTATCTTAATCTAATAGACAACTGTTATGTGCTCTGACGGTGTTCAAAGTGCACAAATAGATAAACAAAACATGTAATACTTGACAATTGTTTATGGTAACTATGACCACGATGGTGCTGTCTGTGTGTCCTCTGTGTAAACGTATTGTAAATTAAGAAATGTGTATAAAGTGAACTTAAGTATGTGTGTTCTTATTTCAGCCGGCTCTTCAACTATACTTCCTGACCAGAGTGTTACCAAATTACCACCATTTGAAGAAACCACTACGTGAAGGCCACCAGATCAGAAAATCAGTGTAAGAAAATGGGATACAAACACCTTGCGGCCTTATTCAGTTCTGTGAATCTATCAATAGACTATCTGGTTTCAATTTGTCTCGGACAGTCTGGTGTAGCACTGTTCTAACTGGTGGAGCTGGTTAGACTCTCCTTGAAGTGACTGTAGTTTGAAATGTATACTTATCAAACACATCATGAAGGATTGCCTTCTACACTCGTACCCCAGTGCGTCGGTTGAACTCCACTCAGTGTCTCAGGGATTACAGACCTTTCAGTATGGTCCTAATGCTGTAAATTGTATAATTTCTCATTGTATTGTGTGCTAAATAAATAAAACTGAACTCCATGTCCGGTGCTGCATCAGTTCACTTTCTACAGATCCTAGGTCTTGTGATCCTTCCCTTCTCTTTCTCTAGTCAACTCCATTGTCCTGTCCTAATTATTTTCATTCCACAATTACCAACATACTCACTCAACATGTCCTCTTGTCCTTGTGCTAATCAGACACCACAAACTAGACAAGGGCAAGACTGACGTCACAGACCTCAACGATCTCGAGACCGATTGTCCTGTGGTGCGATCTGTGCGATGCCACAGTAACTACGAGCGTAAGCTTGATATTATATCATCAGCAGTTATATAGAAACGTATGCGCCAAATTTTTTGTCAAAAGTGAGAAAATAATTTTAGTATCTTTAAACGGTTCACGAGTTATTTGTAGTGGACGTCTGATAATTTGTGAATAACTGTAGATAGACATAGGATGTACTCCTACCTGGATACCTGGTGTTTGTTGTCGACAGGACAGCTTCTTGTGATGCAGACCGGGCCGGAGGTGTTCTCTGTGACGATTCCTCTTCGCTGATATTATGTATTTTTAAGTGCCGGATAATCTCAGAAATATTTCTACTGACATGTTTTACTTATTTTGAATAAAAAACACAGCATTGCATTTTGTACATCGTCTTAAAGTTGTTGCGTACATTTAGACATAATCACAGATTGCACCATCATATACTGAAGTACCTGATTATGACGCGAACACTCTATACCATTGTAAGGAATTATTTACTCTGTCACCATAATGTCCATAAACATAAGCACTGGTCAAGTGGATGTTGATGTACATCTACAGTAGCCGTCATTTTCTGTACGTGGCCTACTCATTCGTGTACTACCGCTGCATACAATGCGTATCCTTTAAGATTATGTTATACCGGTACTGCGTCAAAATAGACCTCGGTAGAAATTAATGCCCTAGTCTCTTCCTGACACGGATTTGCGGAATGAAGAACGCGCATGATTGGATATTCGCATATTTGGCACAAACAACACTGCGCTCCGTCTACCTATAAGCCTATGACATGCTTCTCGTCACACAATGCAAGGACAACGCTCTCGAGAGATCTCTTGAAATTTCTCGCGAGAAACAGTGCTTGCTGTAGTCTTGAGAAATCTCAAGAACCGTCTTAGACTGCCCATCATTACCACAAACATTACCGCCTTCAGTTCTCTGTCCCCATATGTTTCCTTGTCTCCTCCACAGTTTCATCCATTACCATTATGAACAACAATGGCGACAGCACACTTCCTCGCCTTAGTTCAGTTACATATAAAAACTATTCTGCCCTACCAATATAGGTCTGTACATTGCTGCAACAATTGTACGTTGCTTGCACTTTTTCGATTATTCATTTTCCAAATCCGTTCTGTTTCATGACTTTGAATATCTTTGCTGTGGGGACGCTATCATTTGCCTTTTCCCATCACCGTTTCTCTTCCATATTCCTGCAGCTTTTCCATCAGGGATGATCTTGTATTTGTAAAGCCATAATGCACTACTTTTTAATTGTCCTTCCTTTTTTCTTTTTTCTAGAATCCTTTCAAAGATGAAGTACATAAAAAGTGCCGTGTAGGAGTATGTTTTCTCATTGCTTATGAATATTTATTTGCTGTTTTTTCCAATATTGATCAAGATATAGGCTGTGCCAGTTGGTCTTTCACCGCGCAGATTTAGCCGCAGAAGTCAAGGAACTACGGAACTAGATTTATGAAAGTTATTGCACTGAAATTGTTATCTGTTGCAACGGAACCTCTGTGCCAATCTGAGTAGCACAAAAAGGAAGTTAAGCAAGTGTATTAAGGATATGCGAGGAACAAATACGAACAAAACCTATCATAAGGTTTGAGACTCACGCCAATCAACCCGAGGACTTCAGTGCAGAGAAGAAGATAATCTATTAACCTACCGTTGAATATTTGAAAGAAAAGTATCACCTCACAGATATATCAGTCACTGGTTTGATGATCTGAGTGAGAGGCACCACCCCTAAGCTATGTGTAGGCTTCTATAAGCAGTTCAGACTTCCCAAGACCTTCATCACTGCCATAGCAATTAGTGCATTGAAAGGTTATATCTCCATTTTTCAGTGGCGTGTGGTGAACACATTCGTTACCCCAGCTGCAAAAATGAAAATGAAAAAATAGCAATCGGAGTCCCACCACTCTCTCTAAGGCCAACATCACTATTTCATATGTTCACTCAATAACTAAGTGGAAATATAAAAAGCTAACTGTTCAGAAAATGAATAAGACAATTTAGGTACCTACTGAAGAATTTATGAAATTACAATTCACTTGAATAAGAATGTTTTCAACCACATACTCAAACATATTTCCAAATTGCCATTCACGGCAGTGGCGAAACCATCGCACCTTAAGCTACAGCAAATTTTAAACACTAGTTTCACCCGCTGTTGCTTCGTAACAGTACAGTTGTGGTTTTCAAAGAAATATATTGGAACCAACTTTTGTTTAAAAAAAGCCTAACCTAAACTGAATGAGCAAAATTTAGCAGGTGTTTTACCGTCACCAGAGTTTTACAGCTTCACTCGCTTACCGAGTGTAGGCACAGCAACGAAAAACGAGAGAAAATGTTCCTCGTGCCGCATTGTTATATTCACGAAGAATGCCACAGAATTCGCGAAACTTCACCTACAATCCAAGAGGAACGCTACCACGGCAAGCCCACTCGTACAGAGCAACCATATACAACATTTTTTCTACTATACTTCGCGCTTGGCTCTGTGTTCAAGCAGGGCAACCTAATTATATTTTCCGTGTGTGTGAAAAAACTTCCTCTACAAGTGCCATCAATGAATCGCCCCCAAGAACTTCATACATGCCGAAATCCAACAATAAAATACTTTTATTCCCATTTTCACACCAGGCAAATGCTGGGACTGTACCTTAATTAAGGCCACGGCCGCTTCCTTCCAACTCCTAGGCCTTTCCTATCCCATCGTCGCCATAAGACCTATCTGTGTCGGTGCGACGTAAAGCAATTAGCAAATACTTTTATTACAATTGATTTCATAAAATGGCTATTTCTGTTAGCAAGACTATCTGCCAGTGGCTATACTATTTTATCTTGTAGCCTCTGGTGTGTGGCGCTGAACTAACATGTACCCAAGCTAGCTGCTCCCCCACCGTAAGACTGTGAATCTCGAGCGAGGCCAACAGTTATCACCCCGCCTCCCTGAGAAAAGGAGGTTTGAACGCACACGTCAACCAAGCGACTTGAATTTCGCTGGGGTAGCTCTCCTTCGCGCCGGCAAAAGAATCCACCTCGCTGGAGAGACCTGGACTGGTTTCGCGGTAGAGCAGCGGTGGGGTAGCTGGGGTTCAGTGCACGCCACTGCCATTTTTAGGAACCACGCATATGGACGTTATCTTTTCTTTCTTTCATTCATCATTAAACTTTTTTAAAGAATAGATGCTGTAGGAAGAATGTAAAATAAAATAGGAACACATAATATGATAAACACAGCGACAAGTCACTGTGAGAAGAGAAAGCAACAAAAAGAAAAGACAAGAACAAACAAAGGTAATTTAAAATATTTTCAGTCTGTCGATCAGACAACTTAAATATTAATATTACACTGTAACACACATTGTTAAACAAGGAATCAAATACACGCTATTGAACAAAGCATGATATCATCAGATTCTATCAAGTCACACTCAAATGTTTATTTCTGTTTAATAGTTAGCAAATTGATATCTGGAACTTATCTTCATGTCGTCCTCCTTTGTCTCTATTCCAGCATTTACTGTGAGGTCATTGGCGTGGGTCCAAAATGGACTTTCGCCACGTCACACCCCTCCCATTATCTACGGCAATGACATGCTGTGTTTTATTTTTATTGTTAGCACTTACTTCAGTATTACCGTTCTTGTTGTTGTGATTATTATTGTACCAGGGGTACACGCTTTCTCTATGGCCATCTATGTCAGTGAACATAAACTTTTAAAAACTTTCGAAACCTTTTTCTTCGACGGTTAGATGACTCTGCCATCTATTTGCTAGGGACATCTTATGGCTAGACAAAAACTAACAGCTGAATAATTTTTTTTTAGGTGGTAAACCTTTTTTCTGAGTATTGTTTCTTTAATGTACCAAAGTTGTCAACCCTTTGCTGGTTCCTCCCCTATTGTAATCCACATATCACATGCTTGTAACTATGTTCTCTATCCAGTCGAACCTGAGGGTGTGTATGGAAATTCAGCCTATCAGCGTATTGTATTTTAATTTAGTCTGGAACTTTCCCATACAGAACTATTTAAGGAGAGCTCTTTAGGGCCGTCTTGTCTGAATTGCTCCAGTTCTTTGGAGTGCGTCTTGATGAAGGCTAGGGGGTAGGGCGCGGCCGGCTTGGAGAAGAGCCAACGCTATAAGGTAATAGCAGAACTTACCTAAACCTGTGATTGTGCCTGCGGGTATTTCGAGGAGAAGCTTTCAGGAGTTTTTGTAATATCTAAAATGTAATCTTATCTTTTTGGGTTAAAATGTAGGACCTTCTGCGCAGTCTTCGGACTCTATTCCCTACTGGGAAAATATTTAATGTAAGGGTGGGGGCGATAAAATAACACCCATGATATCCCCTGCCTGTCATAAGAGGCGATTAAAGGGGCCCAAGGGGCTCTCAACATGGGAGCGTGGGTTGGTGACCATGGGACCCTTAGCTGAGTCCTGGCATTGCTTCCACTTACTCGTGCCAGTCTCCTCACTTTCATCTATCCTATTCGATCTCCCTTGGTCAACTCTTGTCCTTTGCCGACCCTGAGAGTATTAGAGCACTCGAGGCCTAGGGAGTCTTTCATTCTCAGGCCCTGTGTGGCCCTTGTATTCCTTCAGCCGATACCTTCATTTTTCGAAGTGTTCGTACCCTTCCATTTTCTTCTCTCTGATTAGAGTTAATAGAGGATGGTTGCCTAGTTGTACTTCCTCTTAAAACAATAATCACCACCACCACCACCACCACCACCACTAGGAGTGGTTACCCTCAGTTTACTCCCCTTCAACTTTTGAGCTGGGTGACTAAACTTTTCAGCCTCTAAATTTTGGAAATCTTGTCTCGGCATTCAAATTATCCCCCTTTAGTCACCCTTTTTTAGCATGAGATTAGCCTCTGTATCATTGGGCCTTAAGACCATGTAGGTTCTTGCCTCTTCCAGAATGTTCTATAAGGAGCACTGGTGATTTGCCTTCTTGCCTTTCGTTAATGGCCGGTTGTATGTAACCTTTTCATTCTACTCTTAAGACCTTGCAGTATGGGTAATTATATATGCCCCAGTTTACTTCACAGTTCTTTTGGTAACTGTGTCTATGTTTTGGTTCCCTTTGGAAACAAAACTTAACCTAATTGTGGAAGCTTGTAATAGGCAAGCCCACCACGGGGCAACCGTGTATGAATACTTTGAAGTGGGGTCACCCTAGGGGTTACTGAGTGTAATTAAGCATGTAAAAAGCAACCAATAGCCTGTTTGAGGTTAGCCACTTGTGTCCAGGAGCTGAGACCCTTATAAATTGTACCTGTCAGCAGCAACTATGCTCTTTCATAATATTGTACCTGTCAGGAGCAACTATGCTCTTTCACAATATTGTACCTATCAGGAGCAACTACGCTCTTCATAATATTGTACCTATCAGGAGCAACTATGCTCTTCATAATATTGTACCTGTCAGGAGCAACTATGCTCTTCATAATATTGTACCTGTCAGGAGCAACTATGCTCTTCATAATATTGGACCTGTCAGGAGCAACTATGATCTTTCATAATATTGGACCTGTCAGGAGCAACTATGCTCTTCATAATATTGTACCTATCAGGAGCAACAATGCTCTTCACAATATTGTATCTATCAGGAGCAACTATGCTCTTTGTAATATTGTACCTGTCAGGAGCAAATATTATTTCTCTAGGCAGAGAGTAGACGCACATTAAGCATTGCGGCTACACATGACGAGCTTTGAGAGCTACGAAATCGCTATCGAGGTGCTAAAAGGGCTAAATACTAATTTTGTAAAAGTATTGCCCAACAGCACTATGAAGCGGCTCGTAGTGAGGACCCCCATTAACGGAAGCATACATACATACATTATAATTATAGACTGTTATGCCTTTCAGCGTTCAGTCTGCAAGCCTCTGTGAATTTACTAAACGTCGCCACAATCCTCTACTTGCAACAAGTGCTGTGGCCTCATTTAGTTCTATACCTCTTGTTACGGAGTTTTCCGTGGTAGTTAGAGGTGAAAGAAGGTGCGGGGGGTGAACAGGTCTCAGGCTACGAAATTAAAGTGAATGTAAAATTTAACAAGGTTATATTTTCTTTTCAAAATTAAGAAATAACAAGCATGGCAGGTACAGAGTAGCAAAGCCACTATTCGAGAATGTACAATTACAGAGTTACAGGATGGGCTCCGAGAGCCAAACCCACAATACATGAACAATTAGCTCAATCTTACGATATACAGAAATTCAACAAAGGGGCAGAGGACCCCAATCATGCCCAGGAGCACTCGCTCCCAATTACACAGTAAAGCCTCCTCGAGGCATACAACACTCAATTTTCGAGAAAGAGCCACTCGCTCTCAACATTAAGCCCATTAAAGGCCACACCAAACTCCACCTTCAAGTTGTCCTCTAAGGACATAGATACAGGGGTAACATACCCAACCTACTGAGGTCTATTAAGTAAGAAAAAGGTTAATTACATGACCTCTAAAATAACGACTTGAGAGGAGGCGATCTGCGCTCCTAATACATTTTGTTTAAAACCTAATCTGGCTCTAGGCCGCTAATGCAAGGGCTAATCCCATACTACAGAGGTGACTTTAGAAAAGAACCATTTACTTTACATTAAGGAAGAATGGGTTGTGAGAAATAAGTTCACCTCAAAACAATATGAGTGGGAGCTCGAGAGGGTTAAGCACTCTCCATCCCAATATATAGCTTTAAAAGAGAATAGATGCTAAGAGTAGTTACATTTTAGGAAAGGGTTACATGGTGGAAACGCTTCGGACCCGCCCCGAGAGTTGAACTGCTGAGCTAGCAAGAAAAGAAGTTATTAAAAGGCCATTACCTGGTTATTGAGCTGCTGCCCGAAGAAAGAGGCGCTTCCCGCCCCCTGCTACGTACTTTACACACTGAAAGATGTTACTGAAGTGGCGCAGAGACCCTAAAATCAGCAGTTTATATACTCTCGCGGAAAGTTCGAGGCGTTAGGGGAATGAGAACACCCTCCCAAAAAAACTTTATTGGCTAACCAAGAAAACCCCTACACAATCTGAAGAAGAAACACATAATTGGTGGAAAATTAATTGAAGAAATTCGGGATTGGCTAAATACAAAACAAGGGGAAAGAAAGGGTTAATATTGCCAACTTAAACAATGACTGAAAGAAATTTAGCAAAGAACAAACTTTTGAAATGAAATTTTCTCACAAAAAAAAGTTCTTTCACTTCGCACTAGGGTGCACCATTGTAGTTTTTCAGTAGTGTCCTCTAGAAGAGAAAGTTCACACTTCTTACTACAGGTAAAACAAAAATACTTCAAAAATGACCCCGTTCAAAAACTCCAAAGTTTCCAAGTAGTGACATCTTCTGATAAACTTGAAAATTAATACGGTAGATAAAGTTCAGACTTCCTCCAGCAGAGGAGTTTTAATTGGCGCAAATTTTAAATAAGCGGCGTGGAGGTGTACCACCCGGTACAGACCTCCCCCCCCCCAAAAAAAGTTCCTCCAAGGGGGTAACACAGAAGAACATAAACTTTTGTTTGAAAACCCGGTCCAAGTTATGATGTTGATATGGAGATTAATTGCAGAAGCATTTATCAAAATTGTTGAAATTTGATTTGATCCAGTTTTTAAAAATTCTCGTAGTAACTGCTGAAGTAATGTCTTTATGTTTGTAGAAGTTAAATTCGGAAGGAAATCTTTAGTTTTTAAAGTTGAGGAAACATTTTCTAAGTCCACCAAATATTGCAGTAGAATTCCCAAGTGTAGTAATTGCTGGTAGTAAATGTCCATGTAGTTGATTAAATAGGATGGCCAGACCGGCCGCTGCAGCTTGTGTCCAGAGGAGGCCGCTCGGACCCCTCAAGTACCCTGAGATACCGCTCGCCCGCACTATGGGAGGAGTAGTGGTGTTGAAGCACGCCGCGCCCGCGGTAAACATATACAGGCTGCGGGCAAGTAGCAGGTCGTGCGCCGCACATCAGCCTTGGCCGGGAGGAGGGCTCGGGCTCGCCGTACACTGGTCGACCTCGCTGGAGGAGAGGGGGCCCTTCCTCTATTCCAGTAGCGGTACGGCGCCGCGCGGCTGCGGGGGCACTGAAACATTAAAGCTCGGCGGCAGAATTTCTGTTGGACCAGAATGATTTTAGGGTATATTCATTGTGGTGAGGTTGAGGGGCCAGCGGCGTGGAGATATTTATTTAATTCCCATAAACCACTGTGTGTAGTGGAGCAGGAGACGGGAGCGTGGTAATGGCCGTGGTAAGGACAGAATGGCTGTTTAACGGTTCGGGGCAGGTTTTACAAAAATGCTTACATATAAAACAAAATATTATAGAAGGGGCAGAAAGCCTTAAAAGTGAAACTCAAAAAAAATATAACCTTCATATTCCTTTCAAGATTATATGAAGCAAGTTAGCACAGAAATTATACAGGTTTCACCTGCGAAAGGTGAACCCTAAATATCCTCTCGGTGGCTGGATTGCTTAATAACAACGTAACCGGCGTAAGGAAATCAAGAATGACACACGGCCCATGAAATTTGGGGGCAAGCTTGCCTGCGGGAACAAAATTCTTGACCATCACTTGGTCGCCTACCTTCAAATTGGTGGGTCTCCGTCCACGATCATATCTTTCCCTAACCTTTTCATGAGACATTTTAAGATTGGCTTTAGCCTTCTTCCAAAGATCTTTAATATTGTCCGGGTCTATTGTCTCAGGTAGAATGTCACTCAGAGACCAAAGGTTAGAGAGCGGCGTGTTGGGAACGAACTTAAACATCAAAGAAGCTGGAGTAAATTTATGTGATTCATGAACCGCCGAATTCAAAGCAAAAGCTAACCAATGCAGGGACGTGTCCCATCTGGAATGATCTTCATGATGATAGGCAATAAGCGCGGACCTGAGATTACGATTAACCCGCTCAGCCAGAGATGGTTGAGGTTAATAAGCAGAAGTAGTTACATGAGAGATGGACAAGTCAAAACAAAATTTACGAAAAAGATTTGATGTGAACGCCTTAGCATTATCAGACAAAATACATTGGCACGGACCAAAAGAAGCAAAAATAGAATTTAGGCAAGTAATGGTGGACTGAGCGGTAGCCAGCTTAGTCGGAAATAACCAGGAAAATCTTGTAAAACCATCTATGCATACAAAGATGAACTTGTTAGCATTTCCCTTCGACTGGGGGAAGGGTACTACATAATCAATATACAGGCGTTCCATGGGGCGCGACGCTTGATGAGAAGACAAAAGGCCTACCTTGGTGGACATGGTTGGTTTACTAAGCAAACAGGATTTACAAACCTTTACTAGTTCACGGATTTCACCGTCCATACCCTTCCAGATGAACATTTCACGAATCTTCTCACGAGTTTTAAAGATGCCTAGATGCCCTCCTAATGGGGTTTCATGATAGTACTTGAAGATCATAGGTACAAGAACAGCTGGAACGACAACCTTCATCATCTTATCCTGCCTTGATGGGCAACATAAAACACCATTCCTCAGGACATAAGGGACGACATGTTCCCCAGAAGAAAGGGTTTCCATTATCGGAGCCAGCGTCGGATCTTCACGTTGGTATTTCTCGATATCCCTAAAGAGCATGGGAGCATCTGTTAAGATGGCATTATCATCAGATAGTATGGACTCGGGAGGTGATGAACTGTCGACCGGTTCATGGGTCTCGACGTCGTTGGAAAACATACGGCTGAGTCCATCAGCGACAATATTTTCGGTACCTCGGATATGCCTGACATCGAATTGGAAGGCAGAAATACGGATGGCCCAACGGGCTATACGACCAGTACGACGCGGCCTACCTAAGACCCAGCTTAAGGCTTGATTATCTGTCTCCTGGTCGAATTTGACATGTTCCAGATAGAGACGGAACTTTTCTAAGGCAAATAAGACTGCCAAACCTTCGAGCTCATAGATGGAATACTTGGCTTCTTGAGCCGACAAGGTCCTAGATGCATAGGCGATGGGTCGCCTCCCTAGTTCAGTCTCTTGAAGAAGGACTGCAGCTACTCCTGACGACGACGCGTCGGTTTGTATGATGAATTTCTTTGAGAAATCAGGCATAGCAAGGACAGGGGCATTACAGAGAGCTAATTTAAGATCTTCAAAAGCGGCTTGTTGAGAAGGTCCCCACTCGAATTTGATGCCTTTCCTACGAAGAAGGTTCAAGGGCGCCGCTCTATTAGCGAAGTTAGGAATGAACTTCCTGAAGAAATTCACCATACCAATGAACCTGGCGATACCTTTGATGTCCTTGGGAGGTTTAAAATCACGGATGGCCTGTGTTCTAGAATGATCGACTGCAACACCATCGGGTGACACAATATGCCCTAGGAATGACGTAGAGGGCTTAGCAAAGGCAACCTTGGACAACTTGACAGTTAACCCAGCCTTACGAAGGCGATTGAGAACTTCTCGCAGATGATCTAGATGTTCTTCAAAGGTCTCCGAAAATACGACGACATCATCCAAGTAGTGATACAAGTACTCAAATTTGATGTCGGAGAAGACCCTATCTAGCAGCCTAGTGAGTACAGCTGCTCCCGTGGGGAGCCCGAAAGGCACGCGGTTGTATTCGTATAAATTCCAGTCCGTGGCAAACGCTGTAAGATGTTTAGACTCTTCCGCAAGGGGAATTTGATTGTAGGCCTGATTCAAGTCCAAGATAGTAAAGAACTTGGCCTTACGAAACCATGAAAAACAAGAATGAAGGTCAGGAAGGGGCACAGATTGTAACACCACCTTCCGATTGAGAGCCCTATAATCAATGACAGGCCTGAAGCCACCTTGGGGTTTCGGGACTAGAAAAATAGGCGAAGAATACGCCGACTTAGAGGGCCTAATAATACCATCCTTCAACATCTGATCGATAATTTCTTTCAGAGCCTTCATTTTTGGTGGAGATAGCCTATAAGGTGGAAAACGGACAGGAATCGAATCCGTGACCTCAATTTTGTATTCAATAAGGTCAGTAACACCAAGAGTATCAGAGAACACCTCTGGAAACGACTGACACAACTTACGAATACTATCAGCCTGCTCCTCAGGTAGATGTCTAAGGTCTAACAACATCTCATCCTGGGTAGGCGAAATAGATGAACATGATGCAGAATTACATTTTAACAAGGGGATTTTACAATTGGAAGCAAATTTGAATGTGCACGATTTACTCTGAAGATCGAGCACAAGACCAGTGTGAGAAATGAATTCCGCTCCCAATATGATGGGGCAAGGCAAGTGCTTAGCCACAAACAGTTTGATTTTCCATGTAAATTTAAAAATACGAATTTTGACATGTAAAGAACCGAGAATTTCTAATGGAGATGAATTAGCCGAAACATATTGAACAGGAGATGAACCATAGTCAGGTAGTTTACAAACCGATTTCAATTTTGAATACCATAGATCCGAAATAAATGAACAAACACTGCCTGAATGTAATAGAGCGGTTATCGGCTCGTTATTTAACTCAATCCTAAGACACTCTTTGGGGCATTCAAAAGATGGATTTGCAGATTGAACGTTCCCTGAATTTTCGACCAGTTTACCAGGGGCTGAGCCTCGGGAAGGGGGATAAGTTGACTCAGCCGAAGCCCCTATTCACATTTTATTATTGGCATTGGTGGAATTTGCACCAGAGGTTGAGCAGGAGGGGGTGCTATTTGAATTTGGGCAATTCTTGGCGATATGTGAGAAAGCCCCACATTTAAAACAGCCTTGTGATGAGCCAGCTCCATTATTTGCCCTACTAGATTTGATCAATGGACACTTGTTCCGAAGATGGTCAGGCGACCCGCAAGCGTAACATTTACGAGGTGTGACTGATCGGCGAGGTGGAGGCCGAGTATTACTAAAAGAAGGTGGGGGTTCTTTCGCGACACGCAAGGAATCGGCGTATCTAACTCCTTCCGCTGAGACGGCCAATGCTTCAAGTTCAGAGAAGGTTTGCGGGCACGCCGCGAAACACAAATATGACCTATAGGATGGTGAAATTCCTTCTACAATAGCCTGTACAATCTGATCTTCAGGAAAATGAAGAGCAAACACCCTAGTATAAAACTTAATGTCTTGTATGAAATCAGCCAGATTTTCATCCAATCTCTGTACTCGATAATAGTACTTCTGAATCAGAGATGACCTCGCGCGGGCAGGAATAAAATTTGCAAGCAAGTGTGCATGAAAATCTTCAATAGATGACTGTTCAGCTATGGCTCTTACCATTTTGTCAGAGAGAATACCAATTGCATAAGGATAGATGATTTGCAAAATTTGACATGGAGAAAGAGAAAAAACAAGGGCATGATCCTGAAATTCAACTAAAAACCTTAAGAAAGAAATAACTTCACTGGTGGTGTTGACAGAAAACTTCGAGATACCTCTGAGCAACATTGCCAATGGATGAGGCAAACTGCTGAACCCAGGTGACATAGTCGGTAAAGGTTTAAGTGGCAAATAAGTTAATTCAGAACGTACATTATTCAATGAGTTACGGCGTTCAGACTCGTTGTCCAATGGGGCAGAGATAGTTTGAGCAGCAACGGTTATCCTATTAAATTCTCCCTTAGGAGGCTCTTCCTCGCTACCTGCATTCATCGTGGTGGGTTGATCGATTTTGGGAGGAACTTCCCCAGTTAACAATTGGGTATCCATACTGGATAATTCAGAAATATTTTCAAGCAACATACTAGCTTCCTTCCTCTGAACGTCATTCAACTTCAGAGACAACAGATCGTTAACTCTATTTGAAAAATGATATAGCCTGGCTTGCACACGCTTAATTTGATTAGGAGAAGGATCATTTTCGTCAAAAAACTAACTACAGATGCTAGCCCAGTAGTATTCTCGGTGATCGTGGAAAGAGAGTCGTCAATTTCTTTCTCTCCCAAAGTGGGGATGGAAATGGGCAAATCAAGGGACTCTCCAAGCTTGTTTCTATCTACCGCAACCGTGCCTCCAGATTGAACATTTCTAATAGTTAATTCATAGATCAACTCCTCCTTGCGCAAATAGTTAAGATGGAGAACATCGCAAGGGCCGGGCATGATGACAGAACAATTTTGAAGAAGGAAAATTTAAAAAAATCCAGCAACTGAGAAAATTGTTAGAGTTCGAATCAAAACAATGTTTAGCCGTCAAAAGGGGCTAAATTGAGAGCCATTCAACCACGCTCTGCTACCACTTGTTACGGAGTTTTCCGTGGTAGTTAGAGGTGAAAGAAGGTGCGGGGGGTGAACAGGTCTCAGGCTACGAAATTAAAGTGAATTTAAAATTTAACAAGGTTATATTTTCTTTTCAAAATTAAGAAATAACAAGCATGGCAGGTACAGAGTAGCAAAGCCACTATTCGAGAATGTACAATTACAGAGTTACAGGATGGGCTCCGAGAGCCAAACCCACAATACATGAACAATTAGCTCAATCTTACGATATACAGAAATTCAACAAAGGGGCAGAGGACCCCAATCATGCCCAGGAGCACTCGCTCCCAATTACACAGTAAAGCCTCCTCGAGGCATACAACACTCAATTTTCGAGAAAGAGCCACTCGCTCTCAACATTAAGCCCATTAAAGGCCACACCAAACTCCACCTTCAAGTTGTCCTCTAAGGACATAGATACAGGGGTAACATACCCAACCTACTGAGGTCTATTAAGTAAGAAAAAGGTTAATTACATGACCTCTAAAATAACGACTTGAGAGGAGGCGATCTGCGCTCCTAATACATTTTGTTTAAAACCTAATCTGGCTCTAGGCCGCTAATGCAAGGGCTAATCCCATACTACAGAGGTGACTTTAGAAAAGAACCATTTACTTTACATTAAGGAAGAATGGGTTGTGAGAAATAAGTTCACTTCAAAACAATATGAGTGGGAGCTCGAGAGGGTTAAGCACTCTCTATCCCAATATGTAGCTTTAAAAGAGAATAGATGCTAAGAGTAGTTACATTTTAGGAAAGGGTTACATGGTGGAAACGCTTCGGACCCGCCCCGAGAGTTGAACTGCTGAGCTAGCAAGAAAAGAAGTTATTAAAAGGCCATTACCTGGTTATTGAGCTGCTGCCCGAAGAAAGAGGCGCTTCCCGCCCCCTGCTACGTACTTTACACACTGAAAGATGTTACTGAAGTGGCGCAGAGACCCTAAAATCAGCAGTTTATATACTCTCGCGGAAAGTTCGAGGCGTTAGGGGAATGAGAACACTCTCCCAAAAAAACTTTATTGGCTAACCAAGAAAACCCCTACACAATCTGAAGAAGAAACACATAATTGGTGGAAAATTAATTGAAGAAATAAGGGATTGGCTAAATACAAAACAAGGGGAAAGAAAGGGTTAATATTGCCAACTTAAACAATGACTGAAAGAAATTTAGCAAAGAACAAACTTTTGAAATGAAATTTTCTCCTAAAAGAAGTTCTTTCAATTCGCACTAGGGTGGACCATTTTAGTTTTTCAGTAGTGTCCTCTAGAAGAGAAAGTTCACACTTCTTACTACAGGTAATACCAGCAATACTTCAAAATTGACCCCGTTCAAAAACTCCAAAGTTTCCAAGTAGTGACATCTTCTGATAAACTTGAAAATTAATACGGTAGATAAAGTTCAGACTTCCTCCAGCAGAGGAGTTTTAATTGGCGCAAATTTTAAATAAGCGGCGTGGAGGTGTACCACCCGGTACACCTCTTATCTTTAAATCGTTAGAAACCGAGTCTAACCATCGTCGTCTTGGTCTTCCTCTACTTCTCTTACCCTCCATAACAGAGTCCATTATTCTCCTAGGTAACCTGTCCTCCATTCGCCTCACATGACCCCACCCCCGAAGCCGGTTTATGCGTACAGCTTCATCCATCGAGTTCATTCCTAAATTAGCCTTTATCTCCTCATTCCGAGTACCCTCCTGTCATTGCTCCCACCAGTTTGTACCAGCAATCATTCTCGCTACTTTCATGTCTGTTACTTCTAACTTATGAATAAGATATCCTGAGTCCACCCAGCTTTCGCTCCCGTAAAGCAAAGTTGGCCTGAAAACAGACCGATGTAAAGATAGTTTCGTCTGGGAGCTGACTTCGTTCTTACAGAATACTGTTGATCGCAACTGCGAGCTCACTACATTAGCTTTACTACATCTCACTTGCTATATTACCATCTTGGGAGAACACACACCCTAAATACTTGAAATTATTCACGTGTTCCAGCTTTGTATCTCCAATCTGACATTCAATTCTGTTGAATTTCTTACCTACTGACATCAATTTAGTCTTCGACAAGCTAATTTTCATACCATACCGGTACTTTTTGCACCTATTATCCAGTTCCAAGATATTAGACTGCAGGCTTTGGGCACAATCTGCCATTAAGACCAAGTCATCAGCATAGGCCAGACTGCTTACTAAATTTCCACCTAACTGAATCCCTCCCTGCCATTTTATACCTTTCACCAGATGATCCATGTATACTACGAACAGCAATGGTGAAAGATTACAGCCTTGTCTAACCCCTGTAAGTACCCTGAACTAAGAACTCATTCTATCATCAATTCTCACTGAAGCCCAATTGTCAACATAAATGCCTTTGATTGATTCTAATAATCTACCTTTAATTCCGTAGTCCCCCACTACGGCAAACATCTTTTCCCTCGGTACCCTGTCATATGCTTTCTCTAGATCTACGAAACATAAACACAACTGCCTATCCCTCTCGTAGCATTTTTCAATTACCTGGCGCATACTGAAAATCTGATCCTGACAGCCTCTCTGTGGTCTGAAAACACACTGGTTTTCATCCAACTTCCTCTCAACAACTGATCGCACCCTCCCTTCCAAGATGCCAGTGAATACTTTGCCTGCTATACTAATCAATGAGATACCTCGATAGTTGTTGCAATCCTTCCTGTTCCCTTGCTTATAGATAGGTGCAATTACTGCTTTTGTCCAATCTGAAGGTACTTTACCAACACTCCATGCTAATCTTACTACTCTATGAAGCCTTTTCATCCCTGCCTTCCCACTATACTTCACCATTTCAGGTCTAATTTCATCTATTCCTGCTGCTTTATGACAATGGAGTTTATTTATCATCCTTTCCACTTCCTCAAGCGTAATTTCACCAACATCATTTTCCTCCTCCCCATGAGCTTGGCTGTTCGCAACACAAGGAAGATTTCCTTTTACGTTGAGAAGATGTTCAAAATATTCCCTCCACCTCTCCAGTGATTCCCCGGGATCTATTACGAGTTCACCTGAATTACTCAAAACACTGTTCATTTCCTTTTCCCTCCTTTACTAAGATTCTTTATTACTGTCCAAAAAGGCTTCCCTGCTGCTTGACCTAGCCTTTCCAGGTTATTACCAAAATCTTCCCATGACTTCTTTTTGGATTCAACAACTATTTGTTTCGCTCTGTTTCTTTCATCTACATACAAATCCCTGTCTGCCTCGGCCCTTGTTTGGAGCCATTTCTGATAAGCCTTCTTTTTACGTTTACAAGCTGCTCTCACTTCATCGTTCCACCAAGATGTTCGCCTTTTCCCATCTTTACACACAGTTGTTCCCAGGCATTCCCTTGCTGTTTCTACTACAGCATCCCTGTATGCCACCCATTCTCTTTCTATATCTTCAACCTGCTGGCTGTCTACTGTTCGAAACTTTTCACTGATCATATCCATGTACTTATGTCTAATTTCCTCATTCTGGAGATTTTCTACCCTTATTCGTTTGCAGACAGATTTCACTTTCTCTATCCTAGGCCTAGAGATACTTAGTTCACTACAGATCAGATAGTGGTCTGTATCATCGAAAAATCCCCGGAAAACTCGTACATTCCTAACAGATTTCCTGAATTCGAAGTCGGTTAAGATATAGTCTATTATGGATCTGGTACCCCTAGCCTCTCTAGTGTAGCAGTGAATAGCCTTATGCTTGAAGAATGTATTCGTAACTGCTAAAATCATACTAGCACAGAAGTCCAGAAAGCGCTTCCAATTCCTATTAGCTTCCATATCTTCCCCACATTTACCAGTCACCCTTTCGTATCCTTCAGTTCTATTCCCAACTCTCGCATTGAAATCGCCCATTAGCACTATTCTATACTTGCTGTTGACCCTGACCACGATGTCACTCAATGCTTCATAAAACTTGTCAACTTCATCCTCATCTGCACCCTCACATGGTGAATACACTGAGACAATTCTCGTCCTAAATCCTCCAACTGCCAAATCTACCCACATCATTCGCTCATTTACGTGCCTAACAGAAATTATATTGCGTGCAATGGTATTCCTGATAAACAGCCCTACCCCATTTTCTGCCCTTCCCTTTCTAACACCTGCCAAGTGCACTTTATAGTCTCCAACCTCGTCCTCATTATCTCCCCTTACCCGAATATCACTTACTCCTAGCACATCCAGATTCATCCTCTTTGCTGACTCAGCCAGTTCTACTTTCTTTCTTCCATATGCCCCATTAATATTAATAGCTCCCCATCGAATTCCATTTCGTTCGCCAAATTTTTTCCAAGGAGTCCCTCGCCTGTCAAATGGGAGTGGGACTCCGTTACTCCCATAGATCCGAGGCAATGCGGACGAAATCCAGCTTGCCTTGAAAGCTCAGGATATCCCCGCATTCTACGTGGTGCGGATGCGCACAGGGAATAGGCCAGCCAAGGGCAACCTATTCCTAGTTAGCGTGGCGGACACACCAGACGCGGACAATCTGCGGAAAATGCGGATGCTCGCGAACATGCTGGTGTCGGTGGAGCCATACCGCCCCCCAGCCACTGGCCCCCAATGTGGAGTGTGTCAGAGGCATGGCCATCCAGGGGCGGCGTGCAGACTGGAGCCCAGGTGTCGCAGATGCGCCGCCTCCCACTTGTCCCGCCACTTGTCCCGCCACTGCCCCCACGGCAGCGATCCCGAGTACTCTAAGTGCGCTAACTGCGAGGAGAAACACGCGGCTAATTTTAAGGTCAGCCCCAGCCGCAGGGGCTTCGAAGCCGCCTTTCAAGGCAAAGGGCAAAAGGGTAACAAGCGTGGCAACCCTATAGCCTAAGTAGGCCCTTTCGACACAGGCGCTTCACGCAAAAGAAACCCAGGCCCATATGGCAAAAAGGACCCTTCAGGTCCTGCTGACCCTTCAGGTCCTGCTGACCCTTCAGGTACAAAGGGCCAAAACCAAGGCCCTTCAGGCACGCAGCGCCGGCGGAGGCATTTTAAATTTTAAGCCCGTACGAACGGAGGGTAAACTCAACCCCGGGCCCTCAGCCCAACCAGCCCCCACCACCGTCCAAGCTAAGACTTCAAGCAACAACAACAAGAAGGCCCAGTCCCATGTAAAGGAACAAAGGCAGGCTAAGTCCACGCGAGCTCCCACCGAGCTACCTGAGGGCCCGCCCCAGGCCAGCTCCACCCCCCCGCAAAGAACCTGCCGATAGTCAGCCGGCATCCGCACCACCACCCCCATCGCCCCCCTCTTACCACACCAATCACACCAACTACGCAAGAACAGGCACAACAGCCAGCGGGGAACACGGCAGTAAAGGCGTTCAGGGAAAGGATAGAAGAAATCCTGAAAACATTCTTTCCAAACCTGAACCTCTCGGTAGCCATAACCACTGGGGTTATGATGGCCAACATGCTCCCCTACCCCTGGCTAAGGGACCTAGCTAATGCAATCTCCGAACTCCTAACCCCGGAAGGCTGAAAAACCCAATGAAAATAATAATAACAACAATAATAAAAATAACACGCAGGAGCTTCGAGTTCTAATATGGAACTGCCAGGGCGTCAGGTCCAGGAAATATGAACTCGAAGCCTTCCTAGCCGCGAACACCATACACGTAGCTCTCCTAACAGAAACCTTCCTCCCACCGGGGAAGAAGTTCGCCATAAGAGGCTATAAAATACACCGAAGCGACAAGGTTAATAGAGTCGGAGGGGTGGCAGTTCTGGTAAGGAAGGACATTAAATATATGGAACTAGACTTACCAGAGCTGGTCGAGCTGGAAGCATGCGGAATTGCCATGCCAGTGCGAGGGACACTCGTCAATGTAATATCGGCATACTCCAGACCTAAAAGCCTTAACACACAAGACATAGAAATGGTACTAAGGCTAAATCGAAACACGATCCTAGGAGGAGACCTAAATTCGAAACACGCCAGCTGGGGGTGCCTGAAACCTAGCGCAGACAGCGAAAGGCTGTACAACCACATGCTATCTCAGGACTATGTGGTAACAGCCCCCAGTGAACCCACGTTCCTAGCGCCAAACGAACAGGTCGACGATATATTGGACATAGCCCTACTGCGAAATATTCCTCAAAGACACACCATAAAGGTCATTAACTACCTAGGGTCGAGGCATCAACCAGTAATATTCACACTGGAAGCGAACCCGGAGGAATATGAGAATAACCCCAAGCGCCGACTCAACTATAAAGCAGCCAAATGGGGTAAATTTGAAAGAAAACTCGATTCACTCCTACAGGGGACTGAGGACATACAAATAGTAAACCCAGCCCAAACGAATGAATCCCTAAAATCACTTATAAATGCGATCCAGGCAGCCACAACTGCGAGCATCCCGGTACACAAACCTAAACAACACACTAACATTGAAATACCGGCCCACATTAAAGATCTAATACGCCAGCGCAACAGACACAAGCGCAACTGGGCCCGATACCACCGCGAAGAAGACCGGATACGTAAAAATGAACTCAGGGTCGAAATCGAAACCGAAATAATGGAGTATAGGTCTCGGATCTGGAATAACAAACTGAGTACGTTTGACACAAATACCAGACCGGTGTGGAACCTAGCGAGATATTTCACGCGAGAACCACACGTCATCCCAACAATTAAGGGACCAAACGGACCAGTATGTGAAAACCAAGATAAAGCAGAGGTGATAGCCGACTCACTTGAAGAGGCTTTTAAGCCCAATGATGAACCGTCAGACCCCGCCTTTATTACCCCGCTGTCACACAGGGCATCGAACGATCAAGAGCGACCAACTGGCATCGAGTACTAACGACTAAATTCATTTACATTGTCACACTGCTCATCGATCGAGAGGGATCAATCAATAAATACTGCTCTGGATTTAGGGCAGTCGCCCAGGTGGCAGATTCCCTATCTGTTGCTTTCCTAGACTTCTCCTAAATTATTTCAAAGAAATTGGAAATTTATTGAACATCTCCCTTGGTAAGTTATTCCAATCCCTAACTCCCCTTCCTATAAATGAATATTTGCCCCAGTTTGTCCTCTTGAATTCCAACTTTATCTTCATATTGTGATCTTTCCTACTTTTATAGACGCCATTCAAAACTATTCGTCTACTAATGTCATTCCACGCCATCTCTCCGCTGACAGCTCGGAACATACCACTTAGTCGAGCAGCTCTTCTTCTTTCTCCCAATTCTTCCCAACCCAAACATTGCAACATTTTTGTAACGCTACTCTTTTGTCGCAAATCACCCAGAACAAATCGAGCTGCTTTTCTTTGGATTTTTTCCAGTTCTTGAATCAGGTAATCCTGGTGAGGGTCCCATACACTGGAACCATACTCTAGTTGGGATCTTACCAGAGACTTATGTGCACTCTCCTTTACATCCTTACTACAACCCCTAAACACCCTCATAACCATGTGCAGAGATCGGTACCCTTTATTTACAATCCCATTTATGTGATTACCCCAGGGAACTGAGAGGACTTCTCCTATTTGTGAAACTCACAACCTGACGTTTAGCATCGTTTATCAACGTACCATTGCCTGCTGTCCATCTCACAATATTTTCGAGGTCACGTTGCAGTTGCTCTCAATCATGTAACTTATTTATCACTCTATAGAGAATAACATCATCCGCAAAAAGCCTTACCTCCGATTCCACTCCTTTACTCATATCATTTATATATATAAGAAAACATAAAGGTCCGATAACACTGCCCTGAGGAACTCCCCTCTCAACTATTACAGGGTCAGACAAAGCTTCACCTACTCTAACTCTCTGAGATCTATTTTCTAGAAATATAGCCACCCATTCAGTCACTCTTTTGTCTAGTCCAATGGCACTCATTTTTGCCAGTAGTCTCCCATGATCCACCCTATCAAATGCTTTAGACAGGTCAATCGCGATACAGTCCATTTGACCCCCAGAATCCAAGATATCTGCTATATCTTGCTGGAATCCTACAAGTTGAGATTCAGTGGAATAACCTTTCCTAAAACCGAATTGCCTTCTATCGAACCAGTTTTTAATTTCACAAACATGTCTAATATAATCAGAAAGAATGCCTTCCCAAAGCTTACATACAATGCATGTCAAACTTACTGGCCTGTAATTTTCAGCTATATGTCTATCACCCTTTCCTTTATACACAGGGGCTACTATAGCAACTCTCCATTCATCTGGTATAGCTCCTTGGGCCAAACAATAATCAAATAAGTATACTTCAGATATGGTACTATATCCCAACCCATTGTCTTTAGTATATCCCCAGAAATCTGATCTATTCCAGCCGCTTTTCTAGTTTTCAACTTTTGTATCTTATTGTAAATGTCATTGTTATCATATGTAAATTTTATTTCTTCTTTGGCCTTAGTCTCTTCCTTTATCTCGACATTATCCTTGTAACCAACAATCTTTACATACTGCTGACTGAATACTTCTGCCTTTTGGAGATCCTCACATACACACTCCCCTTGTTCATTAATGATTCCTCGAATGTCCTTCTTGGAACCTGTTTCTGCCTTAAAATACCTATACATACCCTTCCATTTTTCACTAAAATTTGTATGACTGCCTATTATGCTTGCCATCATGTTATCCTTAGCTGCCTTCTTTGCTAGATTCAATTTTCTAGTAAGTTCCTTCAATTTCTCCTTACTTCCACAGCCATTTCTAACTCTATTTCTTTCCAGTCTGCACGTCCTTCTTAGTCTCTTTATTTCTCTATTATAATAAGGTGGGTCTTTACCATTCCTTACCACCCTTAAAGGTACAAACCTGTTTTCGCATTCCTCAACAATTTCTTTAAACCCATCCCAGAGTCTGTTTACATTTTTATTTACCGTTTTCCACCGATGATAGTTACCTTTTAGAAACTGCCTCATACCTGCTTTATCAGCCATATGGTACTGCCTAACAGTCCTACTTTTAAGACCTTCCTTTCTATCACATTTATTTTTAACTACCACAAAAATAGCTTCATGATCACTAATACCATCTATTACTTCAGTTTCTCTATAGAGCTCATCTGGTTTTATCAGCACGACATCCAGGATATTTTTCCCTCTGGTTGGTTCCATCACTTTCTGAATCAGCTGTCCTTCCCATATTAACTTATTTGCCATTTGTTGGTCATGCTTCCTCTCGTTCGCATTTCCTTCCCAATTTACATCTGGCAAATTCAGATCTCCCGCTACAATCACATTTCTTTCCACGTCGTTTCCCACATAGGTGACTATCCTATCAAATAATTCTGAATCCGCGTCAGTGCTACCCTTTCCCGATCTGTACACTCCAAATATATCAAGTTGCCTATTATCTTTAGAAATGGGCCTTACACCTCGAATTTCATGTGTCTCATCTTTAACTTTTTCGTTGCTTACAAATTCTTCTTTCACCAGAATGAACACTCCGCCTCCCACCATTGCTATCCTATCTCTACGGTACACACTCCAGTGCGGTGAGAAAATTTCTGCATCCATTATATCATTTCTCAGCCATGATTCAACTCCTATTATAATATCTGATAAATATATATTAAATTACTTAATTCTATTCCTTTCTTTACAATACTTCTACAGTTCAACACTAACAATTTTATGTCATCCCTACTTGATTTCCAGTTCCCTGTTCCCTTATCACCGCTCCCTAGGCCATCCCGTTTCCCTGAATCAGGGGCGTAGCCAGGGGGGGGGTTACTGGGGGTTAGAACCCCCCCCCCATTGAACTTTCACAAAAAGAAAATAAATAGAAACTGACAGTAAACAATAAACTTCTTTTATGTGATCAAGATAAACTCCCTGCAATCTACTGCTTGTTGAGAGTGTTTGCCACACTACCTGTCACCACTGCAGCCAGTGAGAGATCATTTTCAACATTAAGACGCCTTAAAACCTACCTCAGAAATACCACAAGTGAAAGTCGACTCAACGGGTTGGCTCCCTTGAACATTCACAGAGACATAGTTGTAAAACCAACAGATGTGTTAAATTTATTTTCTAGGAAGCCTCGAAAATTAGATTTTAGATTGTAAACTGAACATACCGTTTGAGATAAAACTGCTGACCGCGATCATATTGTTCTTGTTCTGTATTTTAAAGTAAGAATTTTGTAGTGTATTGCAATCTGAATATCACATACAGTAATTCACTCTTGTATCAGTATCCTTATGACAGTCATGCATGCGCGTACCACACACGCACAAGCACAAGCACTTTCATTATGTTATATCTTAATTTTGTAACTGTAACCCCCCCCCCCCATTGGCCGATCCTGGCTACGCTACTGCCCTGAATGTACCTCCCTATTACCCTTCCAAACAAATTTTCTAACTTATACGTACCACTGCGGTTTAAATGGACTGCACGGAAAAGCTGATACACCCGCCCAGTACCGTACAGGCTACAGACGTATTCATATTCACGAGAGAAAAAGAATGTGTTGTGAAAGCGATAATTCGGGTGGAAATATGATTCTAACCTATGAATATATCAGGAGAAAGGAAAGAACCAGACGATCGCAGTGGACAAGGTAAAGCGCCATGGAGAATTCCACCAAAGTGTGCCTTCGTTGTGGAATGACGAAGAAAAATTCAGGAACTAGTACCGAATGCCCATCAATAATTACGGTATACGGAATTAGAGGAAGAAATGAAGTCACTAATAAACATCAGGCAAACAAATTACAGGAAAAGTGTAAGTTCTGAGGAAAGGCTGATACTATCGTTAAATTCAATATTCACAACGAAATTTTAGGTTTAAAGTCAGAAGTGATGTTCACCTCCGAAACAACTACTGTATGTCCGTGGCAAAATATATCAAATAAAAGATTAGTGGCAGGTACATTTCTCTGCATTCTACAGGATTCTAATAAAGTATTGATAAAAATGACTGAAAACTGTTTTGTACATCAATTTGAATTCTTAATTTGATGGTGCTACAATCAACAGTGGAAATATATTTATTTAGGCCTCATACAGATTTAGGATTGCTCACAATACATCAGTGGATTTGTTCCTATTATATGTGATGCCATTCATAGAGCACTACAGCCAGAATTCTTGACAGGGTGAAAATTCCAACAAAAGCCTCACAACAGTGGCTCATTGTAGCCTACTTCAAATATAAGACTAATACCATTTATGATTATTTGTTTTAATGATGCTGGATCTTGGGTCATAATTACTGTCTTTAAAATGATATTTTGAGGTGTTTGTTAGATGGAGGTTAACAGCTTCTTTTTTTTTCATACCTCTTGGTGAGATCCCACCTGCCAAAATAATAGACATATCAAGAAATGCTTCCAGTCAAAATTTACATTACCTAATGTAGAAATAGTGTGTCAAGTTTCATTACAATCCTGTAAATAATTTTAAAAGAAAGAAAAATGCACATATGTTCTGAATATTGTGAAAATAATAAAAGCAATGGAGTTCCTTACACTGTTTCTCTTCCTCATGATCCTCTGCAAATCTCTTGTTGCCTCTCCTCTTCTTTGTTATTGTGCCATGTTCAGAATAGTATCATATTGCTTTCATGACAAGCATGTTGCTGAATTTCTGTAGGCCCTACTGTGTTTTGTGCAAAGAATCTAGGTCCACATCCAAACTTTGCAAGAATGACAATCATGTCTTAATTTATATCATTGAAGACTACAGCAGCTTCAAAAGCAGCTAATTTTACCAAATCGCTGTGAAGAAAGGTTGTCTATGGACATCTCTTTCAAAGTAAATTCTCTTTAGGATTCTGTGTATTTACATATGTGTACATTTTTTGAGGAGTTCAGGTGAGGCTAGTGCTCTGTATACTAGCTTAATAACTATAGGAAAAGCTCCTGGAATATTGTTCTAATAAGTAAGTTGGCAGTGTAATAGACTGGGACTTGTCACAACTACATGTAAATTATACACAAGGTCTTGTTTATTACCCTCATCACTAAGCATAAAGTACTGTCTCCCCAAACTTTGCACTGGCAAGCTGATCTAATTGCTCACTTGGCAATAATAAACCAATTAATATAAATCCTGCACTTCCATCCAAGTTACTGGTAAACTCCTTGGTAAAGAGTAACAACTTTTTCTGTAAAGGTCTGGTAGGACTCTCTTTCTTACCTCAATGTTGATTTTGCCTTTCTGTGTATTGTTCATATGTAACTTCTTTACTGATGTGAACACTACCAAGCTTATCTATCCATCCTGAAATACTTTCCTTATGAATCAGTTCAAGGAAAATGAAAATTTTGCCTTCAATTTCACCAAAAATGAGAACCAAACACTGCAAAAAATAATAGGTGCTAATAACAAGCACCTTGCCTTCTATTTTTAGAAGTGAAGAGTATGCCTTTCTAACAACTAAATACTATTGCCATCTACAGTAAAATGTTATTTAGGCCTATTGCTCAGGTGGTAAATGATTTAATTTTGCTATATCTTACATTGCCTGTCAAAACTGTTTGTAAATACCGATTATATAAATTAATGTTTGACAGAGTAGGGTGTATGGGTCTTGCAAGATCTTGGATTGACTTACAGGGTAATTAATCTACTCAACCTTTTATTACAAGCATGTAACTGTCTTATGAATATATTTTTTATAAATATGTACATGTTTGGCCATCATATCCCCTTAATATCACATCACACAAAATACAGTTTTTTATGTTGCAGATTAAAATCTACAAAACTTTGGTAGAAACACCTGTCAAAATAGTTACAAATGAATTTTTCATCTTTGTCTTTCATTGTTTATATGGATCTACATCACACAAAAAATAAAATAATCGGTCTACCTTGATGCCCTCTGTAGGCCTATATGTTATTAATAAATGATAAGTATGGTAACAGACATGAAAATAATGATTGCTGGTGCAGACAGGTACCAATGGCAGGAGAGTACTTGGAATGAGGAGATAAAGGTTAAGTTACAAAGGTATAAGGTGGCAGGGAGGGATTCTGTCAGGTATAACTGTAGTAAGAACTTTGTCCTATACGAACGACTTGGTCTATTGAAACTGTGCAATCTAATATCTTGCAACTTCAAAAAGGATGCAATGAATATGACATGAAAATTAGTCGTTTCAAGACTAAAGTGATGGCAGTAGGGAAGACACCTAAAATAGAACTGAATGTCAGGTTGAGAATACAAAACTGGAACAGGTAGATAATTTCAAATAGATATTTAGGATGTGTATTCTCCCAGGATGGCAGTATAGTAAGCAACATTGAATACAGATACAATAAACCCGGTGCAATGAGCTTGCAGGTGTGATCAACAGTATTCTGTAAGAAGGCAGTCAGCTCATGGACAAAACTACTCATGTCTTTACACTGGTCTGGTTTCAGACCACCTGTGCTGTACAAACCTAGTGCAATGAGTTTGCAATTGCGATCAACAGTATTCTGTAAGAAGGAAGTCAGCTCTTGGTCAGAACTATCAATACGCCAGTCTGGTTTCAGACCACCTGTGCTGTACAACTGCTTACTACATACACACAGAAAGGACCTACTACATGTATTTCAAAATACTCCTTTCCTTGTAAACCATACATGTTCTACCACATAAAATATACAAATTAAGATGTTGTAATAATGCTAATAATTAATAAAAATTGGAGTTAAGGTTCTTTCCCATCAGGTGTTAATACACATAACTCACTGAGGATAACAAAAACTGATTCAGTTTAAAAAGTAGAACATTTCTCAAGAACATAAATTTTATTAGATTCTTTCTTGGTCTAACAGTGTATACAACAGTTCCTGAATTTTAACTTTGAAAACCCTTCGACCTAGTACACTCATTCTTTCCATGTCATCATGAAGACACTAAAAATAACATTGATTATGATCACCTACATTTTCTTTTCAATTTTCAGTATCTTTTCTAAATATTCACTTAACACATCACTGTCATATTTCTGTTTCTTTTATTTTTAACTGCTAGCAGAGCTGTTTGTAGAAGCAGAAGCCACTGGACTGGAAGTTGAAGTCCCTTCAGTAATTTCTGAACTGTAGGAGTTAGACCCCTCCAACAAATTATTTCTGCTTCCTCCTCCTCTATTTCAGCTTGGTGAAAAGGCTCTCATACACCAGGTGCCACTTTCATAGATGTGTTTGTTATAGAACTGAAAAAATGAACATATTAATCCAATTCTTCTAAACTGGAGCTACATTTTAGTCTGGACACAAGACTTCTGTTTAAGAAATTGTTACTTTCAACAATTATTTTAGTAAGATGATTGTTAGGTTAGATTATATTATATTACTTTCAGTTATATCTGATAAATTGATGAACAGATGGGTGGAACTTATGGCCTACAGACTGAATCTTCCCCTCACTCTTTCACAACTAGAACAGTGGTCTGTAGTGTAGGCCTACTTTTAAAAATAAATATTACTGAATTGTACCTTCTTCCAGCAATGAAGAGTTCCAGAAAGTTGAGGGCATTGAAGTAGACCCATTTTATGTTTTCTGTACAGCAGAACTTGGGAGGAGAGGGAGGATGTTATCTCTCCAAGTTCGATATCCAGCTCTCAGAATTTTCCATGTTTTGGTACAACTTTTTCCTGAAACAATGAATCAGAATACTGTGACAAAGAAAATATACATGTAGTAGGCCTACTTATGGCATAGGCCTACACTTATTTGTCATTAAAGCGAACAATGGTATTCATTTCATTAGGTACGAGATTGAGGTTAGGAAAGCACTGCTTATGTTTTCCAAACATTTCTTCAATTAAGTTACAAGAATGATAATTACTACTTCTCCTAGTGTAACTTCTTTTACCAATCTATTCCGTATAATATATTTTATCAATAAATAACCTAAGATAACACTATTCATAAGATGATCTAATCAATCTAATAATTACTTACCAGTTTTTGTCCGAATTCTCGACGCTATAGAATGCCATACAAAATTCACGGTGTCCCTATTATTATATCCAGGGAGTCTAGGATTATACACACCACTTTGTTTTCATACACTAAGCAAATTAATGTTTCGATTTCATCAACAGATGACTATGTTGCGTCCGCCATCATCGAACGACTGCGACTGAAAAACGGACACGTTTGTTTTCACAAACCAGTCGATCTTCATCGCTCGCAGTTGATCGCTGACGATCGATGCTGTGTGACCGGTGCCACTGCCTTCTGTAGGTTTGTTTTCTTAGTCGGTTAATCGCAGTCGTTCGATCGAACCTGTGTGACAGCCCCCTTAGGCAAACAGAGGCCAAGGTAGCGGAATTCCTAGCAAACGCACCTAAGCCCGAGCCCCGGCCCAGACGAGATTCAGAACATAATACTCAAAAAGCTAACTCCGAAAGCCCTCGCACTACTCACTAAAATATACAATGCAATGTTCCAATTGCAGTATTATCCGGAACAGTAGAAAAAGACGAGAATCCTTGTATTTGGCAAACCAGGCAAGGACAAATCTAACCCTAATAATTACAGGCCCATCAGTCTCCTGGACGCCCTCAGCAAAGTATTCGAGAAAATACTGCTGAAAATGCTAATAACACATATCAAGGAAAGAGGATCATTCGAAACGAACAATTCGGTTTTAGAAACGGCCGCTCCGCCCCGCAACTGCTTATCCAGATCTTAGAACAAGCTACCACCGGACTAAACAAGCGGAGGGATACAGGCACGGTATTCCTTAATATCCAGAAGGCATTCGATAAAGTCTGCCATGAAGGCCTATTAGCGAAATTAATAGACGTCGAATTCCACCCAGGGTATATAACATTAATTAAATCATACCTGGAAGGCCGAGAGTTCCAAGTAGATGTTCATAACACACTGTCAAGCACGCGACCGATCAGGGCGGGCGTAGCCCTGGGGTCACTAATAGGCCCAATCCTGTTCATCCTATTTACGAATGACATGCCGAGAGCGGAACTCACTACCACGCACCTCTACGCGGATGACACTGCTATCACAGTACAACACCCTCAGCTAGCGTGCACCCGAAAGAGACTACAAGTAGCACTGCGAACTCTCGAGCCCTGGGTAACAAAATGGCGTATCAAGGTCAACGTTCACAAATGCCAAGCTGTGATGTTCACTAGGAAGAACAGACGTACACATAGGCCAGCCAATATAAAACCGCTCAAACTATTTAATCGTGATATAGCATGGCACGACAAGGTCAAATATCTAGGAGTAGTCCTAGATAGAAAACTAACCATGCTATATCACATTAAAGACATCCAGCGAAAAACACACGCACGACTGTCACAGCTCTATCCGATACTGAATAAAAGATCAAGTACCGGTATTAACAAGCGAGTAGCAATAAACATGTACAAGGCCCTAATTAGGCCGATAATAACGTACGCAGCCCCCGCCTGGGGCTACACTGCTATGACGAACATGGATAAGCTGGAACTAATACAAAACAAATGCATTCGAGCAGCGGCTAGACTCCCGTACGACACGCCGATACGCCAACTACGCTCTATTGCGAAAGTCAGCTCGACAAGGCAACACATACGTATGACGTCGACCTATACACAAAATACCCCACGCCAAAACACATTCTGTTCAGCCACAGGGTTAGGAGGCCCGGGGCCCAAACCCGCCCTCGCTCCTAAGCTGACACCAACCCACTACACCGCTCCACTGATTACTACCCACACAAACCACACTGCAAACACTTTATATATATGTACATATGTCTATCGCTATCCTAGATTATATTGCAGATATAGCCACCACAGGGAAACAAGCGAGGGAGGATTGAGAGAAGAAATACATCATGACGAAGGCATCTCAGCCATAATAATGGACGACCCAATCCACCCCCGCCCCCTGCCAACGACAAGGGAGTGGACAGATAACCCACCCCTGAAAATACCTTTCAATAACTTTTCATTCTTTTCATTATATGATATACTTATATACTTGATTTACAGGACACGAGAGCGGAAGAAAGCGGCCCGTACTCTAAAGTTTTAAATGTATATATATGTGTACAAATTGTTGCAGAGACAAGTGTGTTGCAACAACACCGCACAGAGGGACATCGACAGGCGGAGGAAGATAGCCCCTTGCATCATGTAAGGCTTGGCTTTAATTCCCCCTCCCCAAAAGGAGACTTGGCACCAGGGAGTGCTGGCAGCTGGGCAATGGGACAAACCTGTGGCCCAGAGCCCAGACGCTAGCAAACCCGAGCCGCACCAGGCAGTGACAAGGACTGATCCCCATAATAATTGACAAAAGCTATGTAAATGGTTATGATTGCATGATACATACTCCTAACACAACCTCTGGACTTTTCCAGCCCACATCATTGCATGTGCTATCAAAAGAAATCAGGTTTTACATGTAGGCTCTTTCTTCTTTCTGCCTATGTAGTTTTTCCCTGACCCTTCAATACCATAATTCAACACCATATACCCAACACAATCTCGCCTGGTAACGTGTCTGACATAGAAACAGGCAGATACTCCTTGTATCACTTCCCACTCTACCCAGCTATCACTTTTCTACTTAGAAATTAATAGCATGTCGGAGGCCATGTAGATTGAGTCGATGGTCACGGCGGGGGAGCGGGCTACGGGGGTCCCCCGTATTTAAAAAAACACCTATTTTACATACACAGGGATGAGCTGACTGTCGTAGCGGAAGGACGTACGTGTCTCTCGCTCCGGCTTCTCTCTCCCTTCACCGAGACCTTCAGAGAACGTCTAGAGATTACACTACCTGTCCCAGCCGGTTACCGCTTCTCGGTACCTAGGGTTAGATAGGGAATCTGTAGGCTAGGAACCCGCTAAACAACGGATCATCCCGCGTCTACTAGCTCGTTATTAAAATGTCCCAACAGTTACACACACGGGACCAGGCTTGCTATTCCGAAAAGAGCAATATATCGCTTCGGAAAGAGCAATTTGTCGGCAAGCCTGGAACCTTACAGACACTCAACGGAGAACTTCAAGTACTGTGAGAAGCTGTCGTTATCACGGCACTCTGATCACTCTACGGCCGTCAGTTCACCAGCGGAGGGCAAATCGCAGTTCTCACAGCGCTGCCCCCCGCCAACAACCCCCACCGGCAATATATTATTTTTTAATAGTAATGTATTGAATACGTCTGCAGGGTTTAACACTACCAGCGCGCATAGCGTCGCGCTACCGGCCCTCGCTCCGGTCAATGACCCGGCCGAGCTGGGGCCGGGGGTGACTCAGCGCCTAGCATGCTCCGAGAGCAGGAAGCGTAATGTACCCCTGACTCACAGCTAATAAACCTGACGGGAAACGTTTACCTGACGGGGCAAGCTATGCGCAACTATGCGTGCACCACCACCACGACATCTCCGATTACCACCCCGTCGGTACAGGCCAGCTCGCACATACCGGTGCAGCCGCTGCCCATTCGGCCCGACAGCCACAAGGCTGACCCCCGAACTAAGAACAGGCTGCGCCTGGAGACCGAGCTGGAGTGCGTGACGCTGTGCTCGGGCGACCGGGAACCGGGCCTAGGCCCCGAAGTGCCGGAACCCAAGCACGGGAAGGAGCAGTCATATGGCTCCGCTGAGCCAGTGACTGTGGAGCAACGCCGACATAAACTGGAGGCTACCTCTCCTCCCAAAACGAACCGAACCCTTACACCCAGCCCAGTGGTCAGCCAGCCGGACGCCGGGAAAGCGGGACCCAGTTCCGCCAACCTGAGCGGTGAGGCAACAGCGCACAAGGGAGGGGAAAGGAAGAAGAAACGGACTCGGCGAATGGCGCCAATTAAAGTCGATAGTAGCACCGAAACATCTATCGGCTCAACCCAATCCCAGCTCACCACACGCAGGAGGCAGACTCGTCAGAGCCCACCTCCACAACCACAACAAAAGAAAACGATCACCCGTAAGGGGTCAACCCCCCCCCCCACCTCTTACGGTATACACCAAGGACACCAAGACACTTCAAATGGAGCTCCTCAAAAAGCTGCTGCATGAAGAGAGAAAATATTATTTCTCTAGGCGGAGAGTAGACGCACATGAAGCGATCCGGCTACACATGACGAGCTTTGAGAGCTACGAAATCGCTATCGAGGTGCTAAAAGGGCTAAATATTAATTTTGTAAAAGTATTGCCCAACAGCACAATGAAGCGGTTCGTAGTGAGGACCCCCATTAACGGAAGCAACTATTCCTAGTTGCCGTGGCGGACACACCAGACGCGGACAATCTGCGAAAAATGAGGATGCTCGCGAACATGCTGGTGTCGGTCGAGCCATACCGCCCCCCAGCCACTGGCCCCCAATGTGGAGTGTGTCAGAGGCATGGCCATCCAGGGGCGGCGTGCAGACTGGAGCCCAGGTGTCGCAGATACGCCGCCTCCCACTTGTCCCGCCACTGCCCCCACGGCAGCGATCCCGCGTACTCTAAGTGCGCTAACTGCGGGGAGAAACACGCGGCTAATTTTAAGGACTGCCCCAGCCGCAGGGGCTTCGAAGCCGCCTTTCAAGGCAAAGGGCAAAAGGGTAACAAGCGTGGCAACCCTAAAGCCCAAGCAGGCCCTTCAGGCATAGGCGCTTCACGCAAAAGGAAACCAGGCCATTCAGGCAAATATTCCTCAAAGACACACCATAGAGGTCATTAACGACCTGGGGTCGAGGCATCAACCAGTAATATTCACACTGGAAGCGAACCCGGAGGAATATGAGAATAACCCCAAGCGCCGACATAACTATAAATCAGCCAAATGGGGTAAATTCGAAAGAAAACTCGATTCACTCCTACAGGGGACTGAGGACATACAAATAGTAAACCCAGCCCAAACGGATGAATCCCTAAAAACACTTATAAATGCGATCCAGGCAGCCACAACTGCGAGCATCCCGGTACACAAACCTAGACAAAACACTAACTTCGAAATACCGGCCCACGTTAAAGATCTAATACGCCAGCGCAACAGACACAAGCGCAACTGGGCCCGATACCACCGCGATGAAGACCGGATACGTAAAAATGAACTCATGGTCGAAATCGAAACCGAAATAATGGAGTATAGGTCTCGGATCTGGAATAACAAACTGAGTACGTTTGACACAAATACCAGACCGGTGTGGAACCTAGCGAGATATTTCACGCGAGAACCACACGTCATCCCAACAATTAAGGGACCAAACGGACCAGTATGTGAAAACCAAGATAAAGCAGAGGTGATAGCCCACTCACTTGAAGAGGCCTTTAAGCCCAATGATGTACCGTCAGACCCCGCCTTTATTAGGCAAACAGAGGCCAAGGCAGCTAGGAATTCCTAGCAAACGCACCTAAGCCCGAGGTTAAGAAGACTAATATCCACGAAATTAAGTGGATAATAGATCACCTTAACCCGAAGAAGGCACCCGGCCCAGACGAGATTCAGAACATAATACTCAAAAAGCTAACTCCGAAAGCCCTCGCACTACTCACTAAAATATATAATACAATGTTTCAATTGCAGTATTATCCGGAACAGTGGGAAAAGGCTAGAATCCTTGTATTCGGCAAACCAGGCAAGGACAAATCTAACCCTAACAATTACAGGCCCATCAGTCTCCTAGACACCCTCAGCAAAGTATTCGAGAAAATACGGCTGAAAAGGCTAATAACACATATCAAGGAAAGAGGAATCATTCGAAACGAACAATTCGGATTTAGAAATGGCCACTCCGCCCCGAAACTGCTTACCCGGGTTTTAGAACAAACGACCACCGGACTAAACAAGCGGAGGGATACAGGCACGGTATTCCTTGATATCCAGGAGGCATTCCATAAAGTCTGGCACGAAGGCCTATTAGCGAAATTAATAGACCTCGAATTCCACCCAGGGTACATAAGATTAATTAAATCATACCTGGAAGGCTGAGAGTTCCAAGTAGATGTTCACAACACATTGTCAAGCACGCGACCGATCAGGGCGGGGGTAGCTCAGGGGTCACTAATAGGCCCAATCCTGTTCATCCTATTTACGAATGACATGCCGACAGCGGAACTCACTACTACGCACCTCTACGCGGATGACACTGCTATCACAGTACAACACCCTCAGCTAGCGTGCACCCGAAAGAGACTACAAGTAGCACTGCGAACCCTTGAGACGAGGCTAACCAAATAGCGTATCATGGTCAACGTTAACAAATGCCAAGCTGTGATGTTCACTAGGAAGAACAGACGCACACATAGGCCAGCCAATATAAAACCGCTCAAACTATTTAATCGTGATATAGCATGGCACGACAAGGTCAAATATCTAGGAGTAGTCCTGGATAGAAAACTAACCATGCTATATCACATTAAAGACATCCAGCGAAAAACACACGCACAACTGTCACAGCTCTATCCGATACTGAATAAAAGATCAAGTACCGGTATTAACAAGCGAGTAGCAATAAACATGTACAAGGCCCTAATTAGGCCGATAATAACGTACGCAGCCCCCGCCTGGGGCTACACTGCTATGACAAACATGGATAAGCTGGAACTAATACAAAACAAATGCATTCGAGCAGCGGCTAGACTCCCGTACGACACGCCGATACGGCAACTACGCTCTATTGCGAATGTCAGCTCGATAAGACATATACGAAAACAAACACTCCGAATGTACACGAAGTCATGGGGTAGTAAGGTCAACCCACTTGTCAGTGGAATAGGATGCTATGACGTCGACCTATACACAAAGTACCCCACGCCAAAACACATTCTGTTCAGCCACAGGGTTAGGAGGCCCGGGGCCCAAACCCGCCCTCGCTCCTAAGCTGACACCAACCCACTACACCGCTTCACTGAATACTACCCACACAAACCACACTGCAAACAGCTGTATATCTGTACATAACTGTATATCTATTTCCTTGTCCCAGACTATGTATGTTGTATTATTATTATTATGTTAGAGATCTATACATCACAGGGAATCAAGCGAGGGAGGATTGAGAGAAGAAACATTTACCATGACGAAGGCAACACAGCCATAATAAAGGACGACTCAATCCACCCCCGCCACCCACCAGCGATAAGGGAGTGGACGCATAAACCCACCCCTGCATATATCATTCAACTAGTTAATCTACTTGTTTCACAGGACACGAGAGCGGAAGAGCGGCCCGCACTCTACAGAGGAAGAGTATTAGTTGATGTATATCAATGTATATATGATGTGATGTATGTATATAGTTGCAGTGACAAGTGTGTGAAACCAACACCGCAAAGAAGGGACGTCATCAGGCAAGAAAGAAGAAGCCCCTTACACTAAGTAAGGCTTGGCTCTACTACCCTTCTCCTTAAAGGAGACTTGGCACCAGGGACCGTTGGCTCCTGGGCCGAGGGACTAACCTGTGGCCCGAAGCCCAGGCGCCAGCGGACCCGAGCCGCACCAGGCAGTGACAAGAAGGACTGATCCCCATAATAATTGACAAAAGCTAGGTAAATGGTTATGATTGCATGACACAAACTCCTAACTAACACAACCTCTGGACTTCCAGCCCACATCCTTGCATGTGCTATCAAAAAATGTCAGGTTTTACATGTAGGCTCTTTCTATTTTCTGCCTATGTGGTTTTCCCTGACCCTTCAATACCATACTTCAACACCACATACCTAACACAATCTCGCCTGATAACGTGTCTGACATGGAAACAGGCAGATACTCCTTGTATCACTTCCCACTCTACCCAGCTATCTCTTTTCTACTTAGAAATTAATAGCATGTCGGAGGCCATGTAGATTGAGTCGATGGTCACGGCGGGCGAGCGGGCTACGGGGGCCCTCCGTAAAAGCCCTATTTTACACTTTTTGTCTGGTTATCTGAGCGGCAGAGCTCACGTCATTCGTCTGGAAGAAAAGTGCGAGGAGTTGTTCTTCGAATAACTTGGTCAAATATAATATCAAAGTAGAAGGTGATAGAAATTTTTCTGAACTTCCGCCGACGAAAACTGTGAAAGCATAGGCGTCTGCTTAAATACATAGCTGATTTTATTGTATTACCTCGTGTGTGTTGGAAATTGTTAAGAGAGTTGGGAAGTTAGTCAGAGTAGGTCTGATTTCGTTATCTTTGGAACACCTGTTGTCTATTAGGGTGAAGGCAAGCCGAGTCTTGGGAGAACGGAGACAGTCGCGGTCGACTGCAAAAAGAGGGAGGTTCGCCGTCCAAATAAAATTAGGAAGTGCGTGATTTGTGTTGTCATTCAATAACGTGTGAAAAGGCAGTATTTGTAAGATAGATATATATAAGATGACGTTCCCTGCAGCCATGTGCGGCTAAACACGAGGGCAGCTGGCTAAATGTAGCCAGAATATCTGAAGATGACACCAATGCAGGTCTGTCTATATTTTGTATTATGTTGTAGTTAGACTGTTGTTTGTCCCAACCAATTTTTCAGTGCGTGTGTCGGAGTAATATTTAATAATGGTCAGGCGAAAGTATTCCATTTCAGGACGTCGTGTGAAACTCGGTAGAGCTGTAAAATTCATGTCGAGAAACTATAAAATGCGAAGTTTAAATATTGTGTTAATATTCTTTGAGATATTGTTCAAATTGAGTAAAATTAGGATGGTGATGACGATAACGTAGTCGTGGTGAATGTCTTAATTTCGAATACCGTTTGAATTCAGAAACTTTTGTCAAAATAATAATAAAAATAATGACGATAATGTTTATCGCGGGATAAAATTTTTCTATGTTTAAAGTAGATTTAACAATTATGTTCAATAAGGTTTGCGTGGGTCTAGGAAAAACCAGTGAAATCTGATAAAGTTATGTTTTATTCATGGAAAGTAAAATTTTGTGACAGCGTGTATGTCGGTATATAGGAAATCACAGTGTGTTGTTGTATTCGTGAGGTCCGAGAGTTGTAGTAAAATAAATGAAAAGGTATTTTTATAAAAGTTGTTTATCAGGAGAGGATTGAGATTTGAAAACTCTTGAAATATAAGAAAATGGATTGAGGGCGAAGAATGTATATATGTTGAGATAAGAGTTGTATAGATGTTGACGGCAGAGGAAGCCTGTATATTTCATATAATACCGTCGTGAGAAGGCGATGAGAATGAATTTTTGAGACAGGCTATATTTGCTGATGAGAACGAATTTTTGAGACAGGCTGTATATTAAATGTGATATTTATGTAGCAGGCTGTAGTGTATTCCGCTAACAATCCGAAAATTGAGACCAGGAGAAGATTGGTTCTAGATGAGTATTAAGACTTCAAGTTAAGATCCCAAGTGAGAAACAATTCCTGTTGAAGAGTGTAGCTTGTGATAGTTAAATCCAAGTAACTAGTTACGTAAAGTCAGTATAATGAACATTATAGTAATGTGACCTCAAGGATAGAAGAGCATTCTGAATACACGGTTGTTGTTATTTGACTATAATGACAAGTTTCCAATCAGTAAATTTCATAAATTACGAGACGATAATTTATCATTAAATCGGAAACATTGTGGGACGAGATATTGGACGTTTTAAAGTGATATGTTTGGCTGTGTAGATTCATTGAGTTTTGTTTTACTGGATAGTCATGGATATGAATATGTGGAAAATGATGGTAGGCGGTTTGAGGGCTTCACCCTAAAATTAGTGTGGATTTTTGCGGTGGTGATGAATATTGTTTTTGACGACATTCATTTAATGTTAGACGTGTTTTGGAAGTCGCTATAAATTTTCCAAAATTCATTGCGCATGCTGAGATAGTGTTGGAGTTGTAGATTGCTCACCACGCTTTATTTATTTTTTGATTTCACGTTTTATTAACAAGGTAGGGACTTAGTTGCATTTTCCTGACTTGCGTTCATTCTATGGCAAGATTCGTTCATTGTGTGATATTAGTTTCGACCAGGTTTACAGCTAAATATCTAAGAGTGTGTCTGAAGTTACGATTTCGCTTGATATGCTAGAGGAAGCGTATACGACCCAGTTTCCGCTCGATAATAGATTTAGGACGTCACATGTTATCCTAGGAGTATATTGATGATGGGGGTCCTAGTTCACGCTCAGCAATAGGTTTAGGAAGGTATGTGTATGTACATAGGGGTTAGTGTTAGGGTGTACTGACATTAGGTATGCCCGACGACAGGTCTGGGATGTCAGCTGTACATACTCAAGTCTTAGATTAGATGTTTTGGCGAAGTGTTGAGCGATGGTAGTGTATGCGATGCGAAGAGTATTAGCTCAGTAATATTGATGCCAAGCTTGCATGCAGCCCTCACCAGCTGGAAGACGTTTACCTAAGATTACGGAACCACTAACGGCATTGAGGGTTGTCCAATACTGGGTACTGAGTTAAGGGTGATTGAATATTTACTACAGTTTGCCATGCGTGTTTGAGTTCAATGAACTTCAGTATTGTATTTTATTCCGCGGACTTAATTGTTTTGTCGTTCTGACGTCCGTTTTGCTTTGGTAGGGTGCGTGTTAACATTCAACGTATTAGTGTGAGACTTGAGTTACGAATGCGGGTTCGATTCGTCAGCCGGTAATATATTTTATTTTCAATTTTGTCGTTCTTGTATTTTATACGTGTTGAGTGTGGTAAATTAATAACTTTGTAGGTAGTGTCTTGGGACAAACAATAAGTAGATGGATCTATGATGGTAGTTATTGTTGTAAAGGAAAGAATTCTATAATTTTGTTTTAATTTTATCATGTGGACTTGTAATTTTATTAAGCGTAACGTAACCATTTATAACCTGAAAGTTGGTTTTATAATAATATTTTTTCGAGTGATTTACCACTTTTGATTTAACTTCAGTGTTTGGCATTTCTTCTAAATGCGTGATGAATATGTGTTTCCTGCATTTCGCAGTTTGTTCCTTCAGAACGACGTAACGTAAGATCCTCTCGGATCGTGTTGTCTTCAGAACAGCAGTTTGGGGTGATGCACGTTTGGCATCGGGATTATTTTATAACTTAAGGGTGTCATGAAATGACAATACATGGTGGAATTTTGTTTTCAATTGTGAATGCTGCTGTTAACTTGTAGTGATCACCATGCTTTCCAATAATATTTCGCAACCTATCCAAAGCAACTGATAGTCAATTTGTTTCGATTAAGGGTCCATTCGGCGGGTGTTCCGTATCCGAAAGGGTATTCGACTGGTGGATAACCTTAATTAAGAATAAATCAGGCAGTCTACTTGTTGAAGTTCAGATTTTCCACGGATTGTGTGGATTAATTCTCAGTTATCGTTTCAGGTTTTCTTTTCACTTTTTCAGTTTTGCTGTCCACTAATTTATGAGATTTCAATTTTTTCGGAAGAAAATTCTTCGATTTTGTAATTGACAAATTAACGCTATGCAATGTGGCTGCGTTTGAAACATTTAATAATTAATATTTTTATCAAGGATTTATACAAATAAACATTTTTTGCGCAATTAAGGATTCAATAAAAGTTAGTAAGCACATATTTGCTCCTCATTTCAAGTAGTTATGCTCTCTTCTGAACCCCATCGTTTGTTTAAGATCGTGACCGAATTATTCCCGCAACGACCCCAAGATTTTAAGAGTTCAATATTGCTCTACTGTAGCAGCTGTGGCCGACCAACGATGGAATGGTAAGTTAAAGGGTTCAATATGATCAATTAAACTTCTTGGAACCACCTAATTCAAGTGAACAAGTGCCAACTCATGTAGACAACATAAAAATAGTATAGATTTCTCCTAACCTGGACATTACATAATAATTTTACAACGGAATTGTAAAAAATTTACGAATTATATACTGCAGCATTTCAATTGTACCATAATTTTAAAATATTTCATGCATCATTGTAGTTGCTAGTTATGTGTCTTAGGTTGCTTTAGGTATGTGTAAGGAATTGTTCAATTTACATTTAGGGCTGATGATGGCATATAACACATGCCGAAACTAGTATCCTTATGACATGTGATGGACTCACGCTAAAATATTATTGTATTGAATAGGTGGGCCTTTGAAAATCTTAATTTACTGTAATCCTACTTCAATACGGAACACAATGAAATTTATGACTATTAGTTTCTCGAAGCATTTTGGAGGTAGAACTGAATGGCTCTAAGGTCCATAGCCATTTTGACTCTCGAGACCGATTCTCCTGTGCTGCAATCTGCGCGACGTTCCAGTAACTACGAGTGTAAGCTTGATAGTATATCAGCAGTTATTGCAAGAAATAACGTTCTCATATAGAAATTTGTGCCGATAAATTTTGCCAAAAGCCCATAAAACTACTTCATGTTCAACTATGAACCCCTTAATACAATTAACAAAAGTGAAAACAGAATGTCGGTATCGTAAACTGTACACGACTTATTTGTAGTGGATATCTTAGTTGAATAACCCCGCATAATTCGTGAATAACTGTTGGATGCCTGGATACTAGAGGAGTGCGTTATTCAAACGTGAGATGGGACAATGTGTGCCTTGCTGCATATGCAACCAACATTACGCATGAGTGGTACGTGTAATCTAAAATGCCCGAGTTTGCTTCAATTCTATCGACAGGGTAGTGATGTTGATAACCTTAACCATAATTGGTATTTCATTTGATCCTGAATTGACTTGCCTAAATCTATTATACTATTAAAGCAACTATTTAAAATAGTTTATGTTGGGTCCACCTTGTCAATACACTTTTAATGATTGAAAATTATTTATTCTATCATACATGTTTCAGGACCCAATATAAACAATTTTAAATAGTTTCTTCAATAGATTTAGGGTAGTGATGGGCAATGCTCTCGAGACAGATCCTCCAGTGCTGCGATCTGTGCGACATCCCAGTAACTACAAGCGTAAGCTCCATAGTATACCATCAGCGTTCTCATAGGGAAACAATAAATTTTGTGAAAAGCCTAGAAAAGTACTGCATGTTCTATAATGAGCCCCATAATGCCATTAACGAAAGTGAAAACAGTACGTCAGTAAAAAACCGTTCACGAGTTATTTGAGGTGGACATCTTAGCTGAATAACCCTATATATTTTTTTAATAACTGTAGATAGGATGTACTGAAACCGCTCACGAAATCGTCATGTGAATATAGAGACATCCTGCATAGAGAATATGCCGTTTTCCGCGCAATTCTACGTTAAATAGCCGCCAAACGAGGATATTCTTGTAGGTTCCAGGGCTCGAGCTGAGCGCCGTAGAGTCGCGCGCACCTCCTCTCGTTGCACACAATTGGGAAAAAGAGCGAGTACGAGCGCTTGTAAGTGGAGTTCGATCTTTCTCTGAGCGAGAGAGCTAGAACGAGACAAATGTCACGTGACTGAGGAGTAGCCTGAGAGGAGTCGTCTCAACGTGCGAGATGATATCACCCTATGTATTCCCCTAAAAATCCATTGGTACCATTGTGTAGCTTTCAACTGTTTCGATGATATTAACATTAACAACTCGGAAATACTTGATGGATAATTTCGAGTTACGACTTCAATGAATGAGGAGATTTTATGCGGATTTATCATGCCGAGAACCATTTTACATAATAAGAATAATAGGAAGTGCGCAGGTAGTTGATGGCATGAAGAGAGTGAAACCAGATGTTCGACTCTGACAGGACCAGGAAAACTTAAAAATCCCCGGGGTCAGTCTCCACCTACTGAGAATTGATACGGACGCTTTAATGATTGCAGACGAACCCGCGAAGGACTCGGAACGAAAATTGATCAGTGGAAAGAAGGATGTACAGGCTTTAATTTTATATCAAATTCAACCTTTAAATCTACCTTCCAAAGGACCGTGGTTGGACAAGGGGGCGTGGTCTGACTCCCCCTCCTAAAAATAAGGCTTCTCACTATAAAGGCGAGTAGCAAGAAGGCACCCCTCCAAAAAGTAAGGCTTCTCACTATAAAGGCGAGTAGCAAGAAGGCGTATACAAAGTATATTCACTGCATTCGGTGTAATCAGCAGACCCATTCTTAAATAAGCATTCAGTTTCAATATTCAGGTTGTTTCCGAACAGTATTGTGCATTTCAGATTGCTATGACTCGTATGTGATAAAAAAATTTACTTTGATTATGTGACAGAGCGGCACGGGATTGTAAAAAGAAGAGGTGGTCGATTGAAGTGAATTTTTACGTGTGCAATTACGAAATTGATCTGAGTGAGTTTAGTGGATTGTACCTAATTACACGAGTCATATAAATGAGGTTGAAATGAAGGAAGTAATTCAGTACAAGGATAGTTCGATAGCAGTGTTACAGTAAGGCTTGAACCTACAATAACAGTGAGCAAGTGAACCAATAGAGGACGATTCGAGGAGCCACCGCAAGTGAAGACATGCTGATGGCAGCTTAAATCCACGGCTGTACTCCCTGAGGAAAGGTGATCGCAGATATCTGAGTGTTGAGTACATTGTTTTGAACTTATTCGCATGGCAGTTAGGTCACATTCAGATAAATAAGTAGCTTGCATGTAAATGCATTGAATATTATTTGATCATGACGATGTTTCAGAGGGATTATAGTTTTCGTAAGATTTTTCTGTGAGGTTTTCTTCGTGGTGTTGTACCAATAATTTCATTCATTATGGGGAAACATTGCATGGTAGTTATAAGGCCCTAGTATGATTTACAAGTGACGTGATGTAATGCAAAGGGATAACTTTTCGTAATATGATCCAGTCATAAAGTTACGATTAAATGTTATGAGTCATCATAAGAGTCTCCGATTATTCATCTCTTGATCGCAGGTCCCTCCTACATAGAGTTAAGACGGCAAACTTCAAGACAACATAAAGTCAACTGTGAGGGTGTAAGTGAATTATGTAGATCGCGATTAACCGTGAAATTTTCTTTTTTGCTCCTGAAGGTTAGTATCTTCTCTTTAAAATTTGCATGTTCTCGGGATATGAGGAAGGGGAAGACGGAACCTGATGTGTAAGTTCGTAATTTTTAGAGTGTAGTGGTGTTAAATATATGAGTTCCCCTGTTAAATGTTTGTAATGAGGGCGATGTAAAATGCCACCTTGGTGTTACGATGAGGACAGAGAGAATGTCTCTGCGATTATATGAATATTTAAGAATAGCAGGTAAAGTCCGGAAGCTTTGCTCTGCCAAGGATAAAAAGAAAAAACCGAGCGGACGACTGTGACCGAATGGTGTGATAGTTTTATGAGGGGATGGGAGAAGCTAGACCTCAAACGAACTTTGTTCACCACTTTGTGAAAGGAGATACATTCAGTTCGCTCTGTTCTTCCTCTAGTATAACGGAGACATGCATAAATTAAGAAAAAGACATCGTTGTATAGACCCCAGATTTGATCAATGAATGAAATCCTCCCACATTTCGATTATTTTGTTTTACTAAAATAAAAACCGCTATAGGAATTTCAGGCTGTTACACCTTTACTCGTCGAAGTCCGTGGGTGAATTCCAGACTCTGGCCATGATTGTTGTTCACCCGCGGCAAATGAGATGCATACCTGCCAACTTTACAAAACCCAAAATCAGGAGATTCTGATACGAAAATCAGGAGAAATCAGGAGATAAAACTGCTTATTCTACATGTCTTGCGCAATACAGTACTACGATATATTTATAACACTTACACTCTCAAAGCCTGACTGTTGCTATACGAGGCTACAAGGCTACAAATTACACATCTCTATTCCCTCACAGGAAGTATGTGAGTGAGATGATCGGTCTCTGATAAGCCTTTCGAAAATAGTATTAACTCATGCTCCACATGTGTGAATCAGTCATGCACTTAAAATGGCATTACTTAGAAAATACATATATTAATATACTGCATCAAGTGCCCGCGCGATCATGCGAAACGGAATGCTATTTGGATCAAATAACTAGCTGATATACCCGTGCTTCTCTACGGAATTCTCAGAAAGGCTGTCCTTATAGTTTTCCCAACTGAAATCAACATAGGTCATTGCAATGACAAGAGTATGAATGTCGCGATTAAAAGCATTGCTGTCATATGAAATATTCGATAAAATGAAAACAGCACATTTTCTCACTTTTAGCGAAAAGTACTACGGTGTCGATCTAACAGTTCCAAGTTTCAGAGCTAGAATGACCAGGCTGCAGACAGCCGCGGCGAACACTCTTGTGTAATTATTCCGTTTAAGTGTGCACACTGCTCATTCAAATCACTGCCTCCGAGTAGGGATCGAATAGCTGGAATACTATTAATGTGTAACATATTTTTCAATGTAATCCATATACGAATAGATAATGTTTCAGACATTTGACCTTAAGGTCACCTATAGGCAGATGATGCCCTTAACAAGGGGCGAAACATGTCCCTGAGAAGTGTATATAGTATTATGTAGATTTCATCCACGTAGCACGTGGCTTGTGTTCAATAGGTGGTGATAATACAATAAATTATTTTTGTGATAATTTGCTCAAGTTAATTTCAGTACGGATCAATCATGAGAATTATCTCTTGCAAAACTGAATAAGACATAAATAATCGGAAATTGTATTCTCTATAACTCTGGTTATGTAGTACTTTTCAATATGACTAGTAAGATAGTTAATTAGAAATTAAATTGTTGGCACCTTTCCCTAAACTACCATTTCGAAAAGAGTGAATAAAATTATTTATAGCGTAGACTGTAGTTTCTTATTTCCCGACTTAACATAAAATTCTGTTCACCCATTTTCTCGTACCACAGCGCTGATATGGACTTAGCAAAAAATATACAAATTCATGAATATCTCTGTTATCATAGCCCGTACGGTAAAAATGTATATGACATAAATGATAGGAAATTGAATAATATTAGTTATTTAGTATTTATGGATAGGGCCAATAATAACAAATATTTGAGAATTAAACTTTAGGCCTTCCCCTAAACTACCATTTCATTCAGCGTGAATAAAGTTATTTATCGCCTAGATTGTACCGACTTATTCCCCGACGTTATATACCGATTTTCATTCAATTCTCTTCAGCCGTTTTCTCGTAATGATCGTGCATACGCACATACATACATACATACATACATACAGACAGACAGACAGAGACAGACAGACAGAAATTACGGAAAATTAAAACGTGCATTTTCCCTTGTTTCTATGGTCACGACCGGTACAGATATATCATTCTTTTTAAATTCTGAGCAATGTACAGACAATATTCTTATTTTATTTATATTGAGATAAATTAAAATTATCAGAAATGTCTCCAAATGGCTCCTAAACTGTCTAGAAAACTCACTAGTCGTTATCATTCAAATTCTGTCACTAAATTACCAAGAAAGACTCAATATCTAGAGGCTACAGTCTAGAATCGACCGAAGAGAATGGAATCTACTAGACTGATGTGAACGAACACGAACATAGCGCGTGAGAACGAGAGATTGACAATTGATATACGGGTCACGATATACAGTTTTCAATAAACATCGCACTTTCGCGCATTAATAAACGTCGATATTTCGTTTGAAAGCGGCCAATGAGCAAAGGACTTCCGGCCACTGGCGTAAAAAGCTGAAATGGAGGGATTTGAAAACAAATGTTTGAAGTTCACCAAAAAATAAGCTAAAATCGGGAGAAATAATAGAATAATCGGGAGGCGGCAAAACTGTCGAAAATCGGGAGTCACCCTCCTAAATCGGGAAAGTTGGCAGGTATGGAGATGGATAATGCCGGATACTGTTTTCCCATGGAAATGAAGTGCATGATGTTACATTATTTCTTCCAGTGAGTGTTAATATTATGTGCCATATAATGTAATATATTGGCTGATTGAGTTGCTATATGTATCGTTTATTTTAGGGACACTTTTGAGTTGAAATGTCAGGTGTTAATATTAGTATACAGATAATCACAGTGAAGCAGACGTTATGAAGAGTTAATACTCCGTATGATAAATTAGACGAGGTCATTAACGTAGATAATGTGACATAACTGTCATGTGGTTAAAATGCGTTCAGGGAGTTTGCAGTAAACCTCAATCAACATGATCTCACGGGATCGCGATATAAAATGAATGATAAACTGAGTAAAACGATTCATGCCGGAAAGGAGATATGCCTTTGTAAAAGATATGTGTAAAGTGTTGTATTAGGATATATAATAAGGTTTTCCATGTGTTAAATGAGTCTGGAAAGGGACGCCCTTTCGATGTATTTTCAATAATTTTGAAGATTAGGAAGTGATAAATGCTAATCTGAGAGAGACAGAAATGGACATTCGAAGCTCAAACCTAATTTAGAAATTAATGTTATTGTATATGTAAATGTCTCGGCATGTCTTTATGTAGCGCATTATACAAGTGTTTCCTTAGGTAATTAATAAATGTTTCTGCAAAAATAGATGATCCTCCTCATTTAGTAGTCTGTTCGTATTCCTCTTATAATCGTGACTCCTCCCCCTAATTAGAATTAAATAATTTAAGCCCCTTTCCGGACATACCACGTACCCAAGCACTTGAGCCAACCGAGGAAAGACTCTAGTAGGGGTGATGGACTTCAATTCCGGGGATTGTTCGAGGGTCTAGTCAAGGAAATCCTTTCAGCCACTTCATAAGCCAATTAAGATAAATTGTTATCCACTGGAGCCCTGGACAGGTGCATACAAAATGGCGGCCAACGTTTGGGCGATTGATATGGTAGTTTAGGGACTTGATATGATAGTTTAGTGGCAAAAATCTACATCCGTATTTCAGAGTACAAGTTTATTTCCGAACATGTGGCTTGTTTCGAACACCACTACTATAGAAGGAGTACCTGGTAAAGTAGCACTACCAAAGGGGTATGATGAGAACTAAAGGATTAGAAATGCCGAATTTATCCGAATATTGAATCTATTAGAAAGGAGGAATACGAGATAAAATCAGAGCGTGTGAATACAGTAGCTAGTATGAATGATGTGTCGGACGGAGTGCTTAGGTCACTACCGTAGACAGTTGTATCACACGTAATGATATTTGAATGAGTGACTGGAATATATTATTTAATAAAGACACGGAGAAAATGGAGAAATCGTGTAACCAGATTAAGTGGAAACGTACACGATGGTCACTCATAATCATGGCAGACCCGATGAAGTTACGCAATGGTGAAACTTCAGGAAACCAATAAAGTGACTTTCCCATTAGTGAGGATAAAGTGACCGGACAGAATTCGTCAAATCCTTCTGGTTACGGGTTTGTGCTAATGGCGATGCATTAGTAGCAGGCCTTGGTAATTTAGGGGATACGTCCTATGTAAATATTAGAAACCGCGAGTAAGAGAGGGAGCCTCACCCCATGACTTATATTTCCCAAAATGAACAGTGAAATGTTGTCAGCTCATAGACGGACGACTGACTACTAGTGCAACTTGTAAATCTTGAAGCTGACAGCATCCAATGTTTATTGAATATACCATGTGTCTGGTATACGTAAAGTACCGAGCCAATTTAGGTCGTGAATTCGGGTGACATTTAATTTGACAGAGGGCTACAGAAAGTTATTTTGCAGTAAGTTTCGGGAATATATTTGCGAATGATGTATTGGCATACTAAGAAAACACTTGTAGTTTTAGGAGGTGTGACGTAGCTGTTGTGAAGCTAATTTTGGTATAAGGTAAATTCGGAGATGCAAAATTAACACACCTACCTAAATTTAGGAAAATAAATCATGTTAACTGAGGATACTGCGATCAGCTCGATTCAGGGGGTACACGTTCTCCAAAAATAACTGTAGTATGAACGTAGAGGAGATAAAGGCGATGATGGCCAGTCTATTGGCCGAACTGAAGGAGCAGATCAGGATCGATAGTGAAAGGCAAGCGGAACTCTTGAAGGAGCAGATCAGGATCGATAGTGAAAGGCAAGCGGAACTCTTGAAGGAGCAGATTAGGGTCGATAGTGACAGGCTTGAGGAACGCTTTGTTAGACATGAGCAAGCGAACGCTGAAACCAAAGAGCAACTTAGTAAGTTAGATGAATGTTTGAACCAACAGACCAGCCAGGTTGGGCAACTCACTGAACGCTTAGAGAGATACGAGGCGCAATGTAAGGCCCAGGCCGCGGAACTTAAAGATCATTTCACTTCCCGTGTTGATGACTTAACCACTCATATAGATTCTTTGACACAAAAATTAGACCAAACAAACATCCGTCTAGAGGGACAAATAAAGGAAGTAAATGCAAAATTTACCGCTCAGGAGAATAAAATCGATAGGTTGGAAGCAAAGTTTAATACCGGAACGGAAGAAGTCACAAATTTACGAACTCAAGTTGAAGAATTGTCCGTGAAATCCCAAGACATTGAGGCGCAACTGATAATGGTCACCGACAGTACAGAGACGAAATGTAGGGAGTACCTCGACCAACAGGTGGACCTAATGAAAGTCGAGTTGAAAACCGACGTCGAGAGAAAACAACGGGAAATTCAAAGCAAGTTGAAGGAAACGAAGGACAAGGTTGATAAGTTCGAACTGAAGGCTCATAAAGCTAGTATTAAGGCTGATGTCCACGACAGATTAATACTGGAGTTACAGGATGAGATCGAGAACCTTAAATCTCAAGAGTCTCGAGGAGACGGGGTACTAAAATCCGCCTTAAAGAAGCCAGAGAAAGGTGAACACGATATTCTGGGAAATCGCACCAAACCGGATAAAACGGACGATTCTTCGCAAATCAATGAAACGAATCCAATGTGTCTTCCACCCGGACGTAGCTCGGCACCACAAGATTGTAGTTCAATACCAATTTACAACTTTCTTCGTGTGAGTTATGATGAACCAAAGACGTTCGGTTCGAATGTTCACATGACACCAAGAGGGTTCCTGTCTGAAATGGACCAATACTTTCTTGATCACAATATTCCAGCAGACAAGCGTCTAAGAATGGCGGAGAAGTACCTATGGCTCATTCCACGTTAAGAAAACAGTATTGCTCTTACGGACCTACAACGAGTGAACATACCCCCTCTGAGACACCCATAATTCCTCATGATTAAGAGATATTACACTGTACTTTGTAATGTATTATGAAAGACTGATAAAAAGGATGAGGCATTTTTGCCCGTGAGATATTAAAATAACTATATAACATTGTATTTTTCATAAATATATTCGTAGGGAGGAAGTACAATGGCGGGAACAGCTATTGCTTCGTTGCCTTGCTTCATTTGCCTTCTGTGTTGCTCTGGAACAAGTATCTGTGAACCGCGGGCAGCTCACTTCTGTCGTGAAGTCACGTGCAATGTTTCTTTATTGCATGTGTGTTTTAGACTGTAAATCAGTGCGTATTTGTCTTCTGTTATAATAATCTTCTGTTGAGTGAGTACCATAAAGTTGTCTAATGGCAGATATTTTACTTTGGTTGTATATTGCATAGTATGTGTGTGTGTTGTATTATTTTCGTACTGTACAGAAGTTGTTACTGAAGATTTTGATGCTGTGGTGTGCAACGATAAGTCATGGCATAACTTGTACTGAAACAAAAATTTGTCATGTGTTTTGTTTGTGCTTGGTTTTGTTATTTAGCTGTTCTTTCTTAAGCGTATTTTAATTACCGCTGTTTTCTTTAAGACCGCATTTAAATTTTACTATTGTCTTCTGTTAAGCGATACGACAGCGCAGTAGTACCCTGCGTTGCCTGGTAATATTTAATCATAATAATAATCGTTTTACGTCCCATTAACTACTTTTACGGATTTCGGAGACGCCGAGGTGCCTGAATTTTGTCCCGCAGGAGTTTGTGCGTGCCAGTAAATTTACCGACACGAGGCTGAAGTATTTGAGCACTTTCATATAGCACCAGACTGAGCCAGGATCGAACCTGTCAAGTTGGAGTCAGAAAGCCAGCGCCTCAACAGTCTGAGCCATTCATCCCGTCTGGGGAAATTTATTATATGCATCCTTCACCCTTCGAGCCCATAAAAATATCATTTGCCTATTTTCTCCGCCGATTTACCATACACCTCAATGCTGAGGTTTTTATGTGCCGTAGTTTACCTCTCATTCTGTACAAACCAAAAATAGCCCCTGTAAACTCCCCGTCCTCTTTAGTTCATACAAATTATTTGCAGCTTAGTTTATTCCGCTTGTTATCTTGAAGTTAATATTAAATTTCACAGATTTATGTGCCGCCATTTCCCCGTGATTGTGTTGCGCACAGCAGTTCGACATGGCATCCCTGTTGTCATAAGAGCAATACTGTTTTCTTAACGTGGAATGAACCATAGTAGAACAGCCTCTCATTTGGTTCAAGGCGTTCAAATATTGTTTCGGATGCTACGAAGAATTCAGATGTCGATTCCTTGAGAAATACTGGTCGACTGAAACTCAACAAAATCAACGCTTGGAACTGTATTCTGGGCGATATTCGGCCACAGGGCAGACACGATTCTGTGAATAATTCGTGCACCAGCTCCAGAGGATGAAGGAACTGGACAGTCCACCATCGGAATTGGAATTAGTAGCGGCGATAGGGAAGCAGTTACCACTAGAGGTGGAGAAATTACTTATCACTGCTAATGTTACGACAGCGGTCGAAGCTGAAAACCTTTTGCGACAGCTGGACCAATCAACTAACGGGGGATAAGTTAGACAGAGGCATCGTGAGGCCATCCACACAAACAATACAAATCGAGAAGGAACACCTCAGCTCAGAAATCAGGGGAATAGTACAGAGGAAAGGAGAGAAATGTGTTCTACACCAAGGGCAGAAGATAGGGATACTTCGAAGTGGAATAGACCAAGAGAACGGTATCGTGAAAGATGGGGTTCTCGAAATTACGAACACAGAAGACCCTACGAAAGAAGAAACGGACTCAGATACAATCAAGTCGATCGTTATCGAAGACCGTACACGAAATGGAGAAGTGATAGAGGACGGTCATGGGATCTAGAGCAGGGCCTCTCAAACGCCCAAAATCTCACGCGTGCAGATCGAGGCGCAAGAGCTCCGTGCACTGTGCATCGCTGCCGCTCGGCTTGGCTCGTACCAACGCTTCGTCACTGGGCTACTCGGCTAAGCTCGGCTCTACTCGGCTCATTTCAGCTCGGGTTTGGAGCGCTGCGGAGCAAGTGGGGCAGAGGGAGACAGGGGGAGCGAGCGAGACAGGCGTGGGGAAAGAGAGAGACAGCGCTATTTCTCCAAATCGAGGAGTGGGGGTCTGCACTCTAGTCAACCAAGCGAAGTCGTCTTTTGCACCGTGCACAGTGCATGCACCCTGAGAGGCCCTGATCTAGAGGCTCGGACAGCCAGATACGGGATCGTCAGGCCGAGTCTCGAAGATATGTTGAACAGCTCAGAAGTCAACCTGTTATGAATGACAAATGGGAAGGCCCAATTCAAGAGATTGCCACACTGGAAGAAAGTAGAGGGGCGGAAAGTCTCCAACTTCAGGCCCAACGTAGACAGGATTCCGAGAATCGACTCAACTCTCACGCGAGTGAATATCATGCTGGGGGTGGAGCTGTAAAAAAGATGAACTAGGTAGCGAGGAGGTAGTTTTCCCCACACTAACAACCACCAAAACGAATTAGAATGGACCACCGTCACCGTTGACACCTGGGTGATGCAAGCAGAGGACCTGATAGAAGACCCAAATCCATGCAGTAAAAAGATAACTAGAGAACTACCGGTGATTTACATACGTGTTCATGGACTGCGCGTACGTTGTTTAGTGGATACTGGAGCCAGCGTTAGCGTCGTATCGAGAAATTTTGTTAGAGAGTTCCAATCAAAATTTAAAATTTCTACTTTACCGATAGCTAAGGTAAAGGTGCGAGGCATCATTCCGGATCGCACGACTGTATGCGATACACAAGTATATCTAGACCTAGAGATAGGTAACTCTACTCTTGCGCATTCATTCTTGGTTTTAGATAAGATGGAATACAACCTGATTGTGGGTGCAGATCTTTTGCGTGATTATAGACCGGTTATCGACATGGACCAAAACCATGTCAAATTTTGCATCAATATGAGCCGAGAGGATATCCAGTTAAATGATAGGCCAGAAATAGGAGATGGAGAAAGGATCTGGACAACGCAGATACTCCATAGCGAAGAAGATAGCCCTAGAGAATTTCCCAATTGGAACGCTCAAATGATGGAAGAAATCAGGGAGAAATTCGAGATGATGGTTGTGGAGAAAGAAGAAGGTGAAGAGCCTAGATTTGAAGACGTATTGCAGATTAAATTAGATGAGGCAAAAATCAATGATAATGACAAAGATAATTGGAAGGGAATCCTAAAAATGCATAGAAATGTTTTCGGCTCACAACCTGGGAAAATTTTTAATTACAAATATAATCTGGTGGTGACTAGTTGGGAACCATTCAAGAAAAATCCTTATCCTATCCCAGAGAAACATCACGCGAAGGTGCGCACGCTTATTAAAGGAATGGAAGCTCATGATATCATATCCAAGGCTCCAACACCATTTTTAAACCCGTTAGTCGTTCTAGCTAAACCAAATTGCTCTCTGAGGGTATGCCTGGATGCTAGGGTCATCAACGAAAGCCTCGTGCCAGAGTACGACAGGGCAAAAATATTAAGGACATTTTAAAGAAATTTCAAATTATGCAGTTGTTCTCAAGTATCGATTTACGATCTTCTTATCACCACGTGGAACTAACCACTGAGTCTAAGGTCTTGACGGGGTTCTTATTTGATTAGCAGACCTATGTTTATAATCGGCTGCATTTGGAATTAAGAATGCTGTGTCAGCCCTAATCAGAGCACTCGATAGAAATCTGAGTGATAAAGTCAAACAGATAACGGTCCGTTATGTGGATGATATCTTGATCACCACGCAGACATTAGAAGAACATTTGGAACACTTGCATCTTGTCCTCGAAGATCTGAGTCGGAACAATTTCAAAATTAACTTCGAGAAATCGCACTTTTGCCAACGCAGCATTCTTTTCCTAGGACATGTAATCGAAGCAGGGGTATTCCTCCAAATCCAACGAAAATAAAAGCAATTCAGAATTTTCCGAAACCCACGAGGGTCAATCATGTTCGACAATTTTTAGGTTTATGTGGATTTTTTGCGGACCATTGTCCTGCATAAACTGCCAACGTTGCGCCATTGCAAGATTTACTAAAGAAAAATCATAAATGGAAGTGGGATGCCACGTGTTAATAAGCTTTTAATAAGACAAAGGAGTTAATGAGCCGGAGCGTGAAATTGGGATATCCTGACTCCAGTCAAATGTTTGTCATCCAAACGGTCGTGTCTATGATTGGGGTAGGCGCCGTACTCTATCAAGAGAGGAAAGATACTGTGCCACCGATAAATTACTTGGCTTTCATGAGCCGCAAGCTGCGTGAACATGAACGTCATTACACAGTAACTGAGCTTGAGATGCTTGCTATCGTCACAGCTCTAAACCATTGGCGGAAGTATATCAATGGGTTTCCCATACTTCTGCGTACAGATCATCGAGCTCTCACATTCATGCTTAAATCCACTATGTCATCCGAAAGAGTAAACCGTTGGACATTATTTGTACAACAGTTCGATCTGGAGGTGGAACATTGCGCGGGCAAGGAGAATGTAGTCGCCGACGCACTTTGCAGAAACCCGGATTCTGAAATTGAGACTGTGCATCCATTGCAGCTTGTTGAATGTGACCAAGAGATTCTTGACAGATTGAGACAAATTTCGGAAGAACAGGAAAGCTGGCCTGAAACCCGTCGTATGATCCGTTTCCTTCGCAAAGAATTACAGCCAGGAACGCCTGAGTATCAAGATGCCGAGAAGCGCGCTCCAAGTTACAATTTCATAAACGGAGTCTTGTACAAATATGTGGACGAAGCGCACACTAGTCTTAGAGTGGTCGTTCCGCCTGCTCTCCAAGTGGATTTAATATGGCTTGCGCATCATTCCGTAGGGCATGGAGGAGTTGATAAGGTCATGGCCACACTTAGGGAGACCTTCACACTGCCTCGGATGAAGAGAATAACGCGCACAGTCTGATGACCTGCGACACCTGTCAAAGGGTTAAATCAAACGCATACTTGCTCAAACAACCACCGAAGCCAATAATACCTGAGAGGCCACGTGAGTTGTTTTCGATGGATTTTTACGGTCCCCTCCCCAAGGCGACCAGAGGGCTGCAATACATCTTGGTCTGCATGGATGTGTGCACTAAATAGTTGTTTTATGCCCGGTGCAAAAAGCGAATACCCGTACAGTTATTGCTCAGATCAGGAATAAGATCATTCCGAAAATGGGCCAACCGGAATGATTGCCTACCGATCACGGGTCCCAATTCACGTCTATTACATTTCGCCGTGCTATGGAGCAAATGGGAATCCAGCACGTCATGAGTTCTATCAGACACCCAAAATCCAACCCAGCAGAAAGGATCATGCGGGAAATCAGTAAATTTTGTAGGATATATTTCCCAAGGCAACACTGGCGGTGGGTTCATATTATTCCGATTAAATGTAAAAAAGGCTTTTCAGTCTGTCAAACACACAGCAAATACAATGTAAACTATAACACTATAAACATACCTGTAAAATACACACTAACATACAAAGAATGACATGTTTCGTTCTACAAGAACATCCTCAGATTCTATGAAATCACTTAAAAACGAGCTTATATATGTACGGTATTGTTTACGTAGCGTAAACTTGTCAATGATAGAGAGTTTAGTGATAACATGAAACTAAACCATATCACCTGGTCACGGTTCAATTAATATACCTACCGTAAAAGCAATGGGATCTACAGTATATTTCATTTTATTCACCAGTTTCTATCATCCTGAAAACTGAAGAGAAGCTGGGTAAGACTGGCATTGTGTGAATTAGGGAGTGCCACCTACGCAGGTACAGGCTAACGGTACAGATAGGTGTGGTGGACCAACGTTTCGAAGCTCGTTGAGTTCAAACAATTTCAAACCAAGCTGGCGGGTGTGAGTTCACTGAAGTTTGAGACAGAGAATTTTGAAAGTCGTGACGTAGAAGAGAGACTACCAACCTGGCCCACGGAAATATGAGAGTTCCAGGACCGATAGACGGTCATTTTTCTACTCTTTTTGCTAACAGGAGCAATAGTTAATGCCGATATGACCAGATGCTGCATGCTGGAAATTTGGAAATTTGATAAAATATCACCTCGATATCATGCGAATAATTTAAGCATCATGAAATTCAAACGAAGAAGTGGTTGAAGAGGCAACGGTGAGACTACAAAGAAGTTTCAAACGAACCTAACGGAACTTATGAGCGGCGCCCCAAGCCTGATTTGAGAAGAGTACAGAGACGCGAACCTCAGCCAGTCTGCTGCAGCTACTTGTCGAGGTCGGTTGATGTGATCAGTCGCGCCGTGATAGTACTTTCCATTGTGTGACATCCTGTGTGCCGCGCGAACTGACTTCATAATATAAGACCGTGTGCTTTCGTGCAACAACTCTAGATGAACATTTATATAAGCGTCATAAGATATGATCCATTCGCGCAGAAATTAGACTGTGATTCGTTAATTAATTAATAAACTGTGATATTAATTAATAGAGTGTTAGAAGCTCATCCGAGAAACAGTGATAGGTGGAGATATAAGGGAAGTTAAGGGAATTCAAGTGCGCTTTGCCTTGCCTTCACAAACTAAACTATAATCGAATGTCTCTAATTAACGTGAGCACTACGAGTGATAACCAGTCCGTTATGTGAGACCGAGTATAACAATTTCGTCATCATCAGTGCATAATAGGCAAATGATATCACTGTGTTCGTGTTCCAGGCAGCTTTACCTGTTGATATATGTTCAAGAAAGAAGAACTTCCTGTATTAGCGCAAGAAAGAAAATCCAGAACATGATCCAGACCATCCCAGGGATTGAAGACCACCATTCCAGACCAGACGTCTCCGGCAATATGATGGGCTAAATACCACATAAGTCTCGGCCAGTGAGCCGAAAGCGATGAAGCAGAAGTTGGTTGAGTTTGATCCACATATTTTTGCATGCTAAATAAGAGCATTCGGATTTCTTATACTACGTTAATTTGTAAATATGCATGTTAGTTTGCTTTACTTTGATGCCTTATGCATATATGATTTTTCTTCACCAATTTAATTAGTACTTGGGGCTGACAATCCATTTCTTTATATTATACTTAGCTTTGTTTATCATTGGTTAATGGGAACGGTAGTTTAGTATGTTATCGTGTTGATTACAATATTCCTATGGCACCGTATTGCTGGTGCAAGATTATACTGAAGTCATGATCATTTAATATATAGAGGTGCTAGGACCTCAGATGTTGTGCAGGGAATGATGCCAGAACAAGAGATAGTTAAAAATAGGAAGGGCTGTGTTGCATGTTTTTACAGCTGGTACTTCGAGCAGAGTGTATGGAACCGTTTACCACCGTTGTAGCAAGATCTTCTTTACGATTAAGCGAGGAACCGAACCGTAGCTAGGGATATGAGATGTGATTGGAAGGGACATATTTAGATGGCCAGGATGCGCCATGTTATATTTGCACGGCCGAGGAGATACAGATATTGAGTTGCGTGGCAACGAGGTGAAAAGCCGCGATATGACCAAGTTGTGAACCGGCATACTGTTGTTGTGAAAGCCGAGAGCGCTGGTAGAGATTTTGTGTTGGCCGTGAGTGCTAATAACAAGACAATGAAGTAAGGTGCCCAGAGATGGCATAGTATTATCGGATGGGATAATTTCCGAGGATAATTTCTTTATGTAAGGTGCTTCTGCCTGTGAGGAGAAAGTCGAGGCTATTTAGCGGCCATGAAAGTTGGTTTGTACGGAATAAAGTGCAAGGTGCGGCCGAGCGGCGCAAGCAGGTCCCTTTCACATATCTCAAAGCAGAGGGAAGGTTCTGACAGCTGATCGCTTTCACTTTCGCCATTCATTTACGCTCTCCAGCTGAGAGTTTGTTGTGGTTACTACAGAAACACGCCGAGGGGGCGTACCTGCATACAGTCGGACTTCCTGGAGATGACTGAGGAACGCGCCAATTGTTAGTTAAGTGTATATTTACATGTATTTCCTTTTCAGACATTTGTGATATTGAAGTGTATGTTTGTTGTGTGATGTTGTCATAGAGTGCATTCAGCGTTGTGTTAACTTATGGGAAACGGTACGGACTGCTTTGCCGGGGTGGAAGTTCTGACTTCTCATTTGCATACGGGCCGTCCGTATTTAGCTTCTGTGTTATTGTGGGGTTAGTGCCGTCAGTCCCAAGACTGCTGTGTGTATTTATGTTTACTGATGTATTCGGGTTTTTATTCATGTAAATATTTGGGCGTTACAATGCGAATGATATCTTGTTTACTTGCGTTTTTTATATAACTTTCTTAAGGCTGTACGCCACTTGCGGATCGAATCCAACTAACATAAAGCTGAACAGGCATATTGAGTCAGCTGATTCACCACTTATAATGACTGTCAATTTGAGTCTTCTACTCACATCGAAGGGTCACGCTATGTGATACCGTGTTATATTTGTGTATATTTGTGTAAAGTTTGTACGTTGATGTAATTTTCTCATGAATTTTTATAATTAAAGTTTTTATTCGATCTTTTAACCCACGTTTCTCATTTAAATACTATGTATTCTTAGACCTGTCCTCTTTGGTGCGTATATTTTACTTTGGATAGACGTTTGAACCCATTTTATTCTTTTTTCGGACTAACCACGCATCTCTCCGGTGAGCTAGGCCTTAGGCACATGGACAGGATCGGGTACATAGTAAATGGCGCAAATACGTGAGGGCTGATTCGTTGTTAGACGCACATTTATATTTACTGTAGTGAATATTAAAATGTCGACCCAAACGTTTGGCGGTGTTATTCACCATTGTGTGCATTTCTATCCACTGTGTGTATAGAAAATTGTGATACCATGAGTTTGGGGATGGATCGCATTGTAACGGATGATTTAGGAAGTCAGTAAACCTAAACTAGCCACGGCGACCATTCGAATTAGAAAGTGACCTAATAAAGTTAAAATTCAAATTAGATAAGGATAAAGGAGAAGCAAATAATGGAGCATCACTGTTGTGATACGAATCCATTAAGGCACTTACCAAGGCATGTCACAATATAAGACTCTAATCGGAGCTATAGGACAATGCAATGATTCCTATTTGAGGTGGAGTGAATGTTAATTATCCATCAGGTAAAACATTCGCGGACATAGCCGAGATCCGGGATTTTTCGTGTAAATTGTTAAATATCGGTAATGAGGGAACCTCATCCTCACAGTTGAATTGATGGTGATAATATATTGTTGCTTTCTAGCCGAGACGTATGAACCTGGGTGGAACACTTGTCTTGAGTCGCGGGCAATAGTATGATTATGACCGTGTACTGTTGTCTAGTACAATTCGAGCCCAAAGTTAGCGATAGGAGGCCTAAATATTTATAAATTCAGTTTGGGGCTAATCGAAAGTCATATTTTCAAAATTTTCGGGATTTCATTCACGGTGTTTTCATATTACTAAAGCATAAGAAATACGTCAACATTTAATGCTTCTGTACGGTTGATTTGTGAGGCCGAGTTTGCTGATGTTGTTTATTTAACGTAATTAAGCAGAAGTAAATTAAATTAGAATAAATCAGTCATAAGTGGAAGTCAGATTTATCATATGCATATCGCTGAAGTGCTCACGGGCCGGGACGTTTTCTCAAAGTTTTGAATCAGTATGGCGGTGACGCTAGAAACGCTTCTAGCAAAGATGGAAGAAATGAAGAGGGAGAGTAAGGAACAGTTAGCGGAGGCTGTGCGAAGTAATAGTGAAAAGTTAGTGGAGGTCGCAGAAAACACTCGCGAACAATTAACAGAATCAGCGCGTGTTACTAGCGAACAATTAAAGCTAAGCAAATAGACGATAGTTAAAGACAATACCGCAACTAAAGAAACTCTAGTACTGCTCGATAAAAGGGTCGAAGAGGTTAGGAGATGTTGCATAGAAGGTACGGACAGGTTGGAAAAGCAATTAATCGAAGTAAGAGACACGGCACATGGCAAAATCGAGGCGCTAGAAATAACGGTAAAAGTTATAGAGGAGAATATGAGAGAGAAATTTGAAAGCACGGATAGGAGAATAGAAACCTTGAATACTGGAGTAGAGAATGCTTTAGTCGGAGTAGCACAAAACCAAAGTACGATTGAGATGATTAAACGGCAGACGGAAACCAGATTGGCGGAGATGTCAAATGAAGTTAGCGACCGCATAGAGCAAGCACGGGGGATAGTAAGAGAGAAACTGAAGGAAGAAATTACGGCAGAGATTGCTAGGAAAGGGAATGAAATCGTGAATATGGTAGTAGCAGATAGAGTGATATATAAGGCTCAGAAGCAAGAACATGATTCTGCAATCCAAGCTTGGGCCGAGTTCTCTCAGAAGACGAATAATAAAGTACTAGGGATCGATAAGGAAATAGGGCGGTTAAAGGACAAGGTGGAGTTATTGTACCTTACAGGAGGCAAGGAATATAGCATGGGAAAACACACTTTACCAGATGGCTTAGCGGAAACAGCGAAGCATGCAACGAGAGATCACAGTAACGCCAGCGATCAGGCACCTTTAAGGGAGATTCTAAGCCTTCCCAGACCGGACATCCGTACTTCAACTCCAGACGCGCACGGAGCCATCCCTATATATCAGTTAATAAGGAATGGGGAAGACAAGCCTAAGAAATTCACGGGGGAAAATGGTACCACTCCCAAAACATTTCTTAGAGAGATGGAGGCGTATTTTCATGACTGCAGGGTTCCGGAGGAGCGAAAACTGAGAACCGTGGAACGATTTTTAGGGGAATCCGTTCTGAGCTGGATGGTTGCGTTCAGGTATACTTTCTCCACCTACGAAGAGTTTAAACGAGCGTTCTTGGAGAAATACTGGAATCTTAGTGTGCAGCAACAGTTAAGGATGGAAATGTATTCGAAGAAATACGCTGCTAGCGCCCCAACTCGCTTTTCAGAATTCTTCACGATACAGCTTATTAAGTTAAGCCAACTAGATTGTCCACCCAGCGAACAGTAATTAATAGTATCTATTTCACGTCAGTTGCCAGTGGAAGTCCAACGTACTCTCATAGCGGCGAACATCAAGACGGCTGTCGAGGCTGAACTTACGTTACGTCAACTCGATCAAACATCAGCGCACAATTTACCGAGGGTACGGCAGACTGAGCAAGTACACACTATCGATTTGACGCACGAGGAGAATTTACCGCCTAGCAACTGCGGAAACGATAGATTAAATTCAGGGACGCAAACAAACATGAGAGAGACCCGGCAACCTAATAGATACAATTGTTACATGGATAACCGGAGACCGTACCGTGGAAACTACAACCACGATAGGAGAAGTGACGATGCCGGTCGAGAGACCTAACCAGCAAAATAATAGACAAATAGACAGAGGATACCGTTATCGGTACGGCAATTTTGGAGGTGAGAGGCGACCGTATGCACGAGCGAACATGAGCAACGAAAGGCCGAGAAATCGTTCTTTTGAAAATGGAGCCGAGAATCGCGGAAGGGAAGCACAGCAATACGTGCAAGAATTACAGGACAAACGACAGGAAGGAGAGCGATGGAGAGAGGCAGTACAGACTCGCCGTGACATAAATGAAGTAGGGGCCACGAGCAGAGAATATCAGCGACACATGGAAGAAAATAGAGGGCGGAACTTGAACCCTAACGCTCCAGAATACGAAGAAAATGGAGGGGGGTTTAAAAAAAGCCCATCAGTAGACGTAGGAGATAACCTGAAAACGGAGGTACACAGACCAGATGAGGCATGGACGATCGTTACTATATACAGCTGGATTGTGGATTCCGAGGAGCTGATCGATGACTATATACAAATCAATCCTAGAATAGTTCATAAATTGCCCGTAATATATGTACGCATATACCATTTACGTATAAGAACGTTAATCGACTCAACCACTGATGTGATCGCATTTTTAAGATTTCTAGTTGAGTTTCACAATCATGCTATTGTCTTTTCTCTTTCTCCGTGCCAAATTCTTCAGATAATATATCCCTATCCCATTGGTGTCCTCTCTGACAAAATAGTAAGAGCCATAGCTGAACAGTCATCTATTGAAGATTTTCATGCACACCTTCTCGCAAATTTCATTTCATTCCGGCTCGAGCTAGGTCATCTCTTATTCAAAAGTACTATTATCGTGTACAGCGTCTAGACGAAAATCTTGCCGACTTCATCCAGGATATCAAATTTTATACTAGGGTGTTTGCTCTTCATTTCCCAGAAGATCAAATTGTGCAGGCTATTGTGGAAGGGATTTCACCTCCCTACAGGTCATATTTGTGTTTTGCGTCGCGCCCGCAAACCTTTTCTGAGCTAGAAGCTATGGCTGTGTCAGCCGAAGGGGTTAGGTATGCTGACACATTACGTGTCGCGAAGGAGCCCCCTCCGTCTTCAGGTAACTTTCGGCCTCCACATCGCCGAACCGTCACAACCCGAAAATGTTGTGCTTGTGGGTCGCCAGACCATCTTCGGAATAAGTGTCCATTAATTAAATCTAGTAGGACGAATAATGGAGCACGGTCATCCCAAGGCTGCTTTAAATGCGGCGCATTTTCTCATATCGCCAAGAATTGCCCAAATTCGAATAACACCCCCCCCCCCCCCCTGCTCAACTTCTGGTGCAACTTCCATCAACACCAATAATAATAATAAGTGACTAGTGGCAGCGGCTGAGTCTGTTACTTCCTCTCCACAAGGCTCAGCCCTGGTTAAATCCGGCGAAATCTCAGGGAAGTGTCAGTCTTCTAATCTATCATTTGAAGGCCCCAAAGAATGTCGTAGGATTGCGGCGGATACCCCCGCACCGGTTCCATTTCTCAAAATTGAATTGAATAATGAACCCGTAACCGCTCTATTAGATTCGGGTAGTGTGTGTTCCATAATTTCGGGTGAATGGTATTCGAAATTAAAGTCTGTCTGTTAACTTGCCGAGTATCCTTCGTCTTCGGTCCAATGTGTTTCGGCCAACTGATCTCCATTAGAAATTTTAGGTTCCCTATATGTCAAAATTCGCATTTCGAAATTCACTTGGAAAGTTAAACTGTTGGTGGCTAAGCACTTGTCTTGCCCCATTATATTGGGAACTGATTTCATGTCTTTTACTGGTTTAGTGCTCGACATACAGAGTCAATCGTGCACGTTCAAATTTGATTCTAATCGTAAAATCCCTTTATTGAAATGTACTTCTGCGTCATGTTCATCTGTGTCGCCTACCCAGGATGAGATGTTAGACCTTAGACATCTACCTGAGGAGCAGACTGATAATATTCGTAAGTTGTGTCAGTCATTTCCAGATATTTTCTCTGATACTCTCGGTGTTACTGACCTTATCGAATACAAGATTGAGGTTAATGATTCGATCCCCGTTAGATTTCCTCCGTATAGGCTATCTCCGCCTAAAATGAAGGTCCTGAAGGAGATCATTGATCAAATGTTAAAAGATGGTATTATTCGGCCCTCTAAGTCGGCGTACTCCTCGCCTATTTTCTTGGTTCCAAAACCCCAAGGTGGCTTTAGGACCGTGATTGATTATAGGGCATTAAATAAGAAGGTAGTGTTACAATCTGTGCTCCTTCCCGACCTTCACTCTTGCTTTTCATGGTTTCGAAAAGCTAAGTTTTCACCATCTTAGACCTCAATCAGGCGTACAATCAGATCCCTCTAGATGAAGAATCTAAACATCTAACAGCTTTCGCCATGGATTGAAACTTGTATGAGTACAACCGCGTGCCTTTCGTACTCCCCACGGGAGCAGCTGTGCTCACTAGACTGCTAGATAGGGTCTTCTCCGACATCAAGTTTGAGTACTTGTACCACTATCTTGATGATGTCGTCGTGTTTTCTGAGACCTTTGAAGAACATCTAGATCATCTAAAAAAGGTCCTTCATCGCCTTCGTAAGGCTGGGTTAACGGTGAAGTTATCTAAGGTAGCCTTCGCTAAGCCTTCTATGTCATTCCTAGGGCACATTGTGTCGCCCGATGGTGTTGCAGTAGATCATTCTAGAACACAGGCCATCCGTGATTTCAAACCTCCCAAGGACATCAAAGGTATTGCCAGGTTCATCGGCATGGTGAATTTCTTCAGGAAATTTATTCCTAACTTCGCTACCAGAGCGGCGCCCTTGAACCTTCTTCGTAGGAAAGGCGTCAAATTTGAGTGGGGGCCTTCTCAACAAGCCGCTTTCGAAGACCTTAAATTAGCTCTCTGTAATGCCCCTGTTCTTGCTATGCCTGATTTCGCGAAGAAATTCATCGTCCAAACCGACGCGTCGTCGTGGCCGCAGTCCTTCTTCAAGAGACTGAACTCGGGAGGCGACCCATCGCCTATGCATCTAGGACTCTATCGGCTCAAGAAGCCAAGTATTCCATCTATGAGCTCGAAGGTTTGGCAGTATTATTTGCTCTAGAAAAGTTCCGCCTCTATCTGGAACATGTCAAATTCGACTTGGAGACAGATAACCAAGCCTTCAGCTGGGTCTTAGCTAAGCCGCGTCGTACGGGTCGTATAGCCCGCTGGGCCATCAGAATTTCTGCATTCCAATTTGATGTTAGGCATATAAGGGGAACTGAAAATGTTGTGGCAGACGGACTTAGCCGCATGTTTTCTTGTGATGTAGAGAACTCTGAACAGGAAGACAGTTCTTCACTTCCCGACTCCATACCTTATGGTGTAATTGCCATTTTAACTGATGCTCCCATGTTGTTTAGGGATATTGAAAAATATCAACGTGAAGATCCGACGCTGGCCCCTATCATGGAAACCCTTTCTTCTGGGGAACATGTCCCTTATGTGCTGAGGAATGGTGTTTTATGTTGCCCGTCGAGGCATGATAATAAGATGAAAGTTGTGGTTCCAACTATTCTTGTGCCCATGATCTTCAAATACTATCATGAGACCCCATTCGGGGGGCATTTAGGCATCTTCAAAACCCGTGAAAAGATCCGGGAGATGTTTATTTGGAAAGGTATGGACGGTGAAATTCATGAACTAGTAAAAGTTTGTAAATCTCGCTTGCTTAGTAAACCCACCATGTCCACTAAGGTAGGCCTATTGTCTTCTCATCAAGCGTCGAGCCAATGGAACGCCTGTATATCGACTACGTCGGACCCTTCCCCAATCAAAGGGGAATGCTGATAAATTCATCCTTCTGTGTGTAGATGGTTTCACTAGATTTTCATGGTTATTTCCGACTAAGCTGGCTACCGCTCAGTCCACCATTTCTTGTTTAAATTCCATTTTTGCTTCTTTTGGTCCGTGTCAATATATTGTGTCCGATAATGCTAAAGCTTTCACCTCCAATCTCTTTCGTAAATTCTGTTTTGATTTATCTATCTCACATGTAACTACTTCTGCCTACTATCCTCAACCATCTCTTGCTGAACGGGTCAATCGTAATCTGAGGTCGGCTCTAATTGCCTATCATCATGACGACCACTCCAGGTGGGACACATCCCTGCATTGGTTAGCCTTCGCTTTGAATTCGGCGGTTCATGAATCTCATAAATGTACTCCAGCTTCATTAATGTTTAAGTTTGTACCCAACACGCCGCTCTCTAACCTTTGGTCCCTTAGTGACATTCTCCCGGGGACAATTGATCCAAATAATGTTAGAGATGTTTGGAAGAAGGCTAAGGCCAATCTTAAAGTTCCTCATGAAAAAGTTAGAGAAAGATATGATCGTGGACGGAGACCCACCCATTTGAAGGTAGGCGACCAAGTCATGGTCAAGAATTTTGTTCGCGCGGGCAAGCTTGCCCCCAGATTCCATGGGCCGTGCATCATTTTAGATTTCCTTACCCCGGTGACGTTGTTACTAAGCAATCCAGCCACCGAGAGGATATTTAGGGTCCACCTGTCGCAGGTGAAACCTGTGTAATTTCCGTTCTAACTTAGTTTTTATAATTTTGTAAGAATCCTGAAGGTTATATTTTTCTTCTTCTTGGTTTCATTTTAAGGCCTTCTGCTCTTGAATAATGTTTTTGTATTTCTATATTCATTGTACAACCTCCCCCGTCTGTTAATCTGCTGTCCTGTCCACCTCGGCCATTACCAAGCTCCCGTCTCCTGCTAAAACACACTAGTGGCTTTTATGAAAAAGTTCACGCCGCTGGCCCCTCTGCCTCAATCACTATACCGTACCCAAAATTAATTGTCTCCAAAAACATCTTTCTGCCGCAGAAATTTTAATGTTTCAGTGCTCCGCTACTGTTCGGCGCCGTACTCCCACTGAGGTGGGGTACGGGCCCACTCCACTCCCGTGATGGCTATTTTAGTACGGCGCGCCGGAGTCCATCTCCCGGCACGGGCTGTTGCGCGGCGGCTCTTCCATCAACTCAGCTGGAGACTGAGACTTCACCTCTCATCTGCGGCGTGCAGCACCACCACCCCTCTCATAGTGCGGGAGAGCGGTATCTCAGGGTACTTGAGGGGTCCGAACGGCATCGGTGAGATATCGGCAGCGACGGCAGGACTTGCCGTCAAGACCAACCGGCATGTAAGGAATTCTACGGCTACATGGACACGCTTAATCAACATTAATGCATTTTGGCTTCAAAACCCACAGTTGGTGGACCTTAGAAAACAATAATTTTTCCTTTCAAGAATTAAGGTTTTGTTTCGACATTCTACTTCTACCGAACTTTGAAAACTTCCCACTACAACAAAGACACTCTCAAGCCGGAGTTCAACTAACTCCTAACTGTTTACTTCAAAACAAAGGAGACAGAAAATGGTTTTGATACTTTAAATGGTTTTTAAAAATACTTTTATAAACTTTGAAACCGCTTAATGTCTCTTCCATAAACTCCAACGAATCTATTTCAGAGGCAACTGGAATTCAATTAATGTCAAATTATCTATAACAAACTTGGACTTTGTTTTGGAAAAGATTTTCTTTAACATTCTTCTGTGTCACCCTGGGAAGGACTTTTGGGGGGAGGTCTGTACCGGTTGGTACACCGAGACGCCGCACATTTGAATTTTCCGCCTTAAGTAATCCCTACAGGAGAAACGCTGAACTTTAAAATCTGTATTAAATCAAAGGTTTCTTGGAAGATGTCACTACTGTAAATTTTGAAGTGTTCTGAACTGTGTCTATTTCGATTTGTGTTTGTTTGCTCTGTAGCAAGAAGTGTGGACATTCTCTTCTAGATGTCACTACTGAAAAACTATGACTGTGCACCCTGGTGCTGCGAAGTGGAGGAACTGTTTTTGAAGAAATTTTGTATCCATAAGTTTGTTCTTTGTTAAATTTCTTTCATTCATTTTGTGGCTTGGCAATGCAAATCTTTTCCTTCCGCCAGTTTTGAATTGGCCCAATCGTAAATTTATGTAATTAATTTTCCTCCAATCTGGGCTTTCTTTTTCAAATTGTGTGTAATTTTTTATGTTAACCAATAAACCAATTTTCTCTAGATGGCGCGTGCTCTGTGTGTTGTGTAGGAGAGCTCTGTGTTACCAGCCTGAATTAGCAAGATAATTAGCAGACAGGTCCGGTGAGTGTGTGTCAGAAATTACACCAGACAACTGACGTCTAGTTCTAGTAAAAACATGTCCGTAAAAAGTGTAAATAAGCGTGTGTCGGACTTTGAAACAAAGTTTGTTAAACGGATGGATGTGTTTCAAGCTCGCTTGGAACAGTTGACATCAGCCAGTGCCAGCAGTGCTGCCAACACTAACGACCGCGCCGATGAAAATCTGTCTTCCCTCTGTTCCGAGTTCAAAGACTTTCGCCAGTACATCTCGGCGGAAATTTCTTGTGTAAAGGAGGAGTTACTAGTTGTTCAACAGCGTCTTGACAAGCACGAAGCCAGGGCTGACGAAGCCGAACAATACAGTAGACGGAACTGTCTACTCATACACGGGGTGAAAGCAGAACCGGTTGAGAATGTCTATGCCAAAGTGATAGAGACAGTAAAATCTTACCTACAAGTGGAATTATCGATGGATGACATCGATCGCTGTCATAGATTGGGACCTCTACGCAGATCAGATGCGGAAGTTGTGACCTCGGGAAACAGGCCGATTATAGTCAAATTCGTCCGGTTTCATGTTCGCGATCTGTCTGGCGCGCTAAGAAGCTCTTCAAAGGCACCAAACTATTGGTTATGGAGTCATTGACTGCTTCTAGAAAAGATCTGTTAAATCGAGCCCGAGACCAGCTCGTAGTGCGTAACGTTTGGACCCAGGAAGGAAGAATCGTAGTCCTAGGCAAAAACAAAAACAAATTCACTGTGACCACTAAAGCGGAACTAAATGCTGTTATTTCAGGGCTAGGTGATTAGTAGAGTACATGACTCATGGATTTACGTTTTAATTATAAGTGGTTTTATTATAAGTTTAGTGTAAGTGAATGTTTAAATGATTCAAGTGGCTTACGTAGGCAAGAGGAAACCATGGTAAGTTGCCCTCTGTTTATTTTTGATTATGACTAACACAGGTAATAACGTAGCTTTCTCCCTGGGCAGGGTAAACAACCTTCACCTTGATACTGAACCCTCCCACCCTTTTCTTTCCCTGACCCCCTCTCACCCCGCCCGCAGTCACCTAGAGAGAGAATTCTCGTCCTTTCCCCGCTCATTACTGTGTGCCCATGTCAATGCTCAGTCTATAATTGCCCATCACACTGAGCTGAAAGCTATTTTTGAAGGAAGCATGGTAAATGTTGTAGCAATTAGTGAGAGTTGGATGAAGGACTCGGTCCCTCTCAACTCGGTAAATATAGAAGGATTTAATGCAGTTTTTCACAATAGACCGAACCGCCGTGGAGGAAGAGTAGCTCTATACTACAAAAACAATTTAACGGGGAAGATTATGCAAACTTCGACATTATCTACTGACACCTTAACTGAATATATGTTTGTAGAACTATCTGTTGATAAGACTAAAGTACTGATTGGAGTTGTTTACAAACCACCAAAAGCAGGAAACTTCACCGACTTCGAAGAAAAGTTACTAAGACTCGTACCTACTTACGAACATGTACTCATATTTGGCGACTTTAACACAAACCTGTTAATAGATTCCGTTGAAGCAAATCGTTTACAGAACATATTTACCTCTTGTAACATGTCAGTGTTGCCACTTAACCCCACTCACCACGTGCACACGGCTAACGGATCCTCACACACTCTAATTGATTTACTTATCACAAACAATCCTCAGAAAATACTGAAACACGGACAAACTTCTGTACCTGGTATATCATGCCACGATCTCATATATTTAGCTTATTCTTTGAAAGTTCTCAAAACAAAGCCGAAGTGGATAACCTATAGAGACATGAAAAAGTTAAATCCTCAACAATTGATACAAGATGCTAATCTCTGCCCGTGGGACGAAATACTGCACTTGACTGACAATGACGAAAAAGTAAAGAGGTTTAACACATTATTGTTGGGATTGTATAACAAACACGTACCTAAACGTACTGCTAGGGTGACTCGCAAAGCTGCTCCATGGTTATCTAATGACATTAAGTCCGCAATGGCTGAACGAGATGCACTACACAGATGTTACAAGCAGACATTATCAACTGAAGATTTTGAAAAGTACCGTGTGCTTAGTACAAATAATCAGAAACAAAAAATATGCGTACTTCCAACAATTAGCCAGTAACTTGAACACAAAATGTACCTAGAAACAACTCAGATCCGTAGGTACTGGGAGGCAAACTACAAACTCCAATACGCATGACATAAATCCAGACGAATTAAATGCCCACTTTACTAGAGAAATAGTTAATACCCACCCTCATATTATACAAACAACAATAAATTCTCTCCAGTCTACTCCGTTGCCACAACGGCCTTTGTTCGAATTTCGTAAAGTAAATGAAAACGATGTAAGAAGAAAACCAACATCAATCAAATCGCGAGCAATCGGAGTGGACGGCATCCCGATATCCTTCGTCGTTACCTTGATAGATGTAGTACTGCCAGTTTTAACCCACATATGTAACTCATGTCTTTCGGAAGGCTACTTCCCAACTGTTTGGAAGGATGCCTTAATTTTCCCAGTACCAAAAAAATCTCTAGCAAATTGTCCATCTGACTATCGACCTGTCTGTATACCTTCTTCACTTTCGAAAGTCTTAGAAAAACTCATGCATGAACAACTGCTCCAATATTTGATGCACGATTCGTTACTTGATCACCTGCAATCTGGATTTAAAAAAGGACATAGTACATCTACTGCTCTTCTAAAAATTACGGATGACGTAAGAAAAGCAATGGACGAACGTAAAGTGACCGTGCTCATTCTCCTAGACTTCAGCAGTGCTTTTGACACTATCAGTACGGACATATTAATAGCTAAATTGCATTCCCTCCATCTTAGCCACGCTGCTCTCAAATTGTTCGCTTCCTACCTCCATAACCGACGACAGTGTGTTGTCATGAATGATAAGAGAACGGAGTGGAAGTACAAAGTTAATGGTGTGCCACAAGGTTCTACACTCGGCCCCCTGTTATTTATTTTATATTTGAATGACATCTCTTCTAAGTTGAAAAACTGCAACTACCATCTCTATGCCGACGACCTTCAAATTTACTGCCACACAAAAGTGAATGACATAAATGCAGCTATTGAAAATATGAACCGAAACTTAGAGCAGATCAGCTGTTATGCAGCTGAGAATTCTCTCTCCATCAACCCAACGAAAACACAAGCTATCATACTAGGGCAGAGAAAACTGCTTGCCCATCTACACAGTCTACAAATTCCAGTCATTCAACTAAATGGCGTTGCTATCCCACTCTGTAAATCAGTAAAAAGCCTTGGAGTCACTATAAATGAAACTTTAAACTGGGATGAGCATGTCACTAACGTATGCAGGAAAGTTCACTCATCACTTCATCCCCTTAAGATTCACCAGACCGTATTACCTCTCAACTTAAAAATAAAACTGGTTCAAACATTGATACTTCCAATTTTTAACTATTGTGATGTTGTGTTGCTGGATGCTACCAGTGAACAAAATAGGAAATTGCAGAGAGCTTTAAACTCCTGCATTAGATTTATCTTTTCATTGAATTTTGCCTCGCATGTATTCCCTTTTTATGCACGACTTTCTTGGTTAAAAGTAGAGCAGCAGAGGAATCACCATGTATCAACCCTTATCTATCGACTCTTGACTGAAAATATACCTGAATATCTCTCCAGTAATTTCCGTTTTCTATCCTCCTTTCATGACCGTGACACGCGATCTGGGTCAACAATTGCAATACCTCCACATCATACATCTCCCTTCAGTAATTCTTTCCTTGTGTCGGGCGCTAGAATATGGAATGCTTTACCCCACGAAATTAGAAATTGTTCCTCATGAATTACCTTCAAAAGACAGTCTAAAGATTTCCTCTTGAATACGTAGGCTATATCATGTAGTTATGTGTGAATGTGTGAGTGAATGTCTGGAGTAAATAGTTCCCAAAAGTTTACAAAAATTACTGTTATTTTTTATGAATTCCACCTAGAGTAGTTAATATTGAATTTATTTATGATTTTTCTAATTTTAGACTTAGGATGTAATCTTTTAGTATTAGACTATATTAAGTTATATTATATTATATACACTGTGTTAAGTTAGAATATTAAGTTTGGATTCAGTATTAAGCCGCATAATGTGGTTAAGTGTAAGAGAGGGCCAAGAGCCCTAACTTCGCCACAAATAAAGACAACAATAAATAAATAAATAAATAAAATAAACTGTAGGGGGCGGGGCTGTGTCATTCATGAAAGGTCTCGAATCTTCCACAACGGTATAAAACTGCTGATTTTCATGGCTCGTCGCCACTTCATCGACAACTTGCTTAGTATGTGAATATGTAGCAGGGGGCGGGAAGCGCCTCTTTCTTCGGGCAGCAGTTCGTCAACAAGGTAATGGCCGTTTAACATCTTTATTTGCTTGCTAGCTCAGCAGTTTTAACCCGCGGGGAAGGTTCGAATCCTTTTCAATGTAACCCTTACCATCTTCATGTAATATTTTCATGTAAATTAACCGCAAATTGGGATAGAGAGTGCTTAACCCTCTCGAGCTTCCAGTCATATTGTTTTGAGGTGACTACGTTTTCATTACCGATTTTCTTCTCTTCTTAATGTAATAAAGTTTTCTTCTGCGAGTCACCTCCCGAGTATGGGATTAGCCCCTGTGTAACCGGCCGAGTGCCACCTAGGTTTTAAGAAGTTTCATTCGGGAGTGCAAGTATTCGCCCCCATTCAATGGTATTTTGGGCCATTTAACTTAACTTATAATTGTTCTATTCAGGCCCCAGTAGGTTGGGTACAAGATACCCCTGTTTCTTTGGAAATGTGCCTCGAAAGGCAGTTCATGTGAAAGTATGTGGTAGCCTTTTGATAGGCTGGAAAAATCGAGAGCGGGTCAGCTCTTTCTTGTAATTTTGGTGTGCGCCTCTAGGAGGCCTGACTAGGTAGTTGTGAGCAAGTGCTCCTTGTATGAAGGGGATTTCTGCCCCAGAAATTAAGTGTATGTGGGTAAAGTGGAGCTTGGAGCTCAGGATGTATGCCTGAGAGTTTTTTTTGTAAAATGTAGGGCTGATAGCCCAGGAGGGTAAAAACCCCTAAAATTGGGATCCCACTAGTCTTGCTGTTAACTTGTCATTGTACCTGATTTTTGGCTTTAATCATTTCTTGTTGCACTTGTTAATATTCCAAATTCTATGTAAATCTAGTTATGTTTAGAAAATATAACCTTTGTTAAAGTGTTAAAGTAACTTTAATTTTGTAGTTAGACCCATTCAAGCCCGCACCTTCTTTTCACCTCTGCAAATCTACAAATACCTCGGAACAGTGACAAACATGAAATTCTAGGTGTAAGGTTCATTTCTAAAGATAACAGGCAACTTGATGTCTTTGGAGGGTACAGACCGGGAAAGGGTAGCACTGACGGTGATTCAGAATTATTTGATAAGATAATCAGCTATGTGGGAAACGACATGGAAAGGAATGTGATTGTAGCGGGAGATCTGAATTTATCAAATATCAACTGGGAAGGTAATGCGAACGACAGGAAGCATGACCAACAAATGGCAAATAAGTTAATATGGGAAGGACAGCTGATTCAGAAAGTGATGGACCAACTTTTTTTTTTTTTTTTTCTATTTGAACGGGCTGCGGTCTGGGGTCGGTCGATCTAAGAACAATATGAAGAAGTGGGGTCTATCTGAAGAGTCAACCCTCTGTGCAACTCCTGCCCTCTCGTTTGCACCATGCAAGATTTAGTGAAGGCCACACCAAATGGTCGAGATCTTGCCAAATTCTGGTCCGATATGGTATAATTGTTATTTTGAATGTACCTCTAGCATGTTTTTTTTACCAGTTAGGCCTATTTAATTTTTTCTCTTTTAACTAACAATTTATATGATGTATTGCTTCTGATACGAATAAACAAATAAAGGCAGTAACACGTTCAAAGAAGGACATTCCAGGAATCATTAATGAACAAAGGGAGTGTGTATGTGAGGACCTTCTAAAGACAGAAGTATTCAGTGAGCAGTGTGTAAAGATTGTTGGTTACAAAGATAATATCCAGATAGAGGAGGTGACTAATGCTAAAGAAGTATTAAAATGTATATATGATAACAATGACATTTACAATAAAAAATTTGAAAGCTAGAAAAATGACTGGAATTGATAAGATTTCTGAGGGTATACTAAAGGCAATGGGTTGGAATATAGAACCATATCTGAAAGTTATTTGATTATTGTTTGGTTGAAGGAACTATACCACATGAATGGAGAGTTGCTATAGTAGCCACTATACAGGGTGAAGCGTAATTCGCGCACTCGGGCGTCGCAGCGCGACTCCTCACATGCCAGCAATAAAAAAATGTCTCTCACAAAAGTTCGTCCTGCGAGTATATCCGGCAGAAAAGGGGCGTTGAAGAGTGGCAGTCTGGCAACACTGTAACCACATGTAGGGTAACTACCTCTGTCAGCACATGTCAGTCGTGCTGTACAGTTGGTGCAGTGGCTGGAGTTTTCGGTTAGCATGCAGGAGGTCGAGGGGTCGATCTTTGGTTGAAGCGTATGTTTTTTATTTCGTAAATTTAGTCCAGATGGTATGGTATCTGGCATCTTAATCTTCAACAACGATCGCAGAGGGTCCTCTAGAAACGATTTGCACTTACATACTACGATCCTAGAAATGGACGAACAATCGTTTTCATTGGTCAACTTCGAAAGACACCTTTTCCACGTCGTGGGCGTGAATTTCTTCGCACCACTTCATCTACTAGATGCGAAAACTGGTTTTTTTGTACCCTCCTCCAGTGGTCCCATAGATTCGTACCAACTATTATTCTGCATCCGGGAGATAGGGGGTTCGAATCCCACTGTCGGCAGCCCTGAAGATGGTTTTCCGTGGTTTCCCATTTTCACACCAGGCAAATGCTGGGGCTGTAACTTAGTTAAGGCCACGGCCGCTTCCTTCCAACTCCTAAGCCTATCCTATTCCATCGTCGCCATAAGACCTATCTGTGTCGGTGCGACGTAAAGCCCCTAGCAAAAATAACTATTATTCTTGCCTCCTTCAGGTCCACTACATTTCTTTAGGGCCTTACGTTACCAGTAGGCCTAGCAATGTGCTTTGCGAATAATGTTCAAACTCGGTTACAATTTGTATGTGTTATCACTATGGTCCCACTAATTATGCCTTTCAACATTGCGTCTGGTAACCGCATGCTATTTAGTACGTATCTCAATGCATTATTATTATTATTATTATTATTATTATTATTATTATTATTATTATTATTATTATTATTGAAGAGCCTCCGTGGCTCAGACGGCAGCGCGCCGCGTGCCGGCCTTTCTCCGCTGGGTTCCGTGATTCAAATCCCGGTCACTCCATGTGAGATTAGTGCTGGACAAAGCGGAGGGGGAACAGGTTTTTCTCCGGGTTACAAAATGTTGTAAATGTAGGATACATGTGACCTAAGAAACGGTGTCTTACTGTATTACAGTATGTAACGTCCGATGGAAATTAGCAAATTAAAAAATGCGCCTCAACCCAGGATCGAAACCTCGATCTCCTGCATGTTAAACCAAAACTCTATCCACTGCACCAACTGCACAACACGGCTGACTTGTAATGACAGAGCTAGTTACCCAACATGTGGTTACACTGTTGCCAGATTGCCTCTCTTCAACGTCCTTTTTCTGTCGGATATACTCGCAGGACGAAATTTTGTGAGAGACATTTTTTTATTGCTGGCATTTGAGGAGTCGCGCTGGGACGCCCGAGTGCGCGAATTACGCTTCACTCTGTATATAAAGGAAAGGGTAATAGACATAAAGCTGAAAATTACAAGTCAGTAAATTTGACATGCATTGCATGTAAGCTTTGGGAAGGCATTCCTTCTGTTTATAATAGACATGTTTGCGAATGAATAACTGGTTCGATAGATGGCAGTTCGGGTTTAGGAAAGATTATTCCACTGAAGCTCAACTTGTAGGATTCCAGCAAGATATAGCAGATATCTTGGATTCAGCAGGTCAAATGGACTGTATCGTGATTGACCTGTCTAAAGCATTTGAGGGTGGATCATGGGAGAATATTGGAAAAAATGAATGCAATTGGACTAGACAAAACAGTGACTGAATGGGTTGCTATATTTCTAGAAAATAGATCTCAGAGAATTAGAGTAGGCGAAGCTTTATCTGAGAGAATACCTCAGGGCAGTATTATTGGACCTTTAATTTTTCTTATATACAAATGATATGAGTAAAGAAGTGGAATCAGAGATAAGGCTTTTTGCAGATGATGTTATTCTGTATAGAGTAATAAATAAGTTACAAGATTGCGAGCAACTGCAAAATGACCTCCATAATGTTGTGAGGTGGACAGCAGGCAATGGTATGATGGTAAACGGGGTTAAAAGTCAGGTTGAGTTTCACAAATAGGCAAAGTCCTCGAAGTTTTAGTTACTGCGTTGATGGGGTGAAAGTTCCTTGTGGGGATCACTGTAAGTACCTAGGTGTTAATATAAGGAAGTATCTTGATTGGGGTAATCACATAAATGGGATTGTAAATAAAGGGTACAGATCTCTGCACGGTTATGAGGGTGTTTAGGTGTTGTAGTAAGGATGTAAAGGAGAGGGCATATAAGTCTCTGGTAAGACCCCAACTAGAGTATGGTTCCAGTGTATGGGACCCTCACCAGGATTGCTTGATTCAAGAACTGGAAAAAATCCAAAGAAAAGCAGCTCGATTTGTTCTGGGTGATTTCCGACAAAAGAGTAGCGTTGCAAAAATGTTGCAAATTTTGGGCTGAGAAGATTTGGGCTGAAGTGGACGAGCTGCTCAACTAAGTGGTTCCGAGCTGTGAGTGGAGAGATAGCGTGGAACGACATTAGTAGACAAATAAGTTTGAGTGGTGTCTTTAAAAGTATAAAAGATCACCTCTATATATATAAAATAAGAGTTTTATCTGTACATTGCTCAGAATTTAAAAAGGATGGTATTTCTGTATCAGTCGTGCCCACAGTAACAAGGAAATGCACTTTTTACTTTTCCGTAATTTCTGTCTGTCTGTCTGTCTATATGTATGTATGTACACGCATCACGGGAAAACGGCTGAAGAGAATTTAATGGAAATTGGTATACGAAGTCGGGTAATAAGTCACTACAATCTAGGCCATGAATAAATTTATTCACGCAGACTGAAATGGTAGTTTAGGGGAAGGCCTTAAATTTAATTCTCAGATATTTATGTTATTAGTGGTCATATCTTAATGAAAATCGGTATACAAAGTTGGGGAATAAGTTGCTATAATCTAGGCCATAACTTACTAATGCTGAGTGAAATGGTAGTTTAGTGGAAGGCCTAAACTTTAATTCTCAAATATTTTTATTAATGGTCGTATCTTAACGAAAATCAGTACGGGAAGTCGAGGAATAAGTCGCTACAATCTAGGCCATAATTAATTGTATTCACGCTGAGAAAATGGTAGTTTAGGGGAAGGCCTACAATGGAATTCTCAAATATTTATGTTATTAGTGGTCCTATGTCCGACTCGTTGGCAGAATGGTCAGCATACTGGCCATCAGTTCAGGGGGTCCTGGGTTCGATTCCCGGCCGGGACGGGGATTTTAACCTTCATTGGTTAATTCCAATGTCCCGGGGGCTGGGTATTTGTGCTGTCCCCAACATCCCTGCAACTCACACACCACACATAACACTGTCCTCCACCACAATAACACGCAGTTACCTACACATGGCAGATGGCACCCACCCTCATCGGAGGGTCTGCCTTACAAGGGCTGCATCCGGCTAGAAATAGCCACACGAAATTATTATTAGTGGTCCTATCTTAATGAAAATCGGTATGTAAAGTCGGGGAATAAGTCGATATAATCTAGGTCGTAAATAATTTTATTCACGCTGAACGAAATGGTAGTTTACGGCTAGGCCTAAAATTTACTTCCCAAATAATTATGTTATTAGAGGTCGTATCGATAAATACTATATAACTTCAGTTATACAGTGTTATAGTTCCGATCATTTATGTCTTATACATTGTTACCATACCGGATGTGGTGCTGGTAAAACCAGATGAGCTCTATAGGGAAACTGAAGTAAGAGATGGTATTAGTGATCATGAAGCTGTTTTTGTGGTAGTTAAAAATAAATGCGATAGAAAGGAAGGTCTTAAAAGTAGGACTGTTAGGCAGTACCATATGGCTCATAAAGCAGGTATGAGGCAGTTTCTAAAAAGTAACTATGATCGGTAGAAAACGGTAAATAAAAATGTAAACAGACTCTGGGATGGGTTTAAAGAAATTGTTGAAGAATGCGAAAACAGGTTTGTACCTTTAAGGGTGGTAAGGAACCCACCTTATTATAATATAGAAATAAAGAGACTAAGAAGGAGGTGCAGACTGGAAAGAAATAGAGTTAGAAATGGCTGTGGAAGTAAGGAGAAATTGAAGGAACTTACTAGAAAATTGAATCTAGCAAAGAAGGCAGCTAAGGATAACATGATGGTAAGCATAATTGGCAGTCATACAAATTTTAGTGAAAAATGGAAGGGTATGTATAGGTATTTTAAGGCAGAAACAGGTTCCAAGAAGGACATTCCAGGAATAATAATGAACAAGGGGAGTGTGTATGTGAGGATCTTCAAAAGGCAGAAGTATTCAGTCAGCAGTATGTAAAGATTGTTGTTTACAAGGATAATGTCGAGATAGAGGAAGAGACTAAGGCCAAAGAAGTAATAAAATTTACATATGATAACAATGACATTTACAATAAGATACAAAAGTTGAAAACTAGAAAAGCGGCTGGAATTGATCAGATTTCTGGGGATATACTAAAGACAATGGGTTAGGATATAGTACCATATCTGAAGTACTTATTTGATTATTGTTTGGCCGAAGGAGCTATACCAGATGAATGGAGAGTTGCTATAGTAGCCCCTGTGTATAAAGGAAAGGGTGATAGACATCAAGCTGAAAACTACAGGCCAGTAAGTTTGACATGCATTGTATGTAAGCTTTGGGAAGGCATTCTTTCTGATTATATTAGACATGTTTGTGAAATTAATAACTGGTTCGATAGAAGGCAATTCGGTTTTAGGAAAGGTTATTCCACTGAAGCTCAACTTGTAAGATTCCAGCAAGATATAGCAGATATCTTGGATTATGGAGGTCAAATGGACTGTATCGCGATTGACATGTCTAAAGCATTTGATAGGGTGGATCATGGGAGACTACTGGCAAAAATGAGTGCAATTGGACTAGACAAAAGAGCGACTGAATGGGTTGCTATATTTCTAGAAAATAGATCTCAGAGAGTTAGAGTAGGTGAAGCTTTGTCTGACCCTGTAATAGTTGAGAGGGGAGTTCCTCAGGGCAGTGTTATCGGACCTTTATGTTTTATTATATATATAAATGATATGAGTAAAGGAGTGGAATCGGAGGTAAGGCTTTTTGTGGACGATGTTATTCTCTATAGAGTGATAAATAAGTTACAAGATTGTGAGCAACTGCAACGTGACCTCGAAAATATTGTGAGATGGACAGCAGGCAATGGTATGTTGATAAACGGGGCTAAAAGTCAGGTTGTGAGTTTCACAAATAGGAAAAGTCCTCTAAGTTTTAATTACTGCGTTGATAGGGTGAAAGTTCCTTTTGGGGATCATTGTAAGTACACTGACTGACAGTGACAATGCAACACCAAGGAGGAGTGGTTCGAAAGGGATGAAAGTTGGGGAAAAAACAGAGACGGCACGGATGAATAATTGATGTTTATTTCAAACCGATATGCAGGTTACACAATGCGCACGGTATCGACTCAGTAGGATGTAGGACCACCGCGAGCGGCGATGCACGCAGAAACACGTCGAGGTACAGGGTCAATAAGAGTGCGGATGGTGTCCTGAGGGATGGTTCTCCATTCTCTGTCAACCATTTGCCACAGTTGGTCGTCCGTACGAGGCTGGAGCAGAGTTTGCAAACGGCGTCCAATGAGATCCCACACGTGTTCGATTGGTGAGAGATCCGGAGAGTACGCTGGCCACGGAAGCATCCGTACACCTCGTAGAGCCTGTTGGGAGATGCGAGCAGTGTGTGGGCGGGCATTATCCTGCTGAAACAGAGCATTGGGCAGCCCCTGAAGGTACGGGAGTGCCACCGGCCGCATCACATGCTGCACGTAGCGGTGGGCATTTAACGTGCCTTGAATACGCACTAGAGGTGACGTGGAATCATACGCAATAGCGCCCCAAACCATGATGCCGCGTTGTCTAGCGGTAGGGCGCTCCACAGTTACTGCCGGATTTGACCTTCCTCCACGCCGACGCCACACTCGTCTGCGGTGACTATCACTGACAGAACAGAAGCGTGACTCATCGGAGAACACGACGTTCCGCCATTCCCTCATCCAAGTCGCTCTAGCCCGGCACCATGCCAGGCGTGCACGTCTATGCTGTGGAGTCAATGGTAGTCTTCTGAGCGGACGCCGGGAGTGCAGGCCTCCTTCAACCAATCGACGGGAAATTGTTCTGGTCGATATTGGAACAGCCAGGGTGTCTTGCACATGCTGAGGAATGGCGGTTGACGTGGCGTGCGGGGCTGCCACCGCTTGGCGGCGGATGCGCCGATCCTCGCGTGCTGACGTCACTCGGGCTGCGCCTGGACCCCTCGCACGTGCCACATGTCCCTGCGCCAACCATCTTCGCCACAGGCGCTACACCGTGGACACATCCCTATGGGTATCGGCTGCGATTTGACGAAGCGACCAGCCTGCCCTTCTCAGCCCGATCACCATACCCCTCGTAAAGTCGCCTGTCTGCTGGAAATGCCTCCGTTGACGGCGGCCTGGCATTCTTAGCTATACACGTGTCCTGTGGCACACGACAACACGTTCTACAATGACTGTCGGCTGAGAAATCACGGTACGAAGTGGGCCATTCGCCAACGCCGTGTCCCATTTATCGTTCGCTACGTGCGCAGCACAGCGGCGCATTTCACATCATGAGCATACCTCAGTGACGTCAGTCTACCCTGCAATTGGCATAAAGTTCTGACCACTCCTTCTTGGTGTTGCATTTGCTCTGTCAGTCAGTATATCTAGGTGTTAATATCAGGAAAGATCTTCACTGGGGTAATCACATAAATGGGATTGTAAATAAAGGGTACCGATCTCTGCACATGGTTATGAGGGTGTTTAGGGGTTGTAGTAAGGTTGTAAAGGAGAGTGCATATAAGTCTCTGGTAAGACCCCAACTAGAGTATGGTTCCAGTGTATGGGACCCTCTCCAGGATTACCTGATTCAAGAACTGGAAAAAATCCAAAGAAAAGCAGCTCGATTTGTTCTGGGTGATTTCCGACAAAAGAGTATCGTTACAAAAATGTTGCAATGTTTGGGTTGGGAAGAATTGATAGAAAGAAGAAGAGCTGCTCGACTAAGTGGTATGTTCCGAGCTATCAGTGGAGAGATGGCGTGGAATGACATTAGTAGACGAATAGGTTTGAATGGCGTCTATAAAAGTAGGAAAGATCACAATATGAAGATAAAGTTGGAATTCAAGAGGACAAACTGGGGCAAATATTCATTTATAGGAAGGGGAGATAGGGATTGGAATAACTTACCAAGGGAGATGTTCAATAAATTTCCAATTTCTTTGAAATCATTTCGGAAAAGGCTAGGAAAGCAACAGATAGGGAATCTGCCATCTGGGCGACTGCCCTAAATGCAGATCAGTATTGATTGAGAAATTGAGGCTATGATCAGAGATATTCATGAATTTGAATTTTTGTTACTAAGTCCTTATCAGTGCCGAGTCACGAGAAAATGGGTAGACAGGATTGAATGAAAATCGGTACCAAAGTCGGAGAATAAGGAACTACAATCCACGCTATAAATAATTTTATAAGACGCCCTAAGATCACAGAGTTTAAAGAAAACTAAATGTGAAGGCCTACAATATAGAAAGCTCATAAAATTGATCAACAATAACATTACATTGACCATTGTTTGTTGTGATGTGCTTTGTCTTCTGTTGCCACTCATCTCCGATAGATAGGATTACTGCTGCGTACCGAGTATTTTTTAAAATTTACCTTACTTCGCACCGACACAGTTAGGTCTTACGGCGACGATGGGATAGGAAAGGGCTCTGAGTGTGAAGGAAGCGGCCTTGGCCTTAATTAAGGTATAGCTCCAGCTTTGCCTGGTGTGAAAATGGGAATCCACGGAGTAACATCTTCTAGGCTGCCGACAGTGGGGTTCGAATCCTCTATCTCTCGGATGCAAGCTCACAGCTGCGCGCCCCTAACCACACGGCCAACTCACCCAGTCGTACGAGTGTAACAGTCTGCCTAAATATTGACGGGAAGTAGCTGGGGAGTTAGGTAACTTTCTTCTTTAGCGTGCCATTTCTCTGTTTCATAAATTTTCCGATACTACTGGTACGTAACACACTGGTTCGTCATGGCATTCGAACTATTCAATCCCTACTCTGAGGCACTGATTGGAATGAGAAGTGTGCATATTTAACGGAATAATCGCAGAGAAGTGTTCATGGCTGTCTGCGGTGTGGTCATTCCAGCTCTGGAACTTTGGACTGTTAGATCGGCTCCGTAGTACTGTTCGTTAAAAGTGAGAAAATGTGCAGTTTTTCATTTGATCGAGTATTTTATATGATAACATTACTTTTAATTGCTATGTTCCTACTGACGTTTTTGTAATGACCTATGTTGACTTCAGTTAGGAAAACCACAAAGTCAGTCTTTCTGAGAATCCCGTAGCGAAGCACGGGTACATCAGCTAGTTATGAAGATAAAGTTGGAATTCAAGAAGACAAAATGGGGCAAATATTCGCTTATAGGAAGGGGAGTTAGGGATTGGAATAACATACCAAGGGAGATGGTCAATAAATATCCAATTTCTTAGAAATCATTTAAAAGAAGGCTATGAAAACAACAGATAGGGAATCTGCCACCTGGGCGACTGTCCTAAGTGCACATCTTTAGTGACTGATTGATTGGACAGAACAAGTTAATTAGCAAAACTAACACACTTAGGCGCAATAGTAAGAGAACTGAGGCTTATTCTCCCTCATCTACGGATTATAATAATCCGGCCCATTCAACCATCCCCGTATTTCAGAAGCCTGTTATCAATATTTCAAAGACCCATTTTGATAAGTTGGAAATAAGAGTTATGGAGAAAGGTCCCAAATTCAATTGGCCCATTCAATTCAAACTCAAGGATGCAATCACGATCACGGCGGTAGCTGAAAATGCAGTACAGAAGTTACCGATCAAGAACCAAACAGAGACTAGATTTTATATTACGAAAAAACTTTCTAATTTAATAAGTAACAACAAAGTTGGAGTTCCTTTACATCATAACCAAATAATAGGTTCATTGAAACAGAAAATTAAGGATAATTATTTGATTTTGACTAAGACGCACAAGGGGAATGCTATGTCATTATAAGTTAGGAATCATACATACAGAAAACCAAAACATTTTTTTTACAGAGAAATCATTCAAAATTTAAAAAAAATTACCCAACCTGTATTGTTCAGAGAAACTTAAAGCAACTTCTTAAATGGCCTTCTTTCATCCTTAATGAAAGGGAGTCTCAAAAACTTATTAATATGAATCCGTGTATCCCAACAGCTGGGGCACTACCGAATGTGCATAAAGAGAATGTACCTATAAGACTTATCATCAATTTCAAAAATAGCCCTATGTACAAGACGTCTAGATCTATACACATTTTTAAAATTTAAAACGTTATAGTATTGAGGGTAATAAGTCTACTGAGAATTCCAAAGAATTTAAAGGTTTAAACATGCAATCGGACCAGAAGATGTATTCATTTGATGTCAAAAACATGTTACCAAATATTCTGGTATCAAAAACGATAAATCTTGTAAAGAGTAATCTACACAAATTCATTTAAAGTTAAAAATTTCATGAATGTTCCGTATTGAATAGAGAAATATACAATATTAAAAAGAAGGAAGGATCTACCTTTCAATACTCCGTTGTTAAGTTGAACCAAATAAAAGTTACAACCTGTTCATTTGGGACCGGTTTCAACACATTTGAAGTGTCCTCATCAGTCAATTAGCAAAGCAGTGTAAAAATTAAATCATAAAGATCTAAAAACAACTAGCACAATGATCACAGGCAAAAAAAATTAACACTATTTTGTGCCGAAACAAATCCAGTTGAAGTTCGTAAGCAGGTCTAGTACAATCCTGTTATGCTGCATTCACATATGAAGACGTAAGAAGATGTTGTATTTGAGATTGATAACGAGTTAAAGGACTTGTACTAATATGCAAACTTGAAGGATAACTCGTTATGAAATTAAACTTGTGATATGCAGTTATGTATAGTTGTTGCTAGGCAGGTCTTGTAGGCATTTGTTTCTCCGGCCGATGAGTAAAAGGTGACGTAATTGAAATCGTAGGAAAACAGTGTAGGACTTAATTTCGACAATTTGAAGCGGATATATAAATTTAAAAATAATTTAAATCATTGAAAAGAATAAAACCAAATGAAAATATATTTAAAAAATAGGAAGAATTTTTAAAATAAATTACAATATTTCGAGTTGAGCCTCACAGGTTTTTCTCCGGGTGCTCCGGTTTCCCCTGTCATATTTTCATTCCAGCAACACTCTCGAATATCATTTCATTTCATCTACCATTCATTAATCATCGCCCCAGAGGAGTGCGACAGGCTTCGACAGCTGGCACAATTCCTATCCTCTCCGCTAGATGGGGGTTCCATTCATTGCATTCCTGACCCGGTCGAATGACTGGAAACAGGCTGTGGATTATCATATACACTATTAATAACGTCAATAACAAATTTCAGAAATCAGGAGTTTACAAATTAAAGAGCCAGCAACATTCTGCCAGTTACATCAGACAGACAGGAACATGTTAATGCGTCGAAATACGGCAGATTCTCGGCAGTGGGTCCTCATGTGGTTGATACTAATCATACATTCACAGACATAAAACAAGATCTTCAAATTCTCCAATTAAGAAAGGGAATCTATTGAATACTTTTGAAAATATTTTTATAAATATTGATCAAAAATGCAACCCGATTTATAATCTGAATGAAATATCGGAAGAAAACAATATACTTTTCGAGGAGATAATCACGAAGATGCATAAGTAATGCATTATCTCACACCTCTCCCCTCCAAGTCGGTCCTCTATAGCCTTCGAGGACTGCAGTCGGTTAGCTTCAACACGGGACGGGCAAGGAGGTGAGTGACCAGATGGGCACACGGTTTACATTTCACATTGAATATTTCATTAGTTCATTAATACTGTTTTCCTTTTTAGGCCGATATGGTCAACAACACAACCAAGTTTAACTTGCATCATTCAACATAAGTCCACCTTTGTTCAACTCATCACAAGAGGCTGTTTTAACATGGCATCATACATACATACATACATACATACATACATACATACATACATACATACATACATACATACATACATACATACGTACATACATTATCATTATAGACTGTTATGCCTTTCAGCGTTCAGTCTGCAAGCCTCTGTGAATTTACTAAACGTCGCCACAATCCTCTACTTGCAGCTAGTGCTGTGGCCTCATTTATTTCCATACCTCTTATCTTTAAATCGTTAGAAACCGAGTCTAACCATCGTCGTCTTGGTCTACCTCTACTTCACTTACCCTCCATAACAGAGTCCATTATTCTCCTAGGTAACCTATCCTCCTCCATTCGCCTCACATGACCCCACCACCAAAGCCGGTTTATGCGTACAGCTTCATCCATCGAGTTCATTCCTAAATTAGCCTTTATCTCCTCATTCCGAGTACCCTCCTGTCATTGTTCCCACCCGTTTGTACCAGCAACCATTCTCGCTACTTTCATGTCTGTTACTTCTAACTTATGAATTAAGATATCCTGAGTCCACCCAGCTTTCGCTCCCGTAAAGCAAAGTTGGCCTGGAAACAGACCGATGTAAAGATAGTTTCGTCTGGGAGCTGACTTCCTTCTTACAGAATACTGTTGACCGCAACTGCGAGCTCACTGCATTAGCTTTACTACATCTTGATTCAATCTCACTTGCTATATTACCATCTTGGGAGAACACACACCCTAAATACTTGAAATTATCCACCTGTTCCAGCTTTGTATCTCCAATTTGACATTCAATTCTGTTCAGTTTCTTACCTACTGACATCAATTTAGTCTTCGACAGGCTAATTTTCATACCATACTCATTGCACCTATTATCCAGTTCCAAGATATTAGACTGCAGGCTTTGGGCACAATCTGCCATTAAGACCAAGTCATCAGCATAGGCCAGACTGTTTACTAAATTTCCACCTAACTGAATCCCTCCCTGCCATTTTATACCTTTCAGCAGATGACCCATGTATACTACGAACAGCAAAGGTGAAAGATTACAGCCTTGTCTAACCCCTGTAAGTACCCTGAACCAAGAACTCATTCTACCATCAATTCTCACTGAAGCCCAATTGTCAACATAAATGCCTTTGATTGATTCTAATAATCTACCTTTAATTCCGTAGTCCCCCAGTATGGCGAACATCTTTTCCTTCGGTACCCTGTCATATGCTTTCTCTAGATCTACGAAACATAAACACAACTGCCTATTCCTCTCGTAGCATTTTTCAATTACCTGGTGCATACTGAAAATCTGATCCTGACAGCCCCTCTGTGGTCTGAAACCACACTGGTTTTCATCCAACTTCCTCTCAACAACTGATCGCACCCTCCCTTCCAAGATGCCAGAGAATACTTTGCCTGCTATACTAATCAATGAGATACCTCGATAGTTGTTGCAATCCTTCCTGTTCCCTTGCTTATAGATAGGTACAATTACTGCTTTTGTCCAATCTGAAGGTACTTTACCAACACTCCATGCTAATCTTACTACTCTATGAAGCCATTTCATCCCTGCCTTCCCACTATACTTCACCATTTCAGGTCTAATTTCATCTATTCCTGCTGCTTTATAACAATGGAGTTTATTTACCATCCTTTCCACTTCCTCAAGCGTAATTTCACCAAAATCATTTTCCTCCTCCCCATGAGCTTGGCTGTTCGCAACACCACAAGGAAGATTTCCTTTTACGTTGAGAAGATGTTCAAAATATTCCCTCCACTTCTCCAGTGATTCCCTGGGATCTATTATGAGTTCACCTGAATTACTCAAAACACTGTTCATTTCCTTTTTCCCTCCTTTCCTAAGATTCTTTATTACTGTCCAAAAAGGTTTCCCTGCTGCTTGACCTAGCCTTTCCAGGTTAGTACCAAAATCTTCCCAAGACTTCTTTTCGGATTCAACAACTATTTGTTTCGCTCTGTTTCTTTCATCTGCGTACAAATCCCTGTTTGGCTCGGCCCTTGTTTGGAGCCATTTCTGATAAGCCTTCTTTTTACGTTTACAAGCTGCTCTCACTTCATCATTCCACCAAGATGTTCGCCTTTTCCCATCTTTACACACAGTTGTTCCCAGGCATTCTCTTGCTGTTTCTACTACAGCATCCCTGTATGCCACCCATTCTCTTTCTATATCTTCAACCTGCTTGCTGTCTACTGTTCGAAACTTTTCACTGATCATATCCATGTACTTATGTCTAATTTCGAGATACTTAATTCACTACAGATCAGATAGTGGTCTGTACCATCGAAAAATCCCCGGAAAACTCGTACATTCCTAACAGATTTCCTGAATTCGAAGTCGGTTAAGATGTAGTCTATTAGGTATCTAGTACCCCTAGCCTCCCATGTGTAGCGGTGAATAACCTTATGCTTGAAGAATGTATTCGTAAGTGCTAAACCCATACTAGCACAGAAGTCCAGCAAACGCTTCCCATTCCTATTAGCCTCCATACCTTCCCCACATTTACCAATCACCCTTTCGTATCCTTCAGTTCTATTTCCAACTCTCGCATTGAAATCGCCCATTAGCACTATTCTATCCTTGCTGTTGACCCTGACCACGATGTCACTCAATGCTTCATAAAACTTGTCAACTTCATCCTCATCTTCACCCTCACATGGTGAATACACTGAGACAATTCTCGTCCTAAATCCTCCAACTGCCAAATCTACCCACATCATTCGCTCATTTACGTGCCTAACAGAAACTATGTTGCGTGCAATGGTATTCCTGATAAACAGCCCTACCCCATTTTCTGCCCTTCCCTTTCTAACACCCGTCAAGTACACTTTATAATCTCCTACCTCTTCCTCATTATCTCCCCTTACCCGAATATCACTTACTCCTAGCACATCCCGATGCATCCTCTTTGCTGACTCAGCCAGTTCTACTTTCTTTCTTCCATATGCCCCATTAATATTAATAGCTCCTCATCGAATTCCATTTCGTTCGCCAAGTTGTTTCCATGGAGTCCCTCGCCTGTCAAATGGGAGTGGGACTCCGTTACTTCCATAGGTCCGAGGCTTGCTTAAAAAGTTCTGAGCTCGGTAAATTCATGAAGCAAGATGCTACCCTACTTACACATAGTCCAAGTGAGGATCTCTCCTCTAACGGGTTATGGACCACCGGTGGATTGTATAGTCCTAGCCGCCTGAGCACAAGGAGGGCCATGACTTAGAATATGTCCGAGATGCCCACTCCCATTCCATATCAACTGGTATCCCGACTCTCAGGACCACTTACTAGGGCACTCAGCCGTTGCCCATGGTTCACGAACTAGGACGTGACTACAGTAACCCACGATCAATATTATAACAATATAAATATTACACTATTTTATGTACACATTCAAGAATATGCACATTATGTTCACAATGTCAGGATAATTTTATGGTTAATTTAATTCGCACAGGCACTCATGTTTTATATTATATTTGTGTAATTCCGCGCATGTAAGGACATTTTAACGAATGCAATAACTGGACTTCATGGTTTACATCATGTTCATGTTGTGCTATTTTAAGATTCCAGACACTAATACGCCATGCCACAAGATTCACAGACTTGTTATTCACTAATTTTAATGTGTCCTTACCATATTTTCAATGATTTTATGTGCAACCTCACCAAGACATAAATGAATAGAACACAAAACCGAAACACAAACAACAAACACAATACTTACCGTGAGGGCAGTAGCATCAATTACCAAGCGTGGAGGGCAAAAAGAAGGAGAAAAGGCCAGGATCTTATAATTAACGGTTGACAGGTTGTCAGGTCAATATTACTAACGAGCAAATAAGAATCCTGATTAAATTTAAATGAAGAAATTTTACTAATAAATATGAAAATGATGGCAAAAGGCAAATGATAGCGTCCCCACAGCAAAGATATTCAAAGTCATGAAACAGAAAGGATTTGGAAAATGAATAATCGAAAAAGTGCAAGCAACGTACAATTGTTGCAGCAATGTACAGACCTATATTGGTAGGCAGAATAGTTTTTATATGTAATTGAACTAAGACAGGGAAGTGTGCTGTCGCCATTGTTGTTCATAATGGTAATGGATGAAACTGTGGAGGAGACAAGGAAACATATGGGGACAGAGAACTGAAGGCGGTAATGTTTGTGGTAATGATGGGCAGTCTAAGACGTGTCTTGAGATTTCTGCAGACTACAGCAAGCACTGTTTCTCGCGAGAAATTTCAAGAGATCTCTCGAGAGCGTTGTCCTCGCATTGTGTGACGAGAAGCATGTCATAGGCTTATAGGTAGACGGAGCTCAATGTTGTTTGTGCCAAATATACGAATATCCAATCATGCGCGTTCTTCATTCCGCAAATCCGTGTCAGGAAGAGACTAGGGCATTAATTTCTACCGAGGTCTATTTTGACGCAGTACCGGTATAACATAATTGTAAAGGATACGCATTGTATGCAGCGGTAAGTACACGAATGAGTAGGCCAAGTACAGAAAATGACGGCTACTGTAGATGTACATCAACATCCACTTGACCAGTGCTTATGTTTATGGACATTATGGTGACAGAGTAAATAATTCCTTACAATGGTATAGAGTCTTCGCGTCATAATCAGGTTCTTCAGTATATGATGGTGCAATCTGTGATTATGTCTAAATGTACGCAACAACTTTAAGACGATGTCCAAAATGCAATGCTGTGTTTTTTATTCAAAATAAGTAAAACATGTCAGTAGAAATATTTCTGAGATTATCCGGCACTTAAAAATACATAATATCAACGAAGAGGAATCGTCACAGAGAACACCTCCGGCCTGGTCTGCATCACAAGAAGCTGTTCTGTCGACAACAAACGCCAGGTATCCAGGTAGGAGTACATCCTATGTCTATCTACAGTTATTCACAAATTATCAGACGTCCACTACAAATAACTCGTGAACCGTTTAAAGATACTAAAATTACTTTCTCACTTTTGACAAAAAAAATTGGCGCATACGTTTCTATATAACTGCTAATGATATAATATCAAGCTTACGCTCGTAGTTACTGGGACATCGCACAGATCGTACCACATGATAATCGGTCTCGAGATTGTTGAGGTCTGTGATGTCAGTCTGGCCCTTTTCTAGTTTGTGGTGTCTGATTAGCACAAGGACAAGAGGACATGTTGAGTGAGTATGTTGTAATTGAGGAATGAAAATAAGTAAGACAGTGGAGTTGACTAGTGGAGAAAGAGAAGGGAAAGATCGCAAGACCTAGGATCTGTGGAAAGTGAACTGACGCATCACTGGACATGGAGTTGAGTTTTGTTTATTTAGCACACAATACAATAAGAAATTATACAATTTACAGCATTAGGACCATACTGAAAGGTTTGTAATCCCTGAGATACTGAGTGGAGTTCAACCGACGCATTGGGGTACGAGTGTAGAAGGCAGTCCTTCACAATGTGTTTGATAAGTCACTTCAAGGAGAGTCTATCCAGCTCCACCAGTTAGAACAGTGTTACACCAGACTGTCCGAGACAAATTGAAATCAGCTAGTCTATTGATAGATTCACAGATTTGATTAAGGCGACAAGGTGTTTGTATCCCATTTTCTTACTCTGATTTTGTCATTTGGTGGTCGTCAGTCAGTAATAGTGAGGGACCTTCTACAGACTGGCTTTTACGTAGTGATTTCTTCAAATGGTGGTAATTTGGTAACACTCTGGTCAGGAAGTACAGTTGAAGAGCCTGCGGCTGAAATAAGAACACACATCTCTAAGTTCACTTTCATAGAACAAAACTTATACATGTTTCTTAATATACAATACGTTTACACAGAGGACACACAGACAGCACCATCGTGGTCATAGTTACCATAAACCATTGTCAAGTATTACATGTTCTGTTTATCCTATTTGTGCATTTTGAACACCGTCAGAGCACATAACAATTGTCTATTAGATCAAGATAGTAATGGTAGTTGTAACAGCGGTCCACAGTGTGTGGGGATGTTTGTTTATTTAGCACACAATACAATAAGAAATTATACAATTTACAGCATTAGGACCATACTGGAAGGTTTGTAATCCCTGAGATACTGAGTGGAGTTCAACCGACGCACTGGGGTACTATATTTCTGGGTTGCTATATTTCTAGAAAATAGATCTCAGAGAATTAGAGTAGGTGAAGCTTTATCTGACCCTGTAATAATTAAGAGGGGAATGCCTCAAGGCAGTATTATCGGACCTTTATGTTTTCTTATATATATAAATGATATGAGTAAAGGAGTGGAATCAGAGGTAAGGCTTTTTGCGGATGATGTTATTCTCTATAGAGTAATAAATAAGTTACAAGATTGTGAGCAACTGCAACATGTCCTCGAAGATATTGTGAGATGGACAGCAGGCAATGGTATGTTGATAAACGGGGTTAAAAGTCAGGTTGTGAGTTTCACAAATAGGAAATGTCCTCTCAGTTTTAATTACTGCGTTGATGGGGTGAAAGTTCCTTTTGGGGATCATTGTAAGTATCTAGGTGTTAATATAAGGAAAGATTTTCATTGGGGTAGTCACATAAATGGGATTGTAAATAAAGGGTACAGATCTCTGCACATGGTTATGAGAGTGTTTAGGGGTTGTAGTAAGGATGTAAAGGAGAGGGCATATAAGTCTCTGGTAAGACCCCAACTAGAGTATGGTTCCAGTGTATGGGATCCTTACCAGGATTACCTGATTCAAGAACTGGAAAAAATCCAAAGAAAAGCAGCTCGATTTGTTCTGAGTGATTTCCGACAAAAGAGTAGCGTTACAAAAATGTTGCAAGGTTTGGGCTGGGAAGAACTGAGAGAAAGAAGAAGAGCTGCTGGACTAAGTGGTATGTTCCGAGCTGTCAGAGGAGAGGTGGCGTGGAATGACATTAGTAGACGAATAAGTTTGATTGGCGTTTATAAAAGTAGGAAAGATCACAATATGAAGATAAAGTTGGAATTCAAGAGGACCAAGTGGGGCAAATATTCATTTATAGGAAGGGGAGTTAGGGATTGGAATAACTCACCAAGGGAGATGTTCAATAAATTTCCAATTTCTTTGAAATCATTTAGGAAAAAGCTAGGGAAACAACAGATAGAGAATTTGCCACCTGGGCGACTGCCCTAAATGCAGATCAGTACTGACTGATTGATTGATTGACCACATAAATGGTAAACACTAATTTATTTCCTATCTCACTCTTATCTCTTTAACAAGAAACCACAAGAAGTTAGTTAACAATGGTGATCAATCACACTTAACAACAGTCTGGTAATCATTTAAGTAACTTTATTTATAACAAGGTGACAGCTCTCAAGCTTCATAAATAATACGAGAGAACTGAGCTCCCCAAGGGAAACCATGAAAATGCACATAAGGACTGATCAGGAGCTAAAACTCATGCTACCAATATTTGCCAAGAATACGTTTAATTTAAAAAAAAGTCCAAAAAGGGATATTTGGAAAATGAGAAAGGGCATGCTGAAAACAACTGAGCGATCCCACAGAACTGCATAACAATAAAAGCTAATTGGGCACAAGGCCCAGAGAAACAAAGAAACTACATTGTAACTAGGAGGAAGGAAAAATAATGGCCAAAAAGGGAAGGATACAATTAAAGTTCAAAAATCCTAGTCACAAGAAATAAAAGTTGAGGAAAGGGAAACGAGGGTCCACACATGTACTTTCTTTTAACCTTTCCCAAGCGGAACATGGATATATCCAGGTATAGCTCTTATTCAAAACCGACGCCGATTTTCACTGTAATAGTTAATGCTAGGCTCAGAAGATGGCAGCACCAAGCAGACACAGGTTCGATAGTTAACATATCACCGCTTGAGACCTCTGTGACTTCACAAATATCTGCAGCCAGCTGTTGATTCAGATGCGCGCACATGATAATTCGTCGTGTGTTAGTTTTTCTGGTAGTCGTTTGTTGCTTTTCACTACGGACTGGTGAGGAAATAGTATCTGCTTTGGATGTGAGTGATGATCGTATTCCATATATTAGTTTTTCTGACAGTGATAGTGAAATACGAGAAACTGACTAGTGTGAGAGTAAGAACAGCACAAGTGACAGTGTGGCGTCTGAAGGCGGCAGTGACTCAGAGTGAAGAGATGTGTCCGATGGGGATCTGGGGCCTAGTCATAGGGTTCCTTTGTTAGGTATAAACCCTTGTCCAGTTCTTCCGTCTGGTTTTGATAGGAATACAGAGCCTGTAGAGTATTTTGAACAATTATTCGACGATGACCTTGTTAAATATAATTCGTGAAGAAACCTGTCTCTACGGTGACATAAAAACACAAAATAACACCCCCCTCAAACAGAAGGCTAAATGAACGTAAACATCCCTTAAACTCAGCACTCTTAGGAGTTGTGATAAACATGGCGCTTCACCCCCTCACTGATATTACTGAGTATTTGTGTAAGGCATGAGCTAGTAAGGTACCATTCTTTACGAATGTATTTACCCACGATGAATTCTTACTCCTGTTTTGGAATCTACATTTCGCACTGTTAGTTCATCAGCCCCGAGGCTGGTTGGATCCTCAAATAGCACCACCCAAGGCTATGTAGTTATAGGGAAACTGCAAAAACCAATGGCAGAGCGCAAATGAGGCGTACTAGGCAAGACGAAGAGTGAGGTAGTTTGCCATTGCTTTCTTCACTGGACCAGAAGGTGCTACTGCTGCACGACTAATCCTATGAGCAACACCTTTCATAACACTCAGACACTGGATGTGCTCCAAATATCATTACTCAGCACCACTCATACCCCAGCAACTTCCATACTGTCACAGCCATGGATGAGACTGGGACTTCGGTAGAAGCTACATTATACTCTGGCCTGTGCCAAGTGACGGATATAAAAATACTGCATCCATCAAGAAACAGCAACAGGCGGACATTTCGCACACCCTCCCCAAAATCAAGATCGTCTCAGAAAAATTCAGTACCGGGCGAGTTGGCAATGCGGTCAGGGACACGCGGCTGTGAGCTTGCATCCGGGAGATAGTGGGTTCGAATCCCACTGTCGGCAGCCCTGAAGATAGTTTTCCTTGGTTTCCCATTTTAACACCAGGCAAATGCTGGGGCTGTACCTTAATTAAGGCCACGGCCGCTTCCTTCCAACTCCTAGGTCTTTCCTATCCCATGGTCGCCATAAGACCTATCTGTGTCGGTGCGACGTAAAGCAACAAGCAAGGAATATTCGTATGTAGAGCCTGTCATTAATTAAAGCAGAGAAAAGTGTATGCCTCATTACACCCCTGGTGAAAAGATTTCTGTTGACGAGAGTACGACCCAATGAAGCAGACAAAGTGTTTGTTCTGACTGACCAGTAGTAACGGGTATGTGTACTATTTCAAACCTTACACTGGTATAGGGGAACTAGTTCAGAGCTTCTAAAAACCACTCAAATTGTTACTGCTGCTGGTGGTGGTGGTGATTATTGTTTTAAGAGGAAGTACAACTAGGCAACCATCCTCTATATGTCACTAATCAGAAAGAAAAAAATGGAAGGGGTTCGACACTTCGAAAAATGAAGCTATCGGCCAAAAGGAAGACAAGGGCCACGAAGGGCGTGAAACTGAAAGACTCCCTAGGCCTGCATACGTAATACCGTCGGGGTCGGAAAAGAACAAGAGTTGACCAACGGAGTTCGGATAGGATAGATGAAAGTGAAGAGCCTGGCACAAGTAAGTGGGAGCAATTCAGGACTCAATTGAGGGCCCCGTGGTCGCCAATCCATGATCCAAAGTTTAGAGCCCCTGAGGCCCCTTTTAGTCGCCTCGTACGACAGGCAGGGAATACCGTGGGTGGTATTCTACCGCCCCCACCCACAGGGGGAATAGTTGTTACTGCTCTCGCTGCTTCTCTCACCAAAGGTCCCCAAAACCCTCCTTTTGACTATCACGTATACACTGAGAGGTACACAATTAGCTGATCAACTCCTATCCATGAATATACTATTTTGTTGCTAGTAGCTTTACGTTGCACTGACACAGATAGGTCTTATGGCGACGATGGGATAGGAAAGGCCCAGGAGTTGGAAAGAAGCGGCCGTGATCTTAATTAAGGTACAGTTCCAGCATTTGCCTGGTATGAAAATGGGAAACCACGGAAAACCATCTTCAGGGCTGCCGACAGTGGGATTCGAACCCACTATCTCCCGGATGCAAGCTCAGAGACGCGCGCCCAACTCACCCGGTCATGAATATACTAACAACATGCACAATCATGCCATCCCGTAAGGACATGCCACATCAGCTCGAAAAGAAAAATCTAAATAAAATGAAACAAGCGGACATAACTTGCTCTGGCATGGAAAGATAAAATGTCACTTTTCATGTTGACAAAGGGTCAAAGAAAGATGTTGCATCAGTCCGCTCCAAATACCCAAAGAAGCCCCCGATAGAGAAAACCACTATGACGGTAGACTACACGAGACACATGGGTGGTGTGGATCGTAGTGATCACTTACCACTTCATGCGTAGGACAATAAAGTGGTATAGAAAAATGTTCTTCTGGCTCCTTGAGATAAGCATTGTCATCTCCTGTATGTCATGGTCCAGAGAAACTGTAACTCCAAACCATTTACACATAGAAAGTTCAGGCAACGACTTATTGAGTCACTGGTCCTCGAACGGGTGACCTCCAAGCAAAACGAGAGGTGTTTCAAAAGGGGAAGGCCCTCTCTTGATCCCCCAGAAGAACGCCTGAATGAACTACGTCACTTTATGGCTAGGAGGGAGAAAGGTTCCATAACTTGCGACGAGTGTAAAAAAAAGGGGGGGGGAGGAGGGAATAAGCAATGAAACAATTTATAATTTATTACTGCAAAACCTGCAGCTAGAAGCTTTTCCTGCATCCCGATAGATGCTTTGAGGTGTACCACACTTCAGGACATTTCTAAAAAGCCGTGAAAGTGTTGTGTGTTTTGTAGAATAATTGTATAGTGTATATATGTAAATTGCAGTGACTTGTGCCGTTAATGCACTAAATGTAAGGATATAAAATAAGAAAAGTCAACATTACAACCAACAAATGTTGTTCAACCTTCCAGTACCAAGAGGTAAGCGTAATACAGCTTTCGTAAAATTAAATTTAGTGCATAAAAGTATATTCTACATATTTTATAATTCGGAAAAATATATTCTGCTCAGAGCTAAAAAAAAACATCTGCTTGGGAAGTGTTAAGACATTTCACCCCTTAGGACGGTTACATTCACTGCTTGAAAAACTTACAGAAACCTATGTGATGCAAAACTAAACTAAGTTAATATAACCCCAACATTAAAACTCTTGCAGGTATGACACAACATTACCTTCGAAAGCAACACTGTTATCTTCCCGATAACACTAGAATCTTCTAGAGTCACGTCGTTTAGCCTCGTTGTTCCAGCACACCAGCTGCCTTGCGTGAGCCGGTGATGCCACTGGGCTTGGATATGACCAGCAAACCTTAACTACTACATTTCTCACTAAATGAAAGTTCTAAAGTAGGTTCCGAGGTGGCAACCCCTAACAGGAAACTGCTATCTATATTAAGGCAGAGTTCAGTGTATCTCCACTACAGGTAGTTGTTTAAAATGCTGCCTAACTCAAGGGAGAGGCCCTCTTCATGTCAGAACAGTAATAATTGATAATAATCATACTGTTAAAAGAAGAATATATTTGTAATGTAGAAAAAGTTAAACATTTGATATTATGAAATTCTAGGTGTAATACTTTTTTTCTGAAGATAATAGGCAACTTCATGTTTTGGGGTGTATAGACCTGGCAAGGGTGGTGCTGGCACTGATGTGGAATTATTTCCTAAGACAATCGGCTACAGTATGTAGAGCAGGGGCGGCTTTTCAGGTGAAGTAGGTGAAGTGCCACTTCACCATTTTTTTTACCAGAATGAATTTAAAAAATAATATTTTTCTTATGACATTTGTTCGTTTTACGGAAAAATTTTTTTTTTTGTACAGCGTTGGAAGCACTAAGAGCTCGCATCACTTGATGAGAACCAGGGGAACTCACGAAAGCGCCGGCTGTCGGCCGCCCACAGTACGGCGCGTGAGTTTGAGTGAAGACGAGAGATTCAGCAGCTGGCTCTACCGCCCAAGTACCGCTTGGCCTTGGCGGTTGCCATGACAACCATGACGTCACCCGCGCACTTTCCTCACAGCGGAATGAGCAAGTGAAGTTGCCGAGAGATCAGAATGTTTCGTCTTCCCTGCGTCATCCTGTGTGAAGTACGAGTACTTACGCATAGTGGTTCATTCGTAGTGTTGTGCTGTTTTATTCAAACATGTATCCTATTTATGACTTAGTGTGTATTTTATTAGAAACACCATTTTCACGTTGGAGAAATGATCAGAATTAAGTTCTACGTTTTGGTCGCCCTACTGAATCACTGCAAATTTGTGCTACAAAAGAAGTGAAAAATTTAGCTAAATCGTACAGTCTTAGTTTCAAACGATCGTGGTTGAAGGAATTCCCATGGTTGTGCTCCTCTCCACCTCTACACAAGCTGTTTTGTTGGCCCTGCTTGCTTTTTAGCAATAAAAATAACGTTTGGAATTAAGAAGGATTTTCCGCCCTTTTGAACATAACACGTTCTTTACATAAGCACTCAGACTCTGCAGAACATATAAAATGCCAGCTAGATTTGAAGACTTTGGAAAGAAACCGAAACACGATATTTTTCAGTATTATTAATTGATCAAATTAAATTACCACACACTTTAATTCCGAATTAAAAACGACATCCCGTCATTAAATGATTCCCGATAAACTCAACACCTTATCACTTAAATTTTATTATTACGCACTGCTCACGTAAAATTACAATATCTCTTGAATTATTATTATTATTAGTATCGCTTCTCACAAATTTAACAACTTCACTTTGAAAATATGAACACACTGATCAACAACAAAACACAGCTGGCATGACAAGGCTGAACTTTCCTTCAACGCCATTATATAACTCGTCAAACGACTGAGAGAAAAGCACACATCGGGTCTATTAGACTATTATAACCAATTCAAATGTAAAAATATTCTTGACTACAAAGAAATATGAATGCATGCATGACTTAACGTACTACCCTATATCTACAAAATTTACATCTACAACAAGATGAATACACAAGAAAACCCGATTATTTACTTTATTATTACTTAATCCTGTCCGTGCTACAAATTTAGGATGGGATCGTTAAGCGACCCATCTTGTTTCAGAAGGTAACCAAGTCTAATCAAATTATTCCCATTTTCCCAATCACGCTAACATTTCCCAAATATTATTTACATGTAGGCACTCATCTTAGTTATGGGTTATCCATTGCAGCTTGGCAGATGAGGTACCATCACTGCCCCATTCTGCCGTTCTACTCGCCCATTCTTGCTGGCGTTATTCCATATCTGATTTCCTGGCACATCACCATTTTTATACTAATACTTTAAATAGCACACTACTTCACCATTGACGATGTTAACACTGAAAAGTTGACTTATACAAAACAAATTAACATCCTAGACCCAAGAGTTATTATATTACACTGTTTTAAGCTTCGTCCATTTACCGCACAAAGGACATGGACACGATTTACGTTGTCCGACGCGATACGCCCGATTCACGTTGCACTCTTGAAGTGTTCATGATAGCGGTTCGGTTTTCCTAAGCACAGGCTATTATTTCCCCAAGGTACTGTTCGTCACACAGTATTCTATTCTTGCACTTAGTGCTGTGCAGTTGAATTTTATATTACTCACTCTTACAATGCAATTAATTAACTTTACTACGATATTTGTAACTGGCACACACTGTCCTAAGTTAACTACTTTCAGTTCACGGTTTTCAAGCGCGGTCACATTTTATAAGTACCGGCGGATGCTCGCACCAATACCTGTTGAATTACTGTAAGCACGACGGGTTTGAAATCAGCTGCGGACGGTCGTTCAGCTTCGAAGTACAATTTCAAGTCGAGCGCGGACGGTAGTTCCGCTCCGAAGTTTAGTTTCAAGACAAATAAGACTAGTAAGACTGGTCGTGAGTGTCCCATGCGCTCATATATATTGATGAAGCCTTCCCTAGCGCATTAACTGACGTCATATCCATGATGGAGGGGGTGGATTTTTAATATCGGCACTTGCATTCCGAATTGAACATTATAATTTATACCAAATTAATCCACTCCTCTGGCATATTCGCTGGATTAAATATGAACTCCCGACGTTCATAGATTTCGGAGATACGGGTTGATTTAGCTCCTCACATTTCGCGCCCTTGGAAGCGTCCATTACAACGTGGTTTTCGTCCAGCCAATGACATTCAAGCTGTCTGGTTTCCACGAAATCCAGCCTTCAATTTATTTAATTTGCCAATCATTATCGATTATTTTTCCATGCGTGACATCTAATAAGTTCATTACATTGATCCGTGTACTCACAATCATTTATTACTGATTACTTTCGAAGTTACATTAGTGTCTCATCCACCATCTCTCAAGATGGTATCCCTGAGTCTCCCAACAACTTTTTGTGACTGGCCTACAAGTGGTCACGTGATTTAAGTTTCCACCTGCAAGAACCTAGGCTAGCGAATGTCATTGAAACCACTGTACTTTTCCATTCAACCTTTCCTGGAATTTGTGACGTCGTGGAAGTTTCCGTCCGCCCAAAATATCCCAGCGCACTGCTCGTGTTGCAAGCTTCCATTGTGTCAAACTACCCCCTTCTCTTTCTGACCAAGACTTATTTGTGGACTTGTATTTTCCTGGTCGCCAAACTAATGGGCTCCCCTGCTGTGAAGCAGCTAAATTCTGTTGTGACAGACTAAGCTCCACGGCTCCAGTCTGTCGTGTAACCAACTTATATTTCAACACAGCTCGTATGGAATAAACTTTCTGTACTTCAATAAATGTGCCACATATTATTTCATAAATCAAATCATGACTGACCTTGGAACTAAGTCACTCGGGTTCAATACGAAGCTGCATCTGTGAGCAGTACAAGCACTTTACAACAATTATTCTCATTTTCAGATGGCCACAATAGTCGCAGAGAATCATTTACAAAATTTGCTATTGTGCTATGGTTGGTTTTCTTTAGTAGCCTACTTTACAAGCAAGAAGATGCGGCTTACCGGGTTCGTCTGGATGTAATTTACCAACCAGGAAATTTGCTATGTAACGGCCACATGAATCCGTTGTCTCATCCACCGATATCCAGACACAGTTCCTTCCGATATCAGAACGGATCAATTCCAGAGTAGATTCATATAGAGGAGGTAGGTAATTTTCTTAAGAGTTGATTCATCTGGTATTTTTTTATTTACACAATATTTCTCGAGAAATGATCGCAGAACTGGATTGTTTAATTTATTCCATGGAATGTTGCTGCATGCGAAAGCCCTACAAAGATCATTTAAAAATGTATTAAGAATACAGGACTTGGGCTTTACCTGCGTAAGAAGTAGTTGTTGCGGTGTGCTGTTCTTCTCATCCTCTGCTTTAATATGTGCACTTGTTTTTGAATGCTATTCAAGCTGAATTTTTTTTCACATTTCACTTCCTTTGAGCAAACTTGACAATACACGATGACACCATCTGTTAAATAGTCCCTATTACCCGACACCCACTGATTTAGTAAATCTCTTCTGCTGCTCTTTTCCTTAGGCATTTTTAGAAACTAACACTTTTAAAAATGAGATGCAGGGCATTAAAATGGAACGTACCTACTGAACTGAAGATACTTCTGTCCTGACTAAATGCCCAGCCCCCTGAGATTATTATCTGCTGTGGTAGAGAAAGGAATTCAGGGAAGTCCAGACTGCCTACCCACACCTAAGCTATCTGTTGCCATTTTCAGTTGTGAAACTAAAGTGCCGTTGCACAGAGAGTCGAAAATACAAACTAGTGAGGGATGCATATAAAATAGGCAACTAGCTAGGGATGTACAAAACAGATTTATTTTAGTAGTTCTTGTAATTGTCCTTAAATTCAGACATTATGTACCGGAATATGATGTTACGTCTAGAATATGCACTAACCCTCAAAATATGTCAAAATATGCAATTGTATATGCGCATATGCATTTTTTTAAATCCGGGCCCTAGTAATCACTCATCAGACGATTAATACCATCTCAGCATTTACGAGAAAACCACTATATGCGCTGAGTATTTCCACATGAAGTAGACTGAACATTGTACTTACAGGGGGACGATCTGTCTACTGCCTCTACGTACACTGATGACCACACACGACCGAGTTTGGGGAAATCAACTCTGGGCACGTCATCACGCAGCTTGGGCCTACAATACAATTGTGGGTCAGCTCCACTTCACGTCCAACAAAGCCTGTAACAGAAAACAAATGTTAGGAGCTGTTTACGTTGAAGAGCTATACTAAATGATATTCTGATCTGAAAATTGGTGGGGAAAACATTGATAAATGAGGGATTCTGAGGATCCAAGAATTTTTTGATAGACTGCATGCAAAGAGTAAAAGTGGGAAGGAAACACCCTGACCTAGTTTCTATAATGACGGAAGTAGTGTTATTGGGCCATTTGTTATGGCATTTATCAATGACCTGCAGTAAAACTGCCAGGTTCTTCAATCTGTCAAAACAAATTTGTGATTAAATAAAATTTAAAAAATACCTGAGAAAGAAAGCATACAACAACAGATTATAACTGAAAAAGGAACAATTTAATTAAAAATACAATTATATGTTTCGTTCTATCAAACTGCACTTTTATTTTTATGAATTGATTAATATTGTTAGGAAATGTAAATAATTCTAATATGAAATGTTATAACAGTTTATATTAACAATTAACAAGCAGCTAATTGTTCGTTACCTCCCGTGACTACATTTGGACTGAAGCCAGTTCCCTTGGTCCGGACGAGGTTCCTATGTAGCGGGGTGAGAGAATTTAATGTATCCACAAAGACACGCACAAAATGCTGTCAGTTGCGTACACTAATTTATTTACAAACTGTTATACATTTGTCACACGTCAATAAACCACCATATTGAACAACTGCCTATCACGAAGTATAAGAAGAAGACTGCACCAGAGGTATGTCAACTACCAACTCAACAAAACCAATTCACATACTTCAAGCAGTCGCTAGCACGACTTCTACACAAGTCACACCAATAAAACTCCTGTTATATTCATTTATAGGAAGGGGAGTTAGGGATTGGAATAACTTACCAAGGGAGATGTTCAATAAATTTCCAGTTTCTTTGAAATCATTTAGGAAAAGGCTAGGAAAGCAACAGATAGGGAATCTGCCACCTGGGCGACTGCCCTAAATGCAGATCAGTATTGATTGATTGATTGATTGATTGATTGATTGATTGTATTGATTGATTGATTGATTGAAACAATAACTCAACTTCATCATCGAGACTGTCTCTTTATATATGTTGCCTGGCCAGGCTTCTAGAAGGATATCACATAACACTTTTTCTCGTAAATTCTAGAGTGCTTAATAGCCCAGGTATAATGTAAAGGACTTTCTACAAATATCAAGTGTCAAAGATACGTTATTCTGGATGTTACAGTGTGTTGCACAATATTGTACTGGATTATACATCATATATATAGGTAATATTAAATTATATACTATTAATTACGTGTTCTTACATTAGCTAAACTCATATATATACAGCACATGTTTCATGACATAACCTCACAAATAATACGATCGTCCGTAAATAATAATAATAATAATAATAATAATAATAATAATGAATGGATGTAAACACTTCAAATCCATACCTTACAAGTAAGAATAATAATAATAATAATAATAATAATAATAATAATAATAATAATTTGAGCTCGATACTTGTATTATTTGCCCATGGGTTAAATAATATTGTTTTCAAGTTACTGTATATCAGTTTATTACACTTGCGTCAAATTCTGTAGGCAATAACTCTGTTCGGTGGAGAGGGGAGGGGAAGTGCTTCACACTCATATTTTAAAGTATTTTTGCATATTAGGGAGTAAATGCAAGCTAATGATTTTGATGGAATTAAATTAAATTAAAGAGTATGTTATGAGACATATCCTACAATAATGTCTCAAGTGGCGAGAGCACTGCCTGTACAAAAAGTATTCATTAATCCAAGTGAATCACTTACTTTTAGGACCCAAGATGTTGTTGTTCCCAATCTTCAGAGCCTCTGAATGACTGTCCACATTAAAAATATTGTTATTTCCAATGATAACTCGTGCGGAGGAAGGCGTCCCTCCACGAGGCATCCTGCAACAAAAACGATCAAAGCAAGTTGAATAATAATTTAAAGGTTTGAATTTTTTTTAAATCATCCTCATTAGGTAAACAATTCTTACTATTAACCAGTGGCGGCTGATGGTATCCGAAGCTGGGTGTTGCACCAACATTTTCAGTATCACATTTTTATAGCTTACAGTACAGAAATAACAAGAAACTCTATTATCGTTAAGTTATGAACTACATTCCTACTAAAATTGTAATATACCTGGCAATTACAACCCAGGAAATAAGAGGCTATTATACACTGTAACTACTGTTACTCTTAATAATAACGTTATTGGCTTTATGTCCCACTAACGACTTTTTAAGGTTTTCGGAGAAGCCGAGATGCCGGAGTTCTTTTACGTGCCAGTAAATCTACCGACACGTGGCTGACGTATTTGAGCACCTTTAAATACTACCGGACTGAGCCAGGATCGAACCAGCCACATTGGGGTCAGAAGGCCAACGCCTCAACCGTCTGAGCCACTCAGCCTGGTACAGTTACTTTTGCCTCACTTGAATTGAAAATTTGCCGTCCTTTTCTCACTGAAGCAAGATGTTGGTAATATTGTGGGTGGTCTGGTATGGCGTGGAAAAGAAATTACCCAGCAAGTTGGCCGCGCGGTTAGGGTCGCGTAGCTGTGAGCTTGCATTCGGGGTCTAGTGGGTTCGAACACTCTGAAGATGGTTTTCCGCGGTGTCCAATTTTCATACCAGGCAAATGCTGTGACTGTGCCTTAATTAAAGCCACGGTCGCGTCCTTCAAACTCCTAGCCCTTTCCCATCCCGTCGTTGCCGTAAGACCTATACTGTATCTACCGCTGACCGTTGTAGGTCCTCATGGAGGCCATCAATCCACCTCTTCCTTCGTCTATCCACAGGTCTCCTTCCAGTAGGAGATTCTGTAACCATCTGTGGTCTTCCATCCTAGCCTCATGTTGGCATCTTGATACAGTTTTTCCAGATCATGATTGAGTCTGATCCTCCATTCAGCCATGTTTGCATACAATACTGGACCGAAGATCGTTTGCAAAGTCCTGCTTTCGGATACCCCACGTCTCACAGACATATAGTGCAACGGGCTGGATCAGGGTATTGTACAACCGAATCTTAATCAATTAGTTGATCTAAAATGGTAAAACAATTCTTGTGAAATATGATATCAGCTAACTATCATGTGTATTTGCATGTAAATGCCATAAGGATTAGAATAATTACAATCTGTTCTCCCTGTTTTCACTGACCAGCACCACGATACTTTTAGATGAATAATAATAATAATAATAATAATAATAATAATAATAATAATAATAATAATAATAATAATAATAAAACTAATAGAAAGCAGCAGAATAGTGTCTGTATTAGCAGAATTATTGATGATAATGGCAGATGTTTACATCGGCAGGTTGGCAACAATGCCTGACGGTTACAATGCTAAATAGGAAAGCTAACAGTGCTAACAGCTCCAGGATATTCAAGAATTACTAGAGCAATCCCTGGGGGAATCTTACCCAACAAATATTGTAAATATTTGTACATATATGTACCTGTAGTTTCATAATCAAGAGGGTGACTCCTTGCTTTGGCCGAGTCAGCCCATTATGTTACCGGCACAAGCCGAGTCTTCCTAAATTGATACAAATAATAATAATAATAATAATAATAATAATAATAATAATAATAATAATAATAATAATAATAATAATAATAATAATAATAATAATAATAATATACCTCTGTTCCGCTATGTACACCAGAATTCTACTGCAGTACATGAAAGATTTGCAGTCATTCCTCCATTAATAATAATATTATATTTTCTACTCGTGTAGTATAAGGATCAAAAATATTGAAAGTAAAATCAAACTGAAATTGAATCTGAACAAACTGTGCACAAACTTTTGAACAACCTTTAACACTTGATACATTTAATGCACTCACGGGATCAAGAGACACACTGTAGAAAATATTTTGCTTGCTTTTAAGTTACCCGACAGGAACATGAATCAAGGGCTAGGGATCAAGAGAACACACATTACATTGTCTGGAAGCAAGTACGGTGTAGGGTGTATCTCCACCAAGCTGAGCGAGGGAATCCCAGAATAAAAAGAGGGATGGGGTTATCCCGACCACAAGTCGTCTGTGAAAGGGAGAGATAAAACTCTTCACAATCGTAATCTCGAACTCACCTGGCCAACTTTAGGTGTAAAAGTTGATGCTTCTCCAGGCCGACTAAACCAGACAAGTTTTTGATATACCGACCCGCCCTATTTTATGGTCAATATTCAGAAATCTGTGGGGCCAGCCATAGATTTATACCCATTGTAATTGAAAGAAATAATATCAACTCATTTATTAAATGAATTAATGATATTATATTAATTCTCCCAGGATTTGGGATGGTTTCACATATTATTAGTCAAGAAAGAGGAAATTAATGATTTTAATAATATTGCATTGTTCGAATTTATTAGGGTTTAAATTTTGTGAAATTCGATTATGTATTCGCCAAATATAAATTTGCATCATTTTTCGTCACCATCAGGAATCTAAGAAACCTTTTTCATTTATAAATTTTAAATAATGTTCTCATTCGTTTTTAGTTAGATGACACCCGTATTCTCCTACCCTTTAAGCCGTTAAGTTATATGCCCAATAGATTAAAACCCAGTTTACAATCCTGTAGATATATCGCCGGTGACCCATATGGGTAGGGGACGGGTGCATTGTATAGGATGAGAGGAAATAATCATCTGTTACTTGCTGTCAATCTGTTGTGTGTTAATCAGTACTTGGAATACTCTTCCTCTCTTATAAGCACAGTGGGTACAGTACAGATCCTTTCCCTTAACCCTGCCTCACTAACCATTCACCTGATGGTCTACACGCAGAGAGATGAATGCGCTTTCCTCACCTTTCCAAGAACAATTTAGCTTTTCCTTTTCAATACTTTCCCAATATACATCCTAACCTGGAAAAGCGAGGAACTTCTGCTGTTCCTTGTATCATTGTGGTGCTACGGAGCTGCTGTCGTCTACGGAATGAATGGTTAGTAATAACGTGACAGCACGGAATGTGGAAGAAAGAACCCACATTGGCTTCTATGTACAATTTTTCTCCACATAATCAACATGTTCTTTGTCAATGATTGCATATTACATTGCCAAAATATTCTGGGGAAGAGAGAACAACCAGTCTCATGAAGGGGCGATGCACAGCAGCTGAGTGACCTGATTACACTTGACCTTTGGCATGTAACATTTTGCTGAAATTGAAAATACGAAATGCATAAATGGTAACTAGAATAAATTATAAATAACAAAATTCGGCGCCACCTGCAAAAGATTTACAGGAATAATTGACTCTGTAGAGCATGAAAGAACTCCTAAGGTGACGGTCATCGGGTTGACGAGGCTCCAAACTTGCTTCATTACCTTACTTCTTACTATTTAACCCTGAAAAAATTTGGGTAGCATGCCAGGTTCTTCCTTACTCCACCAATAAAATATTTACCAAAGTTTCATTATACGAATTTACCCCGAAACAAAATTTAAACAAAACAAACAAACAAACACCAAAAATAATCATCACATGATGAGTCCAATGTAAACACCCACAAGCAACATCTACAAGCTATGCACCACACATAGTTCTGAAGGCCACGCTTCTTATACATGGTATCCTACGGATAAGACGACTGTCCATCATTAACCTTATACACATAAACAGAATAGCATCATCACCGTGGAATCTATTTATCTCGGGTTATAACTGTACATAAAACAAACCCACTCACCTCACTATGCACTGTTAATCAAACAACTTCTCCCTGTTAAACAAACTTCTGTGAACTAGGTGCAAGACAAATGCCACGTCCGATCAATAAAAAACAACCGAGCGCTGAACACTTCTAGCAATAGTCTGTTCTGTGCTCAACAACACATTATGTCAGATTACCAACAAAACACTACCTACAGTGTGCATTTCCTCGGAGAGGAATAATATAGTCTTTCTTACAAAAGAACACTACATAGCGTCTTCCACAGACTGCTCACCGGAACCTGTAATTACCGAGTTATGCACTCATCATGACTCCGTAATGGTACAATAATGTACCCGTAAAGAACTCGTACAGAACAGACTTTGTTCTGGTAATCGTCATGAATAGCAACAGTAAACATCTCATTGCACAAGCGCACAATATGCTTCCTCCACTATACGACTTTACTCCCGAAACAAAATTAAAACAAAACAAACAAACACCAAAAATAATAATCACATGATGAGACCAATATAAACATCCACGAACAAATTCTATGAGACCTCCGTCGCATGCGCACACATGTATATATAAGCTCACTCCGTGTGGTGTAGCGTCTGCCAAAGTCTACTGGAAGCAACGCTCCAACTGGCACATCTTCAAGCATTTCTAGGTCAACAAAATCTCATTCAAAACTGGAGCTTTCACATTGGTTACTGGGCTGCCAATCCGCCAATAGTGATCTTGCACGTTCATTCACACTGATGAATTGCCATCTTAAGCATACACTTCCCGGTCATACCCCAGGTTTGTAAACCATTTGTTGCAACACTTTCAACCGACTGCAATCATCTTTCCCGATAAAGTCACTGATTCCCAGGTTGCACAATCTTCACTGCTAGGCCATGGACAGTAATAACCTGTTGTAATTAGGCTACTTCTGAACGTAGTTTAAAATTATTATAGTGTATTGTAGTATATTATCAGAAATGAGCGTGCTTATTCTGTTTGTCCAACCCTTGTCCCGTTTCCCTACGGGATCGGGTATGAGGTGAAATGAATCTGCCGTAGCGAGTTTTTATGACCGGATGCCCTTCCTGACGTCAAACTCATCAGAGGAGTTAATGAGATGAAATGAATGACGTGATATATATGATAGTAGGAGAGGGTGGAACCCAGTGCCGGCACATAGCCTGCTCCTGCCGAAGAGCACCAAGGGGGTCTGCTCAAGGCTTAACGTAACCGTCCGACGCACGAATCAGCATCAAACCGCGTCGTATGCCCTCACTCCATATGAGCACTGCGGAGAGGTTTGGAATTTAATCCAGGCTTTTGGCACGCAATCTAGTGATTAGAAATTCTATACCACCATCTCCCCTACCCTGCCGGCCAACATTCTGATGGTGCAATTTTTTCGACCTACGGGACTCGAACCGGCTAACCTCGGTGTCAGACCATTTAGACTTCAGCGCCGTAACGATCACGGCCACCAGGCGGGCTAGCGTGCTTATTCTATTATTGTAAAATATTTGTGTAGTATAGTAGAAATATCTTTAGAAACTCTTTTACAAAAATTCTGCTGTTTTAATTAGGATAGGCTTAACTACAGTTTAGAATTGTGTAATTCTTGTGTATTCCTTTCGATATTCAGTATTTAACAGCAGTTGCTATACTGTTAGGGTGTTGTAGGATCAAAACATGGTACGACTAAGTAGTATTGCAGTGTAGTAGTATATTTATTACCTTACTGTCGTGTGATCTTTGCGTACTATTTATTCTAGACAATATTTATTTCCTTTGATTTTTTGCACAGGATAAGTTTTTTTTATTTTTCCTTTTCTTTCAATTTTCCATAAAGAATGGCTAAGGAGTGCAAGTGTAGGAACTGTGAATGTACCCAGGCATTAAAGAGTATGAGGGAGGAGTTGGGGAGTTTGACGGAGATAATAAGGATTCCCTCAGAAGAGAGGAAGGAAGGTAGGCCTCTCTCAAACAATGTACAGGATACAGCTGGTATAAAAGAGTGATGGGAAGGAAATAGGGGATTGTAGAAGACAGATGGTCTAATACATAAGAGGAAGGAGGTTGCAGGCTAAGGGCTCTGTTCAGGATCAGAATTCAGAACATGTGTCTGTGAGAAATCGGTACGAGTCACTGCAGGTAGAACAACAGAGGGAAGATGAGGAACAGGGAACTGTTGTTGAGAAGTGTGGAAGTAGGAGGAAGGGAAAAAGTAGGAAAAGGAAATATAGAGTAGAGGATAGGAAAAGACAGGTGGAATAGGGGCATGGGAGGGAGAAAAGGGAGGAGGAAGTAGCTTCTCCCGCCGTCAGGGAAGATAGGCCTGACCTGAAGGGGAGAGGATCAAATGGGGTGGGTAGGGTTGAGGCTCTGGTCATGGGGGATTCCATTGTTAGACATGTGGGGAAACTATGTGGAGGAAAGGGAACCAGGGTAGAGTTGTTATACAGGAATTAGATTGAGGCAGATGTCACGGAAAGTGGAAGAGAAGGAAGACGGAAAGGAGAAGATGGTAGTGTTTCATGTTGGTACCAACAACGTAAGGCAAGCTGCTATAAGTACCAGCATAGGTGGGGATGTATGGTATCTGGTAAATGCGGCACGGGTGAAGTTTAAGGAAGCGGAGATTGGTATCAGTGGAATATTGTGTAGGAGGGATACTGACTGGAAGGTGATTGGGGATTTAAATGAGACTACAGAGTGGGTATATGGGAAACTGAGAGTGAGATTTCTAGATCCTAATGGGTCGGTGGAAGATAGGGATCCGTGCTCAGACGGCCTTCGCTTAAACCGCAATGGTACGAATAAGTTAGGAAATTTGTTTAGAAGGGTTATAGGGAAGTACATTCAAGGGAAAGGGGATGGCCTAGGGAGCGGTGATAAGGGTACAGGGATCTGGAAGTCAAGTAGGGATGACATAAAAATGTTAGTGTTGTTAAGTACGAGTACTGTAAATATAGGAATAATATTAAGTAATTTAATAGATATATACTTACCAGATATTGTAATAGGAGTTGAATCATGGCTAAGAAAGATATGATGGATGCAGAAATTTTCTCACGGAACTGGAGTGTGTATCATAGAGATAGGGTAGGAATGGTAGGAGGGGGAGTATTCATTCTGGTGAAAGAAGATTTTGTAAGCTACGAAAATGTTAAAGATGACAAACATGAAATTCTAGGTGTAAGGCTCATTTCTAAAGATAATATTCAACTTGATGTCTTTGGAGTGTACAGACTGGGCAAGGGTAGCACTGATGGTGATTCATAATTATTTGATAGAAACGATAAGGAAAGGAACATGATTGTAGCAGGAGATCTCAATATACCAAATGTCAATTGGGAAGGTAATGCAAACGACAGGAAGCATGAACAACAAATGGCAAATAACATTAATATGCGAAGGAGAGCTGATTCAGAAAGTGATGGAACCAACTAGAAGCAAGAATATTCTGGACGTGGTGCTGGTAAAACCAGATGAGCTCTATAGAGAAACCGAAGTAATACACGGTATTAGCGATTACGAAGCTGTTTTTGTTGTAGTTAAAAATAAATGTGAAGGAAAGGAAGAGATTAAAATTAGGATTATTAGGCAGTACCATATGGCTGATTAAACAGGCTTGAGGGAGTTTTTAAAAAGTAACGGAAAACGATCAATAAAAATGTATACAATCTCTGGGATGGGTTTAAAGCAATTGTTGAGGAATACGAAAATAGGATTGTACCTTTAAAGCTTGTAAGGAATGTAAAGGACCCACTTTCTTATAACAGAGAAATGAAGAGACTAAGAAGGAGGTGCAGACTGGAAAGAAATAGTGTGAGAAATGGCTGTGGAAGTAAAGAGAAATTGAAGGAACTTACTAGGGAATTGAATCTATCAAAGAAGTCAGCTATGGATAACATGATGGCAAGCATAACTGGCAGTCATACCAATTTTAGTGAAAAATGGAAGGGTATTCATAGGTACTTAGAGGCAGAAACTGGTTCCAAGGAGAATATTCCAGGAATCATGAATAATTATTTAATCTATGACTTGAAAGGACGATTTCCAGACACATTCAAGATTGCTATTATAGTCCCAATCCACAAAACAGGCGATAAGAGAGAGTTAAACAATGTTCGCCCCTTTTCTCTCACAACCCACCTGTCAAATTTACTAGAGAGATGCGTTAAAACCAGATTACTTAATTACCTGAACAAGTGTAACATATTGTCGCCAAGTCAGTTTGGTTTTAGACCAAAAATTAGCGCTCAAGACGCAATATTCTGCTTAACTGATCATTTGTATAAAACCATTGAAAGCTCCAAAGGGACTATTTCTATATTTTTGAATTTAACTAAAGGCATTTGATACCGTACAGCACAATATACTCCTTAGAAAACTGGAAAAGGTAGGCATTCGTGGAATTCCTCAAAATTTAATTAAAAGCTTTCTTTCTAACAGAATACAAAAGGTAAGTGTTACGGAAATATCCGTGGTAGGTAGAGGTGTAAGAAGGTGCGGGCTGGAATAGGTCTCAACTACAAAATTAAAGTTAATTTAAAACTTTAACAAAGGTTATATTTTCTTTTCAAAATCAACAAATAACAGAAGCAGAAGTAGCAGATCAACAACTAGCAAATTACAGCTCGTTACAAAATTTGGGCTTCGAGCCCCAAATTTACTTTCTGAGCTCACAGCTCACAATCACAATGCCGAAGGGCAGAAAACCCCTAAGTACAAGGAGCACTTGCTCCTAATTACAATGTAAGGAAAAGAAAGTACCCGCTCTCAATTTGACACGCCTCTCAAAGGCCACAACAACTTTCGATTCAGGCTGCCCTCAAGGCACACAAAGAAACAGGGGTATTAGATACCCAACCTACAGGGCATTTACATGAGGAAAACAAACATCAGGTTATGTTATTGGCCCATAATGCAAAATAGAATGGAGGCGATAACTTGCACTCCTACACAACGTTTTGTTTAAAACCCTATGTGGCGCTAGGCTGATAATACAGGGGCTAATCCCAATCTATGGAGGTGACTAGTCGGCACAATATATTTAAGACATTAAGAAGGAAGAGAAAAACGGTTACGAAAACATAGGCACCTCAAATTCAAAATGAAGGGGAGTTCGAGAGTGTGAAGCACTCTCTATCCCCGCTTTATAGTAAAAGAGATATGAAGTTTTTACATACACAGACAGGAAATTTACATTTTAAAGGAATAGGTTACATGTTAAAGGCTTCGAACCCTCCCCGAGAGTTAAACTGCTGAGCTAGCGAGAAATAAAGATGTTAATAGGCCATTACCTTATTGAACAACTTCTGCTTGAAGAAAGAGGCGCTTCTCGCCCCCTGCTACATATTCACGCACTAAGAGAGATGTTACTGAAGTGGCGCCGAGACAAGAAAATCAGCAGTTTTTATACCCTCGTGGAGAATTCGAGGCCTTTCAGAAATAATTAGACACATCCACACGATTTTATTGGGTAGCTAATAGCAGCATATCCATATCGAAAAAGACATACATGATTGGCTGAAAATTAATTAAAGAATTTCGGGATTGGCTGAGTTCAAAACTGGCGGACAGAAGGATTAATATTGCCAACCCAAACAATAAAAGAAAGAAATTTAACAAAGAACAAACTTATGAATATAAAGTTTCCTCAAGAACAGTCACTTCACTTCGCACCAGAGTGCGCCATAGTACTCTTTTCTCTGTAGAGACATCTAGAAGAGAATGTCCACACTTCTTGATCCGGAGCAAACAAACACAAATCGAAATAGACACAGTTCAGAACACATCAAAATTACCAAATTTACAATAGTGACATCTTCCGAGAAACCGTTGAGTTAATACAGTTTGTTAAAGTTCAGGCTTTCTCCTGAATAGGAGTTTTCAACCGGCGCAGTATTTAAATTTGCGGGGTCGGGGTGTACCAACCGGTACAGACCTCCCTCCCCAAAAGTCCTTCCCAGGGGTGACACCGAAGAAAACAAAATTTTGTTTTAAAACAAAGTCCACGTTTTTTGCAGATAGGATGGAGAAAATTTTAGTTGAGAAAATACCAATTTTTCAGTAGTCAGAGATCTCTTAAGGGGTTTGATAAAATGCAGTTTTACAATTTTAGTAGTAGCTTTTGATGAAAGGTCTCTATGCTTGTAGTAGTTGAATTCAAAAAACACTTTAATTCTTGAACAAAAAACTTTTCTAAGTCTACCAAAGGTTGATTTGAAGAAAAAATTATTAATCGTAGAAATAAAGTCTCCATGTAGCTGAAGAAGAACCTCAGCTGTTGATTAAGTTTGACGGCCAGACCAGCCGCCGCTGCTAGTGTCCAGAGGAGGTCGCTCGGACCCCTCAAGTACTCTGAGATACACCCCTCTCGCTACTATGAGAGGGGTAGTGGTGGTGAAGCACGCCGCACACGCGACGATTGTTTACCGTCCGCGGGCAGTATGAAGGTGGTGCGCCGCACATCAGCCTTGCCCGGAAGGAGGACTCCAGCTCGCCGTACACAGGTTGACCTCACTGGAGTGGAGTGGGCCCGTACCCCACCTCAGTGGCGGTACGGCGACGCACGGCTGCGGGGGCACTGAAACATTAAGATCTCGGCGGCAGAATTTTGTTGGACCATACTGGTTTTAGGGTACAGTCTTTGTGGTGAGGTTGAGGGGCCAGCGCCGTGGAAGATTTATTTCATTTTAATTAGCCACTGGTGTGGTTTAGCAGGAGACGGGAGCGTGGTAATGGCCAACCGAAGAGGACAGCAGAGTAACCTCAAAGAAGGTTTCACAATATTTATACCAGGCAGATTCAACCACATGTAAAAATATAAGGGGCAGAAGGCCTTAAAATGTAATTAAAAATATAACCCTCAGGATTCTTACAAAATTATAAAGACCAACTTAGCACGGAAATTACACAGGTTTCACCTGCGACAGGTGAACCCTAAATATCCTCTCGGTGGCTGGATTGCTTAGTAACAACGTCACCGGGGTAAGGAAATCTAAAATGATGCACGGCCCATGAAATCTGGGGGCAAGCTTGCCCGCGGGAACAAAATTCTTGACCATAACCTGGTCGCCTACCTTCAAACGGGTGGGTCTCCGTCCACGATCATATCTTTCCCTAACCTTTTCATGAGAAACTTTAAGATTGGCCTTAGCCTTCTTCCAAAGGTCTCTAATATTATCTGGATCTATTGTCTCCGGCAGAATGTCACTACGAGGCCAAAGGTTAGAGAGCGGCGTGTTGGGTACAAACTTAAACATCAAAGAAGCTGGAGTAAACTTATGAGATTCATGAACCGCCGAATTCAAGGCGAAAGCTAACCAATGCAGGGACGTGTCCCACCTAGAATGATCGTCGTGATGATAGGCAATAAGAGCCGACCTCAGGTTACGATTGACCCGTTCAGCCAACGATGGTTGAGGATAGTATGCAGAAATTGTTACATGTGAGATGGCTAGATCAAAACAGAATTTATGGAAAAGATTGGAAGTGAAAGCTTTAGCATTGTCGGACACAATATATTGACAAGGACCAAAAGAAGCAAATATGGAATTTAAACAAGAAATGGTGGACTGAGCGGTAGCCAGCTTAGTCGGAAATAACCATGAAAATCTAGTGAAACCATGCACACACACAAGGATGAATTTATTGGCATTCCCCTTTGACTGGGGGAAGGGTCCAACGTAGTCAATATAGAGGCGTTCCATTGGGCGCGACGCTTGATGAGAAGACAATAAGCCTACTTTAGTGGACATGGTGGGTTTACTAAGCAAGCAAGATTTACAAGCCTTAACTAGTTCCCGAATTTCACCGTCCATACCTTACCAGATGAACATTTCACGGATCTTTTCACGAGTTTTGAAGATGCCTAAATGCCCCCCGAATGGGGTCTCATGATTGTACATGAAGATCATGGGCACAAGAATGGCTGGAACCACCACTTTCATTCTATTATCATGCCTCGACGGGCAACATAAAACACCATTCCTCAGTGCATAAGGGACGACATGTTCCTCAGAAGAAAGGGTTTCCATAATAGGAGCCAGCGTCGGATCTTCACGTTGATATTTTTCCAGATCCCTAAACAACATGGGAGCATCAATTAGAATGGCATTAACCTCAGGTAGTATGGACTCGGGGGGTGAAGAATTATCAACCAGTTCATGGGTCTCTACATCCTTGGAAAACATACGGCTTAGTCCGTCTACCACAACATTTTCAGTACCTCTGATATGCCTAACGTCAAATTGGAGGGCAGAAATTCTAATGGCCCAGCGGGCTATAGGACCATTACGACGCGCCCTAGCTAAGACCCAGCTTAAGGCTTGGTTATCGGTCTCCAAGTCGAATTTGACGTGTTCCAGATAGTGACGGAACTTTTCTAAAGCAAATAAGACTGCCAAACCTTCAAGTTCATAGATGGAATACTTGGCTTCTTGAGCCGATAGAGTCCTAGATGCATAGGCAATGGGTCGCCTCGCTAGTTCAGTCTCTTGAAGAAGGACTGCGGCCAGAGCCGACGACGACGCGTCGGTTTGGACGATGAATTTCTTAGAGAAATCAGGCATAGCAAGAACGGGGGCATTACAGAGAGCTAATTTGAGGTCTTCAAAAGCGGCTTGTTGAGAAGGCCCCCACTCAAATTTGACGCCTTTCCTACGAAGAAGGTTCAAGGGCGCCGCTCTGTTAGCGAAGTTAGGAATAAATTTCCTGAAGAAATTCACCATGCCAATGAATCTGGCAATACCTTTGATGTCCTTAGGAGGTTTGAAATCACGGATGGCCTGTGTTCTAGAATGATCCACAGTGACAACATCGGGCGATACAATGTGCCCTAGAAATGACATGGAAGGCTTAGCAAAGGCGACCTTGGACAACTTCACAGTTAACCCAGCTTTACGAAGGCGATTGAGAACTTCTTTCAGATGATCTAGGTGTTCCTCGAAGGTCTCCGAAAATACGACGACATCATCGAGATAGTGGTACAAGTACTCAAACTTGATGTCGGAGAAGACCCTATCTAGCAGTCTCGTGAGCACGCCTGCCCCCATGGGGAGCCCGAAAGGCACACGGTTGTACTCATACAAGTTCCAATCCGTGGCAAAAGCTGTCAGGTGTTTGCATTCTTCAGCTAGAGGGATCTGATTATACGCCTGATTGAGGTCCAAGATGGTGAAGAACGTAGCTTTACGAAACCAGGAAAAACTAGAATGAAGGTCGGGAAGGGGCACAGATTGCAACACCACCTTCCCATTGAGAGCCCTACAATCAATCACAGGCCTGAAGCCACCTTGGGGTTTCGGGACTAGAAAAATAGGCGAAGAATACGCCGACTTAGAGGGCCGAATAATACCATCCTTCAACATCTGATCTATGATTTCCTTCAAAGCTTTCATTTCGGGTGGAGATAGCCTATAAGGTGGAAAACGGACTGGAATCGAATCCGTAACCTCAATCTTGTATTCGATAAGGTCAGTAACACAAAGAGTCTCAGAGAAAACCTCTGGGAACGACTGACACAACTTACGAATCCTCTCTGCCTGCTCCTCAGGGAGATGTCTAAGGTCTAACATCATCTCATCCTGGGTAGGCGAAACAGATGAACACGACACAGAATTACATTTTAATAAGGGAATTTTACAACTTGAAGCAAATTTGAACGTGCACGACTTGCTCTGAAGATCGAGCACTAGACCAGTATGGGACATGAAGTCTGCTCCCAATATAATGGGGCAAGACAAGTGCTTTGCCACAAACAGTTTAACCTTCCAAGTAAATTTAGAAATACGAATTTTGGCATTTAAGGAACCTAAAATTTATAATGAAGAAGAATTAGCCGAAACATATTGAACCGAAGACGAGTAATAGTCAGGAAGTTTACAAACAGATTTCAATTTCGAATACCATTCATCCGAAATAATGGAACACATACTACCAGAGTCTAATAGGGCGTTACTGGTTCGTTATTCAATTCAATCTTAAGAAATGGAACAGGTGCGGGGGTATCCGCCGCAATCCTAAGACATTCTTTGGGGCCTTCAAAAGATGAATTCCAAAACTGAGTTTTCCTTGGGAATTCGGCAGTTCTACTTGGGGCTGAGCCTCGGAAGGAAGAGTTAGTCGACTCAGCCGAAGCCATTAGTCACTTGTTATTATTGGCATTGGTGGAAGTTGCACCAGAAGTTGAGCAGGAGGGGGTGCTTTACGAATTTGGGCAATTCTTGGCGATATGGGACACCGCGCCGCATTTAAAACAGCCTTGAGATGACCCTGCTCCATTCCTTGTCTCACTAGATTTGATCAATGGACATTTATTGCGAAGATGGTCAGGCGAGCCGCAGGCATAACATTTACGGGGAGTGATTGGTCGGCGAGGTTGAGGCCGAAAACTACTAGAGGATGGAGGGGGTTCTTTCGCGACACGCAAGGTATCGGCGTATCTAACTCCTTCCGCTGATACAGCCATAACCTCTACCTCGGCAAAAGTTTGCGGACGTGACGCAAAACACAAGTATGACCTATAGGATGGTGAAATCCCTTCCACAATAGCCTGAACAATCTGATCTTCAGGGAAGTGAAGAGCAAACACCCTGGTATAGAATTTGGTGTCTTGGATGAAATCGGCAAGATTTTCATCCAGACGCTGTACCCGGTAATAGTACTTTTGAATGAGCGATGACCTAGCCAACAGATGGGCATGGAAGTCTTCTATAGATGATTGTTCGGCAATGGCTCTTACTATTTTGTCCGAGAGGACACCAATGGAATAAGGGTAAATTATCTGAAAGATTTGACACGGAGAAAGAGAAAAAACGAGAGCATGGTCTTGGAATTCAACTAGAAACCTTAAGAATGAAATAACGTCACTGGTAGTGTTAACAGAAAACTTATAAATACCCCTGAGCAGCATTGCTAATGGATGAGGCAAACTGCTGAACCCAGGTGACATAGTAGGTAGAGGCCTAAGTGGCGAAGAAGCTAATTCAGAACGAGCATTATTCAAAGAGGTACGGCGTTCAGACACATTGTCTAATGGGGAAGAGGTTTGTTGAACTCCTACTGATTTCCTATTTTCTTCTTCTTTAGAAGAGTCTTACTTGCTGACTAAGTTTATCGTAGCGGGTTGGTCGGTTTTGGGAGGGACTTCCCCAGTTAACAATAGGGTAACCTTACTGGACAATTCTGGAAGATTTTCGAGAACAACACTAGCTTCCTTCCTTTGAATGTCATTCAACTTCAGAGACAGCAGACCGTTAACTCTATTAGAAAAATGAAATAACCTGGCTTGCACACGTTTAATTTGATTAGGAGAAGGGTCATTAACTTCAAAAAAAGTAACTACGGATTCCAGCTCAGTAGTATTGTCAGTGATCGTGGAGAGGGAGTCGTCAATCTCTTTCTCACACAAAGTGGGGATGGAAATGGGCAAATCAAGGGACTCTTTAAGCTTGTTTGTGTCTACCGCAACCGTGCCTCCAGATTGCACATTTCTAATTGTTAATTCATAGATTAATTCCTCCTTGCGCAAATAGCCGGGATGGAGGACGTCGCGAGGGCCGGACATGATGACAGAACTTTTACAAATTTAGAAAAAAATCAAAAAAACCAGCGACTGAGAAAATCGTTAGAGTTTGATACCAAAGCAATGTCTAGCCGTCAAAAGGGGCTAATTTGAGACCCATTCAACCACGCTCTGCTACCACTTGTTACGGAAATATCCGTGGTAGGTAGAGGTGGAAGAAGGTGCGGGCTGGAATAGGTCTCAACTACAAAATTAAAGTTAATTTAAAACTTTAACTAAGGTTATATTTTCTTTTCAAAATCAACAAATAACAGAAGCAGAAGTAGCAGATCAACAACTAGCAAATTACAGCTCGTTACAAAATTTGGGCTTCGAGCCCCAAATTTACTTTCTGAGCTCACAGCTCACAATCACAATGCCGAAGGGCAGAAAACCCCTAAGTACAAGGAGCACTTGCTCCTAATTACAATGTAAGGAAAAGAAAGTACCCGCTCTCAATTTGACACGCCTCTCAAAGGCCACAACAACTTTCGATTCAGACTGCCCTCAAGGCACACAAAGAAACAGGGGTATTAGATACCCAACGTACAGGGCCTTTACATGAGGAAAACAAACATCAGGTTAAGTTACTGGCCCATAATGCAAAATAGAATGGAGGCGATAACTTGCACTCCTACACAACGTTTTGTTTAAAATCCTATGTGGCGCTAGGCTGATAATACAGGGGCTAATCCCAATCTATGGAGGTGACTAGTCGGCACAATAAATTTAAGACATTAAGAAGGAAGAGAAAAACGGTTACGAAAACATAGGCACCTCAAATTCAAAATGAAGGAGAGTTCGAGAGGGTGAAGCACTCTCTATCCCCGCTTTATAGTAAAAGAGATATGAAGTTTTTACATACACAGAAAGGAAATTTACATTTTAAAGGAATAGGTTACATATTAAAGGCTTCGAACCGTCCTCGAGAGTTAAACTGCTGAGCTAGCGAGAAATAAAGATGTTAATAGGCCATTACCTTATTGAACAACTTCTGCTTGAAGAAAGAGGCGCTTCCCGCCCCCTGATACATATTCACACACTAAGAGAGGTGTTACTGAAGTGGCGCTGAGACAAGAAAATCAGCAGTTTTTATACCCTCGTGGAGAATTCGAGGCCTTTCAGAAATAATTAGACACATCCACACGATTTTATTGGGTAGCTAATAGCAGCATATCCATATCGAAGAAGACATACATGATTGGCTGAAAATTAATTAAAGAATTTCGGGATTGGCTGAGTTCAAAACTGGCGGACAGAAGGATTAATATTGCCAACCCAAACAATAAAAGAAAGAAATTTAACAAAGAACAAACTTATGAATATAAAGTTTCCTCAAGAACAGTCCCTTCACTTCGCACCAGAATGCGCCATAGTACTCTTTTCTCTGTAGAGACATCTAGAAGAGAATGTCCACACTTCTTGTTCCGGAGCAAACAAACACAAATCGAAATAGACACAGTTCAGAACACATCAAAATTACCAAATTTACAATAGTGACATCTTCCGAGAAACCGTTGAGTTAATACAGTTTGTTAAAGTTCAGGCTTTCTCCTGAATAGGAGTTTTCAACCGCCGCAGTATTTAAATTTGTGGGGTCGGGGTATACCAACCGGTACAGTAAGAATCAAGGATACCCTAACTAAAAGTGCCGAAGTACAATTCGGAGCACCGCAAGAAACAGTGTTAGGACCAATTCTTTTTCTGTCATATATCAATGATATGTGAGAGCTAAACTTTAATGCAAAAATTAACTCATATGCTGATGACACGGTAGTCACAGTCACGGGTGAAACTTGGGAAGACACCTTCAACAGAGCTCAAGAAACCCTAGTCATTATTCAGAAATGGCTAAACAACCACTACTTACTTTAAATGAAAATAAAACAAAATTCATCTGCTTCTCGCATAATAAAACAATGCCACCCTCAAACAACCTAACACTAAGATTCAACACACCAGCTTGCAAAAATACTGAATGCTGCAACTGTTATACTTTACAGAAATCCGTACCTAGTGATAATTATAGATAGTTATCTGAAATGGAATATTCATGTATCAAATTTGATCATTAAACTTCAGAAAGTTATTTATATATTTTACAGAATTAGAAATGTTATATCAACCAAAGCCTTGAAGTCTATATACTTTGCCTTAGTTCAATCGCAACTGCAATATGGAATTAACAGTTGGGGTGGAATACTTGATTCACACTTGGCTCAACTACATACTGACAGTAATGTACAAAAAGCCACTGATGTTTCCAACATATGAACTGTTCCAGCAAAGCAGGGTACTTAACATACGGTAGCTATTTGTGCAGTCAGTGACCCTATACATGCAAAAAAATTTAAAGCTCTTCTGCAAAGGACACAAGTCAAAAATTTGCACTGGGCTTCAAGACAGAACTGGAATAAGTATACCACGCCGGAACACTTTACTTGGACAAAAAATGTAAGTTGTCTACGGCCACGGGTATGCAATGTATTACCTGTGGACGTGTTCAGTGGCAACCAGAATACCTTGAAGAAAAGGCTCTCCACATGGCCCATTAACAATTATTACAAAGTAAATCAACTTATAAATGTCCATTATAATATTTAAATCAACTGGCACACTATTCCTCTCTACAAAGAAACCAACCTTCTCCTTAACCAATGTCCCTCCTTTCCAGCTTCCTGTTAATTACACCAAATGCAGAAAAACAGTTCATAAAATTACTGTAGTACAATATCACCAAAATTCTAATGGAGTGTATGCTATACACTAGATGCCATAATTTAGCTATTATATTCTTGAAGCCCACAAAAAAGTTTACATTATGTGGGATTCACACACTGTATATTTACTACCTCCGTATGTATATGTATGATATTGATCGTAAATAAAAATGTTTAAAATGTAATGTAATAAGGGGAGTGTGTATGCAAGGATCTTCAAAAGGCAGAAAAGTATGCAGTCAGCAGTATGTAAAGATTGTTGGTTACAAGGATAATGTCCAGTTAGAGGAGGTGACTAATATTAAAGAAGTATTAAAATGTATCTATGATAACGACATTTACAATAAGATACAAAAGTTGAAAACTAGAAAAGCGGCTAGAATTGATAAGATTCCTGGGGATATACTAAAGGCAATGGGTTGGGATATAGTACCATATCTGAAGTACTTACAGTATTTGATTTTGTTTGCATGAAGGAGCTATACCAAATGAATGGAGAGTTGCTATAGTAGCCCCTGTGTATAAAGGAAAAGGTGATAGACATAAAGCTGAAAATTCCAGGCCAGACAGCTTAACATGCATTGCATGTAAGCTTTGAGAAAACATTCTATCTGATTATATCAGACATGTTTGCGAAATTAATAACTGGTTCGATAGAAGGCAGTTTGGGTTTAGGAAAGGTTATTCCACTGAAGCTCACCTTGTAGGATTCCTTCAAGATATTGCAGATATCTTGGATTCAGGAGGTCGTGATTGTCCTGTCTAAGGCATTTGATAGGGTGAATCATGGAAGACTACTGGCAAAAATTAGTGCAACTTGACTAGACAAAAGAGTGAATGAATGGGTTGTTATACTTCTAGAAAATATAGAATTAGAGTTGGCGAAGCTTTACCTGACCCTGTAATAATCAAGAAGGCAATTCCTCAAGGCAGTATTATTGGACCTTTATATTTTCTTGTATACCGGTATACGGAGTCTCTTTAGCTCGTTGTGTGTGTCAGGGGAACAGGCACGGAAGGCGATAGCGCGGGTGACTCATTTGCCGAGAGATATATTGCCTCATGACCGGCTAAGATGATATAATGCAGTACGCTAGCGATAATCATCGGTTCACAGCAATAGTTTATTTTAACTTCTGTGGTACTGGTAGCGTGCTCAATGTGTTCGCTTTAAAATAGCGTCATTTCTGTAGGAATATTAAAGTAATCGTTTGTTTAACGAATGATGTATACAGCAGGACAGCGTGTATTCATTGTGTTGTGCTATGCGAAACATTCTCCTTATACAGAGTGCCGCTTTCGATTCATTCGCAAATTTCCATTTCCTAGCATTCTCCCTCGCCATAGGAGTACGGTACGTAAATTAGTAAAGAAGTTCCGCATCACCGGGTCCATTCTTTACAAGAAATCAGACAGGAGACGAACCGCTTTAACAGAGGAAAAGCTTGACGAAATATGAGCTCTCTTGGAAAGAACTCCAACAATCCCTGTCGCGTCTCGCCGTACAAGCTAATGTGTCATTATCGTCTGCCCACAAAACAACAAAACTGTTAAAAGCAAAACCGTACAAACCCACCCCTGCCCAATATTTAAGAAGACCTGACAGTTTCGCTAGGGCTCGGTATTTTACCTGGTTGCTTCAGTCAGTTCACGATGGGTTTGTTGACCCAGAACTTTTATTTTATAGTGATGAAGCATGACTACACTTAAGTGGCTATGTAAACAGTCAAAACTATCGCTACTGGTGTGCAGAAAATCCCCACCAGCTGCATGTCCGTCCACTTCATGATTTAAAGATAGGAGTTTGGTGCGCAATAAGTGCTCGCAGAATTTTAGGGCCTATATTTTTCCGTGAAACATTAAATGCTGATCGATATATAAACCTCATTCTCAGATCATTCTTTCAAGAGCTGACGGAAGAAGAAAGGACTAATGGTTACTTTATGCAAGATAATGCGACGGCACACACTGCTATTCGATCTCTGGAGGTAATACAGGAAGTTTTCGAAGATCGTGTGGTTAATTATCCACCTAGATCTCCTCATTTAAATCCTAGTGATTATTACCTGAGGAGATTTCTGAAGGAAAAAGTGTATGTGAACAACCCTCACACAAGAGAAGAACTACAAGAGAACATTACAGAAGTTATTTCGAACATCACACGGGTTGAGGTTCGCTGAGTGCCTGCAAACCTATTTACGAGGTATCACGCGTCTTAGACAACTGAGGGACAACATTTTGAACATGAAATGTAATGGCAGGTGGGTTTTAGACTAATAGTTTCACTAGAAATGGATTTCTATAAGTGTGAATTGCCGTGAGTGGTGGAGAGGAACACCGGCTAGCGACGGGGTGCTCTGAGTAAAGAAGTGGAATCTGAGATAAGACGTTTTGCGGATGATGTTATTCTGTACAGAGTAATAAATAAGTTACAAGATTGTGAGCAACTGCAAAATGACCTCGATAATGTTGTAAGATGAACAGTAGGCAATGATATGATGATAAACTGTTGTGAGTTTCACAAATAGGAAAAGTCCTCTCAGTTTTAATTACTGCATTAATGAGTTGAAAGTTCCTGGTGGGGATCACTGTAGGTACCTAGGTGTGAATAAAAGGAAGTTCTTCATTGGAGTAATCATATAAATGGGATGGCAAATAAGGGGTACATTTCTCTGCACATGGTTATGAGGGAGTTTAAGGGTTGCAGTAAGGATGTGAAGGCGAGGGCATATAACTCTCTGGTAAGAACCCAACTAGAGTATGGTTCCAGTGTATGGGATACTCACCAGGATTACTTGATTCCAGAACCGGAAAAAATCCAAAGAAAAGCAGCTCGATTTGTTCTGGGTGATTTCCGACAAAAGAGTAGCGTTAAATAATGTTGCAAAGTTTGGGCTGGGAAGACTTGGGAAAAAGAAGAAGAGCTGCTCAACTAAGTGGTATGTTCCAAACTGTCATAGTTCGTGGCGTGGAATAGACGAATACATTTGTGTGGTGTCTTTAAAAGTAAGAAATATCGCAAAATGAAGATAAAGTTGGAATTCAAGAGGAAAAACTTGGGCGGCAAATATTCATTTATAGGAAGGGGAGTTAGCGATTGGAATAACTTACCAAGGGAGATGTTGAATAAATTTCCAGTTTCCTTGATATCATTTAAGAAAAGGCTAGGAAAACAACAGATAGGGAATCTGCCATCTGGACGACTGCCCTAAATGCAGATCAGTATTGATTGATGATAGACTCTTACCCAAACAGAAATTCATGCAAAATATAATGATGCACATATGCAATATTCCCTAACTACAAATTCTTCTTACAACATTATGATCTTACATCGTAATTTAACAAGCTCGCATAATATTCACTTCCTTCAGAACTAATCCAGAAACTGAAGGAAAAATAGAGGACGAGAAGTAAATACAGGCCAAGAGTGCGACTATGTGCTATATACAGGGACTATGTGCTATATACATGGACTATGTGCTATATACAGGGACTATGTTCGGTCGGTAGAAGATGACGTCATTTCACGCCCTAAACCCTTTTAGAATTTCATTATTAATAATAAAAGAAAATTTTCTCATCTGTCTCCCCTTAGGCTAATAAACGGAATATAAATCCAAGAAAAAGATAAAATTATTAACACATTTGCGTAAACTTTCGCGAAGTACCATTCTCTTTCTGAACCCTGCAATGCAACTTTTTTCTCCCCCAGTTTCAATAAATCTAGTGTCTGTTCAAACTTCTGAGGCAGAAGTGATAGGGATCCTGTCATCGGTAGATATCAACAATTCATATGGGCCTGAAGAGATACCTGGCATCGTCCTCCGTGAATGTGCTTTCCCTATTGGCAATTCCGCTATGTGAAATTATAAATAAATCATTTAAATGTGGGTAATTTCCAGCTGAGTGGAAAAGGGGTTACATAATCCCTATTTTTAAGAAAGATGATAATGTGCTATTCGATAATTATAGACCAATAGCGCTGCTTTCACTTTTATTAAAGGTGTAAGTAAGTAAGTAATTCGTCTTTATTCGTGGCGAATTCAGGGCTGAGAAAGTCATGTATGACTCTTTTAGGCAGTACATCGACCCATCACAGCATGGATTCATTAAAAGCAGGTCAGCTGTTACCAATCTGGAAGTTTATCTATCTTCAGTTTCAGATGGACTGGACAAAGGTGAACAGGTTGACGTGATATTTATACCGATTTCTCCAAAGCCTTCGACTCGTTAACAACACCAGGCCTTGTTGAAGAAGCTGTCAGCGTTTGGAGTGTCCGGGAGTATTTTCGAGTGGCTGAAGAGTTACTTGACAAAACGAACATGTTTTGTCAATTCTGAGGGTTTGATCTCCAACCCCTATCAGCCTTCATCTGGCGCCCCACAGGGATCACTGTTAGGGCCTCTTCTATTTGTTTTGAACTTATTACAGCTGTTCATAGCAGTAAGTGTCTCTTGTGTGCTGACGACTTGAAACTATACAGAGTCACAGAAGAAGACAGTGATGGCGATTATCTGCAAGACGATTTGAAGCAAATATACGGGTGGTGCGATAAGGGGTCCCTCAGAGTGTGGTGTTTGTCATGCCATTTACTCGAAAATTAAGACCTGTTTTTGCAGATATAAAATCAGTGGAGAATGTTTAAATTGCGTGGAGGAGTTCAGTAACCTATGAGTAATTCTTAGTAGGTAACAGGAAACACATCGATAATATTATAAAGAAATCTTTCAGTCTACTCGGGTTTGTCAAAAGAAATTGTAAAGATTTCAGTAATATCGCATGTGCCAAAACACTGTTTTGTTCCCTGGTGAGACCTCTCCTCGAGTATGGTTGCGAGGTGTGGCTCCCGTATCAAAAAGGCACATGTACCAACTCAAGAGAGTTCAGATAAAGGCTCATAAGTGGATTAGTTTTGGATTCCTGGGCATGCCGCTCTCTTCAAGTAGGTATGGAGAACTTGTAAAAACTCTTTCAATGTATACGCTGGCAACGCGCCGAAAATGTTCGATCGCAAAGTTAGCAACTAAATGCTTGAGAAATAAAGTGGATTGTCTGGCTATACTGGGGTTGATTCCACTTCATGTTCCAAGCAGGCGAACAAGGTAGAAATGTACATTCCACCTGCCCAAATGTAGGACGGTTGCACAAGAAAATTCTTGGTTCATAAATCAGCTGGAAGGGTCACTTGACATTTTTCACCGCCCTTCCATTGCAATTCGGAAAGCTCTTCTCAGGGGCGGAACGTAATAATTTTCTATGTTATATTAATTATTATGTCAATAGTCTGTAGAAAACATGTGAAGATGTTTATTTGTATGTTTGTACATATATGTATATTTGATTATATATATGTTATTATATTTTCTATTACATCATCTGTAATTGGCACACCTGTAGATGATAAATAAATATATTTTATACAAATTATTTTACGAAAATTTCCTGAACTAAAATCGGAAGATGGTCGTATACAAGCATTTCTTAACCTAAAATTAGCGATCGTACCCCTGAGATAATTTCAATGCTGACAATAGAGAAAATCACAAATATAACAGGAATGACTGACAAAATGAAAATACAATAGAACCCCTTTTTAACGAATCTCAGGGGGATTTGAAATATCTTCCTTAAAATGGGGTTTTCCGTAAGAGGGGTTTCAAAGAAAATCAAAAGAAATAATAATACATTTCTGTCTTTAACTAATATAATGTGAAGAAATAATAAATGAACATATTAATACTAAAAACTCAAATTAACGCAAAAATAACAGAAAATATTTACAAAACAGCAGACGGACTACATCACTTAGTGGATCATTGGGAGCACAACCTGCAGCAAGGAAAAGAGGAATAGGTATTGCTGACTTGCAATGTTAAATGATTTTAAAGAGATCTGTGAAAAATAGACCATAAAAACTGTGAGAATAAGTGCGAAAGCAGATCAGAAAATAAGTTGCACTTCCCAGTTATGGCCATTTAATACACCACCTACACGACTATAACGACATATACTGTAACGTCACTTTTCCACATAGTTTCCAAGAGACTCCAAACATTTCTGCGAGCGCACAACCAACTTCTCGATGCCGGATGCATAGAAATTTCCTCCAGCGTTCTGCAACCACTCGGAGACAGCGGCCTTCACCTCCTCATCGGTCTGGAAACTTCGAACACCGAGCTCCGCTTTGAGCTTACCGAACAGATGAAAGTCACATGGCGCTAGGTCGGGACTGTAGGGTGGATGTTGCCAGACCTCCCACTTGAAACGCTGCAGTAGTTTTCTCGTTTGGCGGGCCTTGTGAGGTGTTGCATTATCGTGCAACAAAATCACACCGGCGCTCAATTTCCCCCGGCGCTTCTCTTTAATCGCTTTACGCAACCGGTGCAACGTTTGACAATACGACGCCGCGTTGATCGTCGTTCCATTCGGCATGAATTCTACGTGCAGAAAACCCTCCATGTCAAAGAACATTGTCGCCATAACCTTACCGGCTGAAGGTTGAACCTTGGCCTTCTTTTGTTGTGGTGATGAGGGGTGCACCCATTCCATTGATGTTCGCTTCGTTTCGGGGGTGAAATGGTGGACCCACGTTTCGTCGCCTGTGACGATTCGCGCAGAAACCCGTTGCCATCTGCGGCATAGCGTTACAAAAATGCCAGGGAAGATTGGAAACGTTGTCCCTTGTGCTCATCGGTGAGAAGACGTGGGACCCATCTTTGACGCAGCTTACGATATCTAAGGTCCTCGTGACAATGGCGAACACACTGCCATACGACATGTTCAGCTGCGTCGCGATTTCTCTCAGTTTAATGCGCCGGTTCTGTCTAATGATCGCATTCACACTGTTGACCTTTGCACGGGTGCTGGACGTTGCGGGCCTGCCTTCGCGATGGTTGTCCGTGATATCCGTGCATCCGGCTTCGAATAGCTGACACCACTTTACGATACCTTGCCGGGAAATGGCCCGCTCCCCATACACAGCACTCATTTCACAATGAATGCCCGTGCAATTCTTCCTTTTGGCCCATAGGAAGCGGACTGTCGCACGCACCTCATATTTGGAGCGAACGTCCTGTTGACGCGCCATAGCATTTGGCTGCTATTCACACAATACTAGACGAGACACCACAGCGACCTGCCTAACAGACGTGTGGGCAGTGCCTGTCCCTTTCTCCACGTTTGCGACACACAGCGCGCTGCTGCGGCGCGTTAGTGTAACTAACATTTTGATCCACCTACCTTCACTTTCAGAAATAGTCCAATACAGTAGTTTGCTTCCTCTTGCCCAGATACCTCACGGAAAGAAGTTTTCTCTCAATTTGGTTGAGACTGTTGATGATATCTTCATCAACTTTGAAGGAGGAGAAGTACCGGCGGACAATATCCAATCCCTCCACTGCTGCCCCAAAAGTTGGTTCTGCTGGATCCTCTCCTTCCTCTTCAATACTTTGCCTTTTTGCATCGTCACAAAGGTCCCCAACATCCATCTGTGGTCCTGAGGTTAGGATGTCATAATCACAACTAACAAATTCTTCAAATATTGTGGCACTCGAGTACTTTGATACAAGCCCCCAATCTTCCCTAATGTCATCAGTAGTGTCGTCTTCGTTAAAAACTTCTGAAAAGGCACCCAAACCTCCATGGCCAAAGCAGTTTTGAATAGCGTCTGTTGTGACTAGTTGGCATGCTGCTACAAGCATATGCTTGGCTTGGAGTATATTTAATTTCCACACTTCTTTCAAGGAAGGAAATAGCTCTTTGAACCAGGGCCTTCCTGTACTTCACTTTCTCAAAATGAATAACGCCTAGGTCCAAAGACTGCAGGTGACTGGTATAGTTAGGAGGAAAGACGACAACTATGATATTCCGCAGGAAAGATGTATCTGAAGAATGAGCTGGACATCTGTACATCACCAGCACTATCTCCCTTCCTGCCGATCCCATCTTAGCATCCAAGCTTCGTAAAATTTTAGAAATATCTCCGATGTCATCCACGCAGTTTTGTTAAAATCATATTTACATGGGAGTGTGCGGGTGTTCTTAGATTTTTAAATTTTCCAATTATTAGTGGGGGTAATTTTTCACTCCCTTGCTGTTAACACATAACAACGCTGTCAGCCTTTCTTTACTTTTTCTGCCTCCGTGGCATTATTCTCTGCGAACAGCATATGTCTTGGACGGGAGCAAATTTTAAAACACTCACGTTTCATCGGTGTTAAAAATATCGTTAGCACCAGATCCTTCAAGAAGTCGAGGTAACGTATCCTTTTCCCAGTACACAACCGCATCGTCGTAAATTCCACACTCTCGCCGCATGTGTTTTGGAACGAATGATTGTGCCGTCTTTCAAAATGATCAAACCAGCCATTAGAAGCATGTAAATAGACCAAACCCAGTTTGAATGCTATTTCTAGAGCTGTTTGTTTAAGTAATAAATATAAATATAAATATGATAAACATAAATATGATTGTAAATAAAGGGTACAGATCTCTGCACATGGTTATGAGAGTATTTAGGGGTTGTAGTAAGGATGTAAAGGAGAGTGCATATAAGTCTCTGGTAAAACCCCAACTAGAGTATGGTTCTAGTGTATGGGACCCTTACCAGGATTACTTGATACAGGAACTGGAAAAAATCCAAAGAAAAGCAGCTCGATTTGTTCTGGGCGATTTACGACAAAAGAGTAGCGTTACAAAAATGTTGCAATGTTTGGGTTGGGAAGAATTGAGAGAAAGAAGAAGAGCTGCTCGACTAAGTGGTATGTTCCGAACTGTCAGCGGAGAGATGGCGTGGAATGACATTAGTAGACGAATAAGTTTGAATGGCGTTTATAAAAGTAGGAAAGATCACAATATGAAGATTAAGTTGGAATTCAAGAGGACAAATTGGGGTAAATATTCGTTTATAGGAAGGGGAGTTAGGGATTGGAATAACTTACCAAGGGAGATGTTCAATAAATTTCCAATTTCTTTGCAATCATTTAAGAAAAGGCTAGGGAAACAACAGATAGGGAATCTGCCACCTGGGCGACTGCCCTAAATGCAGATCAGTAGTGATTGATTGATTGATGTTACCGTCAATTGGAGTATTCTCACTCCTTTTTTCTCTTGAAGCAATTCATTAAAATGTTTTTAAGTTCCTCGTACGGCGAAGAACAAACATTCTTCCGTATTTTTGCCCCAGAACCACACTCCACTTCCGCGGTCAAAATTGCTTCCTCTGGTGAACTAAATGCAATGGCCTTCGCTGATGATGTGTATGATCTAGGGAGAAACCGAGGAACAAGTACAGTCGAGACTCAATGATTGGAAGCTTAAGTTCCAGGAGATTACTCTGAAGATAAGTGAACTCAAAATGGTAGTGATGTCAATAAACAGATGGGGATGACAAGCGAACATCATGCTAGGGAACCATTCACTAGAAATTGTGGAAAGCTTTACATACCGGTACATCGGCAGTGTAACATCTTGAGATACACTAGCCACAAAGGCGGTGGCAAATGGAGTGCAGGCGAGCTCTCAGTTTATAATATCAATGTACACTGACTGAAAAATGTTATGGGATAGCGGAGCACTGATGCGCAGGTGTGTTGTCTGCGCACCACACGCCCCCTGTGCCAGCGGCAGTTGTATAGGATACCTTGTGAGCAGTGGCTGCGCATGTGACAGATGTAACATGGAACGTCATCGTGAGCTGACACCGTTCGAACGGGTATGGTGGTCGGTGCCCGACGGATGGGAAGTGCGAATTCGGAAGTGGTGCGAGAATTCGGCTTCACACGATCAACCGTGTCCGGGGTGTATCGTGAATGGTTGAATGCGGGTGTCACCGTCCACAACAGACGAACGACCGGCCGACCATCCACCCTCAATGACCGTGACCGGCGACATCTGAGACGGGTTGTCATTAGTGACAGACGGGCAACCGTGCAACAAATCACGGCTCAATTCAACACAGGCCAAGCTAAACACGTCTCCCAGTGGACAATCCGTAGGAACATGGGTTCTATGGGATATAGGAGCCGGCACCACACACGGTTGCCACTGTTAACCCTACGTCATCGGGCACACCGACACGCATTTGTCGCCAGTCACCAGGGATGGACACTAGATCAACGGCGTAACATGATATGGTCGGACGAATCATGATTTCAACTGCACCATGCCGATGGGAGGCACCGTGTATGGCGCAGACCACATGAAGCGGTGGATCCCGCCTGCCTCAAAGGTGTGGTCCAGGGCGCTGGTGTCTCTGTTATGGTCTGGGGTGCCTTTTCCTGGTATGGAATGGGCCCCCAAGTTGTTCTGGAAGAGACTTTGAATGGTACGCGGTATGTTGAGCTGCTCGGAGACCATCTCCACCCATTTTTGGCCTTCCAGCGCCCAGACGGTTCTGCGGTGTTTGAAGATGATAACGCGCCGCCACATCGCTCCCACGTCGTCCGGGAATGGTTCCAGGAACATGCAGTGGATGTCCAACGACTTCCATGGCCACCCAGGAGCCCCGATCTGGACCCTATCGATCATATCTGGAAAGTCCTGGAACGCAGGCTCCGTGCCATGGATCCTGCACCCACGAACAGACCAGCATTGGCGGCCGCTCTGCAAACGATTTGGTGTCAGCTGCGTCCAGAGGACTACCAGGGACTTGTCGACTCACTTCCATGACGTCTCACTGCAGTTCGCAGGGCCAGAGGAGGCCCCACACGCTATTAGGTGACTATCCCATGACATTTGCTAAGTCAGTGTAGTTGGTCCGTTATCGTTCCATATGGGAATCAACATCTATGTCATCAGCTCTCAGTTTTACCAGCAAGTACGAACACTCCTTTGGGATCCCAAAGTACCAACAAAATCAAAGCTGGTGATGTTCAATCAGTACTTCATACCAATCTTAACCTATGGTATTGAAACCTGCAACCTCATTAAGAAATACTCATCAAGGTTGCAAGCCTCCGAGATGAAGTTCCTTAGGTCCGCAATTCAAAAAACCAAACTGGACAAGTTAAGGTATGATGTGGTTAAGAAGGAAGCTGGGATTGTTACATCATTGTTAGATCGGGTCAGCATGTCCACACTGAGGTAGTTTGGGCATGTAATGAGGATGGAGCCAACAAGGACAGCATATCGTCGTTGCCGGGACAAAACCTCCTATGTGATAATATTTTTGGAGATATACTGACCCGCAGCACATACATTATGAAGAGCGAGAATGCCTTGACCATAATCACACAATATTGCACCTTAGATGACAGAACCTTACCGGCAAAAGTTCTAAGCTAAAATATTTCACAAGGAGGTTTTGTCACGGCAGCAATGATATGTTAACTTGGAGAGACATGTGGCAAGGAAACGGATCGTGGAAAGACCAAGAACCCACTGGATGGACATCATAACGATGGACATTGCAGGTCGGGGAAGGACACTGGAGGCCCTGGGACATCTTCCCGACTGTAGCTCGGCTTCATCGGCCATCATGGCTTCCCTTCCGTCCAGCTGCTTCGAGGAAGATGTCAGCTCGACGATTCCAGCTATGAGTTTATCGGCTATGGCAGCCGCCCTGGCCGTCAGAACTGCCCCTTAGGACAGCTATATTGCTCCACCGAGTACAACACCCCGCCCGGTACCTAAGTTATCTACAGACGATTCCCCTAAGATAAGGCTGAGTCTCACCAGATCGCAGCGTGGTAACTGCTCTACCGAGTACAACACCCCGCCCGGTACCTAAGTCATCTACATACGATTCCCCCAAGATAAGGCTGAGTCTCACCAGATGGCAGCGTGGTAACTGCTCTACCGAGTACAACACCCCGCCCGGTACCTAAGTCATCTCAGACGATTCCCCTAAGATAAGGCTGAGTCTCACCAGATCGCAGCGTGATAACTGCTCTACCGAGTACAACACCCCCCCCCCGGTACCTAAGTCTTCTCAGACGATTCCCCTAAGATAAGGCTGAGTCTCACCAGATCGCAGCGTGGTAACTGATCTACCGAGTACAACACCCCGCCCGGTACCTAAGTCATCTACATACGATTCCCCCAAGGTAAGGCTGAGTCTCACCAGATGGCAGCGTGGTAACTGCTCTACCGAGTACAACGCCCAGCCCGGTACCTAAATAATCTACAGACGATTCTCCCAAGCCAGGGCTGAGTCTCACCAGATCGCAGAACGCTAACTGCTCTACCGAGTACAACACCCCACCCGGTACCTAAGTCATCTACATACGATTCCCCTAAGATAAGGCTGAGTCTCACCAGATCGCAGCGTGATAACTGATCTACCGAGTACAACACCCCACCCGGTACCTAAGTCATCTACAGACGATTCTCCCAAGCCAGGGCTGAGTCTCACCAGATGGCAGCGTGCTAACTGCTCTACCGAGTACGACACCCCGGCCGGTACCTAAGTCATCTACAGACGATTCCGAGTCCCGACATCCAACAGTTGTATACCCATGATCAAACGCTAGGAGCAGGCGGGCGGAAGAGATAAAACCCGACATGACCACCCAAGCTGCTCCATTCATCAAAGTCACAGGGTCTGTATGGTGTGCCCCACTGACGAGACACGCCTAGTAATGTCACACTGCTTGAGCGTTTTGACCCACGGGACTCCTGAGAAATATCGTTGCCATTGCCCAGAAGGGATTCGGCCTTAGAGGCGTTCAGGCTTAATCCCACGGATGGTTGCTTTGCACCACCGCCGTTCGACCCAGTGCGTGAACCAAATGTCCGAACCTGCGGTTCCTCCCGTATTTAGCAGGATTATAATCGCAATGACCAGTCATCAGTAGGCCGCCACAAGCCAGTTATCCCTGGGGTAAGTCTTCTAACACCTCTTGCTGGAAACTCAAGAACACCGCGACGCCAGGGCTGAAAGAGGTGACGTACATGCTCCGCCCAACCGAGTAAGTAAAGAAACGATGAAAGTAGTGGTATTTCATCGGCGATGTTGCCATTTCCCACTTATGCTACACCTCTCATGTCTCCTTACAATGCCAGACTAGAGTCAAGCTCAACAGAGTCTTCTTTCCCCGCTAATTCTTCCAAGCCCGTTCCCCTGGCAGTGGTTTCGCTCGATAGTAGAAAGGGACAGTGGAAATCTCGTTAATCCATTCATGCGCGTCACTAATTAGATGATGAGACATTCAGCTATGCTCTACCACCAGGGGTATGCAACAGATTTTCGGCTTATCCCAGTTTCGCCAGCAAGTCTTCAGCATAAGTGCAGATAAACGGGACCCCCGAACCTGAGCGGCCGACCTTCACATACCAAGGAGGGATGAGTACCGCAATCTTGGGAGAATTAGGAAGCGATATCCTTGGGGACAGTGGGCATTAGCGTCGCCCAGGGGAAACCTCGCGGGGGTACCCACCTGACCGCTCCCAAGGGTCACTCGCCGCCCGCAAGGTGTATAAATCCCTGCGGACTCGCACGACACTCCCTGTCCGCGTAAGTCATAAGTAGGTGAGAACCATTTTCTAGAGATTGCCGGCTGGGCTGACTTGCGGGAAGAAGTGAGAAGCTTGGGAAACATGGGGGAGGAATGTATGGAAAACCATGATCCCAAAATATCGCTTTCATCAAAGCCGTAAGCCCTGGAAAGCTGTCAGATACCCTCCGGGGCGACTTGACCCAACGGAATGGTCCTCTTCCCCATCCGGAGTCAAGCACGGCACAGCCTCACACTAGTACTCCCCCACATGGGGAGCTCCCCGCTCAGCAGCAGACTATTTATTTTAGTCAATATCCATACCAGAAGGAAAGGAAGGACCCTCCATCGCCACGGCGGAGTGGGTGAGCACAGAAACTGTGACCTCGACCGCAGGGACCACTTTCCAGTTTGCCAGACCAGGTTGAGTTGGGAGCCACCCAATCCCCCGGGATAGGCGCGGACTAGTCACCTGCTTGAATCAAACCCTCCTATTTAGTTCATCACAAGCATAAAATGGGATTTTATCCGCGCCCGGGAGGGCTATTTAAGGGCTGGACCAACAGGTAGGTACATGGGGCTGATACGCGTAGGGCTTGGGCGGATGACAGGGTCCATTCTACCCGCACGGTATCCTGCTCCTTTGGGCAAAGGTAGGGACGTAACCACCTGGGGAGGGAGCAAACGGGAAAGACGGTCCCGATGGCCCAAAAGCTCCGTTTCGAATACCAAGACTTACATACCTGACACCTCCAGCGATGAGCAATTGGAGGATGCTTCTTCTCCGATACTAGGACTTACACGTTTGACATCTCCAACGACGAACTTAACGAAGCACTACAACCTAAGGAAGAGAGGCATAGTTACTCCCGACTTTCACCCCCGCTTGCTTTAACTTCTTCACGTTGACATTCAGAGCACATTGCGTCAACACCCGTTTGGGCCATCGCAATGCTTTGTTTTAATTAGACAGTCGGATTCCCCTGGTCCGTGCCAGTTCTGAGCCCACCATTGAATGGTGTCCGAAGAGAACCACGTGCGTGCGGCTGCAACCTCCGGAAGGGCAGCCCCTTCACGAGGCACACCGCAGCCACTCAGAAAGGAAGATCCCCGGGAGGCTAAGGCATCGTACCGAGCTCCGATCCAGCGTCGAGGTTACGACGGACGCCCACCCCAGCGCTCTCACCTCACCCAGGCCCGGCACGTTAGCGCAAAACCACTTCCCAACCAAGCCCGACACGCCCCTGTCCTCAGAGCCAATCCTTATCCCGGAGTTACGGATTCAATTTGCCGACTTGCCTTACCTACATTAGGCTATCGACTAGAGGCTCTTCACGTTGGAGACCTGCTGCGGATATGGGTACGGGCCAGCGTGGCACCTCCACGTCGACCTCTCCCGGGTTTTCAATGTCCGAGGGGAAGATCAGGACACCGCCGCAACTGCGGTGTTCTTCGCGTTCCAAACCCTATCTCCTGGCTAGAGGATTCCAGGGAACTCGAACTCTCATGAAGAAAAGAAAACTTTTCCCCGATCTCAAGATGGCGTCTCCGAGTCCTTTTGGGTTATCTCGACGAGCTGCTCATTAGAGGGGACCGACTTGTTACGGTTCCGCTCCCAACGGATTCCCTTTCGCCGCATGGGGTCCTAACACTGTAGTCATGGACTCCGTCGATATCGTATTTCTCCTAGGGCTTAGGATCGACTGACTGGTGTGCAACGGCTGATCACATGAAACCGTTCTCCGCATCTGACCTACAGGCCCTCGCTGGAGTACATGCTACTACCACCAAGATCTGCACCGATGGTGGCTCCAGGCAGACCCTCGCCCAGACCCTTCTGCATTCACCACCTCGACCCTCCTACTCGCCAGGGCTTCACGGGGCGGGCCGCCGAAGAGATACCGCGCACCCGTCATTGCCGAGCTGATGGCAGAATATAGGCAAGACGCTTCAGAGCCATCCATTTTCAGAGCTAGTTGCTTCGGCAGGTGAGTTGTTACACACTCCTTTGCGGATTCCGACTTCCATGGCCACCGTTCTGCCACTCCTTTGCGGATTCCGACTTCCATGGCCACCGTTCTGCTGTCTGCAACGAACTCCTTTCATTGTTTCCCATGAGCGGGCGCTTTAACTCTGCGTTTGTTCATCCCACAGTGCCAGTTCTGCCTATCAAAAGTGGCCTACTTGACACTCCGAACCAAGAAATAAATCTCACGCCTTAAAAATGTTTCCCGCGCGGTTAGAGTCGTGTAGCTGTGAGCTTGCATCCAGGAGATAGTGGGTTCGAATCCCACTGTCGGCAGCCCTGAAGATGGTTTTGCGTGGTATCCGATTTTCACACCAAGCAAATGCTGGTGCTGCCACGGCCGCTTCCTTACCACTTGTAGGCCTTTCCTATCCCATTATCTCTTTAAGACCTATCTTTGTCAGTGCGACGTAAAGCAAAAACTAAAAAAATGTTTAAGTAAGCTGAAGATCTCGCTCATTTAAAGTTGGAGAATAGGTTGAGGTCGTTTCGGCACCTAGGCATCTAATCAATCGCTTGATCAGATGAGACTCATGTTCGAGCACCAGTTATCCTGAGGGAAACTTGCGCCCTGGGTGCGCCTCAACTCGCAAATAAAACGAGACACCCCTGGAATGCGGAGCCGCACAACAGCGTAGCCCATCTTCCCTCGGTCCGCACAATGCGGGACTTTCACTTTCATTGCGCCATTAGGTTTATTGTTCAAACAAATGACTTGCGTATATGTTAGACTCCTTCTTTTCAGCAGCCGCGGCAGCGGCCATAGCCGCACGGACCGTGATGCTTCCATCGATCGAACGCAACATTTCAATCTTTTAGCAACCAACCCTCAGTCAGACGTGGTCCAGAAACGGAAACCATGGACCTCAATGTGTGTTCGAACTGTCAATGTTCAGTTGCCCTACACTTCACATATCGTCGCGCAATTTCCTGCGTTCTTCATTCATCCATGAGCCAAGTGATCCACTAATCTAGGTTGTATTCTGTCTTTTTTCAATCGTTCTCTCCACGGCGAGCGGAGAAAAACAATCATTTTTATGGGTTTCTCATCACAGAGCTAAGAGGTGTTTCGAGCATGGGCGACAGAAGTTCATTTAAAACCTGCCCGCCGGGCCGACGTCACTACAGGTCCACTCGTGTTTTCTCCGCTCCACTGAGCGCTTACGGAGTTTGGGACTCGCCTGAGCTTGCAACGGCTCACTTCACTTCGCCTGTTCTGAGATCGTGCATGATTTATTTCATCACACAAACATTGAACTTCCACGGAAAGGGCGGTGTACGGGCGCTTACAAATCAATGTCGCTGCTCGGGACCACCTTTCCGTCTTCTCCAACTCTAAGTGGTGATTGTTGACAGTTTAGTCAGTTTCCAGTTCCACCAGGGTGGAAACCTTTTCAGGAGATGCTGCAGCGGACAAAGCTGCACGATCCGCGATGCTCCCGCCCTTTAAACGCAATGTCACGTTCGGTTTCAGCAACGGTTCCCCAGGAAGACGTGGTCCGGGACCTAAAATCATTGTACCGTAGTGCGTTCAACAGCGACTCATAGCTCGCAAGAGTGGATGCGACAGGAATCTCGTTTCGAACAAGGGGTGGTATTACTAGTCATTTAACACCTGCCCGCCGGGCCGAAGCCGCAACGTGTCCACTTTCCCCGCTCCACTGAGCGAGGGAGGTAGGTTCCCAATCCCGAACTTTTGCATCGAACAGATGCGGCCACGAACACCGCGACACTCCTGGTGTCGGCGGCGGACAGACCCTCGCCGCGCGGGGCGGTGGCTGACTCCTCTTCCTCGAAATGCCTTCTAATAAAACAATTTCGATAATCCTTCCGCAGGTTCACCTACGGAAATCTTGTTACGACTTTTACTTCCTCTAAATAATCAAATTTGAGATCTTTCCAGACACATCGGAAACTGCGCGAAGCAGATCCCGTGCACCGGTCAGAAGACCTCACTAAGTCATTCAATCGGTATTAGCGACGGGTGATGTGTACAAAGGGCAGGGACGTAATCAACGCGAACTTATAACCCGCGCTTACTGGTAATTACTCGTTCATGGGGAACAATTGCAAGCCCCGATCCCTAGCACAAAGGGGGTTCAACGTGTTGCCCAATCCTTTCGGACGAGGACAAGCTGATTCCTTCAATGTAGCGCGCGTGTGGCCCAGAACATCTGAGGTCATCACAGTCCTGTCATTGCTCAATATCGTGCAGCTAGAAGCTGCCTGTCCATCTAGGCAGCTGTGTTGTTGCTGGTAGCACAGACGGATACCGGATGCGACTTGTTAGCAGGCTAGAGTCTCGTTCGTTATCGGAATTAACCAGACAACTTGCTCCACCAACTAAGAACGGCCATGCACTACCACCCTCCGAATCAAGAATGAACACTCAGTCTGTTGAGGTTTCCCGTGAGCTGCCCGCCGAGTCATTGGATAAACATCGGCGGATTGCTAGTTGGCATCCTTTATGGGTAGAACTAGCGTGGCATCTGATCACCTTCCAATCTCTAACATTTGTTCTTGATTAATGAAAACATAATTGTCAAATGCTTTCTCTTCAGTACGTCTTGAGACGATCCAAGAATTTCGCCTCCAGCGTCGCAATACGAATTACTCCGGCTGTCCCTATTAATCATTACCTCGGGTTCCGAACACCAACAAAATAGAACCGAGGTCCTGTTCCATTATTTCATGCACACAGTATTCAGGCACAGCCAGCTTGCTTTAAATTAATTTTTTTCAAAGGAAATGCACCGGCCCACCTCGACATTCGATGAAGAGCACCGCGGTAGGATTTCATTAGGGTCCGCCCACGGCGCGCAGGAACCGCACGCGGGTTAACCGCGGCGGCTGCGCGCTTTCGACTCGCCACCACCGGCAGGACGTCCCGCGTACCATGCTAGTTAGACACCGACAAGCGATGAAACGACAGCATGGGACACAAATCGAACTACAAACTTTTAAACTGAATTACCACGCAATTACCACGGCTGTTTGCACCACAATTGCCCTCCAGAGGATACCCGTTAAAGAATTTAAAGTGTAATCATTCCGATTACGGGACCTCAGATGAGTCCCGTATCGTTATTTTTCATCGCTACCTCCCCTTGCCGGGAGTGGGTAATTTGCGCGCATGCTGCCTTCCTTGGATGTGACAGCCGTTTCTCAGGTTCCCTCTCCGGACTCGAACCCTGATTCCCCGTTACCGCAGAACCTACCATCGACAGTTGATAAGGCAGACATTTGAAGGATCGCCGCCGGTACGAGGACCGTGCGATCAGCCCAAAGTTATTCAGAGTCACCAAGGCAAACGGACCGGACGAGCCGACCGATTGATTTTGATCTAATAAAAGCGTCCCATCCACTTCTGGTCGGGACTCTGTTTGCATGTATTAGCTTTAGAATTATCACAGTTATCCAAGTAAATTAGTACGATCTAAGCAATCATAACTGATTTATTGAGCCATTCGCAATTTCATGTTAATTTGGGTTGCACTGAGGCATGCATGGCTTAATCTTTGAGACAAGCATATGACTACTGGCAGGATTAACCAGGGAGCTGGCTGACTCGAGAGCCGCCGCCAATGCGTGTGGCCTATGGGACACAGACTAGCATTTTCTCGGCAGGTCGAGTGGGGCTTCCAACTGAAGTTTCTTAGGCCGCCGAACAGGGGTTCTCACCCAGCTCGTGGGCCTTCCATAGGGAACGCGTCCCATCACCACTCATCGTCACATCTCCACTGTGTCCGCTGCCGAGGCCGACAGGACCGTACGAGAGGCGTACGGCATAATATTCTCACGCCTGACTAAGGGCGAGCATTTACAAACATTACTGGTCGCCGCCATGAGCGTGCACAAACCTGGCCCGGGCGCGCCGCAAGAACGGAGAGCACAGAGGCTCGCAGCATTGCAGTCGTGGGCACGGAACCTGCCTCGTTCACTGTACCTGTAGGGGGCGGGGGGGGGGGTACCGGTACTGTTGTTATTGCTATTTTGCTTTACGTCGCACTGGCACACATATGTCTTATGGCGACGATGGGATGGGGAAGGCCTAGGAATGGGAAGGAAGTGGCCGTGGCCTTAATTAAGGTACAGCCCCAACATTTGCCTGGTGTGAAAATGGGAAACCACGGAATACCATCTTCAGGGCTGCCGACAGTGGGATTCGAACCCACAATCTCCGGGATGCTGCGCGCTCCTAACCCGCACGGCCAACTCGCCCGGTCCTCAAGGTACTAGGTGGGTTCGGCTGTTCGCAAAATGACCTCCATACCTCCAGCGCCGGCCGCCGTTTCGACCAACCTCCGCAGCCCATGTGTTGGTGCGACCTAGGTGGCGATTGTAAGCAGTATCATAAATTAAGATAAGCACCCCAGGGTGACGTAACCCACACGGGTGCATTATGTGATGACGGTTTTAACACCAAAGAGAAAGTAAGTAAGAAGAGATTACGGAAACAAGTTGTGACCGAGCGCTTTCTTCGCTTACGCTCCCTGAACCGTCAACAACAGGCCCAAAGTGTAAGTGTACGAATTGTAAAGCATAAAAAGCATATATTTGTCTCCAACCCTTTGCCCTCTAAAAGCTATTTTTTGCGGGAAATATTAACACCTTAAAATTAAAAGATATTTTGAGATTGTTCACGATTTTTTCCAAACAAAATAAATTAATCAGCTTCCTTTACAATTTTATAAGGATGAAAACTACCTTTAAAGTAGCGATGTGACGAGTCGGATACTTCATCAACTCGAGTCACTCGTTTTCGACCGGGTAGGACAGGGAGAGCGAGACAATCGCAATGATTCGTGAAAGAAGCGAATGAGGGATCTCGAGTTGACGAGTCGGGCAGGGAGGACGAGACGAGACGCCGGGGATATCGCTATGTCTCGTAAAGGAGGACAGTGATGGAACTCGAGCGCTGACTGAACATGCAGGTTGCACATTTCGGGTATAAAAACGAAGACGATTGTATTCGAAGTAGTACAGTAATGCATTTTCCACCAGAAATAACATACTTATTGAATTAACACTGTCTGGCAGCTGAAGAAAACAATGTTTAATAAATAAGGAAACAGAAATACTGAGTTCTTCTCAACCATTTGTGAAGAAAACTAATTTTATAACATGTTATACCAAAGCTAAAGGAAAAAGGCTTAATAATTTGTAAAAATTAAGGTTAATACTGTAACTGGTTTCTTGCTTAGGAATCGATCAAAGAACAGAAAGCACTCGGCCGAACTCGGCGCTCTTCGGGACATGTCGTATTTTTGACCTCATGTTGCAAATGACCAGTTGAATACTCCATAAAATCAAGTAACTCCTATTCGGAAACACTGCCGGCGACAGTGGCTATGTCTTGTGGTTCATTACGATTTGTTGGTATTTTTCACAATTTTCGGTACCTCTCCTACTTGTTTGAATTTATGTTATATGGTGTTCTTACCTTAATTGTTTTCGGTTTGGTAGCCTTCGTTGGTTTAATATAAGTTCCCTTCGACGTGCAATCATGTCATACCTTAGATGAATACTGCTTGCCTATTTTATTTCTATTCTCCGTTGACTTACGTCATTTTTTCTTGCTTGTTGATTGGTTGCATCACCTTGTCATGACTGTTTGCGTCTCCAGAAACTTAATTTCTAATTGGTAGCGAGAATGTATTCTTCCGCGCATTTCTACTTTTTTATTGGCCATTTCTCGTTTTTGCCTTTGCCTTTGTTATATTATTAATTAATTGGAAATTATTAATATTCTGTCCGGACTACCTTTCTCCCGCTATTTTGTATTTTTTCTTAAGATTTTATGTACTTTTGAGTAATTACTGCCGTTAGTCTTACAGCATTACTTTATGTCTTCTCAGCGGCAGTTTTTATGCTGCACTGTCGTCCAGGCAGATACTTCGCCGCACGCACTAGAGAAGGCGGCTTTTCGCTGACATGTATCTTTCTACACCTTGCTGGAGGCCGCTGACCTCGGCTTCGCTCGCTAGTTAGAACTGCAGTATGACACGCCAAGCGCAATTTCGACACTATTGCAGCTGTCTGGGTCAGCATTTCTATTTTATTTCGGATTTGTACTATTGGTAGCCTGAACTTTGTATTCTGCACCAAGTTGTGCACCTAGCCTATGAATAATTCATGCAACTTTAGCCAGAACTTCTTTATTCGGCTGGTTTACCTTCGAAAATTCTTCAATCGCACTGCAGTGCTGGACTATTTAGTGCTGGACTTTTCAGTTGCTGGTCTAACATTTGGCAACCTCCTTTTTCAATTTATTATCTCCCTGGTGGAGAATTTCGTGCTGTTTCGATTCAAGCCTTGTAATCAAATTTATAATCTTGTGAATCTATTGGTCATGGAGGAACTCTTTAATATCAACTTTGTAAATTTTGATAGCTTTTATGTTCATTTATCTAGTAATGTTATTCAATTTTAATATCGGTCTGGCTTGGGCCAGCCGTTCAAAGTTAATGTAACTATTTCAGATATTCTGAACTTTTTCAGGCTTCATAAGACAACAGTCTTATTTATACGTAGTTGGATCAAAATGTTAGTTGCACAAAGGCGCCGCAGCAGCGCGCTGTGTGTTGCAAACGTGGAGAAAGGGACAGACACTGCCCTAGAGCTGGGAACGGTAGGAGCGGAGCGGAGCAGTTGTTTTCGCTCGTCCTCCGGAGACCTCCGGTAGTCCTCCGATTGAATTCACGGGCGGAAAATTCAAATGCTTTAATGTGGGCAATGTTGTAACGGTGATCTTAGGAGGAATTACAATTTAAATTTCATTACTAATTCTACAGATGCATATGTTCCCTCACGTTTGTCATTCAAATGCTGTAGTCGTTTCAAGATCGCCGCATTATTTGTTACGCTATGAACAACAGATTTTGATCTGCTGACATTCAGTTTACAATAGGTGCAGGTGGATAGAATACTGTAGATTGAATATTGGCACATATAATACCAATGCAAATGCATTTACAATATTATTAATAGTAAAACAGTTTAAGCAATAAGTATATTCCAGTGCATGTAAACATGTATTATATACGATGTTCTTACATTGTGTTATACGTGTAGCTCATTTATGACGGAAGAGTACGTCCGGCTCCATGACGAAATGGTTACCGCGCTGGCCTTTGGTCACAGGGTCCCAGGTTCGATTCCCGGCAGGATCAGGAATTTTAATTTTAATTGGTTAATTTCGCTGGTACTGCAGCTGGCTGTATGTGTCGTCTTTATAATCATTTCATCCTCATCATGACGCTAGGTCGCCCAAGGGTGTCAAATCGAAAGACCTGCATCTGGTGAGCCGAGCTTGTCCTCGGACACTCCCGGCACTAAAAGCCATACGCCATTTCATTTTTTAATAAAGAGTACGAACTGATTGGTATTGGTTATATGCTGTACCCGGCTGAGTAGTTCAGACGGTAGAGCTCTGGCGTTCTGAGCTCAAGTCTGCGCTTTCAACTCCGACTTTGCTCGGCGGTACTTGAAGATGCTGACATACGAAAGTCGCATGTCGGCAGGTGTACCGGCACATGAAAGAACTCCTGTGGGACAAAATACCGGCACCTTAACGTCACAGAAAACCGCAGAAGTGGTTATGGGAGTACAATAATAATAATAATAATAATAATAATAATAATAATAATAATAATAATAATAATAATAATAATAATAATAATAATTGTACCGGGTGGTACACCTCCACGCCGCTAATTTAAATGCGCGCCAGTTAAAACTCCTCTGCTGGAGGAAGTCTGAACTTTATTGACGGTATTAATTTTCTACCTTCTCAGAAGATGTCACTACCTGTAAATTTGGGAGTTTTAGAACTGTGTCACTTTTGATGTGTTTTTGTTTCGCTTGAAGTAAGAAGTGTGAACTTTCTCTTCTAGAGGACACTACTGAAGATCTACAATAGTGCAACCTAGTGCGGAGTCAAAGAACTATTTTTTTTTGGAGAAAATTTAATTTCAAGAGTTTGTTCTTTGTTAAATTTCTTTCTGTCATTGTTTAAGTTGGCAATATTTACCCCTTTCTTCCCCTTGTTATGAATGTATCCAATCCCGAATTTCTTCTATTAATTTCTGACCAATCTGGTGTATCTTCCCCCAACTTGAATCTGTTGCGGGGTCCTACCCAATAAAGAGTTTGTGGGAGGGTGTTTTCTTTCCCCTAACGCCTAGAACCTTCCGCGAGAGGATATAAACTGCTGATTTTCGGGTCTCCGGGCCACTTGTGTTCCATCTTTCAGTGTGTTAAGTACATAGCAGGGGGCGGGAAGCGCCTCTTTCTTCGGCAGCGGTCAACAACAAGGTAATGGCCGATTAATAACTTCTTTCTTTGCTAGCTCAGCAGTTTAACTTTCGGGGCGGGTTCTAAGCGTTCAACCATGTAACCTTTTCCTAAAATGTAACTACTCTTTTCATATATTCTCTTTTAAAACGACATATCGGGATAGAGAGTGCTTAACCCTCTCGAGCTCCCACTCACATCGTCCTGAGGTGAACTTATTTTTCTCAACCAATTCTTCCGTAATCTAATGTAAATTGCTATTAAGTCACCTCTGTAGTATGGGATTAGCCCTTGTATTAACGGCCTAGTGCCAAGTAGGTCTTAAGCAAAGTGTATTAGGAGTGCAAGTTCGCCTCCTCTCAAATTGTATTTTAGAGGTCATGTATTAACCTTCTTGTCATTTAACAGACCTCAGTAGGTTGGGTATTTTGCCCCTGTGTATATGTCCTTTGAGGACGGCTTAAAGGTGGAGTTCGGAGTGGCCTATGATAGGCTTGTATTTTAGGGGGAAGTTGCCCTTTTTGAAAATTGTGTTTCTGCCTCAAGGAGGCTTTTGGATGTAATTGGAAGCAGATGTTTCTGGCATGTTTGGGGGTTTTCGGCCCCTTTGTTGTATGGTGTTCATTGTAAGGTTGGGCTCATTGCTCAAGAATTATGTTTCTGACTTTTCAAGCCCCAAATGGGGTACCTATGTAAATGTATTTGTCAATCGTGTTTCGGCTACTAAGTACCTGTTCTATTTGTTGTTACCTAATTTTGAAAAGAAAATATAACCTTGTTAAATTTTAAAATTAATTTCACTTTAGTAGCTTGAGACCCATTCACCACCCAGCACCTTCTTTCATGCATAACTACCACCAAAACACGGTAACAAGTGGTAGCAGAGCGTGGTTGAATGGGTCTCAATTTAGCCCCTTTTGACGGCTAAATATTGTTTGTTCCGAACTCTAACCATTTTCTCAGTTGCTGGAATTTTTTGACCTTTTCAAAATTGGTCTGTCATCATGACCGGCCCTCGCGATGTTCTCCTTCTTAACTATTTGCGCAAGGAGGAGTTGATCTATGAATTAACTATCAGAAATGTGCAATCTGGAGGCACGGTTGCAATAGACACTAACAAGCTTAGAGAGTCCCTGGATTTGCCCATTTCCATCCCCAATTTGGGAGAGAAAGAAATTGACGATTCTCTTTCCACGATCACGGAGAATGTTACTGGGCTAGCTTCTGTAGTTAGTTTTTTTGATGAAAATGATCCGTCTCCGAATCAAATTAAGCGTGTGCAAGGCAGGCTATATCATTTTTCGAATAGGGTTAACGATCTGTTGTCTCTAAAACTGAATGACGTTCAGAGGAAGGAAGCTAGTAAGCTCCTGGAAAATATTTCCGAATTATCTAGTAAGGTCACTCAATTGTTAACTGGGGAAGTTCCTCCCAAATCTGATCAGCCCACCATAGTGAATGTAGGTAGGGAGGAAGAACCTGTTAAGGGAGAAGTAAATAGGAAAACCATCGCTGCTCAAACTATCTCTGCCCCATTGGACAACGAGTCTGAACGCCGTGCATCGCTGAGTAACATCCGTTCTGAATTAACTTCCTTGCCATTGAAACCTTTACCTACTATGTCACCCGGGTTTAGTAGCTTGCCTCATCCATTGGCAATGTTGCTCAGAGGTATATCTAAGTTTTCCGTTAATACCACCAGTGACGTAATTTCATTTTTAAGATTTCTAGTGGAATTCCAGGATCATGCCCTTGTTTTTTCTCTTTCTCCATGTCAAATCTTGCAAATTATCTATCCGTATGCTATTGGTATTCTCTCTGATAAAATCGTAAGAGCCATTGCCGAGCAATCATCTATTGAGGATTTCCATGCCCATTTGCTAGCTAACTTCATCCCTGCTAGGGCCAGGTCCTCCCTTATTCAGAAGTACTATTATCGTGTACAGCGCTTGGATGAAAACTTGGCTGATTTCATACAGGACATTAAGTTTTATACTAGGGTGTTTGCCCTTCACTTTCCTGAAGATCAGATTGTACAGGCTATTGTAGAGGGAATTTCACCTCCCTATAGGTCATATTTGTGTTTCGCGGCGTGCCCGCAAACTTTCTCGGAACTTGAAGCATTGGCCGTCACAGCGGAAGGAGTTAGATACGCCGATTCTTTGCGTGTCGCGAAAGAACCCCCGCCTTCCTTTAGTAATACTCGGCCTCCACCTCGCCGATCAGTCACCCCCCGTAAATGTTATGCTTGCGGGTCGCCTGACCATCTGCGCAATAAGTGTCCTCTGATCAAAACTAGTAGGGCAAATAATGGAGCTGGTTCATCACAAGGCTGTTTTAAATGTGGGGCTTTCTCACATATCGCCAAGAATTGTCCCAACTCAAATAGCACCCCCTCCTGCTCAACTTCTGGTGCAAATTCCACCTATGCCAATAATAAAAAGTGACTAGTGGCTCCGGCTGAGTCGACTAATCCATCTTCCCGAGACTCAGCCCCTAGTAAACAGGTTGTAAATGCAGAGAACGATCAGCCTTCAAATTCATCTTTTGAATGCCCTAAAGAATGTCTTAGGATTGCGGCGGATACCCCCGCACCTGTTCCTTTTCTTAAGATTGAGTTAAATAACGAGCCTATAACAGCTCTCTTAGATTCAGGGAGTGTTTGTTCGATTATTTCGGCTGAATGGTATTCTAAATTGAAATCGGTTTGTAAACTTCCTGACTATGTCTCTTCTCCTGTTCAATACATTTCGGCTAATTCATCTTCATTAGAAATTCTAGGTTCCTTACTGGTCAAGATTCGTATTTTTAAGTTTACATGGAAAATTAAATTGTTTGTGGCCAAGCAATTGTCTTGCCCCATTATATTGGGAGCTGACTTTATTTCTCACACTGGTCTTGTGCTCGATCTCCAGTCTAGGTCGTGCACATTCAAATTTGCTTCTAGTTGTAAAATACCACTATTAAAGTGTAATTCTGTGTCATGTTCATCTATTTCGCCTACCCAGGATGAGATGTTGTTAGACCTTAGACATCTACCTGAGGAGCAGGCTGATAGTATTCGTAAATTATGTCAGTCATTTCCAGAGGTGTTCTCTGATACTCTTGGTGTTACTGACCTTATTGAATACAAAATTGAGGTCACGGATTCGATTCCTGTCCGTTTTCCACCTTATAGGCTATCTCCACCTAAAATGAAGGCTCTGAAAGAAATTATCGATCAGATGTTGAAGGATGGTATTATTAGGCCCTCTAAGTCGGCGTATTCATCGCCTATTTTTCTAGTCCCGAAACCCCAAGGAGGCTTCAGGCCTGTCATTGATTACAGGGCTCTCAATTGGAAGGTGGTGTTGCAATCTGTGCCCCTTCCTGACCTTCATTCTTGTTTTTCATGGTTTCGTAAGGCCAAGTTCTTCACCATCTTGGACTTAAATCAGGCCTATAATCAAATTCCCCTTGCCGAAGAGTCTAAACACCTTACAGCGTTTGCCACGGACTGGAATTTATATGAATACAACCGCGTGCCTTTCGGGCTCCCTACGGGAGCAGCTGTGCTCACTAGGCTACTAGATAGGGTTTTCTCCGACATCAAATTCGAGTACTTATATCACTACTTAGATGATGTCGTCGTATTTTCAGAGACTTTTGAAGAACATCTTGATCATCTGCGAGAAGTTCTCGATCGCCTTCGTAAGGCTGGGTTAACCGTTAAGTTGTCCAAGGTCGCCTTTGCTAAGCCCTCTATGTCATTCCTAGGGCATATTGTGTCACCCGATGGTGTAGCAGTCGATCATTCTAGAACACAGGCCATCCGTGATTTTAAACCTCCCAAGGACATTAAAGGTATCGCCAGGTTCATTGGTATGGTGAATTTCTTCAGAAAGTTCATTCCTAACCTTGCTAATAGAGCGGCGCCCTTAAACCTTCTTCGTAGGAAAGGCATCAAATTCGAGTGGGGACCTTCTCAACAAGCCGCTTTTGAAGATCTGAAATTAGCTCTCTGTAATGCCCCTGTCCTTGCTATGCCTGATTACTCAAAGAAATTCATCGTCCAAACGGACGCGTCAGCGTCAGCTGTAGCTGCAGTCCTTCTTCAAGAGACTGAACTAGGGAGGCGACCCATCGCCTATGCGTCTAGGACATTGTCGGCTCAAGAAGCCAAGTATTCCATCTATGAGCTCGAAGGGTTGGCAGTATTATTTGCCTTAGAAAAGTTCCGTCTCTATCTGGAACATGTCAAATTCGACCTGGAAACAGATAATCAAGCCCTAAGCTGGGTCTTAGGTAGGCCGCGTCGTACTGTTCGTATAGCCCGCTGGGCTATTCGTATTTCCGCCTTCCAGTTTGATGTTAGACATATCAGAGGTACCGAAAATGTTGTTGCTGATGGACTCAGCCGTATGTTTCATAACGACGTCGAGACCCACGAACCGGTCGATAGTTCATCACCTTCCGAGTCCATACTATCTGGTGTTAATGCCATCTTAACAGATGCTCCCATGCTTTTTAGGGATATTGAGAAATACCAACGTGAAGATCCGACGCTGGCTCCGATAATGGAAACCCTTTCTTCTGGGGAACATGCTGTCCCTTACGTTCTGAGGAATGGTGTTCTATGTTGCCCTTCGAGGCATGATAAGTTGATGAAAGTTGTTGTTCCAGCGGTTCTTGTACCTATGATCTTCAAGTATTATCATGAGACCCCATTAGGAGGGCATCTTGGAATCTTTAAAACCCGTGAAAAGATTCGTGAAATGTTCATCTGGAAAGGTATGGACGGCGAAATTCGTGAACTTGTAAAAGCTTGTAAATCTTGTTTGCTCAGTAAACCAACCATGTCCACCAAGGTAGGCCTCTTGTCTTCGCATCAAGCATCGCGCCTCATGGAACGCCTGTATATTGATTATGTAGGACCCTTCCCCCAGTCAAAGGGAAATGCCAACAAATTCATCTTTGTATGTGTAGATGGTTTTACAAGATTTTCGTGGTTATTTCCGACTAAGCTGGCTACCGCTCAGTCTACAATTACTTGCTTAAATTCTATTTTTGCTTCTTTTGGTCCGTGCCAATATATTGTATCTGATAATGCGAAGGCTTTTACATCTAATTTATTTCGTAAATTCTGTTTTGACTTATCCATCTCTCATGTAACTACTTCTGCTTATTACCCTCAACCATCTCTGGCTGAACGGGTTAATCGTAATCTCAGGTCCGCACTGATTGCCTATCATCATGAAGATCATTCCAGGTGGGACACGTCCCTGCATTGGATAGCTTTTGCTTTGAATTCGGCGGTTCATGAATCTCACAAGTTTACTCCAGCTTCTTTGATGTTCAAGTTTGTTCCCAACTCGCCGCTCTCTAACCTCTGGTCTCTGAATGACATTCTACCCGAGACAATAGATCCGGATAACATTAAAGATCTTTGGAAGAAGGCTAAAGCAAATCTTAAAGTGTCTCATGAAAAGGTTAGGGAAAAGTATGATCGTGGACGGAGACCCACCACTTTGAAGGTAGGTGACCAGGTGATGGTCAAGAATTTTGTTCCCGCGGGCAAGCTTGCCCCCAGATTTCATGGGCCTTGTATAATTCTCGATTTTCTTATACCGGTTACATTGTTAGTAAGCAATCCAGCCACCGAGAGGATATTTAGGGTTCACCTGTCACAGGTGAAACCAGTGTAAATTTTGTGTCAACTTGCTTCATATAATTTGAAAGGAATATGAAGGTTATATTTTTTTTTTTTGAGTTCAACTTTTAAGGCATTCTGCTCCTTCTATTTTATTTTATATGTAAGCATTTCTTGTAAACCTCCCCGATTGTTAAACTGCCATCCTGTCCTTACCTCGGCCATTACCACGCTCCCGTCTCCTGCTTCAACACACACAGTGGCTTAACTTATGCCATGGATATTTGCACGCCGCTGGCCCCTCAACCTCTCCACAAGCCTGTACCCTCAAAGAAGATGATAGTCCAACACAATTCTGCCGCCAAGCTTTAATGTTTCAGTGCCCCCGCAGCCGCGCGACGCCGTGCAGCTACTGGAGCGGCCCCAGCGAGGACGACGTGTGCACGGCGAGCCGGAGCTCTCCTCCCGGCCAAGGCTGATGTGCGGCGCACGACCTGCTACTTGCCCGCGGCCTGTATATGTTCACCGCGGGCGCGGCGTGCTTCAACACCTCTGCTCCCCGCATAGTGCGGGCGAGCGGTATCTCAGGGTACTTGAGGGGTCCGAGCGGCCTCCTTTGGACGCAAGCTGCAACGGCCGGTCTGGCCATCCAACTTAGCCTACATCAACTACATGGACAGTCACTATAAGAGATGACTACACTTGGGAATTCAACAACAAATTTGGTGGACATTGCAAAATTTTTCATCACCTTTTAAAAGATTATCTTCAGAAATTCGCCTTCTACAAACATAAAAACCTTACGTTACCAATTACAACAAAAATTTTGGAACTGAATTAAGAAATTTCTCAAATACTTCTGCAATTTATTTTAATATCAACATCAAAACTTGGACCTTACAAAAGTTTATGTTCTTCTGTGTTACCCCTTGGAGGAACTTTTGGGGGGGGAGGTCTGTACCGGGTGGTACACCTCCACGCCGCTAATTTAAATGCGCGCCAGTTAAAACTCCTTCGCTGGAGGAAGTCTGAACTTTATTGACGGTATTAATTTTCTACCTTCTCAGAAGATGTCACTACCTGTAAATTTGGGAGTTTTAGAACTGTGTCACTTTTGATGTGTTTTTGTTTCGCTTGAAGTAAGAAGTGTGAACTTTCTCTTCTAGAGGACACTACTGAAGATCTACAATAGTGCAACCTAGTGCGGAGTCAAAGAACTATTTTTTTTGGAGAAAATTTAATTTCAAGAGTTTGTTCTTTGTTAAATTTCTTTCTGTCATTGTTTAAGTTGGCAATATTTACTCCTTTCTTCCCCTTGTTATGAATGTATCCAATCCCGAATTTCTTCTATTAATTTCTGACCAATCTGGTGTATCTTCCCCCAACTTGAATCTGTTGCGGGGTCCTACCCAATAAAGAGTTTGTGGGAGGGTGTTTTCTTTCCCCTAACGCCTAGAACCTTCCGCGAGAGGATATAAACTGCTGATTTTCGGGTCTCCGGGCCACTTGTGTTCCATCTTTCAGTGTGTTAAGTACATAGCAGGGGGCGGGAAGCGCCTCTTTCTTCGGCAGCGGTCAACAACAAGGTAATGGCCGATTAATAACTTCTTTCTTTGCTAGCTCAGCAGTTTAACTTTCGGGGCGGGTTCTAAGCGTTCAACCATGTAACCTTTTCCTAAAATGTAACTACTCTTTTCATATATTCTCTTTTAAAACGACATATCGGGATAGAGAGTGCTTAACCCTCTCGAGCTCCCACTCACATCGTCCTGAGGTGAACTTATTTTTCTCAACCAATTCTTCCGTAATCTAATGTAAATTTCTATTAAGTCACCTCTGTAGTATGGGATTAGCCCTTGTATTAACGGCCTAGTGCCAAGTAGGTCTTAAGCAAAGTGTATTAGGAGTGCAAGTTCGCCTCCTCTCAAATTGTATTTTAGAGGTCATGTATTAACCTTCTTGTCATTTAACAGACCTCAGTAGGTTGGGTATTTTGCCCCTGTGTATATGTCCTTTGAGGACGGCTTAAAGGTGGAGTTCGGAGTGGCCTATGATAGGCTTGTATTTTAGGGGGAAGTTGCCCTTTTTGAAAATTGTGTTTCTGCCTCAAGGAGGCTTTTGGATGTAATTGGAAGCAGATGTTTCTGGCATGTTTGGGGGTTTTCGGCCCCTTTGTTGTATGGTGTTCATTGTAAGGTTGGGCTCATTGCTCAAGAATTATGTTTCTGACTTTTCAAGCCCCAAATGGGGTACCTATGTAAATGTATTTGTCAATCGTGTTTCGGCTACTAAGTACCTGTTCTATTTGTTGTTACCTAATTTTGAAAAGAAAATATAACCTTGTTAAATTTTAAAATTAATTTCACTTTAGTAGCTTGAGACCCATTCACCACCCAGCACCTTCTTTCATGCATAACTACCACCAAAACACGGTAACAATAATAATAATAATAATCTTTCTATCAATTTACCCTCCACGGTTGGGTGTTCCCTCGTTCGCAGAGAGGATCCCACCTATACCGCCTCAAGGACAGTGTCCTGGAGCGTGAGACTTTCGGTCGGTGATACTTTTTTGTTTTATTTTACGACGCACCGACACACATAGGTCTTATGGCGACGATGGGATAGGGAAGGTCTGGGAATGGGAAGGAAGCGCCCGTGGCCTTAACTAAGGTACATCCCCAGCATATGCCTGGTGTGAAATTGGGAAAGCACGGAAAACCAACTTCAGGGCTGCCGACAGTGGGATTCGAACCCACTATCTCCCGGTTGAAAGTGGATTCGGACCCCACTGTCGGCAGCCCTGAAGATGGTTTTACGTCGTTTTCCATTTTCACGTCTAGAAATTGCTCTCCTCAGCCGTTCCTAACACATCGTCGCCATAAGACGGCATGACGTAAAGCAAATTGTTACAAAAGTAATCGACAAATGAAACACGAACGATAAATGAGAATGTATATATTTCATATATTCGCCTTCGTCATACGTATAAAGCAGTATTTACCATGTCGCTACCACATCCGTTGCGCACCACGGATGGAACGGCAAGGAAGCACGCATTCAATACTGTTCCTCCGTCCTCCGCTCGCCGACCGAACCAGCGATTGGTTTCCAAGCAACAGTTTACTACCAAAGAATACCGGAGGGAGCGCTGCACTCGCACTACCGATTGCAATCATAGGAGTAACTGCTCCGTTCCCAGCTCTACGTCCAATGACGAACCGATGCAATCTCAGATGAAACTGTGGAACATGACGCTAAGACGAAGACAGACTGCCTAGAGCTGAGAACGGTAGGAGCGGAGCGGAGCAATAGTTTTCGCTCTTCCTCTGGAGACCTCCGATAGTCCTCCGATTGAATTCACTGGCGGAAAATTCAAATACTTTAATGTGGGCAATGTAGTAATGGTGATCTTGGGTGGAATTACAATTTAGGCTTCAGTATCAATTCCACAGATGCATGTGTCTTTCTACGTTTGTCATTCAAATGCTGCAGTCGTTTCAAGATTGCCTCATTATTTTGTTACGCTGTGAATAACAGATTTTGATCTGTTGAAATTCAGTTTGCGTCCGCCTCTGTGGTGTAGTGCTTAGTGTGATTAGCTGCCACCCCCGGAGGCCCGGGTTCGATTCCCGGGTCTGCCACGAAATGTGAAAAGTGGTACGAGGGCTGGAACGGGGTCCGCTCAGCCTCGGGAGGTCAACTGAGTAGAGATGGGTTCGATTCCCACCTCGGCCATCCTGGACGTGGTTTTCTGTGGTTTCCCAGTTCGCCTCCAGGCAAATGCCAGGATGACACCTAAGTTAAGGCCACGGCCGCTTCCTTCCCTCTTCCTTGTCTATCCCTTCCGATCTTCCCATCCCCCCGTAAGGCCCCTGTTCAGCATAGCAGGTGAGGCCGCCTGGCGAGGTACTGGTCATCCTCCCCAGTTGTATCCCACGACCCAGAGTCTGAAGCTCCAGGACACTGCCCTTGAGGCGGTAGAGGTGGGATCCCTCGATGAGTCCGAGGGTAAAACCAACCCTGGAGGATAAGCAGATTAAGAAAGAAAGAAAGATCATTTATTACTGAAGAGAATGAAGTGATTGGAATTGTTTATATGCTGTACCGGGCTGAGTAGTTCAGACGGTAGAGCGCTGGCTAGTGGCTGGGACGGAGCGGTGCAGTTGTTGTGACGTCATCATCCGGTTATACCGAGTAAACTACCGAGTGAATGTACTGTAGCGGCATGACAACGTAAAGGTATTTCACCCGTATATTCAATGCACTTTTCTCACAACATAACTGTTTCGCTTAATACAGCAATGTTGTTTTCTTCTGCTGAAGCAGACTACCACCCGTCGCGTAAATGCGGCCGCAAAATGTGCATTTTGCTGATGTTTATCATCGGTAATTTCAAAGAAATGCCATGCATCAGACGGCCTTCGTGGTACAAATTTCTGTACAAATGTATTAAATGCCTTTAAATATTCTAAAACACGAATACCATCTAAAAACGGGATGAAATATCAAACCAATACCACAATTATTTTCTAATATACTTTGCATTACCTACACAACACAACAAGCAGAGGAAATATAGACGCAAATTTAATAAGCACAGACTGAATACAGGTACAATACACTTACAAGGGGAGGCCATGACGTTCGGATCACGGACTACCTTCCAACTTTGTACACATTAAGTAGTCCATTAGGACAACATAATGTGCAAGTAGTACGGCGTACTACTAAGGCGTTCTCGAGAAAATCGCAAGATAACCTTTCGCGTGGAATATGTACCGGCGCTTTGGGTTCACGAGCACGAAACGGCGGCGGTCGAGTGGTTAGCTCGAAAGCGCTGGTTCACTGGATCGAGTCCCGCTTCTCGCGTTGTTTTTCAACACTGGTTATTTTCTTCAAAATGCTATTTGTTCGGGGCGTCGACCCATGTGGATCTTTTGCCCCTACAGGCACCATATTGTATGAACTCCTGCGTGTAATTGGAATGGCGGTAGTGTGGAATGTTGTATGTGAGGAAAGGAAGATTAAGGACGTCACAAACACCCAGTCCCCAGGACTGGGATAGTATTCATTACAATTAAAAAAACACCGACCCGGCTGGGAATCGAACCCGGGGCCGCCGGGCGACAAGCGGGGGCGTTGGCCCCAACACCGCGTGGACGCACGAGAGAACTTACAGTCTATCACATATATGAAACTTCAAAGGTAATATAATGAAAAAAGTCTATTCTATTTGCATGGACTTTTATCGGAAATATATATATTATTAAACGTTAACGATAAATGCGAATGTATATATTTCATATATTCGCCTTCTTCATACTTATAAAGCAGTATTTACTACGTCGCTACCACACCCGTTGCGCTCCACTACTGGAAGTGCAAGCGAGCACACATTCAGTACTGTTGCTCCGTCCTCCGCTCGCCCTCCGCTCGCCCTCCGAAACCTCCGATTGGTTTCCAAGCAACAGTTGACTACCGGAGAATACCGGAGGGAGCGCTGCACTCGCACTACCGATTGCAATCATAGGAGCAACAGCTCCGTTCCCAGCTCTACACTGCCCACACGTCTGTTAGGCAGGTCGCTGTGGTGTCTCGTCTAGTACTGTGTGAATAGCGGCCAAAGGCAATGGCGTGTCAACTGGACGTTCACTCCAAATATGAGGTGCGTGCGACTATCCTATTCCTATGGGCCAAAAGGAAGAATTGCCGGACATTCATCGTGAAATTAGTGCTGTGTATGGGGAGCGGGCCGTTTCCCGGCAAGGTATCGTAAAGTGGTGTCAGCTATTGGAAGCCGGACGCATGGATATCACGGACAACCATCGCGAAGGCAGGCCCGCAACGTCCAGGACCCGTGCAAAGGTCAACAGTGTGAATGCGATCATTAGACAAAACCGGCGCATTAAACTGAGAGAAATCGCGACGCAGCTGAACATGTCGTATGGCAGTGTGTTCGCCATTGTTCACGAGGACCTTGGATATCGTAAGCTGTGTCAAAGATGGGTCCCACGTCTTCTCACCGATGAGCACAAGGGACAACGTTTCCAATCCTCCCTGGCATTTTTGCAACGCTATGCCGGAGACGGCAACGGGTTACTGCGGCGAATCGTCACAGGCGACGAAACGTGGGTCCATCACTTCATCCCCGAAACGAAGCGAACATCAATGGAATGGGTGCACCCCTCATCACCACAACGAAAGAAGGCCAAGGTTCAACCTTCAGCCGGTAAGGTTATGGCAACAGTGTTCTTTGACATGGAGGGTTTTCTGCACGTGGAATTCAGGGGCGTATTCTCCTTGAATGCAAGGCATTCACTGCATGCGTTATGATAACACAAAGAACTGTCTGATGTACGATTTTAGGTTGTTTTAAGTCAAATATTAACGATTTCATCTCTCAGAAGTTCAAAAGGTCCGCGCAACTGTACTAGTTCCGTTGTTTGACTACGTGTGATGCTGGTGTAGTCTCGCCGTCTACTCCTCTCTAGGAAGAAAGAGACAGCATGGCGGAGTTAAGGATGCAAGGCATTCAATCTTAAAATTGCATTCGGTGGCAGACGTAGTTCTGAAACCCTCCGAATGATGTCGCTGCAATCGAAACTTGGTCAGAATTTGTCACCCCATACCCGTGCTACCCTCTGCCATCTGTTAGCAACTTGGAGAAAGTCGACATGTTTACAGCGAACGGGACCCACAGATTATCCCCCAGCGAGAACCCAACGTGACGAAACTGACCAATGCCACTGAGGTGACTTTTCTCCAGTGCTTCAGTTGTGGTTAACTAGTGAGTTAATTCATTGTGTGTTTTGCTGATTAATGAGTTCATTCTGTGTGTGCTGTTCCTGTGCTATTCGTCGTTTTCGGTCTTTTATTATATTTTGCGCTTATTGTGGTATTAACGATGGATGAGTCTAAAACGGATATAATTGTAAATCAGTTTACTGGCCGTTCGTTTGATGAAAAGATTCAAATAGTTCAAGCCGGGAGACCTCTACCTTCCCTCGTATATTTCTTCTTTACCGGGCGAGTTGGCCGTGCGTGTAGAGGCGCGCGGCTGTGAGCTTGCATCCGGGAGATAGTAGGTTCGAATCCCACTATCGGCAGCCCTGAAGATGGTTTTCCGTGCTTTCCCATTTTCACACCAGGCAAATGCTGGGGCTGTACCTTAATTAAGGCCACGGCCGCTTCCTTCCAACTCCTAGGCCTTTCCTATCCCATCGTCGCCATAAGACCTATCTGTGTCGGTGCGACGTAAAGCCCGTAGCAAAAAAAATTATTCTCCTTCTTAATCTGCTTACCCTCCAGGGTTGGCTTTTCCTTCGGCTTTTCGGACTCAGCGAGGGATCCCACCTGTATCGCCTCAAGGGCAGTGTCCTGGAGCTTCAGACTCTGCGTCGGGGACAAACCTGGGGAGGATGACCAGTATCTCGCCCAGGCGGCCTCACCTGCTATACTGAACAGGGGCCTTGCGGGGGATGGGAATATTGGAAGGGATAGACAAGGAAGAGGGAAGGAAGCGGCCGTGGCCTGAAGTTAGGTACCATCCCGGCATTTGCCTGGAGAAGTGGGAAACCACGGAAAACCACTTCCAGAATGGCTGAGGTGGGAATCGAACCCACCTCTACTCAGTTGACCTCCCGAGGCTGAGTGAACCCCGTTCCAGCCCTCGTACCACTTTTCAAATTTCGTGGCAGAGCCGGGAATCGAACCCGGACCTCCGGGGGTGGCAGCTAATCACACTAACCACTACACCACAGAGGACCGGGCGAGTTGGCCGTGCGCGTAGAGGCGCGCGGCTGTGAGCTTGCATCCGGGAGATAGTAGGTTCGAATCCCACTATCGGCAGCCCTGAAGATGGTTTTCCGTGGTTTCCCATTTTCACACCAGGCAAATGCTGGGGCTGTACCTTAATTAAGGCCACGGCAGGTTCGAATCCCACTATCGGCAGCCCTGAAGATGGTTTTCCGTGGTTTCCGATTTTCACACCAGGCAAATGCTGGGGCTGTACCTTAATTAAGGCCACGGCCGCTTCCTTCCAACTCCTAGGCCTTTCCTATCCCATCGTCGCCATAAGACCTATCTGTGTCGGTGTGACGTAAAGCCCCTAGCAAAAAAAAAAAAAAAAAAACACCACAGAGGCGGACTCTCGTAAATTTAAAAATAGAAAACAAGAATTGTGTACGCACGTTCAATCCAGGAACTTACAGTAAAACTGTTTGGCTCGAGTTCACTTACATGTAATTAGGGTGAGTAGAATTGAAATTTACTTAATACATTGTGTTAACTGCATGGTTACTAGTTGCATGCCTCAGTGGAGATTCCATGCCGAAAGGAACGACGATCAACGCGGCATCGTATTGTCAAACGTTGCACCGGTTGCGTAAAGCGATTAAAGAGAAGCGCCGGGGGAAATTGAGCGCCGGTGTGATTTTGTTGCACGATAACGCAACACCTCACAAGGCCCGCCAAACGAGAGAACTGCTGCAGCGTTTCAAGTGGGAGGTCTGGCAACATCCACCCTACAGACCCGACCTAGCGCCATGTGACTTTCATCTGTTCGGTAAGCTCAAAACGGAGCTCGGTGGTCGAAGTTTCCAGACCGATGAGGAGGTGAAGGCCAATGTCTCCGAGTGGTTGCAGAACGCTGGAGAAAATTTCTATATATCCGGCATCGACAAGTTGGTTGTGCGTTCGCAGAAATGTTTGGAGTCTCTTGTAAACTATGTGGAAAAGTGACGTTACAGTGTTTGTCGTTATAGTCGTGTTGCTGTTGTATAGGTGGTGTAATAAATGGCCTTAACTGGGAAGTGCAACTTATTTTCTGATCTGCCCTCGTATATTATATATACCATCAGGGCCGGATTTAGGGGGGCTAAAGGGGCTGTAGCCCCGGGCCCCGCGTGAAAGGGGCCCCGGCCCTTGGCCGAAAATAAAATTGTATAAAAAGGCCTGCTGCTCCCCCTCCGTGCATGTATATGAATATTTACGCTCGCAAAATACAGAACACGCACTCTCCTTCCTTCTTATCAGCTATCCGCGTTAGTATTTCATCACTGCTAGAATCAATTACCGTCCGGAGACACGAATCCTCGCTACTTACGCACTGTTATTATTGTAAAGGTTATTGTTGACGAAAATTTAAATATGGCAGCTTGTGAGTACGGGCAGAGGGCGAAGGGGGAAGAGGTCTAGGAAGTGAGCGGGAGGGGACAGGGGAAGCACGGTGGAATGCGCATGCTCTACTATATCTTTGCATCAGGAAGAGGATTTTCAGTTCACCTCTGATTATTGAACCATTCGTAAGTTCCAAATGTAATGTTCTTGTAAAATGGATAGAAAATATCCTACTGGTGCCAGAAAACGTAAGTTCTGTTTTGTATGTCGATTTGATAGTGATGATGAGACAAATGTAAAATATGTTTTGGCATTATGAAATATTAACATGAAAAATAGAGAAAAATTGTAGTCTATTTCAACACTTCCCTACTTGTCAATTTATGTGGAAGTAGTTCTATAACGACTTCGTCCGACTTGTTGGCTGAATGGTCAGCGTACTGGCCTTCGGTTCAGAGGGCCCGGGTTCGATTCCCGGCCGGGTCGGGGATTTTAATCGCTTCTGATTAATTCTCCTGGCTCGGGGACTGGGTGTTTGTGTCCGTCCCAACACTCTCCTCTTCATATTCACACAACACACTACACTACCAACCACCACAGAAACACGCAATAGTGATTCCATCCCTCCATATAGGGTTGGCGGCAGGAAGGGTATCCGGACGTAAAACAGGGCCAAATACACATGTGCTACGCAGTTCGCACCCGCGACTCCAAACGTGTGAGAAAAGCTGTAGTAAAAGAAGAGAAGAAGAAGAGTTCTATAATGACTTCGGTTTGCTAGTCTTACGTGATGTAAAGAAGAAGGGGCCCCACATTTTTAAATAGCCAAGGGTCCCCAAACACCTTAATTCGGCACTGTATACCATGCGCATGGCTCAAGGGTACGTGCACAGTATTTGATCTTAAAACCTAGTGATTGTTCACTTTCAAAACTATTTCAACTATTTATTGTTATTTCTACAAATATTATAATAAATGTTGTGACTGCTGATTTCTCATTCCCCGTAAAACTCAGAAATCCTATTCTGGCCTTTCCTAGTTTTCTCCATCTTGTGAATGAGACGGGATGCGCTATAGGCACGGAGTGTAAGAAGACACGAGTACATGTTATGACTGTGGATGCTCAATTGAGGTACGAAAAATTAAAGTAGTCATACTCGTAGTAACTTATTCAAATAGCGGGCGAGTTGGCCGTGCGCTTGCATCCGAGAGATAGTGGGTTCGAACCCCATAGCCCTGCAGATGGTTTTCCATGGTTTCCCATTTTCACACCAGGCAAATGCTGGGTCTGTACCTTAATTAAGGCCACGGACGCTTACTTCCCACTCTTAGGCCTTTCCTATCCCATCGTCACCATAATAACGTATTTTATACCAGAGGTTCACATACATGTTAGACTAACGCTGTTTAGTAGTGGGCCGATGACGTTAGATGTTAGGCCCCTTAAACAACAAGCATCATCATCAGGTTAGTAGTTGAAGAAAAATCATTTGATAATCAAGGAGAAAAGCTATGAATTCTTCTTAAATGTAGACAAAATATAGTCTCAACCCTTTGATTTAAAAACTAACTGAGTGGATAGCATATATATTGAACCCATGACCTTTATACCCTAAGAATTGTAAGTATGAAAGTTACTACATGAGGCCCATGTCAGTTGTGATGAGGAGCTTGACACGTGGCAAGGAGGCGGCTACGCTATGGTACGTGACGTCATCCGCACGTGTCGAACGTGGAAGGATACAGAAGAAAGTTTAGGTTGAATAAATATATTTAAATGAAAGAATTTGTGGTGAACGCAGTATAATGAGGGTCCAGTATTGATCTATAAGACAATTGGTCTTCAGTAAGACGGATTTGAGACTGCTAAGCCATTTCTGTGGATTTTTTCAGAAGGACGCGCGTGTCTAGTTTACCCACGCTAAGTCGACAGAAAATAGTGCCTATCAAATGAGGTCATCTAACCGGTTAATTTAATAAGAACAAATTTTAAATGTTCATGAACACTACCGCTAACGAGGTAACAAGTATGTGGTTACATCAAAAACTCTTTTAAATACAGTTCATTTAAGTCGGAAAAGTTACGCAAATTTTCTTGGCGGAAAAGGGAAAATGCCTGGAGAGAGGGGGTAACGTCTATAAATAAGGAGGGACGCCATGTTGAAACCACTGCATTTGTATCATTGAGGCTTGAGAGAGAGGGTTGAACTGTTCTGTAAATCGATCGACAAGAAGTAGACTAAGTCCAACAAACAGATTTTTAGCCGATGTGGCTGGGGTCTTGAATCCATGTGGAGATAGTTTTTTGAGCATAAATAATTTTATGAAAAGGACGGTCAAGATACCGAAGAAGTATTTATAAAGTTGTAAAAATTTTGTGTGGTAAAGAAAGTAATTCGTGTGCGGGTAATAAATACAGTCAGTCGAGTGCGATCAACGGAAACGCCGAGTAAAGGGGACTTCTTCTTTATGCTTTATTTCCAGGAAACATGAAGGAAATTTTATGTACGGCCAGAAATGTAAAAAATGGCTAAATAAATTACAGAGGGTCAGAGGTGAGCCCAAAGGTGGAATCTGAGGTAACATAAGGTAGGTGACATACCATCTTACTGCCTATTACGGTATATCTTGTTTTATGATGTCAAACTTATGTGTATTTGAAATGGGTATTTATGACGCAGTTGGTCACCCATATGTTTTTTGTGAATGTCAGAAATATGACGAAAGGTCATTTGTTTTATTTTCTGCTTGGATACATTTTTAAAGTATTGCGAGTGCCGTGTAAAAATGTTGTAAAAAGTTATTAGTGAGTGTTTCGAAGTGATATCACGTCTAAAGTAGATCGTTATTTCCGTGAATTTACTACCTATATTTTGTGATGTCAAATTAAGATATTTTATTCGACGTAAAATTTTTCTGTTTGAATTTTGATGGAATTGGTGCAAAAAGGATCCGTGGTTACCCATTTTCAATCGGTGGAAGCGCTGTATGTAGTGTTGAGTAATGCAGATCGGTGATTTTGTCACGAAGTGTAACGTGATTCTATGTCCGTTTAAACTGGGTCTATGTGACAATAAAAAACAGTAAAAATTTGTCAGTCATTTTTGTGAAAATCCAAGTTTTAAAATACGAGATCATTTTATGCGAAGTAGTTCATTATTACAGTATTTGTGCGTAATTGTGCGTCGTGGATTCTAAGGATTTTTATTCCAGTTCTTTTGTCAGTGAGAGTCGTCGAGTTTGAGACAAGAGGTCAGATGTGCCGTATGAGTTGAGATAGGATTTGTGAATCAGGTGATTGCAAGCCTGTAATGGTGCCGGGATTTGTGTGAGCCCGAGGAAGATTTGTATAATGTTTGAGATGGAAAGTAGAGCGAGAGAATCCACGCAGGTATTAATTTGCGACGTGTACAATTATTGTAGGACATTTAAAAGTAAAATCTATGTACATTATTTTTTGGTCAGAAATATCGTATTTTATTCTATTTTGCGAAGTCAAAGTTTTCATTCTTAGAGGCCAGTCAAGCCTGACGAAAAGACACGTGTTTCATGTCGAAACTGACAGCAGGAGGGTCGTTTGTTTCAATGCCGCCAGCTGATCGAGAGGGGTTAGAATAATGGGAGTTGTGTGATGTTTAACGTGTTGAATTGAGATTGCATTTCTTGGCAATGGAGATCATTATTTGCGAGAACTAGTTGAAAATATCATCCGGGAATAACGTGTAGGTTATTAGATACTGTGAATTTATTTAATTGAGATCGTAATGTATATTTAAAACCACGATATTAGAGTATAATGAGCGAGGTTAGCCAATTTCAGGGTTGTCCAAAATATAGAGTGATGGTAATGATGATTGATTTGTTTGTGAGGGGTGAACAAAGCTTTATGGAATGTTATGACAAGTTATGACATCGTAATCGGCTTACATTGTACGGCAAGTTACTTATGGTTTTGTACTTAATTATTAGGGTTGTCCAAGTATTAATAATGGTTAGTTAGATTAGATTAAAGTGTGATGTCATGAAACAAGATATAATACTGGAAATAAATGATGTAAATTTTCTTCAGTTGCACGATAACAACAGAAGATAAAAATTAAATGTAATTAAATTTAATTACATCCAAATTTGAGTAGGGACTGGTGAAAGAAACCATTCATCCGTGGAGATAGAATTTGTTGTTCATTAAGATTTCATTAAATCATTTAAATTTATTTAATTATTAAATTCAGTGGAAACCGTACTTGTGAAATAACTTTAAACCAAGCGAATAACTTGAAGATGCATTCTGGAAATCTTAGTTTATTTTCTGGGAATATTTAAATGTTAACGTAACGATTAAGGGAACAGATCCGAAGGTAATTGATTTTACCGCCACAAAGTATTGTGAGCGTTGTTGTTGCATTATTTGACTTTGATTGATTGAGCAGTAAATGTGCTGGGGTTAGTAAAGTGGGAACTTTGGTCATCAACTGATATAACTTAATTGTGTTTAGCCTTCAGCTTAGAAACTTGGATGGACATGGGGTCATCAACCTCAGTGAATTAGATTAGGGCCATATGCCACTGTAGCATCATTTTCCTTGCGGTCATCATCCACAATGACTTTAAAGTAACTTAGAAGTTTAGAGGTCGGTCCATGACATAGTCGCAGGTCACATGGAATCAATTAAGGGTCCATGTCGCAAACCACTGTGTGGCACACACCGATTGGACTGCCTTAATTATACCCAGAGTCCGGAGTTCGTGTTACGAGGGCTGGACCATCAAGAATCATTATGATGGAACATGTAGTCTCACATGGAAGCCGAATTTAAGGCTTTTCAGCCTTTCCTTTCTTTATTTAATAATTGGCAGTTAAGTTAAAGGCTCAAACCAGCGTTCGGCCCATATGTGTAAAGTGATTGTGGTGTCATGTGGACAAGGTTGAGTCCGAATTATAGTGATTATAAATTATTATTCCTTCAGAAATTACATGAATAAATAGGAATATTTTTAAATAGACCTTTCATTTGAGTAGATGGATTAGGATTACTGAACCCTACCTTTTACCTCAGTAAGTGACGAAGAACCCGAAACGACCCAAGAGACCGATCTGATTAAATTTTGCTGATAGGTAAGGAAGGTAAGTATCCTTCAAGACGGACCAAGAGTTTAATATTAAAACTGAAAGAAAACTCTTAAATAATTAAGCAAAACATGAAGAAACGTAATACCATTACACACACTTCCTAACAAAAATCAAGCGTGATATTTTTGTTGTAATCACAATATGTTCTCCTACTTATGATTTGTAGGCTGCAGCACACCAACTATTGAGAAATAATTTTTGTCCAAATTCCTTGGTGACAATCTGTTTCGTCGCTCATTTGGGACCATACCAGCCTTGGAAAATAATCTTTCGGATGGGACCGAAGGAAAAATGTTTTTTCTATCCTTCCAAAATTGTAAAGTATTATCTTTCCCGTCTAAATATGGTAATTCCAGGTATCTTTTCACCATTACTGAGGCTAAAGAAGCCGGAGTTTGTTGAGTTTTTATTTCCTTAATTTTTTTGTCCAATGTTTCCCAAAGGTAACCTTTGTCGTTTTCTGTTCATATAGATTGCACCTGCTGTGTGTGCGTGACTATGAGTTGATTATCTTCGATCACCCTCTTCTGAGAATTATCTGCGTTCGACTCCAAGCCAAAGCCTTTGCGAGGATCAAAGAAGGTTGATTTCGACGCCATTCTCTTGTTTTCGTAGACATTTAGCCGTTTATCGAGCACCTCAACTAACGATTTTTGTAAACGTCTTCCTGCATCTGGTCGAAGTTTCTTTCCGTTTATTGTGTTTTGCAGTCCCCTTATTAGTGGAATCACACAAGATAAAGTCGAATAAGGTTCTCCACATAGGATTACAGTCATCTTTTCCACAGGACTTAAGAGAGCAGTTACGTCTTCGAGTATAAGCCATTCGGAAAAATCTAAGTTAGACATTGGTGACCGTATGAGTGGTAATGTTGCTGACAAAGGAACCTTTACTTTTAGCAATCTTTCCTACGTGTATAAAGCTGCGTTCAATCTTGCGGGCACGTCCTGTTTCAGTTTAAGTTCTTCAAGGTCCATTTGCTTTTGAATCTCTTTTAATGTGTAAGATGATTTACTGCTGTGCTTGAAATGTGAAACTATACATCGACATTTGGTGATAAGTTCAATCAACTGATCATTTTTAAATTATTACTTTCGTCACTGTATTTTGCTATGCAATCTTTAACATAGAGATTCAACGTATGGGCAACATAATAGTGGTTACGTTTGCGCAAGTAGTCATTTACTGTTTTCTTTTCATGCTGCTGGCATTATCAGTAACAGTAGCTGCAATTTTACTGTACATATGCCACTCGCCTGCAATTGTACGTATAGCGTTGGCTATGTTAAGAGACGTGTGTTTTGAAGGCAATTCCGTAGCAGGGACGGTTATTCAATGGAATGAAGGAAATGAGTCATTCCCTTAAAATTATTACACAAAGAAAATATATATATTTAAGCATGTTATTGCAGCCAGTGTTTATTATAAATTTCGTGTCGTTTTATATAATGTATAATTAACTTAATTTTAACGTGGCAGTGATGCATGGGCAGTTGAGAGTTGCAAACATGTGTCTGTCTCCAAGAGCTACCCAAGGATGTGCTATCAAAGCCGTTCGTCAGACAAGTGGCTTGTCAGACGGCTTGCCCAGCTTGCCAGGATCGACCATGGCTTCAGTCTGCTCCCTTCATAATTATTAGCTTGATTTCGGGAATCTCCGCCCTAGGGGAGTGCATCTGACTACTCATTCCATTCGAGACTATTTGTATGTGATAAAACTTGTGAGAAAAAGGTTTAATTGTGCTTGTACCTTCAACTGAAGTGAAATATCGTACAGTGAGTTGTACCATTTAATTTACTTTGTATTATTTGTGAAAATTACACAAAATATACGTGCACACATATAAATTCAAGGAACTACTGCGATTCTGCAAGCTTAGCAGGGAATGCATTGACTGTCCTCATTTCCCGCTTTGAGTCACTAAAGCATGGCAACTGTCGGCGTGTTTGAGGAGAGCGGAGGGGAGTGTCGATGCGTATTAGAATCTCTCTTAATCCAGGGCATGAGTTCGAGGGCTTTCCAAGAGAAGAGCAATATAATTGTGGTGGCAGACCAATGCCTGATTTACCGGGTGTAAAAACTAAAACGAAACGTTGTGTTCGACACTTTAATACAGAACAGTAGGGAAAAATAGGCGGGTTATGTGGTTGTCAAATACATGAAAACTCTACTGTTGGTCTTGCGTTCTATTTTAAAATGAAAAGGGGGTGTGGAAAGGTGTAGGCTTCGATGACATGAATAACTTGCTTAAAGCATCCCAGCGTCATCAGCAATCACAAACACATATCCGAGCTGAAATTCTGTTAACAACTTTCGGATCGACCAGAATAGATTTGCAACTCGATCAGCAGCGCAAACTGGAGACAATAAAATATATCGAGTTGGTAAAACAGAATAGAAAGGTGATCCAACGACTGATTGACGTTGTAATATATCTTGCAAGACAAGAACTTCCTTTCAGAGCGCATGCAGAAGATAAAAGTACCTTAAATCGTGGAAATTACATAGAACTCATAACGCTGCTGAGCAAGTACGACGGCGCACTGGCAAATCATTTACAGAAAGCAACAGTGTTCACAAGTATTTCACATCAAATACAAAATGATTTAATTGACCGAGTAGCCAGTGTGTTATTGACCGAAATATAGAAAGAAATATCACAGTCACCATTCGTGGCGATTATTATCGATGAAACTACTGATATTTCTGCCCATTCCCAACTTCCATCTGTTGTTAGGTATACGTCTGCTGATGGAGAAGTACAGGAGCGATTTCTTGGATTTACCGACGTAAGCGCCGATCGCAGTGCTCCTGCTCTTGCAGATCACGTGTTTCACATAATGGACGAGTTCAACGGTGGTTCTAAACTAGTCCCTCAATGTTACGATGGAGCCGCAGTGACGTCAGGAGACCTCAGTGGTTTACAGAAAAGAGTGAAGGATAAATATCCCGACGCTATATTCATACATTGGTTTGCTCACAGACTGAACCTTGTCCTTGCACAGACAACTTCTAATATAGAGGAATGTAAAATATTTTCATGACTCTGAAAATCTTGGCCTCTTTCTTTTCTAATTCGACGAAGAGAACTGCTGCATTAGATAAAGAAGTCAAGAGCCGATTTCCTCAAGTGTGTCCAACACGATGGAATTACAAGGGAAGACTTGTTGAAACAGTTCGTGAACGAAAATAAGAATTAGTTCAGTTGTTCGAGAATATCCTTGATAATCCAGAGCAATGGGATAGTCAAACGTATCACGAAGCTCGAGGTTTTAACAATGTTCTCTCAGAATTTCAATTCAATTTCATTTTATTAGTTTTCAGCGAGATATTTTGCTTAACCGATACTCTCTTTGAAATTCCTCAAACGAAAGCACTGGATGTAAATTTCTGTTTTACCAAGGTAGAGGAAACAAAAAGAATCATTCAAGGAAAAAGAAATGAATTTGAAAGAGTATGGAACAAATGTCGAGAGAGCTATGAGCTGCCAAAGAAGAGGCAACGTCAAAATGAAACCTGCGACATAAATTCACACTACAGTCACATATATTGCGAGATATGACCATATACATACTGAGACCGTACAGTGTCCTGTACAGCTCATCGGAATCATAGGTGCATTTCTACCGCCTTTTAATCACTCCTAAAGGTCGCGTCATTGGTAAGATTATGGGCGATGGGGATCGAGCAGCGTCCGGCCAGGACGGAACACGCGAAGAAGCGCTTGGAAAACAAAGAAAGGTTGGGCTGGAGCCGAGCCCTCGCGGAAAGTCCTTCTCACTTTGCAGAGAGAGTTGGAAGATGAGGCGACGCTTTCATAGTCAAACACGCCCCGAGGTGAAGCTTAGTTCCCCAGGCTTCCAAACTAACAGGAGAAACTTCCGGTTTTTATGCACGTTTCACGGGTGCCAACGTCGCGTAAAATGATAGGATATTTCGATCCAGACGTAGGAAAATTATGTGAGGTACACCACTGAATAGAGCGGAATTTTCTGCGTTTCCCAGACTAAAAGTATGTAATAATTTATTCAGGGGAAGAAAGGAGGTCACCAGATATCCAGATTTAACATATTGCTAACACATGTGAACGCGAGAGCGTCATCCACGCCAAGAGTCGCGCTCAAAGATGACTCCACCCCCCAAGGGACGCTAATGAATTAATCAAAGGCGGGAAGCAAATTGCATAAAAACTGCCGATCGTAGGTCCAGCACGCCTTGCTCAAATGAAAGAGGAGATAGAGGGCTACAAGATGCACTATTTAAATGTCTTCAATTCTTGGTATGAAAGGAGCTCTTGTCCTTAATGAACCGTGAACCTTACGCCCCCAGGCTTCCGGCGGGGAAAATAATATACTGTAGGCCGGGCTGGCCATCGCAGAAGACAGTTCTTTGCGGGTTGTTGAGAAGGGACAGTGTGTCCCGTGGTGCTCCAGTTTTACAGTCCGAACCCATTGACCGCTTACTAAGAGTGTTATTGTGTCCGTCGCGGCCGTGAAGTACAAAGCCTTTGTGAAGTGTAAACGGGAGGCCAAACGAGCTTAGGTGTATTGTCTCTGTGCCGCGTGTCAAACTAATTAATCCGCGAGCATAATTTAAAAACGAGTAACGGAGGTCGGCTGGGACAATGCCGGCTTAAATGAGTCAGTGATATTAATAAATTGTTATCACCCAAAGTGTTACTCTGAATCAGGGTGCTCGAGTCTCATGAGCCACCCGATCCCTGCTGTGAACGCGCCCGCCGTGATTTGAAAGATTTGCTTATTCGTGGTGTAAACTCTGGAAATAGAGGCCGTGTGACGAGTGGTGAAGTGTTACCCATTTTGGATTACTGTAAGATTTCAGCTGTGAACGAGTTCCCCAGGATGTCGGACTTGTATGGACCAGGGATGAAGGACTGCCCGCCCGCTTCCAGCCCCGGGGTCATGCAGCACTAAACTCCACCATGGGTCTCCCGTGGAAGGAAAAGCAACGGCCACAAAACAGATGAGTGATGTCCAAATCTAATTTCTTAAGCATGATAATGTAACCAGGGATAGGATTAGCTTTCTTTTGTAAATATCAAAATGTTGTAAGATAATGCATGTCCTAACATGGAAATTTTATCGATCTTTATAATGTTAAAGTAAATTCAAGGAGCTGAATTCCCGGACGACCCATTTTTTCTTAATGATTAGCTTATCGTGAGGGTTATTTTTAGTAATATGTAGAATCTCCTAGCAAATATGGGAACAAGGTTAGGAGTATATTTGAGTTCCCCTTAGGGGTGGCTGGAACAATAATGCTGGCGAGCAGGGAAAACCATGTCAAAATGTTGTTAGTTACTGTCCCATGTGGCTATCGTATATTCTGGGGAAACTCATGGGTTAGTCAGACAATGCATGCCTAGCTTACACATATAATCAGTGCATGTACAGCAAGAGAGAAGAAATCCCGGCCGGGAGAGGTATATGCTGTGTTATTTTGGTAGTTGTGAGGGACCATGTGCGAGTCTCCGTTGATTTTTTATTAATTGGCCAGAATTTTTATCTATATCCGGGGTGAGACACAGAGGCAGGAGTCTCTAATCTTTGGTCAAAAGATTTAAATATATATATATATATATATTTCCTGTGCGAGGAGCGAGGAGTATGGGAAAGGTTGACTGAGGAGTCATGAGAGCCCTATGCCCAAGGAAAGAAGATACGCGATATGAGACGTAATGAGAGGGCCGAATGCCCGAGGTGTTTACGATGAGATGAGTTAGAAGTGATCGTGCCCACAGTCGGCGTTCAGCGGTAATAATGAGAAGGGAGAGAATAAAAGTGTATTTCTTGGGAACTCAGCGGTAAGATGATATAAACAAATGAAATGGGCCAGGAATATGTGCCCCGGCTGGCCATTGTAATTGAGAGGGGTCAAGAATCTGCCGTGGCTAATGAATGAGTGATGGATGTAGTAGCGAATGACCTTCCCTTCTTTTTTTGTGAGAGTTTGCTCCTCGCCCTTCACGACAGAGCTGGTCCCGCTGTGCTATTATAGTTAAGGTTTGAGGCTATGGGCCTCCCCCGTAAATTACTGTTGTTTAAATGGTTCAACTAAAACACTGCCGTCAATGATAATATCACGGTGATTTAGAAGGTAATTAATAAATGAGTAGGGATCTCCTCCAAATATCCGGTAATATGAGACTGTAGCTAGTCTAGGGATTTTCAGGAATCCACAGTACCTCTCGGTCGGGAGTCGGCCAGTTCGACCCCGGATCAGGATGGCCCCCTTGAGCGAGCTGCCCCTAAGCTTGCGCCTTGGGCCGGAGACAGTGATAACCATGCTGTTTCCTTCCAGGAATGGCTCTCCTTTATGCATGAAGTGTATATATATATATATATATATATATATATATGTTTAGTATTTAATGTGCATATATTTTTGAGTTCAAACAGAACCTTTGTAGAACGTTGTGTGGTCTTGGTGATAGATGAGGAAGTCCGGGGTTTAGCTAAATGGTATGTGTGTTTGTCTGTGTATTATGCAAATGTTTCTTTTAATATGGTAATTATGTAGCGTAAGCCCCGGTTATTTTCGTGCTAAGAACAGGAAGTAATATGTGAGTAGGGACATCAGATCATCTCTCGGTGTGATCGACAGAATAATATAAAAATGTCATGAACAGTATGAACTAATGAGGAAAGATGAACGATAGCAATCGCAAAACCTCAATTACACCGTTATGCAGACGACGCCCATGGGCGATTCATATTTTAAAGTGATCATTATTTTCTTTTCCTCCCATATGCGGAGAGTTCATTGTATAGAGTTGTATCAATTTCTTTAATATGTCATATTTGAATAAATTACTATTCGTAACCCCTATTTTATGATTCTTGTCATTTGTAGCAGTGCTAAGCAGTATCCAGTAGGCATTTGAACCCAGAGATCCTACTTTCATACTATATACATAAGGCTCCATCCTAAGTATTTGTTTCTTTGTTTTTCTTTCTTTCGAACGTGCCACTCCCCAAGTGCTCATGCTGCCGGGCCAGCACAGAAAGTAGGAAGGGAAGCGGTTCGAAGCTCGTTAAGCAATTCGACCCGCTCTTCAATCCAATCTCATCCGTAGGTGTTTACCCCGTTACGTGGAGGCATTCTTATGCGTGGGTCATCCATTCGAGGCCCGGAAGGGTGTATACTTGGCGCCCAGACGTGACCGGCATTATTCATATTTTACGGTGGATACGTGGGGTCCACCGTGGCAGGCATTGTTTATATTTTTCGCTGGAGCATTTTCAGTAATAGATAGGCTGCCCACGGGAAGGATAGTGTGCGATGATGGAGTCAAACTGCCAGGTTCGTGCCATTATCTGTTTACATTTGGTATCGTACGGGTTGGCAGTCATTCGAATGGGAGTACCCGCCACGTAACCGAACGGATGGAGCCGTTAAGCACATGTCCGAAGTGCTAAGATTCTTGATTATAGATTGGATACTGCAGTAGTTGTTCAGATTGTGTGATACTTAGCATGACTGTCAAGGTTATCGTACGGGTGTGCGGAAGTCACGACTCGTGATGATAATTCACACGAGATGAACCATGAAAGGGAGCGACGTGAATAATAAATAGGATAGGAAAATGACAAGAACAACAAAGTCATGTGTCCAGTTTAAGTGGAGATTCACATGAGTCGCTCATAAATTAAAAATGGATACCCGGGACAGACTATGAAGCTGTCGGTTCGTTGGGAGACAATGTTATGATTCTCTCAGTGCGAGGTTAAAACGGCCGGTAAAATTCTTCAAATTTCGCCAGCTACGGGTATCAGCCAAAGATTGTGCGCTGAGGTATCAAAATTTGGCAGGAGTAAATAGTACTTCGACAGGACTTTAGATGCCGCGGACGAGAGATGGTTAATTCAACCCATGGTCTAATTTTTGCGCAGTGACAGATGCGATGTTGCCAGTTTGAGACGGGTAATTGCCTGCTAGTGTTATCTTATCAATCTCAAGGTGATAACATCCATTTGTGACTTGATTCTGCCATGTTTCCGGCATGCATAAGATAGAGCCCACGGTAGGTCGCGCGCGAGACCAGTGAATTTATTCCAGGTTAAGGGCTACCGTAGAATTATTATTATTATTATTATTATTATTATTATTATTATTATTATTATTATTATTATTGTCGGGTGATATGATGAATTTCCCTATACAATGGATTGTGTCGTTTAGGTGACGGTAGGCGTGACATAAGCCGTTTGTAGGCTCGGTTTTGATTGATTTGTTGGAATTTCGAGTAAGAATAGGTCACGCTGAAATTTAAATTAATATTTGAATGTATTTATGCTTCCTGTCGATCACCGGTGGTCAAATTTCTGCCCACGGGGGATCCGCTTTCTCCAAGATTGAATTTAATATGGACGAGGAAGTCATGAAAGAGATGATGCGCCAATTGTTGGCGGAACAGTAGAAAACTTTAAAGGAACATTTCGAAAACAATTAGGCAAGCAGGCAGCAGGCTTTAAGGCGCAGTTTGACAGCAGTCAGAGCTTTGCCAGGCTCAGGTGGCTACGAATAAGGCTTCGTTAGACGAGCTCGCAGAGGATATGAGATTAGGTCGTGAACGTAGCGACGAGAACGCCGCGAGGCTGGAGGCAAAGATGACCGAGGCGTTAGAGGGGAAGTTAGAGGACGTCATCCAGCAATTATGGAAGGTGGAAATTAGGGTGACAAATAGGATCGACGTGACGGACGCCAGGGTAAGCACGTGCGAGGAAGAGATGGAGAAGGTGAGCACCCGTGTAAAGGATGTTGCGAGAGACGTGTAGGATGCCAAGGCGGAAGTCCGAGAACTCAGGACACAGACGACGGAGTCCCTCGACAAAATGGCGAATGAGTTCAGTGACCGCCTGACCCAAGTGCAGGATATTGCGACCGCCAAGCTCAAGGAAGTCCAGACTCAGGCCCATGGGGAAGTCATGGAGCTTCGGAAGGAGGTGACCGAAGAGATGGAAGCGGAACAAGAAGAAATCCAAGGGAAGATCCAAGGCCTGAACCGGCAAGTTGAAGAGTGGGCCAACAAGACCCACAAGGCTGTCGTCCAAGTAGAAGTCCACACGGAGCTTATCAAAGAGATCCGAGAGGAGGTCGAGTTGTTAAAGTTCCAAGAGCCGAGAGGGGAGATCGTGATGCGATCGATCCTCAAGAAGCAGGAGAGCGTTGACCGCGTGAGTCCGCCCAGCAGTATTGGCCACGAGGCGAACGCTGACATTTCGCAGGGAAATGAAAACGGACCATTACAAAATGCACCTCGGGGAAGGTCGACTCCGCAAGATAGTGGAGCAATTCCCGTATATAATCTCATTCGGATGTCGAATGACGAGCCGAAGAAGTTCGGGTTAAACACCCATCTCACCCCGAAAGGTTTCCTTGCGGAGGTAGACCAGTACTTTATTGATCACCGAGTTCCAGCGGACCGGAAACTCAGAGTAGTCGAACGGTACCTAACGGATCAGCCTTTGGTCTGGTACCGGGCGTTCAAATATTGTTTCGATGGGTATGAGGAGTTCCGGCGACGTTTCCTCGAGAAGTATTGGGGGATCGAGACGCAACAAAATTTGAGACTGGAATTGTATTCGCGAAGGTACTCTGGCGCAGGGCAGACCAGTTTCTGTGAGTACTTCGTAGGCCAGCTGTTAAAGTTTAAGGAATTGGACAGTCCCCCATCAGAGTTAGAATTGATTTCCGCCATCGGCAAACAGCCCCCACCGGAAGTGTAGAAGGTGCTCATAGCGGCGAATGTCCGAAATGCGGTCGATGCTGAACAAATATTGAGGCAGCTCGATCAAACGAGTGGATTACAGTCCCGACAATGCCATAGCGAGGCGGTCCACGTTGTCGACGTAGCCCAAGATGAAAGCCCACCTAAAAGGAAGAGTCAGGGGACCAGTACGAACGAAGTTCGGGAGATGTATCCCTCGAGAATCAGGAATGATTGGGGACCTCAGACATGGAATGGGCCGAAACGGGAATACCAGGATGGATGGACGCCCGCGATCCAGGACCCCGGGAGAGGATGTATCAGGGGCCAAGAATCCGGTATCGCCAGTACGGACAGCGGAGGAGACCGTACCAGAACTGGGGACCGAGCGGACAACGGTCGACAGGGCAGCGACCATGAAGGAGAGAAGAGTACATACGGGATCGCAGGAATGAGTCACGACAGTATGTAGAACAACTGCGAAATACACCGCCCGGGATTGACAAGTGGCAGAGACCCATACAGGATATGGCCGCCACGGGACTATGTGAAGGGGCAGAAAGCCTGCAATTGCAAGCCCACAGGAAAGAAGGGCGTGGAAGAGAATTAAACACCCAGGCTCCGGAGTATGCCAGTAGCTCCGGGGCGCAAAAAAAAATTCGCTTAACCAGTGAGGAGATAGCCTGCGGTTCGGGAAGCAACCATTCATTCGAGTCGCAGTGGACGTCAGTTACCATAGCTGCGTGGGTGATCCAACCCGAGGATTTGATCGAAGACACACACCGACAGAATAAGAGGATTATCAGGGAATTACCAGTTGTGTACATCAGAGCTCAGGGATTGCGCGTGCGCTGACTTGTAGACACAGGAGCTAGCGTAAGCGTCGTATCTCGAACGCTCATACGGGAAATACAATCGAAGGAGCAGATCCCATTATTACCGGTCTCTAACATGAAGGTACGAGGAATCATCCCAGAACGCACTACAGTGTGCAAGGCTCAGGTTTATTTAGATTTGCAGATCGGAGAGGCCGTAACTTCACATCCATTTATCATCCTCGAGAAGATGGAATACAACATTATATTAGGCGCCGACTTCTGGAGGGACTATAAGGCAGTTATCGATATGCACCGCAATGAGATCAGACTAGAGATCAACATGCATTCAGAAGGAGTGAAGCTAAATGAAAGTGGAGACTGCGTAGTTGATGAGAGGATCTGGACTACTCAAGTGACCTACGACGAGGATGTTCGTCCTGAGCAAAATCTAAATGGGAAACGTCAGGAAGAAGAGATAATAAATGGATTCGAGAGAATGGTTGCAAACTTGGAACAGGAAGAGGAAGAACCGACATTTGAGGAGGCGGTGCTATCAAAAATTAATAAAGCAATGATAAATGCAGAGGGAAGAGCGAGACTGAAAGAAATCTTGGAACGCCACCGCGATGCATTTGGATCACAACCGGGAAAAATTTCGAATTTCAAATACAATTTTGTCGTCACCAGTTGGGAACCATTTCGGCGGAATCCATACCCGATTCCCGAGAAACATTATGCCAAGGTCAGACCTATCATCAAGGATATGGAAGAAAACCAGTTAATTTCAAAAGCTCCGACGCCATTTCTAAATCCTTTAGTCATCGTGGAGAAGACGAACGGTTCGCTGAGGGTGTGCTTAGACGCACGTGCCAAAAACGAGCGTTTGGTACCAGAATACTATAGAGCACCAAACATTAAGGATATTTTGAAGAAATTTAGTCACAAAAAATATTTCTCTGGGGTAGACTTGAGATCGTCCTACCACCACAATGAGTTGTCGGGGGAATCCAAGGTACTGACAGGATTCATTTTTGACGGACAGACGTATGTCTACAAGCGTATGCCGTTTGGGATCAAGAACGCAGGATCCGCTTTGACAAGGGCACTTGATAGGAATCTGAGCGAGCAGGTGAAGGATATTACGGTGCGTTATGTGGACGACATTCTGATTGCGAGCGAGACTCTGGAGGAGCATTTGGAACACTTGAGCCTGTTATTAGCAGAATTTAATTAAAACAACTTCAAAATTAATTTGGATAAGTCGAACTTTTGCCAGAAAAGCATTCTGTTCCTGGGACACGTCATAGATTCGGAGGGTATCGCTCCGAACCCCGTTAAGATTCAAGCTATTCAAAATTTTCCCAAACCCACACGAGTCAAACACATTAGGCAGTTTTTGGGAATCTGCGGGTTCACCGCCGATCATTGCCCCGGTTACACCGAGGCGGTAGCTCCTCTTCAGGACCTCCTGAAGAAGAATAGATGGAAATGGGATTCGACCTGTGAAGAAGCTTTCCAAAGGACAAAGCAATTACTTGCCAACAGCATCAAGCTTGGGTACCCCGACTTTTCGAGCAGATTCGTGGTCCAAACCGACGCATCTATGATAGGCGTAGGCGCGGTTTGTACCAGGAGACGCCGGGTCAGGAAAAACGCAGAAACTACATCGCGTTCATGAGTCGCAGAATTCGGGCTCACGAATACCAGTATACCGTCACGGAATTGGAGATGTTGGCGATTGTTACAGCCCTCAGCCACTGGAGGAAGTATATATACGGATTCCCAGTCGTGCTGCGAACAGACCATAAAGTTTGACGTTCACTTTGAAATCGACGATGGCATCCGGGAGAGTAAATCGCTGGACGTTATTCATTCAACAATTCGACTTGGAGATCGAGCATTGTGCAGGGAAGGACAACGTGATTGCTGACGCGTTAAGCCGAAACCCCGAACCGGAAGCCCAAGTTATTCATCACATCGAGTTGAGCGAAGGTGACCATGAGACATTGGACAGGCTGCAACGCATCGGCGAGGAGCAAGACAACTGGCCCGTGACCAGACGATTGATCGACTTCTTCAAGAAGAGGATACCAGCAGGAACACCTGAGTACCAGGAGATTGAGAGACAGGCATCCAAATATAACTATTTCAACGGCATCCTTCGCCAGTTCATAGATGAAGACCATACGAAATACCGTATTGTTGTTCCGCCCGTGCTGCAAGTGGAACTGATTTGGCTCGCGCATCATTCCATCGGTCCTGCGGGAATCGATAAAGTTACCTCGACGCTACAGGAGACCTTTGTCTAGTCTAGAATGAGGCGGATGATTAGGACCGTGTTGACATGTTGTGACGTACCCACTTTGCCCACAGATGTATGACAAATTTATAACGTGGCGGGTCACTTTAATATTAAAATAAATAAATGATATGTCATTGTTTCTCCAGAAACAGTATCCCAAGGGCGCCAGTCTTCAAGCTTATGGCTTGAAAACAAAAGTAGATAATTAATAATAATAATAATAATAATAAATAAAAATACGTAATGAGACTCAAAAATTCACAGGGGTGGGGTGAACGGAACACAAATCATTAAGTAAACTAACTTGGAATTTAAGGATCATTAATAATCATTTCATAAAATACAAATTAAAACCGCTATTTATTAAGATGAAAACGTGACGTAACGGCGTATTAACGAAATCTGAACTTACGGAAGCAAAAGAAAAAGTGAATGAAATTAACTTTAAGAAAATGAACTGTTGCGCGAAGACTTGCAGTAACTTATGCCATAAGCTCACCAAATGTAGACTCTGTTGTCTTGAAGCTGAAGATGGGTGGATCTCTCGTACAGGCTGCCTCATCTGTTGTTGGATTCCAGTCCTACATCCACATTTCCTGTCTTTAACACTTCTTATTGTACTCCTTACATAAAGTCGTAATGAATCCTAATTTTAAGTGCAAAACCACCATGGGTTATGTTCATGGAGAGAATACATTCGTATTCTTCCGTATTACGGAACAGTAGCGTAGCTAAATTCATAATAAAAGCTCTCCTCCCCTATACTAGTCAAAGCCGTTCTCCCGTTGACTACCTCTCGTCATTGAGATAACAAGTCCCAATGAGAGTAACTTTTGAGTAGAATATACTCAGATGCGAAGTGAACTAAGTTAAAATCTTCTCCGATGTGTAGACGTAGAATCGTAGTAAGAGTATCTTCCAAGCGTGAGAATCAGAATCAGAATGTCCGAATCTCCGAATGTCCGAATGAGAATCTCAATGTGAGTGTCCTCTCCAGCCCTTGTCGGTGGTATATATTGGTTCAAAAGTCTCCTTCCATCATCCATATCACATGGTCCAGTAAGATTCGAGGTCTCATCCCTTCTCCGATGTACAGCTGTGAATCCATCACGTTGCTTCATTACGTTCATTCACATAGGCTGAACTTTCCCGCTGAAATAAAGCGTCCCGAAGCTGAGTTTGAAAAGTGGGTGTTAATAATGTATCAACTGTCTCATCATGAGGTGGAGAGGGTAAGGTCTATCGTAACCTCGATGACGTACTTTTCCTGGAACTGGGCTGATATTAGCCTGCTGACTCTGGTCACCTCACAACGGCTATTGGAAAATTTACTGCAAGTTATAAATATGCGTGATGTTGAAATACTTTACCCAATAATTTGTTCGTTCAGAATACGTTATAGCCGCGATACAAAGAAATGAAATGATGATTGAAATGGATGATAAAAACCCTATATATATATATATACATATTAATTTTAAAATGACCTATCAGTGATTAAATATATACATCTTATCAATTAAATATATAGTTCAATAATTAAAAATATACAGTGATGTCCCAAACATCACATTCGCCCCTCTGAGCCTGAAACAAGTAGTACTTCCGTTGAGGGCTCACACCCACACTTTGCCACTTACGTTACACTTGTTTCCAAAACAACTGTACATTCATTCATTACTGTATACAACATAACACTATTTTACAAAAAACAACTTGATGATTCCACCTACAACTTAATAACAAATAATATAACACTTCAAAATTTCCATTAAAACACAATATTACAACTTAGCGGGTTTCTGATGTCTCACTTTCTCAAATGTTCGTCATCTCTTGCTGATTTTATGAATCCAGTGTATGCAATACTTGACAATTCAATTTAGATCTGTACAAAATTTACACAAACAAAATGCATAGTATTACTCTTTCAAGTGTTTATACGTTCTTGCTGTATGACTATCACTTCACACACGCTAACACATTCACGTGGTTTTAGCCTAGGGTAAAATTATTGCAAGTCTTTATGATGACTTCTTATTGTCTACGGGGAATTTACAAATTTTAAACTGCAATATTAATGATCCTCGTTATATAAAATCAAATACTATATTACCCATACATGGCGTTACGTAAAGAAAACAGACGTAATCTTTTTAATGAACTCGTGTCAATCGTATACACACACATCGTGTAGCAAGCAAAACAAAACTTGGGAAACTCCACCTACCAGAGAGCAGTCACTCCACGCTGCGACAGGTGTATATTATATAAGAGATAAGCGTGGCCTGGCACACTGACCTATATTCCAGCACTATAGAAAATCCACCGAACTCGTAACATATTTACGTAAACTTCTAATGTTGTACGTACCCATTAAAATGCAATCACCGTCAGATAATTGATAAGCACGAGGTCCTAGTTTCTTATGTATACGATAAGGTCCTTGATAAAAAGGAAAAACTTTTTTGTGACTTTATCTTCACTGTTAGATAACATGGGAACTCTCAAAAGAACAAGGTCACCTACCTCAAATTCATCCAGTACCTTCCGTTTTTGCTGCTTCTTTCGAAGGTTGCCAGCTTTTACTAGGTTTTCTCTGGCCAATCTAACATAAAATTCAGCATTACGCTGCGGCACCTCAGTAATACCCAATACTCTCACCAATTCATTTTGTGGCTTAGTACCGAAATGAACTTGCAAAGGTGTCAATCTAGTACTTTCGTGCTGAACGGCATTGATCTATGTCTCAATAAGGGATAATTTCGCTACCCAAGCGGAATGCCTCTCGTGAACTAGTGACCTAAACATGCGCGCTAGTTCCTTCATCACCCGTTCACACATGTTCCCCTGAGGATTTCTGATGGATGAATGGACCTGAGTAATACCTAATTCACTAATTACGGCTTTCCACTTCTTCGATGTAAACTGTGGTCCACTGTCTGACAATATTCTTTGAGGAGTACCTAATTCAGGGACATACTTCTCATGGATTATACGACTACAGGATTTTCCTGTTGCTTTCCTCATAGGGTATAATCTGACCAGTTTAGAAAAAGCGTCTATCAAAACGAAAATATATTGAAAGCCGTATTGTCCTTTTACAATAGGACCGAAAAGGTCGATACACACCAAGTCACCAGATTTTTCTGCAATTACTGCCTGACGAGGTCCCTCTAAATAACGGTTCGGTATCTTACTTCTCTGACATAGATCACAAGTGGCAAGAACCTTTCTGATTTCTCTTCCCATCTTGTCCCAGATAAAATTCTGTTGGATTTCATACAGAACCTTATTAGCGCCATAATGCCCTAATTCCCTGTGGATGAACCAAATTAACTCCACACGTAGCGATTTGGGTACACATATAGCCCATTTATGTTCGCTACATTTTCTAGCTAGAAATCCGTCTAACAATTTAAAAACGTGTCTACCGCGAGTCACAGTAACCTGCTCACCTCCCTGAAGTACAGACAAAGGTTCCCTACATTCTTCGTCCACAGAATGTTCCACCAACATGTTGCGTAATCTGTTTAGAGCAGGCTTATTGTCCTTACTAAGGCATGCACAAATTAAAATGCCTTCCTGTGTTTTCAGGAAACTTCCTTCATCACACAATTTCTGATCTCTGGACAACAGATCACCAAGGACATTGTCTTTTCCTTTTATATGCACAACAGAAAAATCGTACTCCTGTAAGGCCAGTATGCACCTACTAACCCTATTGGATGATAGCTTACATGTAGGTATAAATGAAAGAGCATGGTGATCAGTCCTAATCTCAAATTTAACACCTAGAACATACATCCTAAATTTACTTAAGGAATACACAATAGCTAAGAATTCAAGCTCCGTAATGGAATACCGTTTCTCCGGTCCACTTAAACCTCTAGACGCTAATGACACAATTCCTAAGTCTCCGTTGTCATCCTCTTGACATAATACGCCAGCCAGACCATAGTGAGATGCGTCAGTGAGTAACACATACTTCTTATTTGCCACGGGGTACTTAAGAACAACTGCTTGCCTGAAACCTTCCTTTAAATCATTAAAAGCTTTGTGGTGACCTTCTGTCCATTTCCACTTACTGCCGGCTTTTAACAAGTCTCTAAACGGCTCAAGTAAGTTTGCAAATCTTAGTACAAAGCGTCTAAAGAAATTGCATACTCCAATATACGACCTTAATTCCTTGATATTTCTAGGTGTACTGGTATTCAATATCTTCTCAATCCTTGTACTCTCAGGCGTAACCCCTATCGCAGATACACGGTGTCCCAAAAATGTAACCTCCTGTCTACCAAAAACACACTTATCTGACTTTAAAGTAAAACTTGCACGCTCTAACTTAGTAAACACCTTCTCTAAGTGACACAAATGCTCTTCAAAGGTCCTAGACGCAATCACCAGATCATCAATATAAACCGTGGCGAAATCACCTGTATCATCACCTAATGCAATATTTAATGCTCTAATTAAGGCTGCAGAACTAGTCTTCGTACCGTACGGAACGCGCTGAAACTGATACAAGCTGTACTTATGACTAAATGCTGTCAGAGGCCTATCCTCTACTCTAAAAGGAATCTGCCAAAAACTACTTCTTAAATCAACAGATGAAAACCATTTTTTACCCTCAAAGCCCTGAATTAACTCTTCAATAGTCTGTGATTTTAACTGGTCAGTACAAATACGTCTATTCATATCCCTCCCATCAATGCAAAGTCTAACGCTCCCATCACTCTTAGGCACAACGATTAAAGAATTTACATACTGGCTATTAGACACTTCAATTATCCCATCAGCTAACATAGCTTGTATCTGATCGTCAACTGCCTTGGCATATTTGTGTGGGATAGCATACCGTGGCCCGCTGAAAGGACTGTCATCCAGCACTGAAAAAGAATGTTCATAAACATGTGTTTTACCAGGTTTCTTAGAAAAATCTCAGCGTGTTCACATAACACTGCCAACAATTCGTCCCTCTGAACTTCCTCTAATTTACTGTTACTCGCAGCTTCAAATAAGGCATCCTTCTGATCCTCTTTTAACCACAACTGGCATAAATTAAACCCCTCACAGGGTTTCTCCTCATATCTAGAAACCTCAATAACACTCCACATAGCACAAACATTCGTTTTCCTCTGAATTTCATTTTTCAGTTCGAGTTTGACATACTTATTATCCCACTTCAGATTTACCGTTGCATCATCGTAATCTAGCTGAGCCGATTTTAAAGTCAGCCAGTCACATCCCAAGATGAGATCAAATACAAGGTGAGGAATAACCAAACATACCTGTACTGAAATAAAACCCTCTATACAAATCGGCACCGCAACCTGCTTGCATATTTGTTTCGACTTTTTACCAACAGCTGTAATAATGAATGTAGACTTAACAGGCATCTCTTCTATCATAATACCCTGTTTAACTAAAGAGTCATACCATTCTGAACTTATACATGATTTCTGACTTCCAGTATCAATTAACGCGTGAACATACGCCCCCCAAACTTCTAACTGAACCACAGGATTAATCACTTCATCACCCGAATCTACATAATTATTATCTGGTTCACACATAAGATCTTCCTTAACATCTAGGTCATATGGCAATAGTTTCATAACACAATTCCTAACTACTTCCTGGTAAGGCTGGAATTCTGACCCATCATTACAGCCTGCATTTAGTTTAAAGGTTGCGATCGTGTACCTACACTTGGCTCGTTAGTATCTTGTCCTCTGACTTGTTGGGTATTTCCCGTTCTATTTTCAGGTGCGCCACCCCTACCGTTATGCCTTGGCTGAAACTGATTATGATTCTCGTAGTTTGGCTGTCTCCTATTGTCCCTTGGTTCACTATGAGGAACAAAATTATGTGAGTTTCCTGTTATATGCCCAATGTTTCCTAGTGCATCAAAACTCCCTAATAACTGCTCCATTTCCTGAATAGTTTTAATACTTTGCATACACGCTGCTTCGCGTACCCTGTCTGGAAAATGTCGTAACAGTAATCTGACTACATCTGAATCAGCCGTGATTCCGTCTAAATTCTGGCAAATCATAACATGTGACAAAAATACTCAGTCATAGAGACACATTCATTTTGTTTGAATTTCCCGAATACTACCCTTTCTCTTTCACGGCTTTGAACGGTTTCGTTCCAGTATTTGTCTGTGAACTTCGTCTTAAATTCCTTCAGACTTTTCATGTTACTTTTATAGACTGAAAACCAGGAACGCGTCTCTCCCACAAAAGCATGATCAATAATGTCGATCGCCTCTTCCCAGTCCATAAACCCTTCCTCAATCCGTTTCCCAAACCGTTTTTCTACTATTTTCAGAAATTCTAGTGGGTTAGTTTGTTTCCCATTGAACTTCGGTAATTCGATTTCCTTACTGTAAATCCCTCCATGACTTTGCCTCTCAGTGTTACCTTGCCTTTCTCTTACTTCTCGTCGTATGCGTGCTTCTGCCATCGCTATGCGGTTATCTACATCTTTATCTCTTCTTTCAATTTCATTCACTACAGTGTTCTGTTTTTCTTTCAAAGTCTTAATTTCCACTGCATTGCCTTCTACTATCGCAAACTTTTCTCTTTGTTCCCTAGTGTTGTCTTCTGTTATACACTTAACCGTATCGATCTTGTTTTGTACCTGATCTTTAAATTCTTTTATTTCTTCCTTTTGGATCTCAACTTTACTATTAATACTTGTCACCTGTGTCTCTAACTCTTTTCTGGTGTTGTTGCTTTCCTTTTCCATTAATCCCAACAACTCACTCCTCTGCTCTACAAATTTCTTTTCTACCTCCTGTTTGTTTTGCTTAGTTGTCTCTTTCTGTTCCTCTATCTGCTTGTTAAATCTTTCATTTTGCTTAAATAATTCTTGTAACTGTTTGCTATGTTCGTCCATCCTTTTATTAGCTTCGACCTTGTGTTCATTCAATGCCTTACTTAATTCTCGTTTAGTTTGTTCTACTTCATTTTTAATTTCTGATTTAGTTTGTTCTACTTCATTTTTAATTTCTGATTTAGTTTGTTCTACATCTGTTTTAATTTGTTCCAATTCCTTTTTTATTTCGGATTTATTTTGTTCCATTTCATTTTTTATTTCAGATTTACTATCCTCTATCTTACTTAACATCGCTGCAATTACCGAAGTTCAATGGGAAACTGTTGTGTATCCACAGTATATTTTTCTTGTGTGTTTGATTTTGGGGGTAACATGGCTGAGCAAGAGGAGAAACATCATTTCAAGTAACTGATTATTATTACTCTCACTGTTAGGACTAACCTCCGCCTCGCACCCCATCGTACTATCGTCTGAATCTAACGTAACTTCGTCATTCCTACTCTTATTCCCTTCGCTATCTTCGCTCCTAATATCAGTTTCTTCCTCTACACATTTATCTAACTCTTCCTTAGAATTACTTAAAGTACTACCCTTCAGCACGTGTCCACTACGCAGCGTCATGTCTTTCTCCTCTTGCTCAGCCATGTTACCCCCAAAATCAAACACACAAGAAAAATATACTGTGGATACACAACAGTTACCCCCAAACTACTGAATTTATCCTTCTATACCAGTACTCAATGATTTACGAGCCCCTCAGTTGTGGCGACAATATGTGACGTACCCACTTTGCCCACAGATGTATGACAAATTTATAACGTGGCGGGTCACTTTAATATTAAAATAAATAAATGATATGTCATTGTTTCTCCAGAAACAGTATCCCAAGGGCGCCAGTCTTCAAGCTTATGGCTTGAAAACAAAAGTAGATAATTAATAATAATAATAATAAATAAAAATACGTAATGAGACTCAAAAAACTCCCAGGGGTGGGGTGAACGGAACACAAATCATTAAGTACACTAACTTGGAATTTAAGGATCATTAATAATCATTTCATAAAATACAAATTAAAACAGCTATTTATTAAGATGAAAACGTGACGTAACGGCGTATTAACGAAATCTGAACTTACGGAAGCAAAAGAAAAAGTGAATGAAATTAACTTTAAGAAAATGAACAGTTGCGCGAAGACTTGCAGTAACTTACGCCATAAGCTCACCAAATGTAGACTCTGTTGTCTTGAAGCTGAAGATGGGTGGATCTCTCGTACAGGCTGCCTCATCTGTTGTTGGATTCCAGTCCTACATCCACATTTCCTGTCTTTAACACTTCTTATTGTACTCCTTACATAAAGTCGTAATGAGTCCTAATTTTAAGTGCAAAACCACCATGGGTTATGTTCATGGAGAGAATAAATTCGTATTCTTCCGTATTACGGAACAGTAGCGTAGCTAAATTCATAATAAAAGCTCTCCTCCCCTATACTAGTCAAAGCCGTTCTCCCGTTGACTACCTCTCGTCATTGAGATAACAAGTCCCAATGAGAGTAACTTTTGAGTAGAATATACTCAGATGCGAAGTGAACTAAGTTAAAATCTTCTCCGATGTGTAGACGTAGAATCGTAGTAAGAGTATCTTCCAAGCGTGAGAATCAGAATCAGAATGTCCGAATCTCCGAATGTCCGAATGAGAATCTCAATGTGAGTGTCCTCTCCAGCCCTTGTCGGTGGTATATATTGGTTCAAAAGTCTCCTTCCATCATCCATATCACATGGTCCAGTAAGATTCGAGGTCTCATCCCTTCTCCGATGTACAGCTGTGAATCCATCACGTTGCTTCATTACGTTCATTCACATAGGCTGAACTTTCCCGCTGAAATAAAGCGTCCCGAAGCTGAGTTTGAAAAGTGGGTGTTAATAATGTATCAACTGTCTCATCATGAGGTGGAGAGGGTAAGGTCTATCGTAACCTCGATGACGTACTTTTTCTGGAACTGGGCTGAAATTAGCCTGCTGACTCTGGTCACCTCACAACGGCTATTGGAAAATTTACTGCAAGTTATAAATATGCGTGATGTTGAAATACTTTACCCAATAATTTGTTCGTTCAGAATACGTTATAGCCGCGATACAAAGAAATGAAATGATGATTGAAATGGATGATAAAAACCCTATATATATATACATATTAATTTTAAAATGACCTATCAGTGATTAAATATATACATCTTATCAATTAAATATATAGTTCAATAATTAAAAATATACAGTGATGTCCCAAACATCACAATGTGACACTTGTCAACGAATCAAACCAAATACTTATCTCCTGCGGCGACCACCTAAACCGCTGTTGCCAGAGAAGCCACGAGAGCTATTTGCGATAGACTTTTATGGGCCGTTGCGCAAATCAATTAGAGGGTTACAATTCATTTTGGTCTGCGTAGATGTTTTCTCGAAGTATGTGATGCTGTGCCCAGTGCAGAAGGCGAACTCCAGGTCGGTACTGACACAGATCCGAAATATGATTATTCCATCAATGGGGAAGCCAGACAAGATATTGAGTGACCATGGGTCCCAATTTACGTCCGCCATGTTCAAACGCGAGATCGAGCAACTCCAATTCCAGCATACCTTCAGTTCCATTAGGCATCCCGAGTCCAATTCTTCAGAAAGGATCATGCGTGAAATAGCAAACTTTTGCACAGTTTACTGCGCCAGACAGTATTGGCGATAGGTTGATGTTCTTCCAATCATAATGGAGTGCATCAACAGTACGATTCATGAATCTACGGGGCAGATCCCGATAGTAGTCCTTTTCGATCGGAAACCAGAGAGACCGTGGCACCGTGTGCTGTAGAACCCGGAAGATCCCAGGTTTCGACTGAACTTCGTGTTAGGATAGCTTTGGACCATCTCAAAGACCAGGCAGAGAAGAGGCTCAGACGTCATCGAAACCGGAGATTTCATCGGCCACTCCGTGTGGGAGAATTAGTCCTAGTCAAACGACCAGCTATGTCCGACCCTCCAAGGAAGTACTACCACAAGTTTGCAGAACTCTACATCGGGCCTTACAGGATAATCCAGAACCTAGAGAATAACTCCTACAAAGTACAGTCAATGGACGGGAGAACAGAGACCACTTACAACGCTGCGAATCTCAAACTTTATCACGCCCAGGACAACTTCCTGAAGAAGGTCCGGAGGAAGAAGAGCCCGGAGACGCCGAGGATGATGAGGGCAACCCGGATCCGATGGAAGAAATGGAGGCAGATGAAGAAGATGACGCCGTGAATCAAATTGACATGGAAGAAGGAAGCGCGTCTGAGGCACCAGCCTGTGAAGATTGTCCAGAGTGCTCTGAGAGGGCCGATCTTAGGAATGATTTAATTAATCTGTGTTACCAGATGCAGCTCGAGAACACAGAGTTGACTGAGAAGGTCAGCAAGTTACGCGAACATCGCCAGCAATTACTTTCCGAGACAGTTGAAACGGAAAGAAAAATCCAGAGTTCGTGATTTTTCTTGATGAAGCAGAGGCAGAATGAGTGTACAGTGTCCTGTACAGCTCATTGTAATCATAGGTGCATTTCTACCGCCTTTTAATCACTCCTAAAGGTCGCGTCATTGGTATGATTATGGGCGATGGGGATCGAGCAGCGTCCGGCCAGGACGGAACCCGCGAAGAAGCGCTTGGAAAACAAAGAAAGGTTGGGCTGGAGCCAAGCCCTCGCGGAAAGTCCTTCTCAATTTGCAGAGAGACTTGGAAGATGAGGCGACGCTTTCATAGTCAAACACGCCCCGAGGTGGAGCTTAGTTTCCCAGGCTTCCAAACTAACAGGAGGAACTTCCGGTTTTTATGCACGTTTCACGGGTGCCAACGTCGCGTAAAATGATAGGATATTTCGATCCAGACGTAGGAAAATTATGTGAGGCACACCACTGAATAGAGCGGAATTTTCTGCGTTTCCCAGACTAAACATATGTAATAATTTATTCAGGGGAAGAAAGGAGGTCACCAGATGTCCAGATTTAACATATTGCTAACACATTTGACGCGAGAGCGTCATCCACGCCAAAAGTCGCGCTCAAAGATGACTCCACCCCCCAAGGGACGCTAATGAATTAATCAAAGGCGGGAAGCAAATTGCATAAAAACTGCCGATCGTAGGTCCAGCACGCCTTGCTCAAATGAAAGAGGAGATAGAGGGCTACAAGATGCACTATTTAAATATCTTCAACTCTTGGTATGAAAGGAACTCTTGTCCTTAATGAACCGTGAACCTTACGCCCCCAGGCTTCCGGCGGGGAAAATAATATACTGTAGGCCGGCCTGGCCATCGTAGAAGACAGTTCTTTGCGGGTCGTTGAGAAGGGACAGTGTGTCCCGTGGTGCTCCAGTTTTACAGTCCGAACCCATTGACCGCTTACTAAGAGTGTTATTGTGTCCGTCGCGGCCGTGAAGTACAAAGCCTTTGTGAAGTGTAAACGGGAGGCCAAACGAGCCTAGGTGAATTGTCTCTGTGCCGCGTGTCAAACTAGTTAATCCGCGAGCATAATTTACAAACGAGTAGCGGAAGTCGGCTGGGATAATGCCGGCTTAAATGAGTCTGTGATATTAATAAATTGTTATCACCCAAAGTGTTACTCTGAATCAGGGTGCTCGAGTCTCGTGAGCCACCCGATCCCTGCTGTGAACGCGCCCGCCGTGATTTGAAAGACCTGCTTATTCGTGGTGTAACTCTGGAAATAGAGGCCGTGTGACGAGTGGTGAAGTGTTACCCATTTTGGATTACTGTAAGATTTCAGCTGTGAACGAGTTCCCCAGGATGTCGGACTTGTATGGACCAGGGATGAAGGACTGCACGCCCGCCTCCAGCCCCGGGGTCATGCAGCACTAAACTCCACCATGGGTCTCCCGTGGAAGGAAAAGCAACGGCCACAAAACAGATGAGTGATGTCCAAATCTAATTTCTTAAGCATGATAATGTAACCGGGGATAGGATTAGCTTTCTTTTGTAAATATCAAAATGTTGTAAGATAATGCATGTCCTAATATGGAAATTTTATTGATCTTTATAATGTTAAAGTAAATTCAAGGGAGCTGAATTCCCGGACGACCCATTTTTTTAATGATTAGCTTATCGTGAGGGTTATTTTTAGTAATATGTAGAATCTCCTAGCAAATATGGGAACAAGGTTAGGAGAATATTTGAGTTCCCCTTAGGGGTGGCTGGAACAATAATGCTGGCGAGCAGGGAAAACCATGTCAAAATGTTGTTAGTTACTGTCCCATGTGGCTATCGTATATGCTGGGGAAACTCAAGGGTCAGTCAGACAATCCATGCCTAGCTTACACATATAATCAGTGCATGTACAGCAAGAGAGAAGAAATCCCGGCCGGGAGAGGTATATGCTGTGTTATTTAGGTAGTTGTGAGGGACCATGTGCGAGTCTCCCTTGATTTTTGATTAATTGGCCAGAATTGTCTGGGGTGTATTTTTTTATCTATAGCCGGGGTGAGACACAGAGGCAGGAGTCTCTAATCTTTGGTCAAAAGATTTAAATATATATATATATATATTTCCTGTGCGAGGAGCGAGGAGTATGGGAACGGTTGACTGAGGAGTCATGAGAGCCCTATGCCCAAGGAAAGAAGATACGCGATATGAGACGTAATGAGAGGGCCGAATGCCCGAGGAGTTTACGATGAGATGAGTTAGAAGTGATCGTACCCACAGTCGGCGTTCAGCGGTAATAATGAGAAGGGAGAGAATAAAAGTGTATTTCTTGGGAACTCAGCGGTAAGATGATATAAACAAATGAAATGGGCCAGGGATATGTGCCCCGGGTAGCCATTGTAATTGAGAGGGGTCAAGAATCTGCCGTGGCTAATGAATGAGTGATGGATGTAGTAGCGAATGACCTTCCCTTCTTTTTTGTGAGAGTTTGCTCCTCGCCCTTCACGACAGAGCTGGTCCCGCTGTGCTATTATAGTTAGGGTTTGAGGCTATGGGCCTCCCCGTAAATTACTGTTGTTTAAATGGTTCAACTAAAACACTGCCGTCAATGATAATATCACGGTGATTTAGAAGGTAATTAATAAATGAGTAGGGATCTCCTCCAAATATCCGGTAATATGAGACTGTAGCTAGTCTAGGGATTTTCAGGAATCCACAGTACCTCTCGGTCGGGAGTCGGCCAGTTCGACCCCGGATCAGGATGGCCCCCTTGAGCGAGCTGCCCCTAAGCTTGCGCCTTGGGCCGGAGACAGTGATAACCATGCTGTTTCCTTCCAGGAATGGCTCTCCTTTATGCATGAAGTGTATATATATATATATATATATATATATATATATATATATATATATATATATATGTTTAGTATTTAATGTGCATATATTTTTGAGTTCAAACAGAACCTTTGTAGAACGTTGTGTGGTCTTGGTGATAGATGAGGAAGTCCGGGGTTTAGCTAAATGGTATGTGTGTTTGTCTGTGTATTATGCAAATGTTTCTTTTAATATGGTAATTATGTAGCGTAAGCCCCGGTTATTTTCGTGCTAAGAACAGGAAGTAATATGTGAGTAGGGACATCAGATCATCTCTCGGTGTGATCGACAGAATAATATAAAAATGTCATGAACGGTATGAACTAATGAGGAAAGATGAACGATAGCAATCGCAAAACCTCAATTACACCGTTATGCAGACGACGCCCATGGGCGATTCATATTTTAAAGTGATCATTATTTTCTTTTCCTCCCATATGCGGAGAGTTCATTGTATAGAGTTGTATCAATTTCTTTAATATGTCATATTTGAATAAATTACTATTCGTAACCCCTATTTTATGATTCTTGTCATTTGTAGCAGTGCTAAGCAGTATCCAGTAGGCATTTGAACCCAGAGATCCTACTTTCATATTTTATACATAAGGCTCCATCCTAAGTATTTGTTTCTTTGTTTTTCTTTCTTTCGAACGTACCACTCCCCAAATGCTCATGCTGCCGGGCCAGCACAGAAAGTAGGAAGGGAAGAGGTTCGAAGCTCGTTAAGCAATTCGACCCGCTCTTCAATCCAATCTCATCCGTAGGTGTTTACCCCGTTACGTGGAGGCATTCTTATGCGTGGGTCATCCATCACACTACCGTCGCATGTATTGCGAGATATGACAATATACATACCCAACTAGAAGTTTGGTTCCAAGCACTCGAGAAAATAACATTTTTACAGTTAGTTGATCAGAAGAACAAGACAATGTGAGTTCCGTAGCGGACAAAACCGACGAGTTCAATTTACTGTCGTGGATGAAATGAGCTGTTAGGGATATATAGCATTCGTTGCTATCAGACATCCAAATATCAGCTGTTACTGCTACGCTTTCCACCATTTGTAAATGAAATGGCGTATGGCTTTTTAGTGCCGGGATTGTCCGAGGACATGTTCGGCTTGCCAGGTGCAGGTCTTTCGATTTGACTCCCGTAGGCGACCTGCGCGTCATGATGATGGTGAAATCATGATAAAGACGACACATACACCCAGCCCTCATGCCAGAGAAATTAACCAATGGTGGTTAAAATTCCCGACCCTGCAGGGAATCGAACCCGGGACCTCTGTGACCGAAGACCAGCACGTTAACCATTTAGCGATGGAGCCGGACTTCCGCCATTTGTAGTTTTTGCTTGAGAGCTTCTGAACATATATTGTATCTATTATCGAGCATTATCTGACAATACTTTTCGAGTGGGTAGCGTATAGTCAGGGGTGAGTTTCTGAGTGTTCCTTTTGAAACCCACATTTTCTACAATTTCTAGGGGCTGATAATCTAATAAAGCTTCGTCAGTAACTTTTTGGCTCTCTTTCGCAGGAGGAATTAATCGCATTTGTCTCTGAAGTTTTGGACGACGTTCTGCATTATCTTAGCGTGATGTATTTTCCTCTTGCGATGGAGAAAAGAAGTCTTTATTTACTTGAATCCGAGTTGTAGTGCAAGAACTAGTAGGCCTACTTACTCCAATTCCGGATTGTTCGTCTAGTTCAGGCTGCACTGCTTTATTTGTACTGTTAGTATTAGACACTACAGGACCTGAGCTTTCTAAAAACTGGATGGGATGTTAAGTTAGTTGTGTTACCGAAATGCTTATAGGAACACAAACACAAGTCACACTGCACTCTATTATCCCAGTCTTTTTGTAAAAATCCCACACAACATACTTCTTATTTTCTAGGGGCATTACGTAAAAACATTCAACTATAAAAACACCAACACATCAACAAGTAAAAGTAAAAAACTATTACTTTTATTATGGAATGAATACTCGAAACTATACGAGTTCTCTTCCCGGCACATATTAAAAATTGATCAGTCAGCTCGATCTGAAAGCACTCGATCTCACTCGGGATAATTCGGGCGAGTTTGTGTCTCTGACTCGGGCGACTCGGGTGTGCGTCAGCAAGTGAGGTCTTATCGCAGTCGGCCATCATTCATCTGGACCAAGACCAACTACAATTACATCAGACTGTAATCCAGAATAATCATGGCGGACATCGGTGGGCGATATGAGACGTTGAGGGGAAGGTTATGCATGTTTATTCCGAGTAACCTAAAGAAAAGATCACAAGTCGAACGCCATTAAATGCAACTCACTAACTCAAAATATGAATAATTAAACACCAAAAGTAGCGTTATCGCGTATTGTAAGTCTAATTGATAAGTCTAATTGTAATTTCAGTGGGAAAATAACTAAGGGAGAATTATTTTATCAACGTCAGGTTGAAACAGACACAGAGTAAAATATATTTCACATATGAAACTCCGGTCAGCAAATAAGATATATAGATGTCAAGAAAAACATTATTAACCTTACATGAAATACTCTGCAACACCACCATTAACCACGCCCATTATGTATTATGTAAAACACGGAAACAAATTTCTCCAACAAAATTTCAACCCTCCAAAATCCACCTGGATTGTTGAGTAGGTACAAGTGATATTTGTATGATAAATTTGACCAGCTAAAGCACTCGTAACCTTAAAACTCACCAGAATTGATGGCACGATTCTATTTTATAAAAAAAGGACGTAATCCTCATGTTCACTCACGGGAATTGGGGTTAGGTTTAGTTTACGCACGTTCATTGTAAAACGTTGAAAATCAATTACATCATTCTTGCACCACCGTTTAAGATTATTTTAGTTTTTAATTCATCTCTCAATCGTGCCTCTTGCTTACGAATTTCCGGATCTTTCCGGGACTGGCTTACTTTTGTAGTCAGGTATGTTGGCTGATTGGGGAAAATGCTAAGATAGGCATCAGTAATTAACTCCAACTCGAACTGGATCACCGCCTTCTATGGATATAGTGTCTTCCCTAACAATACATTTAGGATCAAAATGATTAATACACACAACACTATTATCATTTCGTTCGAAGTTTTCCCTGTGAATGCACCTAACCCATTTTTGCCTTAATACTGGGTCTTTCGGAAATCTGAACACTAATAATAATAATAATAATAATAATAATAATAATAATAATAATAATAATAATAATAATCGTATGGCCTCAGCTACAGTGTGCAGACATTTCAATTTGACGCCATCTGGCTGTCTGCTCGTCAATTTCGACGTTCCGTTTTACTCTAGGCCCCCACTAGGTGGCAGACCGAGTAAACCGAAACTCTCTTGGGCGTCTATGGCTGAGATTTAATTAATTTTGTCGGGTAAACACCAAATGTGTCACCAGAGATCTTTTACATGCCGACATCGTACGACATGGAGTGTCGAATGGACTTTTTTCCGCCCTTCAAAAATCCGACTACCTCTACCGGATTTGAACCCGCTATCTTGGGATCCGGAGGCCGACACTCTACCGCTGATCCACAGAGGCAGCTATCTGAACACTGAAACTTGTACACTACCCCTATTATTGGACTTACATGCAGGCACACAGCACATACGGCCTATCGTATTAAACTATACACATACTGCACAGTTAACTGAAAATATAGAAAAAAACAGTTTTAGTGAAGAACACTAGAACAATAACCTAATCACCACGTAAAATGCTCAAATAAATAAGCTTTTTAAAAATAAACAGCTTCTTACGGCACAGAAAGAGGCTCTATAGCTTCTTTAAGGCTATAAATATATAAAATTTACGATTAGTAATATTGAAATTCCGCGTAATTATTGAGCAACAACACAACTTCCACAATCAAAACAAACTCATGCTAGCACACCGATATCAAGACCGACTCCAATCCTCAGACCTTAATGCTACTCTCGATCGTTCAAAGATGGCGAATCGAGTAGCAGGAATTGTTGGAAATGTGGGTTTCTTTTGGTTTGTTGTTATCGTATGTAGTCGGTGTAATTTTATGAAAGTTGACAATAAATGTTAGCTTCTTTGTAGAATATAAGTGTGCGAGTGTATTTATATGAGTCCGTGGACACATAGGACCTGTAATTATGCACAGTAATGTGAGAATGTGCTCGTTTTGATCGTGTTTTTACCCATTAAAGAACATGAGTGCACTAGGAGGACCAGGTTTTAGTCTAACTATGGCAATGTCTCTCATACAAGTATTCTTAAGTTTTCTACGGAATAGAACATTAAGAGAGAAATGGATTAGGAATATACATCGTGATTATTTTGAAGTCCATGAGAAAACTGTAGCGTGCATACATCATTTTGAGAATAAATCTGAGGTTAGGGGAGCCATTTCTCTACTTCCAAACTATTCGTGTTTCTAGAAAAATATTAATTTTGATAGAATATAACTGATATTCTGTTATTCCGTCAGTGTATATGTGCTTCAAAATGTCGAGTGATTTAGATGCAAGTGTATTTTACAATAATCTGTGCTTTGCCTGCAGAAATGTTTGGCTGGATCTTGGAGTATAACAAAACTTGTAAGTGTGACAGATGGAGCAATCTGTATACTGTTACTCAGAAGAAATAGTGACTTGAGGGATTAGCTGGGTTTGTAACGTAGGGTTTTACACTACCAACACCTTCAGATTCATGCTGTGGTTATCTGTTATCAAGCAGACAGCGCCGAACTGAAGCTCGTCCATGTGGTTAAATATCAATGTTTAGTCAATAGAGTTTTTGCACTCATGTTCTTTAATAGTTAAAAAAAACTATTATATATTTAGTGTCTGAACGTTTCATTACTAAGTTTACTATCATTTGTGAAGTGCTGCTATGCCATACGTCAACATTGTTAGCATTACCAGGGCCGTTCATTGGGTTAACATAATCATTTCGGGTGTACTTGGGCTGAGTGACTTAGACGGTTAAGGCGCTGGCATTCTGACCCCAAGTTGGCAGATTCGATCCTGGCTCAGTCCGGTGGTATTTGAAGGTGCTAAAATACGAACTTCAGTCTTGTGTCCGTAGATTTACTGGCACGTAAAAGAACTACTACTGCTGGACTAAATTTCGGCACTTCGACGTCTCCGAAAACCGTAAAAAATGTAGTTAGTGGGACATAAAGCCAATAACATTATTATTTCGGGTGTACTTCCCATTCTTCGAGATGATTTAGGTAGAGGATGGTGTTGTTGTAAGGTATTTCTGCCGCACGTTTTGAGTATCTGATGAATGAGCCATTTATTTAGCATTGATTGAATGCTTGTGAAGAGAGTCATTAAGCGTATGAACTGACATGAGTTAGGTTCTGTAATTACAAGTAGTGGAATATTTAAACGGACGTATGAGTAGGGTCTTCGAAATGCGACTCAAATAGTGTTGGAATTTGAGGTCAGTGTCACCTTGTAGTGAATGTTTAAACATGTAGCAATGCTTGAAGTAGGAATTTTACGCTGTAGCAGCGTTTTCCAGCATGACGGAGAAAGGCAGATTGCAACGCAGATCTTCTGGCATCAGACCTTTATTTCTTATATGTCAGTAGTTAGTATTTTATTTCAGGTGCAGCCATGCAGTTCCTTTGGATGGATGATAACATGCAATTACCCAATTGTGAAACGATATTTTGTTATACTGTTTTTGCATACTGTTGCCTTTAGGCAACAAATAACTTTTCACCTGTATAAATGGATAAATATTGTAGACAAAGGTAGTTTTACGGCACACATTCAACTGTACAATCAATTAAACACATATCCCAGTGATGCCTTGTTTTTTTTATACATAACATAAGACAAAATACCCCGTCAACATCCACGTGAACCAACCACCGTTTATTTTACGTGGGCCCTCCCCATCACATTACCACAGGCTTCAGGAGTACCTCTGGCTCAACCTCAAAGACATTACCGACCTACGGTTCTGCAAGTTGTACTTGCGCCTTGCAGTACGTACCCATGGCCAATAGGTAGTAATGTTCGGTCTTTGAATGTTAAAAGCTTAGCGTAAAATCGTGAGAAGTCGTATATATATTCAACTATGGCAATCCACATCACATATGAGTGTTAAGCTATTAGCCCCAATTAAGAATTGCTGGTACATCTAAAACACTGAACGTATGTTGAACATTGAAGTTTGAAATTTTCTTCACCAAACGAAAACGAAAAATAATTCATGCAGTAGAGGGTTAAATTCAGCAGCCAATGAATGGGAAGTACATCCGAAATAATAATGTTATAATGTTATAATATAAAGAACTACTGCTGTTGAATGTGTGCCGTAAAACTACCTTTGTCTACAATATTTATCCATGTATACAGGTGAAAAGTTATTTGTTGCCTAAAGGCAACAGTATGCAGTAGAGGGTTAAGAAATTGTCCACCACTTCAAAACTAAGGTAACAAACTATGTTTCACAGTTCTCATGACAGCGAATAAATCGAGGAATTCCGCACCTTAATTTATTTTGAAACATTAAAAATGATGTTAGAAATATCATTTTAACAGTTTTATCATGTATTTTGATCTATCCATCGAAGTGAAATCTAAGAGGAAACGTTATTTGACGAATTGAAATTTCTAAATAATCACCTTGTTGAGCTCTTTTCTAGTAGAATATATGTGATTCTAGTTCATTATATGTGATGCGTACTTGTTGGCAAAGCGTTTTCATACGTGCAAAAGTGATTTTCCCTATGATGTTACATTTATCATGTTAAATTACCGCAGTGTAGTGGGCAGCTCCCTGTATTCTTTACTCCCTGGTCTTGCCGATATCCGCCATACTGGACAGTTTCGATAAGTCGGTTAAGGTCTGAGATATTAGAGTTGGTCTTGTCTGAACATCCGTCGATTTCTTTACTCGAGTTACAACAGAAAGCCACTCGAGTTGACTCTAATCAAGACCGACTACAATATATCAGACCGTAATATCAAAACCAAGATGGTGGACGTCGTGGGCGCAGTAGCTGCCGACTGATGAAGGTTAGGGTAACACGCAATAACTTCATTTCGACGATAAACCAACACGATTTTCGGAGATGTCGGAATTTAGTGCCGCAAGGGTTGTTTTACCTGCCAGTAAATTTACCGACACGAGGCTGACGTTTTTGAGCACCTTCAAATACTACCGGAATCAAACCCTCCAAGTTGGGGTCAGAAGGCCAGAGCTTCAATCGTCTGAGCCACTCAGCCCGGCGTCACATTAAATTATTGTGTTGATACCACTGAAAGAGCAACGCAATATCTGGTTCAATCAGCCAGAAATTACGAAAAGATCGCGCACATATTTTGCAAACGGTGGTAGGTAATTTAACATGATAAATGTAACATCATAGGGAAAATCACTGTTGCACCGATGAAAACGCTTCGCGAACAAGTACTCATCACATATAAACAACTAGAATCACACATGTTGTGCTAGAATAGATGGACAACCCCACAGCAGAAGAGAACAACAAGCTGATTATTTCGAAATTTCACTTTGTCAACTAACGTTTTCTCTTAGATTACACTTCGCTGGATAGATGGAAATACATTATAAAACTGTTAAAATGATATTTATAACATAATTTGGAATGTTTAAAAATAATTTAAGGTTCGAAATTCCTCAATTTATTCACTCTCATAAGAACTATGAAACATAACGTGTTGCCTTAGTTTCGAAGTGGTGGACAATTTCGAATGTTCAGCACTCGATGAAAATGAAGTACACCCGAAATGATTACGCCAACTCAATGAAAAGCCCCGGTGATGTTAAGCCTTCCTTACTGGAAACTCTTAAATCGTATGTTGACATATGATATAGTAGCACTTTCAACCATGATGGTAAACTTAGAAATGAAGCGTTCACACACTAAAGATATAATAGGATTTTCCCCATTGAAGAACATGAGTAAAACAACTCTATTGACTCTAAACAATGATGTCTTTAACCTACATGGACGAGCTACAATTTGGTGTAGACTGCTTGATAGCAGATATCCACAGCATGAATCGGAAGGTATTGGTACAATAAAACCCCTGAGTTACAAACAAAGCTAATCCCTGCAAATCCCCCCTGTGGGTGGGGGCAGTAGAATAACATCCACGGTATTCCCTGCCTGTTGAAAGAGGCGACTAAAAGGGGACCCAGCTGAGTCCTGGCATTGCTTCCACTTGTGCCAGGCTCCTCACTTTCATCTATCCTATCCGACCTCCCTTAGTCAACACTTGTTCTTTTCAGACCCCAACGGTATTACGTATGGATCCTAGGGAGTCTTTCATTTTCGTGCCCCTTGTCTTCCTTCGGCCGATACCTTCATTTTTTGAAGTGTCGGACCCCTTCCAATCTTTCTCTGTGATTAGTGTTATATAAACTGATGGTTGGCTAGTTGTACTTCCTCTTAAAACAATAATCACCACCACCACCACCACCACCACCACCACCACCACCACCACCATCATCCCTGCAAGTCACTATTTCTTCTGTGTAACAGTGTACAGATTGCTCCATCTGTCACACTATAAGTTTTGTTATACACCAAGATCTAGCCAAATGTTCCCGCAGGCAAGCACAGATTATTTCAAAATACAATTGCATCTAAATCACACGACACTTTGAAGCACATAGACACCATATCAATTATCACTATCTAAATGATTTTTTTAGAAGAATACGAATAGGTTCATCATTTAGAATTAGAAAAATAGTTTTCCCTAATCTCAGACTTAATGTCAGATATCATATGCACACTACTGTTTTGTAGAAATATTCACGATGTATGTTCCTGATCCACTTCTCTCTTAATGTTTCATTCCTTAGCGAACTTAAGAATAGATGTATGAGAGGCATTGCCATAGTTCGATTTAAATCCGGTTCACAACACGATCAAAACAAACATATTCTCACATGACTGCGTATAATTACAGATCTTAGTGACCACTGACCCATATAAATACATTCACACACTTATATTCTACATATAAACTAATACTTATCGTCAACTTACATGAAATTACTCCGACTGAATAAGAAAACAAAAACGAATAGGCTCACCATTATCGGTTGGAAAGAGATCTTCCCTAACCACAAATTTTGGTTACACACATAGCCTACGATAGTTTGGTCTTTGACTTCCAAATTTTCCCGGTGAATATTCCTTATCCATTTCTCCTGTAGAGATCTATCTTCAGTGAATTTAAAAGCTTCAGCAACGGTATAATTAGATCTACAACCACGAACGCAGCAGGAACGACCCATTTTGTGCTATGTTACAGCACGGCAATATAAACACTATTATACATTAAAAATACCATCAAATAAACTTCTAACAAAACACCATACTGATAAACCGTTATAGATTACTATTTTACCAAACATATACTTCAATAACTCGATCAAAATAACACTCTTTAACAGAATGTAAACACAGATATGAACCAACTACAAGTCTCAAAAGCTCGCCCACGAAGTCGCCATTTTCCTCCCAATCGATAGTAACATTAAGGTCTGATATATTGTAGTCGGTCTTGCTCTAATACATGTTTGACCAAGACCGACTACAATATATCAGACCTTAATGCTACTATCGATTGGGAGGAAAATGGCGCCTTCGTGGGCGAGCGTTTCAGACATGTGGTTGGTACATATCTGTGTTAACATTCTGTTAAAGAGTGTTATTTTGATCGAGTTATTGAAGTATAAAGTACATATTTGGTAAAATAGTAATCTACAGTATAACGGTTTATTAGTACGTTGTATTGTTAGGAGTGTATATGATGGTATTTTTAGTGTATAGTCGAAGACCAAACTGTCGTATGTGTGTAACCAAAATTTGTGGTTAGGGAAATCTCTTTCTTATTCAGTCGGTGTAATTTAATGAAATTTGACGATAAATATTAGCTTCTTTGTAGAATATAAGTGTGTGAGTGTATTCATATGGGTCAGTGGTCACTTAGAATCTGTAATTATGCGCAGTCATGTGAGAATGTGTTTGTTTTGATCGTGTTGTGAACCGAATTTAAATCGAACTATGGCAATGCCTTTCATACAACTATTCTTTAGTTTTCTAAGGAATAAAACATTAAGAGAGAAGTGGATTAACAACATATATCGTGAGTATTTTTACAAAGCAGTAGTGTGCATATGTCATCTGAGAGTAAGTATGAGGTTAGGAAAGACTTTATTTCTAATTCTAAATGGTGGACCTATTCGTATTCCTCGAAAAAATTTCATTTAGATAGATTATAATTGATACGGTGATGTTCCATCAGTGTCTTACGTGCTTCAAAGTGCTGCGTGATTTAGATGCAATTGTATTTTGCAAGAATCTGTGCTTGCCTACAGAAACATTTGGCTGGATGGAGCAATCTGTACACTTACACAGAAGAAATAGTGACTTGCACGGATTACCTTCGTTCGTAACGCAGGGGTTTTATTGTACCAATACCTTCCGATTCATGTTGTGGATATCTATCATCAAGCAGTCTACACCAAATTTATGCTCGTCCATGTAGGTTAAAGACATCATTGTTTAGAGTCAATAGAGTTTTTATACTCACGTTCTTCAATGGGGAAAATCCTTATTATATCTTTAGTGTCTTAAAGTTTCATTACTAAGTTTACCATCATTGTTGGAAGTTGTGCTATACCATATGTCAAAATATGTTTTAAGATTTTCCAGTAAGGAAGGCTTAACATCACGAGGGCTGTTCATTGGACTGGCATAATCATTTCGGGTGTACTTCCCTTTCATTGAGTGCTGAACTTTTGAAATTGTCCACCACTTTGAAACTAAGGCAACACATTATGTTTCATAGTTCACATGAGAGTGAAGAAATTGAGGAATATCGCTCCTTAAATTTTTTTAAACATTCAAAATGATGTTATAAATATCATTTTAACAGTTTTATAGTGTATTTCCATCTATCTAAGAGAAAACGTTATTTGACTAAGTGAGATTTATAAATAATCAGCGCGTTGTTCTCTTTTGCTGTGGGGTTGTTAATCTATTCCAGCAGAATATGTGTGATTTTAGTTGATTATATGTGATGAGTAGCTATTGACGAAGCGTTTTCATAAGTGCAACAGTGATTTTCCCTATGATGTTACATTTATCATGTTAAATTACCACCGTTGGCAAAACATGTACGTGTTCTTTTCGTAATTTCTGGCGGATTGAACCAGATATTGTGTAGCCCTTTCACCGGTATCAACACAAGTAATTTAATGTGACGCTGGACTGAGTGGCTCAGATGGTTGAAGCTCTGGCCTTCTGACCCCAAGTTGGCGGGTTTGATCCCGGCTCGGTCCGGTAGTATTTGAAGATGCCCAAATACGTCAGCCTCGTGTCGATAGATTTACTGGCAGGAAAAAGAACTCCTGTGGGAATAAATTCCGGCATCTCCGAAAACCGTGAGTCGGTTTGTCGTCGAAATTAAGTTATTGCGTGCTACCCTAACCTTCATTAGTCGGCAGCTACTGCGCCCACGACGTCCACCATTTTGCTTTTGATATTACGGTCTGATATACTGTAGTCGGTCTTGGTTTGAATCGAGTTAAACAAGTTAAAATATTCGACTCGTTACATCACTACTTTAAAGTAGGTACCGTACATAATTTGCACGAATAGTTCAGAAGTTATGGCCATTTCACTTGGGACAGGTCAGTAAACAATTACAAAATTACCACCAAAAATGCATTAAATTCCCATAATACTTCAAATATGCAATATTTCTAACCACATAGTAGGCCTACATTTCATTATAGCAATCTATATAAGCACAAGAAAATAATAATAATAATAATAATAATAATAATAATAATAATAATAATAATAATAATAATAATAATAATAATAATAATACTTGTTACGGAGATATCCGTGGAGCAGAAAGAGGTGAAAGAAGGTTTGGGCTTGAATGGGTCTAACTACGACATCAAAACTTTAAAAGGTTATATTTCTTTTCCAAAAACAAACTTAGCAATCTTTTTCACTGAGTGAACATAACAACATGACAGGTACAAATAGCAATCTTGAAACAAGACTAGAAAAATCCAAGATTAGTGAACTTCACAGATTCTGGGCTTCAAGCCCCTAATTTTACAATTTCTGAGTTACCAGGTCAAGTTTACAATTCAAAATGATGAATAATTTAGTCAAGGGCAGAAATCCCCTAATTCAGGAGTACTTGCTCCCCAAGTTACAATATCTAGCCTTCCAGAGGCACCCTTCACTATTACAAAACTTTGGAAAGAGTTTACAGGGTCTCTGTTTCTTCCAGCCTACTCAAGGCAACATCAACTTACAATCTCTGGCCTCTCAAGGCACAATTTACAAACTGAAATGGTTTTACACAGGGGTATCTGGTACCCAACCTACAGGGCTTTTGAGGAAAAAGAACAGGTTTAATAAATGGCCCGAACACAACCAGAATGGAGGCGTACTAAAACAGTTACTAAATTGTAGTCACCTCAAACCAAGATGAAGGGGAGCTCGACAGGGTAACTCACTCTCTATCTCCGATTTACAGTTAAAGACTTTATGAAATATTACATTAGCCGAAAGATTTACATTTTAGAAAAGTTTGTTACAAAGTCAAAGATTCGGACTTTCCCCTCGGATAAATTTGCGGAGACAGCAAGAAAGATAGAATTTACGTGGCCATTACGTGCCTGGTGTTCTGCCTGCCGAAGAAAGAGGCGCCCCGCCTCCTGCCTTAACACACACACTCAGAAAGACGACGATCAATAGGCAAGGAAACTCGAAAAGCCGCAACTTATATACCCTCAGGGAAGGTTCGAGAGAATTCAGGACTAATCCAGACACACCCTCTCAATTTTTATTGGTTGATGCAAAATGAACAAGGGATGCAGGATTGGTTGAAAATTAATTACAAAAATTCCTGATTGGCCAGATTCAAAACTGGTGGAAAGAAAAGAAGTGTTGCCAACCCAAAAATTAATGAACATAGATTCAGATATGAAAATCTAGAAATACTAAACTTCTTTAAGTTATAAGTTCTTCCACCTTGCACCAGAGTGCATTTGGTAGTGACATCTGTGGAAAAATGTCCAAACTTCTTGATGTATAGTAGGGTGGGACGAAAAAACTCGAATTCTTTTTTCCAAGTAGTAACATCGCGGAAAAGTTGCTAACTGGGGAGAATGAAACGGGGTAAGGAAAGAAACAAAATAGGTTCATTTCTTCCGGTCGTGCACGTGCTCTAAAGTTTGCCGAAATTCGGAAAAACGTATATTTTTACGGTAATTTTCTACCTTGCTTAACTTGAGGTACAGCCATAGTATACCACCGTTAAGTCACAAAGTTACACAAAAATGTCATAACACAAAACGAACATCGAAATACAGTAGATGCAAATGCCACCCTAGTAACTGGAAGAGCGAATGAAACACACATCAAACACGAGGGATAAGTGCAGATGGACACAACAACGGCACGGCGTGGTGGCGAGTGTGGTAGGTAGGCTGCGCGTCAGAGTCTTTGTCCCGAGCGAGTTACGACGACCGCGAGAATTTGTTAGATTTTTGACGGCTGTTGCGCGAGCGGAAAACCTTAACCGATTTGAATCATTCTTTTTTCTAAATCGTTATTGGTTCGAGTAATAATCGACTAGAGCTATTACATTTAAATATTGACAAGTTAAGCAAGGTAGAAAATTACCGTAAAAATATACGTTTCCGAATTTCGGCAAACTGTAGAGCACGTGCGCGACCGGAAGAAATGAACCTATTTTGTTTCTTTTTTTTTTACCCCGTTTCATTCTCCCCAATTCGCAACTTTTCCGCGGTATTACGACTTGGAAAAAAGAATTCGAGCTTTTTCGGCCCACCCTAATGTATAGCAAAACAAAACAAGAAGAAATTCAATCAGTTTAAGAAACTTCACAATAACACAATTACTTAATATTTCAGTAGTGACACCTTCCGTTTAAAGTTCCAAGTTCTTGTAGTATCAGTTTCACCTTTTGATCGATAGAGGAGTTTATTTAAGGCGCTTATTTTGAATGAGCGGAGTTGAGGTGTACCTCCCGGTACAATAATTCACTCAACAATTATCCACCAAGTCAGCGGCATCTACCCAGCAAATACTCCCGGCAAGCCACTTTAAACTTGCGATGAGAAGGATTGTCTCTAATGTTCGCAGGTAGCGAATTCCATGACCTAGACACAGAGATTATGAAGGAGCGGTTGTACACAGCAGTGCGGTTTACAGGTATGGCAAGAGAGGAGCCAGATCTTGTATTGTGTTCATGATAGGACGAGAGGTAAGAAAAAGATGAGAACAGATAGTCGGGAGTATTAAAGGAGAATACTTTGTGTAGAAGTGATAGTATGTGAAGTTCACGGCGCTGGTGCACTCGAAGCCACGACAGCTCCTTATAATAAGGTGATATATGAGCATCATATCGCAGATTAAAGATATATCTTATGCAGCTGTTCAGGCTCTGGTCCAGTTTCTTGTTACTGTCGCAGGTTATTTCAGTCAACACAGTGTCACAGTAGTCAAATATAGGTAGTATAAGAGAGCGAATTATTTGTACTTTAAGTCGAACAGAGAATACATTAGCGAACCGTTTCAGGGGATATAAGCATTTATGTACTTTATTACCTGTGCTTATCACTGTTAAGTCCAGTTTAGAGTCTCAGTCATGATAATTCCTAAGTTGGTCGCTGAAGAAGAGTAGGGTATGATTTTATTGTTTAAAATTATTGGGGAGATGTTCTGTTGCTTGAGGGAATAAAGGTTTTTACTGGTACCGATAATAATAACTTGAGTCTCACTTGGGTTCATTAATAAACTGTTTTTATTTGCATAGTCACTAAGATGTTGAAGGTCGGAATTTATTTTAGTAATTGCAGTATCAATATCACTCGGTTTTGAATTATAGTATATCTGTACATCATCCGCGTACACTTGCAATTTGCAGAATTTAAGAGCTTTTGATATATCATTAATTTGGATGATAAATAGCAGTGGTCCGAGAACCGACCCCTGAGGGACATCGAGGGTCTTACTTTGCCATCTTGAACTCAAATTTCCAACTGTTACACGTTGCCGGCGATTTTCAAGGTAAGATGAAAAGAAACGAAGTGATACACTATTAAAATTTAGCTCTCGAAATTTCTGCAGTAGTAACTGAGGATTGACAGTGTCGAAGGCACTACTGAGATCTAATAATGTCAAGTACAGTCACGTCCCGTTGGTCCATTGCACGTCTGATATCATCTGTCACTCGTAGTAAAGCTGTCGCAGTGCTATGTCCTTTCCTGAAGCCGGATTGAAAGGGATTACTTCTTCTTTAATACACCAGAGTGCGTAACGGAGGAGTTAATAGAAATGCTCATAATTGGTAATAATAATAATAATAATAATAATAATAATAATAATAATAATAATAATAATAATAATAATAATAATAATAATAATTGTACCGGGAGGTACACCTCTACGCCGCGCATTCAAAACTTGCGCCTAAATGACCTCCTCTTTTGGCAAAACTGTGAAACTGAAACTACACCAACATAGAACTTTACCCAGAAGTTGTCACCACCAAAAAAATTGAGTAATTGTGTTATTGTGAAGTTTCCTAAACGGACTGAATTTCTACTAGTTTTGTTTGCCATTCATCAAGAAGTTTGGACATTCTTCCACAGATGACTCTACAAAAACCTATGATCACGCACCCTGGTGCGAGTTGTAAGAAGTTATAATTTAAAGAAGTTTTGTATTTCTAGGTTTTTGTAACTGAATGATGTTCATTTATTTTAGGGTTGGCAATATTTCCTCTTTATTTCCGCCAGTTTTGAATCTAGCCAATCCCAAATTTCTGTAATTAATTTTCAGCCTATCACAGGCTTCTTCCTCGATTCTGAGTGTCACTTTTGTGTTCGACCAATAAAATTGAGAGGGTGTGGCTGGTTTAGTCGTGAAAGATCTCGAATCTTCCCTGAGGGTTTATAAACTGCAACTTTTCACGTTTCTTGGCCAATTGATCGTCATCTTACTGAGTGTGTGTGTCAAAGCAGGAGGCGGGCGGCCTCTTTCATCGGTCAGCAGTACATCTACAAGGTAATGGCCACATAACATCTTTCTTTCTTGCTAACTCCGCAGTTTAACCCGAGGGAAAGGTCCGAATCGTTATCTATGTAACCTACTTTTCTAAAAATATAACTTTCTGCCGACTAATGTAAACATTTCATAAATCTTTAACTGTAAATCGGGGATAGAGAGTGATGTACCCTCTCGAGCTCCCCTTCATCTTGGATTGAGGTGACTACGTTTCATAACTGTTTTTCATTCTGTAATGTGGTAATGTAAATTCTATACGAGTCACCTCAGTAGTTTGGGAATAGCCCCTGTTTCATCGGCCTAGAGCCCTTTAGGTTTTTAGTGTTTATTATCTTGGAGTGCAGGGTACGCCTCCATTCATTTTGTGTTTGGGCCAGTTATTTAACCTGTAAATACCCCTGTATAAATCAGTTTTCTTATCACAAGTAGTACCTTTAGAGGCCAGTGTTGTAAGTTGATGTTGCCTTAAGTAGGCAATAAGAAACTGAGAGCCTGTTAGCTTTTTTTTTCAAATTTTGTCATTGTAAAGAGTGCCTTTGGAAGGTTAGATGTTGTATTTTAGGAGCTAGTGCTCCATGAATTAGGGGGTTTCTGCCCTTGAGTAAATTTGTGCTCTTTGTAAATTTGAGCTGTGAGCTCAAGAATCATAAAGCAAGGGGCTTGAAGCCCAGGACTTGTAGAATTCACTATATTGTATTTTCCTTGCCTTGTTTCTAAATTGCTAATTGTACCTCTTACGTTGTCATTTGTTGATTTTTTTTAAATTCTAAAGAAATATAACCTTTGTTAAAGTTTTAAATTAATTTTGACATTGTAGATAGACCCATTCACCTCGGCACCTTCTTTCACCTCTTTCGGCTCCACGGTATACCCATAATAATAATAATAATAATAATAATAATAGGAAGAATTAGTACATGTAGAAAATAACAAAAATCGTTCTTCTACTTCTTATTCTTCTTCTTCTTCTTCTTCTTAAGGAAGTCTGCAGAACAAGAAGAGAAATATATACCGGAGGGTCTTAAAATGTTCCTTCCTCTTCTTCTCCTTCTTCTTCTTCTTCCGTTCAAGGAGAGGAAATGGCACTGAATCGGGCACACATTAAGGAAACTGGATGGAGCAGTTGAGAGGGCGGCTCTGTGCTGGAACCCTCAAGGCACCAGAAAGCGAGGTCGGCCCAGGAAGACCTGGAAGAGGACGATCGAAAAGGAAATGGCAGAGGTGAATAAGACCTGGAGTGAAGTTAAAAAGATGGCCAGGAAACGTACTGTATGTAGAAATTTTGCCAAGGCCCTATGATAAAGAGGGAGCAACAGGTAATAAGTCAAAGCAAAGAAGTCCTTCCATTTCCGTACACCAGAGTGCATATATAACAACTACGATAATAATAACAAGAAGAAGAAGTACAGGTAGAAAATGGGGAAATTATTCTTCTTCTTAAGAAAGATTGAAGAACAAGAAAAGATAAAGATACAGGAGGGTATAAAAATGTTCGTCACTCCTCTTCTTCTTGTTCTGCTTCATTATCTTCTTCTAGTTCTCCTTCTTAAGATTGAAGAAGAAAAGACAAATTTACAGGACAGTGCCCACCGTACTGAATTTCTCATTTTTATTTTTCTTATTATTATTCTTATTCCATTTCCGTACACCAGAGTTCCTAGCAACTACAATAATTATATTAAGAAGAAGAAGAAGAAATACAGGTAGAAACGGGGAAATTCTTCTTCTTCTTCTCCTTCTTCTTCTTCTTCTTCTTGTACATGTGCTCGGGTACCTTAAGAGAGTCCAGGCTACTTCCGTTAAATATACGCGTTCATATACCTTAAGATAATAATATAATGCAATCGCAACCAATTCCTAAACTATCAATGGTAGTCCAAAACTGTGATGGTAGAGCGCAAACGGCTCTACAAACAAACTGTGGTAAGGCATACTATTACCTCCAACAGCTGACCCTCTACAAGCAGTTTTCTCAGTAAGAAATTAGCACCTTGAAATTCAATAATTATTTTTAGCTCGTTCATGAATTCTCCAAACAAAATAATTTGTGTTACCTCCTCTACAATTTTATAAGGATGAAAACAACCTTTAAAGAACATCATTTGCACTAATAGTTCAGAAATTATGACCTATTTTAATCGAGCTGGATGCATCCTGGTCAATACCACATGGACTTCCCACTAAGATTTCCCGGACATGCCAGCACAAAGCATGTGCGCTTCGTGCATACGGAAAGGTCGTATCAGCTGGCCACCAATGTTCAGTGCCGGCTGCCGGTACTTGTTCATCTTCTTCTCCTTTTTGTGTTATAATAATAATAATGAGGAAAAAAGTACCGGTAGTATATTCTGATTCATGGAGTGGTGCCGTATCGCTGGTATAAAATTGGGTATCCAAAGTACAGTTTATCCAAAGCTTTGATTGATAATGTGAAGGATATGGTTGGAGTGTGATATGATTTTCAAACAGATCTAACCAGTCAAACACAAACGGACGTTGACACAGCCTATAACACTCGCTGTATGACCTCGCCAAACTCTAACCTATCGTGCGGACCATTAAGGTGTCATAACTAACAGTGATGTTCGCCCACAATGTGATTAGTGCATTATGCATTTGGTATGTTGGCAGCCACGTAAAACCATTGGCCATCAGCACTCCAAGTGGAGAACGGGAAAGTGAAGAGAGGGTGAGAAGAAGATTGTGAAATGTCAATGTTGTTACAAAAACAACCACAACCACCATTTACATATTTTCGTACCATTACTTAAGTCAATAGGGTTTTCTGACTGAGCACTCAGGGACTTCTACAACTGCCAGTTTTCGATAACCTCCTCCAAGTATGTAGCTGAATCTTTCAGAGTATGACCCTAGTTTCTTACCTGTTAATGATAACTGCCCGTTCTTCAATGATGTTGTTCGTGCCAATTGTGATCGGCCCGGCTTCAGCAATGATAGCTGCCCCTGTGTGAATTAAAGTATTGCTACCAATGATAATAGGATAATGTCCACTGCTCACCACAGCACCAGAAGCAGTCTTCAAACTAGTAACAAAATAAAATTCCATAAGTAACAGATATAATTATAAAATAATGTTCCTTTCATATATTGCTAAAATATACAAGGCAGATGAACCTTTAAATACATGTACAGTCACTAAAAAGAAAATAATGAGCACATGGTAACAAAACAGTTTCTCGTATACAGCGTAAGCAATGATAGGTATTCAAGATAAAAAGAACAATTGGGCGTACCCTGGGCAACCTCAGAGAATGATCTGAATTGATCTGGCACCTAACTTTTGCACAACGGACGCATTGAAGCAGTTCTCTTCAGGACCCCAGTTGACAATTATGTCCATAAATATTGAGAGAATGACTTTGGCAAAAGAAGGACTTTTGTAGAATCTTTGTAAAATATATGGTTGTGACATTCTCTGTGTTCAAGAAACATTCCGAGGTAGTAATCAGCGTCGCCCAAGAGTTACCAATGTACACTTAGTGGTAGAGATACCGGATCAGTGTTATGGTAGTGTCATTTTTGTTAAACCTGGTATCGCTGTCCTGTCTACTGACATTTTGTGGGGAGATGATGATGTAGAGATTCTTACAGTTGAGCTGAATCATTGTAATATTTCATCTGTGTAAAAACCACCCAGCAGTGTATTCCACTTCCAGAGGGCACTAAATTATGACTATCTGATGGTTCATATTGTGACTGGCTTATTTCAACGGCCACAGTTCTGTGTGGGGATACAAACATGACAATAAAGATGGAAAGACAGTGCTGGAGTGGGCAAGGGCTAAACAGTTATGTTTGATCCATGATGTCAAACCGCCTTCTTTTTTTAATAGTGAGAGCAGGGGTACAATTCAGACCTAAATTTTTTCAACGAAGAAATCGCTCAGCAGTGTGTGTGAAGAATATCGGCCTCTCTATACCACATTCACAGCACAGGCCAATCATGTCAGGTTATTGTGGCAGTGTGCCCCTTTCCGCAGAAAATTTAATTTCAAGAAAGCTCACTGGAACTTGTTCACTACATGTTTGGAAGATGCTGTATCTGAGATAAGTAACTCCACAAATGATTACAATCTGTTTGTGGAAGCTGTGAAGTAGAGCTAGAGACTATCAACTCATAGTGGATGTCATCCAAACTATGTTTCTGGACTCAACAGAGACACGTCGGTTCTGTTATTTGAATACTATACATATAATTATTTGATCGAGACCCATTTGCAGAAGAAACTGTTCGTAAAGGTTAGTGTTTGTCAACATCATTAACCACAAACCAAAGAGTGCGTTGGATCTCCACCCTCGAAGAACTGGATATGTCTAAGAGTTGCCAGAAAGTTAGGAGACTCTTCAAAAGGCTTAATAATTTCACTAAAGCCTCGGTGCATGTCAAATTGTCCCTGGATGCTATTGCTCATCAACTTTTACCCAGCAGTGAAATTGGAGGGCATATAAGCAGAGCGAAGTTGGAAAGACAACCTGATATGGGGATTAGTGACCTCACAGAAGACATCACCATTAATGAACTGGAAATAGCCATCAAGGAATCTAAGACAGGAAAAATGAGAGCGGAGCAGATTAAACAGTTCGGTACCAGGGTGGAGGAGTGGGTTGTTTCTTTCTTCAGTAACTGCCTAAGGAGTAAACAAATACCGAAGGTTTGGAGAAAGACCTGAGTGATTGCCATCTTGAAACAAGGTAAAGCTGCATCAGATGTCAATATCACTGTTGTGTCACGTCTATTTGAGAGGATGTGCTTGAGTGCATGATTTCTATGGTAGAGCAACATCTTATTCCTGAACAAGCAGGTTTCAGACTGGGTAGGAACTGTATCTCAGGTCCTAAATCTCACCCAGTACATTGAGGATGGATTCGAGAAACGCACGGTAACTAGCGTGACCTTCGTGGACTTCACTGCGGCATATGATACGGTGCACCACAAAACATTGTGCAAGCTTTACCACATAACAAAGGACTATGGTTTCACAAAGATCATTGAGATGCTGTTACAGAACTGCAGGCTTTTGTTCAGTTCCAAGGAAGGAATAGTACATGGATCCTATTTAGCATATATACGAATGAGGAACCGTGACCGCCTCTCACTCGGAGCTTCATTTATGATGATTATCTGGCTTTGCCTGTCCACTGTGATGATTTCCACACTATTGAAGTGACAATGGCTTCCTCACTTGAAGAAATGTCAACTTATTATAAGAAAAACCGGTTAGTTCAAAACCTGCTCAGACCCAGCGTTTGTTTACAGTTCGTCTTAGGAATTGGGAAGCTAAGAGGCAATTGATTGTGGAGTGAGAGAGGAGCATTGCGTTTTACCGAAGTACCTTGGAGTCACCCTGGACCGGGTCTTAACAAACAGGACACACTGTACAGGTATCAGCCCGGAACAATATCTTTCGTTAACTTTGCCCCACAAAGGGTTGAGCAAATCCAACCGTATTAAGGACGTGTGCTTTGGCTCTCAGTTTCTCTGCGACAGAATACACAAGCCCTGTGTGGTTCAGTTCGGCTCATACAAAGCTTTGAATGAAACCTGCAGAGTAGTTACAAGATGCCTGAAAGCAACCCCTACTGAGAAACTCTACTGCATGGCTGGGATCGCTCCGCCTGATATTCGGAGGGAAGTGGTGACAAGATATGAGAGGACAAAGGTGGAGAACAACACAAGTCACCCACTATTTGACTTCAACCGGCTCCTAAAAGATTAAAATCAAGAAAGAACTTCCTCAATATCTCTACCACTTTAAACAAATCACCAGCAACAACACGCCGACACCTGTGGTGAAGTAGGACACAACACCTTTCGGAGTGGATGTTACCTCATGAATCTGGGCTACTTGGAGGTCACTTAATTGTTTGAGGAGTGGTTCTGGAAGGTCTAGGGACAACCTCAAGAGGTGGGGGAGTTTAGAAAAACAGACAGAACTTTGTGATTGCAGGGAGAAACAAACTACCCCACACGTGTATAAATGTCAAATATGTCCTGTCCAATGTACACTTCAAGACCTCGATCAAGCGCCTGAATTGCTGTCGCTCATTATTGGATGGACTCAGTGTGACCGCACGAAATATATATGTATGCCTTTTGTGTAATTGTAACGTGTATATTTGTATTGTATCAATGCTTTGACACAAAATAATAATAACATTCTTGATACCAAATTCACTCTGCCAGTGCATTGCAATTGCACCAATTATCACGTAGCAACACGACACTGGTGACAAGAAGGTTTCTCGTACTTAGGGTGTTTTATATACTAGCATGATGTACAGATAAAAATCTATGACCTCACATGAAGGACAAGTGCGACACCGTATGGCATTTCACCACATAAAATACATACTATCAACATTAGTGCGGCTTATGGAAGAAAGCTAGGGGCTTTACGTCGCACCAACACAGATAGGTCTTATGGCGACGATGGGATAGGAAAGGACAAGGAGTTGGAAGGAAGCGGCCATGGCCTTAATTAAGGTACAGCCCCAGCATTTGCCTGGTGTGAAAATGGGAAACCACGGAAAACCATTTTCAGGGCTGCCGATAGTGGGATTCGAACCTACTATCTCCCGGATGCAAGCTCACAGCCGCGCGCCTCTACGCGCATGGCCAACTCGCCCGGTATATGGAAGAAAGATGAACAGCTGCATCAGCAAAGAGGATCCATCTGAATGTGGCAGGAGTTAATGATATTCAGGTAAGGTGAGATAACGAGGAAGAGATTATACATTCTTAACTGGTGTTAAAAGAGGCAGGACAGAGTGTGGGATAAGACCGTTCATCAGGAATACTACTGCATGCAACGCAGTTTCTGTTAGATACATAAGGCTTGTTGATGATGATGCTTGTTGTTTAAAGGTCATCGAAGGTCATCGGCCCATCACATAAAGGAGGAATGCTGTGGATAGATTTAACAGTTGGAGGAATTAGGACAAGAATTGCAAACAATGTGGGAATTAAAATGAGGATGAAGATGATAAATTTTTTATGAAGCACTGAGAGACATCTTAGGTCATAAACATCTGGGTCCTAAACATAACCAATTTTGAATTCTGGTAAGTGGATATTTTTCAATGATACAGACCACCATCTGATCTGTACTGCGCTAAGTATCTCTAGATCTAGGATAGAGAAAGTGGCATCTGTTTGCAGATAAATATGATTATAGAATCTCCAGGAAGAAAAAATTAGCCAGAAGTATATAGATATGATTAGTGAAAAGTTCCAAACAATAGACACTAAGCAGGTACAGGATATAGAAAGAGAATGGTTGGCATACAGGAATGCTGTAGTAGTAGTGATAATAATGTCATTGACTTTATGTCCCACTAACTACTTTTATGGTTTTCAGAGACGCCGAGGTGCCGGAATTTAGTCTCACAGGAGGTTTTTAAAATGCCAATAAATCTTCCGATACGAGGCTGACGTATTTACGCACCTTCAAATACCACAGGACTGAGCCAGGATCAAACCTGCCGAGTTGCACTCAAAAGGCCTGCGCCTCAACTGTCTGAGCCTCAGCACAGCTACTGTAGTAGAAACTGCAGGAGAATGCCTAGGAACAACTGTGTGTAAAGATGGCAAAATATGAACATCTTGGTGGAATCAATCAATCAATTAATCAATCAATCAATACTGATCTGCATTTAGGACAGTTGCCCAGGGGGCAGATTCCCTATCTGTTCTTTTCCTAGCCTTTTCTTAAATGATTTCAAAGAAATTCGAAATTTATTGAACATCTCTCTTGGTAAATTATTCCCTAACTCCCATTCCTATAAATGAATATTTGCCCCAATTTGTCCTCTTGAATTCCAACTTTATCCTCATATTGTGATCCTTCCTACTTTTAAAAACGCCACTCAAACTTATTTGTCTTAATGTCATTCCATGCCATCTCTCCACTGACAGCTCGGAACATACCACTTAACGGAAATTCTAAGTTCCCATGGAGGGAATTAGATATTTTTCCACCAATAGAGCATATCAAAATTCAGATCAACAATTGGATGTATGTTCACCTGCATACACCCCAGCATCAGTGGGTAGGGTCTGACACATCCCACTCTGAAGAGTCTAGTGTCAGACCTAAGACGAAACGCTGGTTAATAGAGCAAAACGCCTGAAAAAGCCATACATCTAATTTTTGATCTCACATACCACTTAGTCGAGCAGCTCGTCTTCTTTCTCTCAGTTCTTCCCAGCCCAAACTTTACAATATTTTTGTAACGCTCCTCTCTTGTCGGGAATCACCCAGAACAAATCGAGCTGCTTTTCTTTGGATTTTATCCAGTTTTTGAATCAGGTAATCCTGGTGAGGGTCCCATACACTGGAACCATACACTAGTTGGGGTCTTACCAGAGACTTATATGCCATCTCCTTTACATCCTTACTATAACCCCTAAACACACTCATAACGATGTGCAGAGATCTGTACCCTTTATTTACAATCCCATTTATGTGATTACCCCAATGAAGATCTTTCCTTATATTAACACCTAGATACTTACAATGATCCCCAAAAGGAACTTTCACCCCATCAATGCAGTAATTAAAACTGAGAGGACTTTTCCTATTTGTGAAACTCACAACCTGACTTTTAACCCCGTTTATCAACATACCATTGCGTACTGTCCATCTCACAATATTATCGAGGTCATGCTACAATTGCTTACGATCTTGTGTATTTATCACTCTATAGAGAGTAACATCATCCCCAAAAAGCCTTACCTCTGATTCCACTTCTTTACTCAAATCATTTATATATATATATATATACGGAAACATAAAGGTCCAAAAGTTCTGCCTTGAGGAATTCCCCTCTTAATTATGACAGGGTCAGATAAAGCTTCGCCTATTCTAATTCTCTGAGATCTATTTTCTAGAAATATAGCGACCCATTCTGTCACTCTTTTGTCTATTCCAATTGCCCTCATTTTTGCCAGTAGTCTCCCATGATCCACCCAATCAAGTGCTTTAGACAGGTCAATCACGATAGATTCCATTTGACCTCCTGAATCCAAGATATCTGCTATATCTTGCTGCAATCCTACAAGTTGAACTTCAGTGGAATAACCTTTCCTAAAACTGAACTGATCTTCTATCGAACCAGTTATTAATTTCACAAACATGTCTAATACAATCAGAAAGAATGCCTTACCAAAGCTCACATGCAATGCATGTCAAACTTACTGGCCTGCAATTTTCAGCTTTATGTCTATCACCCTTTCCTTTATACACAGGGGCCACTATAGCAACTCTCTGTTAATTTGGTATAGCTCCTTCAAGCAAACAATAATCAAATAAGTACTTCAGATGTAGTACTATATCCCAACCCATTGTCTTTAGTATATCCCAAGAAATCTTATCAATTCCAGCCGCTTTTCTATTTTTCAACTTTTGTATCGTATTGTAAATGCCATTGTTATCATATGTAAATTTTAATAGTTCTTTAGCATTAGTCCCCTCCTCTATCTGGACATTATCCTTGTAATCAACAATCTTTACATACTGCTGACTGAATACTTCTGCCTTTTGAAGATCCTTACATACACACTCCCCTTGTTCATTAATTATTTCTGGAATGTCCTTCTTGGAACCTGTTTCTGCCTTAAAATACCTATACATACCCTTCCATTTTTCACTAATATTTGTATGACTGCCAATTATGCTTGCCATCATGGTATCCTTAGCTGACTACTTTGCTAGAGTCTATTTCCTAGTAAGTTCCTTCAATTTCTCCTTACTTCCACAGCCATTTCTAACTCTATTTCTTTCCAACCTGCACCTCCTTCTTAGTCTCTTCATTTCTCTGTTATAATAAGGTGGGTCTTTTACCATTCCTTATCACCTTTAAAGGTACAAACCTGTTTTCACATTCCTCAACAATTACTTTAAACCCATCCCAGAGTCTCTTTACATTTTTATTTACCATTTTCCACCGATCATAGTTACTTTTAAGAAACTGCCTCATACCTGCTTTATCAGCCATATGGTACTGCATAATAGTCCTACTTTTAAGACCTTCCTTTCTATCACATTTATTTTTAACTACAACAAAAACAGCTTCATGATCACTAATGCCATCTATTACTTCAGTTTCTCTATAAAGCTCATATGGTTTTACCAGCACCACATCCAGGATATTTGTCCTTCTAGTTGGTTCCATCACTTTCTGAATCAGCTGTCCTTACCACATTAGCTTATTTGAAATTTGTTGGTCATGCTTCCTGTCATTCGCATTTCCTTCCCAATTGACATTTGGTAAATTCAGATCTCCCGCTACAATCACATTCCTTTCCATGTTGTTTCGTTTCCCACATAGCTGATTATCTTATCAAATAATTCTGAATCCATGTCAGCGCTACCCTTTCCCGGTCTGTACATTCCAAAGACATCAACTTGCCTATTATCTTTAGAAATGAGCCTTACACCTAGAATTTCATGTTTCTCATATTTAACTTTTTCGTAGCTTACAAATTCCTCTTTTACCAGAATGAATACTCCCCCTCCCACCATGAAGTAATGAAGTGAGGACAGCTTGTAAATATAAAATGAGAGCATATCAGAAATGGCTGCAAATAAGGACTGATCTGGATACGGAAGTATACGTAGATGAAAGAAATCAAGCAAAAACGAATAAGTGCTGAATCTAAGAGCAACAAATCGTAGGAAGATTTTGATAACAATCTGGAAAGACTTGGCCAAGCGACAGGGAAACCTTTCTGGAGAATAATAAAGAAACTTAAAAAAGGGGAGGAAATGGAAATGAATGGTGTTTTGTATAAATCAGGTGAACTCATAGTAGATCCCAGAGAATCACTGGACAGGTGGAAGGAATATTTTGAAAATCATCTTAAGATAAGAGCAAATATTTATATCGACATCATCAACAACCAAGCTCATCGGAAGGAGGACAGTTATGTTGGTGAAATTACACTTGAGGAAGTGGAAAGGATGGTAAATAAACCATATTGTCATGAACAAGAAGGAATAGATGAAATTACATCTCAATTGTGAAATATTGTTGAAAGTCAGAGATGAAATTGTTTTACAGAATAATAAGATTAGCATGGAATGTTAGTAAGGTACTTTCTGACTAGACGTAAGCAGTAATTGCCACTATCTATAAGCAAGGGAACACGAAAGATTACAACAACTATTGAGGTACTTCATTAATATGTATACCAGACAAGGTGTCCCTAGCATTTTGAAAGGGAAAGTGTGAACAATTATTGGAAGCTGAAGATAAATGAGTGTGGTTTCAGGCCTCAGAGGGGCTGTCAGGATCAGATTTTCAGTATGCACTAGATAAAAAATGCTACAGGAGGAATAAACAGTTATGTTTAAATGTATAGAGGGAAAAGATGTTAGCCGTACTGAGGTATTGTGGAATTGAAGGTAGATTATTGAAAGCAATGAAATGGGCTACGGTGAGAATTAATGGTAGAATGAGTTTTTGGTTCAAGGAACTTACACGGGTTAGACATGTCTGTAACCCTTCATCTTTGTTGTTCATAGTTTACATGGATCATCTACTGAAGTGGTATCCACAATTATTCACAGCGTGCAGAGGTCCACAGTGTGAGACTCTTCACATGGTGGGGAAGTCTCTTTGCCCATCAAACGTTTTAGAGGACAGGTGTCATTAATTTTTGTAGTCCATAAAATATTAAGCTTATTAATAAAATTATCAATCAAATTGCTAAATAAAATAGATAATTGTAAGTTTCTACATTGGCAAACACACATCTACTTTTACACAAACTAGCACGTCTTTGCTAATGTACAAAATACAAATGGCTGTTTTCCTTTCAATTAGTTCTACTTTCATGAGTAAACAATCATCAGGTGCAAATGAACATGTTACAGACAAGTGTAAACAACTGTTCGCAACCCTGGTTCATGTAGTTTTAATACTGAAAAGAACTGTTCACATACAAAGGTAGCCATAATTTATTTCAGACCAACTTTGTTGCATGGGAGAGAATGTTCAATCAATCAATCAATCAATCAATCAATCAATCAATCAATCAATCAATCAATCAATCAATCAATCAATCAATCAATCAATCAATCAATCAATCAATCAATACTGATCTGCATTTAGGGCAGTTGCCCAAGTGGCAGATTCCCTATCTGTTGTTTTCCTAGCCTTTTCTTAAATGATTTCAAAGAAATTGGAAATTTATTGAATATCTCCCTTCATAAGTTATTCCAATCCCTAACTCCCCTTTCTATAAATTATATTTGCCCCAATTTGTCCTCTTGAATTCCAACTTTATCTTCATATTGTGATCTTTCCTACTTTTAAAAACGCCACTCAAACTTATTTGTCTACTAATGTCAATCCACGCCATCTCTCCGCTGACAGCTCGGAACATACCACTTATAATACCAATATAAATGGTCCATTATTGGACATTATAAATTTTCCAGCTAACTCATTCCTGGTTGCCAGCGTTTCACCCCCACATGCTACTCTGGGCTCATCAGTTGGTACCTAGCACACCTACCAAGGCGCATGGCTAGTGCATACTGTGGAGACCACTGCGTAGGCTAATTGTAGCCACCAGCAGTGCCAATGCACTATGAGAGACTTTGTCTCACTACCAAAAATTGATGCCTGCTTGGCCATCAGATGATACAGATGCTGATTCCCATAGGGAATCAGAAATATTTGTTCCGAATTAGTAAATTTTGAATACCAATATAAATGGTCCATTATTGGACATTATAAATTTTCCAGCTAACTCATACCTGGTTGCCAGCGTTTCGCCCCCATGTGCTAGGCTGGGCTCATCAGTTGGTACCTAGCACACCTACCAAGACACATGGCCAGTGCGTACCGTGGAGGCCACTGCGTAGCCTAACTGTAGCCACCAGCAGTGCCAATGCACTATGAGAGACTTTGTCTCACTACCAAAAATTGATGCCTGCTTGGCCATCAGATGATATAGATGTTGATTCCCATAGGGAATCAGAAAAATTTGTTCCGAATGAGTAAATTTATAATACCAATATATGCACTAGCCATGCGTCTTGGTAGGTGTGCTAGGTACCAACTGATGAGCCCAGCCTAGCTGGCAACCAGGAATGAGTTAGCTGGAAAATTTATAATGTCCAATAATGGACCATTTATATTGGTATTATAAATTTACTCATCCGGAACAAAATATTTCTGATTCCCTACAGGAATCAATATCTATATCATCCGATGGCCAAGCAGGCATCAATTTTTGGTAGTGAGACAGTCTCTCATAGTACATTGGCACTGCCGGTGGCTACAATTAGTATACGCAGTGGCATCCACGGTATGCACTGGCCATGTGTCTTGGTAGGTGTGCAGGGTACCAACTGATGAGCCCAGCCTAACATATGTGGGCAAAACGCTGGCAACCAGGAATGAGTTAGCTGGAAAATTTATAATGTCCAATAATAGACCATTTATATTGGTATTATAAATTTACTCATTCAGAACAAATTCCCATAGGGAATCAACATCTATAACATACCACTTAGTCGAGCAGCTCGTCTTCTTTCTCCCAATTCTTCCCAGCCCAAACTTCGCAACATTTTTGTAACGCTACTCTTTTGTTGGAAATCACCCAGAACAAATCGAGCTGCTTTTCTTTGGATTTTTTCCAGTTCTTGAATCAGGTAATCCTGGTGAGGGTCCCATACACTGGAACCATACTCTAGTTGGGGTCTTACCAAAGACTTATATACCCTCTCCTTTACATCCTTACTATAACCCCTAAACACCCTCATAACCATGTGCAGAGATCTGTACCCTTTATTTACAATCCCATTTATGCAATTACCCCAATGAAGATCTTTCCTTATATTAACACCTAGATACTTACAATGATCCCCCAAAGGAACTTTCACCCCATCAATGCAGTAATTAAAACTGAGAGGACTTTTCCTATTGGTGAAACTCACAACCTGACTTTTAACCCCGTTTATCTACAAGTTTCTCACAATCTTGCAACTTATTTATTACTCTATACAGAATAACATCCTCTGCAAAAAGCCTTACCTCTGATTCCACTTCTTTACTCATATCATTTATATTTATGAGAAAACATAAAGGTCCAATAATACTGCCCTGAGGAATTCCTCTCTTAATTATTACAGGGTCAGATAAAGCTTTGCCTAGTGAGATCTATTTTCTAGAAATATAGCAACCCATTCAGTCACTCTTTTGTCTATTCCAATTGCACTCATTTTTGCTAGTAGTCTCCCATGATCCACCCTATCAAATGCTTTAGACACGTCAATCGCGATACAGTCCATTTGACCTCCTGAATCCAAGATATCTGCTATATCTTGCTGGAACCCTACAAGTTGAGCTTCAATGGAATAACCTTTCCTAAAACTGAACTGCCTTCTATCGAACCAGTTATTAATTCCGCAAACATGTCTAATATAATCAGAAAGAATGCCTTCCCAAAGCTTACATGCAATGCATGTCAAACTTACTGGCCTGTAAATTTCAGCTTTATGTCTATCACCCTTTCCTTTATACACAGGGGCTACTATAGCAACTCGCCATTCATTTGGTATAGCTCCTTCAAGCAAACAATAATCAAATAAGTACTTCAGATATGGTACTATATCCCAACCCATTGTCTTTAGTATATCCCCAGAAATCTTATCAATTCCAGCCACTTTTCTAGTTTTCAACTTTTGTACCGTATCTTACTGTAAATGTCATTGTTATCATATGTAAATTTTAATACTTCTCAGCAGACTAAGGATATCTTATTCATAAGTTAGAAGTAACAGACATGAAAATAGTGAGAATGATTGCTGGTACAAACATGTGGGAACAATGGCAGGATGGTACTTGGAATGACTAGATAAAGGCTAAGTTAGGAATGATCTTGAAAAATGATGAAACTGTATGCATGAACTAGCTTCAATGGTGGGGTCATGCGAGTCGAACAGATGAGGATAGATTACATAGGTGAGCAACGGACTCGGTCGTGGAGGGAGACCAAGACGATGATGGCTAGTCCCAGTTTCTGTGCTGGTTGCGTTGTCTGAATATGAAGAGGAAATTGTTGGAACAAACACAAACACGCGGGCCCTAAGCCAGAAGAATTAATCAGACGCGATTAAAATCTCTGACCCGGCCGGGAATCGAACCCGGGACTCTCCGAACCGAAGGCCTCAACGGTTACCATTCAGCCAAGTAGTTGTACCTTAACTGAACTAATAACCTTAATGAATAAGGAAAGAAAATATTTTGTGATAAATAAACTAAATATAATTTCTTCACATCCTAATATTCCTTTCCAGAATGAATCAAATCTATGAGAGGAATAACCAGCATGAAATGAAAAATGGTGAAAGCAATTCCACTGAGTGGCTATCATTGTTTTAAGAGCAGTATAACTGAGTGATAATTCCCAAGACAAATCTGGTCATCTCTACAGAATCCGAGATTGAAATGAATAACAAACACAAGAGGAACACAGATGAAGTCCGGAAAGTGCACTCATATCAAAAGTACAATATTGGTTCAAGCATTTAAAAGAATCTAAACAACCTAATGAACAATTCCCTGGCAAATCAGTCTTCCTTGCAGCAATATCCTATAGTCCTGCTGCTACAAAAACAAACGCTATCATGCCGTACAATACATGCAAGGAAATTTATTCTTACATATGTAGGTTTTTTGTAGACAAGTTTTTATCCAGGTACGATAATTTTCCCTCTCATCAATCAATCAATCAATACTGATCTGCATTTAGGGCAGTCGCCCAAGTGCCAGGTTCCCTAACTGTTGTTTTCCTAGCCTTTTCATTAAAGATTTCAAGGAAATTGGAAATTTATTGAACATCTCCCTTGGTAAGTTATTACAATCCCTAACTCCCCTTCCTATAAACAAATATTTGCCCCAATTTCTCCTCTTGAATTCCAACTTTATCTTCATATTGTGATCTTTCCTACTTTTAAAGACACCACTCAAACTTATTCGTCTACTAATGTAAATCCACGCCATCTCTCCACTGACAGCTCGGAACATACCGCTAATGATATAGATGTTGATTCCCATAGGGAACCTGAAATATTTGTCCTGAATGAGTAAATTTAGAATACCAATATAAATTGTCCGTTATTGGACCTTATAAATTTTCCAGCTAACTCATTCCTGGTAGCCAGCGTTTTGCCCCAGTGTATTGAAAAGGTGGACCCTTTAAGTTACCTATCTTACGTTAGGCAGTTCCCTGTTTATATATTCTTACAAATATTATGCATGTGAAAGATAATCTTTCTGAATTCAAAGGAAGATATACAGTTCACATGCACGACACAAGATACAAGAATGATCTGGATACTCCTCACTCCAGGCTTAGTAAAAGCACAAACAGCCACTGTTATCAACAGCTTAAGATGTACAATAAGCTTCCACTACCTATTCGAACATTAAACAATAGTGCATTTAACAGGTACTGTCACAATTTTTAAGGAGAAAGGCATTTTATAGTGTAGAAGAGTATCTAGAATGTGGTATTTCAAAAACTGACCTAATATAGGTAGCTAAAATAATTTTTCTAATGACTCAGGCATTATGACTGAGATATTGTCTATAGATTATTTTTATTAATACTGACAATACCTAGTGTACACTTCCTGTACTTGATGGTGGAAGCAATAAACTATCTAAACTATTTAAACAGGCATCAATTTTTTATAAGGAGACAAAGCCTCTCATAGTGCGTTGGCACTGCTGGTGGCTCCAAATAGCCTACACAGTGGCCTCCATGGGACATCGCTTCTCGTCACATGCATCGACCTCTCTAAAATGGACTCCTCCGTACTCAACACCACATCTTCTTTTTGATCGGCCGGGTGATGCCGCACCTTTACTTCTGCACCCACCCGCATTAAAAAAGCATATCGACTGACACCAAGTAGGAAGTCAGCCCTCCCATCAACATCATGCCCAACTGCATTCTTCACGATGTCAAACTCGCCTATTTTGATGAAGAACTGCTCCAATACTTCCACAATAACTGCTACCCGATTACCATAGTATCTCGGATACAGGACAATTTTCTTCCCACTCGTCAGATCCTGGTTCCAGTTCCAACAGAAGATGTCATACAACAACTGCTCCAAGACCTCTCTACACTTCGTGTGGAACGTTGCCCTCCATGTTTTGACGACACCGTTGAGCCCCTCGCCACACCCAACCTACCTCAAGGACTTCCGCCTCCCCTGACATCGCTCTCTTCCTACAAAGCTTCAGTCACCGCCAACATCACCACTACCACACAAGTATGAAGGATGAGAGATTATAGTATCACGCTTCCTCTAATACTCCTATAACACAACCGTTACGTCCCATTCCACCCCCCTTATGACGTTTCTTCTCCCCATCCCACCCTCACTTACTCAACGACATGCAACAAACCAGCCGCCTCCTGAGGAAAATACAACCGCTCAAGATACCGCGTGCCCACCATCACCACCGACAGACCATCATACCATCTACAGCTGTGTTGTATGGGGCATGGATCCCAATCTCCCAACTGACGTCATCGTATACGAACTTCGCCTGGCAGGGATCCCCGTGCGGAGAGTGCACAGGATCTACAATGCTGATGGACCCACATATCTCATGCGCCTCCAACTTCCGACATCTGCAGACAGTCAACGCATCACCGCATCATCACTCATGGAATCCAACTATACGGCCGCCACCATCGAGTAGAACCCTCCTGTTCACCTACCCAACCTTTGACCCGACCTACCTCGCCTCGTTGGCGTCCCTGGGCTGCCCCTCCTCCCCCACCACCTACTCCTAATATCTGTTTGCATCCACCCCCGACCAATTATTCCCCCCCAGCCCTGCCCCCATCAGACCTTCTTCGCCTTCTGCTCACATCCCTTATCAACTTCTCCCCCTTCTATCACATCTTTGCACTTCACCTCTTCCCCTGCCCACCCTCACACTCTCCTCTGAATTTTTAATCCTTGCACACATCCCCGGTACTTAAATAATATGAACTCACACCTCCTAAATCCATACTTCAAATTACCCTCCTCCTTACACCATTGCTCCTTCCCCAAAAAGCCTCGATGGTATGCACTAGCCATGCGTCTTGGTGGGTGTGTTATTTACCAACTGATAAGCCCAACTTAGCACACTGGGGCGAAACGCTGGCAACCAGGAATTAGCTGGAAAATTATAATATCCAATAATGGACAATTTATATTGGTATTATAAATTTACTCATTCGGGACAAATGTTTCAGGTTCCCTATAGGAATCCACATCTATATCATCTGATGGCCAGGCAGGCATCAATTTTTGATAAAGAGACAAAGTCTCTCATAGTGTATTGGCACTGCCGCTGGCTCCAAGTAGCCTACGCAGTGGCCTCCAAGGGGGACATAGGACCTCTCTAAACAAAGGACCTCTCTGAGGCAGACATCTACTCTCTGTCGCAGAATCTCCAAATATTTTTTTTTGGCTGGGTGGCCTCCATCTTTACTTTGCTACCTCGCTGACCTCAATTAAGCAAATAGGCTGACCCCGAGTTGGAAGTCAGCCTCCCCGACACCATGTTTACCTGCGTCATTAACGATGTTGATCCCACTATATCTGATGACGACATCTACAGCCACCTCCACTCCGCCAGCGTCCCAGTTCACAATGCCTACTGACTGTTAGATGGCTCCAATTTATCACCATCATCAAAGATTCTTCTATATCTACCCACGTTAGCCGACATGAAGGGCCTCCACGACAGCGGAGTAACTATTCACCAACGCTACTACTTAGTGGATCCAACTCCTCAATCTATAATCGATCAGCTCACCGCAAACCCAACTGCCCTGCCAGTCGCAACCGCACCTCAACCTAGGACATCGCAACAGCAGTCATCGTCCCTTTATTCACTCACCCCACAACTACAACTACCACTACCACCTCCACGACCACTACAACATCAGCTCATACTCCTTGCTATGTTCCCGTCACTTGTGTTACGACATGCCATCCTTCGCCCATAATGACCTCAACCATCCCAATTTGTTCAACCCCCGTACAACCTCGTCCCCAGCAACTCCCTGACAACACCTTGGACTCGCCCGCAGCAATGCCGCCAACGCCACCAACACCTTCGCAAGACGACACCGCAGCAGCCGCTGCAACATCCTCCTCACCAGCGCAGCCACCAAAAACTTTCCACGCTATGTCTAGCTGCGTCATCCGCGGCATAGACCCTACCATCTCTGAATGGGACATCCTCCGGGAACTTCAAGCCGCAGTCCCCGCCTGTCGTGTGTTCAGGATTCGGAACGCCGATGGCCTGATGTATATGGTGCGACTACATCTTCCAACTGCAGATGACATACAACACCTTCTTAACACCGGCGCCCATATCTACCAACATCGCTACAAAGTGGAGCCTTCTCGTTCCCCACCCCAACAAATTCACCATCCCTCCACACATACCTATCGCCGACCCCGGCCAGCCCCCCCTCCTTTTCAACCTCGTCAACCCGTTTGCCCACCCCTTCCTCCAACTAATTTCTTCCCCCCACCCTTTACGACACTAGATATCTTTCGACTCCTCACCACTTCCCTCTGTAATCTTGCCACCACCCTCAACCTCCTAACCTTTCATCTCCACCCTGGAACTCTCATCTAACCTTCCCTCTTCGCACACATTTCCTATCATTTTTCACTTCATCTACCCACCTTCCTTCTCCTTCAGATCTCCACGACCAGCTCGCATCTCTTGGCCAGAGAGAGGGCGTAAACTTCTAGGTGGCCCGCCCCACCCCTTTAGGGTGGGGAATGAAAACTTGAAGAAAGAAAAAAAAAACCTCCATGGTATGCACTAGCCATGTGTATTGGTGGGTGTGCTATTTACCAACTGATGAGCCCAACTTAGCACACTGGGGCAAAACGCTGGCAACAAGGAATAAGTTAGCTGGAAAATTTATAATGTCCAATAACGGACCATTTATATAGGTATTACATACCACTAAGTCGAGCAGGTCATCTCCTTTCTCCCAAGTCTTTCCAGCCCAAACTTTGCAACATTTTTGTAATGCTACTCTTTAGTCGGAAATCCCACAGAACAAATCGAGCTGCTTTCCTTTGGATTTTTCCAATTCTTGAATCAAATAATCCTGGTGCAGGTCCCATACACTGGAATCATACTCTAGTTGGGGTCTATAACCCTTCAACACCCTCATAACCATAACCCTTTATTTACAATCCCATTTATGTGATTACCACAATGAAGATCTTTCCTAGATACTTACAATGATCCCCAAAAGTAACTTTCACCACATCAATGCAGTAATTAAAACTGAGAGGATTTTTCCTATTTGTGAAACTCACAACCTGACTTTTAACCCCGTTCATCTACAAGTTACTCACAATCTTGTAACTTATTTATTACTCTATACAGAATAACATCATCCGCAAAAAGCCTCATCTCTGATTTCACTTCTTTACTCATATAATTTATATTTATAAGAAAACATAAAGGTCCAATAATACTGCCCTGAGGAATTCCTCTCTTAATTATTACAGGGACTGGTAAAGCTTCACCTACTCTAATTCTCTGAGTTCTATTTCCTAGAAACTTAACCACCCATTCAGTCACTCTTTTGTCTAATCCAATTGTACTCATTTTTGCCAGTAATTCCCCATGATCCACCCTATCAAATATTTTAGACAGGTCTCTTAGCCAGGTTTTTCTCAGGGTACTCCTGAATCCAGGATATCTGCTATACTTTGCTTGCTGGAATCCTACAAGTTGAGCTTCAGTGAATAACCTTTCCTAAACCCAAACTGCCTTCTATCAAACCTGTTATTAATTTCACAAACATCTCTAATATAATCAGAAAGAATGCCTTCCCAAAGAGTATTTATCATGCACTAATTGAAAGCCACCTGAATTACATGATTCATATCTGGGTACCGGTATGTTGCAATAAAGAACAATTTGGAAATCAATCAATCAATCAATCAATCAATCAATCAATCAATCAATCAATCAATCAATCAATCAATCAATCAATCAATCAATCAATCAATCAATCAGTCACTACTGATCTGCATTTAGGGCAGTTGCCCAGGTGGCAGATTCAGTATCTGTGTTTTCCTAGCCTTTTCTTAAATGATTGCAAAGAAATTGGAAATTTATTGAATGTCTCCTTTGGTAAGTTATTCCAATCCCTAACTCCCCTTCCTATAAACGAATATTTGCCCCAATTTGTCCTCTTCAATTCCAACTTTATCTTCATATTGTGATCATTCCTACTTTTAAAGACACAATCCAAACTTATTCGTCTACTGATGTCTTCCCACGCCATCTCTCCACTGACAGCTCGGAACATGCCACTTAAACGAGCAGCTTGTCTCCTTTCTCCTAAGTCTTCCCAGCCCAAACTTTGCAACATTTTTGTAACGCTACTCTTTTGTCGGAAATCGCCCAGAACAAATCGAGCTGCTTTTCTTTGGATTTTTTCCAGTTCTTGAATCAAGTAATCCTGGTAAGGGTCCCATACACTGGAACCATACTCTAGTTGGGACCTCACCAGAGACAAATATGCTCTCTCCTTTACATCCTTACTACAACCCCTAAATACTCTCATAACCATGTGCAGAGATCTGTACCCTTTATTTACAATTCCATTTATGTGATTACCCCAATGAAGATCTTTCCTTATATTAATGCCTAGGTATTTATAATGATCCCCAAAGGAAACTTTCACCCCATCAATGCAGTAATTAAAACTGAGAGGACTTTTCCTATTTGTGAAACTCACAACCTGACTTTTATCCCCGTTTATCATCATACCATTGTCTACTGTCCATCCCACAACATTATCGAGGTCATTTTGCATTTGTTCACAATCTTGTAACTTATTTATAACTCTGTACAGAATAACATGATCTGCGAAAAGCCTTATCTCTGATTCAACTTCTTGGCACATATCATTGCTATATATAAGAAAACACAAAGGTCCAATAATGCTGCCTTGAGGAATCACCCTCTTAATATTTACAGGGACAGATAAAGCTTCAACTACTCTAATTCTCTGAGTTCTATTTTCTAGAAACAGAGCCACCCATTCAGTCACTCTTTTGTCAAGTCCAATTGCACTCATTTTTTGCCAGTAGTCTCTCATGATCTACCCTATCAAATGCCTTAGACAGGTCAATCACGATACAGTCCAATTGACCTCCTGAATCCAGGATATCTACTATATCTTGCTGGAATCCTACAAGTTGAGCTTCAGTGGAATAACTTTTCCTAAACCCAAACTGCCTTCTATCAAACCAGTTATTAATTTTGCAAACATGTCTAATGTAATCAGATAGAATGCTCTCCCAAAGCTTACATACAATGCATGTCAAACTGACTAGCCTGTAATTTTTAGCTTTATGTCTATCACCCTTTCCTTTATAGACAGGGGCTACGATAGCAACTCTCCATTCATTTGGTAAAGTTCCTTCATGCAAACAATAATCAAATAAGTACTTCAGATATGGTACTATATCCCAACCCATTGTCTTTAGTATATCTCCCGAAACCTTATCAGTTCCAGCTGTTTTTCTAGTTTTCAACTTTTGTATCTTACTGTAAATGTCATTGCTGTCATAGGTAAATTTTAATACTTCTTTAGCATTAGTCACCTCCTCCATCTGGACATTATCCTTGTAACCAACAATCTTTACATACTGCTGGCTGAATACTTCTGCCTTTTGAAGATCCTGACATACACACTCCCCTTGTTCATTAATGATTCCTGGAATGTCCTTCTTGGAACTTGTTTCTGCCTTAAAGTGCTTATACATACTCTTCCATTTTTTACTAAAATTAGTGTGGCCACCAATTATGCTTGCCATCATGTTATCCTTAGCTGACTTCTTTGCTAGATTCAATTTCCTAGTAAGTTCCTTCAATTTCTCCTTACTTCCACAGCCATTTCTAACTCTATTTCTTTCCAACCTGCACCTCCTTCTTAGTCTCTTTACTTCCCTGTTATAATATAGTGGATCTTTACCATTCCTTACCACCTTTAAAGGTACAAACCTATTTTCACACTCCTCAACAATTGCTTTAAACCCATCCCAGAGACTGTTTACATTTTTATTTATCATTTTCCACCGATCATAGTTACTTATTAAAAACTCCCTCATGCCTGTTTTATCAGCCATATGGTACTGCCTAACAGTCCTAATTTTAATCTCTTCCTTTCTTCCACATTTATTTTTAATTACCACAAATACAGCTTCATGATCACTAATGCCATCTATTACTTCGGTTTCTCTATAGAGCTCATCTGGTTTGACCAGCACCACATCCAGAATATTCTTCCCTCTAGTTGGTTCCATCACTTTCTGAATCAGGTGCCCTTCCCATATTAACTTATTTGCCATTTGTTGGTCATGCTTCCTGTCGTTCGCATTACCTTCCCAATTGACATCTGGCAAATTCAGATCTCCCGCTACAATCACATTTCTTTCCATGTCGTTTCCCACATAGCTGACTATCCTATCAAATAATTCCGAATCCGCATCAGTGCTACCCTTTCCCAATCTGTACACTCCAAATATATCAAGTTGCCTATTATCTTTAGAGATGAGCCTTACACCCAGAATTTCATGTTTTTCTTCCTTAACTTTTTCGTAGCTTACAAATTCTTCTTTCACGAGAATGAATACTCCCCCTCCTACCATTCCTATCCTATCTCTACGATACACCCTCCAGTTCTGTGAGAAAATTTCTGCATCCATTATATCATTTCTCAGCCATGATTCAACTCCTATTACAATATCCGGTAAGTATATATCTATTAAATTACTTAATTCTATTCCTTTCTTTACAATACTTCTACAGTTGAGCACTAACAGTTTTATGTCATCCCTACTTGATTTGCCTTAACACCGCTCCCTAGGCCACCCTGTTTCCCTGAATGTACCTCTCTTTAACCCTTCTAAAAAATTTCCTAACTTATATGTACCACTGCGGTTTAAGTGAAGGCCATCTGAGCGCAGATCCCTGTCTCCTACCCACCCATTAGGATCTAGAAATTTCACTCCCAGTTTCCCACATACCCACTCCATAGTCTCATTTGAATCCCCAATCACCTTCCAATCAGTATCCCTCCTACATAGTTATTCCAGTGATAACAAGCTCCGCTTCCTTAAACTCCACCCACGCTGCATTTACCAGATCCCACACATCCCTAACTATGTTAGTACTTATACCTGCTTGTCTTACATTGTTAGTACCAATGTGAAACACTACCACCTTCTCCTTCTCCTTTCCCTCCTCCTTCTCTTCTACTTTCCTCAACATCTGCCTTAACCTAATTCCTGGGTAACACTCCACCCTGGTACCCTTTCCTCCACACACTTTCCCGACATGTCTAACAATAGAATCCCCCATGACCATAGCCTCAACCCTACCCACCTCACTTGATCCGCTCCCCTCCTGGTCAGTCCTATCTTTCCTGACAGCTGCAGAAGCTACTTCCTCCTCCCTTTTGTCCATCCCATGACCCTGTTCCACCTGTCTTTTCCTATCCACTACTCCACATTTCCCTTTCCTACCTCTTCCCTTTCTCCTACTTCCACACTTCTCGGCAACAGTTCCCTGTTCCTCATCTTCCCTCGGTTGTTCTACCTGCAGTGACTCATACCGATTTCTCACAGACACTTGTCCTGAATTTTGATCCTGAATAGAGCCCTTAGCCTGCAATCTCCTTCCCCTTAAAACATTAGACCACCTGTCTTCCACAATTTCCCCCTTTCCTTCCCAACCCTCTATTACACCTACTGTATCCTGTACATTGTTTGGAGGCCTCAGTATCTTACAGAAAAGAGCACTGAAAATACTCTTCAACTTACCCACCTTAACACCGACAATACAGGTCTACCAGTATTGTAATGGGCTGTCACTAGGTGGTCTTCATAAAAATGCTTCAGCTATTATGTTGTACAAATTAAAAAATGGACAAGCTCATTCGAACACACTTTGCAACTTAAATTCTGATATACATTCATACAGTACAAGAGGATCTACTAAAATTAACTGTAATCATCAAAGTCTACTAAGTATGGCACTAATTCTTTATGGCATTACTCTGTAAAGTTTTCAATAGCCTTCCTGAGCATATTCGAGACGTAACTAAATTACCCATCTTTAAAACCCAGCTTGTTAATTTCTAAAAGTAAAAATATCAAGCCTATAGAGTACTGATTTATTATTATTATTATTATTATTATTATTATTATTATTATTATTATTATTATTATTATTATTATTATTCATTGTACAGTGTATTATATTTTTGTCCTAGAAGCTGATATTCTCAAATCTCATCTCTGTTGCTAAATGTAATTAATTTTACTGCATCATTATGAGCCTTGGCTTTGCCTCTTTTGAAATAAATAAAAAAAATGCAATGCATGTCAAGCAGACAGGCCTATAATTTTCAGGTTTATGTCAATCACCCTTTCCTTTATGCACAGGGGCTACTATAATAACTCTCCATTCATCTGGTATAGCTCCTCCGACCAAACAATAATCAAATAAGTACTTCAGATATGGTACTATACCCCAACCCATTGCCTTTAGTATATCCCCAGAAATCTTATCAATTCCAGCCGCTTTTCTAGTTTTCAACTTTTGTATCTTATTGTAAATGTCATTATCATAGATAAATTTTAATACCTCCTCAGTATTAGTCACCTCCTCTATCTGGACATTATCCTTGTAACCAAGAATCCGTACATACTGCTGACTGAATACTTCTGCTTTTTGAAGATCCTCACACACATACTCCCCTTGTTCATTAATTATTATTAAGCGTATGGAATTTACAGAATGGACAAGTATATACAATATTATACAAAAGAAAAACCTGCAAAGAATACATGGTAAGTAGGGAAGAATTACACATGAATATCTAAATTGTTTATCCACTGCACTAGGGATACTGAGACATCAGCAAAGTCTTTTCGGTCTCCACCATAAGCACGCAGAGGGCATTCATCCATTATATGATGCATGGTCTGGACTAAAGCACCACAATCACATGCTGGAGAGTCCCTGAAGCCCCACTGGTGAAGGGAGAATACAGATCTTCCACAATTTGTGCGGAACCTGTTTAGTGATGCCCACGTTCTTCTTGGCAAGCTGAAACCCGCTGGGGCGTGGTTTGGATTAAAGAGGCTTGGCCACTCCGGAGTTGTATGAATCCATTGCTCTTTCCATTCCTCTTTTAAACTGAAACCAGCATCCATTAGATTCTTAGCTGTTTTCATCGGTGGCTTACGGGATTTCAGCCTTTGTCTCCAGAGATCTACAACATCTCTATGGATAGGTAGAGTTGGATTGGACATGATCTTATCATATTCTTGAACAAGGGCTCTTGAACGTCTCAGGCTTGGTGGAGCAATGTGGGACAGGACTGGCAGCCAGTGCGTTGCAGTAGGCTTCAGAGTACCAGAGATGATACGCATGGTGGTGTTAAGTTGTACATCGACTTTCTTCACGTGGCAACTGTTAAGCCATACTGAAGAGCAGTATTCAGCTGCAGAATACACAAGGCCAAGTGCAGTAAGTCATAATATGTCCGCTGAAGCACCCCATGAAGTTCCACACAATTTAAACAGAATATTATTACGTGATGTCAACTTAGATCCGAGGTTTTCAAGATGCTTTCTATAAGATAGGGTTCGGTCAAGCGTTACCCCGAGGTACTTTGGATTAGGATTGTGCTTTAGCACTGAGCCATTGAAGCATACTTGGAGTTTTGTATTAGCCAACTTGTTGTGGAGATGGAA